>NC_090440.1:1442640465-1444093090 GCF_031143425.1 Pleurodeles waltl | reverse complement strand
CAGAACAAGATTAAATATGTCCCTCAGCTTTTGAAGATCACGTCTTTACACTCTAGTAATTAAGTGAACACTAGAGATTTTAATAACAAGTTATAATTGAATGTTCCCAAAACAGATTACCAGGTCTCAGCTGACATCCTAATTACGTCACATTACACTTAGACTATAGTTACTCTTTTAAACTTTAAACGACGACAGTTGCATTAGTCATGCAAAGAATACTGAAGCTGTATAAAATGAAAAGGTTCCACATGTTTCATAAGCTAGTGAATTCACTGAAAAGCCACTTTATGGTTGAACAATTACCCAGCTTTCTGGGAAATTGGGGTCTTAAGTTATTACAATTGTCATAACGGCTATAAATCCTAAAAACAAAACTAAATTGCTCACTTCAGCCTCTTCAGCACTTAAAGAAAAAAGATTAAGAAAAAGACAGCTGGACAAAAACCTCAATGTATGTACCATCAGAGAGCAGACAAGGAGGATTTCAGCCGTAATCGATTAAACTGAAAGATATCTTCACTAAAAGTACTTCAATAGAATCAGAGCATTGGAATATTTTTCATAATAGCTGAATTCTGGAGGTGGGAGGCAATTCATTAATAAGACTGCAAACCTGTATAATTTGTATAAAAAAAGCTGACAGACAATTCTCGTTAGAGGGAAGATTGGTTTTCCTCATTATGGAGCCCCATCGATTAGTGGAGCTTTATTAAATGTAGTGTCTGTGATTAACTGTGTCTAGTCCTATTTATTATCTGTGTTCTGCTTTTTGCAGCTCCGGGCCTGCTGAAACTCGGTCTTGGTCCTCAGATTTTCAGTCAACAAGCAAATCTTTCTCATCACGAGCTGAAAAATTCACTTCATGAGGGTCGGAAAATCGCTCCATTCTTTATCACTGTTTCCAGTCTTTCTTTTCCTGCTTCTTCCTCCCCTTCTGCCTCTCTCGTCTGTACTCTGTGTCAAAGTCTGATAATGAAAAGAGTCCTGGCAGTGCTTAATTTGTGCTTGTTGTTTCCGGTGCTCAGCACCGGCACTTATTTATGAGGGCCGGTGCTTATTCTTCTGCCTCAAGCACTTACTGCGAGCAAAAGATACATATGGGAAAGACGGAGGAAGGGAAAAACGAAAAAGCGACACAAAGGGAGAAAGCAGAAAGCTGCTAGAGTGAGATGAAGGGGGGGAGTGGCTTTAAATGGATTGAAGAGGTCCGAGATGGCTTCAGGATTACGCTGCCTCTGTATTCTGTGTTCTTACACTTAATTTCATCAGCTGGTGTTTAAGAGGAGGGCTTTGGGGACCAGCACATTTTTATTTACAAATTAAGCACTGAGTCCTGGTCCTCAAAAATGAATAGTGGTGGCCATCACATGCAAACACCAGCACAAATTAAGAGCTGCTTGCTTCCACGAAAGAAAAATACACACATCAGGATCAATCGCAAGGGAATATGGACCAGATACAAAAAGGTTTCTAGCATTCGCAAACCCTCCGAATTAGTAAACCAGATGGTTTGTGAATGCTAACATACTTTTGCCAGTGTAGAAAGGGCATATTTAAGAGTCCCTAGCACCACCGGAGCGTCACTTTTAGTGACGCTTTAGTGATACTATGCACTGCACTGTATTTACAAGCTGGCATTAAGCCACGTTTTGTGGGTTAACACCACCTTGTAAATACGGCCCCTTCACATGCAGCATTTTGCGTGGAAGGGACGTGCAATGGGTGTTGCTGTGCCACAGCAGCACCCACTGTATTTTGATGCTGCCCCAGAGCTACGAGTTTTCGTAAACGTGAGGCAGCGCCAAAATCAAACGCCGCCCCTGGGGTGGAGTTAGCAGGGCGCAACAAAGAGAAATGCTTTCATTTCTCAGCATTTTTTGCTCTTTCTATGTGTGCTGCATTCTGCAGCACACATAGAAAGAACAAATCGCCATTTAAGATGGTTTTTGTGCAGAAAGGTGTTCCTTCCTGCACAAAAACAATCTCCCCCTCAACACAGCCATCCTTGCACAATGGTGCAAGGGATTGCTGCTTTGGCACACAGCAGCAAATTCAGCGCCGGTGCAGGGGGCAACACCGGCATGTGATGTATTTTATTTAATTTGGCACATGCCTGCGTCGTAAAAATGACAGTGCGCGACACTGCCAAATTTGGTGCAGTGACACGCACGGTCATTTTCCAATAATCCTGGCCCTAAATGCCTTCAGCAATTCAGAAAATTGTTTCCAAATCAGAAGCATTTAGAAATGGTTACCGATGAAGTATTTCGAATGGGTATGTTGTAGAGGACCCTTCCGAATACTGAATCTATATGCTATATATCAATGTTTTAAGACTGAAATCCGGTAGCAAACATTTATATTTTACCAACACCTAAATGCTGGTAATGCCACTGTCCTAAAAAGTAAAGGGTTCCCTTGTTACCTCTTCCCTTTTTTGGATGTAAAAAAAAAAGTTTGTTGAAATAGAGACAATGGTGCACGGTACAAAAGCCCCTTCTTAAACAAAAAAAGAGGATTTTCTTTTTCATCGCAGCCATGTTTCCTTTTTGGGAAATGGGACACATCTCAAAAATAGGTATGCTTTATTAAAAAGCAATCATATGCATAGTGCTCTGCTGACTCCAGCAGGCCACCATCCGTGATGGCAGTCAATACTAGCGAATAGCAATTTGCGTCATACCTCATTAATATTTATGAGGTAGGATCAATTGAGACCCCCTATGATTTGGCTTTTTTTGGTAAACCAACCTATTAATACATAAGACACTTTGCAAAATATCACACTCGTCACTAGAGGCCAGATGTAGGAAGCTTCTAAACAGCGATTACAATTTGTGAATTTTTGCAAATTGCAATTTGGTAATTGCAAATCAGAGTGAAAGTACATTGGCTGGTGAAAATTAGTGACTCACAAACAAGTTGTTTCCTTATTTTAGAAATCGCATTCAGCGATTTCTTTAATTGCAAACGCAGTCGCTATTAGCGAATGCACTCACAAACATTTAAAATTGCTTCTTGGATCAGGGTGATGACTCCACAACTAGGAAGTAGTACACATCTAAAGCAAGAAAAGCAGTCAGAGTGAGGGTGGAGTACTGCTGTATTTGGAAAGTGACCCGGGGGCCACCAAATAACAACAATCTACTACAGGAATGGCCATTCAAAGCCCAGAGGAGGAGCCAGGGGGAAGAAACAGCAAATTGAATTTTTCAGAAAAAGAACTAGAAATACTTATGGAGGAGTGCTGCAACATCCATGACCTCCGGTTTGGGCGGTCATCTATGGCTGTGCTGGAGGCACAAAAGCCCAAAATCTGGCTGCAGATACAGCAGAAAATAAATGCTGTATGGAAGAGGTGGTATGACCTCCGGTCCTGCACTAAAGGAAAGGTCACAACACCCCTACATGCGTCCCAAGCAACAGGAGATGGACCCTCTACTGTACTCCCACCCATTACACTGGAGGCAGTGGTAGAGGCAACCCTGGAACCAGAGGTGACTGTTGGTCTTTCCACTATTGGCACTGCTGCACCTGCACCATTGCAAAGTAAGTGTACACTGTTTGTAACTGTAACATTCCTTAACTTAAAACTGTCTTCTACATGCATGCAAATTTAAAATAATACAGACATAGTAGAATGGGATTATTCCATAGCGCAAGAATCATTTATTCTGTGTTATAGGACTAGTAGTTAAGCGATAAAAACACTGTAGTCAATGTCAGACATTTATTAAAGAAATTAAATCAACAAAAGAGAAATGTGTTCCCTTGATAATTACATTAATGGTACATCAATTATTCAAACAGATGTAGCTGAGGAAAAGAATGTGTGTACAAATATCGGGGAAAACATGCACAAATGGTGAAGGAAGATCCAATCTTGTTGGAGAGTCAGCCTACTACACCTCATTACCACTCCAGCAGTGCGTGTTTCTCCCCATAGCCACCATCAGTTGAGGATGATGATAAAATCCAGACATCTACTGCAATCCTGCAGCCAGATGTCAGGCCCGACAGCAGTGTCTGACAATGCTTGCTCGTAGATGTTGTGATACCTCTTATGGAAACCAGCTTTCTGGGCCTAAGGCAACTGCAGAAAATCAAGCATTGTTTGCTTGGCTTGGCACTGACATGTTGCAAGTTTAGCGTCTGCCGCATAAACAAATTAAAATGGTGAACAGAAAAATGCAGAAAACCATTTCTGTGGGTTTAAATACAATGGGCAATCATTTGGAAGGCAATCAGTCTAGGATGGACACTAAAATGAACAATTTAACAAGTGCCCTAGAGAAATTATGCCTACAGATGGTAAAGGACAATGCCAATCAAAGGCAAAGAAAAAAGAGCAGTGCTGTGCATATGGATGCCTTACCAAGGTCTGTTGGAAGGCTAACACTTGCCACCTTGTTGTGCCTTTAAGGCATTAGGTGAATAGTGTTCTGTGCTTATAACATATGGAAGCTTGGCACTCTGTGAGTTCCTCTCGTGTCAGGTTGCCAATTAAACTGCTTCTTACACCCTTGTTTCTGGAGTGACCTCTTTACTACAATTTGGTGACGAGGGGCCAGCACATAGCCTGCTTTGTGGTATCGCATCCCAGGCGTGCGGAAGAAGAATAGAATTCTATGTCAGGACCGGAGGCTCAGATTATGCTTCTCTTTCTATGCTTTATTAAACACAGCAGCCAATAGGAGAAGATGTTATTCAAAGAAAACATATCCCAGCATTCATGGGAGAAACAACATAACCATAGAGAACACAGAGTATATAAACCCTAGCGGCAAATGAACTTCCTCTTTCTTTGCTGCTTCCGCAGCCAGTTAAGTACATTGCTCCTTTACCTTGTCAGTGGTTTTTATTACCGTGTTTATTCTTCGCACTGGTGGTTCCCTGCTGCTTGGCGTGCCCGCACGCGTGTTCCCTCACGGTCACGCGTCCGCACTCGCGGTCTCTCTCGGTCGCGCGCCCTCACTCGCTCGTTCCTTCTGGCGCCCGTTTTTGAATTCAAAAGCGGCCAGGGAACGAGATAGCGCGGGTGCTTTAAACCTTTTCCCTCTCCCGGCGGCAATTATTTAAACACTAATTCAGCATTTCTGAGCGATCCTTGCTGACATTTAAAAAAAAGTTTGCATGACCACCTCTACCTCGCTCCCTGACGCCCCGGAATCACGCTGTGACCAGGGTTGGAGAAATTGGATTAGGCGCTGCCTAGAGGGCTGCAGGCTGGCTCCCTCCACATTCTAAATCATTATAAAGCAGTGTTTTTTATCTCTGCTTTTCGCCTGCTGGGGCTCGCACTCCCCCTGATTGTAGTTTTGCACTACCCAGAATCCACGTTTTCAACGTGACAGAGATACTATGGCCCAGTCATATGCCTATGATGACGATGAATATTTTGGGAGTGAAGCTCCTTTCCTTGATGATAATTTGGTGGGCGCTCTCGACAATACCGTGCAGCTATCAGTAAATAAAGCGCTGGCAAAAGCTCTGGGCCCCCTCACCCATCATTTTGAGAGCTTTGCGCGCCAAAAAGGTTGGCTGCCCCACATTACGCCGTGTGATGAGGCTCTCTTTGACCAGCCCTCTACTTCCAAGGGTAAGTCAAAAGCCAAGACCTAGGCTCACTCCGACCTTTTCAAGAAACTGGCTTCCTCCATTCAAAAGGAGCACGGATATAGCTCCTCTCAAGCGCAAGACGCTTATGTTTCAGATTCAGACCAATCCTCCTCTAAACCTTCTTCTGAATCTGATTCAGAGGAGGACCTCGGGGACCGGCCAGGCCCGAGCAAACGCAAGAAGTCGAAGACTGCTAAAGCCCCACCTCCCAAAGCACCACGTGTCTTGACCTTCAGCCCGGAGGAGATCATTCACCCCGCTCCTCAAGCTGGGCTCCACCGCCAGAAGTGGCAGAATACCTCCAAAACCATATCAGAGCGGGTTTCGACAAAGACGTGAGAGCCAGGCTTCGCGCTGAGTGCCCTCGCCCAGACTTAGAGGGTAAAGTCACTGACACCCCAGACATTGACCCTACTATGTTCACCTTCTTTAAGAAATGGGCAAAAGACCCCAAGAAGGGCCTAGACCGTGCTTGGCGCTCTTGCCAAGACAAACTTCTGGACCTCTCCGGCCCACTGGCAAAAATCTTAGAGATGGCTTACGTAGCTAAGGAATCTCAGTCCCCTATCGACCCTGACATCTTAGTAGGGTGGGCTCAGCGAGCCATTTGTCACCTGGGCAATGCCAACGTGGCCTTATCTACAGAAAGGAGACGCTCTATCCTAATGAGAATTGACCCTCAACTCACTGAACTCGCCACCTCTGAAGCGGGCCCAGTAGCCCAGGGCTTCCTTTTCGGGGCCCCCTTCATTAAGGACCTAGCCAAATTTTCTGCGACCTTCAATACGATGGATAAAGCCCAATTGTCACTTAAAAAAGTCTTCAGAGAGACTCTTTTTCGGAGAGCCGGACGTCTGCGGGGTCTCTCGTCTGGCCGCTCCTATTATCAAGGCCCCAGACGAGATGCCCTGTCCAGGGGCCTTGGGTATTACAGAGATCAGCAAGCAAGCTCCACCTTCTATCCATCTCGACCCCGAGGAGGTAGGGGCCGGTACCGCAAGATCTCATATAAAGGTCAACAAGGAGCCACCCAGGATCACACCAATTCAGGTGAGAATCATCCACCCTTCAGAGGTGATTCTTGGGGGCAGGGTTCAGACTTGTTTGACAGAATGGAAAAAATTATCCAGGGACCCCTGGGTGTTACAAACCGTTCAAGGGTTCAGATTGGAATTTTACCAGACTCCTTATCAGCAATCCCCCCCTCCTCTTCCCCATTTTTCCCGTCCCGATCTAGACATCATAGACCTGGAGGTTCAGGCGCTCCTCAAGAAAGGTGCTATTTGCCAGGCTGTTCCCCATCCCAGGGGCTTTCTAAGCCCCATTTTTCTGGTAGATAAGAAAGGAGGGGGATCACGTTTGGTCCTAAATCTCAAGGAATTCAATGCATGGCGAGTCTACCGACATTTCAAGATGAAGGGAATCCATCTCCTCAGGGATATACTGCAAGAAGCAGATTGGTTGGTGCGACTTGACCTAAAGGACGCTTATCTAAGCGTTCCTATCTTCCCGCCTCATCGACGTTTCCTTCAGTTTCTCTGGCGAGACCAATGCTTCGAGTTTCAGGTACTTCCTTTCGGACTTTACTCCGCTCCTTGGTGCTTTACCAAGGTGATGAGGCCGGTGGTGGAATCCCTTCACGCACGTGGTGCGCGCCTGATAGTTTACCTCGACGATCTGGTCATTATGGCTCAAGACCCCCTTCTCCTTCAGGTCCATTTGGCTTGGACGATCCAACTTCTTCAGGATCTGGGCTTCATAATCAATCAGCCCAAGTCTTGTCTCCGCCCGTCTCAACACATCGAGTTTCTGGGCTTCAGGATAGACTCTGTGAAAGCTCAATTGATCCTTCCTCCACTGAAGGTGCGCAATATCAAGAAGAAATTGTGCCTCCTCTTGTCCAGACAGAAAGTGTCCTTGAGGAGCTTAGCCAGGATGGTGGGTCTTCTATCATCCTCGATCCAGGCTGTTTTCCCGGGTCCCCTACACTACAGGGCCCTCCAACGGCTCAAGATTTCCCACCTCCAGAAGGGCTTGTCTTATACAGACTTGGTTCCTCTGACTCCAGAGGTCTGCTCGGAGATAACCTGATGGTTAGAGCACATGGAGGCCTGGAATGGACGGGAGATTTTCGGCACGTCCCCAGATGTGATTTTGGAGTCGGATGCCAGCAGATGGGGCTGGGGAGGCTGTTGCGAGGATGTGACCATGGGAGGCTGTTGGTCGGAGGAAAAACTCCACCTCCACATCAACTGCTTGGAGCTTTTAGCCGGATCCTTTGCAATCCGGAGTGTCTCTCCTCTGAAAGCGGATTGTTGCATTCTCTTGAGAATGGACAACATCACTGCGGTCAGATATGTAAACAAGCTGGGGGGCACGAGATCTCAGACCTTAGCTCGGATTGCCAGGGATTTCTGGCATTATTGCCTCCAGCATCGCATTTCAGTGATTGCGGAGTACCTTCCGGGGGCTCGCAACACAGTGGCGGATTGGAATTCCAGATTCCTTCGGGATTCCAGCGATTGGCTGCTCCTCCCAGTAGTGTTTGCCACTCTGAATCAGAAATGGGGCCCCTTCTCGATAGACCTATTTGCCTCGAGATTGAATCACCAGCTCCCTCTCTTCTTCAGCTGGAGACCAGATCCGGAAGCAATTGCCACCGATGCTTTTCTCCAGGACTGGTCACCCCATCGGGCTTATGCATTTCCCCCGTTCAGCATGATTCCTCGTGTCCTTTCCCAGGTCCGACGTCTGAGAACGGAGATTGTGTTGATAACCCCCCTTTGGAGGGCTCAAGCCTGGTTCCCTTTAGCACTAGACCTTCTGTGCGATTTCCCTCTCCTAATCCCTCCTCGTCACAACCTTCTCCTGGACCCTTTGGGGTCTCCACATCCCTTGATTGTAAGGCAAGTTACACCTGGTGGCATGGAGAATTTCAGGCATCATTGGTTCTTGCCAGGCCTTTCAGAACAGGCTTCCAGTTTCATCCTGCAAGCCTGGTCTTCCAATAATCACAAACGATATACCTCTGCCTGGAAGCGATGGGTTCATTGGTGTGAGGAACGGGATTCCGATCCCTTTAATGCTGATGTCAGTTTAGTAGTCAATTTTCTGGCTTCATTGGCTGCTGCGGGCCTAGCTTACAGATCGATCAATAATTATAGATCCTCCATCTCAGCGGGTCATTTACCAGTTTTGGGTAAACCTATTGGTGAACACCTTATTGTCTGCAAATTAATGAGGGGTATTCGTCTTTCGAACCCTTCTCGTCCTAGATATTCTTCCCTTTGGGATGTGAACGTAGTTCTTACATTCATTTCTTCTTGGCCAGACAATAGATTCCTGTCACGCAAACAACTTTCGGCCAAATTACCCTTATTATTATGCCTCATTTCATGCAAAAGAGTATCTGACGTCCGTTCCCTTGACCTGGAAGGCAGGACTTTTTCTCCTACGGGAGTTTCCTTTTCGATTTCCAAACGCACTAAGACAGGCACCAATTCAGTGTCTTACCCTTCTTTTCCTCATAACCCTAAACTGTGTGTGGTGCAATGTTTGAAGGCCTATGAAGTGGCCACAGAGGAACTTCGTACAGACCCTAGACGTCAATTGTTGATTGCTCTGCAGAAGCCGTTCAAGCCAGTCTCGTCGGCTACCTTAGCCAGATGGATCAGATGGCTTCTTTCTGAAGCAGGAATTAATGTCTCCATGTTTGGGGCTCATTCAGTACGTGGAGCTATGGCTTCAAAATCCTTTAACTTAGGCATGAGATTGGAAGACATTATGAAGGCGGCAGACTGGTCTTCGGAATCTACTTTTAAGACCTTCTATTATAAACCCATTTTAGACATTGCATTAATCGTGGTTGATCAGCTTTGAACTAGCATAATCTGAGCCTCCGGTCCTGACATAGAATAAAAAAAATTCAAGCTTACGCGTTAAGAATTTTCAATTCTATTAAGGACACGGAGGCGAGGATTATCCCCCCTAGTGGACAATAAGACCTCTGCTTACGAGTTAAGTATTCTGTTTTCTATTATGTCTCATTGTCTTACCCACCCAGTGATGGTATCAGTGCATGTAATTTTGTGGATATCAGTTCTATGGCATATACTATGATTAGTTCTCGTTTCTTCCTCTCTCAGGTGTCGATCAGAGTTGAAGCTCTTCATTCCTAGGATTCAACCTTAATTGATGTTTCATCATTCCTTATTCCTGGAGTTGCTGTTTTTTCCTTGGATATTTGGATGGTTTCCTTGTTTGGGTTCGATTTTGATAGACTTCATTGACTTTTACTGACTGAGATTTCGCAAAGAAAGAGGAAGTTCATTTGCCTCTAGGGTTTATATACTCTGTGTTCTCTATGGTTATGTTGTTTCTCCCATGAATGCTGGGATATGTTTTCTTTGAATAACATCTTCTCCTATTGGCTGCTGTGTTTAATAAAGCATAGAAAGGGAAGCATAATCCTCGCCTCCGTGTCCTTAATAGAATTGAAAATTCTTAACGCGTAAGCTTGAAAAAATGTTATTCTGCTGCTTTCCCCGTCTGGTACTGTACGTACCGCACCAGCATTTGTTCATGAGCGCATAGGACCAGCAATTTTTCATTTAAGTTAAAGCCACATAAAGTTTATTTTTAGAACATTTTAGCAACATCTGTTTGTGAAGTCTTACTAGCAGTTATTCAGGCTTGAGCGTAAAATGCTGACAAGGCGCTCAAGACTTGATTGAGACCTCGTGTGGTACATCTAATGACACAAACAGGCATCAGTGACGTTTGTGAAGCAAGGCCTATTTCCTCTCAAAAGAGACTCAGCACGAAGCAGCAGCAGCCATCTTTAGTGATTGGGTGGATTCTAATTCACTTACATAAGGAAACAAGCATAACACTTACGGGGCTTCTCTTCAATAGTTGTCCACATCAGCATCAAGCACAGGATTTTGGTAGCGCATTAGTTCACGACACTGGTGTATGCAGAACTTGTCAGCGAGACTGTGGTGAGATTTATGTTGTTTATATCAATAACAATACACCACTGATTATATTTAAGCAGGTGGAGCATCCCGTTTTGATGCAAAAACAGAACTTACAGTGGTTTACTTCTTACCATGTGCTTATCACCACATTAAAAGAAATATCTTTTCCTTACACTGGACAGCATCGAAGTTATCATATTCTTCTTCTAGCCAGCAATTGTACTGTCATACCAGTTATTTGGACATAAACGTTTTCTGTAAAACTCTCAGGTCAATATTACATTATAGACCAATTACTGCTTTTTGTTCTATATTCTGGCCTCCAATTTGATTACACTACCACCACTATTTTTATCTGAACTTGGATCACCCCCATTAAATTGGTAACAATTGATAGACATTTTTGAAAATTACTTAATTGCCTTGGATGGTCAGAACCTTAGACCTGAGAGAAAGAAATTGTTATTATTAAGCATTATAGGTAAAGAAGGCCAACATATATTCAAATTCTTACCTGTAATCCTGAATGAAGAAAATCGCCCTATCCAAGATCCATACAAAGAAGCAAAACTATGTCTTGAAAAGAGGTTTGCAAGGGAAACAAATATTGCCATGACAAGACATAAATTCTACACACATCCTCAAGACCAGAAGAATCTATTGATGATTTTGTTGCTAGACTGACAGAATTATCTGCAAAATGTCAATTTGGTCACATGGCGGATGAACGCATTTGAGATCAGTTAATAGTGCAATGCTGCAGTAAAAAATAATCTGGAAAAACTGTAAGCAGCAAAAAATCATCACTGAAAGATTTCATACAAATTGCTAAGGTGGTAGAGGAGTCTGAGTAAGGTATGCTTGAATTGCAAAAGAGGAAATCAACTGAAGGGGGAGGAAGTGTGTCTACTGTTATCAGAATGGAGAACAACCATTAGTGGGTGCATTAAATTATTCAGGCAAGCCAAAAATTTCAAAAACAAAATAGTGGTTATGGACACAAAACAGGAGAAAAAATATGCTTTAGATGTTGGAGCAATACCAATGTAGGAGACTCTAAATCTTGTTATACAGTCAACAAAGAATGTCTTAAGTGTGGACGCAAAGGGCATTTTGCAAGAGTATGTAGGAGTAGCAACAAATACAGAGTTGCTGTGACAGGTATTGCTGAGTGTTCCATGAACAATATGGATGACCATGTGTTGAGTGTACAACATAGCTTGAATGACCCCATGGGTAGGATATCTCACCCTGCAGCAATATTTCAGATTGTGGGTAGAGAAGTTAAATTGATGGTAGCCTCAGGGTTCATGTTCATCATCATTCAAAAAAAAAATGTTTGGAGACATGGCCCAGTGTGATGCTTGTTCTCAAAGATATCAATCCCATAGGTTACCAAGGAGAAACTATTGATATCCTTGAGTACCTTAAAGCCACAATTAGATTTGAATCCTGAGCAATACAAGAGAAGATTTATGTGGCAGAAGATGGTCTGCCAATACTGGGGTGGGTACCCCAAAATCACCTCCACATTACTTCGGATCCAAGAGCACCTAACCAAGTTATTGCTGTTGGTGAATTAAACATCAACATGATTTTGAATGAAGCCAAAGAGGTACTCAGAGAGGACGTAGGTCAATAGAAAGGATATATGCATGGAATTATGCTTAGAAAGGTGTTATTTTAGTCAAGCAGTATCACTGGTGCTCATTACGGAAAAGGCAGATGTATGCCTGCGTTTTTGTGTAGATTTAAGAAGTTTGAATCATGAAATTGCAAATGACAGCTTTCCATGGCCTAATATTAATGAAATGATTTTATTTTTTAATGGGACCAAATTATTTTCCAAACTAGATGTTAAAAATGCTTATCATCAGATTCAGAGGTCAAAGGAATTAATAGCATATGTTACCATGGAAGGAACTTTTCAGTTCACTATTATTCTGTTCGGCATTTCATTCGTGGCCAGTGTTTTCCAAAGAAGGATCTCTGATGTATTTAGTGGGATTAAAAAAACACCATATATTTTCAGGATGCTTTACTTGGTCTTGGGAAGTCTGAGGAGAAGCACAATTGTGTATCTGAAGAGAGACAAATGCAAATTTTTGGTAAATGAAATAGAGTACTTGGGACACACCATATCCAGCGAAGGAGTCAGGCCCAAGGATAATCTTCTCAGCGCTATCAGACAAGCCCCCATTCCTCGTGATAAAGATCAAATAGTTTGTTCAAGGGCTTGATCGAATATTATTCAAAATTTGTGGAAACATTTGCTGAAAAAACAGAAAATTTACGAGTCTTACTAAAAAATTTATGTACAAGTGGGACACTGAACAACAAAATGCTTTAGAGAATATCAAAGAAGATAGGGCTGGTATTCGTGTGACTTTTGACACGTCACTCAGATCTATATTGACAGTAGATGCCAGTGCCTCAGGTATAGGTCCCATCTTTTTACAAGTACACAATGGAAGATTACAAGAATATTGGTTCAAGGTTGAGTACATTCCTGGTTGGAAAAATGTGCAAGCAGGTTGCTTCTCTTGTTTTCCATTAAATTGAAGGTAGGTTGAGGAACAAGCTGTATTGAGGAAGGAACATGAAGAAGCTGTGGCATGGGTGGCAGATATTGAAGTGGACTGTAAAGGGGCTGTTACCAGAGAGGAGTGGGGAAAAGAAATGGAAAGCAATGTTGTTTTGAAAACTGTAAAATAAATGATACTACAGGGTAGTAGAAGGGAAAGTACAGTGTCAATTGGTGTTAGACCCTACATCAAGGTTCTGGTGGAGCTGTCTTTTTGGAATGATCATGTGATTATGAGACTGGACAAGATTATACCTCCTGTGGGTCTGAGGAGACAAATAATATAATTGGCTCATAAGGGGCATCTAGGGCAGACAATGAGACAAAAAGGCTGAGAGAAAGCTTTTGGTGGCCAGGCATGGATGAGGAAATAATAAATTGGATAGTTAATTGTCAAGATTGCAAGGACAGTGAGAAAAGGAGTAACACAGGAATACATTCAGACACCGGACATATTGATAATCCTAATTCACTGTGGTGCAACGTTTGCTTGCATTTCTTTGGCCCAATGCAGAGCTTAAAATCAGAGTTGAGGTATGCCTTGGTGATGATGGATGTGTATTCAAAATGGCTTGTGGTTAGGATTATGAAAGAAGTTACGACAAGGAGTACCATATCTGTATCGGAGAAGATTTTTAGAGAGGAGGGTTTTCCCAGAATTCTCATCACGCATAATCGGACGCATATCACACCGATGAAGGTGACAACATTTTGAAGGAGTGAGGAATTAAACACGGACGCACATCCTTGTATAATCCACAAGGTAATGGCTTAGTGGAAAGGGCTAAATGTTTGGTCAAGGTTACAATGGTCATGAGGATACACAGTGGAAAAGATGTGGAGAGAATGGTTGAAGAGATGGTATGGGCCTATCATTCTACTGAGAATGCTTCCTTTATGATGTCTCCCTTTGAATGCACGAGAGGGGGGAAACCTGGTACTAGGTTGTTGCCTGCACGGTTACTACAGCAAAGTTGGTTGGACACAGTGAACGAAAGTAAGAAAAAATTAAATTCAAGAAAAGGGGATTGGCTAAAGGCCAAGAAGGGAAGTATTGCGGGGGGGTTATCCAAATTCTGGGGGCCGTTTAAAGTTAGGTCTGTCCATGATTGGCATGTTGTACTTGAGAATGGAGACAAATGGAGCAAAAGGGGAGTCGCGTTATACAAAACAAAATGGTGAATGTGTTCCATCCTCTATCTCAGACAGTATGGGTAATAGTGGGTTTATGCTGATGGATGATGCAGATTTGATAGACAATGAAAAGGAGTGATGGGACATGTAAAGGAGGAGAAATTGGTGGGGATTTGAATCGGAGACAAAACAATCTAAGAGTACCTGTGTACTTGAATGACTATGGCCCTCATTCTGACCTTGGCGGGCGGCGGAGGCCGCCCGCCAAAGTCCCGCCGTCAGATTACCGTTCCGCGGTCGAAAGACCGCGGCGGTAATTCTGACTTTCCCGCTGGGCTGGCGGGCGGTCGCCTTCAGACCGCCCGCCAGCCCAGCGGGAAAGAGGCTTCCACGATGAAGCCGGCTCGGAATCGAGCCGGCGGAGTGGAAGCTGTGCGACGGGTGCAGTTGCACCCGTCGCGTATTTCACTGTCTGCGCAGCAGACAGTGAAATACATGTAGGGGCCCTCTTACGGGGGCCCCTGCAATGCCCATGCCAGTGGCATGGGCACTGCAGGGGCCCCCAGGGGCCCCGCGACCCCCCCTACCGCCATCCGGATCCCGGCGGTCCGACCGCCGGGATCTGGATGGCGGTAGGGGGGGTCGGAATCCCCGCGGCGGTGCAGCAAGCTGCGCCGCCGCGGAGGATTCAATGGGGCGGCGGTACACTGGCGGGACCCCGCCAGTGGTGCCGGTCCGACCGCGGCTTTACCGCCGCGGTCGGAATCCCCATTGGAGCACCGCCGGCCTGTCCGCGGTGCTCCCGCGGTCCTCCGCCCTGGCGGTCAAAGACCGCCAGGGTCAGAATGACCACCAATGTGTATAAGTAGTTTGTTTGTATTCATTTAATTAGCCCAATCATTGTGTTATCTCTCTTTTACTTCCAAATGTTTATCCAGTTTCCATGGGTATGGTAGGGTTACAGTTATGGTGTAAGTTTCCCTTCTTTTAATTTACACTTTTGTTTTCTTTGCATCTATAAATTTGTCGGTTTTTTTGCTAATATTAGAGAGGAACATATGTTGTGCTTTTAAAACATCAGGTGAATAGTGTTCTGTGCTTATGTCATATGGAGGCTTGGCTCTGAGTGAGTTGCTCCTTGTGTCAGTTACTCCTGTGCAGGCTAGAGGGGAGCCACGTTGAGGCAGGCTGGCAATTACACTACTTATTACACCCTTGTTTCTGGAGTGACCTCTTTACTACACACCTCTACCTTATCAAGGTACAGGTAGAAATGGACCACCTCAGTGGGGATGTATAGAGGGTCCTCAGGCAGATTACCACTGCAGAGAAAGCCAAACAAGCTGCCCAATCGGCAAGTGGGGTAGGTGCAGAACATCTTGAAAGTGAGGAGTTGTCCAGCTTCAGCAGCATCTCTGCCACAGATGAGCATATGCTGCGCCACAGTAGCAACCATAATCCAGGACCTCAACATGGTGGCACATCCCATTCTGGACGCAGTGGCAAAACGCATTGAGGGGCTCAGATCAGGGAGTGCCTACATTGCTTTTTTTTCTTCATGTTGGTGTTGTAACAGACTTTCATAATGACACCATGTTCCATTTTCTTGTGAAAGTTACAGATTGTTTCAGTACAGTAATGAAACACCTGATATTAAAGATATCTTTACTTTAGAACATCAACCAAGTGTTGAACCATTTTTTAACATTTTACAGAATCACATATAACTTACTTTGAGAAGTAATGTGTGGCAATATGGTCGCTGCACCTATCCCCCTCCACTGTTCTCCTCTCACTTGTAGACTGCTGAACAGGTGGCCTAGTATTTTATCATCTGAATCTGAGTCTAAAACCATGATGTGTAAGCCCATCCTGGTGGCAATATTGTGTAGGATGGCACACATTGCTACTATCTTACATGCAAATTCTGGTACATATATTAAGGCAGGCCCACTCTTATGTTAGTACCAGAAACAAGATTTCAGTAGGACAAATGCCCGCTCAATCACAGACCTGGTGTTACGATGTGCATTGTTGTATCACTGTTCATTTTGGGAGGTGGGGGTAAGTATGGTTTGAGAATCAGGGATGACAGGCATATGCACTATCACCTGAAAAAATGCATCAGTGTGAGCCTACAAACATTTTGCAAAAACGTATCTGTATTGACATTTCTTTTCACTGCCTAATAAATATCCATCATCAAACTCCCCTCTTTTCAGCCTTCTGCATATTCTGCTGTGTCTAAACATGAAGGAGTCCTGGGCGCTTCCTGGATATTGTGACACAATATAAGTTAATATATGGTGACCATTGCACACCACTTGAATATTGAGGGAATGTGTATTTTTACTGTTCATAAAAGATTTTCAAGATGAGATGGAGGACATATAGGCACATGTCCCACATATACACCCTATGACATGGGGAAATTTGGCAATTCCCGTAAATTTCCAATTTGGTGCTTTGCATTTCCTGAGCATTCCTGCATAGTCTATTTGGTGGTGGATACAGGGACAGCAATCACACCCTCGTAACTGCCAGAGGCCAAGAGGTGTAATGAGCACAACAACTGAACAAGAGTAGGGATAGAATTGCTGTGCAGAGTACTGTTTTCTAGATGAGGCTATAAATGGGCAATAATCTCCAATAGACAGTGCTACTTAGCCTCTACTTGTCATATATTTCTATTTGTTAAAAAATGGTCTGCCTTACTCTGAAAATCCTCTCTTGTCTCAGCCGTCTTGCCTGATGAGCAGCCAGTTATTTCACATCCTCCTTGCAATCAAGCACAGAGCAACCAATGTGGAAACCCCTGATGCATTATGGGACTGCTTTCATACTTTGCACCCAGTTACCACTCATTTGAATTGGTGTTAACCTGGAAATAGGCTGCACAGGGGGACTTGGAGACAAGTCTGGGAGCTCCCAAAGGGGGGGCTTGGTCGGTGGAAGTCCTGGGAGCAGGAGAGCACCATTGGTTGTCATGGAGCCAGGCAGGAAGCTTGGGTGCAGAGGGTTTTGGACGGTGGGTGCTCCTGTGTCACAGGTGCCCGCGGTTTTCTACCGGACCTCCAAGAGGGGGGCAGCAGTTGGGCCACTCTGGGAGCTGGCCTTTGCAATGCTGACATCCCTTGTAAGCTGGTCAGTCTTTTGCAGCAGTGGCATCTGGACTGGACTCACACAAGCTTTGGTTGCTGCAGGGAGGTCAGTACCCCGGGTGTCAGTGCAGGACAGCTCCGGTGTTTCCTGGCATCTTCTTACTAAGTGGGGAGATGCATCTCATCTCCTGGATCATGGTGACCTCCTGCTGAGTGACTGTTGCATAGGTGGACCCAGTGGCCAGCAAAACGATGGGCCAGACATTGCGGTTGGTGCCTGCAAGCTGCAGGGAAGTGGCTTCTTCACTTCAAGGGAGATGCTAACAGCTTGCCAATGTTCTGGAAAGCCTTGGAGGCCACACAGCTGCAGGACGAATCAAGTTGTCACGACTGTTAGGACAAAAGCAGGTAGGAAGGCAGGGAATAGCACGAAAGTCCACCAGCAGTCCGCAGTTTGGGCTTCTTCAGCTCTTTTTTGTCTTTTTCTTTCTTCAGTCATCAAATCTGTTCTTCTGGTGTCAGGGAGCCACCTCAATACTCAATTTAGGAGTCTTTAGGGGAGTGTAGGGTAGTAACTGTTAGAAATGGGGTCTTTGGTTGGCAGTCAGGTTACCCCCTGTCCAAGCAAGGACCCTCTCTCTAGTCAGGGTAAGTCACACACAATCCAAATTATCCTGTGCCCACCCTCTGGTAGCGTGGCTCTGAGCAGTCAGCCTTAACTTAGAAGTCAATGTGTAAAATATTTGTACAATAAGTCATGCAATAACACAGTATAACACCACAAAAATACACTACACCGTGTTTAGAAAAATATATAAAATTTATCTGGATAAATGCAGGTCAAAGCGATCAAGAATCAATAAGTATATGTTGAAATATCACTATAAAAATTAAATAAAGTGTCTTTAGTCTTTAAAAAGCAGCAAGTGTCTCTTGCACGCACAAAGTTCCTGGTTTGCTTTCAAATTCTCCGCAAGGGACAGCTAAGGAGGAGATGCATGGAAAGCGGGGAGGTGTGCGTCGACAGACGATGCATCGATAATTTTCCAGGCAGGGAAGGCTTTGTCTCGATTTCTGGCGTGCTGACGTGGAGCCTCTTTGGGTTGCGGGGTTTTCGGACACCCCGGGGATGATGCGTTAAAATCCTGGAGGCGCAGGACAAAGTCACAGGAGCTGCATCGATCCGGTGGGCAATGCATGGAATTTTCTGTCACACGGCAGGCGCTGTGTCGATTCCTCTCAGGAAGTCTGGCTGCGTCATTCCGGCTCGGCTATGCGCCAATCCAGTGGGCCGTGCGTCGAAGTTCCAGTCGTCACGCTGGCGCTGCGTCAATCTTCTCTTGCGAAGTCGGTCTGCGTCGATCTGGTTCGGCGTACGGTGATTTTCTCACCACGATGCAGGCTGTGCGTCATTTCTTGCAGGCTGTGTGTCGAATTTTCACCACACAAGGAGTTCTTTGTTGAGATTAAGGCCCTCATTACATCATTGGCGGTAAAAACTGCCTACCGCTGCGGCGATGGGTGCCAAAAGACTGTTGCTGTGGCTACCAGCCGTCGGCCATATTATGACCACAGCTGGATGTCCACCAGAAGAATGGCAGAAATCCAGCTGTGGCCATGCCGGCAGATGGCGGTAAGATGCTGCTGCTGCCAGCAGCAGCGCCACACCAGTAGACCTCTGCCAGCCATATTATGATAATAATACGACCTGGTGGTGTTCTGCTGGCGGGCCCTGCTGCTTCAGCCAACCCGGCAATGTCATAATATGGAGGTATGTACCGCCAGCCTGTTGGCGGTACTTACTGCCATGTTACCACCGGGGTCATAATTACCCCCTAAGTCTTTTTGCCACTGAGACTTCCGAAAAAAGGAGGCAAGCTCTATCCAAGCCCATGGAGAGCACTTCACAGCAGAGCCAGAGGACAGCAAGGCAGCAGGGCAACAGCAAGGCAGCAGTCCATTGCAGAAAAGCAGGCAGGTGAGTCCTTTGGGTAGCCAGCAGTTCTTCTTGGCAGGTTTCAGGTTCTGGTGCAGAGTTTCTTTCCCAGGAAGTGTCTGGTTTGGTAGAGTCATGTGCCTTTTAAGTGGGGGAGACTTCAAAGAGTGGCTTAGAAGTGCACAAGGTCCCCTTTCAGTTCCATCCTGTCTGCCATGGTCCAAGTAGGGGGTGTGGCAGTCCTTTGTGTGAGGGCAGGACACTGTCCTTTGAAATGTAAGTGTCAGGCCCTCCACCCTCCCAGCCTAGGAAGACCCATTCAGTATACAGATGTGTGCAAGTTTGATTGAGCATCCTGTGTTTAGAGTTGGCTGAGTGAATGCACAAGGCAGCTGTCAACAAAACCTAGCCAGACGTGAATTGTAAGGCACAGAAGGATTTAAGTGCAGAGAAATGCTCACTTTTTAAAAGTGGCATTTCTAAAATAGTAACATTAAATCCAGCTTCACCAGTCAGCAGGAATTTGTATTACCATTCTGGCCATACTAAATATGACCTTGTTACTCCTTTCAGATCAGAATTTACCACTCAAACAGTATATGAGGGTAGCCCTAATGTTAGCCTATGAAAGGAGCAAGCCTCACAGTAGTGGAAAACGAATTTAGGAGTTTTACACAATCAGGACATATTGACTACACAGGTACATGTCCTGCCTTTCACCTACATAGCACCCTGCCCTGTGGGTTAACTAGGGCCTACCTTAGGGGTTACTTATATGTAGAAAAAGGGGAGTTTAAGGCTTGGCACACACTTTTAAATGCCAAGTTGAAGTGGCGGTGAAACTGCACACACAGGCCTTGCAATGGCAGGCCTGAGGCATGGTTAAGGGGATACTTATGTGGGTGGCACAATCAGTGCTGCAGGCCTACCTGTGGCATTTAACCTACAGCCTCTGGGCACATGTAGTGCACTCTACTAGGGACTTACAGGTAGATTAAATAAGCCAAGTGAGTATGAACCATAGTCACCATGTTGTAAGGGAGAGAGCATATGTACGTTAGCACTGGTTAGCAGTGGTAAAGTGCGCAGAGTCCTAACACCAGCAAAAACAGTGTCCAAAAAGTGGAGGGAGGCAGGCAAAAAGTTAGGGGTGACCACCCTAAGGCTGTCAGGTCTAACAGTAGCCAATGGGCTACTTAAATCGCCATATGACCATTTCCTGTGAGGAGTGGGCATAACCCTGTCCCAGAATTCCTAGTTCCACCAAAAGCAAGATGATGAAACTCATCCTTCATGGGGCAAATCCAGATGCCCACCATAGGGGTGTGACTAGCCTAATAGTGCAACATGCCTACCTGTATAACTAATTCCCCACCTATCCTGGTTCCAAATGGGCCTCAGGGCAGGGGGTGGCAATTCCCATGTCTGGAGGAAGCTGGAGTCAAAAATCAAAGGCAGCAGGCACTTTGAAGTCCATGAGCTTGGTATAGTATGCAGAGCCACTAGCCATCCTCCTAGAGTAGGTAATAACACCTTCCTCTGCAGCAGGCATTGTTTCTGGCCTCTGAGAGTACGGGCTCTCACCTTCAGGTGACCAGAAACATGTCTGTGGCAGCAGGCTGGTCAATACCAGTCAGCCAGTACACTAAGGGCCATATTTATACTTTTTGATGCAAAATTGCGCCACCGCAGTTTTGCATCAAAATGTTTAACGTTGGCTAACGCCATGTCCTTGCACCACCCGGTTTCATATTTATACTTTGACGCACGGCGGCGCAAAGCACTGGTTAGAGTCATTTTTTTACTCAAACCAATGCACCACGTCGTAAAGAAAAACGGCGTTAATGCGGCAAAAATGACTTCAATCCGGTTTACGACATCGCAAACCGGATACGCACCATCTTTTACGCAATAGCTTCAAAAAGCGACGCAAACACAACCAAATGTGTAAAGGAGCTCCAAAATGGATCCCAGAAGTTATGAGAGACCCTAGGAAGATGACAACCGACCAGGAACCAGCCAGGAAGACCCACACATGACCCAGGAGAGGGAGAAGAAGAAAAGGAAGTGTCGGTTCAGTGCAGAGGAGCATGAAATACTGGTGAAAGAGGTGACGGAACACCAACACCAACTTTTTGTCACCTCTAAATTGCCAATTGGTAGGAGAGAGGCAATTTGGCAACAAACTGTCAATAAGATAAACAGTGTGACAGAAGTACAGAGAACTGTCACCGAGTGCAAGAAACGTTGGCATGACTTCAAGGGTAGGACCAAGGATAAGATGGCGAGGAACAGGAAGGTAGCACTGCAGAATGGAGATGGGAGTCCAGCATCGCAGGAGGCCCTGGACCACATGGAGGAGATGGTGGCAGCCGTCATCCCTGAGGAGATCATCACAGGGATTCAAGGACAGGACAGCGCAGACTACCAGGAGATGACACAGATGCAGGGTAAGTGGCATGGGGAACTAAAATGCCTAATTGTTAACTGCAAGCGGGGGGGCATACCTACTACACAATGAATGTAAACCATGAAAATCAGGTAGTGGAAAGGGCAAAGGGGCACGGCACGGGGGCATGGGCTGTGCAGGGCAAACCTGGGGCACAGCACAACACTACACAAACAACATTTGCATGGAGGTACTCAGCCATGCCAAGGATGTTTGAAAAGCAAAGCCAGTCCAGGAAGGTAGGGTACAACGTAAAACTGGCCTGCTGTCACACAACAGCTGGAATTGTCGCTACATGAACTAGGGCTCAATTTCCAGTCTCAGGCCATATTCACAAGTGGTATTTACCATTGACAACAGTTGCCACTACCACCTCTGCTGTGTATGCAGGTCAAGTAGCTAATGGCTGTTATGTGCCCATGCATCAAACACACTCATATTAGAGGGTTCAGGATGACAACGTTATCAATCCCCTGTAATGAATATAAATGTGCAAATCCTGTCAAATGCCCATGTCCATAGGCGCAACAAGCATCATGTGTTGTATGTAACATTATGAGGTACACAGCAGTAATGTCATACCCATGCTGCACATGTCAGGGTCTACCCTGTGCCTTGGTCAAAATATCTGCAATGCCACCATGCAACATATCAAGTGTCATAGTGCTAAGACAACAGCATTGAGGGGGAGGAAATATGTTTCCAGCTAGTGAAACACACCCACACAGTCATAAGAGGAAATAGAACACTGCTAGGACTATCAGTGCAATCCAATGTAGCACACATTTCCCAACATCAGCAGTACACTCTACCAATGCTGACACCCGTATCGTGCCATGCCAATGCTATACATAGTATATGATAGGTCTCAGCAACATATAGGTGGATGTGAAATATCAGATACTGGGTCAGTTCTAGATTGTAAGTGTGGTGCAAGTGCCATCAGAACACCCACAGCCAGTGCAAGGCCACACCATGATAATGGCAGTAGACTGAGGGTTGAGTAGGACAATAAGGTGGCAACATACAATTTGGGCAGAACCTACACCTAGAGGATGTGACGCAGACATCTCCCCAAACTACCCACACTACATGTAACATGCAGGTGGGGCATAGGCCTGGGAGAATGCTAATATTAATGACTGGAACAATGAACAGGAACCAAGATCACAATGTGCAACTAATAGGAAGTCAGGCACATCACATTACAAATGCCACAACACAGACACACTAATTGTACAATATCTCGTTGCAGAGGACGATGGCTCTCATGGGGATATGCCTGTCCTGGACTTCCCTGATGACATGGATGAGGAGCTGACAAACATCAGCCAGCAGACCCTCCAAGATGTCCTTGGAACCCTCCAGACCCCACCTTCAGCTACAAGGAGGAGCACAGAAGTAGCAGCCATCACAGAGGACCCACCCACCACCCCAATTGTATGACCTGCCAGCTCCAACCCAGCTGAGGACTCTGACGACACTGGCACCAGCTTTGAGAGGACTGTAGTTGGAGTACAGCGGGAGCTGGCCAAGGAGGTGCTGGTGGGGATGCAAAATATGGCAGCCAGCCTAGAGGGGATGCGTTTGTGCATGATGTCATCCGCAGAACAGGCAGCCATGCAAGGGTGAACATCTATCCTGCAACAACTTCAACAAAGTGTGAAGGAAATCAGCACAGCAGTAAGGGAGTTGCCACAACACCTTGCACACCAAACCTTTCACTGTGTGCAGGAATGCAATATTGACCCCCTCAGGGCAGACCTGGATGCCTACCACAGTGATACGGCTGCTATACTTAAGAACCAGCAGCTCCTCCTTGCTGCAGTACTGCCCTTAATAGCCCCACAGTTGGCAGCTACCAGGATTTCTGACTCCACGTCTTCAAACACTGAACTGTGTGTTGCCCCTTCAAACCCACCACCACCAAGGGCAGAGGAGACAACACACACATCAGAAGATGAAGACATGGAACAGATCACCTTCACCCGTAAGAGTACCCGGTAGCACAAGTCCATGCCAAATGGGCACTTATATCATAGGTCCTGTGCTTCTCAAAATGCCAGTCTTGCAACAGCTGCTCACATGCACTGTTCTCCAGCCCACTGTTTACCTTGACACCATGCTCTGTGATTGTCTCTCACTACCTCATTGGTAAGTCATGTTCCTCTGCACTGTATGATACTTCACCCCAGCAAGTCCTTTGACATGTCCCATTGCACCTGTGTAGTATCACAATAGAATGCGTCACACTAATGGACTCACAATCCTGTAAATATTGCACTACAACACTTTAAAATAAATAGCACTTACACAATCACTTTGTCTCTGTGTAATGTGACACATCAACTGTGTAGGAGATTAGTGATGTATGTCACATGTCAATGGCCATAGAATGTCGATACAACTGCCTTGAAAGATTGTGGGCTGATAACTATGCACTGGGGTCTGCATTGTGTCATCATCTGCTCTTCCTGAGGGTTATTTCTGAAGTAAATAGAAAAATAACAGTTTAATGCTGTGTTGGACAGAAAAAATCCGCTTCAAGGGATGTTTAAACAGAAAATCAATGTGTTCAAATTTTCCTTCTAGACAATCTTTAGGTATGTGACATCTGACTCCAAACTTTCCTCACACACACACACACACCATACAGCAGGAATGGATGTGTACGAGTGTATGGAAAAATATGTAACCTGGCAGTACAATGTAAGAAATGAAAGGTGTGAGTTATGTATACTATACTACATAAGATTATACCATCACTCACCTTATCAGGGTTCACATGAACATCAGGCTGCAGGCAAACGTACCACAGTGCCCAAGATTCCAAAACTGGTCTCAAACTATGACAGATTGAAAACATACATCCAAACTTAACAGCACATTGGGAACCATAGTTACCTTGAGTGGTGGGTGCAATGGATGGCAGATGTATAGCGAATTAGCTTTGGTGTAGCTGCCAATGTGACAGCTCAATTGAAATTGGGAATAACCATGTCAAGAATGGGATTTGGATGCAAGATGGAACAGAAATGTTAATACTAAATTGCCACTGTTCAACCACGCCAAGGCCCTGATCCCCAAGCATATGACACATATTGTAAAGAGTACCTAAATATTTATTAACAATAAAAAAGGATACTAAAACTAGGGGAAACACCTTAACTAACCTAACCTATCCTAACTACACATTACCGACAACTGGCCCTAACTACCCTATTCTAAACTTACTTATCACATTTAACTAAACACTCTAAACATCAACCCCCACCCTCCTTATGTGACGGGACACATGTAGGACAACATATACTAACCTAAACACATACTATCTTATCCTAAACATATATATATATTTGTTGGTATTTTTTTATATATTATTTTGGTATTTTTATTATTTTTATAAACATAAACCCCCACATCATCCCCTATTCACCAACCCACCAAAAAAACACATGTTAAAATATAATACCCTCCACCCCCAAACCGCTTATACTAACTAAACTAACAGCCTATTCTAACCTAACACTAAGCCCCCTAAACCCACTAAATATAAGAACCAGGAAAGAGGAGGGAGGGGAGGGAATCATGGCTGAGGGTCCAACATTCACAAGTTTGCCCTCCACAGGATCTTCTTTATCCCATGCAGTCTCCTGCTATTGCCGGACACCTCCTGCGGCAGCCTGTCCATCCTACGCAACATCCGTTGCATGTCACGTCGCATGTTCATAAATTCCGCATTGTATATGACTGCAGCAGGGGTGGTCTGTGTGCCACTAGTGGATGGTTGTGCTGGTGCCGGTGCCATGCTTGGAGGGGGAGGTGCAGGAGCTGCTGTTAGTGGGCCAGGAGAGGATGATGTAGAGGGACCTGCAATGGTGGCTATCATCCTTGGGTCGGAGTGGTGGTGCTGGTGCCTGTTGTGGTCAGGATGGCCCCCATTGGGCAAATGCCCTCCAGACCCCTGTGGCTCTCTCATGGCGATAACACCGTGCCATGTGGCGGAACCCAGACTTCACATCCAGAATGTGGCGGTAACGCTTCGCCCTTCTCTGGAATTCTCGGATCTGATTGGCAACCATGTTGGCAGCTGTAAAAAAAGAGAAAGCCAAACATTAGTTACATCATTGTGTGATACATCGACTGATGATATTCAAACACTTCCTCAAAATTAGCTTTAACGGCCCAAATCACAGTACAGATCATAGATTGTCCCTGAGGAATTACATGCCAACGCAGCCTACACATATCCTATTTAACAGCACAGCAATGCTCAAAAAGGTGTGTACCTACTTAAATGATCTATGCATCATTGTTCTGCCATTAGTCACATAACAAATGCTGCAAGTAGTCCACATGTGACAGGCCAAATAATGACTATCTTCTGGATGACAATCAAGGGCCACATGATCTGTGATTTGTAAATGGAATTGCCAGGACGGTATGCAGCTGCTTATCATGAGGGGGTATCCTAGGTTGAAACAAATGAATGTTGGAATTACATGTCTGTCTTCTACACTGGGATCTTCACACCTAGCTACACATATTTCATAAACCTAACCCTGTGCCTCAGGGGGTGATGCACATGCAGCAAATACTTTCAAACATCAAGGACAGCCAGGAAGCTGTGGACAGCTGTCCATGGGTTTAGTCAGTCCACCACAGGTAAGGAGGGCTTCCAACTAGGATAGACAAAAACATTGGACAATCACATCCATATTTATGTTCCTAAATGTGGACAACTGTCCACATCATTTGATATCACTAATACCTTTCCAAAAACAAGCACATAGATGCAAGCACCCATCTGGGCTTGAGCTGCATGCACACCTATGACATTCTGCTCATGTTCCACATAAACGTAGCACAACATGTGGGGATAGATGCTGCTAGGAAGTCAAACATACAGTCCTACATGTTCATTAGTTAACAGGGAGGCTCAAGTCTGTGGGTAATACTTCGGCATCACTGGTCTGTGTGAATCAGGGTATGACTTGCTGAATAAATCATGAAAATGTCTACCTCAAAAATTTTCATTGCCATAAATGTATCAACAAATATCACCTTGTTCACCTGCCCATGCCTACAGCGCAGCACTAGATTCCCAAAATATGACTCTACGCCACTGATTATCCAACTGAAATATGGAAAAACAAGTCAAACTTCAGTCAAGTCACATGTCAGATCATGTGCCAGCACATCATACCTTGCTATGTGTCCGACACACAGGAGTCAATCGCACAACAGCTGCAAACACAACGCAGAACTAACATATCTACACTTACTGGATATGTCTGGGTCCGCAAATCGAGCCACTTCTCCAATTAAAACATGGAAGAGTGAAATGTGCTCAATGTCTGCACACTGTACAACACTTGGAACAAAAACTCACTGTGTGTGACATTATATATGATAGACCAGCACCTCAGACATGTAGACACCCCAACAGACATACCACTGCAAACATGTATTGACCCTGTCACTCCAGTGAGTGATACACACACATATGCACACATGCAGTGGCCCTAACAATCATGTGGTGACAAACATGATTACTCAATTGGGTGCAGATTCGTTTATAGAGGGTACTCCATTTCTTCATTTGTTGTTATGAGAGAAATGCCAAGCCACTGCAATACCAGTCACTCAGGTATTGTGGCTTGTGCATCAAGGGACAATCAGTTACTGTGTGATGCTCATGTGGGTTGAGTTTAGCTCATGAATTATTATGCTTTCTATGGTCCATTATATGTGTGCCTGTGTTGTCTGTATGTTACATATGCCACATTGCCAGTGTATCCAGAGCCGTATATGCCCCGTATGACACCATGATGGCAGGGATCCTGTGTGTTACTTGAAGACAATCTTACGCTAAACATGGATTGGCCATTTATCTAAATCAAAACAACAAAGAAATATATGCTGACAGTGTCTATTTTGATCATCCATGACAGAATGCATGGGCACAGGTGTAGTCATTGCACCTGAAATGTGTTACTCATTGCCCTGTGTACCTATATCAGGTATTGTAAATCACAGTTAGCCACATTCATCATCTTACATTTGCCAAATTGGGTGATCTGTGGGTATAGAACGAACTGACACTGTCCCCTAATTGAAACATGGTTTAGCAAATGTCCTACTGTGGCAATCTTGATCAGGTAGGTCTCAATTTGTATGCACCTTGGGAATGTCAGCAGTCACAGGAATGCTGGTCTGCTGATCTTAGCATACACCCATGTCTGTGATAGCCTTCATACTGAGAAGTTAACTATTGTACATATTCTGCATTAGATCAGCAGGGGTGTACCAAACGTAAACTAACAAAACTATTTTGTCACTTTATATGTATGATGGAAGCGGTCAGGGGTCCCTTGCACAACATCATGCAAGTAATATTTTGTGACCATGCATTCACCAAGTTCATGTATCCCATGAAGACCCATTAACTTATGAGAATTGCATGGCTATAAAGTGACACAGATGGCAAATGCATTAGCTCTGTTCCAGCAATTGTGCCCAAGGCAAATTAAAACACACAGGGATAATGAACAGAGGACCAGATAATTTACTTTTTTTCAATGTGTAGCATTTGCTTCATGTTTTACGCTCCAGCTATGGAAAGTAGCACCAAACATTTAGATATTATCCTGTGTGCATTACTTTGGCATCCATTTCTAATTTAAATGCTGCACAAACCAAGTCAAAGTATCAGCCTAAGATATTACCAAAGGTTAGGAAGAACTTTGTACGTATGGCCATGAATACAGTTCAGACATGTATTCCAAATAATTGGGGACTACATTCATTCCTTGCTTTAGCATGTAAAATACATCTCATTCCTGGTACACTCACAGACCATGAATAAAACATAAGTTTGATCCGCATTACCACCATCTACTGATGTCAAAGCAGCACTAATTGACAAGATCAAGTTGTGTTTTGTAAGTTTGTGCAGCTTTTGCGTCAACAAATGACGGTAATGTTTAGCAAATATTGTATAAATCAAGGCCACTGTATATTTAACTTGCATTCCACATGTCCCCAAACATTGCATGCAGCATGTCAACAAATCTGCTACTGTCACTACAGAGCATTTAAATGTGCATATTAGTCTGAATTGTACTCACCAACAGGGCCACCAATCACCACACCAAGGTGGTCCAGCAGGTCTTGCTCTCTGGCAACAAGGTCAGCCCAGCGATGCTTGAATTGGTGGTCGTTGCAGGATGTGTTGAATATTCTCTTCAGATGGTACAGCACCGTAGACCACCTGAGCCTCCTCGCCTCCGTGTGATACCCCTGTATCACCCTGGCACCAGCTTCTAACATCAAGGTTAGGAAGTGGCACACCAGCCTAATGAGAGCACCCAGCTCCTCCTCACCCATTCTCCCCTGATGTGGCATTCCCAACATGACAAAAAGTTATAGGGATAGGAAAGGGAAAATAGGAAAATACAGGGAAAGAAGCTAGGAAAATGAAATAAAAAGAACCCACAAACAGCCCAACAATACCTCAACTAATAATACCCACTACACACTCCCAACAGTACAAACACAAAATCAGACACAAAAAACAACAAAAACACACTTACACTGATTTACTGAGATGATTACTGTAAGGAAATGCCTCCTTGGCATGGTTACCCCCTGACTTTTTGCCTTTGCTGATGCTATGTTTTGAATTGAAAGTGTGCTGAGGCCTGCTAACCAGGCCCCAGCACCAGTGTTCTTTCCCTAACCTGTACTTTTGTATCCACAATTGGCACACCCTGGCATCCAGATAAGTCCCTTGTAAATGGTACCCCTGGTACCAAGGGCCCTGATGCCAAGGAAGGTCTCTAAGGGCTGCAGCATGTCTTATGCCACCCTGGAGACCCCTCACTCAGCACAGACACACTGCTTGCCAGCTTGTGTGTGCTGGGGAGAACAAAATGAGTAAGTCGACATGGCACTCCCCTCAGGGTGCCATGCCAGCCTCTCACTGCCTATGCCAGTATAGATAAGTCACCCCTCTAGCAGGCCTTACAGCCCTAAGGCAGGGTGCACTATACCATAGGTGAGGGCACCAGTGCATGAGCACTGTGCCCCTACAGTGTCTAAGCAAAACCTTAGACATTGTAAGTGCAGGGTAGCCATAAGAGTATATGGTCTGGGAGTCTGTCAAACACGAACTCCACAGCGCCATAATGGCTACACTGAAAACTGGGAAGTTTGGTATCAAACTTCTCAGCACAATAAATGCACACTGATGCCAGTGTACATTTTATTGTAAAATACACCCCAGAGGGCACCTTAGAGGTGCCCCCTGAAACCTTAACCGACTATCTGTGTAGGCTGACTGGTTCCAGCAGCCTGCCACAACCGAGACATGTTGCTGGCCCCATGGGGAGAGTGCCTTTGTCACTCTGAGGCCAGTAACAAAGCCTGCACTGGGTGGAGATGCTAACACCTCCCCCAGGCAGGAGCTGTAACACCTGGCGGTGAGCCTCAAAGGCTCACCCCCTTTGTTCCAGCACCACAGGGCACTCCAGCTAGTGGAGTTGCCTGCCCCCTCCGGCCACGGCCCCACTTTTGGCGGCAAGGCCGGGGGAAATAATGAGAATAACAAGGAGGAGTCACTGGCCAGTCAGGACAGCCCCTAAGGTGTCCTGAGTTGAGGTGACTCTAACTTTTAGAAATCCTCCATCTTGCAGATGGAGGATTCCCCCAATAGGATTAGGGATGTGATCCCCTCCCCTTGGGAGGAGGCACAAAGAGGGTGTACCCACCCTCAGGGCTAGTAGCCATTGGCTACTAACCCCCCAGACCTAAACACGCCCTTAAATTTAGTATTTAAGGGCTCCCCTGAACCTAAGAATTTAGATTCCTAAAACTACAAGAAGAAGAGGACTGCTGAGCTGAAAAACCCCTGCAGAAGAAGAACAGAAGACACCAACTGCTTTGGCCCCAGTCTTACCGGCCTGTCTCCTGCCTTCCAAAGAAACCTGCTCCAGCGACGCTTTCCAAAGGACCAGCGACCTCTGAATCCTCAGAGGACTGCCCTGCTTCAAGAAAGACAAGAAACTCCCGAGGACAGCGGCACTGCTCCAAAAGAACTGCAACTTTGTTTCAAAGGAGCAGACTTAAAGACCCCTGCAACTCCCCGCAAGAAGCGTGAGACTTGCAACACTGCACCCGGCGACCCCGACTCGACTGGTGGAGAACCAACACCTCAGGGAGGACCCTCCGGCGACTCCGAGTCCGTGAGTAACCAAAGTTGTCCCCCCTGAGCCCACACAGCGACGCCTGCAGAGGGAATCCCGAGGCTCCCCCTGACCGCGACTGCCTGAACCTAAAGTCCTGACGGCTGGAAAAGACCCTGCACCCGCAGCCCCCACCACCTGAAGGAACTGAACTTCTGGGCAGGAGTGACCCCCAGGAGGCCCTCTCCCTTGCCCAGGTGGTGGCTACCCCGAGGAGCCCCCCCTTGCCTGCCTGCACCGCTGAAGAGACCCCTTGGTCTCCCATTGAAATCTACAGAGAACCCGACGCTTGTTTACACACTGCACCCGGCCGCCCCCGCGCTGCTGAGGGTGTACTTTTTGTGCTGACTTGTGTCCCCCCCGGTGCCCTACAAAACCCCCCTGGTCTGCCCTCCGAAGACGCGGGTACTTACCTGCTGGCAGACTGGAACCGGGGCACCCCCTTCTCTCCATTGGAGCCTATGTGTTTTGGGCACCTCTTTGACCCCTGCACCTGACCGGCCCTGAGCTGCTGGTGTGGTAACTTTGGGGTTGCTCTGAACCCCCAACGGTGGGCTACCTTGGACCCAAAACTGTGACCTGTAAGTGATTTACTTACCTGCTAAAAATAACAATACTTTACCTCCCCCAGGAACTGTGAAAATTGCAGTGTGTCCACTTTTAAAACAGCTTATTGTGTTTTATGTAAAAAGTATATATGCTACTGTGATTATTCAAAGTTCCTAAAGTACTTACCTGCAATACCTTTCAAATGAGATATTACATGTAGAATTTGAACCTGTGGTTCTTAAAATAAACTAAGAAAATATATTTTTCTATAACAAAACCTATTGGCTGGATTTGTCTCTGAGTGTGTGTTCCTCATTTATTGCCCTTGTGTATGTACAACAAATGCTTAACACTACTCCTTTGATAAGCCTACTGCTCGACCACACTACCACAAAATAGAGCATTAGTATTATCTCTTTTTGCCACTATCTTACCTCTAAGGGGAACCCTTGGACTCTGTGCATACTATTCCTTACTTTGAAATAGTGCATACAGAGCCAACTTCCTACAATTACAAATACAACAGATGACAAATGGAATGGCACACAAGACACAAAGACACAAAAGCACAATTTGGACAGACAAAACTCTAAGCACAGCCACACAGTCTAGAAGACTGCAAAGTGAAAGTGAAATTACACCCACTGTACCATTTCTGTAAACAGGATATCCTATTACATCACTTCCTGTCTCAAATGCGGTGCGTTTTTATTATGATGCGTGAAATTTATATGCCGCTTACGGGCTTTGCGTAAAAAATGCTTGACGCAAATGCTTAAAAATTCCCCTGCATTCAAAGATCAACATCTTTTTCATTGATAACCAATTTCATGGGGTGCAGTGTTGGAATTACCGCTAGGGACCAATGGATGTATAATGGCTGTGAGCGTCATTTTTCAACGCATATGCGGCAAAATTTGAGGCATATGCGTCTTTTTTTACGTGTTTGCGTCAAAATATCAGTCTGTGTTTATGTAATTTTTCTCATTTTTAACGTACATGAAAGCTATAACTATACAGAGATAGGCTGTTTGGGCCTGCTATGTGTGTTCCAGTGTTTGGGCGCATGTGGCAGACCACACCACTGCGGACCATAATTCTAATGTTGTTGTGCCGTATGAGCACTCTTGACTGACACAACAGCAAACCAAACATTTGGAATAAAAATTGGTTTTCCCTAGTTTGAGAAGGTGGTGAGTCAATAAAGGATAGCAAGGCTATTCAACTTGAGACATTCACTCATGGCCTGTGTGTATATGTCTATGAATTAGCTATTTCAATTGTTGTTGTGACTCTGTGTGAACATCACAAGACATGTTTTACATATTGTGCTTGTATGCATGTGTTGTAAATGTGGATAACCATCACATGCCATTCATTGTGGTACATCATTCAGGATATGTTGCGTCTAATGCTGTGTGAACTTCCCTGACTTGGGGGACAAAACATTTCCCATGACAAACTATGCACAGGATAGATAGAGGACGGTTGATAATGGCAATGTTACAACGGTAAGCCATTGCATGTACTGGAATGTTGGATACCACTTTCTAGTCACTTGTTTGTATACTACCCATGAGTCAGGTATTTGAACATGCTAGGTAGGTACAGTGTTTGTGACACAGAGTCCCAAAACCAATCCTAAAAAGTTATGTTACACCACATTTTGAGTCATAAAAATGGCCTATGTTTCTCCTGTGGCAGTGGAGGACCAGCAGACCATGCTGCATGTGTTCACATATTTCCAGTGGTTCATTGCACAAAGGTGTCCAGTTCAAGTGTGTGGCCATGTGTACCCTGTGTCAGTATTGGCCTCCATATTGTCACAGTTACGTGCAGGTCTAGTCATGAGTCTGTGGAGCCATTCCCTGCATTAACAGAGTATCCTTCAAAGCAGAATTGACCTGAAGGCAAATATAAATTGCCAACACACATGGGGATAGTCCAGCTATGGCACTGCAGAACTTTTATAAGGCTGACAACACGGCAACCTTGGTGTCCTTAAAAACGTTATGGATCAGTAATAGGAAACAGGCAGGTTTCTTCACAACATTTGTACACAGGATGACCTCTAAAATTCCCACTGCAACAGGGAACATCTTTGCCTCTGTGCTGATTAATCTCACAGATAGACACCACGCAAGCACCATCAATAATTTGTGGCCAATGTGAATCTGTGTGTGGACCGTTAGGGCACAAACATGTTTTGTCCTTTCATACACATTAGCAAACGTTGTTTTTTGTGCTGGAGGCATCGTACCAAATCCATGCATACAACCATAGTACACTGTCACTGTTTGTCACTCATGAATAAATGAAACCCAGACAAGGGATGGGGACTGGATTTGGCTATTTGAATACATGTGCCAGACCATGATACAATAAGTAAACTGATTAATCTATACTATACATTTGAGGATTCATCGTAGACCTACCAGACACAATACCCCAGGAGGTAAGAAACAGCATGGAAAGCAACTATGATACAAATGTAGCCACAGGAAACCTCCATGGTAATGAAAAGACAGGAACCAGTCAGGCTAACAGGATGCAGGGTCAGTCAGGAACAAAAATGAACAAGGCAAATACACAGTGAGCAGACTCTGACTGGGAAAATCTGGAACAACACTGTGGGAACTAAAAACTGTACTTGTGCTGTGGGCTGCAACGTTACACAAAATCCCAAGGCCTGTGTTACACAAGTGATTTATACGGCAATGCACAACAAGGATAGTCAGAAAATGTCAGCTTCTAAGCAGTTCCAGGCAGCAGCAAGGGCATGGCAGAGTCAACTGGCTGGTCTGCATGGAAGTGCTCACAGGCATTTGCAGCTTCAGTCTCTCACAAGTTCTGTACGTGAGAATCAAGTTCAAAGGGCGTTGGCCTTTCACATGGGAAGCAATGGACAGCTGATTACAGGTCCTAACGACTACCAGGCAGTGCATTATCGGACCTGAAGTCCATGCAGACAGATGAACTGTGACTAAGCACACAGGAGTCAGAATGGGAGTCTGGGTGTGTGTAGATGAAGGTTATCAGGGTATAAATAGTCCATTTACAGGGCCCCCTAGAGAATGGTGGGGAGAGACTGAGAGACTGAAAACATGGCAATGGCAGGACTTATTACCTGGGATAGACTGCGGAGGGCATGTCTTATGAGCAATGCTTGTCATACCTGGGGCACTTGTGCTATCCATTTTCAGCTTAGATGGACTTCTTGTCACACATGCTCCTTGCAAAGATAGCTGATGTCACACTTACTGCTGTCCAGGGTGTGGTCATACATTCCTGTTACCAATGCAATAGCACATACACTGCCTCATGTATGAAACACTATTTAACCTTATGATTGATGGTGTCTTAGTTGTGTGTCATGTGCTTCAATGGCCCATGTTTGGCAACACGGATGTGTCTCAGAGTTGTAGTCCTCTGATTTTGCCCTTCACATGTGAAATACACAGGACATATGTCATTTCCACTGTGTGTGATGTTGGGTGTACATTCATACCCATCAAATGTGATGTGGCTTTTTTAGTATCCTAATCTGTATTTCTGCAATGCTCCATGAGGCTAAACTCTGATTATGATTCCTAGGGATCATGTGATGCATAACAAATTACACAGACCATGATTGAGTGATAAAGTGAGGTGTTTAATGACATATGGTAAGAAAGTGGTGAAGGTGACTATAGTTAAAAGAAGTTTTGTACAATGTGCTGTCTCTGACGCAATACTGCTGCAGTGTTTGGATGGTCCCCCTCGTGTTGCCGAACAGCATCCTCCTCATCCTCCTCTTCAGGCATTCGTGGGTCTGTTCATAGAGGGGAATGTTCCTCCTTACACAAATGTTGTGCAGGATGGCACAGGTCAAAATGATCTTGCACACCATTTCAGGGGAGTATAGGAGGCTGCCTCCGGCAATGTACAGGCACCTGAATCTTGACTTCAAGATGCCAAAAGTCCTCCGATGTGCCTCATGATAGGCACGTTCTGCTGCAGTGCTTGGGTTTGCAAATGGGGTCATGATCCATGGCTGGATCCCATACCCCTGATCAGCTGAAAGAGAAAATGAGTGTAAATATTTGGATGTTGCTTGCACCTTGATTATAACTTTGCATGGCAGTGGTTATCTTGTGTCGTGTGTGACTCATCTGTGTTTGTGTTATTGTGTTGGATCCTAGGCTTCTAGGATGTTCTATCAGCATTGAGTTGTTTCTTTATTTAAACTAGTGTTTGGCTGATTGACCGGATATCAGCGGTATATTTGTAAACTTACAGTACATTGTGTATCTCCCGTGCATTATGTCATCTGAAAGAAGTGTTCATGTGTCTTCACTGGAGGCAACATGATACTTCCACACAAAGAATCGATTCCACTGTGGTGGAAACACAGTTGCACTATGTGGCCTGAACATCCCATCAAATTCAACATATGTAATAGCATGTGAAAAACAACAGTGAGGCCCTTTGATTTGGCTAGGTGACAATGTACAACACATCTCCATAAGTTGGCAGCACTGAAGTGTTGACAATTGACAATGCACAAATATCCCATGTGTGACAAGTTCTATGCAAACCTATTTTTGTGCCCTCACAGAGTTGGCTCATGTGCAAACGTGTACCTACTCTATTGAACCTGGTCCAGGTAAGCTGGCTAACTTTGTTGTGGGGGTGAAGGTTTAAGTATCAGAAGGTCCATATGCCTGTACATCTTTTGTGTATATGTATAATTGTCTCAATCCATATATGTAGCAATGTGCACTTTGCAATAATGTCACATAAATATGTGTTCTTAGCACAGTCCACTTCCTTACTGCTAGCGGGCAATGTCACCCCAGGAGTGATGTGAGATGTTGGTACTGCCTCAATGATTCCATGTCACCTTCATTCGAGTCATCATCATCATGCTATGTGTCTCATGGTGTTTGACCGGCAGCGAAACACATTACACACCCCTTACACAGTACGTATTGGTTGGGAGAGTGTGTGATTGAGTCTTATTGATGAGATAGTGTAAAATTTGTCTTCCAAGTTGTACTGCCAGTTAAGGCCATGTCATTGTCACTGTGTGGTTTTAACTTGGTCCCTTGTGGCTCTGGAGTGACATCTGTTGTTATTTGCATCTGTCATTTGTCCATAGGTGTGTATCCCATTGGGTCAGGATATCAAACATGACTACCAGTGTCACAACCACAGTGTCTTCCTGGCCACGTGTCAATGTAGTGGTGCATGTGTTGTGTTTCCTTCAGGGTTGCTGTGCAGTGTGTATATAACTAGGTTTCTGTACTTACCAACAAGTAGGCCATTTCCATATCGTCCATCCTGGAAGTGTTGATTGATGGTGCAGTGGTGGAAGATGAATGAATCATGTACACTCCCAGGATACTTTGCCAAGATGTTGGTGATCAATCCCCGGTGAACCACAATGGCCTGCACATTGATGGAGTGTGTGTGCTTCCTGTAGCGGTATAGATTCTCAGTTGCAGCAGGTGGCACAATCCGTACATGTGTGCAGTCAATGGCACCAAGCACGTGTGGGAAGCCATTGATTTAGTAGAAGCCCTCCTGCTGCTTCTGCTGTGTGTTGGGGAAGCTGATGTGGCGGGGTGTGAGGGAGATGATGGCATCCAGTACCTTGGGGAGGAAGGCAGAGAATGAGGACTGTGAGATCCCAGCAACTGGGGCACCAGTGGTTTGAAAAGAGCCACTTGCCAACATGTGGAGGACAGCTATCAGCTTGGTCTCTGGTGGAATGATGTGGGGTGTCTGCAAGTTGGGTGCCAACTGTGGCTCAATGTGGCGCAGCAGCTGCTGTATGGCTTGCCAGTTTATTCTGTACCTCTGGATGATGTCATGTTCCCAGAGGCCCTGAAGGGTTGTCCTGTTCCGGAATATCCTCTCCTGCCTTTGCCTTTGCCTTTGGGGTCCCTGTTGGTGTGGTGGAAGCTGCTGCTGTTGGTCCTGTGCTCTGCGTCTTCGTGCATGCTGGATGAATAGCATCTCCATGTCTTCCTTTTGGAGCTCCGATGTTGCTACTGTGGGTTTCCCTTAAGTACTGGTGTTTTTGCCCCATTTTAACGCCTGACCTGACCTGACCCAGACGTTAATTTTTGACGCAAATCAGGCTGTGTGTCATTTTTCGACTTCGCTTCCTAGCTGTGCAGGATTTTTGCATGGTTGGATAAATATGGTGCACAGGTGTTTAAGTCATTTTTTGGATGGGAACGCCTCCTACCTTGCATGTCATTAACGCAAGGCGGTTTCATGCATCCAGAAAATGACGCACACTGCGAAATTTTGACATTCGCGGGGTCGGGTGTCAAAGTATAAATATGGTCTTAGTTTTGCACCAAATTTGTGTCAAAATAAATGACGCAAATCCGGCGCAAGCAGAGTATAAATATGCCCCTACGTTTTTATCTTTTTCTATGCGTGCTACATTCTGCAGCACACATAGAAAAGGCAAAATGCCAGACATAAGTGTTTATGTGCAGAATGGTGTCCCTTCCTGCACATAAACAATGATTTCAAAATGACACTTTAGCACTTCTGTGTGTGCAACATTCTGCAGCACACACAGAAGTGCTGAATCGTCAATTGTGATTGCTTATGGGGAGGAAGGGACACCTTCCCACACATAAAAAATGTAACCCCTCAACGCAGGCAATCCTTGCACGATGGTGGAAGGAAGCCTGCGTTGGTGCAGGCAGCTTAATTGAGCAACATTGCTGCAAACAACACAGGGGTGCACCATATTAAATTAAATACAACGCAACCCATCATTGTGAAAATGACAGAGCGCGGCGCTTCTAATTTTGGCGCAGCATCGCGCTCCGTCAAGTTCTCTGCCCTCTGGGTGCATGTCATAATAAATACGAGACTGGGATCAGTCTAGGTGTACTAAGGCAAGGAGTTTGATAGCAAACACCATGGGTTTCAGTGAAGTCATTATGTAGCTGGGGAACTTGTGATGTACATAACTTAAGATGACTTCCATGTTCACTTGTAATGTCCAGTAATCAAACTAGACATCACAGGGGCACATCTGCTCATGTAAATATGTCCTCACATCGAATATAATGCACCCTGCCTTTGGGCTCTAAGGCCTGCTGTAGAGGTGACTTACATATATTAGATGCAGTGATTTGAAACATGGCAAATGATGAGCGTGCCAGTTCATGCTTTTACACACAGTTTGCACCATGACACTCTGTATTGGCAGGCTGTGTGCAATTTTTAGGGGGGTGGGTCCTTCAGGGTGGCACAAAACATGCTTCAGCCCTTAGGGACCCTAATGAGTACCTAGTCCCCTGGGTTACCACTTACTAGGACTTACAGAGGTGCTAATGTGTGTGCCAATGGTATACAATTAGACTTTTATGTTACCTTATGGAAAAAGCACTGGCTCTGGGGAACTGGTTAGCAGGAACCCAGTTCACCTTCAGTTGAAAAACCTCAGTACCAGTGTCAAAAAAAGTTGGGGTGACCATGTCAAAAGGGGCACTTACCTACACAAAAACTAAAGCCTTTGAGACAGCTGCCCATGCCATTTTGTAGGTGCACACTCCACGAATGTGTGTGTCTACAAAATGATGCAGGTCCTTTTTTATGGTATGGTTTGACAGACAATTATGTGAGGATCACCAGGTGAGGGTATTTAGATGCGCCCATATGTTGGGAGCTAGCAGTAAAACAATTTGATTGGGCAAAAGTAGTGTCCTTCCAAAAAAAAGTACTTGCCCTCCACACAGCTATGATTATTTTATTTATCCAGCTGCCTGAGCTTGAACGTTCAGGGGCACATACATGACATTGTGATGCTATTAAAGTATCTAGAATAAATAGATAATGTATGGTGTTTTCTCAGGCAGCAGTAAAGATGGGAGGAGGCCAGTCATTAATCCACATAGAGTTTTAGGTCTGGCTTAACAGTGGAACTGTTGATGGCCTTATGTGATCATCAAAACAGAGCTTTCAGAGTCCTACTGTCAGGGGGCTTAGGCTCCACTCACATGTTTTGAATGGGACGGGTTTGGGTGTTTCCACTAAAAAGGCTGCATGTATTGCACTTTGCAGCATGTAGCAATATTTACACTCAAATCAGGAGGACTAGCTGCTCATGGTGGTGTTAGAAATTGGGTCTCTAGTTGGCAAAGGTATGCACCCTTTCCAAGTAGGGACCGTACTCCTTGTCAGGGAAAGTCAGATACACAACCTAAATTAACCTGTGCTCACCCTCTGGTAGTTTGGCACAGAGCAGTCAATTAACTTAAGAGGCAATGTGTAAAATATTTGTGCAACACTTACATTACAGTAACACAGTGAAAACACCACAAAAGACTCCACCCCAGTTTCAGAAAATAGAGAATATTTTTATGAATAAAACATGATAAAAACAACAAAAATCCAATAAGTAGAACTCAAGATGTGTTTTGTTTACAGAATAAGCTGCAATATAGTGTTTAGAAGTCAATAGCACTCAAAGGTTATTTGAGGTAGTGCTAGACCGGGGTAAATCCAAAGTTCAGGCCAACCAGGATGGAGGGAGGACCGGCAAAAGACCCACAAAGCGTTGTCTGAAAAGTATGTTGGGTAGAGGGCCGCATTGATGCTGAGGAGGTGTTGCGAAGGCGATGGGTTGGTTCTGATCCGCGCATTCCAGGGGGATGCATCATTATCGAGCCGCATAGTCGTCGAAGCGATGTCCTCGAGGTGCAGCATCAAACCCCTTATGATGAAGGTGATGCGTCATCGAAAGCCACACAGCAAAGGCAATGCGAAGTCCTCAACTTCAGCTGCAGCTGTGATGCTTAGTCGTTCAGGCAGGTTGCAGCAGTTCCAATAGGCGCAATGGAGTTGATGCATCCATTTTTGCAGAGTAGCTGCAGAGTCCCCTTTCAAGGGCTAGCACAGGATTGCACCTCTTGGCAGGACAAGACTTTCAGTTGGCAAAGTCAAGTAGCCAAAGCAGAGTTGAAGAAAGTCTTTGATGGCTCTGAGTCCTCAGAAGATGCGGCATGCCAGCAAGCCCTTGGAGTCACTGGGGGGCATATTTATAGGCCCCTAGCGTCACCTTGCTCCACATTAACCTAATTTATGCAGAGTACATCAATAGCGTAATGAAAGATGACGCTATTGCCCCCCTACTCTGCGTCATGGTGTGCCATATATTAAATACTGCACACACATGGTGGCGGTGGGAGGTGCTAAGGGGTGCACGGAAAGTGGAGCTTCACTTGGTGCAGTATCACTTTCCATAAATCTGCCCCTTGGTTCTTGTGAAGAAGTAGAGAGTTAAGCCAAATCCTTCTCACTCCAAGGCAAGAGGCAGCAGGCAGCAAGCCAACACAGCAAAACAGTACAACAGTCCAACTTTCTGGCAGAATGCTCTCAGATTCAGAGGTGTACTGCTTTGGTGAAGTTTGGGGTCCAGTACTTTGAAGTGGGAGAGAGGCTTTCAAAGTATACAAGGTCCCTGCTATTTCTTTCCTGGCTGTAGCCACTTTGCAGGGGGCATTGCAGCTCTTTGTGTGGGGACACACACAGCCCTATTCATGTGTGTCAGTTTCTCCCTCCAATCTAGCCCAGGAAGGCCCATTAGCTTGGTGATGGGTCATCAGGATGTAAATGTCACACCCCAGTACCCTTTGTGTGTGTTTGTCTAGGGGGAATGCACAAAGCACAGTTGTCACCCACCCTAGACATATATTCAGAGACATAATGGTTAAAGTAAGAAAATTGCAACTTTCTAACAGTGGCATTTTCAGACTTACAATTTAAAATCCAACTTCACCGTAAGTTGTGATTTCGGATTGTGGGTACAGAGGCACCAACTCCAAATTCTTATATTTTCCCAATTGGAAATTAACTTAACGACTGTTTCAAGGTGATCCCAATGTTAACCTATGGGAGGGACAGGACTTGCAGTAATGAAAAATGGCTGTAATAGGTTTTCAGTACCAGGACATGTTAAACTTAAAAGTACATGTCCAACCTTTTAAATACACTGGCCCATATTTATACTTTTTTAGCGCCACATTTGTGTCATTTTTTAATGCAAAAACAGCACAAACTTGCAAAATATAATTTAATTTTGTAAGCTTGCACTGCTTTTTCATAAAAAAATGACACAAATGCGGCGCTAAAAAAGTATAAATATGGGCCACTGTGTCTTGCCCTTGGGGCTAGTTAGGGTCTACCGTAGGGGTGACTGACGTGATAGAAAAGGAAGATTTGGGCCTGCCAACTGGGTACACTTGGGAGGTCCAAAAGGAGGTTTAAAACTGCACACACAGGCTCTGCAATAGCAGGTCTGAGACATGTGTAAAGAGTTACTGTAGTAGATAGTACAATCAGTACTGCAGACCCATTAGTAACAACAAAAGATGAAAACAAAGTGTTGAAATTTTTCAAACACTCACCCCCACATCTGGGATTAATGCATTATTCTTTTGCACACCATGATACACCAGTTGGGATCCCCCCCACACACAAATCAGTTTGGACCCTGTTCCCCCTGGGAACAGTCCATCACAAACTGCCACTCCAGGTCTTCCCTGTACATGAAACAAACATCCGGAGACCAGTTTCAGGGAATCAGAATAGTCTAATTTCAGTGGCACAGTGAGCAGAGGGCCCAAATCTGGGCATACCCTTCCCACTTGGGGCGACAAATGCAAATACAACAGACGATGGACGGAATGCAGAGCAAATCAAACATTCACCCCCAGTCACAGATCTGGGTTTAATCCATCAGCCAGCCATATGCAAATCATTCTTGACCCTGTTCCCCATGGGAACAGTCCAGCCCGAATTGCCAGGCAGGTCCTCCCTGGACCGGAAACAAGCATCCTGGGACAAGCTAGCTTGGCTGATCAATGGTGATACCTTGAAGCATTCTTTTTCAAAACATGTTTGCTCATAACCCAGCCTGTGGTGGTCCTAGGACAATGGGACCACCAACAAAATGTTCACAACAACGTGCTCTTTCGGTCTACATCATCTCTGGGTGCCCACACTATGTTAGTGGGGACCCCAAAATAATAACCCCACCCACTATTCAGTGTCTGTTTGAATTTTTTTTTATGTCTGTAACTTTTGTTTTACAGCTGAGAGTGGGTTGTGTTTTAAGGGCCTTCTATGTAATATTGTTGCTATAGATCAGTTTTTTCTGAATGTATGTAATGTACTAGGTTGTCTAAGGAACTAAAACACATATTTATACTTGGTTTGCACTGAATTAGCATTATTTTTTTTAAGCTAATTCATTGCAAATCTAACTTCATAATTATACTTTGGCACTAGACATGTTTAATGCCACAATTATGGAGTGAGCATTGTTTTCTGGATGTGAAAACCTATCTTGTATCAATGAGATGCAAGGTAAGCGTTTCTCTCCAGAAAAAGATGATATGGTCTTTGTGCCATATTTAGCCCCCCCTACTAACAACCAGCACGGGGGCTGAGGGCCTTAAACAATGGTGCTAAGCTTCCTTAGTGCCATTATTTAACACCTGGGTATGGGCAGGCGTTAGGGGACCTGTAGGCATATTTCCATGGTCTGAGACCATGGAAAGTACCCACAGGTGCCTTTCCCTGACCCCAGGGACATCCCTACCCACACCCACACCAGAGGGACACCACAGGATTGGGGACCCATCCCAGGTAAGTCGTGGTAAGTATATATTTTTTATATAACCCCATTCAGGGGCCCTGACTGGTGCCCCCTTCACGGCGCTGACCCCAATGGCGATGCCCAGGGGACATTCATCCCCTGGGCATGGCCATTGGGGTGGTGGGCATGGCTCCTGTCTTTTCTAGGAAAGGAGCCATGTCCATGGGGGTTTTGCACCAGAAAATGGCACTACACTGCTTAGAGGCAATTTTTCTGCCTCTAAACAGTGTAGTGACAAATTCAGTGCCCAAGCCCCGGTTTCCCTATGCCTCCCTTGCCCTGTTAGTGTCCTTTCCAAGGATGCTAACAGGGCATTAGCGCCGGCTAGCGCCATTCCATAAATATGGTGCCCAGCCAGCGTCTTGGAATGGAGTTAGCTGGCGCTATACTTTTTCACGCAAAACTGCACTAACGCAGTTTTGCGTGAAAAAATATAAATCTGGCCCTAAATGTATGGTTGCACTGCATTATTTTCTTGGTTTTTTTGTGTGGTTATGCCCGCTAGTGGCTAACTATATAATTACATGCCCATGTATCTTACAAATGCAATTTTTATTGTGGGGTCCTCTAGGAGCTGTTCTAAGCATTACAGTCATGTCAACATATTAAAATATTCGTGGCACAATAACTATTTCTATAATTCTTTGCATAGTATTACTTTTACAAAATATTTTTGCTCATAACTCAGCCTGTGGTGGTCCTATGACAATGGGACCAACTTCAAAGCACTGACCACAATGTGCCCTTTCTGTCTACATCATCTCTGGGTTCCCACACTATGTTAGTGAGGACTACAAAAAAATAATCTACAAGATTTCACTGTGCTATTTGTGGTGTCATTTTTAACTTCTGTTTGGAGTGGGCATTAAAATGATGCACCTATGGGCTGCCTTGCACTGTACTCCACTGGTGTCAACATTTTTTTACACTAGTGGAGTAAAGTGCCACAGTAGTGTCAATAATTCTGCTGCTATTGGCATAACGACCAACCTAGTGTGCTATATTGAAAATGTGGTGCACCATTTTCTGTTGTTAGGTGGGGCAGGGGTAACGCAAGAAGACCGACGCATCAGTACTGATGCACCAGTTTCTTGTAAATCTGTTCCTTACTTTATAAATGTATGTCTCATGGTTGAAAGCTTCTGTGCACCTCTGTAGACCTGGGTTGTATATACTGTTGAGCCATTGTTAAAGCATAAAGGGCTTATCTCTGGCCTGGAAAAAGTTATATCAGATTTCGTATTTGTTTATAATGAAAAATTATGACAAAGCAAAATGGGCCTTACAGTTACATATTGTGAAAAGTATGTGTTAAAAGCAAACATCTTTTGGATTATTACACTGTGCTAACTCCTACAGGCAGGTATTTTGTTACATGGAATCTTGCAGACCACTGTAGTAGGCAAGGGTTTGGTGCAGGTGACCCACCTGAGCAAAGCAAGGGGCTAGACAATTATCACTATAGTAATCTTTATTAGGCTCTATTACTAGGGATTTTAGTTTTTTTTTGTAAGAACTATGTTTTGTACATTTTTGTAATTTTATTACAGTATACCTGAAGGTTGCCTTGTGGGAAGGCTTATGATCTAACTCATAGGTATACATTGCTTATGGTGACAAGCCAATGATAAAGGTTATAGGCTTGATTGTTTATAATAAAATGTTACGAATACAGCAGTAGACCTGACATATTGATTGGAAAATCATATGTTAAAGTAAATTGGCATTTCAGATTATATAATTATTACTCTGTATTAAAACCTACACACAGGTATTTTGTTACTTGGAATCTCACAGATTACTATAGTAGTGAAACATCTTGGTGCTGCTTTCCTCTTCTGACAAACCATGGGTATAGAAGATTTGTATTGTCAAAATTCTTGTGAAGCCCTCTTAGGTGAGATAGTATTTTGCTTTGCCAACTGTCATTTTGTTTACTATATAATGTTATGACTGTATACCTGATTGATGTCTTGTGAGAAAAATTAGGCCTGATTGGTTCACTAGGAAACATATTTCTTCTGCCGTAGGTCTGATCTGTTTATTATGAAAAGTTAGTATAACATATTAGGCTTGACATATTGATTGCGAAAAGCATATGTTAAATCACAGACTTTGCAGGATGGATTGTTGTCTCTCTCTTTGAAAGCCTACAGATTGGTATTTTGTGACACAAAATGTCAAATTACCTTTGTAAGCAATGATTTTGGTCTTGGTTACTGCCTCTTGACGCACAGTAGGGGGAGAAAATGTGCATTGTAATAATCCTAGCTAGAATTGCTTTTTAGATGTCTGCCCAGATCTTGTAATAAATAAAATCATTAAATAATACATATATCCATATATTACATATATCCATATAGGTAAATTTATATCCATATAGATACATGGAGGGCCTCTGGGTCCACTCTGTTCTGCCTTTGGGTCTGCCTGAGTGTCATTTACAATCTGCTTCGACCCATGACAATGAAATGGCTCAGTCTCATCAGTCATTGGTTCTTTTGCCCTGTGAATGATGGCATTTTCTGACACATCTGTACATCCATCTAAAAATGAGTGCACTTTTGTATCAGGACTGATTGGCCAGTCCTTTAATTTTGAATTTTCTCCCTTCATACTTCCCCTTTGCTTCTCCTCTTTTTATTTTAATATTTCTTCAGAGGATTATACAGCTCTCCAGGCAGTGCTAACTGTCAACTTGTTTGCCGCTCATTTCACCTGCATTGCGCCACATTCCACTTGGCCACTTCCTCTAAACCAGGAGATCATTATGGAATGCTGTTGTACATACCGTATCATTGTTTTACCAATCCAATATGGCCAACCCAAATGTGGAAGCCTTTCTTGAATTTTAAAACAATTATAGACTATTTATGGACACCAATGCTGAATTTAGTTTTGTTATTGCAAACATAAGCCTGCTTTGTTTAGAAGGCAGCATGTTTTATTTTTCTACTTGTATTCTTTTAATTTATCTTGCATGTGTTGTTGAGTTTGTGTGGTTGTGTCCGAGGCGAAAGGAAGGATGAGTCATTGGATTGATAAAGTGATGATTGTGTGCAAACATTAGTGACCACGTGTAGGTATGATGATTTATTGACTGTCTACACCAATCAATGAGACAAAAGGCAGTTTCATTCTCAGCCAAACTTATTGCCATTGTCAATGCTTTTTTTTCTTTTCAGTTACGAGTTGGATCAGTAACTACAAAGAAATTGTAATGTGCAAAAGCATTTTTTGAGAGCGGGCTGAGAGGACAGAAGCAACATGGGGGAGGATGGGGAATGGCAAAGCAACATGGCTGAGGATGAAGGGCAAATGGTGAAGCCACACGGGGGAGTGTGGGTGGAGCAGAAGCAACATAGGGGAGGGTGGGGGAATGGCAAAGCAACATGGGGGAGTGTTAGGGATCATGGTGAAGCAACCTGGGGTTTGGGGTAAAGGAACACAGAGGGAGCAGGAGGGAAAAGCAATTGGGAGAACCACATGGGCAGATACAAGAGGGAGGAGGGTGTGGAGAAGCAGTTGGCGAATGTAGAGTAACACAGAGTGCAGGGGGAAGATGTGCACAAGGAAGATGGCTCAAACACACACAGACCCAAATGGAGCGCTCCACACAAAAGAAACATTTAGTGCTTGAAATGCAAGCAGTGGAAGCAAAGATGTAAGCCATTCAAAGAGATTGAAAAGAATCAATGCTCCATAGGAGGGACAAACACAAGTTTAACAAGATGGACCATGAATAAGAAGCAGGCAAATGAGAGTGACAAGAAAAGCCAACATATGGTAAGCAATTGGCAGACTCCAGGCCCTTCTATGTTCCTGGTAAGCCACAATACGCCTCGCAACATTATAGTCGAACTAGAAATGTGTTGTGAAACACACAATATGTGCAATTTTTTTTCACGTGCAGCATGCTGGCTGGTCTGACAAAATGTGTCAGGGCTGCTTCCTTCTTTTAATTCTCAGTCTGGCTCTTGTATGTGTAGCATCATCGTCAGCCTTGGTACCCGCCAATGATTACTTCAAACACGGAGCTGGGTATTACACGTCTTTATTCGTCTGTGCTTTACCGCGAACTTAGCACTCTTAACCTGCATTCACTTCACCACACTATACCACTTAGGTCACAGCTCTACAGAGTCCATCAGAAGCCAAAAGGGCTCCTTCATTAATAACTCACATGAAACTACATCTCCCCCTCTGCTGAATAAAAAAAGAAAAAAAATTCCAAATATATACACAATCATAATTTTTCGATGGGCCTTCGTGGCTCTCTGGTTACCCGTCCCGATTACGCTCTTTAAAAATTGGGAACCAGCAGTAGAAGTGTCCATGATGTGCACTGATGGTTCAGGAGCAGCAACAGTCAGGGGTTTTTCAATTTCTCTTTCAAGACCTGTCCCTTCATTGACATCAGTATCATATGAGTGGGGAGTCACCATTTGTCCTTTGCTGGTTACGACATAGAATGGCTCAACATTCAATGGAGCTTCAGACTAACATTTTCTCAACTGATGAACAAGCACTCAGGCCCATATTGATACTTTTTTAGTGCCGCATTTGCGTCGTAAGTTCGCACCGATTTTCCGACAAAAAATTACGCAAATGCAGCTCTAAAAAAGTATAAATATGGGCCTCCGTCTCTTCTAGTGAAAACAATCTATTTTTCATGTTGTTGCTTGTCTGTATAGGCCTTCATTTCATATTATGATCCAAGTCTTTGGTATGGATTTCTTCCTCAGTACTTATCTTCTGTTGGTCCGTTGAGGTAGCTTGGTCATCATGACTCTCTCCAACATCAGTCCATCAATCAGCATTTTTAAAGATCAGCACTGTCCCCCCTAAAGGTATCTGGGCGCTGAGGGTGCAGAGTCTCCATCAAACAGCCAGGTCCTGGGTTTCTTTCTGAAGTGTGACAGGGAGGCTGCTGTTCAGAGGTGGGGGAGGAAGGTTATTCCAGGTATTGGTATAGTTGGTAAAGTTTCACAGCGTTCACCTATGGTTGTGTGACAAGTCGAACTGCAAGCTTGCAGGGTAGACATCAAGACAGTTTTAAGGGCAAGCTTTTCCAATACAGCACACTGAACAACTTTCTTCAATGTACTTATGAAACATTCAACTGGGCCATAGGTGAGGGCCAAATAGGTGTGTTCTTCTGATGCTTTAAATTAAGATGACTGAGAAAATCTTTGAATTCTTGACTGTTGAAAGGTAGCCATTGTCAGATTTTAAGATCTCAGGGACACACAGTGTTGCAAACAATCATCTAATCTCTTGATGACACTCTCTTGAGTGATGGATGAGAGATCTATTATCAATGGAAAATGTGAGTAGTCATCAACAATCACCATCAGGTGATGTCCATTGCCAAGAGGACTGAAAAAAAATCAACAGCAATGCTTTATCATACATGCATTCGCAACTCTGACATGCTTAAGGTGTTTGAGTGTTTTTTTATGACTGACAGTTGCATAGATGACAGTCCTTCAACTCTCTTTTAACGCTCTCTTCATGGTGAGAAAACCAGACTCAATCGTGAAGGTCTTGTTTTGTGGCAACGATTCCACAATGTCCTTCATGGGCCACTTCAATTATCTGTTCTGCGTCAGGCTCTCCAGAATAACCATTCTGAAACCCCTCAAGAAAATGCCTTCTTGAGTCATGGACAGTTCATCTTTGCAATTTGTACATTTCTGATATTCACTGTCACTGGAAAGAGGTTCAGTGTGCTGGTTCCAAGATTGATGTGTAATAATGTCTTTCAGCTTTAGCATGTCACTATCTTGACTCATGGCAGTGACAATTTGCTCCAACAAAATGGCAGCTGGTGTGTTTTATTTCACAATGTAATTTATGTAGGTTTTAGTCATTTTGGAAGGGGTACCATGACACTGTATAGGCACTTTGGAGCTAAAGTCAGCAGGGTTTTGATCTTTACCTGGACAGTGCATAATTGTGTAGTTATATTCTTGTAATTGTAGACCCTAATGTTCAATGCGAGGAGAAAAGTTGGCCTTTGGATTGCCAAAGATGGACAACAATGCTTGATCTTGTGTCACAAGTGGAAAAGGCCTTCCGTACAAGAACATGTTGAAATGTTCACAAGCCCACACCACAGATAAACTTTTTTTCTCAGGTTGTGAATAAGCATGTTCAGTTTGGGACAAACTTTTGCATGCATATGCCACAAGATGTCTTCGAGCACCTGGGTGTCCACTGTGCCTTGCAAGGATAGCTTGTTTGATTCTCTTAAAGCTTTGCTCAGATTCATGTCACCAATGAAAATGAAACATTATTTTTCGTCAACCCCTTCAATGGAGTACTCACAGTGGCAAAGTCTCGTACGTATCTGGAACAGTAACTGGCCATGCCAAGGAATGAACGCAACAGGGAAACATCTTGTGGGGGACTAGGAGTTGACAAATGCATGCACTTTAGCTGAATAGGGAGTCAAACATATAGGAAACTAGTCTCCCCACTTCTTGTCTGGTTTCTGATGCGACTTTGACTGAAGTGCACTGGGTTCCTGCTAACCAGCCCCCCGGTACAGTGTTCCTTCCCCAAAAACAAGACCACTGGGGAACTTGAACCCCATGTGGATAGGCTTTAGCACCTCTGCTAGTCCCTAGTAAGTGGTACCTCTGGTACTTAGGTCGTAGGTACTAAATAGGGTCCTTAAGAACTGCAGCATAACTTGTGCCACACTATGGGACCCAGCACCAGAATCATAAAGACTGCCACTGCAGGCTACGTGGCAAGGTACTCTAAAAAGTGGAAACAAGACATGACACACACTTGTGTGCCATGTCCCCTAACACTGCATGTAATATTTGTAAGTTACACCTACAGCAGTCCTTACAGCCCTCAGACAGGGTGCACAATATTTATTACAGTAGGCCTTACAGCCCTCAGGCAGGGTGCACAATATTTACTGCAAGAACAGACGGGACCCTGCTATGTCTGTCGATTCTGCGACATAGTAAAGGATCAGGGAAGCCATTTTAAGTACATGTGCTTGCCACCAGTCAATACGAGTTCCCCGGCCACATGATGGCTTCTCTGAAACTAGGGATGTTTGGTATAAAACATCTCATATTAATAAGCCCTAACTGATTCCGGAGATGGATTTATTAATACATGCAACCCAGAGGGCACCTTAGAGGTTCCCCCTGAAAGTTTGCCAAATACTGGTGTGCTGAATGACTAGTTTCCACCGGCCTGCCCCCAACAGACAAGTTTCTGACCCCTAAGGGTGAGAGCCTCTGCTCTCGGGCAGTCAGGAACAAAGTCTGCTCTAGTGGGGGGTGTCACACATCCCGCCCAACAGGATGAACTGCAAATCTTCATTTCAAGGCAGGGATCCTCAAATAGCCTACTGCTTTTGGTATGCAGATCTTGCTTCCCTCGGAGGTGAGGAGATGCCAAACCCCCTGGCCAGGACCCATTTAGCACCTGGACAGACAGGAAAATTAGCTATGCAGGTGGTGTGTGCACTGTAAGGCAGGCCACACCTCTGGGGTGACCAGCCTAAAGTGAACACAAAATTAGGAATTCCACCTTCTTTTGTGCAGTGAAATTAGGAATTCTGGAACAGGGTGATGCCCACTCCACAAAGGAAGTGGTCATTTAGTGGGCGGAGTGACCCCAGGGGTAAATACTGCATTGGCTACTACCCCTCACTCCCCATAATGCCACAAAATTGGGTATTTAGGGAAACCCATGATACCAGGACTTCAAATCACTGGACTACAGAAGAAGAATGACCAAAATATCCAAGAAAAGGAAGAACTGAGGAGCAGCAACTGACTTGGCCCCAACCCAGCAGCCTGCCTGCCATCCTCGGCAATTGTGCCAAAGATGACTCATCCTGCAGCTGCTCTGCATCCAAAAGCCGGGGAAGACTGCCAGCACTTCGGAAGTAACTAGGATCTCCTGCGTGGAGTAGCGGAGCTGCTCTCCTGCATCCTGCAGGCACGAAAGAAGACTCAGGAGGACTCCGGACTGCCAAAACCCTACACTGGAGAAAACCACTGTACACGTGCCCCCTAACCCGAGTTGAATTGGGTCAGTGATGCCAGTGTGGTCCCCAGGCCCTCTAGAGCCAAAGCCCATCTTGGATTTGCCAACAGTAGACTTTCTGATGCTGCCTGCAGACTCTTTCTGCAGGCCCCCTCCATCCGTGAGTATCCGCTGCACCATAACATGACGCCAAAAGACACCACTACACCTGAGCTTCACAGCCCCAGGAGAAGTGGGCCAATGGTGTCGCTACGTGCCATAGGAGCTCAAGGGTTGAGCACCTCTGTGTGTTCCCTTGGACTGCCTCCCACCCACCCCTCCCCCGCCAGTACCCGCTTGCAGCCTCTTTCTGATCAAACGGATCTCTATTGAAGTGAATGGGACACCTGAAACCATAACACACCTCTGCACCTAGATGCTCCAGAGTCCCCCGAGATGAACTGTTGGGGTGGCTTTGGACCTTGCCCCATGTTCACCTCAACTCCAGAAGAACAGTCCAGTACCCGTATGAAGTGTCCGTTTCTTTCCGGTCGGATAACATTAGGGAACCCAACACTGAAAAGCACTTCTGCATCTGGACACATCAGTGCCTCACAAAGTGACCTGTCACTGCTGCTTTAGACCTTGCCCCATACTTATCTTAACTCCAGAAGATTTGTCCCATAAGTCGCTGCTAAGTACCCATATACAGTATATGTTTTTCCCCATAGGATAACATTACTGCTCTAACAATTGCAGTCAACTTTTGAAAACTGTAAAAATGTATAACTCGAAAAGTACATACTTGATTTTGATGATCTTGGTATTTTAATTCATTTAAAAGTACATATTAATTTTATAAATTAGTGTCAGATTTCTTTATTGAGTGTATGTCTCACTCACTGCCTATGTGTGTGCAATACATTCTTAGCACGACCCTCTGATATGCCTAACTGCCACACTACCACAAAAGAGAGCATTTGGGGTGTCACTTGTGCCTCTGTAATTCATTTGGGGTTTGCCTCAAGACTTTGCACTGTGTACTTCTTTTTGTTTCACTACATAAAGACCAAAAACCCACAATACCCCATCAGAAAAGATGCGGCCAAATAACTTTATCTTTGTCTTATGGAATTTACATTTCTCAGTATTCAAAATTAAACTTGCATCAACACACTTGCTTGAGAGCTTTATCATGGTCTTTCTATGTTGCTCCCTAATTAATATGTCATCACTATAGTTGAAAGTATACATGACAAGCTGGTTTTTTTTTTTGCGTCAAATTACATCTTGAAAAAACTCTGCGGCTGATGACACACCAAAACATAGGTGCATATTTAAGAGCCCCTAGCACCGCATTGCTCCACATTAGCATAATTTTGTTAACGCTAATATAGTCCAACGTGGCCAAAATTCCTGTGCCATATTTACATAGTGGTGCAATGCAAGCATTGTGCCACTTTGTAACCCGTTGCGCTATATTATGTCTGCGTCAGGCATAATGTATACAAAGGGGTGTTCCTCCGTTAGGGGGGCAAAAAAAAGGTGCAGTATCATTTTTTCGGCACTTTTAACGCCTGCTTAGAGAAGTCGTTAAAAGAAGGCACATCATTGATTACAAGGGGCCTCAATGAGCTTTGCAGGATTAGCGTTAACATTTTTGATGCTAATCCTGCAAACCTCCAGACTGGCATCAAAATTCTTATACTAGCACCCTAACTACCGCCATGGTGTGCTGTATTTTAAATACAGTGTACACATAGTGACATTAGGGGGCTGCTAAGGGGTAAAAGAAAAGTAGCGTTGTACTGTGTGCAGCGCCACTTTTCTTAAATATGCCCCTTAGTCTTTTATATCAAAATAGACTGGTATGTATACAAAAGGTTGTAATGAACCTGCAATTCTCCTAGAGTTCCAAATTATAATATCCTTTATTTCATTCCTGGCAAGAGAAAACCTTCACACTATTCAATTGTGTAATCTTCATGTCAGCAATGTGTGGACCTGGATGTCATTCTCTTCAATTACCTTGTTCGCTTGATACTTTTCCACACAGATGCTTACAGCTCATTCACTGTCCTTTTTGGGTACTACCACTATGGTAGAAAGACATGGTGTTGGACCATTAAAACACTGAATGATACCATGTTTAAGTAATGTTTCATAATTCTTTTTCAACAGCTTATTGTGAAGGAAATGCAACTCATCTGTGTCATTAATTGTACTTTTGTAGTCTTAAGTTTTCCAAACCAATGAAACAACAAAGGGAACTGACTTACTATTTCATGATGAGCCTTATGTTGTAGTTCACTGAGATCAGCCCCATACCAGCCGCTGTGCTGAAAATTAGTAAACAGGCATTTGATGTTGTACCTTGAAGCACATGAACAGGCTTTTCCACTTTTGGCTTCTTGTGTATCATTGTCGCCGTGAAAAAACCTTGACTTTTCAAGGGTGGTGATGCAACCCATATGTATACTTGAGTTTTCAATGACGTTAGTCATGGCAATGGCGATAGGTCATTATATTTCTTCTCAGGCATAATGTTTATCAATGCACCACCATCGATAGTGAAAAGTACTGCACAACCGTTTACATTCAGTGTAATCGTTGAACAATGTTTAAATAGCTTTGGTGTGTTTTCATGTCGACTTTTCTTTTACTGATATTTTTCTACCCATGCAGCCAGTCCAACATGCGCACATTTTTCTGAGGTAAACATCAACATTGCAGAATCACCTTCTTCACTTTCACTTGAAATTGATGCTGAAGAACTTTTTTGATGATGATTTAGATAATGATCAGCTACATTTGGTGTTGATTTGTCTCAACTGGTGTTGTCGCTTGGCCTTGAGGGTGTGCATCAAGCGTCACTTCTGGAATGTACAGGCAGCTATTTTTTCTTCTCACTGTGATGCACTTATTTTTTTCTTCACCTTGCAAACCATTACTAAAGGGTTCTCCTTCCCACAGCCTTTGCATATCTGTTCAGTGGTGGACATTTACTGTTAGACCTGACAGCCTTAGGGTAGTCATCCCCAACTTGTTGCCTGCCTCCCTCCATTTTTCTTACATTCTTTTGCTGGTTTTAGGACTCTGTGCACTTTACCACTGCTGTCAAGTACTAAAGTGTATATGCTTTCTCCCCCTAAACATGGTTCCTACCCAATTGGCATACTTAATTTACCTGTAAGTTCCTAGTAAAGTGTACTACATGTGCCCAGGGCCTGTACATTAAATGCTACTAGTGAGCCTACAGCACTGATTGTGCCACCCATATAAGTACCCCCTTAAACATGTCTCAGGCCTGCCATTGCAAGGCCTGTGTGTGCAGTTTCACTGCCACTTTGACTTGGCATTTAAAACTACTTGCCAAGCCTTAAAACCCCTAGGGCAGGGTGTTATGTAGGTAAACGGCAGGACATGTACTTACGTGTTTTACATGTCCTGGAAGTGAAAACCTCATAAATTCATTTTCCACTACTCTGAGGCGTTCTGCTCTCATAGACCAGCATTAGAACTGCCCTTATATACTCTTAAGTGGTAGATTCTGATCTGTAAGAAGTAGCAATGTTTTGTTTGATATTGCCAGACTGGTAATAGAAAATCCTGCCTACTGGTGAAGTTGGATTCAATATTACTATTTTAGAAATTCCACTTTTAGAAAGTGGGCATTTCTCTGCACTTACTGCCATCTGTGCCTTCCAGCCTGTCTCCAATCCATGTCCAGTTTGAGGTGGTTGACAGCTTCCCTTCTACATTCCACTAAGACAACCACAAACACAGGACACTCAGTCAGAACTGACTCATCTGCATACTGGATGGGCCTTCCTGGGCAGGAAGGGTGCAGGGGCTCAAACTTACATTTCAAAGGCCGGTGGTCTGCCCTCACACAAAGGACTGAAATCCCTGACAGGGATCTTGGCAGACAGGACTGGGCTAAAAGGGGAACTATTGCCCTCAAAACAACTCTTTGAAGTTTCTGCCACTTAAAAGACATGTTTGGGTATATAAACTGAGTCTCTGACCCCGCAAGATCAGACACTTCTGGACTTACACCTGCACTCTGTCAGAGGAACTGCCTGGTTGCCCAAAAGACTTATCTGCGCTGCTTTGCTGAGAAGGACTGCTGCCCTGCTTGTTGCCCTGCTGCCGTACTGGCCTCTGACTGCTAGAATGACTCTGCCTTCCTCCTTAGGTGCTCTCCAAGGGCTTGGATTAAGCTTTCCTCCTGTTTCTGTAGTCTCAAGGCCAACAAAGACTTCACCTCTTCTGGAAAATCCATGTCCATTTAAAATCACCGCAATGCCTGCAGAAATCGATGCAAAGCCTGCCTTGAGGCTGAGAAATCATCGCACGGCTGACTGGAACGACGCAGCACCGACTTCCCAACCAGGAATCCGATGCAGCACCTGCCTTGCAATGAAAATTTGACGCATCATCTACTGGATCAACCACAGCCTGCTCCTTCTACCAGCCCGTCAAGGATTTTCAATGCATCGTCCCTGGGCATCAAAATATCCCTGCATTGCAGTGAGGAACCAAGACTGCGTGCCTGAAAAATTACGCAAGCCCTTGCAGTGTAGAAAGAAATGACGCATCATCTGTGCTGTGCTGGAAAATCTAACGCAACACCTTATTTTTCTACGTATCTCCTCCTCTATGGTCCCCATGCACCGTTATTTTTTACGCATCCCAGGTAATGTGTGTAACAAAGAAACAACTTTTGATTTCTAAGGATTGATACTCATTTAAACATTTTAAAAGTGATATTTCAACTTGGGCTAATTGGATCTTTTGTTGTTTTTACCTTATTTTATTCAGATAAATATTAACTATTTTTCCTAAACCTTTGTGGTGTATTTTTGTGGTGTTTTCACTGTGTTACTGTATGATTTATGGCACAAATACTTCACATGTTGCCTTCTAAGTTAAGCCTGACTGCACAGTGCAAGCTACCAGACGGTGGGCACAGGATAATTTGGATTGTGTTGTGACTTACCCTGATTAGGATTGTGCTCTGTATTTTGACAAGGGCGTATACCTCTGCCAACTAGAGGCCTCATTTCTAACATTGGTGAACTGCAGTGAGAATAGGACTTGTGTTTGTGCATTGCCATACAATAGCTATGTGTATACTACCTACCCACAGTTAAAGGTCAATTTGATTTGTTTTCTTTTTGCTGCAATTTCCCTGCTTGACATTCTTTAATCAGTCCTATATATCATGTCTCTGGCTGGGTCCACAAGTGGAGCCTGGGAGTTTGACCTGGCTAAGCTGGAGAAATACACAGTTAACCATCTGAAGTACATTTGCAAGGGGATTGTGGTACCTATCCATGGAGCCTCCAAAAAGATGCTGAGGGCCTGGGCAGAAGCACGCGCACAAGAGCATGATGAGTTGGGGGAACACGTGGATGGCTCTCCTGAGGAGCTGCCAACAACAGTGGGGGATGACACCCCTGGATTTGTACCCCCTGCTAAACCAGAGAGCAGTGTCTCAAGTCATGTCCTGACCGCAGAGCAAAGGAGAGAGGAGAGAGAATTAAGGCTGCAGTTGGCAAGATTAAACATGGAGGCAGAGGAGAGGAAAGCTGAGAGACAAGCCAAACAAGCTGGGGCTGAGAGAGGCTTAGCTGAGAAGAAACTTCTATTGGCTCATGAACTGAGTCTGAAAGAGCTGGAGCTCAAGTCTAGGCAGTCTGAGTCCAGCAGTGATGGTGGCAGCAAACGTACTGTACCTAATTGAGACAAGAAGGTTTGTATACCCAAGGATTTGGTGACAAGTTATCTGGTGGGAGATGACAATGACAAATGGTTTTCTGCTTATGAAGTAGCACCGAGGGCACATGAGGTTCCTGAAGAGCATTAGGGGCGGCACTGTGGAAACATGAGCCTTTACTTGGGAGGGACACACTTCTGACATTAGAGGCTGGGGACCAGAACAAGTACACTCCCATGAAAACTATTTTGATTGCCAAATTGGACTGACCTCTGAGAGGTATCGCCAAAGATTCAAAGACAGTAGCAAGCTCCACAACCAAACCTGGGTAGACTTTATGGATTTTTCTAGTGAGGCATTGAATGGCTGGGTGCAGGGCAGCAAAATCAGTGATTATGTTGGATTGTACAATTTAATCATGAGAGAGCATATGCTCGGTATTTGCTTTACAGAGTTGCGCCAGCAGCTACTTGACAGTAAGCTGACTGATCCCAGGAAGCTTGCTGAGGAGGCAAATGTCTGAGCTAGTACCAGAGTATCCAAAAAGGTATCTAGAAGGATACCCGCAAAGGTGGAAAGGGTCCCGACAGAAGAAAGGGGGGAAGAAAAACTTAAATATAAGGAGTTCTCTAAAGGCCCCTAAAATAATTCCAATGGGAAGAGTGGTAACCAATCCCAGTCTGATCCTAAGAAGAAGGGGGCCTTTGATCATAAGACAGGGAGGTATGTACCCCAATGTACAGAGTGCTCCAAGTATGGTCACTCTAATGGTGTCTCCAAATGTCCAAAGAGGGCATAGCCTCCCACTAGTAGGCAGACACCTGGGTTGGCTAATGTAGTGCTCAGGGAGGAGGTAGTCCCAGTTAGTTTTGGGGAGCAGACAGAGGTAACCCTAGTGTTCCTGGGGGATGCAGAAATGGTGCCAAAACCCCACCTGCCTGCCAATACTGATAAGTATAGGCAGTGGGTCACCGTTAATGGGCAACGGGTGGAGGCTCTGCGTGACACAGGAGCCAGCATGACTACTGTCAAGGGTCAGCTGGTGTCAGCAGCGCAGGTCCTACCAAACACATTCCACCAAGTCATAGTCACTGACATTCGAGAGAGACATTTACCGGTGGCTCTGGTTCCCTTTGAATGGGGGGGGGGGTCTCTGGTACTCTGAAAGTAGCTGTGAGTCTTGCCATGCCTGCAGATTGTCTGTTAGGCAATGTCCTAGAGTGCACTACCTGCAGGGAGGTCGAGCTCAGGTCTCACTTGGAGATGATGGGATAGCCTGAGTGGGTCTGCATGACCACACGGTCCATGGCTGTCCAGGAAGGAAGTCAAGGGTATCTGGAAACTGGAAGAATGGCCCAGACAGCTGCTGAAAAGAGGGGCAAGGTGTGTGGCAAACTGGTCCCAGAAGTCCCCAATGTGGAGTTTGACGGGGTCCCTGAGGAGGAGGCCCCTGAGCCAACCGGAGAGGACATTGCCACCCTAGGTGACCTACCTGAGCTTGCTGGCTGGCAAGTTGAAGCTGGGCCCACCAGGGAGGAATTCTGCAGAGTGCAGAAAAAGTGTCCCACTCTTGAAAGCTTGAGACAACAGGCCTCAGCCCATGCAGCAGGTGAAGCCTCTGGGGATCAGCTAATTTACTGGGAGAATGAACTCCTATTGAGTGAGTCTAAGGCTACTGAGATAGAATGTGTGCTGGTGGTCACTCAGTGTTACCGGGCCTTCCTACTCAGTTTGGCTCAAGACATACCCCTGGCAGGACATTAAGGGCAAGACACGACTTTTGCCATGCTTGTTACCCACTTTTATTGGACCTGAATGAGAACAGCCTCAGACACAATTTGCAGGTCTTGTCCCACCTGCCAGGCCAGTGGGAAGTCAGGAAAAAAGTGAAAGTCTCCCCTGATCCCACTTCCCATAGTTGCCACCCCCTTCGAAAGGGTGGGCATCGACGTCATTGGTCCATTGGACCCCAAGATAGCCCTAGGCAACAGGTTCATCCTGGTCTTGGTGGACCATGCCACCCGCTACCCAGAGGCAATCCTTCTGAGGACAGTGACTGCACTGGTGGTGACCAGAACCTTAATGGGGATCTTTACCCATGTGAGGTACCCCAAAGAGATAGTGTCGACAGAGACACTAACTTCATGTCTGCATACATGAAGTCCATGTGGGATGCCTGTGGTGTAAACTACAGGTCACCACGCCCTATCACCCTCAATCCAATTGTCCAGTTGGTTCAAATAGACCTTGAAGGGCATGATTGCAGGCCTACTTGAAGCCATGAGGCATAAGTGGGACGTCTCTTGGTATGCCTTCTCTTTGCTTACAGAAAGGTGCCCCAGAAGGGGGTAGTCCCTTTGAGCTTATTTATGGCTACCCTGTCAGAGGCCGTTAACCATTGTCAAGGGGGGGTTGGAGAAAGCTTCCAGGAACCCCCCTCCCCCCCAGGATGTGGTAAGCTACATGTTAGTCCTCTGCAACCAGATGCAACCTTGAGGCTAGTCAAGTGGTAATAAAACACTGGTACGACCAGAAGGCCACTCGGGTGGAGTCTCAACTGAGAGACAAAGTATGGGTCATGGAACCAATAGAGCCCAGAGCTCTCCAGGGTCGCTGGACTGACCCATAATAGATAAAGGTGCATAAGGGGGAAGCCTCTTACTTGGTGGACCACCAGACCCCAAAGGAACTCCCTAAGGGTGCTCCTTGTAAACAGACTGAGGCCTCACTGTGAGAGGTCTGAAGTCAGCATGCTCCAAGTGACAGATGAGGGCATGGAGGAGGAGAGTAAACCTCTCCCTGATCTCCTCTCTGCACAGGAAAGTGATGGGTCTGTGGAGGGTGTCAACTTCTCTGACTCCCTAACTCTAGATCAGCGAGGTGACTTTTACCACTTATTGGAGCAGTTTTCCTACCTGTTTTCCCTCACCCCTGGATTCACAAACCTGTGCATCCATGATATTGAAACGGGAGACAGTCCCCATGTAAAGAACACAATTTACAGGTTGTCAGACAGGGTAAAAGTCAGCATCAAGGATGATGTTGCCAAGATGTTAGTTTTAAGGGTGATTGAAACGTCTAGCAGTCCCTGGGCCAGCCCAGTGGTATTGGTGCCAATGTCTGCCTCACCAGGCACCAAACCAGAACTTTGGTTCTGTGTGGACTACCAAGGTCTCAATTCCATCACAAAGACTGACGCACACCCCATCCCCAGAGCCAATGAGCTCAATGACAGACTAAGCACTGCCAAATTACTCAATACCTTTGATTTAACATCAGGGTACTGGCAGATCGCCTTGACTGAGGGGGCAAAAGAGAGGTCAGAATTTTCAACCCCTGAGGGACATCACCAGTTCCGGTGATGCCCTTTGGCTTAAAGTATGCCCCTGCTACCTTCCTACGGTTGGTTAACCGGGTCCTGGCTGGTAAAGAGGCATTCTGTGCTGCTTACTTAGACGATATTGCCATCTACAGTGCCAGCTGGGAAGAACACCAGGCTCCACCTCCAAGAGGTGCTCCAGGCCCTTCAACAGGTACGACTGACAATCAGGGCCAGTAAGGGCCAGATTGGGCAGGGATCCGTGGTGTACTTGGTGCACCTAGTAGGTGGTGGCAAGATGCAGTCCCTCTAGGCCAAGATTCAAACAATCATGGCCTGGCAACCACCTAAAACTCAAACTGAAGTGAGGGCTTTCCTAGGCCTTACTGGTTACTACCACAGATTTATTAAGGGCTATGGGACCATGGTGGCCCCCCTTAACTGAGATGATTTCCCAAAAGCAGCCCAGGTATGTGATCTGGACAGAGGTGTTTCAGAAAGCCTTTGATTCTCTCAAGGAAGATAGGTGCACACCACCTGTGCTCAGGGCCCCTGATTATTCCATTGAATTCTTAGTGCAGACAGATGCTTCAGAGCATGGCATAGGGGCAGTCTTATCACAGCTGAATGCGGAGGGCCTAGACCAAGCAGTAGCCTTCATTAGCAGGTGGTTACTTCCACGGGAACGGAAGTGGAATGCCATTGAAAGAGAAGAATTTGCTGCGGTTTGGGCACTGAATAAGCTGAGACCATACTTGTTTGGGACTCACTTCCGAGTTCAAACAGACCACAGGCCGCTCAGACAGCTCATGCAGATGAGGGATGAAAATCCTAAACTCTTGAAGTGATCAATCTCTCTACAGTAGGGGTCTTCAACCAGGGGTGCCTCAAGTGATCCCAGGGGAGGCACCAGGCTCTGGCCAAAACAAGCAATATTCAGGTAACAGAACTTAACTACAATGTTTAAATAAGTCTAGACCTGGTTAAACATTGCCAACTTTAAAGAATAATTGTGAAAAGTTCTGTGAGAGGGCCCGGTGATTTTCTTTTTCCCCCACTGGGGGGCGCGGCGTTAAAATGTTTGAAAACCACTGCCCTACAGGGTATGGACTTTACACTGGAGCATTGCCCGGGAACTGACCAGGCCAATGCTGATAGTCTCTCCAGATTCTTCCGCCTTACTGATGAGAGTTCCCAATGGGTTGGGTAGCTCTCCCCACTTTCAGCTCGGGGTGACACACGTTAGACCTGACAGCCTTAGGGTGGTCATCCCCCAACTTTTTGCCTGCCTTCCTCCATTTTTCTGGCCCTGTTTTTGCTGGTTCCTACCCAATTGACATATTTAATTTAACTATAAGTCCCTAGTAAAGTGCACCACATGTGCCCAGGGCCTGTAAATTAAATGCTACTAGTGGGCATGCAGCACTGATTGGGCAGCCCACATAAGAAGCCCCTTAACCATGTCTCAGGCCTGCCAGTGCAAGGCCTGTGTGTGTAGTTTCACTGCCTCTTCGACTTGGCTTTTAAAACTACTTACCAAGCCTTAAACTCCCTTTTTTCTACTGATAGGTCACCCCTAAGGTAGACCCTAGGTAACCCATAGGACAGGGTACTATGTAGGTAAAAGGCAAGACATGTACCTATGTGTTTTACATGTCCTGGTAGTGAAAAATCATAAATTAATTTTCCTCTACTGTGAGACCTGCTCCTCTCATAGACTAGCATTGGAACTGCCCTCATATACTTCTAAGTGGTAGATTCTTACCAGAAAGAAGTAGGCCTGTCATATTTAGTATTCCCAAAATGGTAACAGAAAATCCTGCTTACTGGAAGATGGATTTAATATTACTATTTTAGAAATGCCACTTTTAGAAAGTGGGCATTTCTCCGCTCTTACTGCCATCTATGCCTTACAGCCCTGTCTCCAATCCACAACTGGTCTGTGCTGGTTGACAGCTCCCCATGTGCATTCTACCCAGACAGCCATAAACAGGACACTCAGTCACATCTTCATTCATCTGCTTACTGAATGGATCTCTCTGGGCAGGAAGGATGGAGGGGCTCACACTTACATTTCAAAGGCTAGTGGCCTGCCCTCACACAAAGGACTGATAACTTTGACATGGATCCTGGCATACAGGACTGGACTGAAAGGGGAACTTGTGCACTTCAAAATCACTCTTTGAGGTTTTCCCTACTTCTAAGGCGTTTTGGGTTATCGAAACTGGGTCTCTGACCCCACCAAATCAGACCATTCTGGATCTACACCTTAACTCTGTCAGAGGAGATGCCTGGCTGCCCAAAGGACTCATCTGGATGACTTTTCTGAGAGGACTGCTGCCCTGCTGTTGCCCTGCTGCCTGCTGGCTTCTGGCTGTGCTTTGCATTTCCCAAAGGTACTCTCCAAGGGCTTGGATTGAGCTTGCCTCCTGCTTTGAAGTCTTAGAGCCAACAAAGACTTCATCTACTAGCTTTTAGCTAGCTTTCTGACTCCAGCGACACCAGGAATGACTTCAACTACGCCAGCAACAACAACAGAGCCAGCTTCTGCTCCATGGACATCGCTGCATGCATGACTGCAGCCTGCAATGCAAGTCCGATATTGCTGCGACACCGCTGACATCACGCAGTATCATCACAACGCTGTGAAGTCGACAAATCATGTCTTGTTCACCTGGGTCCATGTACCCCGCCGGGTCACAAGGAAGCAACACTTTGCACTGACACTGCACCAGCTCCACCTGCAACCGGACGGAACTGATGCCTCACTTACCCTGCCTCACAGTGCGGAAGCGATGCCTTATCCCCCCAGATGCCATAAGGGACTGATGCTGCACCATCCTCAGCGACTCCTCATCAGCATGACTCTGTGCAACATCTTTGTTTGTTTGTTTTCAAAGGTACTTTACCTGGGGGTCCGTGATACTCCGTGACCGGCGCCAGTGATGTTGGACTATTGGGAACGATTCCGTTAACGATGCCATGATAGCCAAGGTTGGAGCTATTGTGTTTGTAAGCGCTCTAGTGGAATCGAATCTTTAAAAATTCATAACTTTGCTTGTGTACATTGGATTTTCATCATTCCATCATTATTTAATTCAGATAAATATTATCTATTTTTCTAAACCTGTGTGGTGTATTTTTGTGGTGTTTTCACTGTGTTACTGTATGAGTCATTGCACATTGCCTTCTAAGATAAGCCTGCCTACTCTGTGCCAAGCTACCCGAGGGTGAGCACAGAATATTTTGGGTTGTGCTGTGACTTACCCTGACTAAGATTGTGGTCCCTACTTGGACAGGGCTGTATACCTCTGCCAACTAGAGACCCAATTTCTATCACTCTCTTTATGACCTTGCCAGCAGATTATTGGCTAACAATCTGTAGACTTCTCAGTGAAGCTTCCATTACCTTCAAGTGCTTCACACAGTCTGGAGTTGCGCTTTGACTCCACATATGTCAAACGTTGATTCTGCACTTCAACTAAGGCACACCTGGCGTGCACGATCAGTTGCTTGGACCACAGCAAAATTCTCTGGGAGAGCACTGTCGATCTTCGGGTTACTTATCCCCATCTCATCACCAGTTGTATACATCTTCTCCAATCTGAATACCCATCAATGACTACACCACACACAGAACTGAAAATTACACCTTTTTATTCATCTGCATGTAATCACAAACTCAGCATTGTAACCCTACATTCACTTCCCCATGCTCTAACACTTATGGTACAGTTCTCTGAAGTCCATCTGTCCATCAGGAGGCAAGAGGATTCTGTCAATAATAACTCACACTACAGTATGCACATCCTTTATTCCAGCTCAGCTCCCCCTTGCAAGAGCTGTACACTTGTCATATCAAAGATACACAACTACCAAAGTCAACTATTTCCATTGATACCTGGCTCGTTTTTATGTGTGTTATTCCAATGCAAACAATCCATGACTACGTCTCCCAGCATGCATTTGGATGTCGATAGAAAGCCCAGGGCTTTCACCATTGTGTCTTAGGAGCATGAAATTAAGTGGCATCTGTGGCTATACAGATCCACTACACCTTTCACATCACGCACTCCAAGTGTTCCTTTCACTAAGCACCGTGAGGCCACGAGGAAGCCATTTTGACAAAAAATGTCATATCACAGCATTAAGGGTAAAGAGGAATATATACAGTACATAACAACCTCTTACAGAGATGAATGAATATATGTTGCACTATGTGGGAGGAGGTGTGGTCTTGCGGCTAGGACTGGCGACTTTAGACCTCAAGACTCAGATTCGAATCCCTGTATCAACTCAATATCCTGTGATTCTGGGCAAATCACATAATTCCCACGTCTGGAAAAAATGTGTACTATACACTGCAGCTCGTGTAAACCGCTCTAATACCAACACACGCGCGCTGTATAAACTGCAAGATGTGTTTAGAGTGGCAGCACCTGACATTCCTTCTCCGATTAAATTACGGGCCTGCTGCTGCAGGCATGCCTGGACATGACCAACTCCAGGCCAAGAGTCAAGCAGACAGTTTCTGTGGTAACTGTGGGTCAAGTGAGCAGCAACGCGGGGGATGGAGGGAAGTCTTGGAACGCACCACTAGGCCACACAAGTGATCTTTTGTGGTAATTCTGTGCGGTAAGATCTACTTGTGCTTAAATGCTTAAGGAGTTGGGCCGGGTGTGTTATGTGCTGTGCGTTGTTGGCATTTGGAAGTCACCAGTGTAAGTCACTCAAGCTAGCAGTCGCCATGGACCGTCAGCAGTGAGTGCCGCCGCAAGGTAGGGCTCTTCTTGAAGCGCTGCTGACTCACCAACTGCAGCACGCCTTTGGCAAGCAAACAGACAATGCTGAATCGCGTCCTCGCGCGGTGAGTAGAAGAGGGGCTAATTATTTCCAGTGGATGCAGTGAGGTTGGCCTGTGGTGGGAGCGTGTGGCCATTGTTTGGATCTCATCAGATAGAGTCTTAGGAGCAGGTAAACGCGATGGAACAATAGCTCCCAACAAAAGGGTTACCCATCAGCAAGGCAACAATTAGGCATGAGGCGGAAGGTAACCAAGCCACCAGAGAAATATGTGGTTCTACCGCTTACTCTCACGTTTTCTGTGTATGGGTATTCAGTAGTAGGTCGCTTGGAAACAGTAGCTGTGCAGTTGATCTGCAGGGGTGAGGTATCGTCACCTGCTTCTCCCATTGCACTTATTTTCAACTTTTGCAATCAGTTTCCCTGCACGAAGTGGTTGGTCAAGAATGAAAACCAGATCTGCAACCACACATTCAATGACACGGGCTGCAATATCCTATGTAAGCCCATTACGAGTATAACTGAGCTGGTATCCAGGATGCTGAACGTGTATTATGCTGTAATAGAATTGTGATGTGTATTTAGCGGGGCAGCTATAGGAATGTGCGTGAGCATATAGTGCTGGGAACATGGACACAATCTAATATTCACCATTAGTGTAGTAAAAAATGGAGCTCCGGGACATGGGATGAGACCTCCAATGGCAGCTGAGATAATTAGGAAACGCTTTTAAAGGTATGTGTGTACTTACGGGTGAGATTGTGCCTCTGTGACAGAGCGTGCATAAGTGTAAGCGTGTGTGAGCCTGTATGTGCCAGCGAAAGTGAGTGGCAGTCAGCTACAGGTAGTGAGTAAGAATGAGTGAGATTGTATGTCAATAAGTATGAGTGAGTGAGAGTAAGAGTGACTGCTAATGAATGAGTGCAGCTGAGTAAGAATGAATTAGTGTGAAGGAGCGTTAGAGTGTGGGAGAGAGGATGTGTAAGAAATGGTTTAACTGTGAGTGTGAATGAGTGAGTCTGAGTAAGAGAGATTAAGGGCCATATTTATACTTTTACATGCAAAACTGCGTATAGCGCCGGCAAGCACCATTCCTGGACAGCGGCCGGACGCCATATTTATGGAATGGCACTAGCTGCCGATAATGCCCTGTTAGCGTCTTTGTAAAGGACGCTAACCAGGTGGGGGAGACGTAGGGGAAACCATAGCTTGTGCGGCGAATTATGGCACTACACTGTTTAGAGGCAAAAAATGCCTCTAAGCAGTGTAACGCCATTTCCTGGCGTACAACCCTCGTGGACATGGCTCCTGTCTTAGTAAAGACAGGAGCCATGCCCACCACCCCAATGGCCATGCCCAGGGGACAAAAATCCCCTGGCATGGTCATTGGGACCAGAGCCATGCTGGGGGCCCCAAGTCAGAAAAGAAAAAAAAAAATATATATATATATATATATATATATATATATATATATATATACACACTTACCGGGACTAACCTGGGATGGGTCCCCCATCCTGTGATGCCCCTCTGGTGTGGGTGGGCATGTCCCTGGGGCCAGGGAAGGGCACCTGTGGGCTCTTTCCATCGTCTCTGACCATGGAAAAAGGCCCACAGATACCCTAACACCTGCCCATACCGAGGCGTTAAATAACGGCGCTAAACAAGCTTAGCATTATTATGTAAGGCCCCCATCCCCCTGTACTTGAATTCAGCACGCAGCGATAAATATATCGTTAAGGCCATAGCGTCATTTTCTGGACGGGAACACTTACCTTGCATCTCATTGACGCAAGGTAGGTTTTCACGTCCAGAAAATGACGCTAACTCCATATCTTTGGCGATAGATGGGTCTAGCGCCAAAGTATAAATATGGAGTTAGGTTTGTGCTGAATTACCATAAAAAAATGAAGCTAATTCAGCGCAAACAGGGTATAAATATGCCCCTAAGTAAGAATGAGTGAAGGTAAGAGTGAGAAAGTATGAGTGGCTAAGTGTAAGAGTAAATGTGAGTGAGAGGGAGTGTGAATGGATGAGTGAGAGTCAGATTGAGTGAGAGGGAATGAGTAAGTGAGCATAAGAGTGAGTGTAAGTGACTGAGTGAGAAGGTGTGAGTAAATCAGAGTAAGAATGAGTGAGTGTAAATGACTGAGAAAATGTGAGGTAGAGTAAGTGCACGTGCAAGAGACTGAGTGAGAATGACTAAGTGAGTGAGAATGCTTGTCAGCAGGTAAGTGTTAGTGAGCGTGAGTGAGAATATGGTGTTATGACTTTGACCCTGGCGCACTGTATGTAATTTTTGGCTTCTATAGGCATCCATGGCAAAATACTCGTACTGGCAGGCTGGAGGCAATACTTGGCTAACGGGACACATAAGGCACAAGGCTGGCATACTGGAGACTATTTCTGGCATAGGGACAGCTTTGATAAAATGCTGACGTTGGCATACTGAAGGTACTTCTTGCCATAATGGGTGCCCATGGTAAAATAATAGTACTTGCATACTCCAGGAAATTGATGGAAGTAGTGGCATCCATGGGAGATGATGTGGTGTTAGGGCCAGAGGGGCCACCTTTGGAACTAAAGAAGCTGGTTCAAGTCTCAGCGTTGGCTTAACATTCTGTGATTCTGGGCAAATTACGTGACCACTCCATGCCTTAAAAAAAGGAATGTGACCTTGTGTTTTGCAACTGGTGCTCATGTAAATCTCTCCAATACCTTGAGATTGATATCTAAAACTGCAAAATAAAAAGCCAAAATGCTAGCACTAGCACATTGTAGGCAATTCACGGCATAACATGAGGAAGGAGAACTATGGCATATAAGACAACATGACTAAATGCTGGCTCTGACATGCTGGAGGTAACTTTTGACCTAAGGTTCGCCTCTGGTGTACGGATAGCATTAATAATAACATTTTGGCATCTGCATTTTGCATGTAATTTTTGGGATAATGGGGCACTAACGGTATATGGGACACCTATGACAAAATGCTGTGCTTGTCGCAATGAAGGTAATTCTTTTGACATATATGGGCACTCATAGGTCACTCTGAAAGAAAAGAAGGTCAACTCCTGAACATAAAGTTTCATAGGCTAGGCACAGAATAAAAAAAAAGTGCTTGAATATTTAACAGGTATCCTTTCAGAAACTATGGCTTTTTTAGTAAATGTATATGGACATTATGCTTCAAAATGCATTATTGACCCATTTTGTTTCAAACGTTTCTCAAGGGAGGAAGTGGCCTGGCTTACTCGCTTCACATACTCACTCCAGATTAGGGCCAGCATTTTATTACATTCCACCAATTGCAACGACGTGTCAGCACCATAATAAAGGGAGATCTAAAATAGACATTTGTGATGTCTAACAACCAGACCTGACGACATTGTAACTGGGGAACCAGGTTTTAGTTTTGGCATCGGCTCAACATTCTGTGATCTTGGGCAAATTGCTTAGGGCCTGATTTCATGTTTGGTGGACAGTTTACTCCGTCACAAATGTGATGGATATCCCATCCTCCGTGTTGCGATGTCCATAGGATAAAATGGAATTGTAATATCGCGCACTGGATACCCGTCACATTTGTGATGGAGTAACCCCATCTCTAAGCCCTTAGTCTTCTTGTGCCTAAAAAAAAAAAAAAAAAAGAGCTCGCATGTAAAGAGCTGTAATGCACTTCGGTCAAGTTCACTCTGTATAACAACATAAACATTGCAAATATATATATATATATTCACTGACAAAAACAAAGGTTACAGGGACATTATATTTAGGAAATGTAATTTAAAAAAACTTACAAATTCACTTAAATAACAAATATTACAGGGACGTTATACTTAGGTCCTGAATTTACTCGCATGAAAACTTAGAAATTCAGCAGTTATAGTTAGATTTATTTCAAGTAACTAAAACTCGGACCCTAAGGTAACTATAACTAGCGCCACCATGATGCACAGTTTGTCCTTCAATAATTTAACCGCTTTTGTCTCATTGATATTTTTATTGATGTTATAAAAGCTGTCATGAGTGATGTACTATCTTGGGAAATTAGCAGCGCATGGTGAGGGCACAAGTTATAGTTACATTAGGGCACGAGTTATAGTTACTTGAATTAGTTCTAACTATAACTACTGAATTTCTATGGTTTTGTGTGAGTAAATTCAGAACCTAACTATAACGTTCCTGAATTCTTTGGGTTTTTTTAAGTGAATTTCTAAGGTTTTTTAAATTATATTTCCTAATTACAATGTCCCTATAACTTTTGGTTTTTTTTCGGTGAATTTCCATGTTTTTTTTAACGTAAAGTAATATTCAGTACTAAACATCAATCCGATCACCACCGTGCACGACCTTCGGCTGTGTGGAGGGGGAGTAGGACACAGGGCAAGTCCCAGCAGTCAAACCCCCTAACCACTGAACCCCGTGCTTTCGCACAGTCTGTGGCCATGCGCAGCAGCAGTTGGGTGCAAGGCTGGTCTCTCTGGGTGTGGGAAAAGGTGTGAGAGAGTGTTTTTGGGTATGAGAGTGGCTGTGAGAGTGTTTGTCTGGGTGTAAAAGTGGGTGTGAGTGGGTCTAAGAGTGGGTGTGAGAGTGTCTGATTGTGCTCTAATAAATGAAAGATGCATTCACCTCCATGAAGGATTTCAGATTGTTTTTCAATATGGTATCGCCAAGTAAGCACTCTTGCTTTGCCTTTGCCAAGCCCAGGAGTTAGGATCACTTGCCCTTTACAGAAGTGGAGCTTCGACTGGGACACCTGCTATGTTTATATTCGTAAGTGCTTCCTGTTGAGGTTTAATTTCTGTGAAATGAGCATTGAGGCCAGAACAGAAGCTCATCGTCTCGTTTATCCAACAAGAGTACACAGTTTTGCACAAAATGCCTATCCAAGTGGAACACTTTCTACTAGTTAGGCAGTAAGTGCTACCTTGTTGGGCAAATGTCCATTGAGTGAGACGGGGGCCACGTGGCCCTCCTCCCGCAGCCAATTTCAGCCCTTTTTAAAAAATAATTCAGGAAAATCTGCAGATCCATGGGCTTTCCTGACATTTAAAAAAAAAATGCTGCCGTATGAGTAATAAAGTGCTGCAAATTATAAAAACATCTAAGAACAACAGCTTTATCTTAAGAACAAGACACATTTTTATGATATTGGAAGATGAATTTTCATTTAATGAAGGCCTTCGGCTCATAATCAATCATAAAGAAATACAGTAACAGGCAAGGGCACAGAGGAGTCAATTTAGGCCTGGCGCGGGGAGGGATTAGATGCTGGGCTTTGTGAGGCATCGAACACTAGGTGCAAAGGCATTGGTGGTTATTAGTTGACAGATTGATGAAACACTACTTATGGGGAACAAACACAATGAGTGTAGGGGCTTAGAATGCCACCTGTCTTTTTAGTGTGAGAGGCAATGGATATCATCCATGGAGTCCTATGAAACTTTTTTTCAAAGAAGGAGGTGGTCCCAGACTGTCTAAATCGCTGGGACAGAAAAAGAGTGATCTGTGCATCTCTGTTTACACCACCTATGGCTCTGCAGCAACACATCAATGACATACTATACAAGATAGTGTGGAGTACATAGCTTCAATTTAGATTGGAGACAGGTGGGATTTGTTCCCTTATCGGGGAGAGGCGCACTGGAAGCAATGGAGAGGGGGCATGGTCCATAAACCATTGATAAAAAACGGAAAGGGCAGCAGTGTATCATATCAGCTGCAGTATATCCAGGAGGTGGTCTAGGCTACCCAGATAACCAATACATAATCTAACCATGAGGTCACGAGGTGCAAAACTGACTAAACTTTATAGAAGATAAACTACTCATTTGAAATAGAAGCCAATTTCAGCTGCATTATTGATTTAAGGGGCATCAAAAACTTGAGGGGTATTTTTAAACTACTAGACTCTTGACTAAATTTACTAGGCTTGAACGAGGATTGAGCCCTTCTTTAAGCCGAGACACACTGTTTCCCAAGGACATGATCATCAGTTTTGTCCTAGTGAGCTTGAGCTTCTTTGCTGCCTTCCTTTGGTCAGTTGCTTTTTTTGCAGTTGGTGGAGTTTTGTCTCAACTTCAGTAACTGTAGCTTCAGCCGAAAAAGACTGCATCGTTTTATTGTAAGTGTACAACAATGTGCAAGAGTCAATCAATTTGTAAGGAAATGCCTCCGTGGCTACCCCCTGACTTTTTGCCTTTGCTGATGCCAAGTTATGATTTGAAAGTGTGCTGGGACCCTGCTAACCAGGCCCCAGCACCAGTGTTCTTTCCCTAAACTGTACCTTTGTCTCCATAATTGGCACAACCCTGGCACCCAGGTAAGTCCCTTGTAACTGGTACCCCTGGTACCAAGGGCCCTGATGCCAGGGAAGGTCTCTAAGGGCTGCAGCATGTCTTATGCCACCCGAGGGACCCCCTCACTCAGCACAGACACACTGCTTGCCAGCTGGTATGTGCTGGTGGGGAGAAAATCACTAAGTCAACATGGCACTCGCCTCAGGGTGCCATGCCAACCTCACACTGCCTGTGGCATAGGTAAGTCACCCCTCTAGCAGGCCTTACAGCCCTAAGGCAGGGTGAGCACTATGCCCCTACAGTGTCTAAGCAAAACCTTAGACATTGTAAGTGCAGGGTAGCCATAAGAGTATATGGTCTGGGAGTCTGTCCAACACAAACTCCACAGCACCATAATGGCTACACTGAAAACTGTGAAGTTTGTTATCAAACTTCTCAGCGCAATAAATGCACACGGATGCCAGTGTGCACTTTATTGTAAAAATACACCCAGAGGGCATCTTAGAGATGCCCCCTGAAAACATACCCGACTTCAAGTGTGGGCTGTAGGAAGTTGGCTCTGTATGTGCTATTTCAAAGTAAGGAATAGCATGCACAGAGTCCAAGGGTTCCCCTTAGAGGTAAAATAGTGGTAAAAAGAGATAATACTAATGCTCTATTTTGTGGTAGTGTGGTCGAGCAGTAGGCTTATCCAAGGAGTAGTGTTAAGCATTTGTTGTACATACACACAGGCAATAAATGAGGAACACACACTCAGAGACAAATCCAGCCAATAGGTTTTGTTATAGAAAAATATCTTTTCTTAGTTTATTTTAAGAACCACAGGTTCAAATTTTACATGTAATAGCTCTTTTGAAAGGTATTGCCGGTAAGTACTCTAGGAACTTTGAATCATTACTTTAGCATGTATACTTTTTACATAAAACACCATAAGCTGTTTTAAAAGTGGACACAGTGCAATTTTCACAGTTCCTGGGGGAGGTAAGTTATTGTTAGTTTCAACAGGTAAGTAAGGCACTTACAGGTTTCAGTTTTTGGTCCAAGGTAGCCCACCGTTGGGGGTTCAGAGCAACCCCAAAGTTATCACACCAGCAGCTCAGGGCCGGTCAGGTGCAAAGGTCAAAGAGGTGCCCAAAACACATAGGCTATAATGGAGAGAAGGGGGTGCCCCGGTTCCAGTCTGCCAGCAGGTAAGTACCCGCGTCTTCGGAGGGCAGACCAGGGGGGTTTTGTAGGGCACTGGGGGGGACACAAAGTAGCACAGAAAGTACACCCTCAGCAGCGCGGGGGCGGCCGGGTGCAGTGTGCAAACACGCGTCGGGTTTCCTTCAGGTTTCAATGGGAGACCAAGGGGTCTCTTCAGCGATGCAGGCAGGCAAGGGGGGGCCTCCTCGGGGTAGCCACCACCTGGGCAAGGGAGAGGGCCTCCTGGGGGTCACTCCTGCACAGAAGTTCCGTTTCTTTAGGGGCTGGGGGCTGCGGGTGCAGGGTCTTTTCCAGCCGTCGGGAAATGGAGTTCAGACAGTCGCGGTCAGGGGGAGCCTGGGGATTCCCTCTGCAGGCGTCGCTGTGGGGGCTCAGGGGGGACAACTTTGGTTACTCACAGTCGTAGAGTCGCCGGAGGGTCCTCCCTGAGTTGGTTGTTCTCCACCAGTCGAGTCGGGGTCGCCGGGTGCAGTGTTGCAAGTCTCACGCTTCTTGCGGGGAGTTGCAGGGGTCTTTAAATCTGCTCCTTGTAACAAAGTTGCAGTTCTTTTGGAGCAGTGCCGCTGTCCTCGGGAGTTTCTTGTCTTTTTCGAAGCAGGGCAGTCCTCAGAGGATTCAGAGGTCGCTGGTCCCTTGGAAAGCGTCGCTGGAGCAGGTTTCTTTGGAAGGCAGGAGACAGGCCGGTAAGTCTGGGGCCAAGGCAGTTGGTGTCTTCTGTTCTTCCTCTGCAGGGGTTTGTCAGCTCGGCAGTCCTTCTTCTTGTAGTTGCAGGAATCTAAATCTTTAGGTTCAGGGAAGCCCTTAAATACTAAATTTAAGGGCGTGTTTAGGTCTGGGGGGTTAGTAGCCAATGGCTACTAGCCCTGAGGGTGAGTACACCCTCTTTGTGCCTCCTCCCAAGGGGAGGGGGTCACATCCCTAATCCTATTGGGGGAATCCTCCATCTGCAAGATGGAGGATTTCTAAAAGTTAGAGTCACCTCAGCTCAGGACACCTTAGGGGCTGTCCTGACTGGCCAGTGACTCCTCCTTGTTATTCTTATTATTTTCTCCGGCCTTGCCGCCAAAAGTGGGGGCCGGGGCCGGAGGGGGCGGGCAACTCCACTAGCTGGAGTGTCCTGCGGTGCTGTGACAAAGGGGTGAGCCTTTGAGGCTCACCGCCAGGTGTTACAGCTCCTGCCTGGGGGAGGTGTTAGCATCCCCACCCAGTGCAGGCTTTGTTACTGGCCTCAGAGTGACAAAGGCACTCTCCCCATGGGGCCAGCAACATGTCTCTAGTGTGGCAGGCTGCTGGAACCAGTCAGCCTACACAGATAGTCGGTTAAGTTTCAGGGGGCACCTCTAAGGTGCCCTCTGTGGTGTATTTTACAATAAAATGTACACTGGCATCAGTGTGCATTTATTGTGCTGAGAAGTTTGATACCAAACTTCCCAGTTTTCAGTGTAGCCATTATGGTGCTGTGGAGTTCGTGTAAAACAGACTCCCAGACCATATACTCTTATGGCTACCCTGCACTTACAATGTCTAAGGTTTTGCTTAGACACTGTAGGGGCACAGTGCTCATGCACTGGTACCCTCACCTATGGTATAGTGCACCCTGCCTTAGGGCTGTAAGGCCTGCTAGAGGGGTATCTTACCTATACTGCATAGGCAGTGAGAGGCTGGCATGGCACCCTGAGGGGAGTGCCATGTCGACTTACTCATTTTGTTCTCACTAGCACACACAAGCTGGTAAGCAGTGTGTCTGTGCTGAGTGAGGGGTCTCTAGGGTGGCATAATACATGCTGCAGCCCTTAGAGACCTTCCCTGGCATCAGGGCCCTTGGTACCAGAGGTACCAGTTACAAGGGACTTATCTGGATGCCAGGGTGTGCCAATTGTGGAATCAAAAGTACAGGTTAGGGAAAGAACACTGGTGCTGGGGCCTGGTTAGCAGGCCTCAGCACACTTTCAATTCAAAACATAGCATCAGAAAAGGCAAAAAGTCAGGGGGTAACCATGCCAAGGAGGCATTTCCTTACAGAACCCCCCCCCAAACGAAAGAGGATGAGACTAACCTTTCCCAAGAGAGTCCTCATTTTCTAAGTGGAAGAACCTGGAAAGGCCATCTGCATTGGCATGGGCAGTCCCAGGTCTGTGTTCCACTACAAAGTCCATTCCCTGTAGGGAGATGGACCACCTCAACAGTTTTGGATTTTCACCTTTCATTTGCATCAGCCATCTGAGAGGTCTGTGGTCAGTCTGAACTAGGAAGTGAGTACCAAAGAGGTATGGTCTCAACTTCTTCAGGGACCAAACCACAGCAAAGGCCTCCCTCTCAATGGCACTCCAACGCTGCTCCCTGGGGAGTAACCTCCTGCTAATGAAAGCAACAGGCTGGTCAAGGCCATCATCATTTGTTTGGGACAAAACTGCCCCTATCCCATGTTCAGAGGCATCTGTTTGCACAATGAATTGCTTGGAGTAATCTGGAGCTTTTAGAACTGGTGCTGTGCACATAGCTTGCTTCAGGGTGTCAAAGGCCTGTTGGCATTCTACAGTCCAGTTTACTTTCTTGGGCATTTTCTTGGAGGTGAGTTCTGTGAGGGCTGTCACAATGGATCCATATCCCTTCACAAACCTCCTATAGTACCCAGTCAAGCCAAGGAATGCCCTGACTTGAGTCTGGGTTTTTGGAGCTACCCAGTCCAGAATAGTCTGGATCTTGGGTTGGAGTGGCTGAACTTGGCCTCCACCTACAAGGTGTCCCAAGTAAACCACAGTTCCCTGCCCTATCTGGCATTTGGATGCCTTGATAGAGAGGCCTGCAGATTGCAGAGCCTTCAAAACCTTCTTCAGGTGGACCAGGTGATCCTGCCAGGTGGAGCTGAAGACAGCAATATCATCAAGATAAGCTGCACTAAAGGATTCCAACCCAGCAAGGACTTGATTCACCAACCTTTGGAAGGTGGCAGGGGCATTCTTTAAACCAAAGGGCATAACAGTGAACTGATAATGACCATCAGGTGTGGAGAATGCTGTCTTTTCTTTTGCTCCAGGGGCCATTTTGATTTGCCAGTACCCTGCTGTTAAGTCAAAGGTACTTAAGAATTTGGCAGCCCCTAATTTGTCTATGAGCTCATCAGCTCTAGGAATGGGATGAGCATCTGTCTTGGTGACAGAGTTGAGACCTCTGTAGTCCACACAAAACCTCATCTCTCTCTTTCCTTCTTTGGTGTGAGGTTTGGGGACTAAGACCACTGGGCTAGCCCAGGGGCTTTCAGAGTGCTCTATTACTCCCAATTCCAGCATCTTGTGGACTTCCATCTTGATGCTTTCCTTAACTTGATCAGACTGTCTAAATATTTTGTTTTTGACAGGCATGCTGTCTCCTGTGTCCACATCATGGGTACACAGGTGTGTCTGACCAGGGGTTAGGGAAAAGAGTTCAGCAAACTGTTGTAGGACCTTCCTACAGTCAGCTTGCTGTTGGCTAGAGAGGGTGTCTGAGTAGATCACTCCATCTACTGAGCCATCTTTAGGGTCTGATGAGAGGAGATCAGGGAGAGGCTCACTCTCAGCTTCCTGGTCCTCATCTGTTACCATCAACAGATTTACATCAGCCCTGTCATGGAAGAGCTTAAGGCGGTTTACATGGATCACCCTCTTGGGGCTCCTGCTTGTGCCCAGGTCTACCAGGTAGGTGACCTGACTCTTCCTTTCTAGTACTGGGTAAGGGCCACTCCATTTGTCCTGGAGTGCCCTGGGAGCCACAGGCTCCAGAACCCAGACTTTCTGCCCTGGTTGAAATTCAACCAGTGCAGCCTTTTGGTCATACCACAACTTCTGGAGTTGTTGACTGGCCTCAAGGTTTTTACTTGCCTTTTCCATGTACTCTGCCATTCTTGAGCGAAGGCCAAGTACATAGTCCACTATGTCTTGTTTAGGCTCATGAAGAGGTCTCTCCCAGCCTTCTTTAACAAGAGCAAGTGGTCCCCTTACAGGGTGGCCAAACAGAAGTTCAAAGGGTGATAATCCTACTCCCTTCTGAGGCACCTCTCTGTAAGCAAAAAGCAGACATGGCAGGAGGACATCCCATCTCCTTTTGAGTTTTTCTGGGAGCCCCATGATCATGCCCTTTAATGTCTTGTTGAATCTCTCAACAAGGCCATTAGTTTGTGGATGATATGGTGTAGTGAATTTATAAGTCACTCCACACTCATTCCACACGTGTTTTAGGTAAGCTGACATGAAGTTGGTACCTCTGTCAGAAACCACCTCCTTAGGGAAACCCACTCTGGTAAAGATACCAATGAGGGCCTTGGCTACTGCAGGGGCAGTAGTCGACCTAAGGGGAATAGCTTCAGGATACCTAGTAGCATGATCCACTACTACTAGGATGTACATATTTCCTGAGGCTGTGGGAGGTTCTAGTGGACCAACTATGTCCACACCCACTCTTTCAAAGGGGACCCCCACCACTGGAAGTGGAATGAGGGGGGCCTTTGGGTGTCCACCTGTCTTACCACTGGCTTGACAGGTGGGACAGGAGAGGCAAAACTCCTTAACCTTCTGGGACATATTGGGCCAGTAGAAGTGGTTGACTAACCTCTCCCACGTCTTGGTTTGTCCCAAATGCACAGCAAGGGGAATATCATGGGCTAAGGTCAGGATAAACTCTCTGAAACTCTGAGGCACTACCACTCTCCTAGTGGCACCAGGTTTGGGATCTCTTGCCTCAGTGTACAGAAGTCCATCTTCCCAATAGACCCTATGTGTTCCATTTTTCTTGCCTTTGGACTCTTCAGCAGCTTGCTGCCTAAGGCCTTCAAGAGAGGGACAGGTTTCTTGTCCCTTACACAACTCTTCCCTTGAGGGTCCCCCTGGGCCCAAGAGCTCAACCTGATAAGGTTCCAGCTCCATAGGCTCAGTTCCCTCAGAGGGCAGAACTTCTTCCTGAGAAGAGAGGTTCTCTTTTTGGTGTTGTGTTGCAGCTGGTTTCCCAGCTGACTTTCCTTTTCTCTTGGTAGGCTGGGCCATTTTTCCAGACTCCAGCTCTACTTTTTCACCCTGTGCCTTGCACTGTGCCCTAGTCTTGAAACACACCAGTTCAGGGATACCCAGCATGGCTGCATGGGTTTTCAGTTCTACCTCAGCCCATGCTGAGGACTCCAGGTCGTTTCCAAGCAAACAGTCTACTGGGATATTTGAGGAGACCACCACCTGTTTCAGGCCATTGACCCCTCCCCACTCTAAAGTTACCATTGCCATGGGATGTACTTTAGTCTGATTGTCAGCATTGGTGACTGGATAGGTTTGTCCAGTCAGGTATTGGCCAGGGGAAACCAGTTTCTCTGTCACCATGGTGACACTGGCACCTGTATCCCTCAGGCCCTCTACACTTGTCCCATTAATTAAGAGCTGCTGCCTGTATTTTTGCATGTTAGGGGGCCAGGCAGCCAGTGTGGCTAAATCCACCCCACCCTCAGAGACTAATGTAGCTTCAGTGTGACACCTGATTTGCTCTGGGCACACTGTTGATCCCACTTGGAGACTGGCCATTCCAGTTTTAGCTGGATGGGAGTTAGAAGTGGTATCTTTCTTGGGACAGGCCTTGTCTCCAGTTTGGTGTCCAGACTGACTACAGTTACGACACCAGGCCTTTTTGGGATCAAAGTTTTTACCCTTGTACCCAGAATTGTTTTGTAAAGAGGCTCTGGGCCCACCCTCCTGTGCAGGTTTTTGGGGGCCTGTAGAAGACTCTTTACTATCTTTGTTTTTGGCTGTCTCACCACCTTTCCCCTGGGGAGGTTTTGTGACCCCTTTCTTTTGGTCACCCCCTGTGGAAGTTTTGGACACCCTAGTCTTGACCCAATGGTCCGCCTTCTTTCCCAATTCTTGGGGAGAAATTGGTCCTAGGTCCACCAGATGCTGATGCAGTTTATCATTGAAACAATTACTTAATAGGTGTTCTTTCACAAATAAATTGTACAGCCCATCATAATCATTTACACCATTGCCTTGAATCCAACCATCTAGTGTTTTTACTGAGTAGTCTACAAAGTCAACCCAGGTCTGGCTCGAGGATTTTTGAGCCGCCCTGAATCTAATCCTATACTCCTCAGTGGAGAATCCAAAGCCCTCAATCAGGGTACCCTTCATGAGGTCATAAGATTCTGCATCTTTTTTAGAGAGTGTGAGGAGTCTATCCCTACACTTTCCTGTGAACATTTCCCAAAGGAGAGCACCCCAGTGAGATTTGTTCACTTTTCTGGTTTCACAAGCCCTCTCAAAAGCTGTGAACCATTTGGTGATGTCATCACCATCTTCATATTTTGTTACAATCCCTTTGGGGATTTTCAACATGTCAGGAGAATCTCTGACCCTATTTATGTTGCTGCCACCATTGATGGGTCCTAGGCCCATCTCTTGTCTTTCCCTTTCTATGGCTAGGATCTGTTTTTCCAAAGCCAATCTTTTGGCCATCCTGGCTAACTGGATGTCCTCTTCACTGGAGTTATCCTCAGTGATTTCAGAGAGGCTGGACCCTCCTGTGAGGGAGCCAGCATCTCTGACTATTATTTTTGGAGTCAGGGCTTGAGAAGCCCTGTTCTCCCTAGATAGGACTGGTGGAGGGGATTCTTCCTCCAGTTCACTATCATCCTCCTCTGTGTTATCCACAGAGGGGTTGGCTCTATCATACTCTGCCAACAGCTCCTGGAGCTGTACTTTGGTAGGTCTGGAGCCCATTGTTATTTTTCTTATGTTACAGAGTGACCTTAGCTCTTTCATCTGGAGATGGAGGTAAGGTGTGGTGTCGAGTTCCACCACATTCATCTCTGTACTAGACATTATTCTTCTAAAAGTTGGAATGCTTTTAAGAATCTAAAACTAGTTCTAGAATCTAATTCAAACTTTTACAAACTTTTAAACTCTAAAAGGAATGCTAACAGGGACTAACACAAGGCCCTAGCAGGACTTTAAAGAATTTAGAAAACTTTTCAAATTGCAAAAATCAATTTCTAATGACAATTTTGGAATTTGTCGTGTGATCAGGTATTGGCTGAGTAGTCCAGCAAATGCAAAGTCTTGTACCCCACCGCTGATCCACCAATGTAGGAAGTTGGCTCTGTATGTGCTATTTCAAAGTAAGGAATAGCATGCACAGAGTCCAAGGGTTCCCCTTAGAGGTAAAATAGTGGTAAAAAGAGATAATACTAATGCTCTATTTTGTGGTAGTGTGGTCGAGCAGTAGGCTTATCCAAGGAGTAGTGTTAAGCATTTGTTGTACATACACACAGGCAATAAATGAGGAACACACACTCAGAGACAAATCCAGCCAATAGGTTTTGTTATAGAAAAATATATTTTCTTAGTTTATTTTAAGAACCACAGGTTCAAATTTTACATGTAATAGCTCTTTTGAAAGGTATTGCCGGTAAGTACTCTAGGAACTTTGAATCATTACTTTAGCATGTATACTTTTTACATAAAACACCATAAGCTGTTTTAAAAGTGGACACAGTGCAATTTTCACAGTTCCTGGGGGAGGTAAGTTATTGTTAGTTTCAACAGGTAAGTAAGGCACTTACAGGTTTCAGTTTTTGGTCCAAGGTAGCCCACCGTTGGGGGTTCAGAGCAACCCCAAAGTTATCACACCAGCAGCTCAGGGCCGGTCAGGTGCAAAGGTCAAAGAGGTGCCCAAAACACATAGGCTATAATGGAGAGAAGGGGGTGCCCCGGTTCCAGTCTGCCAGCAGGTAAGTACCCGCGTCTTCGGAGGGCAGACCAGGGGGGTTTTGTAGGGCACCGGGGGGGACACAAAGTAGCACAGAAAGTACACCCTCAGCAGCGCGGGGGCGGCCAGGTGCAGTGTGCAAACACGCGTCGGGTTTCCTTCAGGTTTCAATGGGAGACCAAGGGGTCTCTTCAGCGATGCAGGCAGGCAAGGGGGGGGCTCCTCGGGGTAGCCACCACCTGGGCAAGGGAGAGGGCCTCCTGGGGGTCACTCCTGCACAGAAGTTCCGTTTCTTTAGGGGCTGGGGGCTGCGGGTGCAGGGTCTTTTCCAGCCGTCGGGAAATGGAGTTCAGACAGTCGCGGTCAGGGGGAGCCTGGGGATTCCCTCTGCAGGCGTCGCTGTGGGGGCTCAGGGGGGACAACTTTGGTTACTCACAGTCGTAGAGTCACCGGAGGGTCCTCCCTGAGTTGGTTGTTCTCCACCAGTCGAGTCGGGGTCGCCGGGTGCAGTGTTGCAAGTCTCACGCTTCTTGCGGGGAGTTGCAGGGGTCTTTAAATCTGCTCCTTGTAACAAAGTTGCAGTTCTTTTGGAGCAGTGCCGCTGTCCTCGGGAGTTTCTTGTCTTTTTCGAAGCAGGGCAGTCCTCAGAGGATTCAGAGGTCGCTGGTCCCTTGGAAAGCGTCGCTGGAGCAGGTTTCTTTGGAAGGCAGGAGACAGGCCGGTAAGTCTGGGGCCAAGGCAGTTGGTGTCTTCTGTTCTTCCTCTGCAGGGGTTTGTCAGCTCGGCAGTCCTTCTTCTTGTAGTTGCAGGAATCTAAATCTTTAGGTTCAGGGAAGCCCTTAAATACTAAATTTAAGGGCGTGTTTAGGTCTGGGGGGTTAGTAGCCAATGGCTACTAGCCCTGAGGGTGAGTACACCCTCTTTGTGCCTCCTCCCAAGGGGAGGGGGTCACATCCCTAATCCTATTGGGGGAATCCTCCATCTGCAAGATGGAGGATTTCTAAAAGTTAGAGTCACCTCAGCTCAGGACACCTTAGGGGCTGTCCTGACTGGCCAGTGACTCCTCCTTGTTATTCTTATTATTTTCTCCGGCCTTGCCGCCAAAAGTGGGGGCCGGGGCCGGAGGGGGCGGGCAACTCCACTAGCTGGAGTGTCCTGCGGTGCTGTGACAAAGGGGTGAGCCTTTGAGGCTCACCGCCAGGTGTTACAGCTCCTGCCTGGGGGAGGTGTTAGCATCTCCACCCAGTGCAGGCTTTGTTACTGGCCTCAGAGTGACAAAGGCACTCTCCCCATGGGGCCAGCAACATGTCTCTTGTGTGGCAGGCTGCTGGAACCAGTCAGCCTACACAGATAGTCGGTTAAGTTTCAGGGGGCACCTCTAAGGTGCCCTCTGTGGTGTATTTTACAATAAAATGTACACTGGCATCAGTGTGCATTTATTGTGCTGAGATGTTTGATACCAAACTTCCCAGTTTTCAGTGTAGCCATTATGGTGCTGTGGAGTTCGTGTAAAACAGACTCCCAGACCATATACTCTTATGGCTACCCTGCACTTACAATGTCTAAGGTTTTGCTTAGACACTGTAGGGGCACAGTGCTCATGCACTAGTACCCTCACCTATGGTATAGTGCACCCTGCCTTAGGGCTGTAAGGCCTGCTAGAGGGGTGTCTTACCTATACTGCATAGGCAGTGAGAGGCTGGCATGGCACCCTGAGGGGAGTGCCATGTCGACTTACTCATTTTGTTCTCACTAGCACACACAAGCTGGTAAGCAGTGTGTCTGTGCTGAGTGAGGGGTCTCTAGGGTGGCATAATACATGCTGCAGCCCTTAGAGACCTTCCCTGGCATCAGGGCCCTTGGTACCAGAGGTACCAGTTACAAGGGACTTATCTGGATGCCAGGGTTTGCCAATTGTGGAATCAAAAGTACAGGTTAGGGAAAGAACACTGGTGCTGGGGCCTGGTTAGCAGGCCTCAGCACACTTTCAATTCAAAACATAGCATCAGCAAAGGCAAAAAGTCAGGGGGTAACCATGCCAAGGAGGCATTTCCTTACATGGGCTGACTAGTTTTGCCAGCCTGCCACACACCAGACATGTTGCTGGCCACATGGGGAGAGTGCCTTTGTCACTCTGTGGCCAGAAACAAAGCCTGTACTGCATGGAGGTGTTTCTCACCTCCCCCTGCAGGAACTGTAACACCTGGCGGTGAGCCTCAAAGGCTCACCCTCTTTGTCACAGCGCCACAGGGCATCCCAGCTAGTGGAGATGCCCGCCCCTCCGGCCATTGCCCCCACTTTTGGCGGCAAGGCTGGAGGAGATAATGAGAAAAACAAGGAGTCACTCCCCAGTCAGGACAGCCCCTAAGGTGTCCTGATCTGAGGTGACTCTGACTTTTCGAAATCCTCCATCTTGCAGGTGGAGGATTCCCCCAATAGGATTAGGGATGTGGCCCCCTCCCCACAGGGAGGAGGCACAAAGAGGGTGTAGCCACCTTCAGGGCTAGTACCCATTGGCTACTAACCCCCAGACCTAAACACACCCCTAAATTGAGTATTTAGGGGCCCCCAGAACCTAGGAAGATAGATTCCTGCAACCTGAAGACGAAGAAGGGCTGCTGACCTGAAGCAATGCAGAGAAGACGGAGACACCAACTGCTTTGGCCCCAGCCCTACCGGCCTGGATCTAAAAGGACCAAGAAACTCCAGAGAACAGCGGACCTGTTCAGCAAACCTGCAACTTTGCAACAAAGAAGCAACTTTTAAAGACCACACGTTTCCTGACGGAAGCGTGAGACTTTCCAATCTGCACCTGACGCCCCCGGCTCGACCTGCGGAAAACTAACACTACAGGGAGGACTCCCCGGCACCTGCGAGCCCATGAGTAGCCAGAGTTGACCCCATTGATCCCCCACACCGACGCCTGCAGAGGAAATCCAGAGGCTCCCCCTGACCGCGACTGCCTGCTTCAAGGAACCCAATGCCTGGAAACTACATTGCACCCACAGCCCCCAGGACCTGAAGGAACCGAACTCCAGTGCCGGAGCGCCCCCCAGGCGATCCTCTGCCTAGCCCAGGTGGTGGCTACCCCGAGGCTCCCTCCCTGTGCCTGCCTACATCGTTGAAGAGGCACCGGGTCTCCCCATTGATCTCTATTGAAAACCCAATGCCTGTTTGCACTCTGCACCAGGCCGCACCTGTGCCGCTGAAGGTGTACTTTCTGTACCTGCTTGTGTCCCCCCAGTGCCCTACAAAACCCCCCCGGTCTGCCCTCCGAGGACGCAGGTACTTACCTGCTGGCAGACTGGAACCGGGGCACCCCTATTTCCTTTGAAACCTATGTGTTTTGGGCCCCACTTTGACCTCTGCATCTGACCGGCCCTGAGCTGCTGGTGTGGTAACTTTGGGGTTGCCTTGAACCCCCAACGGTGGGCTACCTTGGACCCAACTTTGAACCCTGTAAGTGTTTTACTTACCTGTGAACTTTACATTTACTTACCTCCCCCAGGAACTGTTGATTTTTGCAGTGTCCACTTTTAAAATAGCTTTTTGCCATTTTTGCCAAAACAGTACATGCTATTGTGATAATTCAAAGTTCCTAAGATACCTGAGTGAAATACCTTTCATTCAAAGTATTGTTTGTAAATCCTGAACCTGTGGTTCTTATAATAAACTAAGAAAATATATTTTTCTATATAAAAACCTATTGGCCTGGAATTGTCTTTGAGTGTGTGTTCCTCATTTATTGCCTGTGTGTGTACAACAAAGGCTTAACACTACCCTCTGATAAGCCTACTGCTCGACCACACTACCACAAAATAGAGCATTAGAATTATCTCTTTTTACCACTATCTTACCGCTAAGAGGAACGCTTGGACTCTGTGCACACTATTTCTTACTTTGAAATAGTATATACAGAGCCAACTTCCTACATTGGTGGATCAGTGGTGGGGTACAAGACTTTGCATTTTCTGGACTACTCAGCCAATACCTGATCACACAACTAAATTCCAAAAATTTTCATTAGAAACTGATTTTTGAAATTTGAGCTATTTTTCTAAATTTTTAAAAGTCCTGCTAGGGCCTTGTGTTAGTCCCTGTTAGCATTTCTTTTAGAGTTTAACAGTTTTGGAAAAGTTTGGATTAAGTTCTAGAGATAGTTTTAGATTCTTAAAAAGTATCCCAACTTTTAGAGAAATAATGTCTACTGCAGAAGAGATGGTGGTGGAGCTCAACCTCACCCCTTACCTGCATCTTAGGATGACAGAGTTAAGGACTCTCTGCAAAATCAAAAAGATAAAAACTGGATCAAACCCTCCCAAAGCACAGCTCCAGGAGCTCTTGGCAGAGTTTGCTAGAGACAACCCCTCTGAAGATACCCTTACAGAGGGGGAGACTAGTGATGTGGAGGAGAATTGCCCCCCTCCAGTCCTATTTAGGGAGACCAGGGGTTCTCCAACCCTGACTCCACAAGTAATAGTCAGAGATGTTGCTTCTCTCACAGGAGAGTCCAACAACTCTGAAAGCATTGAGGGCAGCCTCAATGAAGATGACCTCCTGTTAGCCAGGATGGCCAAAAGATTGGCTTTGGAGAGACAACTCCTAGCCATAGAAAGGGAAAGACAAGAGATGGGCTTTGCTCCCATCAATGGTGGCAGCAACTTAAATACGGTCAGAGATACTCCTTACATGCTAAAAATCCCCAAAGGGATTGTAACTAAATATGAAGATGGTGATGACATCACCAAATGGTTCACAGCTTTTGAGAGGGCTTGTGCAACCAGAAAAGTAAACAAATCTCACTGGGGTGCTCTCCTTTGGGAAATGTTCACTGGAAAGTGTAGGGATAGACTCCTCACACTCTCTGGAACAGATGCAGAATCCTATGACCTCATGAAGGCTACCCTGATTGAGGGCTTTGGATTCTCAGCTGAGGAGTACAGGATTAGGTTCAGGGGGGCTCAAAGATCCTCGAGCCAGACCTGGGTTGTTTTTGTTGACTTCTCAGTCAAAACACTGGATGGTTGGATTAATGGCAGTGTTGTAAATGATTATGATAGGCTGTACAATCTGTTTATGAAAGAACACCTTTTAAGTAATTGTTTCAATGATAAACTGCATCAGAATCTGGTAGACCTAGGACCAATTTCTCCCCAAGAATTGGGAAAGAAGGCAGACCATTGGGTCAAGACTAGGGTGACCAAGACGTCCACAGGGGGTGACCAAAAGAAACGGGTCACAAAGACTCCCCAGGGGAAGAGTGTTGAGACATCCAAGGGTAAAAGTAAAGAGTCTTCCACAGGGCCTCAAAAACCTGCTCAGGAGGGAGGGTCCAAAGCCTCTTCACAATCCAATTTTGGGTACAAGGGTAAAAACTTTGATCCCAAAAAGGCCTGGTGTCGTAGCTGTAATCAGCAGGGACACCAAACTGGAGACAAGGCCTGTCCCAAGAAAGGTTCCACTTGAACTACTACTCCAGTTAGCACTGGAATAGCCAGTCTCCAGGTGGGATCAACAGTGTGCCCAGAGCAAATCAAGGTTCACACTGAAGCTACATTAGTTTCTGAGGGTGGAGTGGACTTAGCCACACTTGCTGCCTGGCCCCCTAATTTGCAAAAATACAGGCAGCAACTCTTGATTAATGGGACTAGTGTAGAAGGCCTGAGGGATACAGGTGCCAGTGTCACAATGGTGACAGACAAACTGGTATCCCCTGGTCAATACCTGGCTGGACAAACTTATCTAGTCACCAACGCTGACAATCAGACTAAAGTACATCCCATGGCTATGGTAACTTTAGAATGGGGAGGGGTCACTGGCCTGAAATAGGTGGTAGTCTCCTCTAATATCCCAGTAGACTGTTTGCTTGGAAACGACCTGGAGTCCTCAGCATGGGCTGAGGTAGAACTCAAAACCCATGCAGCCATGCTGGGTATCCCTGAACTGGTGTGTGTCAAGACAAAGGCACAGTGCAAGGCTCAGGGTGAAAAAGTGGTGTTGGAGCGTGGAATAATGGCCCAAACCTCCAAGAGAAAAGGAAAGAAGACTGAGGAACCAGCTTCAGCACAGCAAAATAAAAATAACCTCTCTTCCCAGGAAGAAGTTCTGCCCTCTGAGGGAACTGAGCCCATTGAGTTGGAACCTTATCAGGTTGAACTCTTAGGCCCAGGGGGACCCACAAGGGAACAGCTGTGTAAGGGGCAAGAAACCTGTCCCTCTCTTGAAGGCCTAAGGCAGCAAGCTGCCGAAGAGACCAAAGGAAAAATCAGTGGAACACATAGGGTATACTGGGAAGAGGGACTCTTTTAGACTGAGGCAAGAGATCCCAAACCGGGTGCCACTAGGAGAGACTAGTTTAGAGAGTTCATCCTGACCTTAGCCCATGATATTCCACTTGCTGGGCATTTGGGACAAACCAAGACTTGGGAGAGGTTATTTAACCATTTCTATTGGCCTAACATGTCCCAGAAAGTAAAGGAGTTGTGTGCCTCCTGTGCCACCTGTCAAGCCAGTGGTAAGACAGGTGGCCATCCAAAGACCCCCCTCATTCCACTTCCAGTGGTGGGGGTCGCCTTTGAAAGAGTGGGAGTGGACATAGTGGGTCCACCTGAATCTCCCACAGCCTCAGGGAACCAGTATATCCTAGTAGTAGTGGATCATGCTACTAGGTACCCTGAAGCAATTCCCCTTAGGTCCACTACTGCCCCTGCAGTGGCTAAAGCACTCATTGGCATCTTCTTTACCAGAGTGGGATTTCCTAAGGAGGTGGTGTCTGACAGGGGTACCAACTTCATGTCAGCATACCTGAAGCACATATGGAATGAGTGTGGGGTGACTTACAAATTCACCACACCATACCATCCACAAACCAATGGTATTGTGGAAAGATTCAACAAGACATTGAAGGGTATGATCATGGGGCTCCCTGAAAAGCTCAAAGGGAGATGGGATGTCCTCTTGCCATGTCTGCTTTTTGCCTACAGGGAGGTGCCTCAGAAGGGAGTAGGGTTTCCCCCCTTTGAACTTCTGTTTGGCCATCCTGTAAGGGGACCACTAGATCTTGTTAAAGAAGGCTGGGAGAGACCTCTCCATGAGCCTAAGCAAGATATAGTGGACTATGTACTAGGCCTACATTCCAGGATGGCAGGGTACATGGAAAAGGCAAGTAAAAACCTTCAGGCCAGCCAACAACTCCAGAAGATGTGGAATGACCAAAAGGCTGCTATGGTTGAGTTTCAGCCAGGGCAGAAAGTCTGGGTTCTGGAGCCTGTGGCTCCCAGGGCACTTCAGGACAGATGGAGTGGCCCTTACCCAGTGCTAGAGAGAAAGAGTCAGGTCACCTTCCTGGTAGACCTAAGCACTAGCAGGACCCCCAAAAGGGTGATCCATGTGAACCGCATCAAACTCTTTCATGACAGGGCAGATGTAAATATGTTAATGGTTACAGATGAGGACCAGGAAGCTGAGAGTGAACCTCTCCCTGATCTCCTCTCCACTGACCCTAAAGATGGCTCAGTAGATGGAGTGATCTATTCAGACACCCTCTCTGTCCAACAGCAAGCTGACTGTAGGAAAGTCTTACAACAGTCTGCTGAGCTCTTTTCCCTAACCCCTGGTCAGACACACATGTGTACCCATGATGTGGACACAGGAGACCGCATGCCTGTCAATAACAACATTTTTAGACAGTCTGACCAAGTTAAGGAAAGCATCAAAGTGGAAGTCCACAAGATGCTGGAATTGGGAGTCATTGAGCACTCTGACAGCCCCTGGGCTAACCCAGTGGTCTTAGTCCCCAAACTTCACACAAAAGATGGTAAGAGAGAGATGAGGTTTTGTGTGGACTACAGAGACTTAATTCTGTCACCAAGACAGATGCCCATCCCATTCCAAGGGCAGACGAGTTAATTGATAAATTGGGTGCAGCCAGATACTTAAGTACCTTTGACTTGACAGCAGGGTACTGGCAAATCAAAATGGCACCAGGAGCAAAAGAAAAGACAGCATTCTCTACACCTGATGGGCACTATCAGTTTACTGTGATGCACTTTGGCTTAAAGAATGCCCCTGTCTCCTTCCAAAGGTTGGTGAATCAAATCCTTGCTGGCTTGGAGTCCTTTAGTGCAGCTTATCTTGATGATATTGCTGTCTTTAGTTCCAGCTGGCAGGATCACATGGTCCACCTGAAGAAGGTTTTGCAGGCCCTGCAAGCAGCAGACCTCTCTATCAAGGCATCCAAATGTCAGATAGGGCAGGGTACTGTGGTTTACTTGGGACACCTTGTAGGTGGAGGCCAAGTTCAGCCACTCCAGCCCAAGATCCAGACTATTCTGGACTGGGTAGCTCCAAAAACCCAGACTCAAGTCAGGGCATTCCTTGGCTTGACTGGTTACTAAAGGAGGTTTGTGACACCCCTCACAGAACGTACCTCTAAGAAAATGCCCAAGAAGGTAAACTGGACTATAGAATGCCAACAGGCCTTTGACACCCTGAAACAAGCTATGTGCACAGCACCAGTTCTCAAAGCTCCAGATTACTCCAAGCAGTTCATTGTGCAGACTGATGCTTCTGAACATGGGATAGGGGCAGTTTTGTCCCAAACAAATGATGATGGCCTTGACCAGCCTGTTGCTTTCATTAGCAGGAGGTTACTCCCCAGGGAGCAGCGTTGGAGTGCCATTGAGAGGGAGGCCTTTGCTGTGGTTTGGTCCCTGAAGAAGCTGAGACCATACCTCTTTGGTACTCACTTTGTAGTTCAAACTGACCACAGACCTCTCAGGTGGCTAATGCAAATGAAAGGTAAACATCCAAAACTTTTGAGGTGGTCCATCTCCCTACAGGGAATGGACTTTATAGTGGAACACAGACCTGCGACTGCCCATGCCAATGCAGATGGCCTTTCCAGGTTCTTCCACTTAGAAAATGAAGACTCTCTTGGGAAAGGTTAGTCTCATCCTCTTTCGTTTGGGGGGGGGTTGTGTAAGGAAATGCCTCCTTGGCATGGTTACCCCCTAACTTTTTGCCTTTGCTGATGCCAAATTATGATTTGAACGTGTGCTGGGACCCTGCTAACCAGGCCCCAGCACCAGTGTTCTTTCCCTAAACTGTACCTTTGTCTCCACAATTGGCACAACCCTGGCACCCAGGTAAGTCCCTTGTAACTGGTACCCCTGGTACCAAGGGCCCTGATGCCAGGGAAGGTCTCTAAGGGCTGCAGCATGTCTTATGCCACCCTAGGGACCCCTCACTCAGCACAGACACACTGCTTGCCAGCTGGTCTGTGCTGGTGGGGAGAAAATCACTAAGTCGACATGGCACTCCCCTCAGGGTGCCATGCCAACCTCACACTGCCTGTGGCATAGGTAAGTCACCCCTCTAGCAGGCCTTACAGCCCTAAGGCAGGGTGCACTATACCACAGGTGAGGGCATAGGTGCATGAGCACTATGCCCCTACAGTGTCTAAGCAAAACCTTAGACATTGTAAGTGCAGGGTAGCCATAAGTGTATATGGTCTGGGAGTCTGTCCAACACGAACTCCACAGCACCATAATGGCTACACTGAAAACTGTGAAGTTTGGTATCAAACTTCTCAGCACAATAAATGCACACTGATGCCAGTGTGCACTTTATTGTAAAAATACACCCAGAGGTCATCTTAGAGATGCCCCCTGAAAACATACCCGACTTCCAGTGTGGGCTGACTAGTTTTGCCAGCCTGCCACACACCAGACATGTTGCTGGCCACATGGGGAGAGTGCCTTTGTCACTCTGTGGCCAGAAACAAAGCCTGTACTGGGTGGAGGTGCTTCTCACCGCCCGCTGCAGGAACTGTAACACCTGGCGGTGAGCCTCAAAGGCTCACCCCCTTTGTTACAGCACCACAGGGCATCCCAGCTAGTGGAGATTCCCGCCCCTCCGGCCACTGCCCCCACTTTCGGCAGCAAGGCTGGAGAAGATAATGAGAAAACAAGGAGGAGTCACTCCCCAGTCAGGACAGCCCCTAAGGTGTCCTGAGCTGAGGTGACTCTGACTTTTAGAAATCCTCCATCTTGTAGATGGAGGATTCCCCCAATAGGATTAGGGATGTGCCCCCCTCCCCACAGGGAGGAGGCACAAAGAGGATGTAGCCACCCTCAGGGCTAGTAGCCATTGGCTACTAACCCCCCAGACCTAAACACCCCCCTAAATTGAATATTTAGGGGCCCCCAGAACCTAGGGAGATAGATTCCTGCAACCTGAAGATGAAGAAGGACTGCTGACCTGAAACCCTGCAGAGAAGACGGAGACACCAATTGCTTTGGCCACAGCCCTACCGGCCTGTCTCCCCACTTCAAGAAAAACTGCAACAGCGAGGCATCCCCCAGGGTCCAACGACCTCTTAAGCCTCAGAGGACTACCCTGCATCTAAAAGGACCAAGAAACTCCCGAGAACAGTGGCCCTGTTCAACAAACCTTCAATTTTGCAACAAAGAAGCAACTTTTAAAGACCACACGTTTCCCGCCTGAAGCATGAGACTTTCCACTCTGCACCCGACGCCCTCGGCTTGACCTGCAGAAAACTAACACTACAGGGAGGACTCCCCAGCGACTGTGAGCCCGTTAGTAGCCAGAATTGACCCCCCTGAGCTCCCACAGCGACGTCTGCAGAGTAAATCCAGAGGCTCCCCCTGACCGCGACTGCCTGCTTCAAGGAACCCGACGCCTGGAAACCACACTGCACCCGCATCCCCCAGGACCTGAAGGAACCGAACTCCAGTGCCGGAGCGACCCCCAGGCGACCTTCTGCCTAGCCCAGGTGGTGGCTATCCCGAGGAGGCCCCCCTGTGCCTGCCTGCATCGTTGAAGAGACCCCCGGCTCTCTTCAACGATCTCTATTGAAAACCCGATGCCTGTTTGCACTCTGCCCCAGGCCGCCCCTGTGCCGCTGAGGGTGTACTTTCTGTGCCTGCTTGTGTCCCCCTCGGTGCCCTACAAAACCCCCCTGGTCAGCCCTCCGAAGTCACGGGTACTTACCTGCTGGCAGACTGGAACCGGGGCACCCCTATTTCCATTGAAGCCTATGTGTTTTGGGCACCACTTTGACCTCTGCACCTGACCGGCCCTGAGCTGCTGGTGTGGTAACTTTGGGGTTGCCTTGAACCCCCAACGGTGGGCTACCTTGGACCCAACTTTGAACCCTGTAAGTGTTTTACTTACCTGTGAACTTAACATTTACTTACCTCCCCCAGGAACTGTTGATTTTTGCACTGTGTCCACTTTTAAAATAGCTTATTGCCATTTTTGCCAAAACTATACATGCTATTGTGATAATTCAAAGTTCCTAAGATACCTGAGTGAAATATCTTTCATTTAAATTATTGTCTTTGAGTGTGTGTTCCTCATTTATTGCCTTTGTGTGTACAACAAATGCTTAACACTACCCTCTGATAAGCCTACTGCTCAACCACACTACCACAAAATAGAGCATTAGAATTATCTCTTTTTGCCACTATCTTACCTCTTAGGGGAACCCTTGGACTCTGTGCACACTATTTCTTACTTTGAAATAGTATATACAGAGACAACTTCCTACACAATTACAGCAAGGATAGCGTATAAAAATAACAGAACAATTGTGCCCATTCCTGTAGGGCCCCATTTGAAAAGGCAACACAAGGGGTGGAGAATAGTGGTATGACGTCAGAGTGAATCCACCCCTGAGCTTCAGGACCGATGTTGCAGATGTAAATCTTCACTTCAGTCAGGATACAAGACATTGGGCGTCACATTCAATGAACACACCTGTTAGGCTACAGGATACGAGGTTTACAGAGACCACTATTAAGTCACTGGTATATCTGTCATATTTAACAGCGTGTCACTGAAAAGGACACTTTGTGTCACGTCGAAAACTTGACCGGGACAGTCTGTCTTGTTTAAAGAAGCGTCAAAGTCCGAGAAAAGGATACTTACGTGCTGTCACATTAAAGGACTGTCAATTGATGCATGAAGGCGATCATTGTCGAACACATAAGACTGTTATGAGAATAAAAGTTAGCGTTAATGTGTCTTTAGAGCGAGAACTATAAAAAGAAGGATAAAATTAACAAAGAAGATGACACTTGTGCAAAAAACTGGATGTCTCCTTCCTAAACATATTGCGTAGACATTAATACTGAATATCACATGCAAAGTCGGAAACCAGACTCACTTGTGTTTTATTCCATTCTAGTTGCCGTTATATAGCATGTTTGCCGAAGGTTAGTAGGCGCGTGATTCTGTCATGTTATCTGCATGTGTAGTGTTTAATGGTGTGCTTGAGGACCAGAGTTGTGGACATACCATGTTTGTTGCTGTACCTAGGAGAGAAGCTGAATAAGTGAGGAGTGAGGGGTAGGGATGTGTATTTGAGCAGCACTATTGATCGGTAGAGATATTGAAAAAGAGGGTCTATGTGCTATCTGTGACCTTGTGTGGTGTTTTTGCGTGATGTGTTCATTGCAGAGAAAGCTGAACCTGTGTCACCACAAGCGTGAAGTTGCGCATACTCTGGGCCAGATTTACAAGGCCCTAGTGTCACTTTTAGTGACGCTCTGGTAGCGCTATTCACTGCACCACATGTGCAAGGAGGCGTTAAGCCACTTTTTTGTGGCTTAATGCTGCCTTGTAAATAGAGGCCCCTCCAACGCAGTTTTCTGCATCAGAGGGACGTGCAATGGGTGTTGATGTGGGTGTTCCACCACAACACCCATTGCTTTTGACGCTGCCCTAGATTCATGAGAAATCCTAAATCTGTGGCAGCGCAAAAACTATTGCCACCCCAGGAGTGGCATTAGCATGGCGCAACAAGGAGAAATACTTGTATTCCTTTGTGTTTTTGCTTTTTCTATGTGTGCTGCATTCTACAGCATACATAGAAAGAGCAAAAGGCCATCAATTATTGTTTATGTGCAAGGATGCCTGGGTTGGCGGCTAAATGTAGCACCGACTCAGGGGGAAACACAGGGGTGCGACGTATTTTTGTAAATTTTGCATTTCAAGAGTGTTGCAGCACCGCGCTGCAACACTTTATGGTATATCTGGGCCTTAGTGTTTGAGAAACGTGTGACAATAGTCACGCACCTAATTAGGACATAGGACACTCACAGTGCATCACAATTAATCCTCTGCCAGTACAGAAATGACAGCTGTCACATTTAGCTGGCTAGCAATGTACAAGGGAATGGCTGTTACCTTAACTACTGCCTTGAAAACATAAGAAACTAGGGTTCAAGCGCAATGTCCTCTTAGGGCTGAGATAATTTAGTAGTCTTATCATATAATGGGGCACTGGGTGCTGCATTTAAGAGGAACCATATATAATAGTCCTGTCAGGAAAAGGGACATTGGTTACCACATTTATCAACATCCTAGTCTGGATAGAGGCCAAAAATATTTCACCTTTTCTCGATTTGTTAGGCCACAGAGGGAGCAGGTAGCAGACTTCACTTTTATACCTAGCACTTTGCCATCACCACGACTGTCACTGCTCCCTTTCATTCTTGCCCCTTACCAGCCAGCTGCCTTTGCAGCAGAAATGCTAACTGAGGGTCGGTCCTGTTTCACTTGGGAAGGGGGAAGCAGGCGGACTTCGGGTGTGTAAACTCTGGGCAGCGCGTGCCCCAGACTTCGCCCCTATGAGAGTGGTGAGAGTACGTGGGTTTCGCACACTGCCTCAGCCCCGCTCGCGAACTCCAGACCACCACCGGCAACTAAATTCCCCCTGGGACCTGACCCACCAGAGGGCAAAAAAACAAACAAGCGCGGGTAACCACACATTTTTTTTGTTTTTAAATTGCTGCGTATTCTCCATGAATTTGCGGCAGGATTTAATTAAAAAACTTTTTTAGCCCCCCTGCAGGGTCCCTCTTAGACCCCACCACAGGCCTAAGGGTTCGGGCATTCCTACCCTGCCCCCTTGTGGTTTTATTTTATGTTTTTCTTGGGACTCAGGCAAGTCTTCAGTCGAAAAAGATGGCTTCCAACACTTCCTGGTTCAAGTGTTGGAAGCCAATCAAATCTCACCGAGAGATCTATCGAATCTGCAGAAGATTTGCGTCCCTAGATATGCATACATCTTTTTTCTTTAATAACTTCAAAACTACTGAACTACAAAAATGGCTCTTTCTGGACCAAAAGGTAGACATCTGCCAAATTTAGTGTAATTCCATCCAGGGGTTCGGGCTGCAATTGTGCCTAAAATCCCTATGGGAAATTGCATGGAGAAAACGTGTTTTGGGACCCCCGCTTTTTCGCAGCCCCCCACTTGACAACCCAACCCAAAACTTTCCAACCAACAGCTGAAGAGAGTGGCAAACTAGTTTTGAAAATTTGTGAATGTTTGTCAAATGGCACAAAAGTTATTAGCAAAAAAAAATGCTATTCCCATGGAAACTACATCTAACTATAACTACCTACTGACAACCCTCAGCAGGTAATATATATATATATATATATATATATTTACACACACATGTATATATATACTTTAAAAAACAAAGGTTACTAGGACATTATAGTTAGGCTTACATTTTAAACGTACAAAACATACAAATTCAGCTGTCATAGTTAGAGTTATTTCAAGTAAGTGTAACTCGTGCCCTAAGGTAACTATAACTCAAGCCCTTGCCATGTACTGCTAATTACCCCACATATTACAACACTCCACATGTATAACTTAACATTACCAATGCCATGGTGCATTGTTTGGTCAAACCCTGGCAATACTGATAGTGAAACTCTTATGGCAGAGCAGTACACTCCCTCAAATTTTTCAATCATTAAATCTAGGTCTTTCCAGCCCCTTTCTGCTGCTTTTTCCCTGACACTATCAGGCAGAATGTTCTTGCAAAATTAGAAATTCGAGCTGTTCCTTCTTCCAAGGGACATATCACAAGGGACTGCACCAGTGGTAGCAATTTTTGCACCCACAGGTCCAGATTATTTGGGATCGAATCGGGTGTCAGTGCAATTCTGCAGCCACTGTGAAGTGCAAAAACAGATTTTTCAGTGATAGACAAGTATTATCGGTTTGTGCAGATGTCAGTGGAACAATGCGCCAGCACCCATCCAGTCATATGTAACGCATGAAACGTCAGTGCAAAGTTGCCCAGCACTGTGAAAACCGGTGTTATCCCCCCCTCTACCACAGAGCCTCAGCCGCAACCAATTATTGGGTGCTTCAATTAGACATTTTCAAATGGAGCCACTTCTGTACAAGGCTGTCCCCTCTTTCTCTATGAGATATGGCCTGTTTGGACAATTCTCAAATTTATCATTAGAAAAACCTGCCACTTAATTCAACTGAGCGTTCATTAATTGTTTGTGACATAAGCATTTATTCTTATTATTGATATACTATTTATAGCAGTTTAGCGGAAAAAAAATGCATTGAATAGCCCCACACTGGCATTGCTTAGCTCTATACCTGTTTAATCAGGGCCGAGTCATGCTTTTTTACTCTGTTGCGTAGCTACTTGGTAAGTTTTATCTCTTCAAAATCCAGAACATCGCTGCAAGACTCATACTTGACCTCCCACGCCGCATCCACATCACTCTGCACCTGAAGAAGCTTCACTGGCTCGCCACTCACAAGTGCAGCCAATTCAGACTTCTCTCACACACATACAACGCCCTACACAATATAGGCCCAGAATACCTGAACAGCTGCATACTCGTTCACTAACACACCAGGCAGCTATATTCTACCTCGCTCTCATTTGCGCACATTCCCGCATCTCCAAAAGCAAAACTGGAGGCCTCTCATTCTCCTGTGTCGCACTCAACACATGGAGCGACCTCCCTCAACACATCAGTCTCTTCCTCACATCTTGAGTTCCGCAAGAAGCCAAAGTCCTAGCTCTTCCTATAAGCACCTTGGGGACCACACACCTACACACCTGCCCAAGCACCTGAATACCCTCTCAGGTGATTGGTGTGCCATACAATCAATATAACATAACATAGCATAACATAAATAAACCAGAGTGGGCCATGCAGCAATGCTGAATTTGACACCTGTCAGCACATAGGCCCCACATTGTCTCCAGCTTTACTTTACCTCATTGGTTCCATTGTTCAGCTCTGTCCATCCCAAACCTCTATTTTTATTTAAATAAACAATGTTTATGGACATATATTCTGTTAAACAGTTGTTAGGTGTGTTCAATATTATGTGAAAACTGATCTATAAGTTAACTACCGCTCTTGTCAACACTACTGTAGTCTATTTCTGTATTTAGGAAAAATATCTTAATTATTTTGCCTATACAGCTTGGTATGTATTTTACCAACTTATTTTGATCTTCTGTATATTATTCCTAGTTGTACTGTTCTAATTTAGGTGAAGTAATTTAGTTACATACACTACTACATATGCTGTAAGGTGATAGTTGTTACCTTTACATGATTATAAGCAGATTTCACCAGCTTGGCTCAATTCTCCATCTGTTTTTCGCTAGTATGTAGGTCTCAGAAATACGGCTTGGTGATTTTTTTTTCAATCTGCATTAGGTGGATGCCATCTTTGAGACACTTTCCTCTTTTTCGCCGGTTTTGTATCCACCTGCCACAGATGAAAAAGTGCAATGCAGGCGAAATGCCATTCACTGGATTTGGATTTAGTTACATGTTCTCCCATGGAGTACTGCAAAATGTGTCTGCATTTTTCACTGAGGATCGAGGACTACATGTGCAGACGAGGTCTATCTGGAACTGGACAAAGTAATTACTTTAATGGCAATTGCATTAAGATAATTACATTTCCTCACCCCTTTCAGGGTTCCTAAATGCAACTCTGTTGTGCTTTTGGCTTGGGTGTTTTCTTGTGCCCGTGGAGCCACAAAGTCTCTCTTTCATTTGCTTCTAGCAAATTGAAAGGTATTATTACTGTAACAGAAGTGGATAGACCCGAAACAAATACTGAACTGCGATGAGTTAAATATTTAGAAGAAAATAGCGGACATGACAATAAGTCCAGTTGAAGCTTACGGGTGTTTGGTACCCAAAGGGTGCATCGATCAGTTTTCTAATACCATTTTGGTGGGGCACATGTGTGGTTATATTAACAATCTATGCATTTTTTAAGCGAGGGATTGGTCTATTTTTAAAATCTAACGGTACATATGGAGAAGTAATAAACTATTTTAAACAATAGCCCAGTATTAGGAAAGGCAAGCGTCCTCTTTTTTAAATCTAGCCCTGTATTTGGAGAGGTAGTGCTCTGTTTTCTACCATATACAGGGAGAGCAAGCCACGGAGAGCTCGAGCCTGACTTCGCTCAGCTGGAGGTCCTGTTGGAACCTCGAGCCCCGAGCCGATCTGCCTGCTCCCCTCCCTCCTTTCTCGTAGCTTGAATGTGGCGTTAGTGCCAGAGCTGTCGAATTTGGACCTGGAAAACCACGTTCGAGTGTCTGCTTCGGCTCAGCATCCCGTGATTCCGAACAAACCGCCCTATCCTATAAACGACGAGTGCCGAGCTTTTGTGAGGGGGGTGCTTATCTAAAGTGATACAATACCTTCGGGTCGCGTTCGCGCTATATAAAAACTACCGACAGGTGCACAAATTTAAAAAGAAAGCCTTAACTTTAGGAATATTGTTCTGTAATAATCTGGATTAGTACAGGGTTTACGTGACAATTATTTTGCCTCTTAACTCGCCAAAGGTTTAGGTTTAAAAATGATCCCTTTTTGAGATGACTCCTCAGAGCTATCGGCGAATGTAAAATCTTCCACGCGCTAAAGAAATAAACGTCTTTGCATTTTGATGACTTTATCATTTTTACGTGGTTATGAATATGTCCGTAACTGATGCTCATGTAAAACGCTCCAATATCTTCGAGTCGAATTCGCGCTATATAAAACCGCAAAAAAAAAGTGTGGGCTAGAATTTACATAACAAACACGTCCAGGGTTCGGCTCGTGCTCGGCCTCTCAGATCTGAGCCAGATCCTTGGCTCGGCTCCCCCTTAATTTTTCGGCTCTCCCACCTCCATTTGAGAGGGAGTGACCTACAGGTGGTACATGGGAGCCATTGGTCCCAGCCCGGTGTTGTGGAACACACGTAACCCCCGCAACGAGACAGTGAGAGAGTCAGGAAGCATATGAAGGCGGGTATATTTAAACATGCCTGTGTCTGATGCTAAGAATAGTGGGGGTCGCGACTGAGGGATATCAAGGGATATGGCTCACACTCTACTTATCGGACTGGAAACCTCCTGCCGCTGTCACTTCCTCAAACAGACGTTGCCTCACACCCAAGGGCGTCGAAGTAAACGACTGGCACAGCTGAAAACCGATTTACACGAACACACAGGATTTAGTAACAAGCACATAGTTTAGTTTAAAAATCACAGTCCCTATCCCTGCATTAGTTGCGTGGGAACAGCAGTCATTTGGACACTGAAATCACTAGGAATGCAGACATATTGCTATTAAGTATTATTTATTTGCTGTGTGTATGTATTTGTGCCCGACGGTGGGCGGTGTCCATTCTCCAGCCATTAGTTGATTTCCACCGGGTGCTCCCTGGATCTGACAAATGCAAAGTTATCACTTGATAAGGGGAGGTACCACAAGCCTCTCTCCACCCAGCAGAGGACATCTAGACCCCAGAAATACCTCATCTCCTGACAGGTTTAGGAAGGCTCTCCAGTAGCACCAGACAACACTCAAAAGATGATAGTCTGGTTGTGGGCTATGTCTGTACCGACCACCGTAATACCAACTCGATACTTGCTGATTGATGATGGGGGCGTGGCTTGGTTAGTAAGGCTGGGGTGAGAGGGGCTGCGGGTGAGCTTTAGATTTCCCCAAAATCACGCTATGTTCATTTTCAAAATACATTTTGCGACAAGCAGGGCACATGAGAGGGACTGAAAGGGCAGTGGAAAGGAAGAAGAATGCGGATTGGCCGGGATACTACGTGAAGAATAAATTACTTTGTATAATAACCAACATTTTGTCTGTATTTATGCAAATATTTCTTGTGTCATCCGATAGACACCTCACCATACCCGACTGAAAGCATCTGTACCCAACTTTTTTCCAGAAAATAGTTTATTAGGGGAGTGTAACACCCCAAACAACCCCCACACCAAAGCTACTCCCCTTGCCCTGTTTTCATGCTCAACACTCTATGCAAGAGAAAACGACTATTTTCACGAGTGTTCCAGCAGTGACATGTGGTTTTTCTCGTTAGAGGGATGACACAACCTGTCACCGTGCAGTACTATCTAATGTGGCGAGTGTATACTTAGTGGCAGCGCTCGCTTATCATTAGGCAGTACAAACCAATCGTTTCGGTACTTAGGGTCAACATAATAAGTCAGTCCGACACAAACAGTTAAAACCATTGAATACAAAAGGTGTTTACATTTTAAGTCTTGCAGAAGATTTTGTGACACCCTATTACGTAACACGTGACACTTTTACACACGTTGCCAATAAGAGCCAATTGATTTAGCATTTCTTTAATTCCACACTGGTTTAAAATTGCTTTCACTTTTGTGGTTTAGCATTCTGTTGAGTGAGCACGCAAAACATAGTTGAGTGTCAGTTCGAGGTCGTCGCTAAGGCTCATTAACAAACCTCCTGACGCGCGCATGGCCACAATATGATGCTTAATTTGCAAAGCGGTAGCCACGACAGCACAACGCTCCTTTTACCACACAAACATGCATCATAGAGCCCAACAGAAAAAGGTATCTTTGACATACAACATCCTCAGGCTCAAAGCATTGTCATATAATTGCCTAGTAATCCCAATTTAGAGAACACTTTCCCCGGGCCAGCTAAAGGACAATCCTTTCACACCATTTCACCTAGATTAAAGGCAAAGTCCTTCATTGATGGGATGGAACGCTTTCATTCTTCACATTAACCAATACGAACCATTAGTAAGCAAAAAGTATGATGAAGCAGTTTTCTCTAACTAAACATAGTCACAATAGAAAACGGACTTATGCTAGAATTCAAATTTAGGAACCGCATCCGATGGTTGTAACACGAATGGGCAGCTGGCCATTGATTTTATTACAAGACCGGAGGCTCATATTATGCCAAACGTTTCTCACTTTATTAAATAGCAGCCAAGAACTACATATCCCAGAAACCCTGGGGAAAATCTACAAAATAACATCACAATGGGACTGACCAATCACACGACGAGCCCCCTCATAACAATCTTGAGTGAGAGCACCAAGTCCTCTTTTCTTGCTGCTCGCAGTCAAGATAAGTACTCTGCTCGCCGTTTTTTCCTTATATGTTATTCTGATTTCATTGTTATTATTATTGTGTATATTTTTCAGTGTTGATAATATGCGCTCGATTATTGCGCTTTAATCTGCTTTGTGCGCGTCCTCGTGCTTCCTCTGTTATCATTGTGCTTTGTTGCGCGCATGCTGTTTTCATCGAACGTTCGTTAACGTTCATTTAATCTCTACATGAGGTACTCTTACCTCGCGTTGCCCTCGCTCCTCCGTTCCTCTCAGGATTATTCAGAACGGAACGGTTTTGCCTGTCAGCTCTGTCTTCGCTACGTTTGGTGAGGGCGTTCCTGTCTGCCCCTCGCTCTTCGGTCCCACCCTTTTCACAAACCCTGCCAGCCCCTCTCTCTGTTAGACCCTCCCTCCCGGGCCCAGGCTCTTTTTAACCCTTTAGGTCTGGGTTTTCAGACTAGTTTGACAGGTTTTTACTGTCTTTGTAATTATAATCCATTTGAAATAGTTTTTTACTATTGTTTTGCAAGTTTTAAGTGGGATTATGTCTGGAGATGAACAGACTCAGTCCATGAAGGATAATTTAAAATCCTTCATCAAGGATTCTGTCCAGCATGCTTTTTCTGTATCCATGATAGATATTTCAAAAAATTTAGAAGCCTCCATTTCCAGAATGTAACAAAACCCCAAGGATAATCCTCCTAACAGAGGAAAGAAACGTGCAGCACACCCTTATGTGCCTTCTAAAGGCGTTTCTGTCAAGTTTGGGCCTCCATCCCGAGAGGCGAAATCTTCGGGGCTCCCTTCCTCCCCTCTTAACATCCTAAATATTAGAGACACGGACAGTTATGAGGATGATGTCTCGCAAGACACTATTATGACGATATGTATGATAATGGGCCTTCAGAGAAAAGGCGTAACAATTCTCCTTCTGTGACTTCCCCTCAAAGAGTGTCTGATGATCTGTTAGATCATGATGGTGAACCCATGTTCCACCCTACGTCGATTCACCACCCAAATTCGACAGAATGGTTTCCTTCCGATCATGTTTCTGTCTATGTCTCCTTTTACCTGAGGCATGCACTAGATAAATCATCTAGAAACAAATTGAAGTCCGAATGTCCTAGACCTTCCCTTCCCTCCAAGGTGGCTGATACCCCCTCTATTGATCCTAATATGTTGCTATTTTTTACAAAATTTTGGAAAGATCCCAAGAAAGAGGTTGATCGTGCCTGGACAAACTGCCAGGACAGACTTCTGGACCTAGTTGGACCTCTGACTAGGATTTTTGATTTAGCCGAGGAGGCAAAAATGGAGGGCACTCAGGTGGACCCGGAGGTACTTTCGAACTGGGCTCAACGAGCGATTTGCATGTTAGGCAATGCTAACGCCTATATTTTACAAGAGCGGCGCAAAAGCCTTTAGCTCAGGATCGATCCCAAACTCAGTTCTTTGGCTTCCACGGAGGAAGGTCCCAATGCAGATGGCCTTCTCTTTAGTGATTCCTTTATTAAGGAAATGAGCAAATATGTCTCTGCATTTAATTCTTTAGACAAAGCTCATTCATCTATGAAAATGATTTTTTCCCAACGTGTTTTAGGAAGGGCCGGCAAAGGAAGGGGTTGTTTTGCGGGCCGGTATTCGACAAGAGGGCAATCCCTCGGCAGAGGCTCCTACTACCAAGGCAACCAACTCGACTTATAGTACAAACCCCAATTCTATCTCCTTCAGTTCCGAGGAGGCCATAACAGGGGATACAGATCCAAAGGAGACCAACTTGCAGGTAAGAACTTCCAGTTCTGGCCTTCCTCCTGTAGGAGGCAGACTAGGTTTGTGTGTAAACGCTTGGCTCTCCATAACCTCAGATACTTGGGTGATCCAAACGGTTCAAGGCTACTGCATAGAGTTGTACCAGATACCTTGTCAGTTTCTTTTTTCCCGAGACCAAGCTCGTCTGGTTCACGATGAAGTACAATCCTTACTAGCAAAGCAGGCCATTGAGGAAGTCGTTTACGATCCCTCCGTTTTTCTCAGTACTATCTTTCTAGTTCAGAAAAAGAACAAGAAACATCGTTCAGTCATAAATCTGAAAGAGTTCAACAATTTTGTCATTTATCATCATTTCAAGATGGAGACTATTCTCCATCTCAGAGATCTCCTTCTTCACAACGATTGGTAGGTAAGAATAGATCTTCAGGATGCCTATCTTTCGGTGCCTGTGCATCCCTCCTTCAGGAAGTTTCTTCAATTCCAGTGGGGAACTTCTTTCTTTCAGTTCAAAACTCTCCCCTTTGGCCTTTCATCAGCCCCTTGGTGTTTCACCAAGATCCTCAAGCCAGTAGTGGCATTCCTCAGAGTTCAAGGGGTAAGGCTTATCGTCTATCTCGACGATTTCCTTATCATGGCACAGGACAAGTCTTCCCTCATATCTCAATTAAATCTTTGTTGAGTCCTCCTATCCCGTCTGGGGTTTCTCATAAATCTTGAAAAGTCTGTCCTAATCCCTTCCCAACGTCTCGAAATCCTGGGGTTTTTAGTCAACACGGTGGAGTCCGTACTCCAACTTCCTCAGCACAAGGTGTCCTTGATCAAGAAGGAGATTCGTCACGCCTTATCTCTCCCCTGCTGTTCCCTCAGATCTCTAGCACGTCTGGTAGGCCTTCTTTCTTCCTCCATTCAGGACATTTTTCCCGGTCCCCTTCAGTACAGGGCTCTTCAGAGGTTGAAAATCCGTCACCTTCGCAGAGGCCTGGCCTACTCGGATCCAGTTATCCTAGACTCAGAATCCAAGGAAGAACTTTCATGGTGGATGAGTCATTTAGACGCCTGGAATGGAAAAACAATTTTCTCTGCCGCCCCAGATCTTGTCTTAGAATCAGATGCAAGTCTGACAGGTTGGGGCGCAAGATGTGGTCTACTCTCGACTGGGGGACCATGGTCCGTTCAGGAGTCCTCACTGCACATCAACTGTTTAGAGATGCTTGCAGGTTCCTTTGCCATCCAGTCCTTTACAAAAGACAGGGTAAAGTGTTCCATTCTTCTGAGGATGGACAATCTGTCTGCTTTGAGATACATAAACCGCTTAGGCAGAACAAGATCCAAACCTTTGGCACTTCTGGCCAAGAGTTTGTGGGAGTTTTGTCTCCACAGGAATATTTCACTCAAGGCAGAATACCTGCCAGGCAAGCTCAACGTAGTTGCAGATTGCTTTTCCAGACATATCCAGGACTCAAGCGACTGGCATCTTCACCCTTCCATATTCAAGCTCCTTTCTTCCCTCTTCGGAACTACATCCATAGACCTCTTTGCTTCGAGAATCAACTCTCAACTTCCTACTTTCTTCAGTTGGAGACCAGATCCGTTAGCTTTGGCCACGGATGCTTTCCTACAAGTATGGCCTCCCTCTCTCCTGTACGCCGTTCCCCCTTCCTGTTTATTGCTCGAGTGCTGGCTCAGGCCCGCAGACAATTTTCTTCCCTAGTTCTTGTCACTCCATTCTGGCAGTCTCAGCCTTGGTATCCAAACCTGTTGGAGCTTTCCTCAGACCTTCCACTATAGATACCTCAGTTTCCCGAACTTCTATTGAACCCTCAGGGTCAATCCCACAATCTCATTCTAGAGGGCTCTCTTTATCTCATAGCTTGGAGAATTTCGGGGCTTCCTGGAGAACCGCAGGAATTACGGAGAAGGCTGTCCAGTTCATTTAACAATCCTGGGCTCTGGGTACTTCAAGAGTTTACCGCTCCACTTGGTCAGTGTGGTGTAGCTGGTGTATGGACAGGAATTCCGATCCCGTTTCAGCAGATGTTACCTTAGTGGTGAATTTTCTGGCTTCCCTAGCTTCTCAAGGTAAAGCGTACCGTACAGTGAATACTTATAGATCTGCAATCTCTTCAGAACACGTCAGAGTGGATGGAAGACCAGTTGGGGAACACCCTTTGGTTTGCCATCTTTTAAAGGGAGTACATTTTACTAAACCTCCTGCCCCTGAATACAATATCATGTGGAACGTGGACTCCGTGCTTCGTCTTTTTCTCACATGGCCGGACAATGCTGATTTATCCTTGAAACATTTGTCTTCTAAATTGACTATGCTCCTGTGCTTAGTTTCTATCAAACGTGTTTCAGATGTTAAAGCTCTGGTTGTTTCCTTCTTTAAATTTTCTGCTCTAGGTGTTTCTTTCCAAGTGTTTAGACGTACCAAGGCAAATTTGTCTTCTGCCCTTTATCCCTTTTTTAATTCTCAACCTAAATTGTGTGTTGGTAACTGTCTGAAAACGTACGTTTCTCGAACTGCAGATCTCAGGGTTTCCTCCTCGACTCAATTGCTTATTTCCTTTAAAAATCCTCACAAACCTGTCTCAACCCCCACCTTGGGTCATTGGGTGAAATGGCTAATGTCCTTGGCTGGGGTTCCTACCCTTTCTTTTGGTGCCCACTCAGTAAGAGGAGCTACATCTTCTTCTGCCTTTTGGGCAGGGGCTAGCTTACATGATATCCTCAGATCTGCAGATTGGTCAAACGTTAGTACATTTAGAACCTTTTATTGTATACCTGTTGATCATCCATTGGACTCTGTTATTTCATTGCTTTAAACAATCATAATATGAGCCTCCGGTCTTGCAATAAAATTGAGATTTTCCTAGCTTTGGAGTCAGAAAGGCTAGATTTTATTAAAGACACGGAGGCAAGTATTATCCCACCACATTTATTTAACCCTCCCTATTCTTTTTTTCAGTGGCCACATCTTCAACCAATACCACTGCTTCTGGTTGATCGACCCCCAGTTGCTCCTCACCTGGATTCTTCACATGGAAATTGTTACCCTCTTGTTGGTTCCTCTCAGCTCTTCATGGATCTCTGCAAGGATTTCCTCTCTGCTATCATGACTCTTTATGTGGTTCCGTGGTTCCTCTCGGATTCTTCTTTCGACTGACTTTCACAAGAAAAGAGGACTTGGTGCTCCCAGTCAAGATTGTTATGAGGGGGCTCGTCGTGTGATTGGTCAGCCCCATTGTGATGTTATTTTGTACTTTTTTTCCCCAGGGTTTCTGGGATTTGTAGTTCTTGGCTGCTATTTAATAAAGTAAGAAAAGTTTGGCTTAATACTCGCCTCCGTGTCTTTAATAAAATCTAGCCTTTCTGACGCCAAGGCTAGGAACACCTCAATTATGTGCGCCAGGGTTCCTGGAGCAGCGTCAACCAGTAATTACCCAAGCCAAAGCTTTGTAGAAACCTGGCACGCTTGAATCAGCTTTGCTATAGAAATGAAGGAATGAATGACTTTAAAGGGCCAGACCTCCAACTCTACTGTTTCAAAGCGCCTCTTGGCGGGTGGAACAATAAGTTAAACATATTACGTTATGTTATCTTTCCTAGTGAGCAGTGGTGCTGGAACAATTTTCAGAGTCGAGGTGCTGTCATCACTGTTACGTCACTGAAACCATTGGGACTGTTCAAAATTAAAGAAATACACAAAGAATAAGTGTAGCAAGTGAGCCAGGACCATTCAGCAGGAGAGCGATAAAGATATGGTATGTAGCCTGTAGGGCATTTTGGAGCATAGTGTCACAAATATATTAGCAAAACTTGGTATGGCAGTGCACTGTCATTTACTGACAGCACCTTTTGTATTGAAATTATGACTACATATGCACAGATGTACTTTTACTGAAAAATATACACCGCACAAATTCTAATGTGCGGAAATCAGGTTTCAGAAACTATTTAGCGTTTGCATGTCACCAAGTATAGTGTCTTAATTTGTTTCGATCCTCCTAAAATACTTGTTTCCATCACACTTCAGAATCACAAACGTGCGTAATTTGAACTCTCCTAACTACTGATATATTTTGAAATATTTGTACTCTTCAAGATTTGTTGTGTGCTAGGGAAAACAATAACCTGTTACATCCTGCCCTTTACCACTGAGCAAGATTGTCAGATAGTTCATATTGCAAAATCCTCTCATTTTGTAATCAGAGAAAGAAAAGTAAGCACCAATCTCCTTGTTAAAGGCTAAACAGCATTTTGGCAGAGGACAGGGCCTAACATTTGACCTCTGTGACTTCTGTAAAAATGAAATTTAAAGGCATCTTTATTGCTTATTCAGCATTTGAACTCCAGCATGGTATTTTGGGAGTGCAGCAGCATCCCCGCATTCCTACTTCCAGCGCATATGCTCGTGAGACTAGGTCATCTACTTTGGTGTGGGTTTTAGTAGTGAAGAAAAATAGTGCTAACCTCTTGTTTAAAAGCATTTTTTGGGCAATGTTGGGTTGGGCACTAGCTATTGATGGCAGGGCTAAATAATGTTTTATTGACATAACAACACAGGATGCCTATTTCCAGATAAGTCACAAGGCCTGATTTAAATAATGGCGGATGGGTTACTCTGTCACAACTGTGACGAATATCCTGTCGGCCGAAATGTAAATCCCATTAAAGCTTATGGAATTTAGATTTCGGCGGATGGGATATCCGTCACCATTGTGACGGAACAACCCATCTGTCAATATCTAAATCAGGCCCACAGTCATCAAACCTTCCACCAGCTGGTCAGCACAGCACAAGACACGTCTGTTCCCTAATTCACTTCATTTCACTCCTAAGGTTTCGTTTGAATAACACCAGCTGAACCATAACCAATATGTTCACCCCACCAGGTTTCATACCATTAAACAACACAGCCCTACAAGATACGCTTCTCTCCAATCAGCAGCCCACGCTTATCATAGTCCTGTCAAAGATACACTCAGGAGATCAACACAGAACTGCAATATCATTGCAAAACACACATTTTCACTTTTCACACCAGAGGCACAATACACCAGCGCTCACCTACACAAATTAATCCTCATATTCCTGTCTTTTTACTGGGTTTATCAAAATGTTGGATTATTCAAATGGAAAGAGCAAGACCTTTTACACCTTAACAACACTTATAAATATCCACAGCAATATTCACTCAAGTCAACACTTGTGCAGAACATACCCTACACCTCTCACAGGAGACATGTAAATCCGAGTCAACATACAGCATCAGTTGTAAACTCTCATGTGTGCATTTGTCTAGTTCTGCCCTACCCATTCTCCATGACATAGCCTTGAGTGGGTTTAGTATGGCAGTGACATTTATTAACTAAGACACTGATTTAACATTTTGAAGCCTGGATGTTGGACTATTACATAAAGCTACAGTTGCTAAAACTACAAAGATAAAGTTTATGCTTGTCGACAGTAACAGACAAACTCAACCACAGTAAGCCTGGGTGGACCCCTACCACCTCTATATTTGGGCAGCTACAGCTCTCTTTAATATTGAGAGTTTTGAGACCAACATTGCTAAGAAAACCCTAACTGCCTACCACCCTCTTTCATGGTTTTTGCAGAGGAAAGTCAGATCTTTCACAGCCTGAATACTAAACGTCCATATGTACTGTGAGAACTTTTTCGGGAGTCCTAGGGCAGATGGGGGGCACTGGACTCAAATGTAGACAATTTGAGTTGGTTACCCCGGGTGTCCTTGTGGTTAAACTTTCTATCAAGCCCAAAACTGAGAACCAAGTACACCTCTTTTGCACTTGACCTTCAGGGTGAAAAAGTTGAGCAGTCAAAGGCTTACTCAGGGCGGTGGTGTGGGGTTAGAGACTCAGGACTCAATAAAGCATTAAACAGAAATTGTAATGGAATGTCCTGTTGGTTCTTTTTCTTAAAAGATTAAGGGGCATATTTAAGAGCTCCTAGCGCCAGCGGAGCGTCACTTTTAGTGATGCTCCGGTGTCGCTATGCACTGCACCGTATTTATAAGGTCGCGTTAAGCCACTTTTTGTGGCTTAACGCCACCTCGCAAATACGGTCCCTTCACATGCAGCACTTTGCATGGAAGGGAAGTGAAATGGGTGTTGCTGTGGGCGTGCCACAGCAACACCCATTACATTTTGATGCTGCCCCAGACAGTGTCAAAATCTAACGCCACCCCAGGGGTGGTGTTAGCAGGGCGCAACAAGGAGAAATTATTTCATTTCTCCTCATTTTTTAGAAAAAGCAAATCGCCATTTAAGATTGTTTTTGTGCAGGAAGGTTTTCCTTCCTGCACAAAAACAATCTCCCCCTCAACGCAGCCATCCTTGCATGATGGTGCAAGGGTTGCTGCGTTGGCGCATGGGCGCAAATTCAGCACCGGCTCAGGGGGAAACACAAGGGTGCGCCATATTCTATTAAATATGGCGCATCGCTGCATTGTGAAAATGACAGTGTGCGATGCTGCCAAATTTTGCATAGCAACACGCACTATCATTTTTTTATCTGGCCCTAAGAACTTTACCATTCACAAGCAATACAATACTCTACATAGACATCACAGGAAATTAGTTATTACTCTATACTCGAGTAATATCATTGTGGCTCCTGGAAAATAGCCCCATGGGACAGCTCTCATTGGCACCCTTAGTGGAGAACAGACAGCAGGACTCTCCAGAGGTTTAAAGGATGGCTGGTGTCTAAATTGAAGATAATCTGTTCTCTCCTAATGTTGGTGAATGCTCCTTACCCTTCACAGAGTCTCCCCCCTCCTCCGGTATCTTTCCCTTTGTACAATACTTTTTGCCTGACTTAGGCCCTCATTTTGACTTTGGCGATCTTTTGCCAAGACCGCCATTGAATCGGGCGTCGAAAGAGCGCAGTATTAAAAGGCACCAATGGATTTCCACCAATAAACAGGCAGAAATCCTGCACCATCGGCCTGACAGACAGCGGGTGAAAGGCGGTTCCACCACCAAAACCACCATGCCGGAAGGACTCTGCCCGCCATTTCACGAGCAGTAATATGGCACAGCGGTCCTTGCACGGCTGTGTGGCATTGGCGGTGAAACTGCCTACATCCACTCCCTCCCGAATGACCACTCGAGGTGGGCTTCTGTGCGGGCCAGACAGGTAGGTGGACCGACCGGAAGGAGGAGGTGTGTGTGTGGTAGGTGCATGTTTGTGGTGTGTGCGTGAATGTGTGTGTGTGTGTGTCGGAATGGGTGTACGTGCATGTGTCTATGACTGTATGCGGAGGGTGAGGATGTGTGTGTGCATGAATGCAGAGAGTGTGTGTGTGTGTGAATGTTTGCAGAGGGGAGTTGGGGTGTATATGAACGCGGATGGGGTGTGGGGGTGCATATGAATGGAGAGAGGGGTGCATATGTATGCGAGCGAGGGGGTTGCGTGTCTGTGTGCGAGCGAGTGGGGGTGTGTATATGTTTGTATTGGGGTTGGAAGTGCGTGTATGTGTTCGGTTGGGTGGGGGTGTATGTATATTTGTGTTCGGTTGGGTGGGGGTGTTTGGATGTATGCGTGCGGTTGGGTGGGGATGTGTGTCAGGAAGTATGTGAGCAAGTGGGTGTGTGTGTCTGCAAGTGTGTGGACGTGTGGGGGTGTGTGTGCCTTACCGCCAGAGTTTTCATGGAGTGGTGACCACCGCAAATAGCATGCAGCTTTGCTGCCTCGTAATACGGCCGGCGGTCTTAGGCATGCCAAGTGCACACGCTGGTCGGAGTGGGGGCAATGCTGCTAGAGATGGGGGTGCACTGCAAGTGAGCTACGGAGTGGGGATTGCAGTGTATCTCCCCCAGTCCAGCCAACGTGGTTGCAAAAATTAACAAGTGCACTGGTTCAGTCAAGCTGCACCATTATTGGGTCAAAACGAGGTTACATCTGGGACGTGGTGCTCACAGTGCGATGGATCTTGCAACTTGGGTTCTTCCACGGGCTCAATCAAAAAATGTGCTTCCCAATCAAGTTACATGCACGCCCCAGGGCCCAGTTTGGAGTACTTTGAACTAATTGAAATCTCCTCCGTAAGTTTTGAACCTCCTTCAGCACTCTGGGTATTTTGTAGGAGATTGCAGGATGTGGTTAGGATTTTCCAGCACCTTGGTACTTCTCAGAGATTGATCACTTCAGTAGAACTTATGCAGTATCGGTCTCTCTAGTTATGTGGGTATAAGCTTCAGTCCACAATGAGGGGATTCTCCAGGGCTTCCAGGTCTCCCCTACTGCAGAGCAGTGCAGGTCCTCCCCCTAGGTTGCACTAGACAGCTTCTTTTTGTGCCACTTAAACAGCTCTGTAGCCCTTCTTTGTGTGAGCAGTGTCTTCCTAATGCAGGGGCACCTCCTATGCCCCTCCTCAGCAGTCAGACAGCTTTCTTCCTCTAAGATGGGTCAACACAGTCTGCTCTGGATGTCTGGTTGTATTCCCTAGGTTTCTCATCCTAAACCTAACAAGGGGAGTTGGCACTGAAGAACACAGGTGTGGAGTACAGAGGGTTTCTCAGTCACCAGTTGTATGAAGACCCTGGATTCTGGCACAGAACTCTTGGCACTCTGACAGAAATTTCTGTCCCATCAGTATACCAAAGTTGCAGATACTGTTTGCGAATTCCAACAATCTGCTTTGAGATAGTTCTAGAGAGTTTTTGCCTTTTCCATATTCCAGTCAGACAGGTTCAGCCATCTTCTTTAATACAAGACAATGGGAGGCTGTCCCAATAAACTACCTATTAATCTGTGGAGGATAGCCCTTCTAGCGATAAATCGGAGAGGAAATGTAATAGGGAAATTCCTACGCTTTGAAAGGTCCTTTGTCTCTACTTCTCCACACCCAAATGTCTGACCTACTACAAGGAGCCTCTGGAATGTCCTGAAGGAGCCCTGCAATTCAGGGTAGCCAGGGGCTCTTTCCATCTTAGGTTTTCTTAGGATGTAGGAAAACAAACTATGTTCCGTTATGGCTATATTTACTTGTGTCCAGTGGCGTAGCGTGGGGGGTGCAGGGGGGGCCGGCCGCACCGGGCGCAACATCTGGAGGGGGCGCGCTCGCACTCGCGAGTGCTAAAATCCACGGGTTAGGGGGCGCAAATTACTTGCCTTGCCCTGGGTGCTGACAACCCACGCTACGCCACTGCTTGTGTCACACCCATTCCATACAAATATTTATTTACTTTAAATATAGATTTATTTGTAAAACACAAAATTACCACCTGGGAGGCATCGTGGAGATAGAATGGGACAGAAAACAAAAAGAAAAGAACGAAACAAGAAAAAAGAAAACCTAGACAGAAATAGAAACAGGAATCTGGAGAATAACAAGGCTTTTATTATTTTAATGGACGGTCATTAAGTGAGATGTCTGGCTCAGTTACAGAGGCAGCTCATTCCAAAGTTAGAAACCTAAAACCGAAAGTTTCTATTTTTGCTCCGTACCTTCCTGTAGTGTGGACTACTCGGAAGCGAAAGACATCCAGATCTTAGGGGTCTGGAAGCGGGAATGAACTGTCAACAGCTGAGGCAGTAATTTAAATTCATTCTGGTAGAAGGCATGATGAATCAAACACAGGGGCTTAAACTGAATGCTATGCTTAACTGGAAGACAATGTAGATTACAGCAACCGTTGGAGAGGCCATCAGATTTGTGCAAGCCAGTCAAAAGCTGTATTACCACCATCATTTTTCTAATTCCCTGTGGTTTATTAATCTAGGCCTTAGGGAACTTGAAACACACAGTGTTAGCTTAGTCTAAGGGACAGAGGATTCGAACGCTGACTACTGGAGCATGGGGGTAAGATCGAAGAAAAGGATTTCTTTTTTTTTAAGTCCGGAGGAGCAGGAATCAGGAATGTTAGTTTGTGTATTTAGAAGTCAAAAGAAAGATCGCTATAGAACTAGACGTAAAGGTTTTTAACCCTCTGCACAAAGGTAGGTTTGGTACCCATGTCAGCTGGCAAGAGATCATTGGACAAGGCAGTATCCTTCAAAAGGTAGGAGTGTTATGGATGGCAAGAAGACAATCTTAAGAGGGATGCACTTCTGATCCCAAAGGGCAGACCAGTTTCAAGAGTAGCTGTCATCAGCATATATGATTTGCTGGAACTCAAACATCCGAATCACCTCCCGTAACAGTTGAACATACATATTAAACAGGTTATGGGAAACACAGAATACCGAGGACTCCACACCTCACCATCATTTCACTCGAACGAAACGGAGGTAGTACAATTGGTTGGTGGCGGCCTGTGAGAAAGGAGCAAAACCACTCCAGAGAAGGACCAGTCAGGTAGAGGATTGCTAAAACATCAAGGAGGATGTTGTGATTTACAGTATTGAAGGCCACAGACAGGTTCAAAAGATTAGTGGTCTAATTTTGGTCTTTTATTATTGAAGGAGATCACAAGAAGTGCTTTGGTACTGTATTCTGGAAGGAATCCTATCTGGGACCAATCAAGAACATCCAGTGGCTCCCAAGGTGGCATAAGACCTTTAGTTAGATGTTGTTCCTTAATCTTGGCCAGTGCTGGGAGAAACGTAATTGGCATATAATTAGTAAGGTCCACTGGGTGCCGATACACCTTTTTCCGGAAGGAGAAATATGATCACTCCCTTTGTACAGAAATCGGGGATAAAACGCAGTTAAAAGGGATGGTTGATGCCATCAACTATCAGATGAGATATTTTAGGTGTTGTGATCTTAGAATAGCAAGTGGTTCAATCACATAAGCTTTAGTCGGTCAAAAAGACAACCATCAAAGCATAAAATCACAACAATCCTAAAGATACACACATAATAAATACAAGGATATAAAAATTTAAGAATAAATATCACTAATAAAATGCATTTTTTTTAAACGAGATCCTATATGCCATGCGGCCACAAGGAACTTGCTAACCGCACAAATTAAGATAAGGGAGGTATCGCTCTGCAATATCCTTAAGGCAGCTTTACATTGTCTTATGCCCATGCTCCTACAGACAGGTTGTATCCATTTTCGCCGAACAGAGGCATAAGCTGGACAAAAAAACATAAAATGTACTACAGATTCAGTTACACAATTACAGCTAGGACACAAATCAAGTGTTAATGATGATCGCCAGCTACATGTAAAGAACTTTAACGGTAGATACCCAAATCTAAAACGAGTATACAAGCTCTTACCTAGTAAGTCAGGAATTAAGTCCAAATAAGATTCAAACTGGGGATGCATTTAAAAGCAAGAAATTGTGTTGTCAACCGACCATAAGATGTACAAGAAAGATAATCATTCTTGACGTGAGCCCAGTATACATATTTCAAAAGTTGTTTCTGATCCCTCCCCAAATTGTGCGGGTTCTCCCAAAAATACCCAAGTCCCAACATGTAAAACCACTTGGAAACATGCTTGAGCCAAGGAATAGAGAAAGCATTAGATTTATCTAAGATATCTTGGAGGGAGTCCCTGTAAACGGTGAGCTCAGGGGTGGTCCAAATTCGTACCCAGAATAGTAAGGGGCTTAAGGCTATCACATCAGAAATGCGATGAAGTCCAAGGTCCAAAAAGACCGGGATCAACGGTGTACTGCGAGGACATGCAAAATTATTCTCGCCCATGGTCAGTTTGTTGGTGTTAGAAGGACCCCATACCTCAGAGCCATAAATCGCTGCACCCTGCGCCTTTGCTAAATAAATTTTAATAGCCGGAGAAACAGCTTAAGCAATAGTGGTATTATAAAAGTGCAGAATGGCACCTGACCTATGCTGAAGAAGTGAAACACTCTTGCCAATCTGATCCTCCCACTGCATATTGTTTGTAATTCTTACTCCCAGGTAATCTATAGGACATACCTTACTTAAGGGAGCCCCATCTAAGGTAATAGTATATCTCCTAGCAGGGCCCGTATGTAATACCATTCATTTGGTTTTGCTGGCATTAAGTTCCAAACCATGGTCCGCACAAAAAGCGTTGAACCTGTCAACCAAAATCTGCAGACCCATGGGTGTTTTAGAAATCAGGAGAGAGTTATCTGCAAATAGCAAAATAGGGATTTTTTGCGCAGTCAGCGAGGGGGCATCATTTTGGCAAGAAGACACAACATGCACCACCTCGTTAATAAACAAGGTAAAAAGGGTTAGTGCAAGAACACAGCCCTGGCGAACCCCCTGCCGAATGGCTATGTGAACGGTCAACTCTCCCTGACTACCCCATCTCACCTGGGCATATGTATTCTCATGCAGCCTTTGTAATAAGTATACAATATTACCAGGAATGCCTATTCTATATAGAACTTCCCATAACTTCTCTCTAGGGACTGAATCAAAAGCAGACCGAAGGTCCACAAAAGCAACATACACATTTTGTTTTGCCAGGATTACATATTCCCAATATAGAAGAGTCAGCCTAAAAACCTGATCCACCGCACTGATTTTCGGGCAAAAGCCCGCCTGAAGTGGAGACAGTACCTGATGAACATGGACCCAGTCCAAAAACCTATCCAAAAGCTGCTTAGCAAAGTTTTTGGGGGGATTATCAATGAGGCTAATTGGTCTGTAATTAACAGGGGAACCCACGTCACCCTTCTTGTGGACAGGAATTAATTCAGCCCCTTTCCAGGTGTTGGGAATAGGGCCTCCTGCGGCTATAGCATTAGACAGCATATTAATATACCAGGACCAAATAACTGGCTCATATTTATAAAGATCCCCTGGTATCTTATCAGGTCCTGGAGTCTTGGTTGATTTTAGGGAGTTAATGGCAGCTATAGTTTCCATTATTGAGAAAACAATGCAATCTGCGGGACCATCCATAGACCTTCCTTGAGCAACAATCTCAAGACACAATTCAGCCTGCGATGATGAGGAAGAGTCCTGTATCATAGGTAAAACATAAAGCTGAGAAAAATGTTTCACCCATCTTTCAGGCTGAATATGTGTATGGATGGTGCCATAACCCCTGCTATGTCTATTCGCCAGTAATTCCCAAAAAGTCCTATTTTCTCGAAGTTTGGTGGCGTCCAACAGTTTCTGCCAAGTGACGTCTTCCCACTTTCTTTTTGCCAGTTGCAAGGTTTTATTATACATAGTCCTAGCAGTTCTAATTGCCCCCTGTGAATGAGTCATAATAGCTGATTTTAAGGCTGATTTAGCATTAGACCTTGTTGAACCAATCTCAGACTTTAATATTATCAAAAGATTGCCTGATAGTAGTCTTCCTATAAAAAATGTCCTGCAGATTCCTTACCATTTCTTCTTGAATATTCAGAATCGGGATATTATTAACCTCAAACTCCTCATAACCGGACATGATATCTGAAAAGGATGAATAGATTTTCTAGATCAGATAAGAATTAGACATTACCTTTGGCCAACTGACCCGAGTATACCTATGGTTCAGAAGAGGTCCAGGAACCTCGGAGGCCCAGCTATTCCGCAGTCTCTTAAACACATTACTGTGTAGAGTGAGGAGTAAAGGATTATGATCACTTTCAAAACAGTGGACTACCTTCATATCTAAAGAAAGGGACCAAAGCCTGAAGTCCACTAAAAAGTCTTCAATAACACTAGAGAGCAGCCCTCTCTTGAAAGTAGGTGCAATGTTCAAGTCAGAACTAGTTCGTCCATTGCACACTTCTAGTCCAAACCTAAAACCAAGGGAATTCAACTGAGAAGTAACATGGGAACTAGTACACTCGACATTTCCCTTCAATTGGGGGATACCCCAAAGTTCATCCTCCTCAACCGTCAGATTACTGTTAAGGCAATCGGATTCAAAACTACAGTTCATGTCCCCTGCAACCACTAATTTAGTTGACAAATGCAGGGTATCCATATATTCAAATAACTGAGCAAGTGTCTGGGACTCAGATCCCCAGGGAACAGTCCTGGCATATACGTTGATTATGGTCATTTTAAAATCTGGTTTAAATGAAAGTTTACGCCAAATAAGTCGGGGGAGTTAATATGTAAAACTAAATGATCGCACTGCAAATTTTTATTTACCAGAATCATAAGTCCCACCTCAGCACGACCCCCCGATGGTGGTTGCGCCGCTACAAAATATGTCACAAACCCATCCAGATATATCGGGTCAACAGCCCAAGTTTCTTAACATAGACAAATGTCCTGCTTACTAATAAAATTCACCCACTCGGGATCTCCCAACTTCTTACCTATCCCTGCCAAGTTCAAAGAAATAATTAAAATTTCAGAGTGGGATATCTGAGCCCCAAGAGCATCTTCAGAGTCATTGATCCCCTCTTCAGAACTAACCCCAGAAACTACACCAGGAGGTATTTAAAGGGGATCAATAGGTAGTCATTGCGCTTCCAAGGATGTATGAGGAGGGTTAACTGACATGGTCGAAGCACAACTACTGCCAAAGACATGGACCTCATCCACCGGGTCGTCACCTAGGATTGGTAAACTTAAGAGGCTGCCCGAAGGCGGATGAAGTAGAAGTCTAATACTCACCCCGCTAGACCTCCTTAGCTGAAAAGTGCATGATTCAAAATCAATAAGATTATCCACCAACAATTTATCTACGAGATGAATAGAAATAAAGTCAGAATCTGATCCTGATTGGCTATGTCTACCCACCTCCAGAATATCGGCCCGAATGACAGAAAGGCAATTCCTCTGCATTCGTAACCAATAGGTGACCTTATTAATAAGAGAATCCTGAGTTTCTTTAAAGCCGGTGGGCAACTCGGGTACCCCAACCATGTAAATAATACCACCTTTTCTCCTTAGGCCTCGACCCCTATTCTCAACAACAAATCGACTCACCCCAGCACGATATGAACCCTCATCAGATATCTTAGAAGAACCAGTAGGGGGATTCTGAAATCCAGCATAGGCCTGAATACCTGTTACTCCCCAAGAACCATTAGCAGGATGAGTCGGTTGAATTGAGTGCCATTTTCCTAAACCACAGGTATTCCCATCCTTGGGACCCAAAGTATACTTCTGGACAGTTGTTGTTGACACAGTCGGACAAATATCTATACAATTGGCAGACACGCTAACAAAAGGTGCAGAAGAAACTGACCCCAGAGGAGACTTATCCTTTTGAGTGCAAATTTCTATTTCAGGGGAAACAGAGGTCGTCCCTCCTGGGGCAAGTATAAACTCACCCCCACTAACCCTTTGACAGTTATATGCATTCCTCTGTGCCTGTTCACCCACTAATTTGTTCAGTACTAATAGCACCAGACTCTTTAGATCATCCAACTTCTGGGAGATAAAGGCCAAGTCAAATTCCCCACTTGATCGCACTTGTCCATCCTGAGTCTGAGATGTGTGGGGTATGGGATTCCCTCCTTGGCAAACTTCAGGTAGTGGGTGTAAATCACAAGCTAGTGGTGTTCTAGATTCAGTCAAAACTTCATAACGATTGAAGCATAAAATATATGACGACACCATAACCTCTGGGCTTAAAGGAAGAGAAGATACCTTCCCCCCATTTATAGGATACTCAACAGTCCTGCCGTGTGGGGGAATACTCGTCGTGAGGGGGGATGTAGATACCAGAATCGGAGGGGTCATGAATTGTTCAACCTCTGTTGGCAGGTTAGATGATTGAGACAATTGGGGCCTTTTCCTAAAGATATCAGGAATCTTTTTGGAGGGCATATTACCTTGGCATATGGGAGATTGAATTTGATTGCTCCTCAAAATGGCTTCCACCTCTTCAAATGAAGTGTCTATTTCTTCCAGTGGTTACAATTGAAGAGGGCAACCTGACTGGAGACACCGAAGAGTTTGCTTCACCTTCTTTTGTGAGATAGCTGGTAAATTAGGGATCTGGCCAGCATGTTATTTATTATTTCCTAATTCCTAATTCAATTAATTATATATCTTGATATGAAATGGGAGGGCAAGTTGTCACATTGCTCTTTTGAAAGCTGTCATGTTGACTCACAGCTGCCAGGGGATGTAAAAAAGCAAACTGTTTTAAATGTATCTCAAGACTGTTGAAGAAAGATCTAATGAATTGCTTTTATGTAAAATAGTTAGGGCCAGAGCCCAAAGTATTATTTTTAGAAGTCCTTAGGCCTCGCTGACAATGACAAGATTGCTGAAAACAAAGGCTGTGTCATCTTAATTCCATCTCATTCCACTTTCTTCGGCCACCATAAACTCATTACCTTAATTTCATTATTGCAGGTTATTTTTCATTTCTGCTTTTGTCCTCTGCCACTGTTATTCATTCTTTCTTATCCTTCTCATTTCCTCCTTTTGTGTTTTTCCTTTGTTTTCTGATGACCAAAGTAAGCACTGGCACCTAACAACGACTGTCAGTGGGCCCCACATACAAGCACCGCCTCAAATTGAGCATGGTTGCATGGCATGCGGCAAAGAAGTTAACCTTGACAAAATTAAGGGAGTTCTTACATTGTCAAAGCTGTGTTTTGTGTCTTTCCTGAGATTCTGGTAGCTAGCTCTTTCTCCATCTTCCTTTGGCTTGTCTGGTCACCAGACAGTACTTCCTTAAGCAATAGGTGACAAACAATTGGTATACATGCCATTGAAGGGTCTGGTGGGATGGAGAGTCACATGAATGTCTACCATTTGCTCCTATTTCTTATTGAGCAGACATAATGATTGGTCTGAAGCCTCAGAGATACTGAAAGGAAAGTAATGGAGGTTTTCTAAGGCTGCTGTGGTTTTAAGCATATTCCATTGGTAAAACATATGTTTTGAGTAGACACTAGATCTACAATACCTGTCCGTACAAGTAGGAATCTCTTTAAATAATATAAGAAAATGTGATTTGGCCATTCTATTTGGAGGGTAGATTTTAGACCCTTGTCCCAAAATAAAATTAAGAGTGTATATATATCAATATGAGTGGGCCATTATACCTGTTGTGTGAGGATAAAAGAGATTAGATCACACCACGTTGCCAATTACTATGTCAGGTGTCTCCAACCAGGTGATCACAAGCTACCAGTACCTTCCAGACATCTTCAGAGTAGTACGTAGCCTTGAGTTCATTTTTAAATAAGCACAGGACCACTTTTGTCTTTTTAATATTAAGGGAAGGCTGTCTTTATGTTATCATTATCATCCAGCTCCAGGTAGCAGAGCAGGATAGTGAGAAGTGTCCAGACTTGGGCACAGAGGTGAAGAACTGAAGCACTGTGGTATTGAACTCTTAAATAAAAGTTCTTGTCAACTCAGTGTTGGAGCGTGAAGACATAATAAATGTTTCTGAATGCTTTTAAAAGGGAGAAAATGAAAATGGAACGTTACCTAATGATCAAGTTAACTCTTCATTTGAATTTTCTTCCATTTCAGGGGTGCATGTATACACAATAGGCCTCTTGCTCCAAGTGTCCACAATACACAGTGCCATATTTATAACTGAAAAATACAGTCATATCCTTATGGGAGAAATACAAAGTGAAGAACGATCTTTCTATGAAATATTAAGTCTTGATGTTTTTCTCCACTTTCAAATAAGCCAACCATATCTTAATGTTTTATCAAGCATGTTTCTTTCTTTACTTTAAATTCTTCCAATATAAGGAAATAGCTGTATTTTTCTGCTATAATTGCACCGATCTACATACAACTGGGAGCAAGATGCCAGCTGTTTTTAAATGTGAAACTAACAAATGGTAGAAAATATAAATCATGAGTCTTATGGAGTCCATATAAAAATAAAGTGAGTTCTTCAGATTCATTTTCTCCCATTTCAAATTGTCGCCTTTACACACAGCAGGCATCTTGCTCCCAGTGGCTGGTAGACAGGGTGCCATATTTACACATGCAAAATACGGCACAATTTTAAGTGGGAGAAATTTAAAGTGCAGAAAAATGTTCCATATTAAGAAAATGTTTGCAGAACATTTCCGCACTTTACATTTCCTCCATTTTACAAAATGGCTGGTAACAATGCGTGAGCTGTTCCGACCTTCAGTAGCTCACAATGATTTTCACTGATCAGATGTAGTATTCACTACAGAATAATGCTAGCACGTTTTCCCCTCGCCTTTCACAGGGCTCAGAAAAATGCTTCCTTTCCTTCAGGTCGATGGATCTCTTCACTCAGTGAAAAGTGTGGTAACCATTTCCAATCAATTAAATCCAAACTACAATTTAAACACCATGACCCGTGTGGTCACGGAAGAATACTACAATTAATTCAAAGTTTAAAAGTTTATTTTAGAACCACAATGCCAAAACCATGTAAATTGTGCTCAAAATCAAATTATTATTATAAAGATAAATGAACACCACAGGCAGACCAATTCTACAAAACAAGTTTAATCTACTCAACATCAACGCCATTAAACATTCTAAAGCAATAATACATGTTAATAAAGCAATCAATTTGTGAGACAGAAACATGTTTCAGATCAGACAGTGAGTTCATTAGTCAAGACAAATTTGCATAGATTCAGGATTCAGGGATTGGGACATAGGTTCTCCCTACTAGTAACCAAATCAGGACAAGCATGTTTGGGAGCGTGCTACACATGTAGAAAAAAATAAAAAAATAAAAGACAAAATAAATTGGAAAAGCATCTATCTCGGACTAAGTTAAACTAACTAAGAAAAATAATACTGGTGTCAACATGCTAACTCTATTCAAAGAAGGAGGTCAGGGGAAAATACCACTTGCATTAAAGTATACCTTTCTTAGGTTCAGCATTCAATTCAGTTTAGTCAGCAAAACATGTAGATCATCAGCAAAGTCAGTTAGAAGCATTATCAGGGGAAAATGCAAGACAAAGACTGCACATAGAAATCAGGAAAGACCAAGGAGACACGTTAACAGAGCACGATTCAAGAGGGTACTGCCACTAACTTAGAAAGTCCATCCTTACTTGGAAATCCTCAAACAATTCTATTGGTCAGTACGATGTATCCACGTTACACTAAAGGGCAATATCCAATCAGCCCCTTGGCAAAAATAGAGTTTGCAGCCTCACAGCAGTTTCACATGTTTGATCTGGTCTCATCTCCTGTTTCCGTGTGACTCCAAAAAATGTAACAATTTTACATCACTTGTTGCAGTCCACGTTCCTTCCCATCGCACAAGACGATTTTCTCCTTTCTCATGGCAACCATTCTCTTTTACAATGGTATTACTCTCCTTCCAGTCATCATGTTCCAATGTTGTAACAAACAAGGTCAATGCAAAACTTACACACAATACAATAGGACTCTTTACAAATTGTGTGAAACATCCTAAAGGAAAGTTCATGTTAGAGAAAAAAGAAATGACTTGACATTTCTCTGCTGCTGCTAATATGAAGACTTGAGGTCTAGTTATGCTAACACGAGAAATATAATACATTAATATTGGCATGAATAAAACACATAATATGCAAACTTATGAATTCAGCATTAATAATATATCATCAAAATATGTAAAAACATTTTGTTAATAATGGCAACCTTTGTTAAGGCATCACATTAAGTATGACAAAGATGTGCATTCATTTTTCTACACGCATGTAACTTTAAATTAGTTAATCATAAATCATTATGTATCATTTTAATTTCTACTCATAATAATTCAGTCCAATGATTAAAATATATTTCAACATTTCTTAAATCAAGTTAGCACTCCGTCAGTTTCGGTATACACAACATCTGCCATGGTAGGCACAATGTCTGTCATAAATATGAACGTGGGCACTTTTAAAATATGTGTCAGTGCAGCTTTCTAGTACTTTTAACCTGAATCATATTCTGACTTCTGGTGCACTAAAGATATTATTAAAAGTTATGCTCCAACAGCCCCTTTTCTGACAGCAAACTATGCTATCACAAAAAGGACACACTTATTTCAATAAGACAACTCAAAGCCTTGTGGTCTTATAACGTAATGGCCTTGGTCTACTGAAACTTTCAATTCTCTTCAGGTTCTTGTAATAACTGCTTGTCATTTTCTCCATTTCTATGTCTTCCCTCCGCTGTTTACTCTTAGCTCTTCGTACTTTCCAAAATCTTTATACCTTGTAAAATCCAAGTGAAACTATACCACACAATGTCACAATCAACAAAGGTCTCAGGATCATTCTCACAATTCCCTTTCCCAAATCTCCAAACCATGATTCAACATCAACAAATCCTTTATCTATTGTCTCACAGATATTTATCTCTTTCAAGTCCCTTAGATCATTTTTCTAATTTGTCATGCTCAATATAAATCTCCTTATCTCCTTATTATTGTCTGGAATGAACATGCAACAATGTTGCACCTGTAAAACTTTGCAGACTTCGCATTCCTTTGACAATAATATGTCTAACACAAGAAGATTTTGCAAAACCATTGATCTCATAGTAGCCATTTGAAGATCATACCTACTGACGGAATAATGGCACCAAATATATCACCTTTAATCTCTGCTACGCTAGCTCCTCTTCTTGTCCAGGATTCAGGTATTTCTCCCTCCAAACTGGATTATCAAAATTGTCCACATGGTAGATTTTCGGAAGAACTACTCCTAAGTAACATGTACCATACCAGCCTTTTGGCAGCTTGTAATGGGCATTTCCCCCACAAATCAAATAAACAGCTGGTATGGCAGGGTTCCGTCCATTAAACATAAAATTCCAAACACTCTTAAATAAAAACACATGTCTACATTCAGTACTCCCTAGAAACGTATTGTCAGTCTTTGACTATGGCCTGTATATACATAGATTTCCTACATGTTGCCAATCTAAAGCTAAGCATCCTTGTGTATCACCACCTGCAAGAGGTGTAGCATCTTTCTGCCAATCCTGTAAAAATACTCCTTTTTCTATTTTGGTTTTCATTGCTTTTCTCCTGTCATTCACTTTATTAATGAAATTCTTCTCTGCTTGTGTGAGAATGCAGGTTAAATTATTCTTATGCGCATAAGCAGTCCCAAAAGTTAGTGTTGGTTCAAAGAAACCTCCCACTATGTCAATATTGTGAGCTCTAGCATTACTACTCAAATGTGAGTTAATAGGCTCAAAGGAAAACACAAGATCAAGATTTGAATAAAAATATTATGTATACTCCTGATTATAGAGTTGGGTTGATATGAGACTACAATTGTACTACTACGTAAACACATAACAATCATGCACATCCATGGTGTCAATGTATTCATAAAGTAACCTGTAATATACATTTGAAAACAAATCTTCCTTTGATTTGTCAAGATGAAGCAATCGCTCATCATCATACGTGGGATCTTGTTTAGTATGTGACTCCTCATGCACTGATGTAATTGTGCTCTCAACTTCGTCTTTCACAGACACACTCAAACCAGCAATCAATAAAATACTCACAATCACACACACTATTTCTAAACTTATACACACATACTTACACTTACTCAGTTTACCTTTATCTGGATTCATGACTTGTCTAGAGTCAGACCAAAATACCAAAATCAAAAATCAAAACGTAAAAACAAAATCAAAAATGTAACGTGGCTTTTAAAATGTTTTTTTTAACGTGAGCAAAATCTCTCCAAATCTTTTGCACATACTTACAGCAGTTCTTGATCTTTCAAAAACCTTATCAAGTGTTTTTGTTCTTGCAAATGTTTAAAGTCTGTACTAAAAACTCAAGTGCCTTTAGTAATATACCATCTGGTAATCACTTATTAGCACTGCCAGCATGTAATGTCTGCTCATCGAGCTGCAATGGAATTTCAAAGTGCAGTTGATGAGCAATTTCAAGTTCCAAAATATGCGGCTGAAACCAAATTGTCAAGACAATAGGCAATGAACTCCTTCTCCCATTCACTAGGAGCAAAGTATGTCCATTCAGGTGCTGAGTACCCGCGACTTGGCACTCTTTTTCTTTTTGATCTCCTTGCTGCACGATTTTCACTGTCATTCTGATCCAATTCTTTAGCGACTTCAGCTACCATTGGAAGCACATCTGCTATTGCATCTGAAATTTTTGCGGGCCACTGGTCTCCTCTCACAGTTCTTGTTTCAGGTCCAACTGGATTTTCAGTGTTCACTGAGCTAGTGGAAGTCGACTGATTCTGTGTTGACCCTCCTGCATCTTCAATTGCTTTTGACCTTCTCATATTTTCACCAGCTTGTGCAGGCTCTGCGACAGTCACTTGGCCAGTCCTCACAGTTTGGCTAACCTGGACCCCTTCAGTCACCGATGCCGACCCTAGAGGAAGAGGCACTGTATCTTTAAGAGGACTTGGAACTTTGAGGGTATGGCTCGCATGAACCCATTTCAGAAGACCAGCACACTTCACAGCTGTTGTAGTTACCAAGATAACCTGGAATGGCCCTTTCCAGTGGGGCTCTAAGCATGACTTTCTTGCATGTTTCTTCACCAGAACCCAATTACTTGTACTCAAGTTGTGACACTGCTCTTGTGTGGGATGAGCAGTTGCTACTTCAACCACATAAGCTAGTCCTTTGCAATAACTCAGCACTAAGTCCTCTGAAATGTTCACAAGTGCATTTGCAGGTACAGCAGACAACCTTATAGCATGACCCATGAGTACCTCATGAGGGGACAGTCCTGTCTTCCTGTCGCGTCTGATACGCATGTTCATCAGAAGAAGTGGCAATGCATCTGGCCAATTCAACATTGTAGATGCACACACTTTAGCCTGCTGAGACTTTAGAGTTCCATTTATGTGCTCGACCAATCCAGATGCTTCTGGTCTGTAACTGCAGTGCAATCTTTGCTCAATTTGTAATTCCGCACAGAAAAATGTATGATCTCATTATTAAAATGAGATACTTGGTCTGATTCCAAAGAAGCCTGAAATCAAAACTGCGGTATCAACTCCCTTAAAAGCAGCTTTGAAATGGTGAGGCTATCATTCCTGCAAGTTGGGTAACCTTCTACCTACGGTGAAAAAATGCACACCAACACATTTCTCAATCCACTGCCCATAGGCATCTCAATGAAATCAAGTTGCATTCTATTGAGAGGACCTCCTGATCTACCTATGTGGCTCAGGTTAACCACAATGTATTTCCCTACATTCAACTGTTGACATTTTACAACCAATCTGAATCTGGGCTTGTACCATGCCTGTCTAAAAGTGTTAATCATGACATCCCTATCAATGCTTGCCCATGGTAATACCTTGACACTGACGATAACAAACTGTTTGGCAACACTGCTCTTCCTTCACTGGAAACCCAAACATCATTTTCATCTCTTTGAACACAGCCTGGTCTACTCCAACCTCTGGATTCCTCTTCAGACACCTCTCCCTTTAATCTCTTAACCTCTTCCCAGGTATCAATTGCTGTCAAGAAATTTTGGATTGTCTCACTGGTGCTAATTCCATTGCTCTATTCCTCATTAAAGGATGTGTGATGGAGTGCACAGTATCTGGCCACTTGGTCAGGATAGGCATTGCCTAACAAGATGTAATCACTTGACTCTTGGTGTGCTGCAAATTTCACAACTGCAGTTTTCATAGGCGACTGTATTGCTTTCAACAACTGATGTACTGTGTTGCCATTTTGAATAGGTGATCCAGAATAGGTCATAAAACCTCGTTAGAACCATAATTGTCTGAAGTCATGAATGACACCAAACTCATTTTGACTACCTGTGAAAATTGTCACTTTTAGCTGTTCAGAAACACAGCATACTCTAGTAAGAGCCACCAACTCAGCTACTTGGGCGGAAATGACTCCTTGAATCCATGAAGCCTCTATCCCTCCTGAGATTGTGCAAACTTCATAACCAGCTCTCAGAGTTCCATTACTGTTTCTTAAACAGGAGCCATCCATGAACATGACATAGTCATTTTCATCTAAAGGAACATCTTGAATTTCAGGTCTTGGTTTGGTGCACAGTTCAATCACATCAAGAAAGCCATGCTCCACTTCATCTTGATCATTAACAATTTGAACATTATCTGGCATAAGCATTGCTGGATTTAATACTGTGCAGTGTTTAATGTTCGCATTTGCTGACCCAAGGATCAACTGCTCATATCGGGTCAAACGGGCATTAGTTTCATTTTACGTCTTTGTTCGGTTCAGGTCAAAAGGACCTCTGGGGAATGAGGCACAAATACTTTCAGAGGGTGGCCTATAAGAATACTTTCGCACTGGGTGATACTGACACCTGTGGCTGCCACTGCGTATAAACAGCCAGGCAAAGTAGCAGCTATGGGATCCAGTGCAGCAGAAAAATAAGCCACTAGTTTGTTGACTCCTTCGTGTAACTGCGTCAAAACAGAAAGTGCACAACCATTACATTCAGAACAAAAGAAAGAAAAACATTTATTATAATCAGGCATTCTTAGAGCTGGGGCTCAGCATAAGCTTTTTCTCAGCTCGGAGAAGGCTTTCATGCATGTGTCATCAAATGGTACAGAATCAGACACTTCATTGTGTGTCAATTTCAACAATGGCTTGGACAACAGTGAAAAATTCAGGATCCACTGGTGGCAGTAGCCAACCATTCCCAGAAACTTTCTGACTTCTCTTTGTGTTACAGGGGGATTCATTTACATGATTGTTGAGATTCTCTCTTGGGACACCATTCTTGCACCGTTCTCAATATGATGTCCTAGGTACTTCACTTTTGATGAATGATTCAACAGGTCAATTGTATCTCTCGTACAGCCTTCACGTGTGTTTGATGCGACCATCAAATCATCTATGTACTGAACTGAGTCTGAATGAAATTACATGTTCAGGGACTCTAAATTCTTTTTCAAGATCTGATTAAAAATGGATGGTGACTCAGTATACCCCTGTGGAGTACGACACCAAGAATATACACATCTTCTGAATTTAAATGCAAACAAAAACTAGCTGTCCTCATGTAGTGTAATGGAAAAGAATGCCTAACACAAGTCAATGTGAGGGAACCACTCCGCTTCACAAGGAATCTGGAACAAAATCACTACAGGATTCGGTACCACTGGACAACAGGGAATGACAATCTTGTTCACCTTTCTCAGATCCAGGACTATGCAGTATTTTCCATTGGGCTTCCGCAGTCCTAAAAGAGGGGAATTACGCAGGCTTCCCATGATCTCTCCCAGGACACCTTGCTCAACAAAGTTTTCAGTTACAGGTGTAATTCCAGCAGTTACGTCAGGGGCACTAGTATAGGGCAGTATCCTAGGAAACACTGCATTTGGCTTTACTGTGATTCTAACTGGCTCAACTTCTCTGATGAGTCCAATATCTTTCCCTTAAAATTCAAAACTATCACCATAACTGTCTCTTGTAACTCTTAGGGCAAATCAATAACTGTCATGATTGGGAACAATGAAATGAGAGGATATATTTAATCAATTTTGGTGGATATTTCATCATCACTATTGTCTGAATTGCTATTCAATTGTGGCTGCAACTAAAAGAACAATTTAATTTACACAATAGGTCCCATCTCAGTAAACTCACAGGACTTGAACCACAAACCACAAATTAGTGCATTGCCTCAAATAACCCTATTTTAACTGGAATATGTTCTGTAATCAGGTTAAATATTGATTAGCTACTCCTACCATCTGTACCTGTACTTTCCTTCCTGACAAGGGCATGTTTGGTACTTCTGCGGTTCTGACAGTGGAACGTGTTTTGCTCCAGTGTCAGCTAGGAATGAAACATCAGGTCCCATAACATTTGCATTTACATAGGGACCACGCCGATCCACTTCTAAGGATACAGCCAGTACAAATTCTTCCTCATCTGATCTGTCAGTGTTATATGTTTTGGGGACTTCATCATCACTGAACTCAGTTAGCTCAATTAACTCAATTAACTCAAACTGATTCACGTTTCCATTCATGATTCATGTTTTGCTGAGGAACCGTCACTTGCTCCTGTTGCTCTGGGATTGACAAACCTACATTTGCTTAGGGACTTGAATCTGCTGGGGAACCTGCATCTCTTGTGATCCAGTAGGAACAGTCACATTTTGAATTTGGGGTCTTTGGACGCTCTACCTTCAATTTGACTACTGTCCACAGTCTGAGCAACACTATCATTCTGCACCAAATTATTTACATTATTGTACGGACACTCCAACTTCCAGTGCCCGAAACTACCACAAGCATGACATGGGCTCAGCTTCTTCATTGACTGAACATCAACCACATTACCGCTTTGATCCACCCGAACACCACGTCCTCTACCTCGATACTGAGGCAAGTTGTTATCCTGCTGTTGCATATCTTGCATCACAATACTGTTCACCATCACTTGCGGACTCTGTGTTCCTGTCTGGGGAGATTTAATGTGCATCACCATCACTTTCCCCTTCAACTTTTTCTGCTGCAATTCAATTTCATCACTATAGTACCTAGCATACTGCAGCACTTCATCAATCGGTTTATTCTGCCAGCAAATCAAATTAATCTGAATCATGGTGCTATTTTCAGGTTTCAATCCTTGCACAAACCTAAACACAAAATTAATCATGTCTTTTGCCTCAATAACTTCGGACCCACTGTGCTGTTTGAAAGCTTGCAGCAATCTCTCATTATAAGCATGAATTGACTACTTTGTTACTTGTGCTGTCCTGTCAATCTTTTGCCAGTCAACATCTTTTGGGGAAACTTTATTCTTCAGAAACGAAATCACTTTATAATCCCCTTTCATCACCTCTTCAAACAGTGCACCTGTTAATGGATCTCTCTCCGGTTGACGAGTTGGCCAATCCACACTCCGCTTGCACTCAACCAAGTCAAATAATGTGTTCAAAGCTTCCCATAGGCATTTTGAAAGTTTCACAATCCTCTCTGTTTGCTTGTACCACTCTACTGGTTCCTCCCTCAATCTTGGGGAATCATTTGTAAAAGACAATGGCCCTCATTATGACCCTGGCGGTAGCTCCCGCTTACCACCACGCTGACGGCCACCAACTTACCGCAGCAGCGGCATATATCCATTCACCATATTATGACACACACACCAATCTGACAGAATTCAGCCACAGACACAAATCCGCCACACCAAAGGTCAGTGATAAAGTGGCGGTATCAAAACCCACACTGTTACGCCAACAGAACAACACCCACCACATTATGACCCTCGAATCACCATGGCGGACATTGAGCGGCGGTAAACCATAGGCGGTACATACAGCCGCACTCACAATGGACACCCACAGACAAAAAAACACCACATTGGACAATTCAAACAACACACACCTGACACAGATACACACACCACACCCACACCACTATAAAACACACACCCACAGTACCCACAACCCCTTACAAATACCAATAAGCACCACCATACTGACACCAAGACCACTGCCACAACTACATACACACACCACTTACACCCATACATCCCTCACGGACCCCACATCACCCACCTCAAAACATTACCCAACACGCCCTCACATAACACCCATGGCACCAAAAAGGCACCTGTGTTTCACGGAGGAGTTAAGGGTCATGGTGGAGGAAATCGTCAGGGTAGAGCAACAGCTCTTTGGAGCACAGGTGCAGCAGATATCAATAGCCAGGAAGATGGAGCTATGGCGGAGAATCGTGGACAGGGTCAACACCGTGGGACAGCACCCAAGAACAAGGGACGACATCAGGAAGAGGTGGAACGGCCTACGGGGGAAGGTACGTTCCATGGCGGTGGACCCCCACCTCCTCCCCCACAACTCACAGCATGGGAGGAGCAAGTCTTGGCAATACTGCATCCTGAGGGCCTGGCTGGAGTCGGAGGAGGCCTGGACTCTGGTAAGTCAACTCTCTACTATTATCACCCCCCTACCTGCATGCCATCACATACCCTCACCCTCACTCCCACCACTCCACTACATCCCACACACCCCACCATCACATCTCACTAATCCCAATACCAAGTCCTGCATGCCATACCAATGCATGGACACCCCTCACAGCCCTGCACGGACATTCATCACTAAAGCATGCACAGCATAGAGAAGTAACAATCCCACCATACACCAACATACACAAGGAAAAGCTGCCACGCAAAGAACAACAATAGAGGGGAAGCCAGGGGTGTACAAATCTAACAGACATGAAGCATAATACATCAGTTCATCACTTACATCCCCACAGGTACCCCAGCCAATGTCACTGGAGAGGATGTGCCAGAACTATCCAGTCCCACAACAGAAGAGGCCCACAGTGATGACAGTAACTCTGGACTTCAGGATCTGGAAGATCTACCTGGCCCATCAGGGACCACTGGACAGCTGGTTACCCAGGCCCAGTCACAGACCACCACAGAGCCTCCCCCATCATGGAACACCACCACAGCACTCACCCAGCATACCCAAACCTCTGTTCCCAGGACACGTCAATCTGCAGTGTGCCCACGTCTACAGGAACCCCCGCCCACACCTCGCACCCAAGACAATCAGGGACCTGGGCTCTGTGGCAGTGGGCACACGGTTCAGGGGACAGAGGCACAGGCCAACATGTACACTGGGAGGACTGCTGCGCGCCAGGGGGAGGACAGGACCAGGGAACCGACTCTCCAGGAGGCACTCTCTGAGATCCTGGGAACCTATCAAGATTCCCAGGACACAATGGGCCAGATCCTAGACAACGTGCAGGAGAACAGGCGGCTGCAGGAGGGGCAGTACCAGGGGATCAGGAAGGACTTGCAGGCCATTAACAACACCCTGATCTCCACAGCGGGGGTGCTGGCAGACATGGCCAACATTATGAGGGAGGCAGTGTCACACCAGCAGGCCACTGCCACTAGCCAGTCATCTGAACAGCCTTCCACTTGCGCTGCCACTAGTGTCCAGGAGGCCCCGCCACAGGACTCACAGGCCACCAGCACCCCCCTGCAAACGTTCCCTGTGATCCAGACAGAAGCCAGAGACACTTGCCAAGACCTCCGCCAGGAATTGAGACTCTCCTGATTGTCCCCCTTGTGTCCCACTCAGTCACCCTGTCCACCTTGAATTGCGATCGCTCCCCTTCCTATGGCCCAATGGACAATGCACCTGTGCTACAAACAGACTGGAACAGTACCCTGGACTTTCCTCCATCATCACCCCATCCCATTGCACATTCCCCTCAGATATTAGCAGTTCAATAAACACCCTTTGATAACAATCCATTTTGAGCATGTCATGTATTTCAAATATGTACTGATTGAAACAGGTACAAACATTGCAAATGAACTGTACATAGAATGAGCATAGAATTAAAGATCTGTAGCTGGCTGATGTGATCACACAGGAGTATTTGTCAAATCACCAACACCTGCAAAATCAATAGCCAGAGGGAACAGTAAGTGGGCATAGAAGTGGGAAATACCAGCATTCCAATGCAACACAGAATGCAATCGAAGTCATTGAAATGTAAAGTTACACTGTCTCACCTGTGTGTCATTGGAAGTACTAACGGATTACAGATGTTCTGTTGTCCTAATCCTCATCATCTGCCTCCTCATCCTCACTGTCCAGGGTCCACAGCTGCCACAGGGGCATCTCCAGTCTCCTCCTCCTGCAGAAAAGGGACATGGCGTCTGAGGGCCAGGTTGTGCAACATGCAGCATGCCACTACTAGCTGGCAGACCTTCTTGGGTGAGTAGCACAGGGATCCACCTCTTAGATGGATGCACCTGAAACTGGCCTTCCGGAGGCCAAAGGTTCTCTCAATTATCCTTCTGGTTCGCCCATGTGCCTCATTATAATGTTCTTTTGCCCTTGTCCTGGCATTCCTCACAGGGTCAGCAGCCATGATAGGTTTGGGTAACCAGAGTCACCTGCAAATATTTAGGGACAACATTTAGCCATACACTATCCTGTATGGCCAACACCATAGCCATACACCAACATATACTTGGTGGGACTCAGGGCTCACCTATTAGCCACACCCTGTGCCTCTGTAGTTGGCCCATCACATTTGGGATGCTGCTATTCCTTAGGACAATGGCATCATGCACCGGCCCAGGATAACCTAGCATTGAAATGGCAGATATACTGGTCCTCCAAGCACACTATCTTCACATTCATAGAGTGGAAACTCTTAGGACACCTGTTTATTATGGCGGGGGGGGGGCAAATGCCATATGTGTTCCGTTAATGGCACCAATTATATTGGGGATATGTCCCATTGCATAAAACTCAGCCTTCACAGTGGCCAAATCGTCCACCTGGGGGAAAGCAATGTAGCTGCACATGTGTTTTATCAGGACAGACAACACTCTTGTCAACACTATTGAGAACATTGGCTGTGACATTCCTGCTCCCAAGCCCACTGTCACTTGGAAAGAGCCAGTTGCCAGGAAATGGAGAACTGATGGCACTTGCACAAGAGGGGGGATCCCAGTGGGCTGGCGGATAGCAGATATGAGGTCAGGCTCCAATTGGGCACACAGCTCTGTCATTGTGGCCCTGTCCAGTCTATATGTGAGTATTATGTGCCTGCCCTCCAGTGTAGCAAAGTCCACCAGGGGACTGTACATGGGGTATGTCTCCATCTCCTATTCATCCACACCAGTAGGAATTTAAGGGACACAAGAGTGAGGAGGCTGTCACAAACTGAACAAAGGAGCCACAACAGTAGTCTGCAATCTGTAAACATGTAATGGGTCAGTGCGATTAGTCCAGTATGTACCTATTTCTCCTGTGACGCAGTATTAATCCATAGGCCTGTACCCCTAATCTACCATGGTCCGTGTGACCAGGGAAATGGCCCCAACCTTCACTTCAGAGGAGTTGGAGAGACTGGTGGATGGGGTCTTACCCCAGTATGGACTGCTGTATGGGTCTCCAGTGCCACCAGGTGAGTACACTGTGGGCACGATGCATGTGGAATGAATGTATGGAGGTGTGTGTGAAGGCATCATGTAAGGGGGGGGTAGGATGTTCCCCTGGCTGTGTACACATTGACTGCTGGGCTATGTGTGTGCCAATTCTGCTGGAAACGAGTATGGTGGTCCATTTGTATTACTAGCTGGACTGTTTGTCTAATGGTGTTCTCCTGTGTGTATTGCCTCTGCAGGTCAGCACCCTTCAAAAGAAGGGTATATGGTGTGCCATCGCCAAGGAGGTGCAGACCCTGGGGGTCTATGGCAGGAGGAGCACCCACTGTTGCAAACAGTGGGAGGACCTGAGACCGTGGAGGCCCAGCTGGGGATGGCCTCCCAACGAGTAAGGGGTTCCCGTCGAACCCTGACCCCCCTGATGGCCCGCATACTAATGGTGGCCTATCCAGAGCTGGATGGGCGCTTGAGGGCATGACAGCAGCCACAAGGAAGGTCCTTATAGTGGCCATCATTGAAGCTCACGGCTGGAGAGGTGGTATCCGGGTGGTGGTTGTGTGTCAGTGGGTGCTCCTAGGCCGGCGAGACATAGCATTGTAGGTCCTCTGTTGGCTAAGGGTCTGAAGGGGAAATACTGCCTACCTAGCTTGTTAGCAACCACTACTGTTCAGGGCTGCGTGGGTTCCAGGTGTGCTGCAGTTGGCGGTGTGTTTGCTCCTCCTCCTCATGCCTTGGTGGCTAGCAGTATCACTGGTAGTGCCACACATAGTGGGTAGGCCTGTTCCCTGTGTGTGAGGGTGCTGTGTACGCCAACGGTGCTGTTGGTGCAGTCACTGACCCAGTGTATCCTTTGTCTCTCTCCCCCCCTTTCTTGTTTTGTCATCCTGTCCTTATGTGCACTAGCATCATCTGGCGGAGGAGCAGAGGCACCTGCGATGGAGGGAGCTGCATCCTACAGGACCCAGGAGACGGAGTCCACCGACGCTGAGGGCACCAGTAGGACGGAGGGCGAGGGGAGCACCATGGTGGAGACTGGAGGAGACAATACAGACTCTGATACTTCCCCTGATGGGAGCTCCCTGGTGGTGGCGTTCCTGGAGGGCATTCACCCTGGATTGGCGGCCCAACAGAGATCGATCCAGGCTCTGGCCTCCTCTCTGATGGCAGCCATTGTTCCTGTTTCTACCGTCCCCCCTCCAGCTTCCACTTCCCAGTCCCATTCTCCTCAACCCCAACCCATCCCAGGCACACATACAGACGAGCATGCACACAAAACAACACCCAAGTGTGTGACAGGCAAACACAAGAACCACACTTCATCCCACAGGCACTCACACAAACACCATCCAGTTGCAGACACAACAACATCCACTGTCTCCACAGTCTCCCCCTCCTCCTCCTCCTCCACCTCCCACCCAGTTATGTCCACACTCACACCTGCATGCACTACATTATCATCCACTACCTGCATCATCACCACACCAAGCAGAACACACACCTCACTGGCAGACACCTCCACAACATCCCTGCACACGTCCCCTGTGTCCTCTCCCACCGTGTCTGTCCCCCCTCCTAAAGTACACAAACGCAAGCACTCAGACACCCAACACCCATCCACCTCACAACAGTATACAACCCATGCACCTGCACCCAAACCCAGCAGACAAACACCTCCAACAACCACTCCCTCATCCTCCACTCCAATTTCTCCTCCCTCTTCCTGCCCCATTGTCCCCAAAAAGCTTTTCCTTTCAACCATTGACCTCTTCACTGCCCCTCACCCCTGTCCTGCATGTATAGCCAGGGTGCCAAGAACCCAGGCAAGCACCTCAGTCAAACAGTCCACGGGCCCAGTTGCATCAGCACCTACTCGTGGTTAAAAGGATTCCTGGCCACAAATACTGAAGGCGAAGGAACCTGCACGAACCAGCAGAAAGGGGAAGGAGCCTGCACCAGCCATCACAAAGGGGAAGGAGCCTGCACCAACCAGCAGAAAGGGTAAGGAACCAGCACCAGCCAGCAGAAAGGGGAAGGAGCCTGCACCAGCAAGCAAAAAGGGGAAGGAGCCTGCACCAGCAGCTGTCACAGAGCCCACACTGCCAGCCGTGGTTGTGCAGCCAACAGTGAGTGCAGGGGCTGAGCAGGAGTGTCCCACTCCCACCACCATCAACACATTGCATCCATCGGAGGGTGCAGGGGCTGAGCAGGAGCCTTCCACCACCACCACCAAAACAGTGCAGCCATCAGAGGGTGCATGGGCTGATCAGGAGCCTCCCACTACCACCACCACCCACTACCACCACCACAGTGCAGAAATCACCACCGGCGGACACCATGTAGTCCAATCGCCAGGGTCTACTGTGTGGGCTGCCCCCTCCAGTACCAGTGGGCAAGTCACCCACCTGAGAGACTGTGGCATTGCACTCCCCAGGACCAAGCACAGGGCATGTTGCCCCCTCCAGAACCAATGGGGATAACACACACCTTAGAGACTGTGGCCCATCACTCCCAAGGACCAAGAACTGGGCATGTTGCCCCCTCCAGACCCAGTGGGGATGACACCCACCTGGGAGATTGTGGCCCATCAATCCCCAGGACCAAGCACCAGGCATGTTGCCCCCTCAAGAACCAGTGGGATGACACCCATCTGAGAGACTCTGGCCTTGCACTCCCCAGGACCAAGCACAGGGCATGTTGCCCCCTCCAGAACCAGTGGGGATGACACCCACCTGAGAGACTGTGGCCCATCACTCCCCAGGACCAAACACAGGGCTTGTTTCCCCCTCCAGAACCAGTGGTCTTGTTTCCGCATCTGGCTGAGGTGCATGAGGTGCCTGCCTATTTGCCAACTGATGCCCCTGCAGTGTCCTCTCCATATTGGTGCAGGATATGAGTGGGGCCTTGGACTTTGCCCTGTGGCCATTGGCACCTGTGAACTGAGGACTGGACAGAGTCTCTTTTTTCTATATTTGTACATATCTGTTGCATTCCCAAATATTTTTTTTTACCTATGATGTTGATTTTATTACAATCACTTTAGTCCATTCCTGTTGTCCTTGCATTATTCAGGTGATTTACGGGGATACATTGTTTTTGTAATGCACCTGGTTGTGTGTATCGCGTGTGTGTGTGGGGTGTGTGTTGTGCGTGTGTGTGTCTAGGCGTCTGTACTCACCGTCGTCGTCTTCGCAGGCGTTGGTGTTCTTGGTGGAGAATAGCGTAGAACATCATGGGGAAGACTTGCAGTTCGGATTCCATGGCGTTGTGGTTCTTTCCTGTGTCTCCAATAGTAAGTCCTTTGACTTCTGTGCTCTGTTTCCACCAAGCTTTTGATGGCATTGGTACCGCCCCAGAAAAGATGGCGGATTGAAGGGTCTTAATATGGTGGGCAGAACTTTGTCTTCAGTCTGGCTGTAGGCTGTGGACTGTTGTTTCCACCCTGACGGTCGGTGTGGTACATTGGCTTCTTTCGGAGATATCACTGCCATGGTCATAATTTGGCAGTACTTACCGCCAGCCTGTTGGCGGTATTACCGCCACTTTATCACCAACTGCCAGCGTCATAATGAGGGCCAATATGCCACTTCTGCTCGAAGGGACATGCGCATACTCTCCACCTGGAACCTCTATCATTGGTAGCATTTTTACACTCTTGTCATCTTGATTTGCTCCAGCTGGAGGCAAGTTCTGCTTTGCTTTCTTCTGAACTATTTTCTTTGCCCATCTGCCGTCCTATTTATCTAACGTCCCCATGTTCGAATGTTCAGATGTAATTCTTTCATGTGCATTCTCCTGCCGGGTGATCTCATGTTTGTGATGTCTACGGAACTAAATTCTAACCTGAAACGCCGTCTCAAGGGCTTCGATTTCTTTAAATCCACATCTTAATTTTCAGCCAATTCCACTAATTTCTCATAAGTCTGTCCTGCACAATTTGTGACATCCTTGCACATGAAGCATAATTCTTCTTCATTGTACCTATCCAATCTTCCCAGCTTGAGTGCTCCCTCAATTAATTCATTTAATTCTAATTTTAATTGTGGCACATTCACTGTCCTGTCTCTCTCTCTCTGGGGTCTCTTCTGTTCTGCCACTGTTGTTTACTGTACCTGTTGCTTCACTCACACTGTCTACCTACTCAGGCAACTGCTGTGCTGAAAATCCATGCAAACTGATGTTGTTTCCCTGTACATGGGACCCTCATTATCTGTTCTGGTGTGTACATGTGTGTAACTGTGGTTCCTACACGACATCTCACATTTATTATTGGACCTGTTCGATCTAACATCTGGTTGGGATCTGTACTCTGCATGGGGATCAAAGCTGGAACAGATGTAGCTAATCTTTCCATTTCTGAATTGGTTGAATACACTGATCTCTGCATATCGTAGAGTGAACCCCCTGCAGACACGGCATTTGGGGTCTGGAGGCTACTCTCAGAATTACCTAGAGCATACAGTGAGACAACTGGACCTATGGTTACAGGTACTTTCGATGCTTCAGGTGCTGTCAGATTTGTCTGTTTCTGTGGAACCATCATCCCTGCACTTAGATCTGTTGATACTGTACTGTAAATCTGCCCTGATTGATTCAAGGCAATATTTGGGGTTGTCGGTACTGCAGAATACATGGGCATTGTCTGTCTCTGATTAAACTTTTGCACAGGTGCTGTTACATTAGGCGTTGATTCCATCTGAATCACTTTTGTACTTGGCATTACCTGATTCACAGCTGGGCTCATAATTTGCTGTGCTGTACTGACAACAGGGACTGCTGGCAAATTGTGGGTACCTGTATCACTAAACAGACAGACATACTCAGGATTGCCTGAATTGACTCTGTGAAACGGAAGTTATAGGCATACCTGGGGCTTAGTTCTGAACTACTCTCTCAACTGTATGATATGGTGGGGACGATTCATTAACAGCTTATTTATTATCTCATCTTCTGAGTCACTGTCATGTGCAGCTGTCCTTTTATTCTCATCTGCTGTCTGCTTTGTCTTGCCTGCCTGCTTCCTTTTTGTTTTAGGTTTTGTATTACCATTCCCTTCTTCTGTAATGGCTGGAGACATTGTCCCTCATCTAACATTTTTTATCTCCACATTTCTGTTCCTCAGCCCATCTAGCTTCTGCTAATACCATCTCTGCTCTCCTCATTCTGTTCTAAAATGTTTCTGTTTCTTTTTGTCTTTCAACAAGTTCCCAAATATCAAAAGCTTCAAATTGTGTGGGTCTTGGAGGAGGCTTTAATTGGCACAATATTCTCCTCCAATTATTTTACGATTCTTGAATTAAAGGTTCCATAACATGGAAAAGGCAATGAACCCTCTTTCTCTGTAATTTTACACCACTGTCTAACCCAAATGAATGCTGAAACTCCTCTTGCCTCTGCCATTTCATATACTGGTGTTCTTTCGGGTGCTGTCTGCTCATCCTCCCTAACTGGAATAAATACATCACCGCTCAGCGCACTTTGCAAAGCTTTGAAAAATTTCATTTTTTGCACTAATTTCAATCAATACTATGAATTTCAACAAAACGAGGAAGTAACTTTGATCCTACAACTGTTTTCGCAAGCCATTCTTAAACAATAGCAATGCAGTACTGTTCACTAATAATTGTTCGGATACACAGTAACCGACCAATCCGAGTGCGGCACAACTGATGTCACACTCACTTCATTCAGCAAATGCGAGTCGCTTCGCAACTCCCTCTGACACAACTCACACATTCACTAAATGCAAAATATTGCATGCACTAGAAAACCCCAAGAACTTGTCTACTCACTACGAGTAGGACTCAAATGATTTGAAAGCTGTACGGCTTACACATCCCAACTGTGGCTTTCACAATTACACAAGTAAGACTTGACTAGCAAACCTTACCCTGGTTGATACAGATCTTCCACTTGCACTCAGGATTCACCTAATATCAACCAACAAGTCACACTCATTCAAGAAAAACTGCTGGCAGTGCCAATGGCACCTCATGACCAATACCTCACTGTAGACAATAAATTACCTAAGGGGCATATTTATACTCTGTTTGCACCGAATTAGCGTCATTTTGTGTTACTCTAATTAGGTGCAAAACTAACTCCATATTTATACTTTGGTGCTAGATCAGTCTAGCACCAAATTTATGGAGTTAAAGTCATTTTTTGGAAGTGGAAACCTACCTTGCCTTAATGAGATGCAAGGTAGGTATTCCCATGCAAAAAATGACTCTATGGGCTTAACGTTATATTTATACTCCAGTGCAAAAATGGTGCACAGGAGGGCTTAACGCTATATTTATACTCCCATGAAAAAATGGTGCACGGGAGGGAGGAGGGGTCAAAAAACGGTACAAAGCTTGCTTTGCACCGTTTTTTAACTCCTGGGTCAGGGCAGGCATTAGGGGACCTGTGGACCTATTTCCATGGTGGAACGCCATGGAATAAGCCCACAGGTGTCCTCCCCACCCACAACAGAGGAACTGTGGAGGATGAGGGACCCCATCCCAGGTAAGTACAGATAAGTAGAGATAAGTATTGCATTTTATTTTTTAAAGTGCCACAGGGGGCCCTGTAATGGGCCCCCATACATGGCACAGGGTGCAATGGCCATGCCCAGGGAACCCTTGTCCCCTGTGCTGGCCATTGGGGTGGTGGGCATGACTCCTGCCTTTTCTAAGGCAGGCGTCATGTGGCATGGTAGGTTTAGCACCATAAAATGATGCTAATCTGGTTAGAGTCATTTTTTCTTTACTCTAACCTGGCTAAAGTAATTTTTTGGTGCTAAACCCCCTTCTTCTATACCGCCAGTCCCACCCGACTAAAGTCATTATTTTTTTTACTCTACCCTACCCTTTACACCGGGTTGCACCATTCCATAAATATGGTGCCCGGCTGGTGCACAGAAACGGTGCAAGCCGGTTCTAAACTTTCTGGTGCAAAACTGCACTAAAGCAGTTTTGCACCAAAAAGTATAAATAAGGGCCTAAGTTTCTCCATACACTTGTGCGTTACTCTGGAGTCTTAGGTCAGAACGTACCCATAACCAACAATAATCACCATGGACATTTCTTTTAGCACCACTTGCCACAATCACTTCGAGTATGATGACTCCACAAACATCTCACCACATCACATTTCACTGCAATTCATAGAAAAAAGCACTGCAAGCTCAAATCCCTACTTACACAACCACCATACACTTGTAACAGAACACTGAGATTTCATCAAACTCTCAAAGTAAACCGTAGAACAACTCTACTAGCAAATTTGTCACTCTTGACACTCGTCAAATAGACAGTTCCCCTCCTCATGAGATGTAACTGTCTTCTGCTATTAGCCTCTGCTAGTGCTTTTTCACCTCCTCCTTAGCAAGACTAAAAAAACGCTTCTGTTCCTTCAGGTCGATGGATCTTTTCCCTCAATGAACAGTGTGGCAACCATTTGCAATCAATTAAATCCAAACAACAATTTAAACACCATGTGGCCACTGAAGAATACTCCAATCAATTGAAAGTTTCAAAGCTTTATTTTGTAACCACGGCCAAAGTCACATAAATTGTGTGCAACATTAAATTATAAAGAAAAATTAACACCATAAGCTGACCAAATCTACCAAACAAGTTTAATCTACTCAACATCAACACCATTAAACAGTCTAAAAGAATAATGCATATTAATAAAGCAATCACTTGTGAGACAGAAACATGTTTCAGTTCAGACAGTGAATTAATTAGTCAAGACAAATTTGCAAAGATTCAGAATTCAGGAATTGGGACATAGGTTCCCCCTACTACTCACCAAATCAGAACAAGCATGTGTGGGAGTGGGCTACACATGCAGACAAAAATCAAAAAGAAATGACAAAAATAATATGGAAAAGCATCTATCTCGGACTAAGTTAAACTAAGAAAAATAAAAGACAGGTGTGAGCATGCTAACTCTCTTCAAATAAGCAGGTATGGGGAGAATAACATTTGCATTCAAATATACATTTCCTAGGTTCAGCATTCAATTCAGTTTCATCAGCAAAGCATGTATATCATCAGCAAAGTCTCTTAGAAGCACCATCAGGGGGAAAATGCAGAACATGGGCTGCACATAGAAATCAGGAATGCCCAAGGGAAAAGTTAACCGAACAAAATTCAAGAGGGGAATGTCACTAACTTTTAGAGGGCCCATCCCTACTTGGAAATACTCAAAACATTTCTATTGGTCAGTTTGTTTAGTCCAAACTACGTAAAAGGGCAATATCCAATCCATCCCTTGGCAAAAATCAAGTTTGCAACATCATGGCAGTTTCACACGTTTGTTCTGGTCTCATCTTCTGTTTCTGTGTGCCTCCAATAAATTAAACAATTTGTACATCACTTGTTGCAATTCATGTTCCTTCCCATGGCACAAGGTGATTTTCTCCTTTCTCATGGGAGCTGGTCTCTTCAGCAATTGTATTACTTCCCTTCCACATAATGTCCTAATGTTGTAACAACCAAGGTCAATGCAATGCAAAACTTACACACAATAAAATAGGACTCTTTACTAATGGTGTGAAACATCCTAATGGAAAAAATCATGTTAGCGAGAAAGAAATGACTTGACTTTTCACTGCTGCTGCAAATAAGAAGACTTCAGGCCTAGTTATGCTAACACAAGAAATATAATGCATTAATATCACCATTAAAAAAACACACATTATATGCAAACTTATGAATTAAACATTAATAATATATCATCAAAATATGTGAAAGCATTTTATTAATAATGGCAATCTTTGTTAAGGCATCACATTAAGTACGACAGAGATGTGCATTTATTTTTCTACACATATGTAACTTTAAACTAGTTCATCATAAATCATTATAAATCATTTTCATTTCTACTCATAATATTTTATTCTAATGATTAAAATATATTTCAACATTGCTAAATCATGTTAGCACTTCGTCTGTTCTGGTAGGTGTCTGCCATATATATAAACGTGAACACTTTTAAAATACGTGTCAGTGCCGCTCTCTAGGTTAGACTTTTAAACATGAATCATATGCTGACTTTTGGTGCACTAAAGACATTACTAAAATGTATGCCTCACCAATAGGGTGGAGAACTCCGGACTATATCCTGGGGATCCTCAGTGTGAAAGTGAGAACCACCCATCGCCACCACAGGGTTGTGAGTTCACCCACAAAAAGTCAACAACATCTGCTCTGAAAGTCTGAAGGAGCATCTTGGTGGCAATATGTTAAAATAAAGGCCTGAGTAGAAGCAGAGGAAATAGCAACTTTACAAATTATACTGTCATATAGTGATCATTGAGTTCTGACTCAGCGCACTTAAAGGCTGATTTAAAGATGAGTTGGGTACCACCTCCCTACTTTTCCTCTCTGCCTTTGCACACTATGCTGAATGCAGCAGGAATCACAATTGCCAGATTACGGTTGGAATATTCCTTCAGCCAGGTCACAACAACAAGGACAAAATCAAGGCCAGAATAAACTAAAAGCTGATCAATCTTTCACCGATGTTTGAGGAGAAAGCAAACCTAAGGAAGCCCATTCCAAAACAGAGAGGTTTGTTTGCCTGTGCCCAGAAAAGTGTGTTCACTATTAACCAACAAGATCCTTTCTGCCATCCCCAACTCAAAGGAGGGAAATCACTTAAATATTTGCTGCCCTGAGTCACTGAATGGTGATATGGCTCAACATAACCTGTGATTTGGCAGTTCTGTTGTAGAACGATGGCGTGGAGCCTGGGGTCTGAACTGACGTTTCCCTACGCAACGGTGTTGCACTGGAACATTAGCCACTGGTGCTCCATTCAAGATGGTGGCCATGTCTTCTAAAAGGGAAACATGGCGGAAGAAGGAGCTGTTGTGGATAAGTGGCAATCCTTGTTAGTTTGGGAGGAAAAAATCCCCTATCGACCAATGAGCCACATGTGCCACAAGAGTGCCCATGTGAGAAGGAAGAATAGCAGTCTTCTTAGAAAAGTGCCTAGGACCAGAATGTGCACGAGGGTGACGCACCAGACAAGTACAGGAAAGAAACAGAAATAAAGTCACCAGTAACAGGTCTCCAACTTGAAAACAGTAAGACCAAGACAGATAGCAAACTGGTAGTAGCTCAGAAAAAAATAAAGCAACCTTCACAGCTATCCTAACCTGAATTAAGTCCAGCCCTAAAGTGCAGCTCAGTGACCACATCTAAATAGGTCCCAGTTCCCCTGCAGATTGGAGCACTAATTGTGGTAGTGAAGTGTTACTGAACTGGGAAATGTGGAGAAAGGAGGAGATGGCTTAGATCAGCAGAAATCTATGCTGGCTCAGGAGACAAAATCCCCGATCGACCAGGGTGCCATGCATACAAGGACAGTGCCCATGGGAGAAGGGAGAACTGCGACCTTCTAAGGAAAGCATCAGGAACTACTATGCACAGAAGTAATAAGTGCACATACACAAAGTCTCACACTGATGGGCAATGGACACAATTGCAGGAAATGGGCAGGCTAGCTTAAAATGTCTGAGAGGCCAGTAGGTACCTTTCCTAGACAAAGGCAGGTAGAAATACTAGTCTTATCAATATAATTGTATACCACAACCACTGCAAGTCCTCTACAGCTCACTCAGCTGCCGTTAGTGCACATTGTGTGTCCCTATATACCACAAAGTCCCGCTCTACAAACTTGAGGCAGGAGCGCATGCTCTCAAGAGCCATGAAGGGGAATTTTTTTTCATATCACCATAAGCACAGGTACCATCCTATCTGATCAGCAGAGAAACCAAGCTCACAGTCATCCCAGGCAGTTAGCGGGCACCACTTCAAACCATCCTAAAAGTTGGTGCTTGAACAATGAAGGGCTTAGAACACATGGCCAGGTATCACTCGGGCTTCATACTCTCCCAAGCCCCAACTGCCTGTCCATGTCACTTTCAGGGTAAGTTTCTTAGTCTTCAGGGCAGCTGCCTTCTCCAGAAATCTAGATCTCCAGAGGTCAACAAAGCCATGGCATCAGCAAGGGCCTTGAAACCGAAATGTACCAGAAGACAATTGTTTTTCTGCTACAGACTCAGAGTCTGAAACTCCATCCTGGAACAAACCAACAAGCAATCTCACTGCTCCACTTCAGGAGCTTACACATATCTTTTCAAGCAACATTCAATACATGATTCCTGCAGCTTACCAAGCATATGGGGGAAGCTGTATGTGTGCAGCAAGGGGGCAGAGGGAATAGGAATGTAACGTGGGCTGTGGGGGGGGATGGGTGAGCCAGGTTAAAACATATTATATGAGAAGCAGGACATGGGGGGCTTAAGGGGTAGTGGAAAGAACGAGGAGTTCAAATTGTTAGGAGTACTTAAAACACAATATTTTTCAAACTAATGAACATTTTTAAGGCCTTCAAGACACAGACGAGAGAGAGTGGTGTGGGCGTGTAAAAATCCTAGGTGAAATCCGACAAATTGTTCACATTACCCAACTGAAAGCACTTGTACCCAACTGTTTACTACAGAATACATTTTTTAGGTGGGTTTACTCTGCAAACACCCCCCTTGAAGCAAGAGGGAAGCAAGTATATGATTTTCATCCCTCCTTTTAATTTGTCATGGAAGCACAACTCAGGTACCACAGTGTACAGGGCACAGTGAAGTTACTGTTTGTAACAGACTACGATAGTGCTGGTGTTCCTTACTCATGTAGTGTAATAACTGTGGCATTGCCAAGTAGGTCCAGGGAAGCATGTCAGCGCTATGGCAATGTTTAATGTTGCTTTTTTAGGACAGCTGTAAGGACTGCACACCTTGATTTTTGGCTAAAGTAAAAGGGCTGCACAAATAGTTATTAATTCGTTTTTGAGAGATGAGGGACAACTAGACAACGGCTTACGTGGAAAACACTTCTACACTATGGAAAGTAAATATTTTATTACATGGCTGTGTGGTGAGACCAAGCACTTACTTTTCGTATTGTATTATACTGTTTTGCAACATTTAAATAGCACTAACTACCACTATGTTGGGCGCTGAATCGCTTGCCTGTTTGGGAGGCACGCTACATTGTGGAGGGTATGTAGTTGGAAGCATGTTGTTATTGTTTTGGGAAGTATTTCCCTGTTGTGCGTGAGGACCACCAAAGTGCGGTTATCGTGTTATGGGATGGAGCGCTTCGCAGTGTGATGGATGAAGAAGTGTGAGAGATGGGCATCTAGTTTATGGTTTACAATAAACTGATAGCTTTAGGCAGCTCCACAGGTCCCTTTTTGATATTTCTTAAATTCATAGTCCACTTAGCTGGTTACTGTACTGGGATGTCAATTCTGAGATATTTTGTTTAAAGTTTATGGTCCTGAGCGGCATTTTTTAAAGGGAGTAGAGGAGAGAGCTGCTGGGATAGACTTTGTTAATATCATTTCAAATCTGATTGTTATTGTGATATGCCAGCTTATGGTCAACATTCCTAATTACTAAAGGTAAAACTTGTAGCCCCGGATTATAAACCTCTCCTCCCTAACTGTGAAATACAGGGCAAACCCCTTTGGATTGTGTTACATCCTGGTCCGCCAGGGGTGGTGGGGGCAGGCCCAGCTGCTGGATCCTGAATTTAGGAGAGCCAGGAAGAAGCCTGGCTGGGCCATGATGAAACATGGGGAGACGGGCAATCTCAACAAAGGTCTAAAGAAAGCTTTAGACACTCAAATCTCTCCAATTTGAACACGTTTACAAGCCAAAGTTACTTTTCTGTAACAGTGTTGACTCTTATCGTTATGACCTTAGGCCATCCCCAGTGCTCACATTACCGTCTTATACGTTCAACTACCTTATAAACAGAGCGTGCATTCTCCATTTTGTTGAGGTGGTAGTGCCGGAAGATACCCTGCTGTTCAGCTGTGGATGGGTGATGGGTGTGATGTCAGCTTCCCTTTGACTAACGACATATCTATTCACATGTTAAGCTTAACAGAATGTTTTGAAAGACCCTGGTGAAAAACTACTTCTGGGCCCTCTGCTTGTTTTCTCCCCAAAGCGGTTACCATTGCATAAATACCATACTTCACATTTACAAATGTCTCTTTAGCACATATGTAGCAGATGAGCGATGAACCGGTGAGTCACTACTAACACAATTACTGAAAACAAACAATCTCAACGAGAGAGCTATTGACTTTGTTAGTGAATGTTAGTCATTTTATACACATAATGGCTGAAAGTTAAAAAACAAAGCGCTGTGACATGGCCTGCGCTGGCCACATGGCAGTTTGTTACTGCTGATGAGACTGGAGGCAATACAGAGAGAGGAAGGATTGTGTGGGGGCATCACAGACAGCAGAGGGCGTGGGAAAGAAAGCGCTAAGAGAAGGCCAGTGCTGGCCGCATCATAACTGTTTTTGTTTATTGCTGGGTGGGAGGCATGAAGCAACATGGAGAGAGGGAGAGCGAATCGTCAGGCAACACAGACAATGGGGAGTGGGAGGGGTTGGGAGTACGCACACAGACCACAGAGGGTTGGAAGGAGGCAAGGTGATGGACAACTGATGGTGGGAAGGGCTTGACAAGCAACAACAACGGCAGTTTGGGCAAGCTACAACATGGCAAACAATGGAAGGAGGGAGGGCAGATGAGGGCCAGCAACAACACGGATAATGGATGGGGCAAGCAACATGGATGCAGAAGCGTGGGGGGGGAGTTACACAGACGAGGTAGGGAGGATTAGTGAAGCACACTGAGGGATAAAAGCACGAGGGAGACAGCTGGAAAAAACTCACACTGGTTAACACAAAGAAAAAACCTAGCACCTAAAAATGTGACCAGTGGAAGTGCACACGTAATGCATTCATGCTTCAGGGAAGGAGCAAACACATTAAGTGGAAGGGAGCTTGATGCAGCTGACCAATAAGAAGCAAGCAAATGACAGTGACAACGAAGCCAACCAATGGCTAAGACCACTGTTAGAAAACAAAAGGTCTTGAAGAGACAGTACATTTGCTGGATAGGTGAGACCTAAAAAGGAATGTTAGTTGTGAGATGTTTGTTTAGCAAACATGTATCATTGGTCTTGCCTTGCAGTGCTTCGGAAATCACAAATAAATCATGGTCACATTTTTCTGGAACTACTTGTAAACAGGCATCTGTTTCCATGTCAGACAATATGTACAGTCTTGGAAATTCTATAGATCGTTTAGGTTAGAGGGGAAAGAAAGGAGTGTTGTAACGCTATTTTTCCCAGACCGACTGTTAAGGCCTCCGTTGTCAGATGTTCTAGTAGGTCTCACCCTGTCTCACTGGTTATATCAGTGCCTCAGTGTCCCATATTCGGTGCTGGTGGAGTGGGTATCAGCATCTTTCAGTCTTGTTGCACTTATCAAAGTATCAATGCTACATCATATAGCTAGATATATGTAATAGCATTTTCCTGTCCCGGTATGAGGGTGATAGTCTTTTGCTATATCAGTGTGCATGCTAGAGTCTCCATTATTTCAAGGTATAAGTCCTTCTGTGTGCCTATCTTGGTGTGCTCATCAGGGTCTACTTTTCGCAGTATGTTTGTCAGTCTCTCCCTGCCCCGGAGTGTGTGCCTGTGCTTTTCTGTCCTGGGGACCATATTATTTTTTCCATGTTCATGTGTGTGTGCTGCTTCCTCCCTACTTTAGTGTGTGTAGCAGTGTATCCCAAATAATTAGTCAGCCTTTTACGTACCTTTGCGTAAGTGGCATTTCCATTTCTTGGTGTGAGGGGGAACTTTTTTGAACATCTCAGAGCAGACAAAGATTACTGGGCTCAGATTGTGGCAGTCAGAGTCAGTTACCACTGGTTTTCTAGGGCTTAATCTTAATAGTAAGCACAAAACAGAGCACACCCCTTTGGAACTTAACATTCAGGGTAGCAAAGTAGAGCAGTCCAATGCTTACTTAGGGAAGTGGTGCAGGGTTAGAGAGTCAGAACTCAGTAAACAACCCAACAGTAAATTATAAAGCAATGCCTAGTCAGTGCTTTGTCTTGGGAAACAGAGTGTGTATTCAATATGACTATTAAATGAACTATCACACCGCATTCCGCTAACACTTCAGGGACTTCTGTTAGACAGCCAGTACTGTTCCCTTGGGACAGATATCTGTTGTAGTATAGTGCAAAATGAATAGTCTCTTGGGTCCTTCTAAGGAGATTGAATGAGTAAAGTCCTCTGGGTAGATGTAACTGGCTGTTCCAGTGCTTGCAAATGATCACTTCCTTAAATGATGGATTCCCCCCACAGGGCAGTATCTTTACCTTTGCACAGTACCTTCTGTCCACTCTGTTCTAATGAAACAGACAGCATTTGTAGTTTTGGTTGGTCAGCAGAGGCCGCATCATCTCTGATGAGGTACGCTCAGTACAGCCCACTGAGCAAATAGCGTGTTGTCTACACCATCCAAGCCAACAGGGTCACACTCCACACATTGCACCTGTAGATGCTGTGCACCTGCAGGTGCCGGTTCAGACAAGCTGTGCCAGTGCCAGTACAGAGTGCAAGGATGTTGCTCATAGGACGTCACCCCTGGTTCTGTGGATCTTACAGCTCACAAACCCACCATCCAAACAAGCCAGATGCTCAGCAGTGGTTGCAGCACAAGTGAGTAGTATTAGTTGAAGTTAACACTTACAATGGGGGACGCCTTTCTGCTCTGCACAGTACCTCTTTAAACACATGTTCTTCAGTCAAGGCTGCAGGATGCAGTCACGTTTTTCTCTCACCTTGATGTTTCTCAGTGCTTTGGGAGCTGAGGTGGAGTCATATAGATGCATGTTCCACTTCTACTGACACAGATGCAAAGTCTTCAGCTTAAAGAAAAACAACGGGTACCCCAATGAAATGATGAGGAGCGTGACAGGGACAAGCAAATATTAGAGGTGGGTTTTGTTTTTCTAATATAAGTGTTCAGCTTATGCTGCAAGGATAAGCCATAGCTTCTAAGCATCACTGTCTGAACCAGTTTGGAGCCACGGGAACAAGGAGGTGATACCATGAAGGTCAACTAATGACCTACTAAGGAACTTCTAATTGAGGTCTACGTGCGCCCTTTCTGACTTACTCTCAAGGTAAGGCTTTTCAGGCACGTAGTATGTAGTGTAGCGATTGAGAATGCAAACTAGACAATAAATGCTGTACCACCTAGTGCTTTGCTTTATAGAAAAAGATAATTACTTTCACTGCTCATCAAAACAGTGTCAGCCAAGGAATGCAGTGGCTCCGGCAAAGTGCTAGCACGAGCTTCCCAACAACAAGGAGCCCCTGTCCCTACTTTGTGGTCACAGGTCCTCCAACTGCAGTGTCATCTCCTGGTGGAATCAGCACAAGTACGTCCTTTCCAGCCGATGGGTTGCACCGTCATGGGTGTGTAAATGATGACACACTTGGGCTATTGGCTGGACAGGTACACAAAGTGTAATCAGGAAACCTAGACCGGAAGACCAACTCTTAGGCTCAGGTCAGCATTGGTTATACTCCCTTGATTCAGTCGGCTGCTCAGAGCTTTCTCATGCTCCATGCACAGCTGCTGGACTTCTCCTCGCCTGCAGTCACCTCCCTGATGGGTCAGGTACTCTTTTAGCAGGCCAAGAAAGTGGCAAGCCAAAAAGCAGATCCACTGCTATTCCATCACAATCGCACAGATTTCAGATTGCAAGTGGTGTCCCCTCACCTCTGAAAGACTGGCTGTGAAGGACAAAAACCCTTGATCTCAGTGGGTCTTTGAGTACTCTGTGAAACACTTAGTTCCTTTGTAATGAAGAAATTGCAACAGGAACCCAGCAGGTTAGTTTGGATCCCAGTCTTATAGTCTACAGTGGATGCTGATTGCACTGTAGTTGGTCTAGGACCACTATGAAGTGGTTCGCTTACAAAGTGCCATCTCCTCCTGAAGAGCAGGCAAAGTCTGTGTTGAAGCTGAGGGTTCTCACATATTTAGTGAAGGTACTGTCTCCAAACTGGACCATCCAAATGATAAGCACATTGGAGTGTGAAGATTATACACCTAGATTTCATCAGTATTCTGATGGGGATAGGAAAGGATCAGGCCCTGCCTAGAATATCCCCTCTTCACAACAAAATGGAGTCCACTTCTCACCTATGGCTCCAGCAACCAAATGGCAGCACTCACAAAGGGAGGTTCAGAAGCCATTTGCTAACAGATTCCTCCCTGCAATTCCTCCCATTTCCAGTCCTAGACGCTACATCCTTCTACTTTAAACTGGAAGCAATGCACTCTTGCTGTGGGGAGCCCATACCACAACTTCCAACTTGTGCTTTGTTTTACCAGGGGCATCCAAAATGTATTCTATTGGTCTCTCTACAAACATGCACTCACAAAAACCATGGAGTCCTGCTACCAGTCATCATACATTCAGCGCACACATGACACATACAAGGGTTGTCAGTGCAGGGTCTGAGCATTACAATCACCTGGGACTTTACTCCAATGGAGCCTATAGATACCACACTCCTACTGAGCAGGAACAAAGGTCTGTTTAATATCATCAATAGGAACAATAGTATGCTACCGTTGCAAATAATACATAGGTACAAGGACAAGAACGGCAGTCCTATGTCCCATTAGAGAGTGCATTTGGTGTGCCCCTCCAGACTTCAGTGCTAGACACCTCACCCCATGATCACTTACAAGCCTTGGGCTTGAGCATGCATGCGGGATTATCATGAGTGCTGGAACAAAATTGTCAGACACCAGATTAAATACAACTAGGGTTAGTCAGGGCAGAGTGTAAGTCTGCACTATTGTGTATGGAGGACACATTCCCATCCCAACACTCGTTCTCTGGCAGAACAATTCAGGTCCAAAAGGGGCAGCTTTGGTTTGTCCTACAATGTTTTCTTCATAGTCCCTCGTTTTATGAGCAGCTCCCTCCTCATACAAAAGTACTTCAAACGTGCCTCTTCTGCAGTCTGTCATTTCCCTCCTTCAAAGCAGGGTCAAGTCTGCTTCTTCTGGCAGACTTTGGAACTCCCTAAGTTTCTTGTCCCAAACCTGGAAAGGAGAGGTGGCAATAAGTACTCCTATCCTGAAGCACAGAGTTTCTCCTCTGCCACTGGTGTGGGGAGCCTAGATCCTGGTAAAGATATCCAGACACACTGGGCGGAACTTTGTGTTCAAACTTTATGCTAAAGTTGCTTACAGCATTTTTTGTATTCCTACTTTCCAACAGTCTGCTCTGAGAGCCGTTTTGGGTGATTTTTGCCTGTTGTTTATTTCTCTCCGACTGTTCCAGCCATATTCTTTGTTATGAGGAGGCACCAGAATGTGGTGTGGATTTGGGAGTCTCCTGTCACGAGAGACTCAAAATAAGTGCAGAAACAGAGACCAGCAATCCCACTTAAATACCCGTTAGGCTATAGGTTATAGCTCTTCCAGTGAACAATGGGGCAGGAAAATGCAAGAAATGTGCTTCAAGCTTCAAAAGGGACCCTCAATCTCCTCTTCTCCTCACCGCAAACGTCAGACCTACTACAGAGCATCTCTCGAAGATCCTGGAGGAGTCCTCATACTCACACACACACCCACACACACACAGTGAAGCACCTATTATCAGAGGACTGGCAAAATCAATTTAAAAAGTAGAAGAGAAACTAGTAGATGGCTGTAAGAAACAGGAAACAATGTCACTCAGTTGTCTTGCTGCTGCCACTGTCCATCCTCCTAAGCCCCGCAGCTCGATAAGCTGACTGTAGTCGCACTCGTTAAAGAATGTGTACATGGTGTGCCCCTCCAGAATGTAGAGCCCCACTATGGGCAACAACAGAGCAACATCATTCAGTGCACACACCTAATTGTAGTGTATGCTGCGGTGGGGGGGGGGGAGGGCACAAATCTACTGATCTTGCTATGATAAACTTGAGGAAGGGGTGTGCACTCTCCCAAGTCATGCAAGATACCTTTCCCTTTCCAAGCAATGTTTTTATTAGTGGCATTCTTCATATTTGGGGGGGGTGCATGTGTGTGTGCACGCATCTGTGTAGGTGTGTGTGTGTGTGTGTGTTCGTGTGTGTGTTTGTGCTATCAACCTTCGTACAGAAACAAGGCCAGACACAGAACCAAAATAAGCCCTGACAGAAATACAAATCTGACCGACATTGCATTGTGCAAGTGAATGTAGTGTATGAGCCAGCACCATGAAGTGTGCAAATGAGGACAGAGAGCAAGAGAACCTCATACTGAACCGAGCCACTATGCTTAGCAAACAAGCCTGATTTGGACGTTAATTCCACAGCTATTGTGGTCTTTTAGCACCATTGTCATTTTCGAGATCACTTGTTAAGTCACACTTGCATTGGTGCATCAAGTGTTTGGTTAATGTGACCTGGAAGGAACCACGTGGTTACGGTTAAAACCTAAGACACAGATTGAAAAGTGGACTGTCTGCCTTGATCATGCCCTTGCTACAGCCTGTTCCATGATTCCGGAAGCAAATGTGTGATCAAAGACACATGGTGGAGAGGTATGAAATTTTAGAAGTCCAAAAGTAGCATTTATATAAGTAGTATTCGTATTCCTCAAAAGTATACACACATAACATGTCATAACTGTAATGTAGCATTTGAATTGTGCTTTCAAGTCTTAGGTAGCAAGTCGCCACTCGGTTTGTGTATGTGGTTGTTAAAGAGTATGTTTTATGAAGAGGTCCATATGTGAGCAATGTTAAGAAACTATGCCTCGTGCCCTAAGGTTACTTGAAGGCACATGTTAAAGTTTCTTCAGCTAAGTATAACTATAGGTATAATTTTCACTGCTGAATATGTATGGTTTTGTATGGGTAAAATGTCAACCTAACAATAACATCTCTGTAACCTCTGTTTTTTTCAGTTTTCTTTCATGTATTTTTAAGGTAAAGTAATATCTAAGTACTGCATGTTAATTCAACTACCAGCGCACATGGCATTTAGTCATGTGCGGCAAAGATTGGCCGCAGCGCCTGCAACCAGCCCCTGCACGCACACAACCCCACGCTGCGCATGGCCTTTGGCCTTGCGCTGCAGGTTTTGGTGTGTGAGTGGTTTTTTCTCCATTGTTTTTTGGATTTGCAGATCCTTCACGAGTTCACACAGCCCTGCAGTGGATCCACGGATCAGCCGAAAAAACGATTGAGCCCTTCCCTTTCCCGCCCCAAGCAAGAAAGAAAAAGGTAGCTGTAACTTTCCATTTAAGTTATGACTAGCAAATCAGGGCCTTGCTTTTAGTCCTGGATTTGCGGATCCTCCACAAGTGGAACCATGAAAGATCTCCATCCCTAGATATACAAATTTCATTTTTCTTTAATAACTCCAAAATTACTGAATAGATTTATACCAAATAACAATAAGCACTTGAAATGCAATAGGTCTCGCATTTCAAGAGCTAGAGCTATTGGCGTTCTAAATGCCTCATTGAACTTTTATTGCCACATAAATCAGTCAACCCTGTCTCATAATTTGGTCCTTTCCTGCCACATAACTCAGTAAGAGCTGGCCCTGGTCGAAGGTGCATAACATTGGCTCACAAAATAATCAGTCCGACCGTGGCTTCACCCACAGAACTGGCCTATGCCAGTAGCAGGGACCAGAGGAGTTGCAGCAAGCCAGCTTCACAACACAATACTTTAATTTTTGCTCTTATACACACTTTTGGCAATATAAAATCATTATTGGTGCTCACGGCCCGGAAGAGTCCCAACAGTACAAGCTCATACACTGGCCAAACAGCAATAATGAAATACCACAGTGCATATATCCATAGCATCCACAAAGTAATGGCCTACAAGAAAATCTGCACTGGCCTGTGATGCCTCTACTCTGGGCTGCACAGAGCAAGAGGCCGTAGGAGTTGATGATAACAAGGGGGCCAGTGAAATACTTTTATAATAAAAAGTAGGCTATGGGGATTTGTTTCTACAGCGATCGTCCTATCTGCCTCCTGCACAAGATTTCATGCAGCACCACAGTCCTGACAGCTTCATTTTAGATCCTCCGGGTCCAGACCAGAGTGAAATCTGATCAGAACCCGGATACAATTTCAAGATTCAAAACACAACGAGCCTTGTGGATGGCAATGGCACCACAGCAATCAGTAACTCTGTCATAGGAGAATACATGCGATGTGTCGAGGGCAACGGGGAGTCAAAAACTCTGGATGTCTATTAGAGGGGCCCACAAAATTGAAATGACTCTGATTCAGTAAGTGTGAACAATGTGACATAACTGTTAGTCTTACAAAGCACTGCAATTCCTCCGATGAGTTAGCATTATATGAAACTTCAAAGCACCATTGCCACCATGGAGCGCGAGGGGAGAGACAAAATAAACAAGCATTTGTAATGCAATGGGTCTCGCATTTGCTTGAGTTCGAGCTTTAGCGTTGTAAATTCATAACTGGACTTTTCTTGCCACATAAAGTGGTCAACCATGCCTCATAGTTTGGTCTTTTCCTGCCACATAATTCCAGTGGCCTTGTATATAACTAAAGTGCTTCCTTTTACCTTCTTCCTCTATCTGCAGCCAAAAATGAAAATGTTGCAATTTAGCATCCTAATTTAAATCTGCCATGCTAATTGCAAAAGAAAACCACATTCACCACCCAACCGTCAGAGTTGCCGCCTGGCTAACACAGTTCCCGAAACAAGACAGCCACAGAGGTGCAACAACAGAAGTAAACTAGAAGGGTCATCCAAACATATCAAGAGTGTTCAAACAGTCATAGTGTAATAACGATGTTAAATTGGCCTGAATCATGGTCATAATTGCAATAAAGAGAGATTAATAAAACATATACAATTATCATATTAACCCAATAAAAACCTTTATAAAAAATAAATGCTTGGTATTAAACTGTAATGCTCAGAACAGCCCCTAGAGACACCACCCTAAAAATAACATTTGTAAGTTACCATATAATTAGCTCCTAAAAGGCATAACCACATGAAAAGAAAATGACTGAAAAAATTGCAATATAACCATATATTTATCCCCCAGAGAGCACAATACATTGAATGTGCCCAGGACTAGCAGGCCTACTACAATGATATTACAAACAAAACCTTAGAAAGAGACACTACTCTCAGCTGTAAAATCAAAAGTTCCATCCATGAAGAAACAAAAACCAAAAAGACACTCAATTGAGGGAGGGCTTAGTGGGGGACCGTGAGATGATCTAGACAGAAAGAGCAGGTTGTGGTGAACATTTTCAAGGTGGTCCCGTTTTCCTAGGACCACCACAGGCTGAGTTATGAGCAAAAATGTTTTGTAAAAGAATGCCCTGCAAAGCATTATGGGATTTCTGAGTGCAGCAAATATTGTAATTTGTTGACTGCAATGCTTAGAACAGCCCCTAGAGGACACCACAATAAAAATATAATTTGTAAGAAACACAGTCATGTAAACATATAATTAGCCCCTACAGAGCATAATCACATGAAAATAGAATAGCACAAAGTAATGTAATGCAATCATATATTTAGCCCTTAGTGGACATTGGGGGTCATTCCAACCTTAGCGGTCGGTGATAAAGCGGCGGCCAACCCGCCAACAGGCAGGCGGTAAAAAGAAATGAATTCTGACCCTGGCGGGAACCGCCAACACAGACCGCCACTTTAACACTCCGACCGCCACGGCGGGACAAACAAACAGCGCGGCGGTCACCGCCAACAGGCAGGCGGGAGACAATGTACCGCCCACCCTATCACAACTCACCAATCCGCCACCTTTTCCGGGGCGGGGGCACCGCCGATAAAAACACGGCGGAAACAGACTACAAACGGGAAAACGCTCACCTCTATACACTCCACGAGGACGGAGGACAGCATGGAACCCGAATTAAACATCATACCTGCTCTCGTCTACCTGCTCATCTACCACGAGTACGAACTCCGGCGCAGACGACAACGGTGAGTACTGCACCTACGACACAGGGGAGGGGGGAGGAGGAAGGGTAACGGGCACACACATACGCAATACACCCACCCCCCAACTATCTACACACCAATGCAGAGCACCAAGTCAAAGTGACACCACCCAACCCCCCCAGAATAATGAAAAGATATAATTAAAGTGAGAAACGAAATATATGTATAAAATAGGTTCATTGAAGTCATGGTAAAACAGGAAAATGAATAAAAAAATCAATTGAAAACATTGCGTAACCGATAAATAGAGGCAATAAGTCCTGGCCAGTCACTGAAATTTCAACTGTCCGTGGGCCAAAGTGTATCAACAAATGGGCAAAGCCCACACAGGAGACCTGAGTCCGTTGGAGAGAACACTGCAGGGGCATCAGATGATAAAACTACAGGCACCTCAGGGGGAAGGGAAGGGGGGGCACCACAGCCACATGAGTCCACGACGCCAGATCCACGACGGGGCCACCATGCCCGCTGTGCCATCCTGGGGAGTGCAAAGCCACAGTGTCTCAAGTCTCGACAGTGGGTGGCTTGCCCACTGTTACATCCTGGGGAGTGCAAAGCCACAGTCTCTCAAGTCTCTACAGTGGGTGGCTTGCCCACTGTTACATCCTGGGGAGTGCAAAGCCACAGCCTATCAAGTGGATAACAGTCTCCACAGGCAATGGAGGAGGCAGGGTGGCCCGAGTGCAGCGTGAACAGTAGCTCGACACAGAACCGGCACTTCCAATGGGCCAGCGGTGCTTGAGACGGCGGGGCCCAGCGGAGCGGTGCTTGAGACGGCGGGGCCCAGCGGAGCGGTGCTTGACAGAAAGGGCCCAGTGGAGTGGTGCTTGAGACGGCGGGGCCCAGCGGAGCGGTGACTGACAGAAAGGGCCCAGCGGAGCGGTGCTTGAGACGGCGGGGCCCAGCGGAGCGGTGCTTGACAGAAAGGGCCCAGCGGAGCGGTGCTTGAGACGGCGGGGCCCAGCGAAGCGGTGCTTGACAGGAAGGGCCCAGCGGAGCGGTGCTTGACAGGAAGGGCCCAGCGGAGCGGTGCTTGAGACGGCGGGGCCCTGTTCAGCGGTGCCTTTCTGGACGGCGGGGCCCTGTTCAGCGGTGCCTTTCTGGACGGCGGGGCCCTGTTCAGCGGTGCCTTTCTGGACGGCGGGGCCCTGTTCAGCGGTGCCTTTCTGCACGGCGGGGCCCTGTTCAGCGGTGCCTTTCTTGACGGCGGGGCCCTGTTCAGCGGTGCCTTTCTGCACGGCGGGGCCCTGTTCAGCGGTGCCTTTCTTGACGGCGGGGCCCTGTTCAGCGGTGCCTTTTTGGACGGCGGGGCCCTGTTCAGGGGTGCCTTTCTGGACGGCGGGGCCCTGTTCAGCGGTGCCTTTCTGCACGGCGGGGCCCTGTTCAGCGGTGCCTTTCTGCACGGCGGGGCCCTGTTCAGCGGTGCCTTTCTGGACGGCGGGCCCTGTTCAGCGGTGCCTTTCTGGACGGCGGGGCCCTGTTCAGCGGTGCCTTTCTGCACGGCGGGGCCCTGTTCAGCAGTGCCTTTCTGCACGGCGGGGCCCTGTTCAGCGGTGCCTTTCTGCACGGCGGGGCCCTGTTCAGCGGTGGCTTTCTGGACGGCGGGGCCCTGTACAGTGGTGCCTTTCTGGACGGCGGGGCCCTGTTCAGCGGTGCCTTTCTGCACGGCGGGCCCTGTTCAGCGGTGCCTTTCTGCACGGCGGGGCCCTGTTCAGCGGTTCAGCGGTGCCTTTCTGGACTGCGGGGCCCTGTTCAGCGGTGCCTTTCTGGACGGCGGGGCCCTGTTCAGCGGTGCCTTTCTGCACGGCGGGGCCCTGTTCAGCGGTGCCTTTCTGCACGGCGGGGCCCTGTTCAGCGGTGCCTTTCTGGACGGCGGGGCCCTGTTCAGCGGTGCCTTTCTGGACGGCGGGGCCCTGTTGCAGTTGCTGGACCCTTCGGTGACCGTGTCCTGGGCCCTAGCCTGTCCTCCCTCACACCCGGGATGGGGCTTGTGGGGCCCTCCTGGTCCGCGCTCCTGCTGGCTGACTTCTCCGCCCTGCTGCCCTTGCCCTCCTTCGATGTGGCTCTCTGGGCCTTGCCTCCCCTGGATGTTGTGGCAGGTGAAGTGGCAGTACATTGGTCCTTGGGGGCAGCCGTGTCAGGCTTCTCGCGGCGGCCCCTTACTTTACGGGTCCTCTTTCCAGGGGGGGGGGCTGGCTGTCCCCTTGCTGCTGACCGATGTATCACTGCTGGCAAAGGGGGGACTCCAAAATCCATGCACTACGGTGACACCTGAACCCGGGCTGGTGGTGGCTGAGGTGCTCTTGGGACTCTTAGCAGATGGAGGGGGTGGGTCAGGTGAGGGAAAGAGGTCAAGATTGGAGAGGTAAACTTTTTTAGGACCAAGGTAAAGGGTAGGTGCAGTGGTTATGGGAGTAGAGGAAGAGGAGGTGGTTGTAGGAGAGTCAGGTGTGCTGTCCTGGGGTGAAGGTGCATGGGCTGGAGGCTGTCGTGAGGTGGTTGGCTGTTGGGTGGGTGGCTGCCTGCGTTTGTGTGTCTTGGAAGAGGGGGTGACAGACACAGTGGGAGAGGACACAGGGGACGTGTAAATGGCAGTGGGGGTGGTGACTGCACGTGTGCGGACTGTACTGGAGGGTGTGCTGGTGATGGAAGTACTGGCTGTTGGTGGTGTGCATGCAGGTGTGAGTGGAGATGTCACAGGGAGGGAGAAGGGAGACGAGGAGGTGGGGGACACAGAGGTGGTAGTGGCTGTTGGCATGTCTGCATCTGGGTGTTGCTTGGGTGAATGTTTGTGTGATCTGTGGTGCTTATGTCTGGATGAGCTGCCCTTGGGTGTTGAGGTGTGTGCAGGCTGGTCTGATGGTGTGGATGGGATAGGCTGAGGAACAGGAGACAGAGACAGGGTGGAGGCAGTTAGAAGAGGGAGGCTGGAAACAGGGACAATGGCTGCCGTCAGTGCTGAGGCCAGAGCATTGAACGATCGTTGATGGGCAGCCTGACCCGAATGAATGCCCTCCAGGTATGCATTGCTACGATGCACCTCCCTCTCTCCCCCCTGGATGGCATTCAAAAGGGTAGACTGCCCAACAATGATGGTCTGTAGGAGGTCAATGACCTCCTCACTGAGGGCAGCAGGGGTAACAGGGGCAGAGCCTGAGGTACCTGGGGCGAAGGAGATGCCCGCCTTCTTGGGCGAGCGGGCACAGAGCGAAGGCAGAGGGGCTGGTGGGAGGGCGGAGCTGGTGCGCTGGGTGGCGGCTGTACCTGTAGAGGCGGGGGGCACGGATGTTGCCGCCACCGCTAGGGAGCTCCCATCCGAGGACGTGTCGGTGTCGCTGGTGTCACCACGGGTCCCCGTTGTGAAGCTCCCCTCGCCCTCCGTATCACTGGTGGCCTCGGTGTCTGTGCCATGGCCCACCGGGGCCTTGTGACTTGCAGCTCCCTCGTGCTCCGGTGCCAATTCTCCTCCGCCTGATGATGCTAATGCACACATGCACAAGAAGATAAAGAAAAAGGGTGGGGGGAGAAATAAAAACAGGTTGAGTGCATGCATTGTCCACACCGTTGGCAGAGAGGACAGACACAGGAGCCTCATGCACTAAGCCGCGCAATCGGGGTACAGTACTCAGTACTTGTGACTAGGCCAACAGGTCTAGGGACAACAAACGCACACATGGGTGATGCAGGACCATGGATAGCTGGACTTGTCACCCTACAGAGGTGGTGGGCGGGGGCACAGGGACATGGCTAAAGGAGAGGACTACACTACAGAAAGCGCCCTGGCCTAATGTCACCCACAGCCCTCCTCCCCCACCCAGGCACCTCCACTGCGCGTAAAGATAGCTGAATGTGCTGGTACTCACCCCCTTGTGTCTGCTGTGATGTCCTCACGCGCCCATCCAAATCGGGGTAGGCCACCGCCAGGATCCGGGACATCAGGAGGGTCAGTGTACGACTGCCACCCCTCCTAGGTTGGGAGGCCATCCCCAGCAGTGACTCGGCGGTCTTCCTGGTCCCGCGGCGGATGTCCTCCCACCTCTTGCGGCAGTGGGTGCTCCATCTGTTGTGGACCCCCAGGGTCCGGACTTCCTTGGCGATGGCACGCCAAATGTCGACTTTCTGATGGGCGCTGACCTATTTGACATGTACAGGGTGGAATTGGAAATATCATCATTTTTACGCATGTTAGATGTGATTGGCCCCCCCTCCCCAACCTTGCCATGTGGCACATGCTCTCATCTGTCGTGCCTTGCACTCGTCATTCTCTCCCCACCCCACCATCTTATATCCACCCCACTCAACACAGGCATAGCCCATTCAACGTGCACACAGTGTACTTACCTGTTGGTCTGGAGGACCGTAGAGTAGCGCATACTGGGGCAGGACCCCATCCACAAGTTTCTCCAACTCTTCTGTAGTGAAGGCAGGGGCCCTTTCCCCAGTCGCAGCAGCCATTGTCTCTTCCAGACCGAGTTCACAGCAGCACTTGCAGTATAGGTCCTCTCCTGTGGATGATCAGGTCTCGAGTGATTAAGCAGATAGAAAATGGCGGTCACGCCCGCGGCGGTGCGTACCGCCGCGGTGCGTCCCGCGACCGCCGGCGCACCTAGTCATTGGCTCCTGAAACCCATAGGGTTCAATGTTAACCAATGCGGCTTGGCGCCGCGGTCTTCGACCGCCTACCGCCACGGTGTGTCACGCCAGCGCATTGACCTCACATCCCACTGTCACACTTCTCAGGTCAGGCAACCGCCATTTCAAGGGCCCACATGGCTTAATTTCTACTGCGTCACACAGGCCTAGGCCTTGCATTGCCACTCATACAAGCCATTCAATGCATAGCGATTCGTGTACTGTGCAAGCTGTAGTTACGTACCTGTGGGTTGCTTGACTCTGTGCTCCATGTTGTCCTTCCTAGGCACCGTCCGCTGGGACTTGCGAGGAGAAGGAGGAATCCTCCTGTGTACCGACCGCTGGTGGACCTGTCGACAATGGAGGAACGTCATATAATACTTCGATACCGACTTGACCGAGCCACTATACATGAACTGTGTGCCAAGCTGGAGCCAGCACTGATGTCCCCCATCCGCCAACCCACAGGAATTCCCCCTCTGGTGCAGGTTCTGTCAGTCCTCCATTTTTTGGCAAGTGGGTCTTTTCAGACAACAGTAGCCATGTCATCAGGGATGTCTCAGCCTATGTTTTCTAAGATTTTGTCCAGAGTGTTGTCTGCCCTGACGAAATACATGCGGAGCTACATTGTTTTCCCTGAGGAGGGTGATTTGGCCACTGTGAAGGGTGACTTCTATGACTTTGGACATATCCCCAACATCATTGGTGCCATTGATGGGACCCATGTGGCCTTAGTACCCCCAAAAGACGATGAGCAGGTGTACCGAAACAGGAAAAGTTATCATTCTATGAATGTCCAGGTGGTTTGTTTGGCTGACCAGTACATCTCCCATGTAAATGCCAAGTTCCCTGGGTCAGTGCATGACGCGTACGTCATGCGAAATAGCAGCATCCCCTATGTGATGGAACAGCTACAGAGACAACGTGTGTGGCTAATAGGTGACTCTGGTTACCCCAACCTGCCGTGGCTACTGACCCCAGTGAGGAATCCCCGGACCAGGGCAGAGGAACAGTACAATGAGGCACATGGGCGATCTAGGAGGATCATAGAAAGGACCTTCGGGCTCCTGAAGGCCAGGTTTAGGTGCCTGCATATGACAGGGGGATCCCTAATGTACTCACCAAAGAAGGTGTGCCAGATCATCGTGGCCTGCTGTATGCTTCACAATCTTGCATTGCGACGCCAGGTGCCTTTCCTGCAGGAGGATGGTCCAGATGGTGGTGTTGTAGCAGCTGTGGAGCCTGTGGAGAGTGAAGAGGAGGAAGACGACGGGGACGACACGGACAACAGGGACACAGTTATACAACAGTATTTTCAGTAGCACACAGGTAAGAATCCCCCACGCCATTTGACATTTACTTCAGGCCTCCTGCATCTCTACTTTCTGTGTTTCCCCCCAGTTCCTTTCAACTGAATTGTGACTTTCCCTTCCCTTTCCAGAGCTGTATGACCCACTGCGTGACTTCTGCTTTGGTTTCCCTTGGAGTAAAGCACATTGACATTGGTATGTTGTCATCACAATGTAACTAAACATTTTTGAACCGTTATGTGTAATACATTTGTTAAGAATACAAGCAGACTCCTGAGTGTTTTAAGTGCAATTAGTGATTTATTTAAAGTGCTACATATAGGTCGATGATAGTAAAACGGTGATGGGTGGGGGTGGAGTAATGTCCATGGCAGAGTCCAGTTCTCAGTCGCACAGGTGCATTGTCCATATGCCTGTGGAAGGATGGAGCAGGGGCAGTTCAAGGTTGGACAGGGTGACAATGTGGGACAGTGGAATGACATCAGGGGGTATCTTATGCTGGCGGGGGTCTTGGCATCCTACTCTGTCTTCCTTTGTGATCTCAGGTTCCTCTTGCGGGGTGGTTGATCTTCAGCAGGAGGTGGGGTTCTGGTGGCCTGTCGTTGTGTGGGGGCCTCCTGTCCACTAGCGCCGGCGGAGGTGGTAGGCTGTTCCTGGTCCAGGCTGGTGACAGGGGCCCTTTGGGGTGCCACATGGTCCCGCAATGTGGTGACTATTTGGTTGAGGGACAGGACGATGTTCCTGAGCTCCTCTCTGTACCCCATGTACCGTTCCTCCTGCTGTGCCTGGATCTCCTGGAACCTGGCCAGTACCGTCGCCATCGTCTCCTGGGAGTGGTGGTATGCTCCCATGATGGTGGTGAGGGCCTCTTGGAGAGTCGGTTCCCTGGGCCTGTCCTCCCCCCCCCTGTCGCACAGCAGCCCTCCCAGTTGCCCTGTTTCCCCGGGCCTCTGTCCCCTGGACGGTGTGCCCACTACCACTGCCCCCAGGTCCCTGTTGTTGTTGGGGTGTTGGGTCAGCCTGGGTGCCCTGTAGTGGCGGACACACCACTGATTGACCTGTCCTGGAGACAGAGGCATGGGCCCGCTGGGTGGGAGCTGTGCTGATATTCCCAGAGGGGGTTAGGTCTGCTGTGGCCTGTGTCTGTGTGTGGGGAACCGACTGTCCAGAGGTCCCAGATGGTCCGGGCTGGTCATCAGGTTCTAGGTCGACAGAGCTGCTGTCCTCACTGGGGGCCTATTCTGGGGGTGGGATGGACAAATCTGGACCCTCCTGGCCGGTGTGTTGGCGTTCGGGCCCTGCAGGGGTAAAAGAGTATGGTTATTGCTTCTGTGTGTTCCATGGCGTGCGATTTGTGGGTGCCCTTGTCCCCCAGTGCTGGCATTCCCTTGTGGGAGGAGTTGTGAGGGTGGTTTGTGGGGGGGGATGGGTATGTGCAGTGGTCATGCATAGGTGATGGGTGTCCATGGTTTGTGTTGGCATTCAGGGTTTGGTTTTGGGTTGGGTGGGTTGTGCTGGTGACACATTGGCAGGGAGGATGTGTGCTGGGGGGTTGGGGGTGAGGGTGGGGGTGTAGGTTGGCATGCTGGTGGTTGGGGGGGGGGAGTAGTTGGGATTAGACTTACCAGAGTCCATTCCTCCGCCTACTCCAGCGAGGCCCGCAGGATGCAGGATGTTCAAGACCTCTTGCTCCCATGCAGTGAATTCGGGAGGAGTGGGTGGTGGTCCGCCGCCAGTCTTCTGCACAGCGATGTTGTGTCTTGAGACCATCGACCGTACTTTCCCCCGTAGGTCGTTCCAGCGCTTTCGGATGTCTTCCCGGTTTCTGGGATGCTGTCCCACAGCGTTGACCCTGTCGACGATCCTTTGCCATAGCTCCGCCTTCCTGGCTATTGTGGTGTGTTGCACCTGTGTGCCGAAGAGCTGGGGCTCTACCCTTATTATTTCCTCCACCATGACCCTGAGTTCTTGGTCCGTAAACCTGGGGTGTCTTTGGGGTGCCATGGGGTGGTGTGGATGAGGTGTGGGGTGGTGTTTATGGTGATGTGTGTGGTGGTGTGTGGTGATGTGTGCGTAGATGTGGTGTGGTTGATGAAGTTGGGTTCCTGTGTGTGTTGGGGTTTGCGATAGCTGTGCTCTCTCTCTCTCTCTCTCTCTCTCTCTCGCCTTCTCTCCGATTTTAGAGTAGTGGGGGTTTGTGGGTGATGTGGGTGTGTGTTTTATAGTTGCTTGGATGTGTGGGAGTGGTGTGTGTATGTGTATCAGGTGTGTGTATTTCAAAATGTCCAATGTGGCTGTGTTTTGTAAAGGTGTGTGTATTTTGAGCGCGGCGGTGTGTACCGCCAATGGAATACCGCGGTTGAAAGACCGCCGCGTGGATTCGTGGGTCGTAATGGCATTGGCGTGTTTGTGTTGGCGTGGCGGTGGAGGTTTGGTCATCTCCAGTTTATCGCTGCCCGCTGATGAGGCGGCCTTCCGTGGATGTCGGGTTTTAGGCGGATTGGCAGTTGAAGGTCAGAATGACCGTGGCGGTTTACCGCGGCTGCGGCGGTATGTTGGCGGCCTTCTGACCGGCGGTAAGGGCCTTTTACCGCCGAGGTCAGAATGACCCCCATTATGCCTTACACATTTTCAGGCGTAGCAGTCCTACTACAATACTAAGGCCCTTAGAACACAAACTACTCCAGGCTGTAAAACAAAAGTTTCAATCACAAGAGACCTTAACATGGACTGAATGGTGGGAGGAGTTATTATTTTGGGGTCTCCATTAACCTAAACAGAAAGAGTGTGTCATGCTGAACATTTTGGTGGTGGTCCCATTGTCCTAGGACCACCACAGGCTGGGTTGTGGGCAAACATGGTTTGAAAACAATGCTTGCAAAGTATTATAGTGCAACTTTGCCAGAGTGCAGTAAATATTTTAGTATCAAGGGATTTTATTAAATGCAAGCCCAGGAATGAATGAAAGTGATGGGCATGAGATGGGCATGGTTAAATCCCACAAAATAGATTACAACACTTTGAAAAGCAGTGCTTGCACACTGCTATGCTCAACCTAAAAAGGGCTATTTCTGGACCAAGAGCTAGCTTTCTGCCAGATTTAGTGTTATTCGGTCCAGCGGTTCAGGCTGTAGTCATGCCAAAAATTTCTACAGGAAATTGCATGGGGCAATCACGTTTTAGGACTCCCCTGTTTCTTGGCCCCTGCTTGACAAATCACCCTGAAAATTTCCGCACAGTGGCTGAAGTGAGGTGAGTACTAGTTTGGGAAATGTCGTGAAGATTTGTTAAACAGCGCCAAAGTTATAGGCAAAACAAAAATGGTCCTAACTATAACTATCTACCTCTTCCAATCAACTCATGTATTAATGTGTCCTCGGTTACTAATACAATCATCATAAAATCTGTTCAATTTTCTACACGCAACGCCTTCTGATTTCATCATTTATCGTCAGCGACTTATAACTCAAAATGTTCAATAGTTATCTTGACAGACCGACATTTTTGACATCGCTCTACAATTCTTGCAGTAATCTTGCTCAATTAATCATTTGTCAGCGTTTGCATGTCAACTCTACTTTTATATCAATATTGCACAAGTGAACTATAAAATCTGTTCAAAATAATGCACGTGATGCCTGCCTCATTTCAAATCACATCTCATTTCATTAATGATAAATACATAAATGTACAACAATTACTTGAATGGGACGTCACATCTGACCCAGCACTTCAATTCAAACCCTATTAATGCTGAATAGCTTACTTACCGGCATTAATATATGAAAATGAATATTTCATTAATGTTACGCCAATGAACATGCAGTTTTTGTTGTCTAAAATTTTACTGCAAATATTACATTGATATTATCAATGATGTTATCAAAGATATCATGAGTGCCATAACGTGTAGGCTAATTAGTAGTGCATGGCAAGGGGGTGAGTTATAGTTACTTCATGGCACAAGTTATAGTTACTTGAAATAACTCTAACTTTAACAGGTGAATTTCTCTGGTTTTGTGCATGTAAATTCAGAACCTAACTATGACTCCCACCAAGCAAAGGCAAACAGCTACCTTCCAATGGTGGGCACCTTTAGGAAATAGCTGGAGTTGGCTGTGGGAGGCGGAGGGTCCCCAGGGCAGTCTATGGCTCCAAGAGGGGGCTGCTGCCCCCCCTTCATTGTTAGAATTTAGCCCCGTGAGATGATGCTCCCTGAGCTTGGGTGGGCACGCAGGCCTCGTGCACTCCCTTCCTGTTTTTTTAAATATGCCTCTGGACCTGGCCCACCCAGGGGCTTCAATCAAACAAGTGCAGGAGATCACACATGTTTTTTTTTCAATTTTTACTGCGATTTGCTATGACATCTAGCATCTAGTTAAGAACTTTTGTCCCTGAGAGGTGATGATTCCCAGGGCGCTGGCGGTCCCAGCAGGCCAGCCCACATAAATAATTTCTAGTGCCCCAGGGAGGTGCCAGTCCACGGTACTGCAGGGGGGCTGGGCGGGGCCCCCCGCATCATTTTACAACTTTTGCCCAGGGGAATGGCTGTTCCTAGGGGTCAGGTTGCCCGCATAGATATTATACAGTGTCCCGACGAGGTGGTTGTCCCCGGGCTGTCATAAGTGCTAGGTGGGGGGCCCTGTGTGCCCCCTCCTATTTTTCCACAATGCCCCCCCAGGGGCAATATTACAAGCAAGCGCAGGAGACTGTGTTTGCTTTTTAAAAAAATAATAAATGCAAGAAAATTTGTGAATAGTTGCAATTTTCAGCGCAATTTCTTTTAACAAATGCTTTTTAGCCCTGGTGGGATCCTGGGGGAGCCCTGCACCAAGGTTAGGGGGTAGGGTAATGGTACCCTGCTCCTTTTTCTGTTTTTTTTACATTGAAAGCTCAGTCTCAAAATGACTGCCAGCACTTCCTGGTTGAAGTGTTGGCAGCCAATCAGATCTCTGCACGAGATCATCAGTATTTGTAAAGCCATCAAGACCCTAGATATACAAATGTGGATTTCCTTTAATTTATCCTAAACTAATAAACACATTTACACTAAATTGGGAAAAGGCTCATCTGTGTACCAAGAGCAACCTTTCTGCAAATTTTGGTGTAATTCTGTCCAGCGGTTTGGTTTGCAGCTGTGTCTAAAGAGTCGCTGAGAATTAACATGGAAATGCGCTTTTTTTTTACACCCCCCCTCTTTCTCGCTCCCTGCTTGACAGATCATCCCAAAACCTTCCAGGCACAACAAGGTTCCAGAAGGCACTTTTTGGGGAAAATTTTGTGAAGGTTCGTCACACGGTGCCAAAGATGTAGGCAAGTCAAGAAATGCTTTTTCTATGAAACTACGTCCTAACTACAACTACCTACTGGCGTCTGCCACCTCCCCGAGGCTTTAATCAAGTTGAATGTGGGGGACAGCTGATCCCCACTGGAGCTTGGGGGACCACCACCTCCCCAGGGATGTAATCAAAATCAATGCAGGGGGGCCAAATGGCCCTCCACAGCCCCAGGGACCACCACCTCCCCGGGGCAATAGTCTTCAGACTGTGGGCCTCGCAGCCCCCCACGAGGAGCCAATGATGGCCCTGTGGTCCCCCCCCACCTCAGGGCCGGCTCCTGCTATGTCCTGGGGTGCCCACCTGCAAGACATAGCTGTTTGCTCTCACTTGGCAGCAGCTTTGACAGCTTGCAAGTCCACTTGCAGCTAAGGACAGCTCGCAAACTGCTCTCCTCGCTGCAAGCTGAGGTTTAAGGTAACTATAACACGCGCCTTCACCATGCACATCTAATTACTCCACATATTATATGATTGATGACATCTTCTCTGGCATCTTTGATATTATCACTGCAACATTTGCAATAAAGTTATTGATAAGAAAACTTTGCATGGCAAGGGTGCAAGTTATAGTTAGCTTAGGGCACGAGTTATAGTTACTTGAAATATCTAACTATAATGGCTGAATTTCTATGGTTTTGTATGAGTAAATTCAGAACCTAATTATAACATCCCTATTACCTTTCGGTTTTTCAGTGAATATATATATATCTATATATATATAAAGCGGTCGCCATGAGGTAGTTATAGTTAGGACCTGGTTTCTTTATAAAAAACATTTTTGTACTTGTTTATATCTTTGGCGCCGCTTCACGAATCTTCACGAAAGGTTCCAAAAATATTTACAAATCCCGTTAGCTGCTGCCTGTAAAGTTTTGGGGTGATCCGTCCAGGGGGGCTGAGAAAAAAGGGGGTCCCAAAAAATGTTTTCCTCATTCATTTTTCCACAGGGATTTTGAACAGCGATAGCGCAAAAACTACTGGACGGAATTAAACCAAATTATGGTAGGAAGGTAGGTCCTGGTCCAGAAACAGTGCTTTTCTGTTTTGGTGTAATTCTGTTCAGTAGTTTTTGAGGAATTAAGGGGAAAACAAATGTGTGTATCTAGGGAAGCAAAGGATTCACAACCCCTAATGATCTTGTGCTGAGATCTGATTGGCTCACAACACTTCAACAACAGAACCCATTGAAGTGTTGTCAGCCATCTTGGGACTCGGCTTCAGTAAAAAAAAAAAAAAAGGGGCCAGGGTACGAACACCCTGACCCCATAGATCTGGTGGTGGACTCCCAAAGGGACACCCCCCTTCCCCAGGGCTAAAAAGCATTTTTTTAAATTTTACGAGTGAAGACGCTGGGGATCCGTGACTCCATGCATAAAAATTTTTTTAAATGAAGCACGGTCTCCTGTGCTTTGTTAGCCTAATGCCCCGAGTGGGCCAAGTTCTGGGGGTTTTTTTATTTTTAAATGGGGGGCAGCCACCTCCCCGCGCCCCAGGAACCACCCGACCAGGGCAAAATGCATTGTACTTGTGGGGGGGGGTTATGCAGCCCTCCCCAAACCCCAGGAACCACCACTCCCCAGGATCTATATGGATATATGTGGGAGGGCCTTGGCCCCCCTGCATCTCAGGGACCACCCCCCAGGGCAAACAGTAAAAAATTGAAAGGGGGTCACCACCCCCGGGGTTTTCTTCACATTGGAAGGGGGAGCGTGCAGCCCCCCTCGTGTAGCCGCAGGCTTCCCCTGCAGTACCAGGTAGCCCGTAAAGAGGGCAGTTTAAAAAAAAAAGAACAATTTTTAAAAAAATAAGGAGGGCCCAGGGGGAGCCCTTTCATAACACCATTGATAATATCAATGTAATATTTCCAGTAAAAATTTTGTTGAAAAAACTGTGCATGGGGGTGGCGCGAGTTATAGTTACTGTAGGGCGCAAGTTATAGTTACTTGAGATAACTCTAACTATAACTGTTGAATTTCTATGTTTTGGTACGGTTAAAATCTGAGCCTCCCTATAACCTTTGTTTTTTTGAGTGAATATAGATATATATATATATACATATATAAATATATATACCTATATAGGCACATATATACATATATATATATATATATAGAGAGAGAGAGAGAGAGAAAGAGAGAGAGATACACACACACACAAATATATACACACATGTATACCTATTCTTATATACACATGTATATACACTTAGATACACACAAATACAAGGACAGTTACATATCTAGATGGACACATACATGTAGGAGTGGATTTACTAAACTTTGATGCAGTGCAGCTCAGGATGTTATTGTGCTGCATTGTGTAAAGGCAAGAGAGAGAAGAAATATGCCATATCTACTAAGGTATAGCGCAGTTATGCGCTCTCATAGCCCTGGCGCACTGTGCGCTGTAGTGCTTTAATTTTTTGTAAAAAGTCATGCAAATCCTCAAAAATTGGTTGTTGTATGGGTTTGTAAATCACAATTGTAATTGTATATATATATATATATCGCTTACTACCCCTGACGAGGCATTGAAGCGCTTTTCAGCAAGTAGCATGCCACTCCAGAATCCAGAAGGATTAGTGGTGGATTAGTATAGGGACATTTGAGTACAGTATTAGTATTAGGTAATTTGAGCGGAGGATATTTGAGTTTGTTAGTTGGATTGAATAGAGTAATGGAGGGATAGAGGAGGGAACAATCCAGAAGTGTTATTTGGGAGTTTATAGTAATAGAATGAGGTTTGTGATGAGTAAAGGAGAGATGGAGGAGGGAAAAGTCTGTAGAAAGGGGTAAGGGAGATCATACTAGTAGAATGGGTTTTGGATGAGTCGAAGGTGAGATAAATTAGGAGAATTTAGTAGGGTTGTTAGGGAGATCATAGTAGTAAACTGAGGTTTGGGATGAGCCAGGAGCAGTAGAGGCAGGAAGAGCTTAGGTAGGGGTATTTTGGAGAATATAGTGGTAGAATGGGTTTGGGATGATTCAGAGAGTGTGGATTGAGGATAGATTGATAGAGGTATAGGGTGATGGGGAGACAGAGTAAAGCTTATGAAAGAGTATATTTTTTTGTGTGTTTGTTTTTCTCTTGTACACTAGGACTAAAGTAATAAATAAATAGAAATGTAAATACATAGTAAGGGAATGTGTAAGGAATGTAATAATGGATACAATATTTTGAAATTTAAAGTTGTATTGTATCAACACAGACTTTTAAGACTTGTAATATCTGAAGTTAATTTAATTGTGTACTTTTCTAACATTATTTTATCTTTCCTCAATATTTCAATAGTGAAATGCTTGCAGATAATAGTTAAGATAAGATTGTTGCATTGTGATAGATAAAATGAAAACAGAGATTCATAAGTATCTAATCTAACAACTTTTCTAGGAACTATGCAATGACCTATGAACATATTAAGCATAGAATAATATACACACATACATATATATGTATATACACATACATACATTATATACATACTTATATATACATATATACACATTTGTACCCATATATACACACACACACCTACACACACATACACATATATATACATTTAACCTTGAGTAAAATATACATTTGTTAAACAGGAGTGGAGAGTGTATATATCTGGTTATGTGTATATATCTAGATATGTGTATTTCTTCAAGAAACATGTATAATTACTGTTTTATAATAACAATATTGTTATCAGATTATAAATGTTTACCAACACAGGCATATGCAGTCCATTGCTGTTTGGATATAGTGGCTATAAAGGAAAGAGCCAACTCTTGAGTAGTCTTCTGAAGATAAGATAGTTATCCGTGGATCTTATATTTGGGGATAATGAATTCCATAGTTTGGCCACTTGAACAGAGGATGTACCGTCTATTGTCTTTTTCTTGTATGGTGTTTTTTTTTTTAACGTGGTGACAATCTTGAGCAGAGGTTTCTTTGTTGGACGTATTTGGTTATTTTTTTTCCTGATGAAAAGCGGTCCTGTTCCATTAATTGCTTTGTGGGTGATGCCCACAAGCTGAAGCATCTTGAAGGTGGATCTTCTGGCAACCGGTAACCAATGTAGTGCCCTCAAGGCAGGGGAGATGTGGGCTTGTAGCTTTATATGTAGTAGTAGTCTGACAGCCAAGTTCTAAATGTGTTGTAGTTTTTTCATAATAGATAGAGATTATCCATTGTAGAGGCCATTGGCGTAATCCAGTTTGGATAGTACAAGAGAGATAGTAGCCCGGACCTTGTGTTGAAACCTGAGCTGGGGAAAGATGCGTTGCAGAGTTTTCTAGGTGATGAAGCTTGATGTTGTTAATTTGGCCACTTGGAAACACGTTGTTAAGGTGGAGTCCTTGATAACTCCAAGTTTTTTAACTTCCTTAAATACTTGAGTAGGTGGTCCCAAATCATCAGGCCAGTTGCACAGTGGTTCATAATACATTAATTGTTTTAAAAGTCCACAGTTGAATACCTCCATTGAAAGTGGGACTCTTTTAAAGGGAGGAAAGTTGAAATTACTCTATCAGCTGAATTAGTCTCAGCTTCTCTATTGAACAACTAGCCATTTTGTTTCACAATGTGCTAAATTGCTGTTGTGTTTCTAACTTGGGAAGACTAATATCCAGACAGATATAGCACACCAGTCAGGATCCATGCTGAAACCTCTACATTGATTTCTCATACCAATAAAAAAACAACCACCTCCGGAAGCCTGAATCCCTCCAGCACCTGCAGGCATAAAATGTGTTAATTTGTGGTCAGCCATCAGAGCACACGTGAAGATGTCCAGTAGTTGTCATCAATCACTCTGATGGAGTGTCTGTAGCATGTTCTTCAGTGCACCCCGTGCATGTCCTGAGGAGTTTGGGAGGATGAATTGTTGTCCTCAATGTATATTAATGTGGAGTTGGTCTTTCATGGCCCATGATGTGCAAGGAACTTGAGTATGTTTACGTTTCTCTGAGTTGCCGCTAAGAGTTTTCATTGGCGCTATACATGTGACTATTTCCTCCCCCCACACCCCTTTAAGCTGTTCAGCTCTCTCTTCTGCACTTGAACCTAGCTTGCAATAAGTGACTTCCACCTGCTGGGGATGCAGTTCTCGCTGCAAGCCTTAGCCATGGAGCACAAGATGCTTCTAGGGTCAGCCCAATTTAATGGTCTATGGGAGCTGCCCTAGTATGCTAAACCCAGGGCATAGGTCAAATTCCCACATTTACTTTACCTGTTTGCCCCACTACCTACTCATACTTGCATTACCCATGCACAACTACGTGTCCTAGAGTGTTTCATCTGTACGTCCTTAGCTGACTGTGTGGCAAATAACAATGTGACCCCCCTCAGCTGTTAAGGTTTTGTTCATCTTGTTTCTTCAATCATGTGATCGCCCATTACCCTAGTATTCCAAGTAGCATTTTACCTTGTCCCCAGTCAATTCAATTTGCCCCATCTCCTGTAATCGCTCGGCTTGGCAGTCATCCCTTCGGCACCCGCCCTATTCAGATGAGCAATGTCAGTAACCCCTGTATTTCCTGCAATTCGTTGTGGATTCCAATGTCTGTGCAACCGCTAAATGGGCAGGTATTGTCTATGTGTTCACCCTTCCCATAACCCCAGGGTCACTAGAATTATGTGATCTTTTGCGGCTGTGGCAATTTCTGCATAAATATGGATTTGCTGCATTTGCCATATAATTCATCATATACTGCATTATCTGCAGATTTCCACCAATAAAATTGTTCTAGTAATAATGGATCAGAGATTATTAAAAACGTAGTGATGTCTGGCCCTGCGCATTGGAAATTCCTTTGTGAAGGCTGATTGATCATATTTTAATTGCTTGTGGCTGTATTTGGGCATTAAACTTGTACGAATAAGACAAAATCTTTGCCCAGACTGTGTTACTATTTTTCAAAATAAAAAAATAATGAAGTAATTGTGCATTACCCCCACATAGTTATTTTGCCCTTCTTGCCACATAATTTAGTAAACCCTGACGCATAATTTGGTCCTCCCCTGCAGCATAACTGAAAATTCTGATTAACAGATGCGTGATCAAAAGAAACATGCACACACCCCCTCCAGCAGCTGTCCCAGTCAGACCCCTGTCACCTCTTTAATGCCTCTCTCTATCTATGCAAATTGACTTGTACTGATGTGTTCCCAAGCATATACCCCTGTCCTTCCCTAGCTGCTCCCCCACGGGGAAGATGTCCCAAGTTGCATCACTTCCGTAGTTCCCTAGTTTTCCAAGCCAGTTGCATTTTACTCAACCCCCCCCCCACCAAACTCACACAATACCCCTTTACTACTACCAATATCTCAGTACCCTAAAAGTGAGCCTTCTCTGTACCCTACTCCCTGTATTCCAGTAGCTAGGCTCGTGTGGTGCATCCGTGCCCCCATACTCCCGTAATCGTCCTCCCTCTTCCACAGTGTAGTTGTTTCCTATCTATGCAACCCCCCACCCCCCTCTGTATTCCCCCTAAATTGGCATTTGTCTAGGGTGACCAGACGTCCCGGATTTCCCCGGACAGTCCCGGTTTTTAGAGGACTGCCCCGGTGTCCCGAAGCTTCTCTTAAATTTAAACAAATGTCCCGGTTTGTCAGATCATTTAATAACTGTCCCGGTTTTTGGGACAAAGGTCAGATCATGTAGGGAAGGAAGCATAAGTAAAGTATGAAATAATTAAAGTAATTTATCTTTTACTGTCCGGCAACACAGTCCCCTGTCTGCTCCCAGCAGGGTTCACGGTAGGAGATCAAGCCATAGCTAATTTTATATATGTAGTCTTGTAAATGTGTGTGTGTGTGTGTGTGTGTGTGTGTGTGTATATATATATATATATATATATATATATATATATATATATATATAAACACACACATATGTATAGGCACATATTCACAAAGCTACGCAAAAAAAACAGGACAGATGTTAAAGTGAGAGTAAAGTCTTTAGTCCTTCTTTTATGTCTGACCTGTCCCGGTTTTCGCTCCTCAAAGTCTGGTCACCCTACATTTGTCTTCAATCTATGCCTCCATCTGTATTCCCCTCGCTGGACAGGAATTTACAGTCTTTTACCCAATTCCTATAATCTACCTTCCTAGGTGCCATTGCCATATACCCCCATTTCTCCAAGTAACTGCAGTTTTGCAGGGAGTATATGGATGCACCATCCACACCCGTCATTCGTGCAATCTAATTACTGTGAAAGTGTTCTCCGTGTTTCTGCCAGCCCCAACCCCCAAGGACCCCCTTTAGTAGTGTGGGTGCCCCCCATAAATGGCAATTGCCAATTTCCCTGCACTATTGGCATCCGAGTTTGCTTACAGGGGGTGCCAAGAAATGCGCCTGTCGCGCTCGGCGGTCTCTACCTCTCCTTCCCGCCCCGGCCGTCCCGCCCCAGCCTCCCTCCTCGCCCCGGGCCGCGCGCCGGCCCTTCCCGCGGACCCCCGCGCCACCTAGGCTGCAGAGCGGGATTTTCAAAGCTTCGGTTGGAGACGAGACGTCCTCCTATATATAGGGAGGGAGGTCGGCAGAGACGGCAGGGAGCCCAGAAGGAGAGGCGCTTCCCCAATCAAGGGTTCAAGAGCTGTACGGGGCCAGGAGGGGAGACACTGCTCCGCCTCCCCCCTGAGGCTGCCTGCAGGCCCCGGCCAGGGACAAGACCAGCAGAGCCGGACACTGCCCTCCTTTCCTGCAGGGACACCAGGACAGATGAGCAGGAGACTCTGTCCTTATGAGACGCAGGTAAACTCGGAGACAAGGACGGGTGGGGGGAGACACTGCTCACAGGCACTGCAGGGAGCACCGGGACAGTGGTGTGTAGGCAAACTTAGTGACACGGATAGGCGAGGGAGACACACTGCCCTCGTGAGATGCAGGGACACCAGGACAGGTGAGCAGGAGTCATTGTCCTTAGGAGACGTAGGTAAGGTGTGGCACAGGGACAGGAGAGCTAAACACTCTGTCCTCGTGAGCTGCAGGGAAAAGACCGGCTGCGCAGGAGACACTGCCCAGTGCTCTACATAACCAGGACAGGTGAGCCGGGGACAGTAGCTCGCCGAATACGCTGCAGGGAGAACGGGAAGAAGGGTAGGTGAACAGGGGCACCGCCATTATGACTCGTAGATAGACCCACGGACAATGAAAGGAATGAGCACCAGGTAGGTCAGGTCACGGGGGCATGGGCAGGTAGGCCAGAATCAGGACAGGCTAGCAGGCGACACGGCAGCTATGAGGTTCGAAAATGGGTCGGTGCAGGTGAGCCTGTTTCCGGACAGGGGAGTGTGGTGTCGTCACCAACACAGGACCACACCACTAGAGATGAGAAGGAGGTAGAACAAAGGAAGAGGGGGTCGAATACAACACAGCTGAGCATGAGTCACAGGTCAGATTAGGTGGGGTCAGGGCACGTAAAGTATAGCCAGGGCCCCGAGGCAGGACAAGTAAGGTGGAGATCGGGGCAGGTGAATAGGTAGGCGGGGGGGGGGTGACAAAGAGACAGCAGTGGAGCCAAGCAACCACACGCCGGGGTCGGTGGGTAGGAGTCAGAGCGGGAGTTGGACCAGGTAAGGTGGAACGAAGCCGGTGTCCCGGAACTGGAGGTAGGGCAGGTTAGGTTGGGTCGCTGGAGTAGAAAAAGGACAGTAACGTGTGAGCAGGAGGCAGGACAGGTGAACAGGGGGCGAATTAAATGTCAGCGGGAGTCAAATGAAGGGAACAGAATTCCGAGCTGGGGGACACATGATAGCAGATAAATGGTACAGATGGAAAATACACGGGAAATAAACGGGAATAGAGACAGGCTAGCAGGCAATCATCTTGTAAAGCTGCATCAATATGGATGTTACCCATAAGTAAACGTATCTGATTTTGTATCATTTTCGTTCTAGTTATTCTCATTTCCCAGCGTCCCTTCATTGGTTCACCAAAATGCTATTGTGTTTGGCCTATTTTCAAGTCTGTCATGTGCTCCCATCCCACATGCGCCACACTCAGCAAGTTCTTTATTAATCAACTTTTTGAATTCTGGTACTTGTAGTTCCCCTTTACCAGTCAAATGTCCTTCCTGTCTCCCTACTCGATTCTTTATCATGCTATCCTATTTTAGGTTGAAAGCTTTCAGTATCACACCAGTTCCTTCCTCCGGGGGCGTCAGCGTTAGAGCTTAGCTCACTCAATGTCCCTCAGACATCACATCCCAGTTCCTATGTAAACAACAGCCTGCCGTGCTCACCGGTGGTACAGTGCTTAGACTCTCCATAGGGAGCAGCTGCCGTACCCGGCTTGTAGCTTGGAAGGCCCAGTCCGCCTCTTCCCACCTCTGGTTTCAGCGGCCATGACGGCAAGGGCAGCAACAGAAAGTAACTAGGGTTCGAAAAGCCATATTTCCTTTCAGCTATGTCCCCTTTCTTCCCTTACCCCTGGTTGTTTAAGGGGGGAGTCTTCCCAATGATGACAGTTTTCTGACGTGGGTGGGCGATGTCACTTCCGCTGGCCCTCCTATATTGGTGAATGACGTCCATGATGTGAAGTTGGTGTGCGGCAAAGGGTTATACTGTATCGAACGGGGACATCTTTCTCTGCCTCTCCCTGCTCTCTACATTGAAGTCACGTGATCCCCATCCTGCTTCTTCCAGGGTCTGGAGTGGGAACTTATAGACAACAGAAAACCTATTACTTGCCGCACATTCCTATAATATCGAGTATTGTATAGGTGCTCAATACATTCAAGACATGCCTGTTGTCAAGCATGTGTGTCGGAACAAGAAATCTTGTACCAGCAAACTAAATTTATATCAAAAAGTGAAAATGGAGCACACATGGGATAATGTCATTCTATTCTCAATTCTGAAGTGGTCATAACCCACTGAGTTGTGTAAGAGAACCGTAGTAATATAAATATACCCAAATGTGGTATCAGTGCAATGTATAATAATGTAAAAAAATTAGGAAAAAGAAAAGTGTGTTAATAAATCATAATCATTAAGTTTAATAGATAACAATAAATTAATTATTACAAAAATTACAATACAGCTAAAGTACCATACCAAATAACCTATCAATACATGAAAAAGTTCACCAGAAATTTGACAATTTGTATATTTGAATCAAGAACAGAGCGGTTCGTCCCTTAACACATTCATACAGAGTCCAACAAATTGGTTATAGGGGTGGAAATTATCCACTGATGATTTGAAGCAGAAGGACTTGTCTTCATCCAATAGGGAAATGGGTTGTCAAGTTCATCCAAATTCTTCCAGGGTCTGACTGGGACAGGAAATAGGCTCCAGTACCAAAATAAAAGTAACCCCTGGTAATGAATTAGATAGCTAAATAGTTGCCTCTGTCTAAGTGTTTTGAATGGTATGGAAGATTGCAAGGATTTGTGCTTGCTGCAGGCCATTTGTTTTTTACTGCTGATTACCCTGATAGTAAAACAATCAACAGACTATAAAACAGGCCCATAAACACCCAAAAACACTGGCCCACACACTGACCTGTCAGCAGTACTTTAAATGGGGCGGTACTGTCCGGTACTGAGTACCAGCACTTTTTTATTTTGAGAGGGAGAGTACCTGCACTTCTCAAAGGAAAACGTCATACTTTTCATTGGGGAGTACCGTCTCTTCTCAAAAACAAGCAGGTACTCTGGTACAGAGTAATTGCACTTCTATTTTTCCCTTTCAAGCACTGTCTGTCAGACTAGCCCATCGGGCACTGCCTGATTACCCTATAGGCCAGTCCACCCTGACTTCTTCGGGTCTCTTCACATCTTCACACTTCCAGACCCCTTCTTCTGTTGGCTCGGAACATGAAGGACGCCATGTCTACATAGTGTCCACAACTTTTTGTATCACTGCCCTAACCCCTCTGTCTAGACCCCACATAAGAAACATCACCCATGATGTATTTACTATATCCATCACTGTTCGGTTAAATATCCAACTGGAAGGCAGGTTTCATAGGACAGGAACCCTGTAACTTGATGTACTTCACTGTTACAAATCTTCCTTGACTTAGTCTCAAGCAAAAATAGTATGGCAGTGATGTCTAGCATCGATCCGAGAGGGGCATATTCATACCATAGTTTCAGGATAACCGAAGACTTTGGGAATTAGCTCATTTACACTCATTTGGCTGGATGCTAAAACGGATTTGCAAATCAATCTCATACGTTTACAACTACATTTGTAGTATGAAAACAACATACAAACATTTATCCTAGCACCAATGTATATGTTGTACGTTAATGCTTTTTTCCTCCAGTGGGAAAATAGACCCCCTCATCAGCTCACATACGCTCACAAAATTTGGTGGTGTTCCCACCCTGTGCCTATCCTGGATACAGAGCTACTCCTGTTGCGGTTAGGAATAAATCAGCAAACGTGATCAAAGTGAAAATGTGCTATCGCATGAGAGTGTAAACATGTACAAAATCGCATCCTTAAAGGCACCTACTTGTTCTACAAAATACACCCACCCAGCAATGCTCATTCCCCTCCCTTACAAATAGGTTAACTTGAACGTAATACTGCTCATACCATAATAAGCCTATTGACAGTTTGCGAATTATAAGTCTGACTTTGCAGCTGTGAATCTATCAATTGCCGGTGAATTTGACCTTGGGGGCGCAAATGGCCCCTTTATGCATATGCGTCCTGTATTGTGTTGGACATATGCATTTATGATATGGAAGTCAGAAAAAAGGCATCATAAACAGGTCCTTTGAGCCTTATGTCCCATAACAATCTGGGCCATCAGGTGACATTTACAGCTCACACTGTTTACCAGGCTTCTTCATTGAGCAGCCAGCGAGCTACTGGTAGCTCTCCAGCGACCTTTAGGTAGCTCACTCGTTTACAGCCCTCCCCTACTAAATCTGAAGCTTTTGCTTGGTAAATTAAAATATACCAACATTGAAAAGTGTGTATTTGAGACTAAAATGTATGCATCTTTAAAACTCGTACGTTGATATTTGGAGAAAAATGGTTACATTTCTGAAATACATTTACAGTTGATAGTTACGTGCTGAATATAGGGGTCTTTTGGAGGCTTATTGGTAAGAGTATTATCTTAGTGCCCTGGCACTGCAGCTACGGCTGCTACGTATTTATTACCCACATAGAGGTAGTCTACATTGGCAAGACTTTTTACATTACTGCTGGCAACCTGGCCTGATGCACTGAGGTGTTCGCTGCTGGTAATCGTGCTTATGATGCCCTCTAATGTAGCCTTATCTGATGTTGTCAATACTACAGCACTAATAATATTAGTAGCGCTGGAGGATTTACCTTATCAATAAGTAACTCTCTATACAGAAAAGTCTGGAGACCACTACTGTACACCAAACAGCCTTTTGGGGTTACGCACAAGGAGTTATTACCAAGGGACGCTGAAGGCATCACTAATACAGAGTGCGTGCTAAGGGACACCATCTAGAATCAGTTTCATATTTACTTTTGGTCTTAGAGTCCACCATGGTAACGTCCACACAATGAACTTCCCGATAGTTCTCAGAGTTACGCACACTTGCGTCCCTCCCCTGCTTGCGTGCACCTTACGCACCTGATTGCTTGGTGTCACAGGCACGTCCATGACAACAAGGTGTACACAAAAAACTTCGACCGACCTGGGGCGGTCTGGGAGTTCAAAAGGAGACTGCGTTACAGAAGTGTGCCTGTGACAGCGTTTTTCCCCAGGTGGTTTTGTGAACAGACGTTCTTCAACTGAGACCAAATTTCTGCTTCGGCGAGGTGAGTGCCCACTATAAATTTAGGTCATATTTTATAAAAACAACACATTTTTCATAGCCATCTTGGAAATTTCGGCAAAGTTTTAAACAGCTAATAAACCATTACATATACATTACCTTTCAAGGCAAAATACAATTTTCTAAAGATGGAAGAGGTCCAATGGTAGGCGCACGATGGTGGAGCCACAAGGCAAGAGTTTAACTCCGCTTCTCCATTGTACTATACGTGTGGACCTGGGCAAATTATCAGTCAAGTCCCTTACAAAACCTAAAACTGTGACCATTTAGACCCCCCTTAAAGGTCTGCCTTAACCAGTTTGTAAAAATGAATATTTACATGGTTTTTAATGTATCCAGAGCAAAATGCTTATCAAGAGCAAAATGCACGAACTCGGAACCAGACAGGCACGATAGCAGTTTTTAAATAAGATCAAATTTCGAACTGATGGGATTTCAAATTAAAAATGCCATGTGTGAAACTATTTTTCAGTTATGTTTCAGGGTCACCCAGCGGCCTTACTGTCCCTTAAAGGTAAAGAGAACTACACGCAACTGACGCACAATTTATCAATTCGAGCATGTGAGGGCCAGTATTGGAAAACTATGCTTACTGGATTGCTGCCGTAGATGAGACTTTTACCTTGTACACATGATCTGGGAGACCTTCCACTGCAAACAGACCACTTTAAAATAACAATCATCTAATCCACACAGTTATCCACCAGTTTTAGATGATATTTGTCTCAGGAGAGTACAGAGGAGATGACGTTTTTTTACATTGTATATTTAGATTCCTTAAACTGAAAATGGAAAGTGTGAACAATAAAGTCGATGTAGAATTTTGCTGAGTAGTATTTTAACACAGAGAGCAGGGTATACATATTTCTCATTTGCATGTGTTTATTAGTAGCAGGTAGCTTCATGGTAATCTGGATTCACTGCATTTCATGAGCTACATTCTCAGCTGTGAGGCATTCACTTCTCGAAGAACTTGTGCTTGGTTTGTAGGCAGTGTAGTTAGCTGATTGTGTGCTCCTGTTTGGCAATCACTAACTGTACTGCCATCAAAACAAAACGCAGAAGCAACTAGTACAAAAACCTAACCAGGAATTTTGGATTTCAACTTTTTATATTTTTAGAATAGTTTGATGGTGAATTACTGAACCCGATTACATGTCAATTGACACAGGATGTCTTCTTAGGCTGCTAAATGATTTCGTTGTAATGAGTTACTTTTATTTCCAATGTGTGAGTGCATTATATGACTGAACATAGGGTTTTGATAGTTTGGCAGCAAGGACAAATACGGAAAATGCTTGGATCCAGAAAGAAGTAGGCATTTACAGTTACCATTCACACACAATCCTAGCATTGTTGACTCTGTACCTCAAACCCGAGTGAAAATAAAAGGACATATGCGAGCTGAATGTTTTTCTACTAGCTGTGCACACTTTCTAATACATACGTGAATCAAAGTGGGCTCATTTATTTTAGTTGTGCAGTTATGAAATATTACATCAATTAATACTAGGACAATGACATGACCCTGAAGTGTTGTCACTTTTGAAATGTAGATCTCTCCTCAAGTGAAAGTAAAATATAACTGTAAAATTATAATAGAAATTGATCTGAGTTTCAGTTCCAGAATAACAAGTTGTATTACCAAACAATGGTAATAATAAGGGAGAAGAGGTGGCCTACTAGTCGAGGTCAGATCATCCCCATGGAAAGGGCACCCAGAGCCCCAGTTCGCTACAAGATGGTAGAAGAGCTTGGCATAAATGCCTATCACATGACATAAAGTGCTTGTTGTGTAACATGGAATCCTGAAGTCTAGTCTCGTCTTCCTTGTCTGGCAGTAGTTGAGCGATCCTGGGGCAATTCAGTTAATCTACCTGTACTTTGGTTACCCAGTTGAAAGCACTTCAAAAACGATCAACTTCGCCATACATAGAGCTGTAAAGTATCTAAACATTTCAAAACGTGATTATGAAGCATTATATATAAGCAAGCAATGACGTAACCAAAGTAAGCTATTCCTGAATGTAAAATAAATGTAGAAACAAAGAATACGCAAACATTAAATAGTTATGCAGTCCGATTTAGTAGACGAGTTGCAAGGTTTTCAGAAGTAAACGTGTGCGACAACTCTTCTTAGTGGAATTGTTTTTAGCAGTGTCACCCTACCACACTTCCGAGTTCCAGTAGGTCCGCCATTTTGAATGACATGACAGGGTAATCTAGGCCCTGTTTACAAGTGATGCAGGGCACTCCCTCTATGGAAAGCAAGCTAGCCCGGCAGGATAGCGCCTACTGAAGCATAAAATGGAGATTAAAGCTATCCCTTAAGGTACAGAGGATTATAATGCATAGCACTGCAAACTGAAAAAAACAGAATAGAGTATGTTCTGCTCTCTCTCTCGTGCTCTCTCTCTCTCTCTATATATATATATATATAGTGTGTCTCAAAATTAAGTAAGCATTCACCAGTTTTCATGAGCTCCTTTTGTGAAGACACAATGGAAGTAATTCACAGGAAATAGAGTGATTCTCCCAGGCTCACACAACTTTCGTTAAGCATGGGAGCCATGAGTAGCATGTTCTTTTATTCCAAAGCCAGCGATTTAGTAATTAAACCATAGTTCCTCCTGCTGGGCCACTCAAGTGGAGGCACCATGGGCCTCATTCACTATGCATAAATCACACAGTACACTAACTAAATACATATTTAAATACAGATACTTTAGAATGTCGACTATAGCGACTCTTTATGCATAGATATAGTTAAAGACCAGCCATGTACATAGCAATCTGGAGCAGCCGTTAACACAATGTAGGTTACAGTACGAACATTAGGAGACTGTGTCAAAACAGAAAAAAAACAAATGATCATTTATACAGTTCCAGATCACAAAATTCACGGCAGATGGCCCTGTTGGTGCTCTCATTGCTACCCAATTTTTTACCTTTGACCTTCCAAGTTTAGACCCTGTAAATTGCATATAGGGTTAAAGGTACTTTATCCTACGTAGGCAGTGCAACAGCTAGTGTAATGTCATATTACACAAACCGTTGAAATGGCTTTTACTCCACGCACTCCTACTGGGAAGAATCTGAATTTGAATTATTAAGTAGACCGACTTTTTAATCAGCCTTTGCCAAGAAAAAGCATAATTCTGGAAACTTAATTTTTTGAAGTGTTGGGGGGTTCAGGATTCTGGGAAGATTCGCCTTTCACCCATGTCTCAGATAGGCAGACTTTGTATTATGCTGTGATACTTATGTTGGAGTGTGCTGCTTTGTTATGTTAGATCAGGTAATGAAAGGTTATAATAGGTTAGGTTGTGTTTTGTGATGCACTTTGTTCTTTTGTGTTAGGTTGTATTGTGTGAGGATAGATTAGATAAACGCAGGTTATGTTTTGTTATGCTATGTTGTGTTCTGCAATCTGTTGTGTTATGTTGGAACGGGTTAAGTTATTTCAGAATATGTTGTTATGTTATATTAGGTTAAGTTATGTTAACTCAGGTTTTGTTTTGTTGTGATGTGCTGTGTTCCTGTTGTGCTTGGTTGTTTTGTGTTATGTTGCGTGAGGGTAGTTTCGGTTAGGTTCTGTGTTGTTATGCAGTTTTATGCCGAAATACTCTTTTAAGAACGGGGCGCCATGATTATAAGATGGCGCATGAAAAAATGTTGGTATCCATCACCCTTGTTACCAGGCAGTGTAGTTAGCTGATTTGACACTGGTAAATAATCACTAACTACACAGCCAGGTGAAGAGGTGTGTAAAGCTTCTGGAAAGACGATGGCCTGGGACCCGATGTGCAATCTCACCCCAGCTGAAGACTTGGATCCGATCAGCTTGACCTCCCATTCTCCAAAATATTTTTTAAACAATGACCTCTCCATTCTGAGAGGAGAGATTGCATAATAACCACTCGTCGAGCAGAAAATATTATGCCTTATGAAATGGCATAGCTTTCATTTCAGCAGCATCCTTGTGTTATTCTAATGACTTCATTGCATTGAATAGTTTAGCTAAACTGCGAATGAATAGTTATTTTATGAATTCCAATGTACTCATGTTATTTCTTTCATGTAGCGATTTTGTAAAACATGGCAACTTTAAAACGTATTTAGAGATAATAAATTTCTTACATGTGCAGGGTATCGATTTTGCTTGCATTTTTTCTATTTTATACATGCTCACGTTTTTATTTGCTTTTTCAGGTTTCCAGTGTTTTCTTATATCTGGTAAATGCCCTTAATAACATAAATTCACATTCTGTGAATTGGATACTGAAATTGCACATGTAAATCAAGCAGTTTGCACAATGAAGTTGAGCTTGGGCATGCAAATGACCGACTCTATGTAAGAATTGTTGGTGTGGATTTGACCCACATGGACCAGTGTGGCCACCACCGTCTAGAAGGCTGCAGCCAAAAAATGTGGAGAATAAACGGTCGCCGTCAATCTTACTTGTCAGCAATATGTACGTAAACATTAGAAACTGCATGTATACTTTAAGATAGTTAAAATGGATTGTAATAAAAAAAGAATGGTCATCCACAACTTTTTTGTCCCAACTGTTTTACATACTTTTAAGTAAAAGCTGCCCTACTATAACAAAGGCTTGAATCCACGATTTTGCATACATTTCCAAAAAGTTATATGGCTTATTTACAAAGACAAAAACGTAGGTACGCTGGAATATCCAAACACGTTTAATGTGATTGCCTTTTGAAACAAGGTGTTCAGAACATGAAACCCAGGAGGCACCTTTTCATAAAGTTTTCTATATTTATAAGGGTTTGCCATGTGTAATTGTTGCACTGGAAAATGAAAGGAATAGTGATAGTGTAAATAAATCGACTAAAGAGCAAAAGGAATGGATGTCCAATGAAATAACAATCCAGTATACTCAAAAAGGTGAGCAGCCAGGAATTGGAAACATCTAATAAAAGGGAAGATACACCACGACAAAGCACACGAATGCACTGGTTAATGTCCTGTCCTCGGAAAGGCAGCTGTCTTGTGACCTCGACATCAGAATGGATGGCAATATTCACTTGAATTTGAATCTTTTCCCTTATGTTGGGTAGGGTATGGTTTGCCTTACGATACAGTTATAGTGAGAACAACCAGCATGGTAAATACAGAAACTATGAAGAGGTCAGTCATTTGTTGTCAACCCACCACAGAAGAAAGTCTGCCAACCAGTCAGGTAAGCACTGGGCCTACCTATCACAACCGGAACCACAACATACAAGCCATAACTACAGCACACAGTAACCTTCAAAGTCCATGATATGCTAATGTGTATTAGCAGGCGTGGCTCCTCGGCTAAGATGGAGGAACGTCACCCCCGCCAGCAGCAGCAGCTGACAAACATTTCCAATAAAATAATAATAACGTAGTTTGTTATCATTTTATTGTAAAAGGGGCAGGGCCACGGGCTGTGATGAGTATTGAGTCAGTGCGCATGTATGTTTGGCCAGCCGTCAGCAGCATGACAGCAGCTTTCAGATTGGCCGCAGGACGGCTGGGAGCCTGTGCCTGCAGCCTGCGGTGAAGGAAAGAGTAGCAGCGTGGTGGTGGCGGCAGCAATTCAGGTACGTTTTGGGTTTTCTAAAATTAATTTTTCTCCCCCCCCACACCCCTCCCCGCGACGCCTCGCCCCCGCCATGCACCGCAAGCTGCTCCTGTGTATTAGTTATATTGCAGGCAGACCTGTAGAGGACATAAGATTAACACATCTTACCTATTTCAGAAAAGACAACACATAAACTACAACTGACCACAAGTAAACACTGGGTAATAGCTATCAATAGCGCAGCAGGTGCAGTGGCCTGAGTGCAGGGACCTTCCATGAACTAATTAAGGTTATCCCAAGTCACTGCTTCTCTGTAAGAACATGGGACACCCCAAGGAAATGCATGCCCACCTTCACCCACAAAATTTCAGGAAGCTCCGTTGGCACCTATGGTGTCTTCTTTCATTCCGAATTTTTGTCAGCCACTGTGCAGACACTAGGCCCTCTTACCTTAAATCCACATCTCTCCAAATAGACGACTACCAGTAAATATGCTTCTCACCCTCTTTTTATTTAATGTCAGACCAAGGTGACCTACATGCCTTACTTAGTCTAGTAGTTCTATTTGAAGAAGTACAAGTTCCCCTATCATTAAAATGCCCTACTCAAAGTGCATATCCATTGAGACTTTTAACAAAGGATTGCAAAACGTCTGTCAACAATCTCTCTTTAAGCCTCCCTTTCTTCACATTATTCTAGGTAAATTTCAAATTTCCAGTAAATCCTCCCTCTATTCACTCGCATTCATGCAACTTACTTTATCTGTTCACCAAACAAATTTCACCTCCTTTTCAAGAATCCAATCAATGGGCCAGTGAGTGTGGCTAACTCTGGGGCAATCTTAGAGGACAATTCACAAAGCTCCTGTAAAGACAAAATATATTCTCTATCTCTAACCTTTTAATCTTCGGAACTTATTCGTTTTTTTAAGAGACTTAGGGGGTCATTACGACCTCGGCGGTCTTTTCAAAAGACAGCTGAGGCCGCGGGAGACAGAATACCGCCATTGCCGGCGGTATTTCTGTCTCCCTATTATGACATTTCCGCTGGCCCAGCGGAAATGTCACATCAACATTGCAGCCGGCTCGTAATAGATGTTGATGGCAATGCTGATGTGAAATTCGGGCAGTGAAATGCGTGACAGGGCTATGCAGGGGGGCCCCTGCACTGCCCATGCCAAGTGCATGGGCAGTGCAGGGGCCCCCAGGGGCACCCCAAGTCCCCTTACCACCGGCCTTTCCATGGCGGTGTGTACCGCCATGGACAGGCCGGCGGTCGGGGACTCATAATCCCCAGGGCAGCGGTGCTTGCACCGCTGCCCTGGGGATTATGACCGCCATGCGGAATTCTGGCAGGAAAATGGAGGGGCCGGCGGTATGGTGTTACCGCCAACATACCGCCGGCTGCCAGGGTCGTAATGACCCCCTTAGTCTGAGTTTGATCCCCTCAGCTGAGATCAGATAGCCATTATATTTCACTTCTTCCATGCGAAGACATATCTGTTCCTTCAAGTCTTTATTCGCTAGATGTTGATACTTTAAGAGCCTTTTTGAATGCGTAATTGTGTTCTGGCAATTTTACCTAACTACCAGGGTATCACCCTCGAACACTAGGGCATGATTGAATTCCTTGAAAAGTTGGTGCATCGCCCACTGGAAAACCGCTGATACGTCATTCTCCTGCAATAGAAAACAGCATCAATGGTGATAAAAGTGGTTAGCTGATGCAACTGTTTTACAACACTACAGAATGATAATCTGATCTCATTTCAAATTTTATAAACCACTTGGTTTGGCCCATCATAGCCATAATGCCTTCAGCTGTAGGCAATGGAAACCCAGCCATCTAAATGGCTTTAAGTCTATCAAGGTCTATGCAGACAGCTTGCTCAGCATTCGTCATTGTTGTAACCATATTAAGCGATAACCAGAGGGATGGCTCCACAGCTTCAGTAACTCATTCATCAATCACTGTGTCCAACAGGAATCATCTCCTCCCTCACAATAATTTCTACTCCTTTCATTTTGTGTTTACGGGTAGCACATTTCTAATTGCATAGCATATTCAACATTTTATGTACAAACCCAGTAGCATGTTTACACAAAATTGGTACCACATAATGTCTTGGCGAATCCATCCTTCACAATTTTAGATTTCTGACCATGCTCATTTACATATTCATCCTGAGCAATGATATCCTGCAACTTCCTGCACAGCCTTGGAACAATTCTCAAGATACTAAAAGGTGTTCAAATGTGGGTTGACCTTCTAGCCCCAAATAATGTTGCAGCATACAGAGATTACTTCAAATACTTCCTGAATTTTTAGGGAAGGTAACGGTTGCACAGTAGGTTTCATAAGGTTGACATCTCAAAAGCAAAGAATCATGCTACAAAAATGAAGTGCAAGAAAGGCTTTCTAGGCAACTGAAGAATAATGGAAGATTAATCACCATAGCCAACTCGTAAGCAACTGCTCACCCCTGTATTAATAGAGTTCTTTCTTTCTGTATACACACAAGAACACAAGCCATGGTTGGCAAATATTTAAACATACAAAATGGCCGACATACACGTGATGTGAGTATGCAAAACACAACAAAACGGTCTTTTTTAACTTTGAGATGCCCACTACACACCGTTTGGTGGCATGATATGTTATCTGTCAGAGCTTCAGTTCCAAGCACAGAAAAAAGTGGTGTTGGCTCACCCCACCACATACTTAAAGATTTTGGAAGATGCGACCTGACTAGAGGCGTTAGCGCCAAGCACAGCAGGGAGTAGCAAATCACCCCACAAGTAAGGAACTCCAATTCCTTTACTTCATGGTTCAGTGGTTCCTTTGAGCATCCTGGAGATGTGTGCCCTCATGGAAGACCGCAGGAGAGAGACAGCAATAAACAATTTTTGGCACTAGTTGGCAAGACATCAAGGGTGCTAGAAATAGAAAAAAAGTTACTCTGAGAACCCATTAAATAAGGGTTGAGGGGAGTAACAGAAAAAGGGTGGAATTATGAGGGACGAGCTAACCATAACTATAAATGCTGAATTTCTATGGTTTTCTGCAAGTAAATTCAGACCCTAACTATACCGTCCATGTAACCTTTGTTTTTTAAGTGAATTTTAAGGTTTTTTTAAATTATATTTCCTAACTATAACATCCCTGTAACCTTTGTTTTTTTCAGTGAATTTCTATGTTTAAAAAAAAAAAAAGTAAAGTAATTTTTATTACTATACATTGATGCAACCACTGCCACACATGACCTTTGGTCATGCATGGTGAGGGTTGGCCGCAAGGCCAACCCACTACAACTACCCAATCCCATGTCACGCACAGCCTTTGGTCGTGCATAGTAGTGATTGGCTGCAGGGCCCGGCCTGTGGCCTGGCCCTGCGATCAGTCCCCTTTAACCACCCAACCCTGCACGGCCCTCAGCCAGGCCCTGCATCCAATTCCTAATAAACACCCAACCTCATATGCTGTCTGAGTGGGTCTGTGACTGTGTGCATGACTACCTCAGTGGGTCTGTCAGTGGGTGTATAGGTCTCTGAGTAGGTCTCCGAGTAGGTGCATACGTCTGAGTGGATGTGTGAGTGGATGCATGACTCTGAATGGGTCTGTGAGTGGGTGTATCACTGCCTGAGTGGGTCTGTGAATGGGTGCATGAGGGTCTGAGTGGGTCTGTGCGTGGGTGTGTGGGGCTCTAAGTGGGTCTGTGAGCGTTTGAGTGGATCTGTGATGGGTGCATGAGTCTCTGAGTGGGTCTGTGAGGGGTGCATAAGTGTCTGAGTGGGTGTGTGAATGGGCCTGAGTCTCGTAGAGGGTGTATAAGTTGGTGCATGAGTCTCTGAGATTTCTTAAAAACAATTTAAGGCATTATTTGCAAATTTTCCACAACATTACATGGGAGAGGCCGTGCTGACAGATGAGACAACTTTGCAAATTTCATGGTTGGGGGAAAAACTTTTTCTCCACATATTCTATTTAATGTAACATTATAGTTAGGTGAATATGCTAGGACAACATTAATGTTTTGAACTTAAAACACCGAAATTCAACAGTTATAGTTAGCAGAGCTAACTATAACTTGCAACCCTGCCATGCAGTGCTTAGCCCCTTACAAATTACATCACTCATGACATGTTCTATGACATCATTTCTGACATCAATGATGACATAATTGATGGCATCACTGATGACTTCACCCATGTTTCTTTTGAAAACATTCCTCTATAAACATGTAGGGTATTAGAAGCTTGAATTTAAGTACAAAAAAACTCAGAATAACATGCAACATCATTAAGGCCATCACAGATACAGCTCCCTTTGGTGTAGCAGGCATGTGTTATGAGAAACACTGACCCCATGCCATACACTTCATGGGTAGTCTACTTCACATTAACACTCAACCACAGGCATATGGGAAACCCCCACTGCATGCGCTGTTCAATATGTATATAAATGTTCAGAGAAATCCAAATTCCTCAAAATAATGAACGTCTGATCCAAAATGATTGCCGTACTATGGACATTTTTTATCTGTGCTAAACCTTTCACAATCACCAAACCTCAATTGAGAAATGAAGTTGATATAAGTAGAAAATGGGTTCTGTGAACAGTTTGTACTCTATGGAGAGAGTTTACTTTGTACCACACTGTTTTCAGACATTGAAACTCATGGAAAATACACTACAGAGTATTAATAAAAATCATCTACTAAGAAGACCATTCCCCCCCTTCCCCAAAAACGTTTTAGCTCCGGGGAACCCATACCACAGGGCCATCAGGGCCATTCATTTTTCAAAGGAGGGCCATGTGGCCCCCTTCCCCAAATCTTATTGGCCCTATCCCTGGGCCACATTACATTATAATGGGGAGGGGGTGCTTAGCCCACCTCCCCAAGCCTTAATATTCCCCAGGGACCCAATCCCCTGGGGCAGTATTTTATTAAAAAGGGGAGGGGGCCAGGCAGCCCCTCCTCCCTCAAGCTGCATTCAGCCCCGGGTACCCCATCCCACTGGGCCAAATTAATTTATAAAAGGAGGGGAGTTGTGCTATCCCCCCTCCCAGGGCCATTTTCAGCCCCCGGGCCCCAATGCTCTGGGCTGAATTACTCTATTGTGGAGATTGGGTGCACCACCGGGCCCTGAAAAGGCACGCCCCCCCCCCCATTCCCCAACTACCCCGGTGTAATTACCACTCAATTCCATTAGGTGCAGAAGGTTGAACTTGTATAACCAGATATTCCATGATCCTACCAGATGGTTCACCACCTGAAAATTCTCCGGTGGTCAACCTATTTCTAGAGGCACATGGCCTCATGGCACAGGGTCCATAACCCCACCCTGCCCTGTTTTTTGCAGTACCCGGCGGGGGGGGCGGTGGTGCTGTACGTGAACACCTGTTCTAGCCTCCCCTTGGTGGATGGGAAAGAAGGCTTTTAATGCCCAGTGTGTGGCCCTAAGCTGCAGAAGTTTGAAATGGAGCCAGGACTCCGATCAAGACCAAGGACCTCTGATTTCCACCTTTCTAGATGGCCACCCACAAGTGATGTATCGGTTACCATTATCAACTCTGGGTGGGAAATGGAGAGAGGTCTGCCACTGACCCAATCGTTGTCCAGCAACCACAGTTGCAGATCTTTTGCAGTCTCCTCCGAAATCTGAACGTGGTCTGGGAGGTCCCCTTGATGTTGAGCCCACCAAGATTTCAGGTCTTATTGCAGAGCCCGTATATGCCACCTATCATGCCTGACCAGCGGGATGTAGGGGGCCATGGGTCCCAAATCCTCAAAGTTACTTCACAGAGATCCCAGACAAAGGCTGAACAATAGGGATCATAGACTAAATGTCCTGGACTCTCTTTAAGAGGGGAAAGGCACAAAACCAAACAGTGTCCAGATTGACTCCAATGAAGGGGGGTGTCTGAAAAGGATTAATGTGTGACTTCAGCTCATTGATAGTGGACCTCAAAGATGACAAGTGATTCGCTATCATCTAGAGGTGTTTGACATCAGCTTGGGAGGAGCCTGCCCTCAACAGCGCGTCACTGAGGTAGAGAAAGACAGGAACACCTGACCTGCAAAAGGTGTGCCTCAACCACAGCTATCACTTTCGTGAACACCTGAGGAGCCCTGGTGAGACCAAATGGGAGCACAGCCAACTGATAAAACTCCTGTCCCACTACAAACCGCAAGTACAGCTGATAGGCCTGTAGGACTGGTGTATGGAACTAGGGGTCCTGGAGGACTAACACCACCATCTAGTCTAAAGTGTTGAGGGCAACCAAGACATGGGCCAGTATGAGCATCCTGAATTTTCCCTTCTGGAGGAAGGCATTGAGAGGGCACAGTATGAAAATAGGATTAAGGCTCCAGTCTTTCTTGGACACCAGAAAGTGGCAGGAATTACAACCACATCCTACTGCTGGCACTTTAGTCTTTGTCTAAATCCATGCCGAACAGGGAATGTAGTGCTTATGGAGGCAGTGGTTTGAGTGGAGGAAGAAGGGCCACTAAAACACCTGAGTGCGGTTTCAGTCAAAATGGCACTGACTCAGAGTAAAATAGGTACTTTGTCTTCCAATGTAAATGAAGTCAAGATCCTCATCGAAGTGGTGGGAACTGGGATGGATCGTGGCACGGGAGGAGGAGTTCCAATTGGAGCAGGAGATGGCCCTGGGATTGTCTGAAAGGTCCAAATGCTGCTGAAGGCGAACCTGTTGGTTGTATTCCTGATTGAAAACCTCTCGGCTCCGTTGGGCCCGAAGGCACGCAAAAGTGAGTCATCAATGGTCCAAAGAGTCACAGAATAGCTGTGCAGAACAACTCAATATGTTTCTGAGTGGTGACAGCCCTGGAATCTGTGGTTATGCCTGAACAAGTTGTGGGATATGCTCAAAATTTGATCGACTTTGGGAGTACAATCGAGGTGTATTGTGACACCCCTGCTCCTTCTCAGGATTGTGTGAGTGGCAGAAATGGGCTGAGACCCACTTAGATTTCTTCTGCTTTTTCTTCAACTTACCCAGCAACTTTGAACCCAACTAAGACCGTACCTTTGGAGTATGTCCTATGACTTTTGGATCTTTGACAGGAACAGGACTGAACTTTCGACCTGGATCAGTCTCATCACAGAGTCTTCGGGTGCTTGGCCATGTAAGGTTTCACTTTGCGGTCTTGAATTGCCTTAAGGTTCATCAACAAGCAATATTTACAGGCCTTAGATTTATAACTCAACCCCAACCACAACAGGCAAATCTGATGAGAATCATTCACAGACAGTTGTTTGTGGCAGACTTTACAGGGCCTAAAACCAGTCATTTTTGGAGGTGATGTTTTACCTGCACACTGAAATTTGAAAGATTTTCAAGAGCGAAGAGTCTCAAAAAGGCAAGAAGTAGCTCCGGATCCATAACTGGAGGCACAGAAATAAAGGAACTGACAGCATGCAGGAGTCATGCCTATATAAGCTCTGCATGTAATTTCTTAGGTGGCACAGCATCAGTGGGGAGTCTGGTAGCCTCCCAGGCTACAAGAGTTACTTCTGAAATGTTTCTAAATCCAGTCTGACACCTGGGAAATATTCAACAACTAAAGAATATTTGGCAAGAAGTATCTAGCGTATCTCTATTTCTCTTTTAAAACTTTTGTGGTGACACTCCACAGTGTATCTGTGGTTCCTCAGATGGGCTCTGCGCATGGCAGTCAATTGTGAATTTTCAACTGTGCTCCTTTATGACCTCAAACTGCTGCAAGCTTTGATACAAAGGAAAAACGATTGTCTATGAATTTAATTATTATTACCATCATCACACTGAAAAGGATGTCTAATTTGGCAATAATGGTCCTACAGGACCAATGCTCATTAGAATCAGTAAAGTGCTGCACTTTATAGAAGCTGTTTCCACCCAAGTTTCTAATTTTTATCTAGAGCAGTCAAATGGCTTGCCATCTTCTGTAGGGTGTTAATTTGGGCCGAAGGGTAGCATTGAGGGGTTTCGACAATTACTGTCAACAAAGAAGCCATTTATTATCAAGTGTACCTAATTACAGTGGAGCCCCCATCTTCATCAAAACCTATGGTGACATTAGAGGAGCCAATCTTCTCCTTGTTTAAGTTGGAAACATGGAGGGGGATCCTTAGCTGACTTGATTCCCGAACTAATCGCCTTGGATGATGTGCTCCTGTATGTATTAAACCTTTCATCTACTGTTGACTTACTCGGAACTCCTTTCAGCAATGACTGATTTACAGTAACTCTGTAAGTTTTCAGATTATTGGTGGTAGTGCTTAATTTGTAAACCAAACAAAAAAAAGTACCAAGGCTCTTGTGAGGAGACCACTGCACCTTACACCACCCATTGCCCCTGCTAACACTGCCAACACAACTAATAATCATCTCACTTTTACAAGTGCAACAATTCTTTTATAGGTAACTGTTAGAAATGGGGTCGTTGCTTGGCAGTCAGGTTACCCCCTGTCCAAGCAAGGACCCTCACTCTGGTCAGGGTAAAAGAGAATCACCCTCAGCTAACCCCTGCTTACCCCCTTAGTAGCCTGGCACGAGCAGTAGGCTTAACTTCAGAGTGCTAGGCTTTAAAGTATTTGTCCCAACACACACAGTAACTTAATAAACACACTACAAAATGACACAACACAGTTTTAGAAAAACAGGAAATATTTATCTAAACAAAACAAGACCAAAACGACAAAAATCCACAATACACAAGTCAAGGTATGAATTTTTAAAGATTAAATTAAAAAATAGCGCTTAGAAACACAAAATGCTTCGATGAGGTGTTAACACGGCATCGTGACGGAGTCGTTCCCAACAATACGACACCAACGGCACCGGCCACCGAGTCACGCAGACCTCCAGGTACAGTACCTTGGTGAAGAGTGACAACAAGCCGATGCGCGAAGTCGGGGATCGCGGCAGCTGTGCGAAATGTTGAATCCGGGCACTTCGAGTGGCGTCGGTCACGACGTGGTGAGGCGCCTTCCACGGAGGTAGGACTTCGGCGCGGCTGCAGCGGTGTCGGGCCTGCACAGGTCGTCGCGTTCCAGCGAAGATCACGGAGACGGTTGCAAGAGGCGTCACCGGATTCAGCAGCGACGTCGGTCCGGAGTCGTCCGAAGTCGATTTCCTTGAATTTTTACCAGCTTTTCCTTTCAAGGGTCCAGGGACTGGATACGGCACCACTTGTCAGGGCAGGAGTCTCAGCAGAGAGTCCAGGTGCTGGTAAGGGAAGTCTTTGATGGCCCTGAGACTTCAGAACGGGGGGCAAGCTCAGTCCACTCCCTTGGAGAGTCCTTCTCAAGCAGGAATATACCACAAAGTCCAGTCTTTGTCCCCTTGCACAGGCAGAAGCAGCAACTGCAGGATAGCTCCACAAAGCAGAGTCACAGGCAGGGCAGTACTTCTCCTCAGCTCTTCAGCTCTTCTCCAGGCAGAGGTTCCTCTTGATGTCCAGAAGTGATCTAAAATCTGTGGTTTTGGGTGCCCTTCTTATACCCAATTTCTCCTTTGAAGTTGGCCTACTTCAAAGTAAAGTCTCTTTTGAATGTGAAATCCTGCTTGCCCAGGCTAGGCCCCAGACACTCACCAGGGGGCTGGTGACTGCATTGTGTGAGGGCAGGCACAGCCCTTTCAGGTGTGAGTGACCACTCCTCCACTCCCTCCTAGCACAGATGGCTCATCAGGATATGCAGGCTACACCCCAGCTCCCTTTATGTCACTGTCTAGTGTGAGGTGCAACAAGCCCAAATGTCAAACTGACCCAGACAGGAAATCCACAAACAGGCAGAGTCACAGAAATGGTATAAGCAAGAAAATGTCTGCTTTCTAAAAGTGGCATTTTCAAACACACAATCTTAAAATAAACTTTACTAAAAGATGTATTTTTAAATTGTGAGCTCAGAGACCCCAAACTCCACATGCCCATCCCCTCCCAAAGGGAACCTGCACTTTAATCAGATTTAAAGGTAGCCCCCATGTTAACCTATGAGATGGAGAGGCCTTGCAACAGTGAAAAACGAATTTACCAATATTTCACTGTCAGGACATATAAAACACATTACTATATGTCCCACCATTACCATACACTGCACCCTGCCCTTGGGGCTACCTAGGGCCTACCCTAGGGGTGTCTGACATGTAAGAAAAGGAAAGGTTTAGGCCTGGCAAGTGGGTACACTTGCCAAATCGAACTTACAGTTAAAACTGCACACACAGACACTGCAGTGGCAGGTCTGAGACATGATTACAGAGCTACTTATGTGGGTTGGACAACCAGTGCTGCAGGCCCACTAGTAGCATTTTATTTACAGGCCCTGGCACCTCTAGTGCACTTTACTAGGGACTTACTAGTAAATCAAATATGCCAATCATGGATAAGCCAATTACATACACATTTTGTAAAGGAGCACTTGCACTTTAGCACTGGTTAGCAGTGGTAAAGTGCCCAGAGTAACAAAAAGAGCAAAATCAGAGTCCAGCACACATCAACAACCTGGGGAACAGAGGCAAAAAGTTAAGGGAAGCCACGCCAAGGATGAAAAGTCTAACAGTAACCAATTCTGTAAGAATGGTTTGGGCTGCAGGCTTAGTCAGTTTAATGTGTAATGAATTAATAAATAACTATTGTTGTGCTCATCTCTAAATTAAACAAACAGTGCCACCATTTGACGGGCTGTATTAAGAAGGTGTTCACGATTAAATGCCCTTTCAAATTAAGCGCTGGGTGGTGGAGAATACTGCCTCTATGAAATAAACAGTGCACAAGGTCATCTGGATTCCCTGTTTAATTAAACTCCGTATTCTCTAAACTGCCCTGTGGACCTTCATATGAAGTCCCCTCAGAGTCTTTAGCTATTCTGTTGGTGAAAAACTCTAGCAGTCATAATGTCGTTTAATACAACCTTATACTCGTCTGCACAATTCATTGCCACCTCATGTCATTTATGGTATCTATAGCATGCAAATTGTCAAAGCTCGAGTCATTAATACAGCTAAAATCACAGAGGTCGAAATGAATTAGGGCTGGTGTAATAATGGACTTACCATCACTCTCCCTCTGTCTCCTCTAAACACCTCTGACTGGTATTGGTTGACACAGCTAGGGGTCAAGTCCAGGGGCGGCTCCTCCAGAGTTGCAGATGGGCGTCACCCCCCGGATGACCCAGCGGATGAAAAATAAAACAATAGCTTGCTATCGTTTTATTATTGTTTTATTTTTCATTTTTCATCTGCTGGCTCAGCCAGCAGGCGCAGGGAAGGGTGGGTGTGGGCCACAGGGAGGTGGGAGGGGGAAGAGTGCACTGAGTGCGCAAGTATGTTTGGCCGGCCATTTCAGGCTATCAGGAGCAGAGGAGCGAGGAAGCAGGACACGGCAACAGGAGATGGGCAGCGAAATGTAAGTAGTTTATTTGTTTAAAAAAAAATGTTTCTCATGTCATCCGATGCCACACCGTGCTCCCTACTTAACATATGCAGCTGCCGCCACTAGTCAAGTCTGTCAGAGCTATAGTTTTGAGTACAGTGCCTATTCACCTTTTATCTGAATCTTTATCATTAAAGGCAGATAAGCTTCCCTTCTTCCTTTGATAGGTCATTTGTAGCTATAAAGCCACTTTCAAAAAATGTTTTATACTTATCCTATAGGCTTCTGTGTTTTTTTATATCCCACGCCACACTTCAGGCTAGATCTGTTATGATAAGGGAATTAACTCAGTCTTGCACAAAAAGGCAATGGAAAATACACAAACAGGACCAGAGGTTTAGCTTTCACACTCACTCAGTACGCACCATCAGCAATGCGTTATTCTCATTTAGGCCCATATTTAAAAGAAAAGGAAGGAGTGCGACAAATATGGTACCGCTGAGCTCCGTCATTTTCACAATGCAGGGATGAACCATATTAAAATATTTAAATTAATGCGGAGCCCCCCTGTGTTGTCCTCTGAGCTGGCGCTAGATTAAGCTGGCTAGTGCCAAAGCAGGCATCCTTGCACCATCGTTCAAGGATGTCTGCGTTGAGAGGTTTGATTGTTTATGTGTGGGAAGGTGTCCCTTCTTGCAAATAAACAATCACTAACAGCAATTTGGCAATTCTGTGTGTGCTGCAGAATGCAGCAAATACACAAGTGCCAAAGCGTCATTTAGAAATTATAATTTATGTGCAGGAAGGGACACCTTCCCACACATAAATAATCATGTCTGGCATTTTGCTGTTTCTAAGGGTGCTGCGGAATGCGTGACAATGTAAGGAAGAGTCCAGTGAGTGAATTCAGGTGTGCAGAAGCCCAGCGGGAGTCAGCAAAGACACTTGCAGCTTTGGCCCCATCCCAGCATAGTGTGGTGTGTGCTCAGGGCCAGCATGTGGCAGTAGAGTGCTCACCCGTATACGCCAACACAAGCACTCATTTAAACAGCACAGCAGAGATGACATACAGGAAGGAAGCAGGCCAGTACGGTCAGATATAGACAGCAGCTGGCAACAGAAAGTGTGGGGGAACCATGCAAGGCTTTATAGCCCTGTAAGCAGGGAAAGGGAGGTGGGAGCATCTGGGATATGTCCAATTCACACAACAGAGATACAGGACCATTTCATGGTACAATCGAGAGTCAGAAAGCAGTCAGCTCAGGTACACGTAAGTACAACACAAGGAAAGATGAATTGGTGGGCTCACATGAGGTAAACCATCCAATGCATCTCAGTAAACCAAAAGGAAGATGGGTATGGATAGAGGAGCAGGCAGAAACGGGTCAAGATGAATTTTTGAAAGGTAAGTCAGGGCCACAGATCCTGCAGGTTGGGGCGACCTGCAATGCTTCAAGGGGAAAACACCGTAGAAGATCAACAGCTGTGGGGAATGTCATCTGGCCAGGTTCTCTGCGACGAGGGTCAATTGGCCCCAAAAGAGGTAGAGGTTTTGGGCAACCATCCTGACAATTAGGGATGAAGTATCACATCTGCACCAAAGAAGTGCAAACCCAAAATCATCTGGAAGAGTTATGATGGAGAAGTGGAAGGTGGTGAGCATCTCGGTGTGATTGGTTATGAGGTGGATAAGGAGATGGAATGCAAGCTGATTTACGAGGATGATGATGAAGAGTTAGAAGAGGGGAAAATTCAACACTGGTTAGAAACTAAGGCTCAGTCACTAGATCCAAAAGAAATGGTTGGGGTAGCTGTAACCGGGTCGTCACGTCTCCGGCTACAATACAAGCACCTGGATCGCATCGGCAGTACCCCGGGGGAACACACCAAAGCAACGACCACCCGGAAGAGAATCCCAACCCGGACATCCGGGTTGGATCGAGCAAAAGAGAAGACGGAGGCAGAAGAGGCGCGCAATACGAGGGAGCAGAGCGAGGAGAGGAGCACGAACCGGAACGAGCAGAGCAAGGAAGAAGACGATCGAGGCGAGGAGCGGAGCAAAGACATTGGAGGTGAAACACCGACCCGGATGAGACCACTGGACGAACGGACCCGCCACGTCCCTGGAGGGGCGTGGCTCTCTCAGATACGATCGTGCCTTCGATTAAGTTATTTCCCGTTGTGGAGTAGAAACAGGAGTGAGAGGGGCATAGCAGGGGAGGGACCAGAGGAAAGGACCCAGGAAAGCGAGTAGCAAGGACTCAGGAGCATGTAAAACTAACTGCACACAGGGATAGGGACTGTGTTGTAAAACAGCCCTATAAAAGAGCAAAAGGACAGACACTTACTTTTGTTGCACCTGATCTAGAGCACTTGTGGGTTTTTCTCTCATATGTCCAACCTTGACATGGTCTCCTTCCACCACATGCACTGCCACAAACCCCCCCCTTACCACACTCCCTAATACTAACCCAAATCCAGACGGAACCCCAGAACCCCACACTTACCTATTTCTCTGCTTATCCTGGGTCACCCAACATCTTCCGAATCGGAGCTATCCCTGGTTATCCCGTCGAACCTCATCCACAGCTCAGAGGTCCTGAGAAGAGAAACCTATCAGAGAAAAAGAAGAATCCGTTACATCAAGGAAAACAACCAAGGAAAGGAAAAGACCCGGAGAACTAAACCGAAGGAACTAGAGGGAAAGAAAGAGTAATTAAAACACATCCAGAAATAAAGAGCACTTGAGCAGCATACCGTGTCTAGTGGTTTCTTAATTCACCGACCCTATCAGGGTTCTGAGCCGAACCCACCACAGTAACATTATCATTTCTCAGAATAGCTATGTTTCTCAGGAAGCAATAGCATCATCCAAGCAAACTGAGCATGGAAGACTTTGGAAACAGACCAAGGAGAGAGGCAAGAATAGGATCACACGAGCAGAAGGGACAAGGTTGAGAACAGGTGAACAAAAGTTGTGGAGTAGCTGGGTATGGGGTAGGACCAAAGAAACTAAATTGGTAGATAAAGCTGTGGGGACAAACAAAGGGATAGGCACAGATTCCAGTACGGTGGTGGTGAGCATAAAAGAAGTTTCAGGTACAGAAAGAAGTAACAAAAAGAGTGATGAGTGATAAGGAAAAGAGGAGAAGTGGAAAGAACAGCGATGTGACAGAGCAAACAAGAGAAAGATAAGAAATCAGGGGAACTGAATCAAAAGGAAAATCAGAAAGTTTAAAAAGATTCACTGGCACAAAAAGGTGAATTTTCTTTCGAAGGAAACCACCCGGAAGGAATGATTCGGATACATTCACCCAAAATGTGAAACTTCAAAACAGTAAAGTACCGGTCTGCCCATGCACAAGTAAACCCATAGAGCTGAAGTAATGAAGTGGGGTGTCTTGAAATACAGGGGACGAAAAGGCTTTCCTTTTTTGGGAGGGGTGGGAAACCGGCGTAGAGGCCAAAATACGAATCTAGGGGTGTGTTGGAACTTTAATAGAGGATTTTGCCCAAGTAACCCGTTCAAATATAAGCATAGGTGTGCAAAATGTGGGGGCAGTGTTTCTGGGAGATAGCACATGTCAGTGTCACTGGACATGGCAGGGGATCCTACCAACCTGGAAACAAGTTAAATTGGATATCTTGAATGAATCAATGTTGATTTCTTCTGACAGAAAAGAAGCACTTTTGTTGCAATGGGGGTTTGCGACAGTTTTTTGTCTAGGCTATGAAAGTCCCAGGGCGGGAAAGTTTGCTGAAAAGTCGAAGTCTGCTAAAGTACACCCTCAAGTGGTAGAACAGAAGCTAGAGAAGGAGGTCAAGGAAGGGAGAATTGCAGGTTTATTTATATTGTGGCCGTTGCCAGACTTGATGATTTCACCATTGGGGGTGGTGCCTAGATGATTTCAGGTAAATTCATAATTTGTTTTGGCCTGAAGTGTCATCTGTCAGTGATTTCATTGTTTAGGAGGATACAGCAGTTCAATTTGCATCACTAGATGTAGCCCTGGCTTTGGTACAGAAGGTGGGTCCTGGTGACGAGCTGGCAAAATGCAACATAAAGGCTGCCTTTTGCCTTCTTCCTGTTCATCCAAACTATATTTTTCTTTTAGGCATTCAATTTGAGAATCGATTTTACATAGACACAGTGCTGCCCACGGGCTGTGCCATATCTTGCAAACTCTTTGGAACCTTCAGTACATTCCTGCAGTGGTGCTTTACATTCAGGACTTGTCATGAGCTAGTCATTCATTATTTGGATGATTTTTTGTTTGTTGGTGCAGGTGCTAATAGTGCATGGAGTTCCGCACTGATGAATTTCCACAAGTTATAAGATGATATGGGTGTTTCTTTAGTGCCAGAGAAGACTGAGGGACCAAGTACTTGTTTAGTATGTCTAAGCATTAAACAGGATATTGTCAGAAAGGAAGCTAGGCTGCTGTTTCTAAAAGTTCAGGAGATAGTGCCACTACTGGAGAATGCAATTAAAGCTTGAAAACTCCAACCCCGTCAGTTGCAACAATTATTGGGTCATCTCAACTTTGAATGTGAGAGCAGGCAGGGCCTTTTGTCGTAGACTTGGTTTTACAATGGCAGGGGCACAGTTCCCACATCACACAGTGAGGATTTCAACTGATTTGAGGGCTGATTTCGAAGTTTGGCTGATGTTTTTGAAAGGTTTTAATGGTGTCACAATGTGGTCAGTTCATGAGGAGATTACATGGATGGTCCAAATATACTCAAATGCAGCAGGATCAGAAATGTTTGGCCTTTTCTGGGATGGTAGGTGCTATGCTGAAAGGTGAACTGTTAAGTGGAAAGAACAAGGTAGAAGCATTACTTTTTTAAATATTTCCTCTTGCTGGTGGCGGTTGCGGTTTGGGGTCAGAATTTGCCAAATAAGACAAAGACTTTCCATTTGGACAACAGAACAGTGGTAGATCTGGTGAATGGCCTAAGAGCACAAGACAAACAACTGTTAAAGCTACTGCAGCGATTCATGTTAGGCTGCTTAATGTATAACATTGTATTCCAAGCCATACATGTGCCAGGTGTGGACACATTTTAGACGCTTTGTCTCATTCACAGTGGCTGAGATTCTGTGGTTTGAGGCCTGGAGCGGCTCTGCAGAAAACTCAGGTACCACAGGAGGTTTGGGAGCTAGCAGACTGGGGATCATGGAAAAATCCATTGCTGTGAGCACAAGAGATGCTTACCGGTGGGCATGTGAGGAGTTTGTGAGAAGTGGTGCTTGTTACAGGACCCAGGATGCACCGGTAATAGTTGTTAGGCAAGAGGACGTAGCGAGGTTTATTATGAGTAATATTGACAGACGAGTGTCAGCAACCATCACATCAGAAAAACTAACAGGGATATGTTTCTACAGAAATTTTTTCTGGGGATATGAGCCCTCAGCAGACGAAATTTGGTAGGAGAATCCTATCAGGTTGATCAAAAGGATTCAAAAGAGGTCAGTTTAAGAGAGAACCAGTTACAATGAAAAAGCTGGTGTTGCTGTTCAAAGGACGGGTGAGTTGTTGTTACTCTCTGTTTGAGGGTCTCTAATTCAAGTTATGCATGTCTTGGCTATTTTGGGGGGATTTTAGGATTTGAGAGTTATTAGGGAGAGGTGGAGAAGGGAGCATGAAAATGGACCTGACAGGAAAAGGGGCAAAGATATTGTTCCACAAGGTTTAAGACCCAGTTTGCCCAGCGGAAGTCTGAAATGAGTTTCGTACAGCAGGAGGGAGCAGGAAGAACTAGTTTTTCTGTATGTGGATGGGTCAAGGCTGGAGGCAGTCCAGGTACTATGGGAATGAGGAAAATATTTTACCAAAATGGGGAGAACCCATCAAATTTGGTGCCCATTCCTTTAGGATCGGGGTAGCATCAGAGGCCACAAGATTGGTGTTTTCATTGTGAGAGATGAGAAAGCTGTGCAGATGGTCTTCGGATTGCTGTTTGCATTACATCAGAAATTTGGATGAATTATACATGTCCATGTTATTAATGCTTTTCTTTTCTTTCAGGTTGCGTGGTGGGACTGGTCATGGCGGCATTTTCAATTTTGGATTGTGGCTCATTCATTCATTAAGTGTGCAGCAAAACAAGCAGAGAAGAGGCCTTTAGGATGGACTTTGAGTTTTTGCTTTGACAAGATAAATATTGAATAGTGGGGTAAGGGTGGCATGAAGTGGGGTCAACTGCTTGATGTTTATCAGATCTGGTGTCTGTGAGACCATGTCCGGATGTTTTAGTCCTTCATTTAGGGTGAAAATCACTCGTCATCTTGATTGGGAATACTAAACGAGATGAAAAATTATTTAGACTTAATTGGTAGATCATGGTCGGGCACTCATGTTTTCTAGACAGCTTTAGTTCCGAGAAGGGTGTGGAGCGGAGCTGAGAAATATTCAGCAGTTGAGAAGGCAAAGAGAAAGATGACTAAAGACATGCAGCACTTCTATAAGGCGAGGGAAGTAAGTTGAACAGGACACCAAAAGGAAGACTTAATGCTCTTCAGACAGGATGGCGTTCACCTCTCCTTTTTGGGGAATAAATTACATTTACTAGAGATCCGGGAAGGTTGGCCAGGGCATTGGCAAGTTCGAGATGGGCCAAAAGGCTGCTATGGCAGCAGCCTGATGTTGGCTGTGTTTTAAAGGCTGGATGGCAAAGGCTGTGGCGACAGAGTTTTTTGGCTGGTGGCAGAATTGGAGAGCTGGCGACCGACAGGAAGGATTGGGGCCTTGCAGGGTAGTCATTGCAGAGGGAATACAGGGGAACGATGATAATCATCAAGTGTGAAGAACAGCAATGGAAGGAAAGGAGATGGCAAGGAATTAGTGTTTGGATGATGAGTTCTGGACTGTTTATTGTTGAGTGGAGGTTTAAGGGTGGGGAGTTCAGGAAAATTATTTTATTACTGAGGCAGGGTTTCTGATAAAAATGATTGTAAAGTTAAAACGTTCACAATCTGTGTACCTCTCCTAATAAAGTAGCCTTTTACTCTTAAATTCAGCTGGTGTTTCTGTGCCTCCTCGCCCGATGTGGGTCGGAGTTCTTTGGGCTGGTGGCACAGCCCAGGCCATAGGTGTGCTTTCCTAGGTTAGGTCAGACCAGGGGCGTAGGAGACAATACATTTCTGGGGGGGACAGGGACAGCCTTGGGGACTTTCAATCAACCCTATACAAATCGCTCGTTGTTTATGAACTGCAGGCTCCGATAAATATACACAATCATATATACTGGAAGTGAAATAGGGAGAAAGAAAGGCATGTTTTCACAGTCTGAAAGTATCTTTAATTGTTATTTACATTCACAAAGTAATTAGCTCAAATGTGAAAATAACATGTTGAATAACCTTGCATCTTCTTGCACCAAGCAAATAAAGGTAGGAGGGTAAAAAGGAAGAACATACCCTTTGTGCCCCACACCTACCATGCCCATCGCCTCATGCCAATTGGAACCGCACTGGAGATATCAAAAACGATTATGTACGAGAGTTGTAAACTGTGCTCAGAAACCATAGTTCTAATAACACTTCTAATCCTGTGTGTAATCTTGGGCAGCTCAGCTCCACATCAGTCATAACTAGAAGCATTTCAACAGAAGAAGCTCTTGCAGTTACAGGCTATATAAACATGGATTCTCTAATCTCTGTATAAACTGCAGTCACTAATTTCTTTAGAAACAGCTGTTTGTGATACACCAAGTCACTGCGTAGAAAGAAAAGACATTCACTGATTATAAAGAAAATACATCGGAAAATGACTATGATAGGGTTATTACAGTCGAGTTCTGAAATTACAGTGCCTTCTGCCAGAGCTAGCAGCCACGGTAAAAGGCAGATCAGGCCACAGAGCATAATTAGTGCAGCTGTTTAAAGCAAAACATTGAATGTTGCTTTTCTTTCTTCTGCTCTACTTTAATAGCTTGGAATGACAGAAGTTATGCACTAAGGTTTTAAGTGGTTTGTGGGAAAGTTGGTGGTGTGACCATGTATTATATGGGGTAAAATACCCCTGGCATACTTAAGGATATTAAAAGTCACCTTGAAGATCATACATTATAAACAAGCATTGGCAAAGCCAATAGGTCTCGCCTATGCAAGTTCTATTGCCTTTGCCAATTTGTTTTAGCCATGCTGTACACTAGTGAGACTACTATTGAGCATGGCTCAAAGTTAATGGCATAAACGAGAATGATGTGTCATCGACTGGTGTGGCGTAGTGTCATGGAGTAAGTAGAGTGTCCTAAAATGGAGCAGTAAACTAACTTTAAAGGAACAGGGGTCCCTTGAACAAAATGCAACACCACTCCCATAAACAATGATATGAAAGTAGTATGCAAATGGAATGTTTCATACATTTATTCAATCAAAATATAAAAGATCAAATGTAGTGGGAAAACATCAACAGGGGAAATCGAGAAAGACTGGTATTCTGGCATTACACACGTTATCTGGATGACCCAATGTCACCAATTACAAGAAAAATGTAAAAGGTAACCTATATAGTACAGTGGTTTAGAGGAGGCTGGCCTGGTTTGTATTGGGTACCAATGGTACTCACACCTTATACCAGGTCCAGTTATTCCATATTAGTGAAATGTAGGCAGTGTCTAGAAGCCTGGCTCTCTAGGGGTAGCTGTAGCCAAGGCTTATCTAGGAGACATGCAAAGCTCATGCAATACCACTGTAGTCACACAGCACTCACACACATGAAAGAAAATACTCAGTGTTACAAAAGTAAAGTTACTTTATTTTAGTGACACAAATGCCATAAATACCATAGAGACTATACTCCCTTAGGAGGTAAGTAATACACCAATTATATACACTAGTATGCAGCAATAGCAATAATAACAGTTAGAAAAGTGCAATTAGTGAAAATCACAATGGTTAGAAATGGGCCTAGGGGAAACACAAACCATATACTAAGAAAGTAGAATGCGAATGTCAGTTTCCCACCTATGCAAGTGTGGTGTGTAGAGGGGCGCTGGGAGTATTAGAAAACACCAAATGTAAGTAATAGAACCCACCTCAGAGCCCAGGAAAGCAGGAGTAAATCACAGTAACTTTCTTAGAACACACAAGAACATGAGAAAGAAGATAATGGAAGAACCAGAAGACACTTCAAGACACAAAGGGTGGATTCCTGGACCTAAAGACCTGTGGAAGAATGGGATTAGGTCCACGAAGCACAGAAGAGTACAGGAAGGACAGGAGCCCCTGCTAACCCGAATCAAGGTGCAAAAGAAGAACCACTGGTGAAGAACAACAGTCAGTACTGCACCCAAGAAGATGGATGCGGGTTCCTGGTTGGTGCAGATGATATCCCACACCGGATGGATGATTGCAGTCTGGTATGCGTCGCTGGATTCCGCCAACAAACCTTGGCACACACAAAGCTCACGATTAGCGGAAAATGGCACTGCCTGGGACCAGGAGGGACCTCGTTGACTCTACCCAGGAGGAGGAGTCAGAGGGGGCTCTCAGCAACTCAGAGAGCCCACAGAAGACTAGCCAATCCAGCACAGGGACAAAGGAGTTGCAAAAGGAGCCCCATGCAGCACAAAAGCAAAGGATCCCCCACCGCCGGAGAACCACTCAGGAAGCTGTGCATTGCAGGAAGGAGTGCTGGGGGCCAGAGTTACATTGTGCACAAAGAATTTCATAGAAGGATGCCAACAAGCCTTGGCAACTGAAAAACACGTGGTGAACAGGGTTACTGTCTTGCGTGGAAAGGCAAGCTCTTACCTCCGCCAAAGTTGGACAGTAGGACGTCAGGACCATCGGGACCACTTCAGTCCACCACCTGTGATGTAGGATCCATGCAACTCAACAGGAGAGGGGACCCAAGCAGATGGTCGTCGTTGCAGAGAGGTGCCTGCTGAAGCATGGGAGTGACTCCTTCACTCCAAGGGAGATTCGTTCATTCTTCTGGTGCAGGCTGAAGGTAGGCTGTCCTCTGAGTAAGCACACCCGGGAAACAGTTGCATTTGCTGGCAAGAGCTGAAGATACAATGTTGCAGAAGTTGTATTTGCTTCGTTGTTGCAGTTTGTGGAGTTCCTGGAGGGTCCCGATGCAGTTTCTTCAGTGAGGAGGTGAAGTAAAGGATGCAGAGGATTCCTGCTGGAGTCTTGCAATCCGAATCTGAAGAACCTCCCAAAGGAGAGACCCTAAATAGCCATGAAATGGGGACTGGTCAGCTAAACAAGTAAGCACCTATCAGGGGATGGCTCTGACACCACCTGCTGGCACTGGCCACTAAGATGCTCCCAGAGTTCACTGCCAACTTGGAATCCAAGATGGCAAAACACAGGGACCCTCTGGAGGAGCTCTGAGCACTACACCTGAGGTGTGATGGACAGGGGAGTGGTCACTCCTCTTTCCTTTGTCCAGTTTCGTGCCAGAGCAGGGACTGGGGGTACCTGAACCGGTGTAGACTGGCTTATGTAAGGAGGGCACCAAATGTGCCCTTCAAAGCATTTCCAGTGGCCTGGGGAAGGAAGCTACCCCTCCCAAGCCTGTAACTCCTATTTCCAAAGTGAGAGGGTGTAACACCCCTCTCCCAAAGGAAATCCTTTGTTCTGCCTTCATGGGCTTGAGTTTCTAAAGCAACAGGAGGGCAGAAACCTGTCTGAGAGGTGGCAGCAGCTGGGCCTGCCTGGAAAACCTCAGAAGGCTGGAATGGCAATACTGGGGGTCCTCTAAGGAGCCCCGAGAGTGCATGAAATCATACAACAATTGCTTGCAAAAGCCTTGGGTTATGATTCCAACATGTTTGATAGTAAACATACCTATGTTTGGAGTTACCATTATGTAGCTGGGAATAGGTAGTGACCTATTTCAAGTACACGTGTAAAATGGCATCCCCGCACTCAGGAAGTCTGGGAAAATTGTCCTGGAGGTTGTGGGGGCACCTCTGCTAGTGCAGGGGTGCCCTCACACACAGTTACTCTGCACCCTGCCCTCAGGGCTGGAGGGCCTGCTATAGGGGTGACTTATAAGTGACCTGGTGCAGTGTAACCGGCAGTGAAAGGGTGCATGCACCTTTTCACACAGGCTGCAATGGCAGTCCTGCAGAAGCCTTTGCATAGGCTCCTTATGGGTGGCAAAAGAAATACTGCAGCCCATAGGGATCTCCTGGAACCCCAGTGCCCTGGGTACCTAAGTACCATAAACTAGGGACTTAGAAGGGGGCACCAGTATGCCAATTTTGGGTGAAATATTGGGTTACCAGTATGCAACAACCATAATTTAAGGGAGAGAGCATAACTACTGGGGTCCTGATTAGCAGGATCCCAGTAGACACACTCAAACACACTGGCAAACAGGCCAAATGTGGGGTAACCAAGCCAGAAAGAGGCTACTTTCCTACAAGGTTAGCATCCACAATAATGATTTACAAGCTTTTATACACCGACTTTTACATGAATGACTCAAATAGTGAATCAAGAAGTCATTAGCTCATAGTGCCTATGCTTATGCCAACTTATGTACAATATCACAAATTCAAGTCAAGGCACTTTGGCCGACGATATTTTGATCCCCTAGACAAGTATCAGGATCATCCTAAGCCTTCGTTAAGCTTGAGTTAAAAGGGTTACAGAGTGCTCGTAACCAAAACGGCGAAGATAAATCAGACTCACTTCTCATATGAGAGAGAAGGCAATCATTGGAGATCAGAATCTCTAATCAAGGGCCAATACCATAAAGTAGTAGTGGAGGGGAGTAGTGTCACAGTGTAATAGAGTGTCAGAGAGTGGAGTGGCACAGTGTCGTAGAGTGGAAAGGCATAAGGAAGAATGAACTGGAGTAGAGTGAAGGTAAGTAATGTGAAGTGGCATAGAGAAAGTTGGGTAGAGTGTTACAGTGAACATAGTACATTGTTGTATAGTGGAGTGGCATAGAGGGTTGTGCAGTGGCGTTGGGTAGAGTATCGTAGATTGAAGTGGCATACAGTGGTGTGGAGTGGCATACAGTGGAGTAAAGTGGAATGGAGTGGCGTATAGGAAGTTGTGTAGGGAGTTACAGAGTGGAGAAAGTGTTAGAGTTTAATGGAATAGAGTGTCAGAGTCTAGTATCATGGAGTGTAATGTCAGAGTGAAGTGTTATAGAGTGGAGTTGGGTGGTCTAGAGTGAAGTGGCATAGAGTACAGTGGTGCAAAGTAGATTGGTGTAGAGTGTAGTGGTATAGAGTGCATTGGTTTTGAGTAAAGTGGTGTAGAGTGCATTGGCGAATGCTGCACTGGTTTAGCGTACAGTGCAGTAGCCTAGAGTGGTGAAGAGTAGAGGGGAGCAGAGTGGAGTGGCACAGCATAGATTGCAGTGGTTCAGAGTGCTGTGTCATAGAGTTATGCGTTGCATGGTAGAGTGGAGTGGTGCAAGGTAGAGTAGACTGGTGTAGAGTGCAGTGGTGGAGTGCAGTGATGCAGAGTAGAGTGGCATAGAGTGTAGTGGCATATAGTACACTGGTGTAGAGTGCAGTAGAGTGGCATATAGTTGAGCGGTGCAGAGTAGAGTGCCGTGGTGCAGAGTAGAGAGGAGTATAGTTCAGTGGCAGAGTGCAGTGTTGCAGAGTAGAGTGTCATAAAGGGCAGTGCTGTTGAGTAGAGTGGCATAGAATGCATTGGTGTAGAGTGGAGTGATGTAGAGTGATGCAGAGTAGAGAAGAGTGGTGTAGAGTACAGTGGTGCCGAGTAGAGTAGAATAGAGTGGCATAGAGTGCAGTGGCATGGAGTAGATTGCTGCAGAGTACAGTATAGTGGTGAAGGGTAGATTGTTGCAGAGTGGAGCATAGTGATGTAGAGTGCAGTAGCATAGAGCGGTGCAGAGCAGATTGGAGTGGTGCAGGGTACATTGGCGTGGTGCAGGATAGATTAGACTGGCATAGCATAGAGCAGAGTTGCGTAAATTGCAGTGGCATAGAGGAGCGGATTTCAAAGTAGAGTGTAGTGCCCTAAAGTGGAGTGGTGTAGAGTAGATTAGAGTGCAGTGGTGCAGAAAAGAGTGCAGTGGGACAGAGCACAGTGGCATTGAGTGCAGTGGTGCAGAGTAGAGTGGCGTGGAGTTCAGTGGCAGAAAGTGCAATGTTGCAGATTAGAGGATCGCAGAGTACAGTGGTGTATTGTAGAGTGACATAGAGTGCAGTAGCATAGAGTGCTGTGGCGCAGAGTACAGTGGCATTGAAAGCAGTGGAATAGAGTGCTGTGGTGCAGAGTAGATTGGCATAGAGTGCATTGGTTTTGAGTAAAGTGGTGAACAGTGCACTGGCAAAGTGCAGGGTCGTAGTGTACAATGGTTAGAGTACAATAGCATAGATTGCAGTGGCGTGGTGTAGAGTGGAGTGGTATAGCATAGATTGCAGTGGCGTAGAGTTGCACAGAGTGGAGAAAAGTGGTGTAGGGTGCAGTGGCATAGGGTAGATTGTTTCAGAGTAGAGTGAAGAAAAGATAGAGAAAAGATAATATACTTCAATATGCTGAAGCATGTAACCATAACAAAAACCTAAATAATAACACTAGGCATAACGGCCCAAAATGAAATATGGCTTCTCCCTGTTAGCCACGCTGTAATCAAGCGCTTCATTACCTAGAAAACAAAACATTAAACATAAATGTTAGAAAAATATACCCTTCTAATAGCTAAATTGTTGTGTGAAAAGGTAAAATCTGGGCTCAATCTTGACTTCACTGTTTCACCAACTGGTGTGATCTTAGGCAAATACATAAATTGTGTTTCACAGAGTCTCCTTTCTAGCCTGCAGGTGTCAAGCTGAGTGGGACTCTGTTCTCTCTTTAGATATTCCTCATTGTCTTGAAGCTCCTCTTGAAGGCATCCTGCAGTGCTCCTCTTCAAGGCGGCAGGTGATGCAGTCAGTAATCATCCAAAACTCTTTCTCCTCCTCGTGCCCTTTGTTCTTATGAGCACCCTTAATGCCCACAGCTGTGTACAGGACAAACAAAAGGGCAGAGGGCACAGGGGGCCTCCAGAATCACCTTCATTCTGTTACCATCAGATTGGAGGATGGTCAGTACAGGGCTATCATAAGTAGCGCTTTTGTGCACTAATGGCCCTCTGAATAATAGATGTGAGAGGGGAAATTATTCTTACCCACACCCTCCCTCCCCTGTTATAAGGGTTCTCTCTCTTTTTTATGTTCATGCTTGGTCTCCCAGAAGGGTTGGGAGTTTTGCATGGTTGTCATGGCAGAGGGAACACAGAGGAGTGATGGTTCAGTCGAATGTGAAGGACAACGAATGGAAGGAAAGGGGATAGCAAGGAATGAATGTTTGGATGAGCGCTGGTCTTGTGTTTCTGTGCCTCTTTGCCCGATGTAATGTAGTGATGGAGGCCTTGGTAGCTTTATGGGAGGCAGGCAGAGGGACATAATTGCTCCTGGGGTTCTGGAGCAGGCTTGGGTTCCTAGGAGGGGTAACCTTCCTAGGTAGTCAATGGAAGGGGAGGTGGAAGTGACCTTTGCCTGTTCTCCTCCACAGCATAAGATAAACAAGCATTTGCAATGCAACAGGTCTCGCATTTCTCCGAGTTAGAGCTATTAGCAGTTGTAAACTCCCAACCGGATGTTTCTTGCCACATTAAATGGAAAAAAAGCGTGATCGCGCTACTACAGTTCACTCATAGTGAAACCTATCAGCAAAAGTGCAATTATCTACGTAACAGCAAAAGTGCAATTAACTATGTAACAGGGTTGATGTCATGCAAAGCGATCGACTTCTGCCAAGCGAGATCGCGCTGCGAAAAAAGATAAAAAGTAGTCTACAAACCGGACGGAAAACAGCGAGCCTCGTATGTTTTCAGTACTTCGTCACTGCACTCGAGGAGGGCTAACCACCGGAAAAGGCATGACGTATGCATGCCCTCCACTAATGAAAGCAAGTAGATTTTAAAAGGCAAGCCCAAAAACCAATGAAAGACACTGACGTGACATAGACGGGGCTCCGAGCCCTTTTCTAACTACTAAAGTGTCTCGCAAGCAATATGCATGCATAAGCACATGCAACGCAGGCTCGACCCTAAAGAGGTGGAGGAGAACACAGGAACAATAAGAGATGGTTGAAGAGGAGCTAACCATATGGCTGGTGAAGATAGGCTCCACCGGCAGCCAGGGTGAATAGAGGTACTGTGGCCCTGATTTATACTTTTTTTGCGCTGCAATCGTATTTTGTGAGTTTGCACCGCTTTTGCGTCAAGAAATGACCCAACTGCGACGCAAAGAAAATGTATAAATAAGGGCCTATGTTTGAGCACAGAGAAGGCCGAGGGTGTAATCATCTCTGTTGGAAGGGGTAGTGCAGCTCGGCACATAGATAGAACTGAAAGCCGGCCTGTGTTCATGGTTTACACTACAGTGAGGCAGGTGCATGGTGCAGGAGTCTAGACAGCAGGTGGTGCTGGGTCAAAGAAAGGCAGGCGAACTTACACAGCAGAGGATGGAGCTCAGAAAGACTGCTACAGCCAGGCAAGAGTGGGGAGCTGATAGTAGCGGTAGCGTGGGGATGCACAGGCATATAAATACCAAAGGCACGAGGGAGAATTACTGAGCTGAAACTGGTAGTTTACTGGAGTTATTAGACAATGTAGCTGGGGATTCACGGTTGAAAGTCTTAGTAGGGGGGCATGGGTGAACAAAAGGAAAGGAAAAATATGGGGGCAACGATGAGACGGAGACAAGCCGGTTCGGGCAGTCCATGCACTGCTCCTAAGGGGTGAAGAGGATAGGGATGGGCTGGGCGGCGGCTTGCCACACTTGAGCAAAGTAAGTGGAAGGAAGAGAGACTCACCACAGGTGGGGTAAGAAAAGCATGTAAAGGATTGGATGAGACAGGAGAAAATAGGAAAAGACCGGAGATAAGTAGGGAAAAGTTAGAAATGAGGTAAGGGTAGGCCATAAGGAGTTAGGGGTATAAGGGGTGGGTTGAATGAAGATTTCAGGAAGGTCGGTGTAGGAGAAGAGGAATAGGTAGGGAGCGGCAAATGAATGGGGGAATGTTATTGGTAGTAGGGAACCACACAGGAAGTTGGAGCGGCAGAAGTCAACAGTGGCTTGAGGTCAAAGTACTGTCATCTAAGCCAGAATTATCCCTTGTGGCTCAGACACCCCAGTCCGAAGACAGGGTACAGTACAGTGCGTCAGACCCAAAGGGAGGATGGGACATCACTGGAACAGATCATGGTGAATCTGGTGAGCCCTTTCTGACGAAGAAAGATCAACCATTTTTCTAATTCCATATTTGCTTTGGATGGGGACGTGGGTGATGCTAAGAGGTTGAGCACCAGTGGTTTGGGAAGGCATGCTTCTAATGATATGATGCTTGAATCAACTTTGTTAGATGATAAGCAGGGCCATTAGAATTATTATGCCCTAGGGGAGTACCAGTTATGCAGCAGGGTTGACTAACTTTTGCGCCAAGAAAAGGCAAATTATGTGGCTTAGTGCAGCAAGTTTTTGCTAGTATTTCCTCATTATTCATTATTTTGTCATTTTTACACATGGTGATACTGTCTGAGCAAAAATGTCATGTCATTACTACCAGTTTAACAACCACATACATAAATAATTTAAAGATGGCCAGTTAACCTTTGTGATGGGTCCTCCAATGCACACAAATACTTATTGCCTCGTTTTTAGTAACGTGATCCGTTTAAGATAGAAACACATTTTTTGTTAAAATCAGCAGATTATGCAGCAGGTGATGGATTATGTGGTAAATGTGGAAAATCTTTATTTACACGACTAAAGATGCAGCTGCAGGATCACATAATTCGAGTGGCCCAAACTTTATGGATAAAGAGGAAGAGGAATTGGAGAAAATGGAAAATATAGAGCTTGTGGCAGAGGAAAGATTTCAGGTGGTGGCAATCAGATGGAGGGCCAATGGTGGAACAATATTTTCACAGGCCAGAGCCATCCACGACATGCTAAAGTGGAGGAGGGTGAGGTTTTTGTTTTCAGTCAGAACGAAGCAAGCAATTTGCATTGCAAAAATGAGAAGTGGCTTAGGTGGAGGCCAGAACGAATTCAACTGGAAGACAGACTCTGTTGTGAGTCACCAGATTGAGACCAGGTAGGCAGATGAGACGCAATAAGGAGAAAGGGAGTGTGGGGTGCTTAAGCAGTTGTTCAGAGTTGGGTGTATACATCAGCTGTTGAGGTGGGGCTTTTTAGAAAAGGGTGATATGCTTTGGACAAAGGGATTGGGACTGGGAGAATATTAAGGTAGATAAGGAGAGTAAAACATTGGAAAGTCAGAAGATGGGGGGACAGGTGCGAGTAAAGGAGTGGGAGACAAAGATAGAAAAGAAAATAAGTAGGTTTAATCTAAGACGTTGCCAGATTTGAGGGTGACAAAGCCTCTGGGCAGCGGCGGCTCCTCCGCTATGATGGAGTAGTGTCGCCCCCGCCAGCAGCAGCCGCTGCAAACCTTTACCAACGAAACAATAATAAAGTATGTTTTTTATTGTTTCATTGCTAAAGAGGCAGGGCCATGGGAGATGACAGGGACGAGGGGGAGTGCACTGTGCACTCCCCTCAGTGTGCATGTGTGCTTGGCCGGCCGTCTCTGGCTGGCCAAACATACATGTGCACTGTGGTCTCTCCAGCCTGGCAACAAAGTTGCCGGGCTGAATACAGCAAGCACAGGCTCCCAGTCTGCCTGGGAGCACCATGGCTGGGCGCGCCAGCCAATTCTAACGCTGCTTTCATGCAGCGTTAGGATTGGCCGCAGGGAAGGCTGGGAGCCCGTGCCTGCTGAAGTGATGGAGGAGCAGCGCGGCAGGTAAGGTTTTTTTATTATTTTTTAAAAATAAATATATTCTCGCCCCAGCCATGCGCCACCCCGCCCCTTTTAACCCCCACAAGCTACAAGTGTCTCTGGGTGCATAAGCTATACCATCCACAAATGAGAAAATATGTAAGGATGAATACATTAATGTGTTTACACTGTCACACATCGAACCAAGTGTGGCAGAGGGCTCCAAAGCAGAGGAGGTGGAGATGTCAAAGAGACCAAACGTTACAGCAATTACTGAGAATCAGACAGTAGCTTTAGGATAGTGTATACAGTGAGAAATGTGAGAACTGTGTCCCTTTTTAAATATATTGATATGGAGAAAATATGGAGAATGTTTGGGGCACTGGTAGGGATCCCTTTTAGTAAAGAATTTCGGGCCAGTATGGCAGAAGATGCCAATCATGTGTGACCTATGGCAACAATTGATGGCACATACAAGACTGGCTCTTACAATTTATATGGCAAGTGGTCTCCCAGTGTTATATTACGCCTTTTAGGGACAACTCATTTACATCGGGTGAGCTGAGCAATTAGCGGTTAGGTATTGCAAGGGGATCATTTCGGGGTTTTAGAAAAGTTTCTGCAACACGGAGTACTGTAAGATTAGATATGAGTTCTCCAAGTGTAATTCAAAACATCCTGCCATTCTCTGCTTTAACTAGGTTGGGGAGGGGCACATGTGGTTCAAGGAGGTGCATGCCCATCAACACCAGATAGAGGGAGAGGTGGAAGAAATCAACTGGGAAAAGGTTCACACACCAGTTAAGTTGAAGGTTTTAAAGAGCAAGTTGCATTTTTACTGCAAGTAGGATGATGCGACGTTACTTTTGGAAGGGTTCAGTTGCAGTTTTAGGTTAGGATGCCCAGGCCCTTATTTATACTTTTTGGTGCAAAACTGCACTAAAGCAGTTTTGCACCAAAAAGTTTAACACCCGCTTGAACCATTTCTGTGCCCCAGAAATATTTATGCAATGATGCAAGCCGGTGCAAAGGGTAGGCTATAGTAAAAAAAATGACTTTAGTCGGGTGGGGCTGGCGGTATAGAAGAAGGGGGTTTAGCACCAAAAAATGACTTTAGGCAGGTTAAAGTAAAAACAAATTACCATGCCACATGACTCCTGCCTTAGAGAAGGCAGGAGTCATGCCCACCACCCCAATGGCCAGAACAGGGGACAAGGGTCCCCTGGGCATGGCCATTGAACCCTGTGCCATGCATGGGGCCCATTACAGGCCCCCTATGGCACTTTAAAAAATAAAATGCAATACTTACCTGTACTTATCTGTACTTACCTGGGATGGTGTCCCCCATCCTCCGCAGTTCCTTTGGTGTGGGAGGGGGTGCCCCTGGGGCCTGGGGAGGACACCTGTGGGCTTATTCCAAGTTGTACCACAATGGAAACAGGCCCACAGGTCCCCTAATGCCTGCCCTGACCCAGGAGATAAACAAATTTAAAAAAACAGGGCAAAGCAAGCTTTGTACCATTTTTTGGCCCCTCCTGTGCACTATTTTTGCATGGGAGTATAAATACGGCATTAAGGCCATAGAGTAATTTTTTGCATGGAAACGTCTACCTTGCATCTCATTAAGGCAAGGTAGGTTTCCACTTCCAAAAAATGACTTTAACTCCATAAATTTGGTGCTAGATGGATCCAGCACCAAAGTATAAATATGGAGTTAGTTTTGCACCGAATTAGAGTAAAAAAAAAATGACACTAATTTGGTGCAAACAGTATAAATATGCCCCAACAGCATTAGATTAGGAGCTAGTCAGATAGTTTCTAATCAATCTACAATTATCCAAAGGTGGTGCATGCAAAACTGATGAAGGAGGTTGCAGAGGGCAGGATGGAAGGCGCCTTTGATGGCTGGTCATTGCAGGTGTTTCTAGTGTTGCCAATAAGGAGAAAGGAAAGTTTTGTTTAATTTAGCATCTAACTTTGCCAGAGGAACAGCCTGACAATAATTTAATACCAGAGGAGCTTAGTTGGTTCACCATACCTCAGAGGATGAAGTGGTTGCGCTTGTTGTAGTAGCAGGGCCCTGGGTCTTTATGCTTAGTTCCAAATAAAATCAGCATCTTTTTATTTATTGACAGTCAACCCAGATGATGGGTTGTTGGGGGGGCACAGTTTCAAAGTCAGATTTACTGCATGCCTTTGGGAATTCTATTTCGTGTTCAATGTTTGAAAACTTTGTAACTTTTTTAGAATGGTTACTTTGTGAACTGTTCTACAACAAGACATTATTTGGATGATTCTTTTGTGGGTTCGCAGGCACCATCCAAATGACAGGCAGACCTGGAGAACTGTAGCGGATTGATGGCACGTCCACTTGCATCATAGAAGAGGGTGGGTCCTACAAGGGAATTGACATTTTTGGACATTGAGACAGACTCAGTAGCAAAGAAAGCAAGGTTGGCATATGACAAAAAATAATTTACTTTTTTTGCTGATGCAGTTTTGGTTTACTTTGGCAAGCAGTGGGCAATTTTGGAAATAAGAGGGGGAGAGCATTGCCTTTTTGGAAGTCCTCACTTTTCAGATGTTGGTGCGATGGGGCTGTATTTTAGGAATCAGAAGTTTACTTTCAATACAGACATGTTAGTACTGGACATTGTGAAGATTCACAATCTGATGTGATCAGTCTGATATGGATTTGAGAGTTCTGAAGCTATTATGTTTTCTTTTTCTTTTTGGTTGCTTAGCGTACTTTATTGTGTTTTGATCTTGACATTTACCAAGACTAATTGTTTGCAGTGGAAGAGGTTCCTTGGTTTTGCACCACAGGACAAGACAGAGGTGCCAGTGGACCTGAGGCACATAAGTGGGTGAGTGCAATCCAGTTATTTGAAGAGTTTGTGCCACCTTTGACCAGAAGAGTGTACAGACAGGCACGGGCAGATTTTCAGGCTACTTGTGTGAAGTGGTGGTGAAGGGCTGAAGGGCATTTTCAAAGATGAATGGATGATGTGGTGACCTTCATAATTGTTAAAGGTTTTCCCCAGTAATTGTTTCAGGTAAGTTCACTGATATAACCTTGTAGGCAAATTGTTTTGGGGGTATGAACCGTCAGCGAATGAGCTGGTCGGATTGAATTTGGGCAATGGAGTTTACAGGTATCTTTTTTCTACAGAGAATAATGGTTGTTCTGGACAGGTTCTGTTTTGAAGCAAAAGAGACAGCATTGTTTTAATTATCTCCTGGCTGGTGTTTTTTGGCACTCTAGGGGTCTCCGAGTTGTTTGTTGGTAGGAGAAAAGTTGGTCTGTTACAAGTGAATGCCGTGAAAAAATGGGAGGTATTTGAAGAATGATTGTGGAGATTGAACATGGATCAAAGCGGAGGGGTAATGCAATTATTGAGATATGCTGTATATGCGGTGTTGTGTATTTCTGTTGGTAGGTTTGGGAGGCAGATTTTGGGTTTTGGAAAATAAAGATATAGCGGTTTTGACAAGTTTTCAGTTGTTGAGGGTTTTGCAGAGAGCGCTGGTTTCAGAAGGCCTACCTGCCTGGGAATTCAGAATGTATTCCTATAGAATAGGGGCTGCAACAGAGGCAGTGATTAGGGTTGTCCAGTGGAGCCGCCAAGGGAAATGAGGATTTGGAAGTCAAACTGCGATAAAAGATATATTAGACATGAACTGTTGATTGTAGTGTATAATGTTGCATACTTTCCGGTTGTGTTGGTGGCCCCGAAAGACAAATGATTATGGTGAGGATCTGATACTCATTCATAAAATGGGCAGCATGGAAAACAGAGCTGAGGACCTTTTGAAAACAATTGGGCATTGATAACAGAGTAGGATCAAACTGTGGGTTAAGGTGCGAGGTTGCCCATTGACCTTGGTTTGATTAATTCTTGTTCCTGGCACTAGGCCCAGCCACAGAAGTGTGGCAGAATTGTTAACAGACACAAGTAGGGTAACATTGGGTGGAAGGAAATTTGTGGATTCCTGTGGACTCTGTAAATTTCCATCATAGAAAGTTAAGGAAAATGCATGATTTTAGATGCAGTTTGGGGTATGAATGGCATTGTGGGCTTGTAACCTTTTGGGATCAACACAAGACACAGCACGCTGGAATCCTCTGGGTGCTTACTTTTCAAAAATGTGTATGGTTGGTAGGTTTGCATGGGTGGTGGCTGAACACAGCTCCAAATACTGCAGTTACCCATATCACATAAGAAGGGTGCGATTCTTATTGGAAGACTTGTTAGAACTTAGGGTTGTAAGAAATTTGTTGATCTTTGCTGTTTCCAGGACTTTGTCTCAGAAACATGTGAAAAATGTGTTTTTGAGAAAATGTGAGGTTTGCAAGGGCTTCTGGGTAAAATGACCCAGTGAGCACCATGCAAGTCACACACCCTGGACTCCCCTGGTTGCCTAGTTTTCAAAAGTGTGCAGGTTTGCCAGGTTTCATAGTTACCGGCTGAGCTAACACCCAAATTCTACAGCTACCGGCATTGCAAATAAAGGGTCAGTTTTCAGTGGAAACATTTGAAAAGTCCATGTTGCATTTGAGGGGGTTTCTTGTCATGAACACAGGACTACCCACAAAAATTGGGTTCTATTTTTTAAGTGGAAACAAGTAGAAACGCTGAGTGGTTGCTGCCAATTTCTGTGTCTCAACAGATTACAGAAAACTCCACAACAAAATGTAAATAAATGAGTGATCTTAGCCATTTATGCACTTTCAAGTTTTGCAGAAGTATTATGGGAAAGTTACACCACCCTGGACACCACATGTTAAGACTAATATCTTGGTAGTAGCGATACTCTGTCGTGACAGAATATCGTTACCGGCACAGATATTATTCCTTCCCTAAGGTTGTGAAGTTAATTCACCATTTACACTGGTTGGTTTTGCCACATCCAAAAATGCTAGCTTCAAAGAAAAAATACTAAACAAAGTATCTGATTATCTGGTAGCGACATTTTGCCTTAGATTCCTTACTTTAGAATCCTCCCCGGGTGCAAGACTGGATCTTGAAACTTTTTTCCCCACCACGTCTGGGTGTTGGGAGAGGGTGTCACGTGACTCCTTATTGACATCGGTCACCAGATGTGACATTGACAGAGTCCATATAATCACCTCGCCAACGCGCCAATGTCAGTTCCTTCTTTTCTTCGCTTCCAACGCGGATCCAAAGGGGTCATCAGGCCATTTTTTGGCCCCTATCTGCATTTTGTCGAGGAAATAGCAGTGCCTTTCCTTAAGATGTCATCAAGGTTTAAAGTCTGTGGATCTTGTTGCAGACAGATGTCAGTCACAGATCCCCAGTCTATTTGTATGTGGTTCCTCGGATAACACCACGACTCTGAAGATTGTGGCTCCTGTCATCATCTTTGGCCAAAGGCATTGAGAGAGTGTCATAGAAAAATTCTGGGAGCGTCATAGCAAAATGATGGCAGCATAACTAACGGACCCCCTGGTCCACTGTCAGGCCCCATCAAAGTCCAGAGACCAATCTAGGAGTCATTCACGCGAAGGTCCACTGCCATTGAAGGAGACTCCAGAACAAAAACAGCCAAAACCGATGCTGAGTCAGGCATCCCCGACGTCATCTCCCAGCCTTCAGAGTCATCACAAGAGTTAGTCTGTGCCTCCCTGATTTCCCTGTAGTTGGGGCAACTATGGCCCAGATTAAGAATTATTAGTATTCCCTGTTGTGAGGTTATTTTAGCATTTACACAGGCACATTATTTAGCCTTGGCCCTGAGGCCTGTGCCCTCTCACCTAGTTACTTTTCGCTTTTATTATTTTAGCAAAGCTTCATTTTTAGTGGAGATTTTTTTATTCCTTTTATCAATTGTCCTTGAATGCAGAATCTGTTATTCATTTATTTGCAAGACATTTCCATCCTATGCTCAACCCAAGGTTGTACATGATATTTACCAGGTATTGCCGGTCCATCGGGTACATTGTTTACCCTACACAGAAAAATACATGTTGTCATGCTAGGACAGTTCTTAGAACAACAGATATGTTATGATAAAACATCACACTGCTCACACCATCTTAGAGGGGTTATTCCAGCGCGCCTTCCATCTCATGCTGCATGTCATTGCAGTTTCTACTGAAACCCTTTGGTTCCTCTTCATCTACGTGGGAGGACTCCCAGCAGACTAACAGACCTCCTCTTTACCTCTGAATACAGGTATGGGGGTTTAGCTTCCTTCCCAGGATCAGAAGGGCAGATTAGGGTTACCACTGCTACTTGCTCTCATGTAGAAACTTAGTAGAGTAGGTAGAGAAATTAGATACACTATTGTGGCAATATGTTGGGACTCTTCTTGTGTTTCACTTTGCTGGTGACTTCTGTAATAATGCTGTGTTTCATTATCCTCATAATTGATATTCATGCCTTTCTAAACATAATTCAGTTGTTTTAATAAAACACATTGATCCTGCTTCTGTTTGTCTTTGTATGTAAGAGACTTGTATAACTGAAACTGGTATGATTTATTCCATCACTACTTACCTGAGGAGTCTGAGTGTCATGCGATAGGCTACCACAAATCACTCTTACCTTCAGTATTGGTGAGGTGTTGCTAGCTAGCTTGAAAGGGTTAAGCAGACTGCTGTCACACAGTGTGGGAACAGACTCAGTCCTCCACGCTCGGTAGAGCTACTGCCCAAAATCCAGCAGTCTTGTTACTATAACGGGAGTCTATGAAATGGCACCCAACATTGGTTAGGCACTGACTTTACAGATCTCTCAAGTATTTCTGTCTCATTTCATGCAAGAAGCGCCCAAATTACCTTCCATGGAGACGCCTGTGGTATTAGGGAATATCCTTCTCCGCTGGATAGGTAGTACCTATTGACGCTGTAGGTTGTTCAAGCTTGAACCCTTAAAAGAATTCCCCAATTGGTGTTTCTATCGTTGAACAAATTAACATTCCATTTTAAAAATGGCGGACCAAAACAGGGTTGTAGTTGCAGTAAACATGAGATTCCCCCCCACAACACACTTAAGAAATAATAGCCTCACAGATGAGGGAAGAGAGGTTACATTTGCCGTTGATGCACACGCAGCATACAGATCATAATTTTTTACTCTTGGGTCACCTTTCAAGCAGCAGATTGGAACACACATACATTTCATCATTACACTCCACTAAATGCATCGGCACAACATAGACCTTATGCATATTTATAAATATCACTATCTTATCAAGAACACCAAAATTGACTCGAGGGCGCCCTACTACACATTCCACAAAATGTTAGACTAGGTCCTTTAAGTAATGATGGACCTAAATGGCCAGAATCGGCTACCTATATACCGCACCCTAATATAGGTACAATTGCGATAGCAGATGTACGCTGCCCCAACAATAATTTAGTAGAAATGTATCGGCGAATAATACAATTAGTAATGCAGACTTTAAACATCTCCCCAGCAAGGCCTGCTCCAGTCCAACCACATGAGGCCACAACAGGAATTAATTCTGCTACTGTGCATTCAACTATGGGTAAAGTACCCACCAAACATGAAGAGTTTCTGTTATGGATAGCACAAAAAATTGGCACTCTGCAAGCAGGGTTTCCCCATATGGGACAACAAGATAAGCATGGAATTCTCACAATGTTCTTGCCACTTGGAATGGTTCCCTCAGTGGACAACAGCACCACTTGGGATGCAGTGTTTTCTGCACTCTACCCTACCGCACACAGTACACCAACACTTGGAAATCTTCCAGAAGTGTTAAAACAAATTCAGGATGAATGAATATGGGGCTGCCCCAGCCCTGTATCTGGGGATGCAATTAATGGACAAGTTTGCCACAGTATCCGCAATAATATTAAGTAACCTTAAAGGGGAAGCAGTAGCATTGGGAGTATGCCCGAGGCTCCAGGATGTTCCCGGAGACCTATTCTGGTATAGGTAGGGATAGTCTGGGGCCAGACCAAGTAAACCACGACTACAAGGTAAATTCAAAAAGGATTCTACCAAGCAAGCTGCAAAGGGTTCTAAAAAACTGTGGGGGGTGAATCCATTTTAGTTCTTATTGGGACTCAGGAGTTTAGCTTAGCCTTCTGGCTTGAAGGTCTGTGCCCATGTCACCTAGTGACTTTTAACCTACTTAGCTTGCTCTCTTTTAGTCCATTTATTTTAGTATTTCTTTTAAGAAGGCTGTCGTTGTTAGTATTTCATAAAGATGTTTTGATTTGCACTATCAGTGCCACTCTGAGAAGGCGTCACTATTAGTGTCATGATTAGTGATGTACATAGTACTGTTATCATGTCCCTTTTTCACTTACGTGTGATAGGAACATAATGTACACTTGTTGGGGATTGTTTATATAATTGCTGCCACAGGTCTGTCTCCTTATCAGTTGTTTGGAAACATACCTGCATCAGGGGTCCTACATGAACTGTATAAATACATCTCACACAGACAAAATAATTAGAGGGGTTCCTTCCAGATGCCATCTACACTGCACGTCACCTTGCTGCATAACTCAGTCTTTGTGTCACCACAAAGTCACATCTAGGGACTGCTTTCAAAGATAACAAGGGCTGGGGGGGCGCTTCTCAGGGACGTGGAACTGGCAGATTAGGTTTACCATACCTAGCTCTCATTAGGTTAGAGACTAGGATATCTTCGCTAAACATTTTACATTTCATGTTTATTGTAAGATGGTGGGGGGGTTTTATATTCACAACTCTCATCTTCACAATTATGCTTAGTTTACTGTTTATTATCCTAATCATTGCATCTCATGCATTTTATCATAGATTGCAGTCTTTCCAATAAATATATTGAAAACTCTGTGTGACTGAGACTTGTTGCTAATGTGAGAAAGGGATAACTTCTGGTCCACCATGATTTCCCTGAGAGGTCTTATCTAGCATCCTTGTGTAAAGTTGCTAGAAATCACCTTTGCTTTCTGCGTTTTGGTGAGGTACTGCTTGTGAGCTGGAAGGATTAGGCTGACAGTTGTGACTTGTTGTAGGAACGGCTTGGTCGCCTACAACAAAAGTACTGTCTCTTCTAAACCAGCAGTCTTGCCTAAGAGCGACTTGCTCTTAGGCAATCGCTTAACTTGCCCAACTACGACATGGGCCACTAACGATAATGTTTTGGCACTAATTTACGGATATCCTAAGTATTTCAATCTCACACACACCAGGTACCCTAAGTACTATTATACAGAGATGTCTGTGGGCTTAGGAAAAATCCTTCTCAGCTTATTAGAGAATACCTAACTAGGTGGAGGTTGTTCAAGCTTGAACTCTTAAAAGGAGTTTTTCCCCAAATTTATGTTGCATCTTTGCAACCATTATTCAGCATGGCTAACGCCTTAAACATTTCAGGAAATGTTAGGCACACATTAAAACAACACTTAGAAGACCATGGCTTAACAAATGAGGGCGGCGCTGTCACTTTTATTGTGGAAGCTCATGTTACCAAACAGAAACATTCTAATCCTGGATCACCTTTCCAGAGGATGATGACAGAACCCATACATATCACACATATAAAATTACAAACGTACCGCAGTGGTACGTGATGTCAGGAACATCAAAATTGGTTCAATGGTGCCCTACCATACGTAATACAACCGATGAGATTAGGGTCCAGATGTAGCATTATCCGAATTTGCGATTCGGACATTGCGAGTCGGTGCGACTCGCAATTTACGAATCGCAAATTCGGATGCAGAACGGTGTCTCAGACACCATCTGTGAGTCACTATGGGGTCGCAAAGACCCACCTCATTAATATTAATGAGGTGGGTCGCATTTTGCGACCCCATAGCGAGTCCCTGCACTCACAGGGATGGTGGCCTGCTGAAGACAGCAGACCTCCATGTCTGTGACTGCTTTTTAAATAAAGCAGTTTTATTTGTTTATTTTGTAGCCCGTTTTCCTTAAAGGAAAACGAGTTGCAAAATAAAAAAAATAACGAAACCATTTGGTTTCGGTTTTTCAGAGTAGGCAGTGGTCCATTGGACCACTGCCTGCTCTGAAAACCCCTTTTTGGCAACATTCACAAAGGGGAAGGGGTCCCATAGGGACCCCTTCCCTTTTGCGAATGGGTTACCACCAGTGTGACACTGGTGGTAACTGCGAATTGCTTTGCCACCGCATTCGCGGTCACAAAGCAATTTAGCATAGCGATGCGAGTCGCAAATAGGAAGGGGACACCATTCGGCATTGTGCATGGCGCAAACTGCGATTTTCACAGTTTGCACCATGCAAAATGCTTGCTACATCTGGCCCTTAGTCCCTTAACTAATAGACAGAAATGGCCCATGTTTGCCACATACACATCACATCCTGCCGTACAGGCGATGCAAATAGCTGACGTACGTACCAGTGGCAGCCGGTAATGTAAAGAGAGAGGGTGGCAGGGAAGTGGGTACGTTATGCACACACACATACACCTCACTCACACCCATTCATTCACACATGCACTCACACACCCATTCACAACACTCACAAATACGCATACATTCATACACTCATGCACACACCAAACATAAAAAAAATAAAAATAAAACTTACCTCAGCAGCTCAGCCTCGGAGATTACAGAAGGGTTGGGGCTGCTACCTTCCCTCAATGGCTGCCCTAAGGTCAGCCAATGAGGGAAGGCAGCAGTTCCGACTCATTACAGAGTGGGAAGGGGTCAGTGAGACTGGTGACCCCACTCTTCTCTGTGACGGGGTGTCACTGATCGACACTCAGCCCTGGGCGCTTCAGGGCATAAAATTGAAGTGCCCAGGTCTGAAGCAATCAGTGACGTTCCCCCTCATCATGAGGGGGAGGGTCTGAAGGCAGAGGGGGAGGGCCTCAAGGCACCTTTGCTAGGCTGAAGAGGTCAAAGCCACAGGGCTGTGACTTCTTCAGCTCAGCAAAGTTCAGCTCAGGAAGCCAGGAGTCTGCTCATTTAGTGCATGTCCAACTCCTGGCTGCCTGACCTAAGCCAGAAGAGTATCTGACAGGCTGACTTTTGTTCAGTCTGATAGATACTCTAAATGTCAGGAAAAAGGTAGCGGGCGTGGCCCCTCAGCCCATGCAGATGGGCTGTTGCTGTTATGCACACTTTATCATGAGCTGGTACAACTTTACAGACGATTAGTACAATTCGCTATGCAAACTTTGAACACCGCCCTAGCACAGGCTGCATCAGCTGATAACCAATTGGTCATTACTGGGATTAATCCATAAACAGTAGTACATTCTATCAGGAGTAAAGCGCCCACAGAATGTAAAAAGATGCTATTCTGGATAGCACAATAAACCTATCAGCTGGAAGAAGTGTTTACCCATACAGGACCCAAAGATAAACATAGAATTCTCACAATACACTTGCCATTCGGAATGATTCCCTCAGTGGACAACTGCATCACATGGGGTACAGTCTTCGCTGCAATTTACACTAACACACATAGTACTCCGACACTTGCCAATTTACCGGAAGTGCTAAAACAAATTCAAAATGAGCACGGGGCTGTTCCAGCCCTGGATATGGGGATGAAACTGATGCGTACCTTCGACACAGTCTCCTCAGTAATACTCTGTAACATTAAAGGGGAAGCGGTGGTTTTGACTATATGCCTGGAGATTCCATAGTTGGAACAGGAGCGACAACTACCGAAAATTATTTCCAAAACCTATACGGGACGGGATAGTTTAGGACTCAAGCTGAAGAAGTCTGAAATTCAGAGTACCACTTCTAAGGGCGGTACTAAACAAGCACAAGAGGGTTCTAAAAAACACTGGGATAAACTAAAAAAAATTGAAACAAAGTCCGAGACCAGACTCTCCCCATCCTGAGTGCTCCAAAAGGAGATATAATCTCAGAAATAGAGAAACTTTAAAGACTCCTGACAGACATACTGATTCATGTCTCTCTCATTCCTTTCAGGACATACCGGATAGACAGAGTGAGAGAGTGGGCCGGTCAGAGCAATGTCCTGACTACGTGAAACAGAAGAAAGACTTACAGCGGTCTCCGGGCAAGAAAGAAAACAAATCCCCACAGCAAAAGCCACAATTTAAAAAGAAAATGATGGCAGCAATTTCAATAAAACATGCCAGAAAACTTGAGAACATTGCTGAGGAACAAGATGTGGACAGTGACCCTGCTGGACAGTGCAGCAGAAGTCATGATATGTTGCCAGAGCCTGAAAGATCATCTGGATGCAACAGCTACTAACAACTTCCTTGCAGCTGAGACTGCGGACGGGCGCGTTCTCCCACCGAACAGGATTTATGATTTAAATATCCAGATTGAGGGAGACATAGAGCGCACTATTAGCATATTTTGTTTGTGAAGAACCTAATTATGATATCCTATTGGCAGAAACAGACTGGCCACCCGAACATGTCCGCAAGCTCCCACATGGGAAAAATTTACTTTTGCATTATTTCTGAGATCTTGTTCCGGAAGCAGTAGAGGAAGCCTAAGCTGTAGACTGTGCTTTGGCACAGACACCTGTGCTATACTGCAACCATGAAGGGTGGGATAAGGATTCCCTCTACCATACAATACCTATTATGTCTACACCCCAGCATCAGTCACAGTATCCTGTTAGACATGAAGCTAAAGCTCCAGTGAGAGAAATGCTAATTCAACTCGAGTACCAGGGAGTAATAGAGCCCTGTGTCTCTGCAGTGAATAACCAGCTATTCCCCGTTGCAAAACCAGACCATTAATATTGAATAGTCTTAGATTACAGGCACTTAAACAATTATACATTCACATATGCAATACAAAATGCACACAGCACTGCACTAATTAACAACATAGTTTGTAAGAAATACAAAACAACTTTGGATATTTCCAACTATTTTTTTCTGCCAAAACCAGGAGTATGAAAGTGGAGACCTGAATGCATTCTCATTTGGCTCTCAGCGGCTCTTCTGTCACTTGCCCCAGGGTTATAAGAACAGCCCAGGGTTGTTCTCTGCCGCGTAACATCAATATTGAATGATATTGATCCCAAGGCATTGTCTTATGTGGATGACATCTATCTCACAGATGATGACCTCAACATTCATCTTGTCAGGGTCGATCAAATCGTTTTAAGATTCACAGCTCTTGGCTATAAAAAAACTATTTTAAGAGAACTAAAATAGCCTGTTACTGGGATACGAGCTATCAGATGAGGGCAAGAGCCTAGCCCCACACTTTTTAGACAAATGTGCTCAGCTTCAACCACCAAATGCCATTAAGAATCTACAGTACTTGTTTTCTTTAACTTTGGCAGAACTTACATTCCAGTTTATGCACAATGCATAAAACAATTCTATGATTTAATTCACCCAGACTTCTCAAGCAGGCACTGGACAGCTGAACACACACGCATCCTTAGAGGTTTGCAGCAAGACATGCTAGAAGCAAAACACTTACACACATGTAACAACAAAACAAATTTGGTCATCAGAATAATTGCAGGTGGCATCGGGTTCCCCTATGTCACCTTTAATGAGGGCGACACTGTGCTCATAACATACAAATCACATAACATACAAATCACACTTGTACTCCAATGCAGAATAACATTTTGCACCCACAGAAAAAATTCTCAATGCTGTACAGATGGCTGTCATTAAGGAGATGCCACTTGCCAAAGGGAAACACATTATTGTCATTCTCGGTGCAGGCCTTAGAGGCTGTCACCAAAGCAAGCATTCTTAATGCTAAAGCATTACATCCATGTTGGATTCAATGGGCTAACTCCCTGACTGCCACTGATGTTGATTAAATCTTTGAGCCAAAACTTCAAACACAAGAATTTCTCCAATACGAACAGGAGTACCCCCACCTCTTATCATCTTGCCACTTCACAGATATCAAACTGTCATTTACCCTGACGGTTCAGCACAACCAGCTATAGGTACAAAACATCAATACTCAACCACTTGTGCAGCTGTGAGCGGAGTGATGAAGGATGGTACATTTTACCCTCAAAATACCTACACACAGACCCTAGGGGACTGCACCATTCAGTTGGCTGAGCTTAAAGCTCTTATTTTCACACTGGAACATACGGATCCAGAACAGCTCACCTTGATTTTGCATGATTCATACTACTATATCCAGTCCTAAAATGATTATCTCAATCATTGGCAGTTGAACGGGTTCAGAGACTCAAAAGGAACACCATAAAACACATAGGGGGTCATTCTGACCTCGGCGGTAAAAGCCACTTACCGCCGGTCAGAAGGCCGCCACAATACCGCCGCGGCCGCGGTCAGCCGCCACGGACATTCTGACCCACAACTGCAAAACCTCCAAAAATCCGCCCTCCACTGCAGTCCGTCACATCAGCGGCCAGCGGTAAACTGGAGAAGACCAAACCTCCACCGCCACGCCAACAGAAATACGCCCATCCCATTATGACCCGCAAATCCACGCGGCGGTCTTTCAACCGCGGTATTCCATTGGTGGTGCACACCGCCGCGGTCAAAATACACACACCTTTACAAACCCCTACCACATTGGACAATTTGAAAGGCACACACCTGAAACACATACACACACCACTCCCACACATCCAATACCATATAAAACACACACCCACATCACCCACAAACCCCTACCAACAAAAACCAGAGACGAAGGAGAGAGAGACACATCAGAGAATAGATAGCCAGACACACAGAGGCACACCACAACATCACACACACCACATAGAAGCACAAAGAACCACACACCAACACACACATCATCACATTCACCACCCCACACCTCATACACACCACCCCATGGCACCACAAAGGCACCCACGCTTTTCGGACCAAGAACTCTGGGTCATGGTGGAGGAAATCATAAGAGTGGAACCCCAGCTCTTCGGCTCACAGGTTCAGCACACCACCATAGCAAGGAAGGCGGAGCTCTGGCAGCGGATCGTGGACAGGGTCAACGCGGTGGGACAGCATCCCAGAAATAGGGACGACATCCGCAAACGATGGAACGACCTACGGGGGAAGGTGCGCTCGATGGTCTCGCGACACAACATCGCAGTGCAGAAGACTGGCGGGGGACCCCCACCCACTCCACCCGAATTCACAGCATGGGAGCAAGAGGTACTAAACATCCTGCATCCTGATGGCCTCGCTGGAGTACACGGAGGAATGGACTCTGGTAAGTACAAGGCCAACCACTTCACCCCCCCCCCCAGCATGCTAACCCCCACCCTCACCCCCAACCCCCCAGCACACATCCTCCCTGAGAATGTCTCTCCAGCACAACCCACCCAACACCAACCCCTGCATGCCATCCCCAAACTATGGACACCCATCACCTAAGCATGACCACTGCACATACCCATCCCCCCCCCCACAAAACACCCTCACAACACCTCCCCCAAGGAAATGCCAGCACTGGGGGACAAGGGCACCCATAAAACGCAAGCTAATGCACACACAGAAACAATAACCATACCCTCTTACCCCATGCAGGACCCGAACGACAACACACCGGTCAGGAGGGACCAGAAATGTCCATCCCACCCCCGGAACAGGCCCCTAGTGATGACAGCAGCTCTGTCGACCTGGACCCTGATGACCAGCCCGGACCATCGGGGACCTCTGGGCAGTCGGTTCCCCTCACCCAGACACAGGCCACTGCAGACCCAACCCCCTCTGGGAACAACAGCACAGCTCCCACCCAGCGGGCCCATGCCTCTGTCTCTAGGACAGGTCAAGCAGCGGTGTGTCTACCACTACAGGGCCCCCAGGGTAACCCACCAACCCAACAACAACAGGGACCTGGGGGCAGTGGGAGTGGGCACACCGTCCAGGGGACAGAGGCCCAGGGAAACAGGGCAACTCGGAGGGCTGCTGTGCGACAGGGGGGGGAGGAGAGGCCCAGGGAACCCACTCTCCAAGAGGCCCTCACCACCATCATGGCAGCCTACCACCACTCACAAGAGACGATGGCGACGGTACTGGCCAGGTTCCAGGAGATCCAGGCACAGCAGGAGCAACGCTACATGGGGTTCAGCGACCAACTCACCAACATCTCAACCGCTATGGGGAGCATAGTCCAGGCCCTGAACCGTATAGAGGACACGTTTCGGGACCATGTGGCATCACACAGGGCCCCTGTCACTAGCCAGGAACAGGAACAGCCTACCACCTCCGCCGGCGCTAGTGGACAGGAGGCCCCACCACAACGACAGCCCACCAGAACCCCACCTCCTGCTGAACAACAACCACCCCGCAAAAGGAGCCTGAGATAAAAAAAAACGACAGAGTAGGATGTCAAGACCCCCCGCCAGCATCACATACCCCCTGAAGTCCTCCCACTGTTCCACATTGCCACCCTGCCAAACCTTGAACTGCCCCTGCTCCATCCTGCCACAGGCATATGGACAATGCACCTGTGAGACTGAGAACTGGACTCTGCCATGGACATTACTCCACCCCCACCCATCACTGTTTCACTATCATGTACCAATATCTATGCACTAATAATAAATCACACATTGCACTGAAATCAATCAGGACTCAGCCTGTCTTATTTACAAATGTATGACACATTACATATCAATTACGTATTTTTAACATTGTGAATTACACATACCGAGGTAACTTAGCATTAGTCCATGGGCCAACCAAGCCGAGGTCACGCAGTGGCTCATACAGCACAGAAAAGGGAAGGGAAAATCAAACATCATGTTTATAGTTCTGGGGGGAAATCGACAAAGTTGAGATGCAGGAGGCTTTCAGGAAATGTAAAATGGCATGGGTGATTATTACCTGTGTGCTACTGGAAATACTGTTCTATTACTCTGTCCCTGTTGTCTGTGTCGTCCTCTGAGTCTTCCTCCTCTTCACTCTCCGCAGGCTCCACAGCTGCTTCAACACCACCATCTGCACCATCCTCCTGCAGGAAAGGAACCTGACGTCGCAATGCCAGATTGTGAAGCATACAGCAGGCCACGATGATATGGCACACCTTCTTTGGTGAGTACATCAGGGATCCCCCTGTCATATGCAGGTACCTAAACCTGGCCTTCAGGAGGCCAAAGGTCCTTTCGATGATCCTCCTAGTTCGCCCATGGGCCTCATTGTATCGTTCCTCTGCCCTGGTCCGGGGATTCCTCACTGGGGTCAGTAGCCAAGGCAGGTTGGGGTAACCAGAGTCACCTATTAGCCACACACGTTGTCTCTGTAGCTGCTCCATCACATAGGGGATGCTGCCATTTCGCATAACATACGCGTCATGCACTGACCCTGGGAACTTGGCATTTACATGGGAGATGTACTGGTCAGCCAAACAGACCACCTGGACATTCATCGAATGATAACTTTTTCTGTTTCTGTACACCTGCTCATCGTCTTTTGGGGGTACCAAAGCCACATGGGTCCCATCAATGGCACCAATGATGTTGGGGATATGTCCAAGGGCATAGAAATCACCCTTCACTGTAGGCAAGTCACTCTCCTCTGGGAAAATGATGTAGCTCCGCATGAGTTTCATCAGGGCAGACAACACTCTGCTCAAAATCTTTGAAAACATAGGCTGAGACATTCCAGATGACATGGCCATTGTTGTCTGGAATGACCCACTTGCCAAAAAATGGAGGACTGACAAAACCTGCACCAGAGGGGGAATCCCTGTGGGTTGGCGGATGGGGGACATCAGGGCTGGCTCCAGCTGGGCACACAGTTCATGGATAGTGGCACGGTCAAGTCTGTATCGAAGTATTATATGGCGTTCTTCCATTGTCGACAGGTCCACCAGCGGTCGGTACACGCGAGGATTCGTCCTTCTCCTCTCAAGTCCCAGCGGACGGTGCCTAGGAAGGACAACATGGAGCACAGAGTCAGGCAAACCACAGGTACGTACAGACAGCTTGCACAGTTAAAGAATGGCAATGGGTTGAAAGGCGTGTATGTGTGGCAATGCAAGGCCTAGGCCTGTGTGTCGCAGTAAAAATTAAGCCATGTAGGCCCTTGAAATGGCGGCTGCCTGACCTGTGAAGTGGGACAATGGGATGTGAGGTCAATGCGCTGGCGGGGCACACCGTGGCGGTAGGCGGTCGAAGACCGCGGCGCAAAGCCGCATTGGTTAACATTGAACCCTATGGGTTTCAGGAGCCAATGACGATGTGCGCCGGCGGTCGCGGTACGCACCACCGCGGTACGCACCGCCATTTCCTAGCTGATTGATTACTCGAGACCTGATCATCCACAGGAGAGGACCTATACTGCAAGTGCTGCTGTGACCTCGGTCTGGAAGTGACAATGGCTGCTGCGACTGGGGAAAGGGCCCCTGCCTTCACGTCTGAAGAGTTGGAGAAGCTCGTGGATGGGGTCCTCCCCCAGTATGCGCTACTCTACGGTCCTCCAGACCAACAAGTGAGTACACCGGGTGCACATGGAATGGGCTATGCCTGTGTGGATTGGGGTGGATGTAAGTTGGTGGGGTGGGGGGCGAATGAGGAGTGCAACGCACGACAGATGAGAGCATGTGCCATATGGCAAAGTTGGTGGGGGGGGGGCAATCACATCTAACATGCAGGTCATTGATGATTTCCTCCTTTCCACCCTGTACATGTCAAATAGGTCAGCGCCCATCAGAAGATCGAGATTTGGCGTGCCATCGCCAAGGAAGTCCGGAACTTGGGGGTCCACAACAGACGGGGCACCCACTGCCGCAAGAGGTGGGAGGACATCCGCCGCGGAACAAGGAAGACCGCAGAAACACTGCTGGGGATGGCCTCCCAACCTAGGAGGGGTGCCAGTCGCACCATGACCCCCCTGATGTCCCGGATCCTGGCGGTGGCCTACCCTGAATTGGATGGGCGCTTTAAGACATCACAGCAGACACAAGGGGGTGAGTATCAGCACATTCTCCTATCTTTCTGCGCAGTGGAGGCGTCTGGGTGGGGGAGGAGGGCTGTGGGTGACATTAGGCCAGGGCGCTTTCTGTAGTGTAGTCCTCTCCCTTAGGCATGGCCCTGTGCCCCCGGCCCCCACCTCTGTAGGGTGACAAGTACAGCCATTGATGGTCCAGCATCACCCATGTGCGCGTTTGACGTCTCTTGGCCTGTTGTCCTAGTCAGTAGTACTGAGTAGTGTACCCCGAATGCGCGGCTTAGTGCATGAGGCTCCTGTGTCTGTCCTCTCCGCCAACGTTGTTGACATTGCATGCACTCAACCTGGTCTTCTTTTTTCTCCCCCCACCCTTTCTCTTCATCTTCTTGTGCATGTGTGCATTAGCATCATCAGGCGGAGGAGATTTGGCATCGGAGCACGAGGGAGCTGCAGGACACAAGGCCCCGGTGGGCCCAGGAACAGACACAGAGGGCACCAGTGATCCGGAGGGCGAGGGGAGCACCACAACGGGGACCGGTGGTGACACCAGCGACTCAGACACGTCCTCGGATGGGAGCTCCCTAGCGGTGGCGGCAACATCCGGGCCCCCCGCCTCTACAGGTACAGCCGCCACCCAGCGCACCAGCCCTGCCCTCCCAGCAGCCCCTCAGCCTACGCTCCGTGCCCGCTCGCTCAGGAAGGCACGCGTCTCCTTCGCCCCAGGCACCCCAGCCCCTGCCCCTGTTGCCCCTGCTGCCCTCAGTGCGGAGCTCATTGACCTGGTGAGGACGCTCATTGTTGGGCAGACGACCCTTTTGAATGCCATCCAGGGTGTGCAAAGGGAGGTGCAACAGAGCAATGCGTACCTGGAGGGCATTCATTCGGGTCAGGCTGCCCATCAACGAGCGTTCACTGCTCTGGCCTCAGCACTGACGGCAGCCATTGTCCCTGTTTCCAGCCTCCCTCTTCTAACTGCCTCCACCCTGTCTCTGTCTCCTGTTCCTCAGCCTATCCCATCCACACCATCAGACCAGCCTGCACACACCTCAACACCCAAGAGCAGCTCATCCAGACACAAGCACCACAGATCCCACAAACACTCACCCAAGCAACACCCAGATGCAGACATTCCAGCAGTCACAACCACCTCTGTGTCCCCCTCCTCCTCGTCTCCCTCCTCCCTCCCTGTGATGTCTACACTCACACCTGCATGCACCCCAACATCAGCCAGTGCTTCCATCACCACCTCACCCTCCAGTACAGTCCACACTCGTGCAGTCACCACTCCCACTGCCATTTACACGTCCCCTGTGTCCTCTCCCACTGTGTCTGTCACCCCCTCTTCCAAGACACACAAACGCAGGCAGACACCCACCCAACAGCCATCCACCTCACGTCACCCTACAGCACCAGCACCTTCACCCAATGACAGCACACCTAACTCTCCTACAACCACATCCTCTTCCTCCACTCCCATCACCACTTCTCCTACCCTTTACCTTGGACCTAAAAAGCTTTTCCTGGCTAATCTTGACCTCTTTCCCTCCGATGAGCTCCCCCCTCCATCTGCAAAGAGTCCCAAGAGCACCGCAGCCACCACCAGCCCAGCTTCGAGTGTCACTGTTGTGCATGGGTTCTGGAGTCCACCCTTTGCCAGCAGTGACACATCGATCAGCAGCAAGGACACGTCCAGCCCCCCCCCCCGGCAAGAGGACCCGCAAAAACAAGGGCCGCCGTGCGAGGACTGACAGGGCTGCCCCCAAGGAGCAATGTGCGGCCACTTCACCAGCCACACCATCTAGGGGAGGCAAGGGCCTGAGAGCCCCATCAAAGGAGCGGAAGGGCAGCAGGAGCGCGGAGAAGGTGGACCCCACATGTCACATCCCAGCTGGGAAGGAGGACACTAAAGAGGTCAGGAGTCCGTCCCCGAAGGGTCCAGAAACGTCACGGTCCAAGGGCGACTGAGCAGGGAGTCCAGGCCAGGTCTGGCTCCCTTGACCTGCTGGATGAGCACCGCTGAACAGGGCCCGCGGTGCAGAAGAGCACCGCTGAACAGGGCCCGCCGTGGAGAAGAGCACCGCTGAACAGGGCCCGCGGTGCAGAAGAGCACCGCTGAACAGGGCCCGCCGTGCAGAAGAGCACCGCTGAACAGGGCCCCGCCGTGAAGATAGGCACCGCTGAACAGGGCCCGCCGTGCAGAAGAGCACCGCTGAAGAGGGCCCGCCGTGGAGAAGAGCACCGCTGAACAGGGCCCGCCGTGGAGAAGAGCACCGCTGAACAGGGCCCGCCGTGGAGAAGAGCACCGCTGAACAGGGCCCGCGGTGCAGAAGAGCACCGCTGAACAGGGCCCGCCGTGCAGAAGAGCACCGCTGAACAGGGCCCCGTGAAGATAGGCACCGCTGAACAGGGCCCGCCGTGGAGAAGAGCACCGCTGAACAGGGCCCGCCGTGGAGAAGAGCACCGCTGAACAGGGCCCACCGTGGAGAAGAGCACCACTGAACAGGGCCCGCCGTGGAGAAGAGCACCGCTGAACAGGGCCCGCGGTGCAGAAGAGCACCGCTGAACAGGGCCCGCCGTGCAGAAGAGCACCGATGAACAGGGCCCGCGGTGCAGAAGAGCACCGCTGAAGAGGGCCCGCCGTGCAGAAGAGCACCGCTGAAGAGGGCCCGCCGTGCAGAAGAGCACCGCTGAAGAGGGCCCCGCCGTGAAGATAGGCACCGCTGAAGAGGGCCCGCGGTGCAGAAGAGCACCGCTGAACAGGGCCCGCGGTGCAGAAGAGCACCGCTGAAGAGGGCCCCGCCGTGAAGATAGGCACCGCTGAAGAGGGCCCCGCCATCTCAAGCACCGCTCCGCTGGGCCCTTCATCTCAAGCACCGCTCCGCTGGGCACCGCCGTGTCAAGCACCGCTCCGCTGGGCCCTTCATCTCAAGCACCGCTCCGCTGGGCACCGCCGTCTCAAGCACCGCTCTGCTGGGCCCTTCATCACAAGCACCGCTCCGCTGGGCACCGCCGTGTCAAGCACCGCTCCGCTGGGCCCTTCTTCTCAAGCACCGCTCCGCTGGGCCCTTCATCTCAAGCACCGCTCCGCTGGGCACCGCCGTCTCAAGCACCGCTCCGCTGGGCCCTTCATCTCAAGCACCGCTCCGCTGGGCACCGCCGTGTCAAGCACCGCTCCGCTGGGCCCTTCATCTCAAGCACCGCTCCGCTGGGCACCGCCGTCTCAAGCACCGCTCCGCTGGGCCCTTCATCTCAAGCACCGCTCCGCTGGGCACCGCCGTCTCAAGCACCGCTCCGCTGGGCCCTTCTTCTCAAGCACCGCTCCGCTGGGCCCTTCATCTCAAGCACCGCTCCGCTGGGCCCTTCATCTCAAGCACCGCTCCGCTGGGCACCGCCGTCTCAAGCACCGCTCCGCTGGGCCCTTCATCTCAAGCACCGCTCCGCTGGGCACCGCCGTGTCAAGCACCGCTCCGCTGGGCCCTTCATCTCAAGCATTGCTCCGCTGGGCACCGCCGTCTCAAGCACCGCTCCGCTGGGCACCGCCATCTCAAGCACCGCTCCGCTGGGCCCTTCTTCTCAAGCACCGCTCCGCTGGGCCCTTCATCTCAAGCACCGCTCCGCTGGGCCCTTCATCTCAAGCACCGCTCCGCTGGGCACCGCCGTGTCAAGCACCGCTCCGCTGGGCCCTTCATCTCAAGCACCGCTCCGCTGGGCACCGCCGTCTCAAGCACCGCTCCGCTGGGCCCTTCTTCTCAAGCACCGCTCCGCTGGGCCCTTCATCTCAAGCACCGCTCCGCTGGGCCCTTCATCTCAAGCACCGCTCCGCTGGGCACCGCCGTGTCAAGCACCGCTCCGCTGGGCCCTTCTTCTCAAGCACCGCTCCGCTGGGCCCTTCATCTCAAGTACCGCTCCGCTGGGCACCGCCGTCTCAAGCACCGCTCCGCTGGGCCCTTCATCTCAAGCACCGCTCCACTGGGCCCTTCATCTCAAGCACCGCTCCGCTGGGCACCGCCGTCTCAAGCACCGCTCCGCTGGGCCCTTCATCTCAAGCACCGCTCCGCTGGGCACCGCCGTCTCAAGCACCGCTCCGCTGGGCCCTTCTTCTCAAGCACCGCTCCGCTGGGCACCGCCGTCTCAAGCACTGTTTATGGTTCACTGTGCCCACCATGCCTCCTCCTTGACCAGTGGAGACTGTCATCCACCTGATGGACTGTGGCTTTGCACTCCCCAGGATGGTACAGTGGGCAGCCCACCCACTGTAGAGACATTGAGAGACTGTGGCTTGGCACTCCCCAGGATGGTACAGTGGGCAGCCCACCCACTGTAGAGACATTGAGAGACTGTGGCTTTGCACTCCCCAGGATGGTACAGTGGGCAGCCCACCCACTGTAGAGACATTGAGAGACTGTGGCTTGGCACTCCCCAGGATGGTACAGTGGGCATGGTGGCTCCTCGTGGATCTGGCGTCGTGGACTCATGTGGCTGTGGTGCCCCCCCCTTCCCTTCCCCCTGAGGTGCCCGTAGTTTTTACATCTGATGCCCCTGCAGTGTTCTCTCCAAAGGACTCAGGTCTCCTGTGTGGGCTTTGCCCTTGTTTCTCAAAACTTTGGCCCACGGACATGATGAATTCATAGGATGTGCAGGACTTGTTACTTTAGTTATACACTGATGTGTATATCATTTGTTTTCTTGTAAATATCTTTCATGGTTGTACGATAATTTTCAGGAGCTTTTTGGTACATAAATATTTATTCCAAATTTGATTATGTCATAGCATTTTTCAGGGGTGTTTGGGTGGTGTCACTGTGACTTGTTGCTCTGCATTGGTGTGTACATAGTTGGGGGGGGGGTTGCATATGTGTGTGGCCGTAACCTTTCGTCCTCCCCCCGTGTGTCGTAGGTGCAGTACTCACCGTTGTCGTCTGCGCCGGACTTCGTACTCGTGGTAGATGAGAAGGTAGACGAGAGCAGGTAGGATGTTTAATTCGGGTTCCATGCTGTCCTCCTTCCTCCTGGAGTGCGTAGTGGTGTGCGTTTTCCCGTTCGTAGTCTGTTTCCGCCGTGTTTTTATCGGCGGTTCTCCCGCCCCGGAAAAGGTGGCGGATTGGTGAGTTGTGATAGTGTGGGCGGTACATTGTCTGCCGCCTGGCTGTTGGCGGTGACCGCCGCGCTGTTTGTTTGTACCGCCGTGGCGGTCGGAGTGTTAAAGTGGCTGTCTGTGTTGGCGGTTCCCGCCAGGGTCATAATTCCATTGTTTTGACCGCCAGCCTGTTGGCGGGTTGGCCGCCGCTTTAACACCGACCGCCAGGGTTAGAATCACCCCCATAACTCTGTGGGAGAGAGTGGCTGATCTTAACGATAAGCTACCAGATGCTCATGTAGTACATGCACCGGGCCATCAATGTGTAAGAGTACATATTATAGAAAACACTTTGGCTGATAAAGCTGTCACATCCGCAGTAGCTAAGGCTTCTGTTGCTGCAGCGACTCGTTCTCACACAAGATTGGATAATGAAATTTAGACTGCCATGAAAGCTTCGGCTGAGGGCCAGCCTGTTCCAAAAGCATACCCTACAAAATATTCCCACCATATCAGTGCACAGAATGTTGCCTTTGAGACAATTCCTGGGGTAGGATATCGAGTGATCCCCAACCAAGACCAGAGATTAGATCTCATCAAAGCAGCTCATGAGGGTGTTGCATCTGCTCATGCTTGTGTCATTGCCACAATATCACTCTTACATAAACGCTTCTGGTGGCCTGGGCTATACAAACAGACCAAGCAACATGTCCTTTGCTGTGGCATTTGTCAGCAAATAAAGGTCTCCAATATGAACCGCCCCCACAGACATCCTTCTTAGTGTCTAATAGGTCACAACAATGCGTGTACCTGGACCACTGTGGTCCCTTACAACCTGATGGTGCAAGCAAATACATCTTAGTCGCTGTTGATTCTTGTTCTAGATTCCTGTGGGTATGGCCACAGAGGTCGGCTGATGCTTGAACTGTTATAAATGACTTACTGGTCTTTATCCAGAATATGCAGTTGCATCATTCCACTCGGACTAGGGCCCTGCTTTTGCCTCTAGGGCATTTGAGGACACCATGAGTATGATTGGTGTTGAACTCCATTACTCTTACCCATATCGTCTAATTATGTTGTCGAGAGGAGTAACCATGACCTAAAGTAGTCCTTAGCAGTTAGCAGTTAGTATTAGGTTCAGGCTGCAGTTGGCTTCATCGCCTATATGGGATCCAGGGAGCACTGAATAATCAGTCAAGACGGTCTTTGGGGTCACGCACTACTTACGAGGTCCTTTTTCAGACACCTGTATATGTCCCAGATTTAGATGGCCCTGTTATGGTAGAGGCAGACACACCTTTTGACATAAATTAACGTCTCAGTGTCTTACAGGAGCTTCAACAATTTTGTGATGATAAATCATCTGCCAGTGCTGCCACTTTAGGAATAAGGGATTTACCAACAACTTCTACAGGCTGGATACCTAAAGCTGGGGATCTGGTTTGTGAGAAGATTGCTGTGTAGAAGGAATTTGGCCCATCTTACAGAGCACCGGTTCCAGTCCTGGGGATCCAAGGTACCAGAACTGTCATTCTACCATAGCTACCAGGTTCCAAAGGGAACAGATTAGTTTCCATCAACAACATCAAATTGCATCATGTGGACGATCCTGCACAGTAGACCCCGAGGTCCCTTGGGTATTTCCCGGTCCCATCTCACTACTCAACAGGATATACCACTTCTGAATACACCAGCATGTATAACTATGCTACAAATGCCTCCTTGAGCATGGGGAGGGCTTGAGAATGAGCTTCTGCTGATTCCTGGTACCACTTCACCATTAAGAACTGTCCAAGATGTGGATGTGCTTTCTGTTTATTTCATCTACATTGATGACTTTTCTTCAACTTCAACTTCATCTGCACCTGCAATTGAAACTGTTTCAAAGACATGTAAGCTGTACATATGGCTTAAAAATAACTATTTGGTGTATCCATGGCATTATCCGTGGATACTATATACATTGCTCGCCTTTCTGTTATGGATTGGTCGTGTAACTGTTTTCTTTCTCATGATGAATGGTCATTGGGTTTCAGAATGCTCTACTGTCGAGCCAGTGGATGAAGTTTCTAACACCAAACCTTTCTTCACGTAAGGTTTGAAGAGGCTTGCCCCTTGTGAACATTTCAGCAGTATCAATTCCAGTTGTGATTGTTTGGGATAAAGTTCCTTTTGATATATATGGTCGTACTGAGGTTATCCAAATTCCTTATGTATTAAAAATTTCATTGACTGATATAATTACACCTGGTCTTGTTTCTGATGACTTGATGTTAAAACAGTTGATTCTATGCTTGCTGAGCTGCAGGATTACACTGTATTTGAAAGTGATGATGTGTATATGAACACAGCGAAATATGGGAAAATGTTATGTTATAATCATTGGGCACATTACTTTCTGCACAGAGCAACTAGCCATAGAGCAGTATTTAATCACCCACAGTGGGAACACGATTCAACTCCACCGGTAGGGAGCCCCAAACACATGTAGACATTTTTGCATACTTTTCTGGGCATGACACTACAAATGCAGTCATATTATTTTAAATTACAACTTTCTCAAATAAGGAAGATTTTGCTAACTGACACCAAATTAATCTCTTCAGATTCCTTTGTTTCCAGACTTGCTGTTGAAGGTTATGAATACTGCAAGAGCACTGTTGATATGAAAAGTGTGTGAGGAACACAAGATTGGCAAATTCAGGGTAGGGAAGCTTTGTTTAGAGAATGCCTTATTCCTATACAAATTATATTTTTAAATGACACAGCTCAACAAAAATCCTGCCTAGGGTTAGCAAAAATAAAAGAAATGAATGCACCCAGTATCCCCAAACCAGCCAAATTCAATGATTGGCAAAAAACCCTAAATGTCACAGAGGAAAAACTGGATGTTTGGGTTCAGGATGTTACCTATAATTCCACACTTTGAAGTCCTGGCGGGTGGTTATTGTGGCTAATAGACACAAATGGGTGTCAGGTACGTTTTGTTAATTCCTCAGGGGGTTTCTAGATTGTCCGGCTAGATGGTCCTCACTATATCTCGGCTCAACACTCTGGTATAGTTACTACATATAGTGTGGGTAAACTGTGCCAACAATGGTGACGTCCAGCAGTTAAAGAACATCTTAGTCTCCTATCAGAGGAAGTAGACTTGTAAGATTTCTTGCTCGGTCCATGAAAACAATGCTCTAAATGAATCCTATATGCCATAGACAATTAAATATGGAAGCTTTCTCAAATGGAAGCAGCTGCACTTTTAAGGCAGATCGATAAGGAAAATATGGAAAAGGCTTTAGCTCTTGTCGATAATGGCGGGAATACTGTGTCCAACAGAATATACACACTTATTAATATTGTGTCTTCTGCAATTGACATCATTGAGAATGACATGCCCCTTTTACAACATGGGCAATATCAGATGTGCTCCATCATGCAGCTATGTTGGACATTACAGATTCGGAAAAATGGCCGCGTCCCATGGAAATACATTAACAGTAGTGACGTGTTTTCTGCTTTTAATTTGTCAAGGGAACAGCAGACAATGGCTAAAAAGGAAGTAAGTTACACCATGCTTAACAGAGAAAAGTTAGAAAAGCTGCCTTTCACCGTAGCAGAGACACCCTCAACAGTATGGCTCATACATTGCATTATAAATATGCCAATTTCCACTGTTCCTTTGAAAAAATATTTGAAACATTTTGCTGTGGCCAGATATGAGCAGCTAGGAGGATATAAAAGAAGAGTGGGAGTTGCCTTTCGAGTTCAAATGTCTGAACATCGAAACAGAGGTCTTTCTGAGTGGAAGCGAATGTGAGACTACTGTTAGTCATTCAATGATCTGCAAACAGGTGTCACATCACGGTTTCTGCAATGCAGGTGTCGCAATCTTTATTTTTTTTTGTAAAGGGTACTCTTGCCTCTATGATTTGTCCAGCATTTCATATGCTTTGAAAGGAAGTTATGTGGGCCTGAACGATCAGAGTGGCTGTGGAATGAGACCAGGAATTGCCTACGCAATATCGTTGTCTCAAATTGTAACTTCTTGTGGACATATTCTATTCCCTCCCACACAAGAGATAAGAGTAGCAAAAATGTGGCATCACATTGATACTATTAATGTAAATTTTGACAAGCTGAGCAGACTAAAGGCGCTGCTGTTCCAAAAACAAGTGGAGTAGACATCAGTCAAGGAGACGTATGCTCACCAGATAGTGAGATCAGCTTAATTACAATCTCTATTAAATACCAACTTCCCAAAGCACTTTGGAGAGCTGGTCTGCAGAATTTTCAATGCCTCGAACACCGCAGGGATTGTACACTTCTTTAAGACTGTTGGGTCTGGATTTGTTCCCACCTTCCAGAATGTCTTCAGAGTCATTCCTTCAGCTATCCATTCACTCTTTTCGAGTGTGTTTGGCGGATTTCCTGTGACTTTGGCCCTGATTGGCGGAATACTGCTACTGCTATTTCTAATATGCAGTCGTTGTGCTTTCTCAGCTAAGCGGAGTAATGGAGCTACTACCACCAGCCCAGCTGTGCCATGATCGCATGGCACAATTCTTTGGTGCTCCGTTGCTGGAAGAATTGGAGCGTGATTGGTTATTGTCATTCCGACCAGTCCTGTGGTGCGTGCAACCGGTCTTTCGTTGCACCTGGTGCATCTTCGAGTGTCTACTTTCTGTGTGTCTTGCTATTCAGCCAGTGCCTCCTGTGGACAAGAAGCTGCTGAGGTTCCCGATGAGGGTTAATTCACAGTCGTACCCATTGAGACTGAGGTTGATTCGTGAGGCCACTTGTGAGCCAGCGCTTATGAACTATTTGGCTCCACCAGGCACTATGGATGATGCTACCTACCCTGGTGATCCTGCATTTGAGGCTTCTGCGCCCTTCTGCTCTGTGGATCCCTCTGCCAATCCTGTAAGTGATCTGACATCTGATGATGTGGAGACATTACTGGATGCGCTCTCATCCAATGACTTCAGAGACATTCTTCAAGATCATGACTACTGTTAAATAATTTGACCATTGGTCTTATTCAAAGTTTAAAAGTTAATGCCAAATTGTCTTATCAGTTTAATTCGTATTTGGCATGCTGTGCTTATCATGGCCAACATTTTATCTCTTTGTATTTGTTTTAGCTTGATTTTAATTAGTTTTAGCCTGTTTTTAGCCTAGAGAATTTTAGCTCGGCCTCATGCATCCTCTATGGCAGTGGTTCCTAACCTTTTGCCTCCTGAGGGCCCCTATTGAATCTTTACTGGAAACCGGGGAACCCCAAGCAATTTGTACAATTTCAATTTCAAACATTAAAACAGTAATTCGCAAAAAATGCACAAACAAGTTCACAACAAACAAATACTCAAATTACTAAAGATATAATTATGTTATATTGAAAAAATCTGCAAAAATTCAAACACTTTAATAGGAAGATTGGCGCTGTGTTGGACTTTTTTGCTTATGCAGGGGCATCCCTAATCTTTTTGCCTCCTGCCTCCTATTTTTCCTGACCTATTTCTGTTGGCTTTTGAACTCTGAGCACTTACCACTGCTAACCAGTGCTAAAGTGCATTTGCTCTCTGTGTAAATTATATTGTTGATTGGTTTATCCATGATTGGCATATTTGATTTACTAGTAAGTCCCTAGTAAAGTGCACTAGAGGTGCCGGGGCCTGTAAAGCAAATGCTACTAGTGTGCCTGCAGCACTGGTTGTGCCACCCACATAAGTAGCTCTGTAATCATGTCTCAGACCTGCCACTGCAGTGTCTGTGTGCAGTTTTTAACTGTAAATTCGACTTGGCAAGTGTACCCACTTGCAAGGCCTAAATCTTCCCTTTTCTTACATGTAAGACACCCCTAAGGTAGGCCCTATGTAGCCCCAACGGCAGGGCGCAGTGTATGGTTAAGGTGGGACATATAGTAATGTGTTTTATATGTCCTGACAGGGAAATATTGCTAAATTCGTTTTTCACTGTTGCAAGGCCTGTCCCTCTCATAGGTTAACATGGGGGCTACTTTTAAATATGATTAAAGTGTAGATTCCCTTGGGAGCGGATGGACATGTGGAGTTTGGGGTCTCTGAGCTCACAATTTAAAGATACATCTTTTAGTTAAGTTGATTTTAAGATTGTGTGTTTGAAAACATCACGTTTAGAAAGTGAGCATTTTCTTGCTTAAACCATTTCTGTGACTCTGCCTGTTTGTGGATTCCCTGTCTGGGTCAGTTTGACAGTTGGGCTAGTTGCATCTCTCACTAGACAGTGACACAAAGGGAGCTGTGGTGTAGCCTGCATATCCTGATGAGCCATTTGTGCTATGAGTGAGGGGAGGAGTGGTGACTTACACCTGAAAGGGCTGTGCCTGCCCTCACACAATGCAGTCTCCAACCCCCTGCTGTGTGTCTGGGTCCTGGCATGGACAAGACAGGATTTCACAATCAAGAGAGACTTTGCTTTGAAGTAGGCCTACCTCAAAGGAGAAAATGGGTATAAGAACGGCACCCAAAACCACAGACTTTAGAACACTTCTGGAAACCAAGAGGAACCTCTGCCTGGAGAAGAGCTGAAGAGCTGAGCAAGAAGAGCTGTCCTGCCTGTGACTGTGCTTTGTGGAGCTATCCTGCAGTTGCTGCTTCTGTCTGTGCTAGAGGACAAAGACTGGACTTTGTGTTGCCTTCCTTCTTGTGAAGATCTCCAAGGGCTTTATTTAGAGCTTGCCTCCTGTTGTTTGAATTCTCAAGGACAGCAAAGACTTCTCTCTGCCAGCACCTGGAGTCTCTGGAGAGACTCCTACTCTGCCAAGTAGTGCCTATCCAGTTCCTGGGACCCTGAAAGGAGAAGCTGTCAGCTCAGTAGTGAGAAATCCACGCACAGACTGCCGTGCGGGGAAAAGATCAACACAACTCCGATCTGCGGCAGAAAAATCGACGCACCGCCGGCTTTGCAGCTGAAAATCAACGCTCGCCTGCAACACGACCCAAAAATCGATGCCTGGGGCTGGAGAAATGACGCACAGCATCGCTGACGGAGGCTGGTGAGATCGCAATCCACACTGTGTGGTTTTCGGATCATCGTGCGACTGGATTTCCGATGCAAACACTGCTGGGCATGTAAAAACAACACAAGGCCTGCCCGGACCCGAGATTGCTGACCGGATTGACGTATCGCTCTCCTGCGGAGAGAAGAAACGACGCACGCTGACCTGACTAAAGGAGAAACAACGCAAGGTCTCGTGAGTGAGTGATATTGACGCATTGCGAGCCCTTTTTGACACACACTCGCCCGTGCGTGGTTATTTTTGACGCACCCAAGGTACATTTTCACACTAACAGTGTTAGTGTGTGTTTAAAATTACATGAAGGCTCTTTTTGCATTTTTAGTGATAACTTGACTTGTGTATTGTGGATTTTTGTTGTTTTGGTCTTGTTTTGTTTAGATAAATATTTCCTATTTTTCTAAACCTGTGTTGTGTCATTTTGTAGTGTTTTCATTAAGTTACTGTGTGTGTTGGTACAAATATTTTACACCTAGCAGTCTGAGGTTAAGCTTACTGCTCGTACCAAGCTACTAAAGGGGTAAGCAGGGGTTAGCTGAGGGTGATTCTCTTTTACCTTGACTGGAGTGAGGGTCCTTGCTTGGACAGGGGGTAACCTGACTGCCAACCAAAGACCCCATTTCTAACATTGGTGATCAGCGGATGAGATTGGACTTGTATTTGTACTTGACATACAGTAATTAAATGTACACTACTGTTTTGAGTGCAGACCACTACATGACCACATACTGCTTGTCTGATTTTCCCCTACATCCATTTTTGTGGTAATCTTTGATTGACTTCTGAACTTCATTTGGGAACTCGTTTCCTGCCTTTTGGAACTTTGCACTGTTGTTGATTTTTCATCATGTCCCAATCTGGAGATGCATCAGTTGGAGCTACTTTTGTACTAGAGAAATTGGAAAGCTATACCGAGGCTCAGTTAAAGTAGTTCTGTAAAAGTTTTGACTGTCCCATTAAAAGCTCATCCAAGAAGGAGGAGCTGCAAAAGGCGCTGAGGGCCTTGGTGACAGCCAAGAGCACTGAAGGGCACACAGAGGAGGGGGAAGAGGAATAGCATTCCATACACAATGGTATTGTGGGTGGCCCTGTTATGTCAAGGGAGAGGGTCTCCAAAGCAGGTAGAAGTGTCTCATCTAAGGGTCTGACCCCTGAAGAATTGCAGGACAGGCAGGCAAAGAGGGAGCACCAGAGGGAGTTAGAGAAGATGAGGGGTGGCCCTAGAGGAGAAAAAGATTTTGTTGGCTCATGAGCGTAGCTTGAGAGAGCTGGATCAGAGGAGCCAGTCTAGTAGGGATGGTGGCAGCCACATCACAGTGTAGCCTGAGAGGACGGTGCACATTCCTAAAGATCTTGTGAATGATTATAAAAGGGAGGACGACATATACTGGTTTAAGGGGTATAAGTCTGCTGTCCATATGAATCTGGTCCCTGAAGCTCATTGGGGGGCGGGTCTGTGGAAGCACTTTGAGGTAGAGGAGAGGGATACACTGACAGCCTTAGGGGATGCTCAGAATCTCACCTACACCATCATGAAGGATGCCCTACTCACAAGGTATGGTCTCACCCCTGAGCAGTATAAGGATAAGTTTAGGTCCTACAAGAAGAAGGAATCCCAAACATGGTTGGAATGTGTTGATTCTTATTGCAGGTCACTGGATGGTTGGGTGAAGGGCAGTAAGGTAAATACGTACGAGGGGCTTTACAGTCTGATTGCTTGGGATTACTTGTACAGTTTATGTTTTCCAGAGCTTCGCCAGCACCTGATTGATAACAAGCTGACTGACCCCAGGAAGCTTGCACAGGAAGCGGACCGCTGGGAGAGTACCAGGGTCGAGAAGAGGTATGGGGGAGACCGCACCAAGGGTGGGCAGGGTCCCCCTCAGAAGAAAGGGGAGGGTAAGGGTAAGCAGGGGGAGTTCTTTAAAGGGCCCCAAACTGACTCCGAGGGTAAGGATTCCCAACCCCCCAGTGAGAAGAAGCCATAGTTCTCCAAAGGGAAGCAAGTAGCATGTGGTCTCCCACGTAACTGCTATGCATGTGACCAGGTGGGTCATGTGAGGGGGGAACCCCAAATGCCCCAAAAGTACACCAGCACCCACTGGTGCACTGTCCCAGGGTTTGACCAGTGTAGCGCTTGGGGAGGAGTTGGTTCCAAGTGGGTGGGAGCCAGCTGAGATGACCCTTGTCTCACTAGGAGACAGTGAGATGGTCCAGAGAACCCCTGTGCCTGAGAACACTAAGAAGTACAGGCAGTGGGTGACCATCAATGGACAGAGGGTGGAGGCTCTGAGAGACACAGGAGCCAGTGTGACTACAGTGAGGAGTCAGCTGGTGTCTGAAGAGCAGATTGATCCCTGGGTACTTCACCAAGTAGTTGCAGTGGACAACTCAGAGCACCTGGGCAGAGTGGTGCAGGTTCCCTTTGAATGGGGGGGGGGCTCAGGTTCCTTGAAGGTAGCCGTGAGTCCAACCATGTCTGTTGATTGTTTGCTAGGCAATGACCTGGAGGATTACCCTTGGAAGGAGGTGGAACACAGGTCTCACTTGGAGATGTTGGGGCTGCCTGGGTGGGTATGTGTATCCACCCGGTCAATGGCAGCCCATCAGGGTGGTCAAGAGTCCCTGGAGCCTGAAACAGTGGCCCAGGGGACTGCCAAGAAGAGGAAGGGCAGGGGGTGCTGGAAACCGGCCCCAGGAGTTCCCACAGTCCGGGAGGAGGCAGAGCCTGAGGGCGACGCCCCAGAGCCTACAGGGGAACAGGTGGCTGAACTGGGTGAGGTCCCTGAGCTGTCACAGTGGCAGCAGGAAAGGGGGCTGACCAGGGAAGCATTGTCTGCAGCACATAGGACACGCCCTACTCTGGAGGGTTTGCAGCAGCAGGCTGCAGACCAGGCGGCTGGCAAGGAGCCAGGATCAGACCTGATTTATTGGGAGGATGACCTCCGGTATAGTGAGCCTAAGGTTCCTGAGCATGGGTCAGCCCCTGTGCTGGTGGTACCCCAGTGCTTCAGGGCCTTCCTTCTGGGGTTGGCTCATGATGTGCCTTTAGCAGGACATTTGGGGCAGGACAAGACCTTTGAGAGGCTTGTCACCCACTTTTACTGGCCTGTAATGCGCGGGCACTCAGATGCACATTGCAGGTCTTGCCAGACTTGTCAGTCAAGTGGCAAGAGTGGGGGGAAATGTAAGGCTCCCTTCCAACCTTTACCTGTTGTCAGTACTCACTTTGAAAGGGTAGGGATTGACATTGTGGGGCCTCTGGATCCCAAGACAGCCATGGGAAACAGGTTCATCCTGGTCTTGGTGGACCATGCCACCCGGTAACCAGAAGCCATTCCTTTGAGATAAATCACTTCCCCTGTGGTGGGTCGTGCTTTGATGGTTTTTTTTACCCGCATGGGGTTCCCCAAGGAAGTGGTATATGATAGGGGTACCAACTTCATATCCATGCATATGAAGTCTCTGTTGAAAGAGTGTGGGGTAACCTACAAGTTCACCACCCCTTACCAGCCCCAAAGTAATGCTTTGGTTGAGAGATTCAACCGCACCTTGAAAGGCATGATCATGGGCCTGTCAGAGCCCTTGAGGCAGAAGTGGGATGTTCTTTTGCCATGCCTTCTGTTCGTCTACAGGGAGGTGCCTCAAAAAGGACTTGGGTTTAGTCCCTTTGAGCTCATCTATGGCCACCCTGTGAGGGGACCTTTAAGTCTGGTCAAGGAGGCTTTGGAAAAAGCTCCTAGTAAACCCCCCCGGGATGTATTCAGTTACATGCTGGCTTTGAGAAACCAGACTGCCCGCTTCAGGAGTCTCGCACGGGAGAACCTGGAAGCCAGCCAGGAGGACATGAAACTCTGGTATGACCAGAATTCCACTCTGGTCGAGTTTCAACCTGGTCAGAGAGTGTGGGTGATGGTACCAGTGGAGTCTAGGGTGCTCCAGGATAAGTGGACTGGGCCATTTGAGGTGATAGAGCGCAAGAATGAAGTCACCTACCTGGTGGACTTGCAGTCTCCAAGGAACGCTTTAAGGGTCCTGCATGTCAACCACCTCAAGCCGCACTTTGAGCGGACTGAACTGTCCATGCTCCTTGCGACAGATGATGAGTTGGAGGCGGAGAGTGAACCTCTTCTTGACCTCCTGTCTGCAGGAGAGAAAGATGGGTCTGTGGAGGGAGTGATCCTCTCCCCCTCCCTGACTGAAGAGCAGCAGGGTGACTGTTGCCACATGTTGGGGCAGTTCGCCTCACTGTTTTCCCTGATTCCAGGGGTCACACACTTGTGCACACATGATGTGGACAGTGGGGACAGTCCACTCATTAAGCAGAACATTTACAGGGTGACTGACAGGGCCAGGGCTTACATTAAGGATGAAGAATCCAAAATGTTAACCCTATGTGGTATTGAGCACTCCAGCAGTCCTTGGGCCAGCCCAGTGGTATTGGCCCCACAGGCTGCTGCACCTGGTGCCACTCCAGAACTCAGGTTCTTTGTGGACTACCGGGGACTCAATGCGGTCAGCAAGACTGGCGCACACCCCATCCCCCAAGCTGATGAGCTAATTGACCGGTTGGGAGCTGCCAAGTACCTCAGTACGTTTGACTTAACATCTAGGTGCTGGCAGATTGCCTTAAATGAGGAGGTCAAAGAGAGGTCAGCATTCTCTACCCTAGATGGACACTTTTAATTTAAAGTCATACCATTTGGAATGAAGAATGCCCCTGCCACCTTTCAGAGGTCGGTCAATCATGTGTTGGCTGGGCTGGATGAGTTCAGTGCCGCCTACCTGGATGACATTGCTGTGTTTAGTTCCACATGGGAGGTACACCTGCAACACCTCTGGAGAGTGTTAGAGGCCCTGCAGAAGGCAGGCCTCACTATTAAGGCAAGCAAGTGCCAAACAGGGCAAGGTTCGGTGGTCATCTTGGGACACGATGTAGGGAGTGGCCAGGTGGCACCCCTACAGCCAAAAATTGACACCATTCTGGCCTGGGAGCCTCCCAAGACCCAGACTGAAGTGAGACCCTTCTTAGGTCTCACAGGATACTACAGGGGATTTACCAAGGGGTATGGTACCATTGTTACCCCCTTGACTGAGTTGACTTCTAAGAAGCAACCCAGGAAAGTGATCAGGACAGAGGCTTGCCAGATCGCTTTTGATGCCCTGAAGGTTGCCATGTGCACAGTACCTTACCTGTGCTGAAGGCACCTGACTACTCCAAGGAGTTTGTTGTGCAAACAGACACCTCAGAGCATGGTATAAGAGCAATACTCTCACAGCTTAATGAAGAGGGTCTAGGTCAACCCATAGCCTTCATTAGCAGAGGTTACTTCCCAGGGAACGTAGGTGGAGTGCCATAGAACGTGAAGCGTTTGCTGTGGTCTGGGCACTGAAGAAGCTAAGGCCCTACTTGTTTGGACCTCACTTCCGGGTTCAGACCAACCACAGGCCCCTCAGATGGTTAATGCAGATGAGGAGTGAGAATCCAAAACTGTTGAGGTGGTCCATTTCCCTACAGGGGATGGACTTTATGGTGGAACACCGTCCTGGTACAGAACACGGCAATGCTGATGGTCTGTCCAGGTTCTTCCGCCGTAGAGATGAGAACTCCCATGAGGTTGGGTGGTTGCCCCCCACTTTCAGCTGGGGGGACACGTGTTAGACTTTCCATCCTTGGCGTGGGCTCCCTCAACATTTTGCCTGTTTCCCAGGTTGTTGATGTGTGCTGGACTCTGTTTTTGCTGTTTTTGTTACTCTGGGCACTTTACCACTGCTAACCAGTGCTAAAGTGCAAGTGGGCCTTTACGAAATGTGTATGTAATTAGCTTATCGATGATTGGCATATATATTTACTAGTAAGTCCCTAGTAAAGTGCACTAGAGGTGCCCAGGGCCTATAAACCAAATGCTACTAGTGAGCCTGCAGCACTGGTTGTGCCACCCACATAAGTAGCCATGTAATCATGTCTCAGACCTGCCACTGCAGTGTCTGTGTGTGCAGTTTTAAACTGTAAATTCGACTTGGCAAGTGTACCCACTTGCCAGGCCTAAACCTTCCCTTTTCTTACATGTAAGGCACCCCTAAGGTAGGCACTAGGTAGAACCCAGGGCAGGGTGCAGTGTATGGTTAAGGTAGGACACATAGGCCCTCATTACAACCCTGGCGGTCAAAGACCACCAGGGCTGTTTTGACGATTGCACCGCCAACAGGCTGGCGGTGCAATCTTGCGAATTACGACTCGTCAGGACCGGCTGTTTTCTGCCACATTGGACCCGGCGGTTGTAATCCTCCATGGCAGCGCTGCTTGCAGCGCTGCCCAGGGGATTTCAAGTCCCCCTCCCACCAGCCTTTTCATGGCAGTAGGAACTGCCATGAAAAGGCTGGCGGAATTGGGAGTCGTGGGGCCCCTGCGAGCCCCTGCACTGCCCATGCCTTTGGCATGGGCAGTGCAGGGGCCCCCTGGCACAGCTCCATGAAGATTTTCACTGTCTGCATAGCAGGCAGTGAAAAGCACGACGGGTGCGACTGCACCCGTCGCACCGCTTCAACACCGCCGGCTCCATTTGGAGCTGGCTCCCGTGCTCCGGCTGACATCCCCGCTGGGCCGGCGGGCAGAAACTCGGTTTCCACCCGCCAGCCCAGCGGGGATGTCGTAATGGCCACCGCTGGAGTGCGGCCGCATTGGCAGTTACAACTTGGCGGGCGGCGGTTGCTGCCCGCCAATGTTGTAATGAGGGCCATAGTAATGTGTTTTATATGTCCTGACAGTGAAATATTGCTAAATTCTTTGTTCACTGTTGTAAGGCCTGTCCCTCTCATAGGTTAACATGGAGGATACCTTTAAATATGATTAAAGTCTAGATTCCCGTTGGGAGCGGATAGGCATGTGGAGTTTGAAGCCTCTGAGCTCACAATTTAAAAATACATCTTTTAGTAAAGTTGATTTTAAGGTTGTGAGTTTGAAAATGCCACTTTTAGAAAGTGAGAACTTTCTTGCTTAAACCATTTCTGTGACTCTGCCTGTTTGTGGATTCCTTGTCTGGGTCAGTTTGACAGTTGGGCTGGTTGCACCTCTCACTAGACAGTGACACAAAGGGAGCTGGGGTGTAGCCTGCATATCCTGATGAGCCATCTGTGCTAGGAGGGAGGGAAGGAGTGGTGACTTATACCTGAAAGGGCTGTGCCTGCCCTCACACAATGCAGTCTCCAACCCCCTGGTGAGTGTCTGGGGCCTGACCTGGGCAATGCAGGATTTCACAATCAAGAGAGACTTTGAAGTAGGCCTACTTCAAAGGAGAAAATGGGTATAAGAAGGGCACCCAAAACCACAGACTTTAGAACACTTCTGGAAACCAAGAGGAACCTCTGCCTAGAGAAGAGCTGAGGAAGAGGAGCTGCCCTGCCTGTGAATGTGCTTTGTGGAGCTATCCTGCAGTTGCTTCTTCTGCCTGTGCTAGAGGACAAAGACTGGACTTTGTGTTGCCTTCCTTCTTGTGAAGATCTCCAAGAGCTTGATTTAGAGCTTGCCTCCTGTTGTTTCAAGTCTCAGGGACAGCAAAGACTTCTCTCTGCCAGCACCTGGAGTCTCTGGAGAGACTCCTACTTTGCCAAGTGGTGCCCATACAGTTCCTGGGACCCTGAAAGGAGAAGCTGGCAGCCCAAGAGTGAGAAATCCACGCACAGACCGCTGTGCGGGGAAAAGATCGACACAACTCCGATCTGCGGCAGAAAAATCAACGCACCGCCGGCTTTGCAGCTGAAAATCGATGCTCAACTGCAACACGCCCTGAAGACCGACTCCCGGGGCTGGAGAAACAATGCACAGCATCGCTGACGGAGGCTGGTGAGATCGCAACCCGTGCTGCATTGTTTTTGGATCATCGTGCGGCTGGATTTCCGATGCAAACACCACTGGGCGTGTAAAAACAATGCAAGGCCTGCCCGGACCCGAGAGTGCTGACCGATTCGACGCATCGCTCTCCTGCAGAGAGAAGAAACGACGCACACCGACCCAACTAAAGGAGAAACGACACAAGGTCTCGCTCGTGAGTGATACGACGCATCGCAAGTCCTTTTTGACGCCCGTGCGGGGTTATTTTTGACACACCCAAGGTACATTTTCACGCTAATAGTGTTAGTGTGTTTAAAATTACATGAAGACTCTTTTTGCATTTTTAGTGAAAACTTGACTTGTGTATTGTGGATTTTTATCATTTTGGTCTTGTTTTGTTTAGATAAATATTTCCTATTTTTCTAAACCTGTGTTGTGTCATTTTGTAGTGTGTTTATTAAGTTACTGTGTTTGTTGGGACAAATACTTTACACCTAGAACTTTGAAGTTAAGACTACTGCTCGTGCCAGGCTACTAAGTGGTTAAGCAGGGGTTAGCTGAGGGTGATTCTCTTTTACCCTGACTAAAGTGAGGGTCCTTGCTTGGACAGGGGGTAACCTGACTGCCAACCAAAGACCCCATTTCTAACAGTAAACTTACAAGGGGACACGAATAGGTCGATGAACCTTTTGACTCCCAATTAAGAAGTTCTCACCATAGTTCCAGTACATAATCAATAATCAATACACAATAATCAATATTCATTAGTAATCAATAAAATCCATAGTCAATAGAGTCAGTAATTGTTAAGCACCATGACCTTTCAGTCATGAATAACCACACCTTTACTAAAAGTTTAGAATGTTTATTTCCTTATGTTAACAATGCTAAGGTCATGTAGATGAATCTCAAAATCGAATGGAACACATACAAAAACGTCACTGGTTATCCACAGCGGCGGAAGAAACGCAATCTAATCAAAGCTTGAACTACCACACATTCTAAAGTTACGGTGCAAATCAATAGCAAAGTCAACTCCGACAAAGTTATAACATACATGGAATAAAGCAGAGAAATTCGTCAAACATTAGTCCCTTTTATCGTCAGTCATTTGTGAGAATCCTTAACTAACGTCAGATTAGCATCAGCATGTTAGGCTTCATGCAAACAATTTTAGTAACACAAATTTGGAAAAACATCTAACTATGATAGAGCCATAGACAAAACAGCACAGTTGGTACCTAGAAAAGAAAAGCAAATATTCATAATAATCACATTTCATAATTATACCTATCCTCGGTATGGGTCAGCAAAGCAGAATCAGTCTTCGTCCTCAGGACATCAGTCGATCAGCAAGGCATCAGGCTCTCAGTCACGAAAATATGGGCAGAATGACTGCATGAAGGCAAGGGCAGAATGAATCTGTATTCTCTCAGGATGTGCGTTGTTATATTAAAGTCACCTAAACTATCCCCTATTTCCCTATTGGTCAGTTAATCGTATGTTCACACTCTGCCCAATAAAACTGTTATCCTAAATCTATGGATTCTAATATTCCTTCATTCTCATATTGTTGATTGGTTCATCTTGCGATGTTCTCATCATCTGGCTTGTTAGATAACAATATTATTGCGCCTTCTACTCTGGTCAGTATCTTTATTGTTCTTGTCTTGGGAAAGTCAGTCTCACACACATTACACATAAAATCTTGCATTGGCAAGAACATCATCTTTTAGCACTTGGTTCACACGAAAATCTTCCATTATGAGCACATTTAAACAATACAATAGACATTTCACAGTTTAATTCTCTTGGTCAGCATTTTTATTAAAAGCTAAGAAATACAGCTTTTACATGAGGTCTGGCAAGTAGGCCAAGACACTCCCTAAGTTGAGGCCTACAATTAATAAAGTTAAGGCTTACTCCATAACCTTCATTATGACATATTACTACATTAGTCTAACATATATTCAATATTTTCATAAGTATTAATCATTGATTAGTACATTTCGTTAACATTGAAGGCCATTCTTCGTGATCACATTTTCAAATGCGTGCATTATTTTTCCACACTATTACATTTTCTACAAATACATATTATTCAAAATACATAAACACTCCTTCATTATTTTTATTAAAGCACCTTCGCTAACAAAGGTGAGGTAATCATTAATAGAACTGACACCAGCTCAGATTTACTGACTACTGCCTAAGGTGTCACTGTTTTAGTCCTTCTAGTTAACATAGCTGTAGAAAAGGAGACCAGCAATTTCACCGAGCACCCTAGTGCAATCCTGGTAGGCCCTAGGTCTTTCACTATACACAGTTTAGCATTCCTGGGGAAGCCGGTGTCTGAAATAGACCCAGTGTCACATTCAGCCCATCTGGAAACTGTGAAATAAACTCTATGAGGCGAAAACAATCTACCTGCTATCCATGGTATAAACATCTAACACTCTTTTAAAAGCAATCAGACAAATCAGCAAAGCTAATATCAGTGACAATTGTTTCCTGGAGATATATTCTCCATAAAAAGTTAAGCCCTCAAAAATGACAGGCCAATGTTATCATCCCATCTATTTGGTTTGAGAGCAATAGACATCCTGATACATTGTCAAGAGCTAACAGATCATACGATGTTCCTCACCCAGGAGTTGTAAATAAGATAATTCCCTGCTAAAATGGCAGACTTGTATTGATTTACCATAATTGGTCCAAGCCCTCATCAGACAACTAGAAAATGATGTTAAAAACTTAAGAGATGTCAGATGCCACATGATCCTGATCTCATTCAAAATTCACCTACCACAATGTCATACTATAATTGTCTCTCTTAATTGACCAGCCTGCTGAGTAAATAAAGCAGCTAGTTTTGAAAGGTCACAGATTGTCTGCATCCCCCAAAACACAGCTCACTCTAAATGAAGAAATTCAGCAAACTATGGTTTGTTTGGATGACCAGAATGATCTTGAAGGGGCAGCAAAGTTGAAGGCAATAGAAAAAGCCCAGGAAATTTCCTACACAAATGGATACCTTGTGGCGACTTAAAAAAATGAGTCAAGTTAAGATTTTCCCATTAATGCTTGTCTTAAGATGCCATCCTCTGTATGATAATAAATGGTCCTTGGATGACCAAGGGCTTTCTCTTACACTGATGACATAGGAGAGTTTGCACCAAAAAGGGACTATCACTTCCCTCTATTCACGAAATGACACGTGCTGTTGTCCATTATAAGAATAAAAATTCCCAAAACCTAAACTCTTGAAATCGTGGTTTTCAGTTACTTATCTGCCTGAAAAATCATCTGGTAACTGCCCAATTTAACCCAAACACCAGATATTTCAGCATGGAACCTGGGTGCCATTTTGGGTACCCATTTAGCTTTTGAGGATCCTATTTGTGCACATTCTTTATCATACTTTTTTTCTACTAAAGTAATGCAGAATATTCTTACCCTTCTGCCGTCTGATTATCACAGAAATCTGGTCAAAAGTGGTGTATCTAGGCTGGAGTACTGCAATTCTCTGCTCTTTTGCCTTCCTTAATATCTCATTAGAACTCAGCAACTTAGCCCAGCTTTCATGTTTACTTCTGGTATGTATGTATGCAGTATTCAATAGCTCTTACCTAGCCACAATAGGAGCGCAGAGCTTTACAGGATCAAAGCAAGTATGCAGGAGTAGGAGAAAGTAGCTGGTTATTGGATGGCTACTGCATTGTTATGTAGTGTGCTTTAAAGAGGCATGCCTTCAACTCTTTGCTATATTGGATCGACACTGGGCCAATCCTTATGGATAAAGTAATGTTGTTCCATCCCACCTGATGGATCATCATTGGCTTCCTACTGAAAACAGCATTTTCTTCAAGTCTGCATGTCTTAGTTTTTGTACAATTCACCAAACTACCCCATATTATATTAACCCATTTTCTCTCACCACCAGCCACCAAGATACTTACTCTTCTCCTAGGCTTAGCTCCCACAATAAGGGCCTGATTAACAGTTTGGCGAATGGGGTTACTCCATCAGAAACATGAAGGATATCCTATGGAAATTGTACTACAGTGGACGGGATATCCAACTCATTCGCCACACTCTAAATCAGGCCCTAAGATCTCTAAGAGCAAACAAGCATAGATGGCCAAACCCTCTGCTTCCTAACAGCCAAAGCACTGAATATTCTGTTCCAGGATCATCAATCTATTTCTTTTTTATTTATTTTATTGACTAAGCATCTGAAGGCTCACTTGTTCTCTTAATCAGTATTTTGCTTTCCAGTTCTCTTGGCCAGTCTTGAAGAAAGCGCCTATCCCCATGGCTACTGGATCTGGCCTGCAACTGTAATAGAGGATAAGCTGACAGCAGAGACAGCAAATTGGTTCACCCTGCATGGATCCTAGATGGTCTTGAGCTTAGCAAAGAGAAAATAGTTCTATTTCCAACTTCTGGAGTCCTTCAGGAACTAACAGTTACAGTCTGCATTCACATCTTGGGAGGAACTCAGCAGTGACTATCATAGTGCGTTTAGGCAATAATGCCAAAAGCCTTTTGCAAAGTCACCTATAAATATGGCTTTTGTCTCTATCCTGATTTATATATAGGGCCACTGACATGTTATATATTGTGAGCAAGATGCAACAAAGAGAGCAATTCCTGCCCAGAGATTCTATGCAAAAGTGTCTGTCAGACGCTTGAGACAATTGATGTGGAATTATGACACTGCATCTGACATACATCTTCCAGTTGACAGTGTACTTTATTTTGCACCAGAGTTTCATCTGCTGGCATCAAACTTAACTGTGATAATGGAAGAGGCATCAAATATGACCTGCAGTTCCAAGTCTCCAAGTGTTCCACACACCCCTGTATGTCCTGATTGAGTTTTGGGTAGAGGAGGATGGAGTCGGAGTACAACAGGCCTTTCTACAGGTGGAGTATTGGCATACCCAGGAGGGATATGGAGTATAAGTGACCCAGAAATGTGGCCTGATAGGAGGATGCTATTGGGCCTGACATTTTGGTAGATGTCAAAAGAATACCGACTGGCATAGCAGAACTTTTCATCTTTTTTCATCAGTTTTGTTCAGGGGTTGGGAAGCTGAAAGAAGCCTTCACCAGGGTATAGTGAAATCCATTCCTCCAGAAAGGGTCAGAATCGATTCCCCAGCATTGATGAGAAACCCCAATTTTTGCAGCAGAGAAATTGTCCACTGAAGATGAAGTTGTAGATAGGAGGAATACTTGAAATAAGCATTAAGTCATCAATAGAGTTAGGGCAAAACCTTTTTGTCCCTCAAAATGTTTGTCTCCAGTTTCTTCAGCTTGGCAAAGCACTAAAGGAATGATGAAAGATCAAACAGGAGGGCAATAAACATATGGGTTTTGTTCCACTATTAAAACCAGAAAATGGACTCGCTCTGAGAAATAAGCATACTTACATCCAAACAAACCATCCCATCATTTTCCTTGAAGATATCGCGATGGAGGCAGACAACCTCCTTCTCCTCTTTAAGTGCTTATCAGCCTATCAGCCATTTAATTAATTTAATATGGTTGATCACTAGTCTTGAACTACCTCTTTTTTCCTCCAAAAGACATATGTTGCTCAAGAAATTGCAAGGGTAGAGAGAGGATGGGAGAAGTACTCATTTTTTGGGGGAGGAAAGCAATTTTATAATTCACTATTAGCTCTACAGCTGATGAAAAACAGATCTACAGAGGCACGTGTAATTGGGCCAATGAGTCATGTAATTCAATGCAAAAACCTACCTTGCATTGTTTCTAGAACCATTTAGCTTGAGAAATCCTTTGCCAATCTGGAAGAAAGTGATGAAGGCTATCCCCTAAGCTTACATAGGAAGAGGATTAATGGTTACCGGAAAATCTAGAAAATCTAGAAGTAAAGTTGTACCACTCAAACCACACTCTAAATGAGATGGTTACAAATTATCAAAGCTTTTCTGATCAGACCAGCTGCCACCTCTCCTACCACCTTGGACATTTGAGAGGCCTGCTGCAGGCACTGACCGGCGATGTGACACCTGCCACAACTAGCCCGTGCAAATATGTTGTGGTTGAAAGCCAAGAATTGGACTTCATCTATTGCCATAAAGGTATTAGTAAAATGACTGAGCTACTCAACAAAGAGGTATTCTAGGATTCTAGGAGGCCATTAGACATTGGGCCTGCTTCTAGGACATCAGAACTCTCAGAATTTAGGGACTAAATGGAGTGAAATATAACACGATCTGTCAGAGAAGATGGTGCAGTTCCCATTAGCTAATAGGAATATGGTCCACTGGGCCCAGCTTGCAAAGACATTGTAATTCATTGCAAAGCTCCGCTTCTTGAGCCAAGAAAGCCATCACTAAGATTTTAGTCAAAGTGCCTGCTAAATCAGTTACACACCCTGGCAGACTATCCAAGAATGGTGTACGCCTTTTTTGGGATATGTCGCATATATTCCCATGGAGAGTATCATGTTGGAGTCTATGTCTTGGGTGGCTCCTACATTGCTCTCCCATGAGCCTTGTTGGATGGGTACAGTAGCAACCCTCTTTGTCAAAAACTCTTCAGAGGTGAGACTTGACTTAAGGAACAACTCTGAGAGTGGCAGCCACACAGAGGAGCAAAGATGGATTGTGTCCTCCATAGTCATAGGCATTTAGAGAGTGGCTTCCAGGGGTGAGCAACATTGTACTGGACATTTGAATCTGGGACATTGTCCCTTCTCTGACCAGTTCAGACAGGACGCTGTGGCCCTCATTACAACCCTGGCGGTAAAGTCCGCTGACCACCGTGCCAACGGCCGCCAACATACCATGTCCGTGGCAGAAATCCGCTACAGGTATTATGACCCACACTGAGAAATCCTCCACAATACAGACACTCACACAAGTCCGCCACACCAAAGGTCAGTGATAAATTGGCGGTACCAAAACCCACACCATCACGCCAACAGGAATACACCCACACTATCATGACCCACGAATCAACACGGCGGTCATTCAACCGCAGTAAACCATTGGCGGTACACACCGCCGCACTCAAAATAAACACACACTTCCAAAACACAACCACATTGGACAATTCAAAATACACACACCTGACACACATACACACACCACACCTACACACTCACAACACTATAAAACACACACACACATTACCCACAACCCCTTACAACGAAAACATTTGAAGAAGCAGAGAGAGAGAAAAGCAAAGACCACACCAGCATCCAGTGGCACACAACACTATCACTCATATACTATCCACACACAAAACACCACACACCCCAAAACATCACCCAACACATCACATCACATCACACATCACCTCACACATCACTCACACCACCTCAAAGACACCACAGATTTTCTGAGGAGGAGCTCAGGGTCATGGTGGAGGAAATCATCCGGGTAGAGCCACAGCTAATCGGATCACAGGTGCAGCAGTCATCCATTGCTAGGAAGATGGAGCTATGGGGGAGAATTGTTGACAGGGTCAGCGCAGTGGGACAGCATCCAAGAACACGGGATGACATCAGGAAGGTGGAACAACCTACAGGGGAAGGTACGTTCCGTGGTATACAGACACCAGGTAGCCGTACAGAGGACTGGCGGTGGACTCCCACCTCCTCCCCCACAACTAACAACATGGGAGGAGCAAGTCTTGGCGATCATGCATCCTGAGGGCCTCGCAGGAGTAGCAGGAGGACTGTACTCTGGTAAAGCAAATCGTTACGAATATCTCCCCCACCCTACCTGCATGCCATCACAAACTCCTACCCCTACCCTCACACACCCATCACTCCACCACCTCACATATACCCCACTATCACAACCCACCCATCCCAATACCAAGCCCTGCATGCAACAACAATGCATGGACACCCATCACAGACTTTCATGGACACCCATCACCAAAGGATGTCCAAGAGAGAGACTCACCCAGGGCACACAATCACCACTCACACAAGGGCAAAGGTGATAGTGCAAGCACAGTAACAGAGGGAAACACACCCATTGCACAAGATGGCACACACGGACAAAATAACAATGCACTTACACCCCAACAGGACTCCTACCCAACGTCACCAGACAGGAGGTGCCAGTCATATCCAGTCCCCCCACAGAAGAGGCCCACAGTGATGACAGCAGCTCTGCATGCCTGGATCAAGATGACCAGCCCAGCCCATCAGGGACCTCTGGACAGTCGGTTCCCCTGCCACAGTCCCAAGCCACCACAGACCCTCCCCCTGCAGGAAACACCACCATTGCACCCACCCAGTGGGCCCATGCCACTGTCCCCAGGACACGTCAATCAACAGTGTGTCCACCACTACAGGGACCCCAGGCAAACCCACTAACCCAAGACAATCAAGGACCTGGAGTCAGTGGAAGTTTGCACACCGTTCAGGGGACAGAGGCACAGGACAACAGGAAAGCTGGGAGGACTGCTGTGCAACAGGGGGAGGACAGGCCAAGTGAACCCACTGTCCACGAGGCACTCTCAAACATCATGGGAGCACACCACCATTCCCAGGAGGCAATGGGCATGGTACTGGACAAGTTTCAGGAGACCCAGCAGCTGCAGGAGGGACAGTACCTGGGGATCAGGGAGGACTTGAAGTCCATTAGCACCACCCTGGTCACCATTACTGGGGTGCTGGCAGATTTGGCCAATACCATGAGGGAGACAATGGCATACCACCGGGCCCCTGACACCAACCCAACCTATGAACAGCCTTCCACGTCCACCAACGCAAGTGGACAGGAGGCCCCGCCACAGGACCAACAGGCCACCAGCACCCCACCCCCTGCAGAAGGATAACCACCCCGCAAACAGTCCCTGCGATCCACGCAGAAGACAGAGAACACTGTCAAGACCCCGCCAGGAAATAAGACTCTCCTGATCGTCACCCTTCTGTCCCACTCTGTTATCCGGTCCACCATGAACTGCTATTCCTCCCCTTCCTATGCCCCTTTGGACAATGCACCTGTGCTACGAAGAGACTGGACTCTACTATAGACCTTCCTCCACCATCACACCAGCCCCTTCCACATACCCCTATACACATTAGCCCATAAATAAACACCCTTGATTCACAAACCAATCTGGAGTCAGTCTGTCCTTTCACAAATGTATAATTACAACAACATCCACAAATATCAATGTAAATGTTCATTTACTCATAACAATGTATGACAGTTGTTGGGCAGCAGTAAATATAGCAGAAGGCAGAATGAGGTACCCATATCGGTGAAATGGAAAGCCAAAGTGAACTGTCAGTGTCCATAGACAGAGGTTAATAGGCTGATTTATACAATGTCCTACAGTAGTCAGATATGAGAGGAGCAGTGCCAGTCTCTTACCTGTGTGTCTCTGGAAGCACTGCATGATGATGTTCATTCGGTTGTCAATATCTTCTTCCTCTGCCCCCTCTTCCTCACTGTCCACAGGCTCCTCAGCTGCCATAAGACCATCATCAGGTCCATCCTCCTGCAGAAAAGGCACTTGGCGTCACAATGCCAGGTTGTGCAACATGCAGCATGGCACGATTATCTGGCACACCTTCTTTGGTGAGCAGTATAGGGAGCCACCTGTTAGATGGAGGCACCGGAATATGGCCTTCAGGAGGCCAAACTTCCTCTGAATAATATGCCTAGTTCGCCCATGTGCCTCATTGTAGCGTTCCTCTGCCCTTGTCCTGGCATTCCTCACTGGGGTCAGTAGCCATGAGAGGTTGGGGTACCCAGAGTCACCTGCAAATGTCGAGAGATATCTGTTAGACACACACTAACCCTTAGGGACTACCCCATACCCAGACACCTATTCATACTGTGTGGGGACCTTGGGCTCACCTATTAGCAACACCCAGTGCCTCTGGAGTTGGCCCATCACATAAGGGATACTGCTATTCCTCAAAATGTAGGCGTCATGCACAGAGCCAGGATACTTGGCATTCACATGAGAAATGTACTGCTCTGCCAAACACACCAGCTGCACATTCATAGAATGGTAGCTTTTTCGATTTCTGTACTCTTGTTCATTTCTGCGGGGGAGGACAAATGCCACATGTGTACCATCAATGGCACCAATGATGTTGGGGATATGTCCCAGGGCATAAAAGTCAGCTTTCACTGTGGGCAAATCCTCCACCTGGGGGAAAACGATGTAGCTGCGCATGTGTTTCAGCAGGGCTGACAACACTCTGGTCAACAGGTAAGAAAACATTGGCTGAGACATTCCTGATGCCATGGCCACTGTAGGTTGAAAGCCACTTTCCAGGAAATGGAGCACTGACAGGAGCTGCACTAGAGGACGTATTACTGTGGGATGGCGGATAGCTGACATGAGGTCTGGCTCCAATTGTGCACACAGGTCTTGGATTGTGGAACAATCAAGTCTGCAGGTGATAATGATGTGTCTGTCTTCCAATGTGGACAGGTCCACCAGCGGTCTGTACACCGGAGGATGACGCCATCTCATCATCTGCCCCAGCGGATGTGCCCTATGGAGGAGAATGGTGAGCAGAGGGTCATGTACCACATAGTTTGCACAAGTGTGTTTTCAGTAATGTGAGTAAATCCGTGTGTGGCGTTGTTTGTCCGTATATCTGCCAAAATGTGTGGTGACGGTATACACAGCCGCGGACGTGACCGCCATTTTCTATCTGTTCACTCACTTCATACCTGACCTTCAACAGAAGAGTACCTACACTGCAAGTGCTGCTGTGACCTCAGTCTGGAAGCGACAATGGCTCATCTGTCTGGGGAAAGGGCCCCTGCCTTCACCGTGGAGGAGTTGGGCAAACTGGTGGATGGGGTCCTCCCCCAGTACATGCTACTCTATGGTCCTCCAGACAAACAGGTGAGTACAGTGTGAGCATGATGCGTGGCCAATGCCTGTTTGGAGTGGTGTGGATGGAAGATACATGTAGGGGGGGCTGAAGCCTGCATGTGAGGATGGTGAGTGTATGTGCGTCAGGGCATGGGTAGGAACTGGTGGGCAATGAGTATGACGACCCGGACAGAGAGTAATTTTCCTTCATCCTGTACCTTTCCTCTAGGTCAGTGCCCACTAGAACCATTTAGCTTGGCTGGCCTCCCAACGAGGAAGGGGTGCCCGTTGCACCATGACCCCCCTGATGTTCCAGATCCTGGCGCTGGCGGTGGCATATCTGGAGTTGGATGGGCTCTTGAGGGCATCACAGCAGCCACAGGGGGGTGAGTACAGTGTCATTCAGCTGACTCAGCACGCTTTACGAAGTGTCTGGGTGGGGGATGTGGGCTGTGGGTTCCCCTAGGCCATGGCGAACTTGGTAGGGTAGTGTCAGAGCGTCCAATTCCTCTATGGGCCTCAGCATTGCTGAACAAGAGGCCCACCTCCCGGCAACACCAACTCAGAATGCCTTCATAGCACTGACTATTGGAGGTGCCCAAAGAGGGGAAGGGAAGTAGGAAGGGAACAGCTAGGAACAGTGCCAGCGATATTTAGATAATCCGTTCAAGTCCTTTTTTACACAGAAAACAAAGATCGTTTTTGTACTGATATGTGCTAAGATTAAACATCACATAAACTTACAAGCGATTGTCGAGCAAGCTCTCTGTAGTACGACGGTATTTCCTGAACTCTATTTGAACTAAAAAAAAAGGGCAACAAAGAATCAAAGATGCAAGCGTATTTAGAAAGCGCTCACGAAGGGAAAAACCCCTGTTAGAAACAAACTTACCGTTGCGAGTACGGCCTACTCATCACTCTCCTTGCAACTCTTTACCTTAAAATGAACCCGATGCAGGAATTCCAAGTTCTCTGTCTCTCGCTCAATTCTGGTCCCAGAATAGTGAGCGTCTTTGGCAGGGTGTGGCTGGTATTTATAGCCCGACCACACCCCAAGATGGCCGCCAACAATGTATACTGGGAGTTGTTGTTCTCTATTGGTTACAAAGCACCATTCCTGGGACAGGTTATAGAACAATGGTTGCAGCGCAACCACCAACGCCCAAACCCAGCAGACAGGTGAGCTTTGCCACATGTGAACGGTGAACAACGTGATTTGGCAGAGGCTGGAACAAACAAGGCGCTGCAAACACGCGCAACAACGGGCAAAGCTCTGGATGGAGCGAGACCGAGACCGCACAGTGTCTTATACCTGACAGTACACCCCCTCCCTGAGCGCGGGCGAGGACCCAGCTGGGTCGGATGAAGGAGGTCAAAACGACGAAGCATGCCAGGAGCATGAATGTTCTCTGCGGGTTCCCATGAATTATCTTCGGGCACATAACCTTTCCAGGCCACCAAATACCACAGAGATGAGCCACGAAAGCAGGAATCCAAGACTGAGCGTACCTCATATTCCCATTGTCCTCGGACTAGCAGTGGAGCGGATCGTGGTGTACACAAGGAGGTGGTGGGTTTTAGTAATGAAGTGTGACATACTGGGTGTATTTTTAAGGAAGGAGGCAGTTTCAGTTTAGAAGTCACTGGGTTGATTTGGCGTACAATTTCGTAGGGTCCCACAAATTTAGGGTGAAACATATTTTTATTTTTAAAAACAACGTTTTTTGTAGATAACCAGACCATATCTTTCTCTTTATATTCGGGGCCGGGTTGATGTTTCTTGTCATATTGTAGTTTGTATTTTGATTTTGCATGACGTGGGTTGATTTGTAACTGTGAATGTATCTTTTGCATGTGTGATACCATATCTTGGACTGCAGGCATATTATGTATAGAGCCTGGGAGTTTAACTGGTAGGACGTGAGGATGAAGACCATAGAGACCATAAAAAGGGGTTGTTTTTGTTGACAAATGATATGAATTATTGTCTGCTAATTCCGGCAGCCAAAGATGATCTGGCCACGTAGTTGGTGAGTCTGCAGCATAACATCTTAAATATTGTTTTAATGTCTGATTTAGTCTTTCGGTCTGACCATCAGTCTGGGGATGATAACTGGTGGATAACGTAGATTCAATGTGTAGAGCTTCACACCACTTTTGCCAGAAGTGTGCAGAAAATTGTGATCCCCTATCAGAGAGAATGACATTAGGGAGTCCATGGAGTCGGACTATGTTTTGAAGAATAATAGTAGCTAACGCTCCAGCTGATGGTAGACCTTTGCATGCAATAAAATGAGCGTACTTAGTTATACTGTCTATTATTACTAAAATGGCAGTTAAGTGGCGTGCTTCTGGAAGCCCTGTAATGAAAGTCCATGGAAATGTGTTCCCAAGGTTGTTTTGGGGTAGGTAAAGGTATTAGTAAGCCTTTTGGTTTACTATGTGTGTTTTTACATCTCGCACACACTTCACATGCTCGTAACATCTGTTTCAGGTCTTTAGAGAAGGTAGGCCACCAAAAATATATTTTCATTAGTTCTGTTGTTTTCTGAGGACCTGGATGTCCGGCTAGGGGATGATGATGTAACCAATGGAAAGCTGTTTGTCTTAGATCAGTTGTGGGTAAGAATACTCGAGATTCATGTAATGGCAGACCTTGATGAATAGAACGTTTGGTATCCTGTTGTAACCATTCTTGCCATTCAGTGATATGATAGAGAGTACGGATAAGGTTGAGGAATTTTTCAGCTGCTATGAAGCATAATAGTTTTGAAGGGGCTATGATGGGCAAAGGCTTGATTTCTTCATGCGTAATTGAGGAGTCTTGCCTAGTTAATGCATCTGCTTTTCGATTATCTCTTCCTGGTCTGAATGTTACTACAAAATCAAATTCAGCAAAGAATAGCATCCACCTTAACTGTCGTGCGGTTAGTACCCTTGCAGAACTCATGAAGTGCAAATTTCTGTGATCGGAATAAACCGTGATGGTGTGTTTTGTTCCAACTAAATAATGCCTCCTCTCTTTGAAAGCATCACGGATGGCTAATAGTTCTTTTTCCGCAATGGTGTAATTTTGTTCAGCTGCACTTCATTTTTGCGACATATAAGCAATGGGATGTAATTGACCAGTATGAGAATGACGTTGGGAAAGGATAGCCCCTACCACTACATCAGATGCATCTGCTTCTACTATAAATGGCTCCGTGATCTTTGGATGAGCTAGAATGGGAGCAGATGTAAAAGCTTTCTTTAGATCTTTGAAGGCTTCATCAGTTTCTTTGGACCAATGAAAATGGGAGTTTTTACGTAGTAATTTAGTAATTGGTGCTACTTTTTGGGAAAATGATCAATGAAACGCCAGTAAAAATGTGCGAATCCCAAGAAGCATTGAATGTCTCGTACTGATTTTGGTGTGGGCCAATCAGTCATGGCTCAAATCTTCCGTTCTGTCATGTGCATTCCATTGGGCGTTAAGTTAACTCCTAAGAATTCCACTTCTTTGGTATGGAACTCACATTTGCTAAATTTACAGTATAGCTGATGTTTTTGTAAGGTTTGTAGAACCCGCTCTGCATGTTGTTCGTGAATCTCTTCTGAGTTAGAGTAGATTAGGATGTCATCAATATAGACAATAACAAAAATGTCTAAATACTCTCTCAGGACGTCATTCAAAAAATACTGAAAGGCAGCGTCGGCATTGCATAAGCCAAACATCATTACTTGATATTCGAATAGACCGCAACGGGTTTTAAAAGCTGTCTTCCACTCATCTCCCTCATGTACACGAACTAGATAATAGGCCCCACTCAAGTCAAGGTTGGTATAAATAACTGCGATTTTTAATTGATCTAACAATACTGGGATGAGTGGCAAAGGATATTTATTCTTAATGGTGACTTTGTTCAAGGCTCTATAGTCAATACAAGGCCTTAATTCACCACTGGCCTTGGGTACGAAGAATAATGGAGAAGCTGCAGGAGATAGTGATGGTCGAATCAAAACATCAGCCAGACATTGATCAAGATATTCACGTAAGTATTGGTTTTCTTTTTCTGAAAGTGCATAAATTCTGCAATTAGGAATATTGGCCCCGGGTATGAGATCTATTTGGCAGTCATATGGCCTACGAGGGGGTAGACTACTTGCCGCCTTTTCACTAAAGACTTCAACATAATCAGAATATCTCTTTGGTAAGGCTATCTCTTTTTCCACAGCTGTGGCTAGATATAATTGAGTTTTTCTTTCTTCTTTTGATTGAAGACAAGAATTCTTAGACTGAGTTAAGGAAAAAATCACGGTTTGTTTTTGACAATCTACTTGTGGATTATGTAAAACCAACTAAGGCATTCCCAAGATGAAACCGTACTGGGGAGCTTGAATTATATCAAAGAGAAATAGTATCTCTTCACGATGTTCCTGATTCTCGACATCTTTGCATGTCATCTGCATTAATGAGGTGTGCATAGTGACAGGTCCTCCTGCTAATTCACTGCCATCTAGTGCTTGTACGATTTCAGGTACTTTCTTTTTTATACTGGGAATTTGTAGTTTTTGGGCAGTTTGTAAGTCCACAAAGTTGCCTGTAGCCCCTGAATCTATCAAGGCGTGCACTGTATGTTGTTTTCCCTGAATCTGAAGTTGTATGTTGAGTCGGAACATACTGAAGGGATTGTTAGATTACCCAAGAGGTTCCTTCCTTGTTTCTTGGGCTCCTTAGTTTTCCTCTGGATTTTCTATGGTTGCTATCGTTTTCTTTGGATTAGCAGCGGAGTCCATTTTTGTTTTTGGTTTTAACTGACATTCTCTTACAAAGTGCCCTCTTTTGCCACAATACAGACATTGACCTTTTCAACGTCGTAAGTCCTTTTCTTCCTTAGTTAAGGGCTGTCGGATAGTTCCTATTTCCATTGGTTCAATAGTGTTTTCTGAGGATGTGAGAGGAGTTCGATACTTGTCGAGACGCCAGTTCCTATTTCCATTGGTTCAATAGTGTTTTCTGAGGATGTGAGAGGAGTTCAATACTTGTTGAGGCGCCAATTGATTCGTTCTGGTCTTTTCTTTTCTCCTTTTCTTTCTGTAAGTCTATGATCTAATCTAAGGGTGAGATTTATCAAGTCTGTGCAAGTTTTGGGTTGGGGATCAATTTGAGCCAAAACATCCTTTAACTCCTCTTTCAGCCCTTGGTAAAAAATTGCGGATCTTTTCTCTTCCGGCCACGCAGTTTCTACTACCAGTCGGTTGAATTGTGATAAGTAAGAAATAAGATCTTTATTTCCCTGGCGCAGTTCTAAAAGTTCTTTATCAGCTGACATGGTAATGGCACGTCTATCAAAGATCTTCTCTAATTCATTCACAAACTGACGGCAATTGTACAATACCGGACTGTCTGGTCTCACCAATGGAACCGCCCAAGTGGCTGCGTCACCAGTCAGATAAGAGATAAGAAAAGCAATTTGAGATTGCGCATCTGGGAAGGCACCAGGGCAACACGTAAAATGTAACTCCACCTGTGTGAGGAAGTCCTGAACTATGGAGGCATCCCTCGAAAACCACTCTGGTGCTGCTAACGGAATCTGAATGAGCACATTAACCGCTATGTTAGTAGGAGTTGAAGCCATTAAATGAGGAGGGGGTGCGTCCCCTGTCCTGTCTACCTTAGCCTGTAATTGAGTTACCTTTGTAACCAGTTCGGCTGTTACATTTTTTGATTCTGATAACTCTCTCTGAATGTGAGTAATTGCCTTCATCAAAGCCTCTAAGGTGGCCATCCTGAACAACTCCCCCGTAGACCAAGAGGAATGTTAAATTGTGGGCTCACTATTCTGTCAGAGCGTCCAATTCCTCAGAGTCTACGCGTTTCTGAACAAGAGGCCCACCTCCCGGCAACACCAACTCAGAATGCCTTTATAGCGCTGAGTGTTGGAGGTGCCCGAAGAGGGGAAGGGAAGTAGGAAGGGAACAGCTAGGAAGGCAGCACACAAAAAAACTGTAATTACAATTGTCTCCTTTTAAACATATAATCTCGTGTTGATATTAAAATAGTAATCTCTGAATATCAAAAGAAAGTCTAAATAAGACTTGGTCCAACCATCAAATGCTAACAACAACACTAAAAGGAAACCACTAAGTTTTTCTAGAGGTTATCATTAAACAAAATTGCAGCAGTCTCTTTTAGAACAAAGATCATTTAAGAAGAACTCTCATCAAAGAATGTCTCACTGCAAACACGGACTGTGATTCTTAGTTGTAAACAAAGAATATCATTTCCTTTTAAAACATAAAACACGGTTAATCCAATGTCCTTTAAACCTCTAAATTTCCACCATAATTCTTTTACGAGGAACAGTGCCAGCGATATTTAGATAATCCGTTCGAGTCCTTTTTTACACAGAAAGCAAAGATCGTTTTAATACTGATATGTGCCAAGATTAAACATCACATAAACTTGCAAGCTATTGTCGAGCAAGCTCTCTGTAGTACGATGGAATTTCCTGAACTCTTTGAAGTAAAAAAAAGGGCAACAAAGAATCAAAGATGCGAGTGTATTTAGGAAGCACCCACGAAGGGAAAAAACCCTGTTAGAAACAAACTTACCGTTGCGAGTACGGCCTACACGTCACTCTCTTTGCAACTCTTTACCTTAAAATTAACCCGATGCAGGAATTCCAAGCTCTCTGTCTCTCCCTCGATTCCGGTCCCAGAATAGTGAGCGTCTTTGGCAGGGTGTGGCTGGTATTTATAGCCCGACCACACCCCAAGATGGCCGCCAACAATGTATACTGGGAGTTGTGGTTCTCTATTGGTTACAAAGCATCATTCCTGGGACAGGTAATAGAACAATGGTTGCAGCGCAACCACCAACGCCCAAACCCAGCAGACAGGTGAGCTTTGCCACATAGGAACGGTGAACAACATGATTTGGCACAGGCTGGAACAAACAAGGCACTGCAAACACGTGCAACATCGGGCAAAGCTCTGGATGGAGCGGGACCGATACTGCGCAGTGTTTTATACCTGACAGGTAGGTCCCTTGTTAGGCAGGCTCTGAGGCACTCCAACCCCAATAATGTTAGTGGGCATCTACAACTAGTCAGGATCCTGTGGGTTCCAGGTGTGCAGCAAATGGTGTTAGGCATAGTACCCCATGGACAGGTCTTTTTCCTACTAACTGCTAGTGCATGGCCTAGTGCATAGGGCTGCTCCCTGTGTGTTGTGTCGGTCAATGGTAGTGGTGTTGCTGGCATTGACAATGTGTCTCCTCTGTCTTTCCCCCCCTTCTTGTTTTGTCACCCTGTCCTTGTGTGCATTAGCATCATCTGGCGGAGGAACAGAGGCACCAGCAATGGAGGGAGCTGCATCTCACATGGCCCATGAGGGGGAATCTACGGAGTCTGAAGGCACCAGTAGGATGGAGGGCGAGGGGAGCTCCACAACGGGTACAGGAGGGGACACCAGCAACAGCGACTCCTCCTCTGGTGGGAGCTCCCTTGCGGTGGCGGGCACCTCTGCGCCCACCGCAACAACAGGTACAGCCGCCACCCCCCCTAACAGCACCACCCTCCCAGCAGGCCCTCAGCGTGTTTCCCGTGCCCGCTCACCCAGGAGGGTGGGCATCTCCTTCGCCCCAGGCACCCCAGTCAGCCCTGCTGCCCTCAGTGAGGACGCTATTGACCTCCTGAGATCCCTCACTGTTGGGCAGTTAACCATTCTGAATGCCATCAAGGGTGTCGAGAGGCATTAGCAACAAACAAATGCATACCTGGAGGGCATTCATCCTGGTGTGGCGGCCCAACAGAGAGCATTTCAGGCTCTGGCTTCAGCTCTGATGGCAGCCATTGTCCCTGTGTCCAGCCTCCACCCTCCAACTTCCACTACCCAGACCCAATCCCCTCTACCTCAGCCTATCCCAAGCACACCATCAGACCAGCATGCACACACATCAACACACAAAAGTGGCTCAGGAAAACATAAGCACCACACATCCAACAGGCACTCCCACAAGCACCATACCCATGCAGATAAACCAACATCCACTGCCTCTGCTATGCCCCCCTCCTCCACGTCCTCCACCTGTCTCCCAGTCTCATCTCCACTCACACCTGCATGCACTACATCCTCAGCCACTACCTCCATCACCAGTACGCCCATCACAACACACTGCTCACGTGCAATCACCACCCCCACTACCATTCACACGTCCCATGTGTCCTCTCCCAGTGTGTTTGTAAGCCCTTCTCCCAAAGTACACAAATGCAGGTGCACACCCACCCAACAGCCATCCACCTCACAACAGCCTCCAACCCATGCACCTTCACCCAAACTCAGCAGACGTACACCTCCTACAACCACTACCTCTTCCTCCACTCCCAAACCCCCTCCACTTTTCGTCCCAGTGTGTCAAAAAAACTTTTCCTAGCTAACTTAAACCTCTTCCCTACACCTCCCCCCCAATCCTTCCCGTAGGGCCAGGATGTCTAGATCCCAGCCCAGCATCTCAGCCACCAAATCTGCATCCGCTGTGGTCCCTGCTGCTTAAGTACAGTCTAAGGTGGCACCCGTCAGAGCTGCCAGTGTGCCACCGACAGAAAAGAAGGACCACCCTATTCCACCACCTGCAAAGGTCAAAAAGGGGCCGGCTTCCAGCAAGGGACAATCATACCACCCACCAGGCAAGGCAAGGCAAACACCGAGTGGACAGTACCAAGGTCCCTGCAGCGACTGTCAAGATGGGGAATGGCCACAAGCCAAAGGGCACATCACCTCTGGGAACGATGTCACCTGGTGAGGGGCTGGTGACCACCAAATCATCAGGGATGGTAGCCACATGCACCACAGTCACCACCGCCGCTCAGACCGCACCTGCACAGCCGCCTGCACTGCCACCTGCCCCACCACTGCCACAACGTCAGTCTGCAGCATCCTCCCCAAGGATCAGCCAAGGTGTCTCCATCCATCGCAACAGTCACTTGCACCACGGCCAGCACTGGCAGCATCTCCGCCGCAGCCATCGCTGCCTGCACCACCATCAGCACCGCCATGTGCACAGCGGATGCCACTCTGTCGGATGTCAGCCCCATCCCCAGTGTGCAGCCGTCTCAGTCTGCAGGTGACGTTCTGGACACTGGGCACGCCACTTGAGACACCATCTCCAGCATTGACACGAACCAGCAATTGGCAGCCTAAGTCGCCGCAGGATGGAGTGTGGGTCTGCCTCCATGGAGTATCATGCTACCTGTTCCAGGTACATCGTGTGGCTGAGACACCCAGGTGAGACGAAGTCAACTGCCACACCCCAGGTGGAACATCACTGGGCACAAAGCCCCCGCCAGAACCAGTGGAGAAAGGCATCCACTAACACAGTCCTTGGTAGGATGAAGCACTCAGGGCACAAAGCCCCCTCCAAAACAAGTGGAGAAGGCATCCACTAGAGAGACTGTGGCTTTGTACTCCCCAGGACCAAGCAGTGGGCAAACCACCCACTTGAGAGACTGGCTTTGCACTCCCCAGGACCAAGCAGTGGGCAGACCACCCACTAGAGCGACTGTGGCTTTGCACTTACCAGGACCAAGCAGTGGGCAACCCACCCACTTGCGAGACTGTGGCTTTGCACTCCCCAGGACCAAGCAGTGGGCAACCCACCCACTTGAGAGACTTAAGAGACTGTGGCTTTGCACTCCCCAGGACCAAGCAGTGGGCATGGAGCCCCCTCGAGGAGCAGTGACGTTGTACCATCATCCGGCTGATGTGCCCCCCCTACCCTTCCCCCTGAGGTGCCTGTTTTATTTTTCGACCTGATGTCCCTGCAGTGTTCTCTCCGTTTTGAGGCAGGTGTCATGTGTGGGCTTCGCCCATGCTTTTTGGGACCACTGGTCCACGGACATTTCATGGGACAGTCTACGGACTTGTGTACTTGCTGTAAATAGTCGTGTATACTGATTGTTTGCTGTTCTTTCGGGCTATCTGATTGTTCGAATATTACACTAGTTAAACTCATTTCGTTTTGTCATTGTGTTCTTCCAGGGGGTGACGGGGTGTGTCTGTGATGTTTTTCGATATGTGTGTGTGTGTGTGTTGTTGTGGGTGGAGGGTGGGGGTGTTTCGTTTTCATGTGTGTGTCACTTTCTTTTCCCTCCTCCCCTGTGTGCTAGGTGCAGTACTCACTGTCGTCGTCACCGCCGCCGCCTTATTTCCACTTCGTGGTGTATTAATAGATACAGCAACATGGGCAGGACCTGTAACTCGGGCTCCATGGCGTCCTGGTTCTTCGTTGAGTGTCGAGAGGTGAGTGGTTTCCCTTCTGTGTACTGTTTCCGCTGTGCTTTTGATGCGTTGGTACCGCCCCGGAAAAGCTGGCGGATTGGTGCCTTGTAATATTGTGGGTGGTACATTGACTTCCGCCTGTCTGTTGGCGGTGACCGCCGCAGTGTTTGTTGCTACCGCCGTGGCGGTTGGAGTGTTAAAGTGGCTATCTGTGTTGGCGGTTTCCGCCATGATCGGGATTCAATTGTTTTAACTGCTGGCCTGTTAGCAGTATTACCGCCACTTTAACACCGACCGCCAGGGTTGTAATGAGGGCCAGTGTGTGCTATTTCTTTGTACTAGCAGAATAGTTCAAATCTGAGCCTGGGTTCAAACATCTTCATCATCAGGGGACGAGGGAGAAGAAGCCTGGGCGGCAGCCATGGGGTTTGCAAAGAAATCCATATGCAGGGCTTGATAATATTTTTCTTTGGACTTTGTACAACAGGGGCATAGATGGTAGCACTGTCCTCCATCCTGGGAGAGATGGAAATGGCACAATAGCTGGTTTAGCCTTTAGTTGATGCCAGATGGACTCCAAAGCCAGTGGAAGTGCCCTGCACGCTGAATCTTCCACAGTGCTGTCAATGCCATTTCTTCTTGAATTATCTTCTCATAGAGGAAGGAGTGACCTTGGGATATCACAATGGAAGTGGGTAAAGATAAATTCATAATCGAAAGAGACAAGATAGTCTAAGATCAGCACTTTTAGGAAAACACAATGGAGCCCAAACATAAAACCCTCAAACGGGGATGTCAGTACAGTAAAAGGAAAAACATCCCTATGAAGTGTAATCACACCTTCCAAATACAAGAGGTACTTTGCCTTGAGCTGATGCCTGAAAGCTGTACAGAAAGCTGAACTGGATTAAGGACACAATGTGAAAAAACAGGAATATCACACACTTCCTCTGCAGTGCCAGATTCTGTATGCTGCTGCCCATCATTAATATCCAATGAGTTTGTGGAAGTAATGTGAGAGGATAAGTCATCAGGTAAATGGCAGTTTGGCAGTCAGTATTGTGCATGGGCATACACAGGTAACAGTATTGGTAAAAGCGTACATGATTAATGAGGCACCCACCACTGAAGACAACCTTCACTTCCTGCCTCTACTTTGAAAGCCAGCTAGTGGAAAAATAAATGGGACTCTTCTGCCCAAGTAAGACTGCCGGTATATAAAGAGCCAGACATTGCCACCCAACAGACAGGCCTTAGGGACTCACCAGGTAGGGCTTGGGACTCACGAGAAAGGCCTTGCCAACCGGAATACACATCTCTGGACTCACAGAAAGCTCTTGAGACACAAGGGTGAGACCTCAAGCACACCGGCTAGCTATTTGAACAAATCAGCCAGGCGTCTGGACATACCAACCAGGCCTCAGGACACACCAGCCTGGCTTATAGATACACTGTCTAGCCCTCAGGACTCAACAGCCAGCTCCCTGGACACACTAGGAAGCCATCTGGACACAAGGGCCAGGCCTCAGGTACACTGACCAGGCATGTATACAACTCGGCCAGGCCTCTGGACATACCAAGCAGGCCTTAGGACACACTTGCTTGGACTAAGGATACAGCACTCAGACCTCAGTACTGTACAGCAAACCCTCTGGACACACCAGCAAGTCCTCTGGACGTACAACATTAGCATCAGAACGTACTGCCAGACAGCCAAGTGTTAGAAACTATAGCTGGGCTTCTGCAAATACTAACCAGGCCAAAGATTCACCAGCCAGTCCAATAAATACCAACCTGTTTTCACGACACCCCAGCCTGTCCGAAGGATTACGGACAAACCAGCACCATTAAGAGATATGGACACATTGGCAAGGCCTCAGCACACACCAACCAGGCTAGGCATTAAGGACTATGGACACATCAGGCAGGCCTCTAAAAGCATCAGGAAAATCTTTCCACTTGCAAACACGTCCTCTGTACAAACAAACCAACCTAAGCTTCCTTCACCCACACAACAACACTCTACAGGCATACTCCATCACCTTTCTACAAGCTGTCCTCCCATTACCCAGAACTTGCCTCCAATCCTAAAGACCTTGTAACCTACTAGCAATAACTCAACAACTTCCGCGTAGACTTCTGCTTTCAGGAGCCAGGCCTAAAAACCAACTGACCAGGCTGCCAGACGCACCATCCAAGTCTAGGAACCCATGCAACCTTGCCAACCACCTGAAATTTCTCAGGACTTATAAGCCAGGCCTGAGAAGGAATGCTCACCGTTCACGCCTACAGACACTTTAGCTATGCCTCAGATCATACTACTCAGGCCTGAGGAAGCACCATCCTGGCCTCAGGACTTTCAAGGGTGACACAGTAGTCAGCCATCACCACATACTAGCCAGACCTCACCACTCTTCAAACAGACCTCACCAAACTCCATTTAGACCTTACTACTTACCAACTAGTCTATGTTACCCACCAACCAGACTCTGCACCTAACAATTCAGATCTCATCACCAGCAAGATCCTGCTCTAAGCAACCAGGCCTGAGGATATACATGCTACACCTGTCAATACATTGGCAAGGTCTGATGCTACACAAGCAAGGTAGCAGCTCTCACCATCTTGTCAGAATTCACCTGCTGAATCTTGGCACCCACTAGTCCTAAAGGAAACCCCATCTGACAAATCTTGTGACCTACCTTCCCCCTCAGCAATGCCATCCAGATATCACTATACGCCAACCCAACCTCACCAACCACCACCTAGAACTCTCCACCCATCAACCAGACATTGGGCCCGATTTAAATATTGGCAGATGGGTTACTCCGTCACAATGGTGACGGATATCCCATCCACTGAAATCTAAATCCTGTAGGAAATAATGGGATTTAGATTTAGGCGGATGGGATATCTGTCATCGTTGTGACAAAGTAACTCATCTGCCAACATCTAAATCAAGCCCCTTGTCACCCACCGAACAAGCCTTTCCCTCATCAGGCATTCCTTGTGCCCCACCACCCACACTTCAGAACACAGAAGCACACAAGTCAGCATCTGGACTCACTATCCCAATGCATAAACTATTAAGCTGGATCTCACCAGCCATTAGCCTTAAGTGAAAGTTAAACTGGACAGCTTTGTGACTTCCCTCTCAGCTATATGCAAATGCCAGTCAGATCTGAGCACACTCCAGCCATTCTCATCTACCAACAGCTAGACCTCGGCTCCCACCTGCCAGACCTTCTGACCTTTGAGTCAGACCTCACAACACAGCAGTCAGCTCTCACCATATTCTAGCCAGATCTCACTGCTTATCAACCAAACCTTGTCATCCAACAACCAGGCCTTGCCCCATTAGCCAGTCAATGCACCCTGACCAGACCTTACTTTCCACCACACACACCTCGGCTCGCACCAGTAATAGCTCATGACACAGCAACCAGATCTCACAACATACCGCCAAGAGCTCATAAAGTACCACCACCAACCAATACTTAACCCCATCAGCTGGTTCTTTCAAGCCACCAGCCAGACTTTGCTCTTCCCGATCCACAACCTTCCCTCACTAGACAAGCATCAGGACACAATTCTCATCAGGCCTCAGCAAGCAAACATCAGCTAGGCCTCAGGACACACCAGCCAGGCCTCAGGACATACTGACCAGGCATTGGGACTTCCAGGACCCACTGGCTGGATCTTGGCACCCACTAGCTTTACAAGAACGCCCAACTGCTAAACCATGTGACTTACCTTACAAACCTAAAAAGTGTCAGCCACAGCTCAGCACTCACCAGCCACATCCCTTTCCATCCAGCCGGAATTGCACTCCTACCACAATGAACTCAGTCCCTGCCAGCCATAGCTTATGACCCAGATACCAGCCCCTGCATAGCACCTGCCAGACATCACCAACCACCACCACCTAGACCTCAGCTCCTTCTAGCAGATTATCATTACATACCATCCAGACATCAGCAATAACCAGCTAGTCCCTGCAACCCAACAGCCACACCACAATGCATGAGCCAAATGAAGGAAAATACTGATGTCCCTATAATTTTATTTATTACCCTGTATTTTGATTAATTTTGTAGTTATGTATTTAAAACATGGAATGTATGTTGTGGCCCTGAAGAAACGATTTGCAAATTGTGACACAGCTTGGACTGTTGTTTCCTATTTTCCAGTAAGTGGAATCACTTGAATAAAGGCTATTTAAAATTCACTCCAATGCATATGGTCCACCTGTTTATTCTCAAGTACATTATACATGAACCAAATCTCACTTCTTCGGAGCAAGGTCCCAACTACCACCAGCAACAATGAATGACCCTCAAGTCTGAATCCTGGGTTCAAAAGCCAGAATGCTAAGCCCTCTAGACTGAACTCAGGGTCCATCAGCTAGACTGTAACCTGCCAGCCAGACTGTCGGACCAACCTTCTGGAGCTTAACACCCACAAGCTGGATGTCACTGCCCATCAACCTGATCATGAGATCTTCTAGACAGAATTCTGGTTCCCTTACTATGGTCCAAGTATTTGCCAGACAAACAACAACACTCACAAGCCAGACCTTAAGACCAACCAGCAGGACTGCAATACCCATCACCAGAAAACAAGAAACAAGACCTCAGCACCCTCCAGCCAGACCTCAACTCCATCAGCTGAATGTCAGAATCCACTACAATATGAGCGATCTGCTGCACTAATGGATCCATTAGGCAAAAAATCATAATCCACCCGTCAAACTTCACAATGCACAAATCAGATATCATGATTCACCAGCCTGACCTCACACTCCACCTGCCGGACCTCTGTGCAAATAAGTCTGACCTCCGTACACACCAGCCAGACCTTAGAACATGGCAAGTACTTATACCAAAGCAGCCTGACCTTTGGACAAACTTTCACTGCCTCGGGACAAACTAGCCAGGACTCAGGATCAAGCAATCTGACCACAGAAACTCACAAACTGATTCTTTGAATTCACCAACAGGATGTTAAAGACCATGAGCTAGAACATGCAACACAACAGGCAAACTTCAAAAACATTCATCTGGCCCTGGTGTCCCAACATCTGGACCTAATGACTCACAAGCTGAACCTTGAAAATCGCAGAAATTATCCGGCCAATACTTTTAAAACAATGTTAACATCCCACATAAGAACACAACTCGGTTGAGAGGGTCAGGAAATCTAATACTTCTTATCCACTTACTGACCTGGGGATGTTCCCTTATCAGACAATCATCCATATGAATGTCTGCGGCTGAAATTGCAGACCTGAAACTATTAACTGTTCTAAAAACTAGATCACCCGATGTCAAAGCCAACAAAAAACTTCACAACCATAGTCACAGGTGTTGCCACAGGATCTAAACCAGATTTGCCACACCATTGTACCTATCTAGGCCAGGCTGAACAATATCTTATATGTATATTTTTTGACCATGCCTGTTGGATGAAGTAAGAAGGCTGTTCCAAAAACTCTGCCAACGACCCCAGAAACTCTAAGCCATGATTTGATGCAGGACATTGAACTGGATAAGCCGATGTGGGAGCCCCTCTGGGTTCAGGACCAACATTGGGAAACTCTGTAGGAGAATCGGCGACCCGTAGGCCATCTGGATAAGGGCCAAGAACTAAGCACAAGTCTGCCACCTTACAGTCACCAGAATCAACTTTGTTTCTCTCTGCTCACTTGAGTTGGAACCATCAGAATCATCATGAACGGAGGGAACACATAACACATTCTCCCACCCGAATGCTAAAGGAAAGAATCTGTCGTCAGAGCTTCAGAGACTGGTCTCCAACTGAAAAATTCCCTCAGTTGTCTGTTTGGTCTCAATGCAAAGAGGTCTACAATGCAAGGACAGTCTGGCAGATATTCCATTATTACTGAAATGCAGTATTGGAGACAGAACAGCCAAATATCTTTGGCAATCTCCAATGTCTGTCATCTCATGTCGCTCAACTTGTTGATGTAGTGGAGAGCATAGATTTTGACCATCCTCAACAAAATGCAGTAGCTTGATCTGTATGGAGATAAGGTATTTAGTGCAAAACAGTCCACTAGGAGATCAAGACAAGTGACATGAATGTTCAAGTCTCCCGCCAACCATCTACTCTACTCGGTTAGAATGCTACACCGGTCACCCCACCCCCACCAGCTGGCATCGGATTCTACTGTCATGCCCATCTGGCATCTAAAATGTACCCTGCTGTTTTAAGGCTCCATGTGCTCGAGCCGCCAGTTCGTTTCTGACTTGGCCTTGCGCGATAATGGTACTTGATCGGCAAAAGTCAGGCTTTTGCGAAGGTGTGGTATATTCAAGTGGAGTAACACTCAGTAATGAAGCTGCCCAGGAAATGTTGCTTGAAGAACATGAGAACCCTACAATTCTTGCCAGTAACCATAGAGACACTTTCTCCCTGGTCTAGGCTGCATATATTTTCCTTTTGAGCACCTTCATTTTGTGACTGGGAAGGCACAGTTGTGTGGTTAGAGAATCCACACGAAAACCCAATAACCCTTATGGATTCTACCAGAGCCAGAACGGATGCCTCCTTATGACAAAGCTCATATCCTGGTGGTCAGGATAAAGCATCACTGTGGATCGGTCTTGAGCCACAATTATGATGTTGTCAAGATAAACTATTAGTCAAACACCCTTTGTTTGTGATAACTTCACAACCAGCTTCATCGTCTTCATGAAACAACACATGGCCAAGAACAGCTCAAATGAGATAGCTATTAATTTGTGCCAATCATCTTTCCATTAACATTGGAGAAAATGAAGATGTGAGGCAAGGATTGGGATGGTGTGCATTCTTCAAATCCAACCATACTGTTCAGTCTTTGACCTGAACAAGATCTGGTAGCAGATAGACACCCTCCACCTTGAAAAGTCTGTAGAGTATAAAACAAATGGACTCCTGAAGGTTCAACAACAAACAGAAACCTCCCCCTTCCCCTTTCTTTTCCATGAGGAAAATAATACTGCAATATTCCATTGGATGAGGAGTAGGTAAAAGATATTGCGCCTTTGTTCTATGAAACTCTTTTCTGTCTCGGCAAAATAGAGAGGATGGGGCATGCTCATTTGTGTTGAGGTATTGTAAAACTCCAGCTTGTAACCTTGTACGGTGTCCATCACCCATGAATCTTGAGACAACAATGCCCAATTGTGAAGAACTGGTTTCATGCTACCCCCAACAGTACTTGGAATAACGGAATGACTCTACCTGTAGAATTGTTGTTTGATCCGCTGGTTTGACCTCCTCTGTAGCCACAATATTCACCCCTGCCCCAGCCACCACAGTAGAGGAACAGGAAGAATGTTCCACCCCTGGCATTATCTGCCGAAGCCAAACAATGTCTGGGTTGAAAAGTTTTTGGGGACCAGTATACGTGGATTGGTCCGGAAGTCCTTCCCGATGCTACCTGGCCCAGCCAAAAAGACCAAGTTGAAAAACCTTTTTCATCAACATTTAGGTTTGTCCAAAGCTGTAAACATTTTCATGAATCTTACTAGATCCCTAATGAAGGGATCACCAAAAAGGTGGCCCTCTGCTACTGGGCCCACTTCTCTGATTGGCAGTTTTGTCCATTTTGGGTGGGTTCTCACCATAATCGACCTGCGACGTTCTGTAGGAATGGCACAGCTGGTGTTATCCTACTGGCAAGCGGCTCTTGACGCCCAGCCCACGAGGATGTCTTGGTCAACAGGAGTGTTCGCCTCTTTTTCCCGAAAGGCCTTGTCCAAGATTTTGGTCAAAGGACCAGACAAGTCAAGAGCTTATCTTAGCATGATTTCTAAGGCCTGTTGAGACCCTTCTGTGGGTCCCTCACAAACCTTCTGATAAAAGTGCCCATGTTCGGATCCACTTCTGGGTTTTTGCCACCTTACAAAGCAGCACAGGGTACAGACATTCCATTCTCAAGCAGTTGGGTACTTCATTCTCAAAAGACTTGCGTAAACATGCTTGCACACACTCCACTTCTTCTCCTGTGAAGGTCCGTTCAGATGACCTTGGTGAACAATGTCATCCTGGTTTAAGGTGAGCACACACAGAGGAACTTTTGCGGAGGGCTTATGATTTCTTGCTTTACATTTATGTTTCCTTTTGCCAGAGCCAAAGCAGTCTGGAGAGGAATCTGAGTGAAAGGAATCAATATCTGACTCAGTAGATTGATCTACTTGCTTAGATAGAGGTGCATCGAAACAAATTGCTTGCCACAACATACTCAGAGCCATTGTGACATGACTGAGACAGCTTATCTATAGCCTCCGTCATTCAGCTGGGAAGCCTGCTTTTTCCAGCAACCTTCTCTGCTTCGCCAGAGGACCCAGCCATCCTCTTTCCATGTATTACTAGCATATAGCTTCTTTAGTGACTCGAAGTGCTTTGGCTACCGCCTTGTCCACCGAATGTTGGACTGAATTGTCCAGTGTTTCAACCAGCATATCCGCAAAGTAGACATCTGCTTCCTACTCATAATACTCTTGCTAGCCTTCCATAACAAGATATGTGTGATCTTTAATGGTGCTAGGTCAAAACCCCAGAATGATTAAATGGGAGAGCAAATCCACAAGGAGGCCAAAGTGCTCATTACAAAGACGTACCACTATTTCAAATTTAAAGCATGGGGGTAGTGGCCTCTCTGGGAGTTACCCCAAATGTAATTATTCCACCCCTATCTATTAAAGGATAAGGATTTATATCAGGCCACCTGTAATTAAATATCCAACCAGTTTGTTCCCAATCTTCTTTTTCAACTTATTTTTTGAATGGGAAGTACCAAAGAGTTATATCAAGGGAAGCGCTGTATTCAAGCACTGACATCGGTCCTATTATTTCAGCCCGACCAAGGTGTGACATTCTAACGAGTAAGAAATGGTGTGCTGAGGTGCATGCTCCAGAGGCTGGAAACAGAAAGAGGGCTGCACTCCTCTCACTCAAGGGAGCGCAGCCTGCCCTGATCTCCAACTCCACCTAATCCACCTCGGTGGCGGTTGTATACATCTGCAGATAAAACAAACAAAATTAGGTGCAAAATATTTCTCCACATGACCACCACTGCAAATACCAACCAGCGTTGCTTCAGTCAAACAGGTGTGGAGTTCATTTTTATTACAGTCCTCTTGTTGGTCAAACTACTGGCCCTGGTCATCCAGGCCTTGACCATTCTCTAGATCTTTTTACTTCCAATCCAGGTCATTCATCTAGTTGTTCTACTCCTTGCCCTCCTAAACCTTCTTTGAGTACTTTATCTCCTGGTTTTCCTCCTTGTGATAGTGTGGTTTCTCCTCTTGATGGCCATTATGCAAGGAAAAGAAGAAATCAGACTCAAGATAGGGTGTTTTTTTTCTGAGCTTAACAATTGAATTGGGTAAAAACAAAGTGGGACTCTCATTAGTAACCATTTATTGCACTGTTATTACAGCGATCAATGTTCTGCCTGACAGACCAAATATAAACAATAAGTCAAAAGGTAACCAGCCAACTTGTGATTTACCCTTCTTTGATGGACAGGCCTGAGACTTTTTTCAAGGCTAAAATGTCTATTTGGTATTTGCAGTTAGATCTGTAGCAGCAGGTTGTCACTAACCATATCAGAGTAGAGCATCTTGGATAGGGGCCCCTGCAAAAAGTTCTCCTTGAAGTCTGGTGCACGTGCCTCCCTATTAGGGTTGTTCATCTTTAGAATCGAGGCTCACCGATGCAAAGTTGGTATTCAAGAGACATCAGAATGAAGGGAGTATATATTTGAGTATATGTAGATAGTCACTGAGGCTGTTTCCTAGGTCCAAAGACACGGGTCCGTCAAAAGTGAGTCAGTCAATTGCCAGCCTCATCCTCCTCTTGATCCTGCTGAATTTCCTTCATTCCTCTTCACCTTGTCTCTTCCTACTCGTCCTGGTTTTTCTTTACCTCCTGGTCCTCTTCCACAGAGTCCTTTTACTTGTCCGGGGTCACTGGTTAGTGTGAAAGCTGAATACATTGCTAATAAATTTGCACTGATTAATAGCTAGGAATGTACATGGATTATGCTAACATAGAGAAACCCAGAGTCTTGGAAAATGTACCCACTGAAGTGGCCACCATTACATGTTCGAAGTTAAAGAATTTGCATTAATAGTTTAAAATAAAGTCCACATGTAGAATAAAATGTATTAGTGGATCGTACTAATGTAATAACCAATGTATTTGCTTAAATATATTAGGTATAGAATACTTATTAGATTTTGGGCCTAGATGACAAAGCCTCACATTAAGCTTCATGGCATAAAAATAAATGTTTGTAATTTTTTTTTGTAAAAGCAGAGAGTTAATACTTGTTCATTGTTCACGCAGTGCTGACCAAATAGATTTGTAGCCAGGCAATGTTAAACAAGTTGATGTCTTAAACTTTCTTGTGAGAACTGTCTGCTGAAATGTAGTGTGCTACCTGCGGATACATTTGTATCCTTGATGCGTGAGAAGGAAATGTTCTCAGGCCTTAACAATGGCTTCACTGACTGGAGCTATGATCGCAACAAAAAACTTACTCGATGAAGCTGGTGATGGGAAGGGGAGAATGTAGGAGGGTGGCCTGGTTTGTAGTTGGTACCAAAGGTACTTACACCTTATACCAGGTCCAGTTATCCATTATTAGTGAAATGTCAGTGTCCAGCAGCTAGGCTGTCCAGAGGTAGCTTGTAGCAGAACAGCCAAGGCTGAACTAGGAGACATGGAAAGCTCTTGCAATACCATTGTGGTCACACAGTACTCACACACATGAAAGAAAATACTCAGTGTTACAAAAATAAATGCACTTTATTTTGGTGACACAAATGCTGAAAATACCTTAGAGGCTATACTCCCTTAATATACACAATATACACACTAGTAACCAAAAACAGGTAATTACACAGTCAGAAAACAGTGCAAATAGTGAAAATCACAATAGGTTGCAATGGGCCTGGGGGAACACAAACCATATACTAAAATAGTGGAATGCAAAAGTAGTTTTCCCACCTAGGAAAGAGTAGTGTGTAGAGGGGTGCTGGAAGTGTAAGAAAACACCAAAGGTAAGTAATAGACCCCACCCCATAGCCCAGGAAAACAGGAGTAAATCACAGTAAGTTTCCTGAAACACGCAAGAAGTTGAGATAGAAGATTATGCAAGAACCAGAAGAGACTGCAAGACACCAATGATGGATTCCTGGACCTGAAGACTTGTGGAAGAAGGGGACCAAGCTCAAGAAGCACTGAAGAGTCTAGGGAGAACAGGAGCCCCTGCTAACCCGGAGGAAGGTGCAAAAGAAGAAACACCGGTGAGAAGACAAAGTAATTTATGCACCCAAGAAGACAGATATGGATTCCTGGTTGGTGGAGAAGATGCCCCACACCGGATGGATGATTGCAGTCTAGTTTGCGTTGCTGGATTCCACCAACAAGCCTTGGCACACACAAAGCTCATGGTTAGCAGAAAATGGTGCTGCCCGGGACCAGGAGGGACCTGGTGGCCTCTACCCCAGAGGGCGAGGCAGAGGGGGCTCTCAGAAACTCAGAGAGCCCTCAGAAGACCAGGCTGTGTGCACAGGAGTCCCACAGCACAGGGACAAAGAAAGTGCAAATGGAGGCCCACGCAGCACGACACAAAGGGATCCCATGCCGCCAGAGACCCACTCAGGAAGCTGTGCATCGCAGGATGGAGTGCTGGGGGCCTAAGTTGTGCTGCGCACTAAGAACTTCTTGGAAGGTTGCAAAAAAGCCTTGGGAACTGCAAGTCACGCGGTGCATGGGGGTACTGTCTTGCTTGGGGAGGCAAGCTCTTACCTCCACCAAAGTTGGGCAGCTGGACCTTGGGACTGTCAGGGTCACTTTAGTCCACCACCCATGTTGCTAGATCCACGCTCATCATCTGGAGATGGGAACCACGGCACCGGACGTCGCTGCAGAGAGGTGCCTGCTGAGGCAGCGAAGTGACTCCGTTACTCCACAGGAGAGTCCTTTGGTTCTTCTGGTGCAGGCTGAAGACAGATCAGTCCTTTGAGGATGCACAATCTATCTGGAAACTGTTGCAGTTGCTGGCAGGAGCTGAAGATACAATGTTGCAGAGGTCATCTTTGCATCTTTGTTGCAGTTTGTAGAGTTCCTGGAGGGTTCAACTGCGGTTCCGTCGATAGAAGATGAAGTAAAGGATGCAGAGGATTCCTGCTGGAGTCTTGCAATCCGAATCTGAAGAATCACCCAGATGAGAGACCCTAAATAGTCCTGAAAGGGGGATTGGTCATCTAACCAGGTAAGCACCTATCAGGGGCGGTCTCTGACGTCACCTGCTGACACTGGCCCCTCAGATGCTCCCACCAGAGTGCCCCACCATCTTGGTTTCCAAGATGGCAAAACCCAGGGACACTCTGGAGGAGCTCTAGGCACCACCCCTGGGGGGGGGGGTAATGGACAGGGGAGTGGTCACTCCCATTTCCTTTATCCAGTTTCCTGCCAGAGCAGGGACTGGGGGTCCCTGAACCAGAGTAGACTGGATTATGCAAGGAGGGCACCATATGTGCCCTTCAAAGAATTTCCAGAGGCTCTGGGAGGCTACCCGTCCCATGCCTGTAACACCTATTTCCAAAAGGAGAGGGTGTAACACCCCTCTCCCAAAGGAAATCCTTTGTTCTGCCTTCCTGGGCTTGAGCTGCTCAAGCAACTGGAGGGCAAAAACCTGTCTGTGAGGTGGCAGCAACTGGGGCTGCCTGGAAAACCTCAGAAGGCTGGTATGGCAGTACTGGGGGTCTACTGTGGAGCCCCCAGAATGCATGGGATTGTGCAACCAATACTGGAATCAGTGCTGGGGTACAATTCCCAGTTGTTAGACACCTTACATGGCCATATTCAGAGTTACCATTGTGAAGCTGGACAAAGGTATTGACCTATGTCCAGTACACGCATAAAATCGCGCTCCTGCACTCACGAAGACTGGGAAAACGGGCCTGGACGATGTGGGGGCACCTCTGCTAGTGCCGTGGTGCCCTCACACACAGGTACTTTGCACCCATCAAGGTTGGAAGGACTAACGTATGGGTGGCTTATAAGTGACCTGGTGTAGTGAAAATGGCTGTGAAATAGTGCATGTACTATTTTACACAGGCTGCAATTGCAGTCCTGTAGAAGCCTTTGCCTGGGCTCCCTATGGGTGGCAAAAGTAATGCTGCAGCCCATAGGGATCCCCTGGAACGCCAATGCCCTGAGTACCTAGGGAGGACCATTATGCCAATTTGGAGTGTAATACTGAGTTACCAGTATGGAAGGACAAATTTGGAAACAGAGAGAGCATGAACACTGAGGTCTTGGTTAGCAGGACTCCAGTAACACTTTAGAAAACAGTTAAACATACTGACAAGCAGACCAACAACCATAAGAACTGGGGTCCTGACTAGCGGGATCCCAGTGACACAGTCAAAACACACTGACATCAGACAGAAATTGGGGGTAACATACCAAAAAGAGGGTACTTTCCTACAGAGAAGAGGAGCCAATCATTGACGTATGAAAGACTGTCTAGTGATATCATGGATTTAGAAATTAATGTTTATTGGTTCTACTGTGAACACACGATATTCTGACCAATGGCAACGTGAGAAAGTACTTTATGGATTTTAGTTTATCCAGACTACACTTAGCAGAAACAGGTTAGACTATTCCATTCTATTCTTATTCCAGTCTCGTTGGAGGAGGTAGCAGCTCCTGATGTCTTCCTACCTTTAGCCTTATGGCTTAATTGTGTTTAATGCTATTGATGCTGTTTCTTAGCTTGGTGCCCTTTCTAAGTTGGTTCAGTTGACTTAGAGCCCAACTGTGGCTGAGCCAATCTCTTTCACTGTCCTTTGAGAAAAACTGACCAGATGGATATCCAACTGATGAAGAAATCACAGCTTGCTGATCCATTCAGGAGAGGTATAACAAAATGCTATTGTTCCTGTTATAGATTTTTGTTCTTTCTTTTATGTACCAACCGCTATTTTGTTAGAGCCCTGGTTAAATGTTTTCCAAATTAACTTTCGACTAAATGACTTTTGCATGAAGTCCAAACATGCCTTTCAAACTGAAGGGTTATTTAGTGTGCCATGTGTTAACAAATGTTATTAACAAGGAATTGATTTTATTCATCTGTCAAGTCAGGACCTGGCGTGGCAGTTGGGGATGGACTGTTCCCATGGGGAACAGGGTCACCCCTGATTTGCATATGGCTGGGTCCAAACTGGGGTGGCATGGTAAGCAAAAGAATGATGGATTAAACCAAGATCTGTGACTGGTGGGAAGTGGGAAGGGTATGCCCAGACGTAGATCCCTTGCTCACTGTGCCACTGGATTCAAGCTAGCCTGGCTGTTACCCTGAAACTGGTCCCAGGATGCTTGTTTCCGGTCCAGGGAGGACGTGGCCTGGCAGTTGGGCTGGACTGTTCCCATGGAGAAAAGGGTCAAGACTGAGGTAGCATGGTGAGTAAACGAACGATGGAATAAAACCAGATCTGTGACTGGGGGTGAGTGGTTGAAAATTTTCAGCATTCTGTCCATCATCCTTTTGTGTTGTTAAAGTTGCCCTAAGTGGGAAGGGTATGCTCAGGCGTGGGCCCTTGCTCACTGTGCCACTGGGTTCAGGCTAGTCTGGCTGATGAAGGGTGATACCCTGAAGCTGGTCCCAGAATGCTTCTTTCAGGTCCAGGAAGGGCCTGGCAGTTTGGGCTCAACTGTTACCATGGGGAACAGGGTCAAGACTGGTTTGCATATGGCTGGGTCCAAACTGGGATGGCATGATGAGCAAAAGAAGGATGGATTAAACCCAGATCTGTGATTGAGGGTGAATTGCTGAAACGTTTCAAAACAAAGTCCATCATCCTTGTATTGCTAGTGTTTCCCTAAGTGGGAAGGCTATGCCCAGACGTGAATCCCTTGCTCACTGGGCCACTGGATTCAGGCTAACCTGGCTGATGAAGGGTGATACCCTGACACCGGTCCCAGGATGCTTGTTTCCGCTCCAGGGAGGACCTGATCTGGCAGTTCGGGCTGGACTATTCCCATGAGGGACAGTGTTAAGGCTGATTTGCATATGGCTGGGTCCCAACTGGGGTGGCATGGTGAACAAAAGAGCGATGGATTAAACCCAGATCTGTGACTAGGGGTGACTGGTTGAAAGGTTTCAGCACGCCGTCCATCATCCTTTTGTGTAGCTAAAGTTGCCCTAAGTGAGAAGGGTATGCCCAGACGTGGGTCCCTTGCTCACTATGCCACTGGATTCAAGCTAGCCTGGTTATTACCCTGAAACTGGTCCCAGGATGCTTGTTTCCAGTCCAGGGAGGACCTGGCCTTGCAGTTCGGGCTGGACTGTTCCCATGGGGAACAGAGTCAAGACTGATTTGCATATGGCTAGATCCAAACTGATTTAGCATGGTGAGTAAAAGAACAATGGAATAAAACCAGATCTGTGACTGGGGGTGAGTGGTTGAAAAAAGTTTCTGCACTCGGTCCACCATCCTTTTGTGTTGCTAAACTTGTCCTAAGTTGGAAGGGTATGCCCTGATGTGGGTCCCTTGCTCACTGTGCCACTGGATTCAAGCTAGCTTAGCTGATGAAGGGTGATTTCCTAAAATGGATCCCAAGATGCTTGTTTTGGGTTCAGTGAGGACTTGGTCTGGCAATTTGGGCTGGAATGTTCCCCTGGGGCAGAGGGTCAAGACTGATTTGCATATGGCTTGGTCCAAACTGGGGTGAGCAAAAGAATGCTGAATTAAACCCAGATCGGTGACTGGGGGGTGAGTGGTTGAAAAGTTTCAGCATTCTGTCCATCATCCTTTTGTGTTGTTAAAGTTGCCCTTGGTGCGAAGGGTATGCCCAGGCGCGGGTCCCTTGCTAACTGTGCCACAGGATTCAGGCTAGTCTGGCTGATAAAGGGTGATACCCTGAAACTGTTCCCAGAATGCTTCTTTCTGGTTCAGGAAGGACCTGGCCTGGCACTGTGGGCTGGACTGTTCCCATGGGGAACAGGGTCAAGATGGATTTGCATATGGCTGGGTCCAAACTGAGGTAGCATGGTGAGTAAAAGAATGATAGAATAAAACCAGATCTGTGACTGGGGGTGAGTGGTTGAAAAGTTTCAGCACTCCGTCCACCATCCTTTTGTGTTGCTAAACTTGCTCTAAGTGGGAAAGGTATGCCCAGCCGTGGGTTCTTTCCTCACTGTGCCAGTGGATAAAAGCTAGCCTAGCTGCTGAAGAGTGATAACCTGAAAGTGGTCTTAGGATGATTGTTTCTGGTGCAGGGAGGACTGGGCCTTGCAGTTCAGGTTAGACTGTTCTCATGGGGAACAGGTTCAAGATTGATTTGCATGTGGCTAGGTTCAAACTGGGATGGTATTGTGAGCAAAAGAACGATGGATTAAACCCAGATCTGTGACTGGTGTTAGTGGTTGAAAAGTTTTAGCACTCTATCCATGATTCTTTTGTGTTGCTAAAGTTTCGATGTATACCATCTCTGTTGTTCACTTATTGTTGCTATTAATTTGTACGGTGACTTTTGAATGTTTAATGATTAATGCTTTGGTCAGATTGAGATTCTTCTGCCACTTTAGTCAGTCTGTGTTGTTTGTATATACATATCATTTGGTCTTGAGATTAATTTACGTGCTATTAGCATTGTTAATATAGGGAAATAAAATTTCTAACTTTACAAAAAGGTGTGGTTATTCATAGCCACGTGGGTCGTTGGGCATGAAGATTACTGACTCAAAGGCTCTGATGTTTGATTTGTTGAACATGTTTTAATGTTGTTGGTTAGGCTATGAGTAAAGTTTGTCCTTGGTGGAATCACTCTAAGCGTAGTCAAAATGTCCATTAAACCTCTAACGCATCCCCTTGTAAAACAAATTACCAAAGACCAAATAAAGCCAGACACACTCATATTAGTGAGACTTGTCGAGGGGTGTGAGACCTGTGATTGGCTGCTGTTTTGAAGTCCTGCCCATACCCGGCTGCTCAGACGTGGAACCAGTCTGTAGTCTGACACTGGCGAAGGAAAGCCCATCTAACGCTCATCACTTAGGTGTGAGGACTTTCCATGAACTGTCACTGTAAGGTGATGCCTGTTGAAATCCTATCACTTGGGTGTGAGAATTGTCATCTGGGTGTGAGGTTTAGCCTAGCTAGTCACTTGGTGATTTGTGATGTCCATACTAGCAGGTCATTGGGTGGAACAGGTGCTGCCAGTCACTGTGTTACAATGGAGGCATCAGATCTTTATACTCTTAATACAAGTTAGCCTCTGGATAGTGGAATGAGTTGAGACATGATCATTGTCTGTCACTGAGGAGGGGTATGAGCATTGGGGTTTTGAAGCCTGTCAAATGCTTGTCACAGAGTGTAAGATCTGCCTACAGCAAATGAAGACTCAGAGTCACGAGGGACGTAAGTATTGCCCATTGTATTGTCTGTTGCTGGGGTGTGAGGTATATCCATGCCCTGTTTGGATGCAAGGCCTGTGAGTGGCTTGTCACCTGGCTGCAAGAATTAGCCCTAGTCAGTCACTTGGTGGGTTGAAACTGCCCTCTCTAACAGGTCTGCTAGTGTGTTAGGTGAGGACTAGAACTGAGTGGGGAATCCAGAGGTCAATAATGGGGATGAGGCCTGTCTATACTAGGACATCCCTATATGTTCCCATTCAAGGGGTTGCGGTGCTAGAGCCTGCTTATTACTGATCACAGAGGATGAAGACTGTCAACACTAGACGATCACTCAGTGACTAGTAGGGTGTGAGTTTCTCCATAGCCTCTTACTGAACATGAAGCCTAAAGCATGCCTTTCAAATCACCCTTCTTTAAAGTGTGTCATTCTCCTAGGACTCCTGTTTACCCTCCAATAAAGAAAACAGCCTCTTGTAGACTTAAAGTGATCATCACCATTAAAATCTTCCCCACCCTCCAAAAAAAATGTTCATGTCAATTGATTTAAAGGAATCATTTTTCAGGACCCTACAATATCACCATCCTAAGGGATATAAACATTGCGTGGTACGCCTAGAGCCATGGGCCTGGGGCCAGTCCATGCAGCAAACCTGTGATGGACCCCAACACTAATAAGGAAACTAGGCTGTTCACCCCTAGCTTGGTAATAAAAATAGTCTCTCTTTGGGGAGATGTGGGCCTCTGCACCAACTGCACTATGACAGTTAGGCACCCCCACTGAGAACTGTGCAAGCTACTGAAGGTTTGAGCATGATGTCTGGCTCCTGCTCATTTCTAGGCCTCTGAGACCCTCGAATCCAAAATAAGCCCAGATTTCTTGTGGCTTATGTTTGCCAGCCATGCTCTACCATTAGGGTCAAGAAACAAAGAATAAACTGATTTAAACAGGAGAAAAAAAGAGAACAGCTCAGTGGCTGAACTACATAATGTCAAACCAGAAAACATGGGTTCAATCCTGGCTTCCAGGCTGAACCAAACTGTGTAACCCTACCATTCCCCTTCCTTATTATCACATGAGAGCACCTTCAACTAATGGAATTCAGGAGGTGCGCTGTACAAAAAACCTCTTGTGCTTTTTATTAATAGACTATAATGTTGCTACACGTATAATTAAAATCTAGGCCACATGTACGGTACAGATGACAACTGACTTCGGTCTTCGTTTAATAATTTGTTTATTGTCAGTAGAGGGAGAGGGGCGGGCAGACACAAAGGCCCTGATATATACTTTTTATGCGCAGCTTTAGCGTCATTTTTTGAAGCAAAAGCGGCGCAAACGTACAAATTACAATTGTGGTCCTTGTTTATACTTTTTTAGCGCCGCATTTGCGCCGCTTTTTGACGCAAAACGGCGCAAACTTACAAAATACAATAGGGCCATATTTAAACTTTTTGACGCACAACTGCGCCAACGCAGTTGTGCGTCAAAAATGTTACCGCCGGCTAACGCCATTCCAACGCGCCATGCAGGCCCCTTATTTATGGAATGACGTTAGCCGGCGCTGCGGACTGGTCTGAGTAAAAAAACATGACTCATACCAGGCAGCGCCGTCGTATGGGAAAATGGGGGTTGTGCCTCAAAAAATGATGTAAGTCAGGTCTGAGGCAAAAATCAGGCCTCAAACCGGACTTGCACCATTTTTTTTTTACGCACAACCCCCAGTGACATGACTCCTGTCTTAGCAAAGACAGGAGTCAAGCCCCCTTGCCCAATGGCCATGCCCAGGGGACTTCTGTCACCAGGGCATGGTCATTGGGCATAGTGGCATGTAGGGGGGCCCAAATCAGGCCCCGCTATGCCACTTAAAAAAAACGGGAAAAAATACTTACCCCAACTCACCTCAACTTCCCTGGGATGGGTCCCTCCATCCTTGGGTGTCCTCCTAGGGTGGGCGAGGGTGGCAGGGGGTGTCCCTGGGGGCAAGGGAGGGCACCTCTAGACTCCTTCCGAGCCCACAGGTCCCTTAACGCCTGCCCTGACCCAGGCGTTAAAAAACGGCGCACAACAGGCTGTGCGCCGTTTTTTAAGGCCCACCCCCTCCTGTGTGTCAAAATGACGCTGGGGTGTAAATAAGGCGCACAGGCCTTAAAGTCATTTTTTGGAAGGGAAAGCATACCTAGCATATCATTAACACAAGGCAGGTTCCTGCTTCCAAAAAATGACGCTCATGGTGGAATTTTGATGTCCGCGGGGTCGGGCGTCAAAGTTTAAATATGGGGCAGTGTTTGCGCCGGATGGGCGTAAAATTTTTTGATGCACATTCAGCGCAAACAGAGTATAAATATGCCCCAATAGTATTTTGCAAGTTTGCGCCATTATTGCGTCAAAAAGTGGCGCAAATGCGGCGCTAAAAAAGTATACATATGAACCTGTATTTTTAGGTTTGCGCCACTTTTGTGTCAAAAAAATGACGCTAATGCGGCGCATGAAAAAAGTATAAATCAGGGCCAAAATGTTTCATGTTTAAAACTATCACTTTTAATAGCTGAACCTCATTGCAGTGATATAATTTGAAATTCTAATGTAAAACACCTCTGCGTGTTATAGAAATAACGAAAGCGCTTCTAAGACTTGTCAGGAATAGTAAACACTATACAACTACATTTTACAATTACTTATTTGAATTTTGAAGGGACTTTAAAGTAATTTTACATGACGTTTGCTACACGATTCACATGCCAACTATTTTTAGGGATCAACTGTTGTACGAGCTCTCAGAGCACAGCCAGACTCATGCCTAGTAAATATATTTATTGTCTCACCAACATGGACTAAAGATGAAGCGCTTTCCAAAGAGTGAAAGTTCGCGCATCAGTAATTACTTTGATCCAAACAGAGCCCTCTTCCCCCGAGGCTACCTGAACTAGCTACAGCCAATGGCAGCTAGCTTCCTTTGAGCCATTCAGAAAATTCCCGTCTTTTACAGCCCACTCGAAGGCAAAAAAAAAAGGGAAACTCCTTCTCGAGACTGCTCACGTGTTTAGCAGCTAGCACGAGGAGCTTGGGGGCGTTCATTGTCCGACCCCCAAAGCCCATCTCAGTGAATAGGCAACGACCCTGCATACGTCAAAGTCCGGCTACCCGTCCTCCGCCTGTGTTCATTTTTTTGGCATCATGTATCCATGACAACTGCAGCTTCCGGTGTATACATCCGGGTGCGAACAGATGGCGGAGCAGACACCGAGGACCTGCCCCCAGGACGTTGACATACCAGAGGTGATGGTGTTCGCTGGCTCCTCTGAAATGGATGTGTGCTACGCCAGAATCTTTTGGAATTCAGTTACTTTGCAGCCCCCGCTGGAGTCCAGGCTGGTGTCCGGGGATATCCGGCAGCGTCTGCGGACAGCCCCGCCCCCTGCCCCGCGTAAGTGACAGGAGCACGGGTATAGTAAAAGGACAAATGGGCGGAGTTGTTATGCAAAAACAAGTAGTGACGTTTTATTGATTTGACTATTTGACTTTCTTTGGGCATCGCCTTCTTGTGTATTACTCTATTCTGTTTAACTTCGTTAACGTTTAAAGCGTCTGTGTATGTAGGGGAGAGAATGTGGTGTTAAGGCCAGCGTGCCGACTTAAAAACTGAGGAACCAGGATGGCGTCTCTGCATTAGCCCAACATCCTGTACAAATCACTTAAGGTGTTAATGCGAGAATGGCAGTCTCAAAACCGCCAGACTCGCGGTGGCGGTTGTACCGCCAATGCTGTGGTGGGCCGACCACCAGAAGATCGCCATCTCTGATCCCAATGGGATTAGTGTGACCACCCGTCAGTGATTTTCACAGATTGCCCGTACTTTAGCTCTGCCATCGGTTGTTCCTAATGAAAGGCTTAACAGACAGTATTTGTCCACAATTTTAGCCTTTCAGCTAAAGGACAAATGTAACAAGCATTTGTAGTGCAACCGGTCTCTTATTTCTCTGAGTTAGAGCTATTAGCAGTTGTAAACTCCCAACTGGACTTTTCTTGCCTCATTAAATGGAAAAAAAACGAGCACGATAGCACTGCTAAACAAGCAAGAACGCGCTGCGAAAAAAGAGAAAAAGTAGTCCACAAACCAGATGGAAAACAGCAAGCCTCATATGTTTTCAGTACTTGCTAGCTGCACTCGAGGAGGGCCAACCACCGGAAAAGGCATGACGTATGCATGCCTTCCACTAATGAAAGCAAGCAGATTTTAAAAGGCAAGCCCACAAACCAATGAAAGACACTGATGTGACATGGGCGGGGTTCCGAGCCCGTTGCTAACTACTACAGTGTCTCGCAAGCGATAAGCAGGCTCGACCCCAAAAAGGAACAGCTTCCCCAGCAGGAGTGGAAGGCAGGGAGTCTCCTGTTCTCTGATCTGGAGGGAGAGCCAGACAGATAAAAAACAAGCCTTCTTCTCAGGGTGTCTCCTTCCCAAAAGAAATGCCAAGTGGGCAACTGGTAAATCTGCAAATGTAAAGGAGCTTGGAAATCTATATTGGCTTTAACCAAAGGAGTCACTTGAAGCTTTCTGATGGCGAAGATATTTTCTTTTAGAGAGCTTCTGTAAAGATATTCCAGGCTGAGCTGTGGAGTGTGTGGTTTTAATCGACAGTTATAAAAAATGTTTGCAATAGGTATAATCTGTATATTATTGAAATCTGTATTTTAGAAGGGATTTTTTATTTCACCCAAATGTAATTGTGCATTTTGGGGCAGCCTATTTTCTACTATGTGTAATGCATGTTTAAAATAAGGACTTACACATTCACAGTGCTTTCAGGGACCTCAGCACCTCATTGTACTAACAAACATTGCCAAAGCCAACAGGTCTCATCTACGCAAGAGTTATTGGCTTCACCATTGTGTTTTAGCCATGTTACACACCAGAGTGGCTGCTGTTCAGCATGGCTAAAAGTTAGCAGTGGTGGCTGCTGCCAATCAAGGGTGGCGGGGTGATGGGGAGGACAGTCGGTGGGGGATTAAAAATAATTTTAAAAAATCATACCTGCCTGTCACTCTCACTGCCGGCCGCCTCCGTGATGCTTCTCTCTTCCCAGCACTGGGGCACAAAGGACAGGCTCCCAATCCAGACACTGCTCTCATGCTATATCAAGCATGAGAGCAATACCAGGATTGGCCTGAGCAGGCTGGTTCGACACTCGCACAAGGAACAAGTGCCATTTCTCCGCCCCATCTGTGTAAAACAGCTGGGTTGGAGAAATGTAAGTGCGCTTGTCAGTCTGGCCGGCCTAAGACGGCCGGCCAAACTGACATGCGCGCTTACAAGTGCCCACCACTCCTCCTCTCTACCATAGCCCCCCCCCCTAGTCTCCCATGGCTCAGTCACCTGACTGAGCAGGGGTTCAACGCTCCTCCGTTATTACAGCGGAGCCGCCCATGAAAGTTAGTGGCATAGAGGAGAGTGGTGCGGAGTGTCGCAGAGTGTAATATTGAAGAGTGGAGTACAGTGTTGTAGAGTGGAGTGGCAGAGGGTGTCATGTTTAGGGGTGGCCTACTGTGTAGTCACGTGGAGTGACATATATTGGGTTTGGTATACTGTAGAGTTGACTGGTGTAGAGTGCATTGGCGTAGAGTGTTGCAGTATTTAGTGGTGTAGAGTGAAGTGGCATTGAATGCAGCAGCATCAAATTCAGTGACGTATAATACATTGTCAGAATGCAGAGACATAGACTATAGTGGTGCATAGCAGAGACCAGTGGTGCAAAGTGGAGTGGTGCAGAATAGAATGGCATAGAGTGCAGTGGTGTACACTAGAGTGGCAAAGTGTGCAGTAGTGTAGAGTGCAGGGTAGACTCGAGAGGCATATAGCACAGTGGTGTAGAGTGGTGCAGAGTAGCATTGAGTGGTGCAATGGAGAATAGAGTATAGTTCTGTAGAGTGCAGTGGCTTTGAGTGATGCAGAGTGCAATGGCGTACAGTGCAGTGGTGTAGAATGCAGTAGTAGGGAGCAGAGTGGTGTCGAGTACAGTGGCGGAGAGTGCAGTGTTACAGAGTAGAATGTCAGAGTGCAGAGGTGTAGAGTGCCATAGAGAGCAGTGGTGTAGAATACAGTGGTGCAAAGTAGAGTGCAGTTGTTTAGAGTGCATTGGCGTAGAGTGCAGTGGTTTAGAGTGTGGTGGCATAGAGTGGTGTGGTACAGAGTTGAGTGGCGTAGAGTGCAGTGGAGTTGAGTGGCATACAATATAGTGGCATAGAGTGGAGAGTTGCAGGGTAGAGTGCAGTGGCATAAAGTAGATTGTTTCACAGTAGGGTGAAGTGGAGAGGTGCAGGGTAGAGTGATGTTGCTTATAGTGGCATAGAGTGTAATTACAAAGAATAAAGTGGCGTAGAGTGCCATGCCATAGAGTACAGTGGCGAAGAGCAGATTAGAGTGACATACAGTGTATTGGTGTGGAGTACAGGGGCGTAGAGTTGAGTGTTACAAAGTAAAGTGAATTAGCATAGAGTTTATTGGCATAGCGTGCAGTTGCATACAGTGCAGTGTTTCAGAGTGGTATATAGTGGAGTTGTGCAGAGTCGATTGGTGTGGCCTAGACTGGAGTGGTGTAGCATGCAGAGTCGCAGAGCACTGTGGTGTAGAGAGGCATACACAGTACAGTAGAGAGGCGTAGCGTGAAGTGGCATTGAGTGCATGGGCAAAGAGTGGAGTGGTTCACAGTGGAGTAGAGTGCAGTGTCCCAGAGTGAAGTGGCATGGAGTGGTGTAAAGTGAAGTGAAGCAGAGTAGGGTGCAGTGGTGTGGAGTGCTGCAGAGTAAAGCGGTGTAGAGTATGCATGGTGTGGTAGCACACTGCCATTAAAGACAACATGTTTTTGAATGAAATGACAATTACATTTGCACAGACATACAGTTTTTCTAATAAAACTATACAGTGCACAGGCGATGGTGTGTGGAAATTGCATCAGCTAGTGTAATGATTTGTTTTAATCATATTAAGATATTTGTTTCCAGCACAGTTCAGCATTAACAAAAATGTGCTTCATTTGTGTTTCTAATTCTGATATATTCTGAAATCCTTGCACAGTTCATTTAAATGTTGTTGTGTGCTAGAAAAAACTCCTTCCTACCCCAAGTATCCAGCAATATTGTCACATAAGGAAAGTAAACACCATGCTCCCACCGAAAACAGAGCCTGACATTTTCCCTTGTTCGTTGGATGCACAGCAAATGCGATGAGATAAGAGCAAGATTCACAGACCTGTTTACAGAAATGAGCACTCGGAGTGATACTGTAAATAAGGTTTGGGCAAGGGAAGAGACAAGCTCAAGCAGGACAGCCTAAAACAAATAAAGTCAGCAAAATGGAAAGCAACAAAATGTGAGTTACAAAGCACAAAGCCAATGGTAAGCAGTGGGCAGAATGCGTTCACAGGGAAGCTCTATGAATGTACTTAAAGTGGCAGCTGCAGGATACTTGGTGGGGAAAGTCTAGTATTTTAGCCAAGTCCGTAACGCGAGGACGTTTGGCCACATCAATCTCCCAGGTAGTGTGACATGAATCCCTGGAGTGGTCTGCATGTTGCAGGAAAGGTCTGTACACCCATCTTATCAGTTTGCCCTATACCCTTTGGTGTAGAGCTTCTGGCACACCTCATGTAGGGTTAGTGCTAGATGGCAGACATGAAATAGGGTGTTTAATGTGGTTTTTAAGTAAGGAGTTGTCCTGGGTGAAGATGACAGTCTTTCACAAGGGTTTGAAAATCTAGTAGCTTACCATCCAGAAACAAATCCCCCAATTTTAAGACGCCTGCAGCATGCCACTGACTGAGTAGGTCTGAGCGCAGCCGTCCTGTGCGAGTGGGAAGGGCTAGCAAAGGGAGAACAGGAGCTCAGGCTTTCTTCATGTCAGTGAGTGTATAGGTTCTAGCAAGGCAAGCGAAAGCTGTGGAGGATAACCCCAGATGGTGTTCCATAGAATGGTCAGTAGGCAACTATGAGTAATGCAGTAAGCCCTTGTTAAAGTCTTCCGGATAAACCCCATCTTATGCAGGGGTGGGCAGACAGCCAGTGAGCCACCCGTTCGACCTGTGCAGCTAAATAATAGCATTCTAAGTCCGGAAGGCCTAATCCAACTGCAGTCACAGGTAGCTTTACAGTGGAAAGAGCTACCCAACGGCGCCCTAGCGACCACATCTGATGTGTGGCATGTCTGAAGAAGGAATGAGGGATGAGCAGGGGAAGGTTTGCAAAATAATACAATAATCGGGGTAGCACACCTTCTTCACTAGTGCCATGTGGTCCCCTTCAAAAAGCAGAGAAGACCAAAAAGCAAACTGGGTTTGGAGGAAACCTATCGCTCTGCTGAGATTTCTATCCTGCAAATCAGTGGGGAAATGGTAGATATTAATACCTAGGTGTCGATAGGTAACTGACTCCCAGTTCAATCTAAGGTCTAATTGTATATAAATGAAAAATTATACCATATGTTAAAGAAACATTAATTACATGTCAAAATCTTTCTCATATTCCTACATTTTGTTTGTGCTATTTACATCTCAAATATTTTGAAGATTCTCTGTGTACTTTGACACTTAGGGGTAACTCATATTACTGTTTTGGCTTTTGCTCAATTGCAAAATAATTTTAAGACATGGACGGAGTGGACAATCGCCTAGCACAACCGTGCAAGTGGTCTGGGCCGTGCTCACCCTTACACAAGCCTGAATAGTGGACCAGAAAGGTTTGCCAAGGTCGGTTGGTGCTGCTTGTTCAACCACTTGACAGTGCCTCTTCTGTTTCTCTCCTGTCTACAGAGACAACTCCCCCGGTACGCAAAACCTTCCAATACTCTTGGTGGACCCACCTTGTCTGATTTTAGTAATTGTCCCACCTTGTTCTTCTCATCCTTATTTATCCAGTTCTTAGCAACAACCCTTTAAATCAGTTGCTGTGGATCTCCAATCTGATCTCGGTTTCATCCTCATTTATTATCTTTGATTGGTAGTCCGGGCTCTGAGATAAATGTAGGGTCTCAGACTTACACGTTAGTGCTGTGAGACAAAAGACAAGTTGTGGGTACCTCACATCCTGACATTAGGTGTGAGCTGTCGCTCACACCATCTGCTTTGTCTCTTTTTTTTTTTAGATTGAAAGTCTATTGGAGGTTGTGGTGAGCCAGATAGTTTTCTTTAAAACTAGCATAAGGTTACTTACCTTAATGTTTCCCAAACTATTTGCCATCGGTTTTAAAATGTCTAGAAATATAAGCAAGATGTTGCTGTTGCTTTCTCTCCAAGAAAGATTAGTTATATTTGGGTATGGGTGATTGCCTTTACATAGTGCTGAAAGGCATTAATTTACTACTGAACAAAGATGTAATGTGACATCTGAATGTAGCATACCAGGAGACAATCATAAAAGACCACCATTAATAAATAGTGCTATGTAAAAAAGATTAAATAAATGCACAGAGAATGTAATGGGTTATGGCCTCTCTTCGATGTGTCTGTAAAACTGACGTTTGTTGTTAAATTTTTGTCTTGAATTTTGATTCTTCATGCTGAATTTGTGTCATGAATTTTGACCCACTGCCCTGAATTTTTTACTGTCCTGTCCAGAATTTGACTCGATGCCAGGTGGCCACCCTAGATGGGATAACAGCGGTCCTGGTTGTATTCAGCCAGGGTGGCACTGAAGTCAGCGCAGCCTGGCTGATTAAAACCTTGTTCTCCGCCAGCCTTTTCATGGCAGTCTAGCTGCCATGAAAAGGCTGGCAGAGAACAAGTGCAGGGGGCCATTGGGGGTCCTTGCAGTGCCCATGGTATGGGCAGTGCAGGGGTCCCCCTACCCAGCACCCAGAAAGGGACATTTTAAAGGTGCTGGTGCACCCTGCTTACAGCAGCATTGCCACTGGCTCAATTATGAGCTGGGAACAATGCTGCCACATCTTTTCCACTGGGCTAACAAGCGGAAACCTTGGTTCCCGTTCATCAGCCCAGTGGAAAAGTTATAATGGGGCCGGTGGGGAGACAGCCAGCACCGTGGCAGTCTTCTTGTCGGGAGTTTGTCCGACCGCCAAACTTGTAATGACCCCCTTAATCTTCAGTGCTTGAAAAAACACATTAATCTTAAATTTACTGGTGTAACTAAAGTGCTTCAATTCCGTGGGACCAATTTCGCACTTGCAAAATAAAATCTACTGACCCTAGTCAATATAAATAGGTGGAAGATGGATATACCAGGGACTTATAATCGTTTCGTGGGTCTTATTAGTCTTTTTCATCTGCAATTTATCCAGTCCATGTTGTTTCTGTGCACTAACATACATGCGGTTCTAAATTTAGAATGAGGTGAAGGGGATATGTACTAAGTAGTAAAACGGTGGCAAAGGTGAAATCTCAACTGGCAAACCGATTTTTGATATTGCAACCTCTGTTTGAATTGTTTAGTAATAGTCAGAACTATGATAAACGGGGCTCCAACATCCATTTGAGAACAGTTAATCCACGTTGTTTTTTGGTGCATTACGGCTCTTGCCTGCATGCCTGCTCTTGCAATGTAGGCAGGAGACTCCTATTTTTTGTGCAAGTAAAATTATGTAGCTCTAGCTTTTTTCCACTTAAAACTTGCCTGGCCCCAGTGCGAGGAAATGGGAAAATTAATCTGTTCCGTTTAAAAAAAAAAAATCTCCTTAGCTACAGTTAGTGTGTTTTTACTTGTAGTCATTATATAATTATGCATGTAATTGTAGTTCTGAGATAATAATGAGTTGAACAAGACTATAAATCCCAAAATAAAAACACAAAAACTACGCTATGTGAACCGCTGGTAAAGGGACAAGAGGGAACTGAAAAATCTATGAAATGGGTACGTTGATCAGAATGTACAGGACAAGAAGTATCTTGTCAGGTGTATTGCCGTAGGACAAACCTGATATTTTGACTCTCAGCTTGCTGTGATTTTTTTCGGCCCATAGTTAGTGTTGTGTCGCGATGCCCCCTCAGCCACAAAGGACAACATAAAGAGGCCAGTAGGTGTGTGCACGCCTTCTTTATTTCTTTCTGTAGCCTCTGGGCCGGCAGACACATCCTTCTTCCTTGGGTGCTGGTCAGTAGTGCCCTGCCCCTCCTCCTGACCGGGACTTGTGTCTGGTGACCTGGAAGTGGTGTTCAGTGACCACACGTACATCTGGTGTGCATGTAGTCCTAGTGCCCATTGCACTGATTGTTCTGACATCTCCCCCCTTTGTTGACAAAATATACACATTCCCCATACTCGCCTTTGTTACACTAAATGCATTATGCTCTTTTCATGCAACCAATGTATATAAATGTGGAGGCAAGAGAGCGAATATGGAGAGAGAGAGAGAGAGAGAGAGAGACTATCTCTGCAGTTGTACTTCGAGTCAGTCATTATAGTTCTTCAATCAGTCTTTTGGGTTTCCTGCTCACACTGACTAGGCGAGAGATCTCCCTTCCATGGTCCTTCTTTCCTCTGGTGTCCTCAATTATTGACCCTTTGATGTTAGTTATTCTCATAGGCTGGCTCAAGAAAATGCTCCCTGACTTTCGTGTTTGCCATTGGCGTACAAGGACTAGATGTCCCAGTTTTAGTCCAGACGTCATGGCATGATGCCATGTGTCAGCTTGTCATTTAATTTTCCTTTTGGCTTCTTGTTCACATGCAGCAATTTAGCTGTGTTCCGACGGAACCTTGGGTGCCAGTTGCAGCTGATGGGTCCTGCTTGCTTTCCCCATCACCACCCCTGCGGGGCACTTCACTGTGTAGGGTGTTGCGGTAATCCCAAAGTACTTGGCACAGTGCTTGCCCTACAGAGATCTGCGTCAGCTTTGCTTATTGGGCTGCCTTTTTTATGTTGCACATGAATCTTTCCACCATGCTATTGGCTTGCGGCCACAGCAGTATTATCTTCCTGTGATGCACTCCCAGATATGCTATGAATCGGCAAAATTCTTCTCCTGAGAATGGAAGTCCATTGTCCCTCTTGAGTGTCAGAGGGGTGCTCCAAGCTGCAAAGATGTTATATAGAATTGGTAAAGTGGCTGGCGTTTATGACACTTGGCCCACTATAGGTGATCAAGAGTATTCATCTATGGGGGATCAAGAGTATTCTCTGGGTCCAGAGGCCCATAGAAATCTGAAGCCAGTGTTGTCCATACGTCCTCCGGGAGATCAGACGTGTAGTTGCTCTAGCTTGGGTGGTTTGCCCATTATCAGACATAGATAACAGTTCTTAATCATGTTTTCTACCAGACAGTCAAGTCCTAGGAACCATTAGCTTTCTCTCAGCATTTGTTGGGTCGAGCACGCAAGCGCTCTGGCCCCTCTTGTAATGTCTCTGTGGGCTTTTAACAATGCCCACCGCATGCCCATCAGTTTTGTTGGTTCTTGGGCTTGCCTTTTAAAATTCGCTTGATTTCATTTCTGAAAGGCATGCATACGTAATGCCTTTTCTGTGTTTAGCCCTCCTCGAGAGCACCAGTAAACTACAGAAAACATACCAGGCTGCATGTTTTCCGCATGGCTTCTGGACTACTCTTTATTTTTATTTCCTACGCAGCGGGATCTCGCTGGGCAGTAGTCGAGCACTTTGCATGACATCAACCCTGTTACACAGATAATTGCATAACTGCTGATACGTTTGACTGCAAGCAAACTTCGGTTTTCTTTTGTGTGCTCCTTCACGCTCATGGCATGGCACTTTAAATCAGCTTGCTTATGTAAAACTGTAATACTTTTCATTTTCAATTTATGTGGCAAGAAAAGTCTGGTTAGGACTTTACAACGCTAATAGCTATAAGTTGAACAAATGCGAGACCCATTGCATCGCAAATGCTTGTTTTTGTTGCCACCATGCCCCTGTGAGATTCATGAGCAAGGCTGACTGTCCGTCTTTGAACTGTCTTCGGTATGACTGTCCTGGTTCCTCAGAGCAGTATTCTTTGCTCTGTTTCTGACAGTTCTTCCTGCACCTGTTTGAATGCAAGGAATTCTTCTCACCTGAACCCGTAAATGAACATGTGATAGTGCTTGCAGACACAGACCACCACCAGGCTTTCTTTCTTTGTTTGAGCGTATGCCCTTTCAACATCCAACAGGCTCCTGCTAACATACACAACAATGTGTCTTGGTGAGTCTCTCCTGGGCTTATGTTGTGGGAGAATGGCACCTAACCCCACCGGGCTGGCGTCCACAGTGAGCTCCATGCATAGGGATGCGTCAAAGTATGCAAGGTGATCCACGGCTGTGACAGCATGCCGGATGTCCCCAAACGCCTTGTCACATTCCGAGGTCCAGAGAAATGGCTGCCCTTGTTTAGACAGTTCACAGAGTGGGGTGCTCCCAGTGACGAAATCTTTGATGGAGGGAGCACAGTAACTCACCAAACCCAGAAACAACCTCACTTCTGCTACGTCCACTGGAGGTTGTGTTTTGCAGAGTGTTTCTACCTTGATGGGGTCTGGCCGCATCGCTTTCTGGGAGAAGATGTGCCCAAAGAAAACAAGTCCTTTCTTTCCCAGCTTGCATTTGTCCTCGTTCAGTATCAGACCAGCCATTTCTAGCTGCTTACATACCTCCCGCAGTGGCAAGTCATAAGCGTCATTTGTGCAGCCAAACACTAGGATGTTATAGCTGTAATTTAGACAGTTCTTTACATGTTTAATCACTCGTCTCGTCTCACTATCTCCTGAAATATTTCTGCTGCTGATGACACCCAGCAGCTTAAACACCTGTAACAAAATAGCCCTAGGTGAGTGGAAAATGTGGTGATGTAGTGGGACTGCAGGTCTAGTTCCAGTTGATGGTAGCCTATGGTTGTGATTGTTGTTTGGTATGATATAGCTGTTGTCATAATTGCATTTTATTTGCCAGATTTCTTTTTTCTGTCTTTTTTTCATATTGTATACAATCACTGTATTTGTATTGTCATGTGGTGCCTGAGAATGGAAATTAAGCTTATTTAGTATGGGTGCTTGACAATGAAATGGCCGCTTGGGCTTCTAGGCCGCTCAAGGGTGGTTATGATGCTTAGTTACTGTGGACGCCTGACTTTAAAATGGCTGCTGGGGCTTCTATGTTGCTCATTGGCTCTTCAGCCTGACCTTAAGATGGCCACCATGGGAGTCACACAGTTGCAAGATCTCTCATACTGGAGATCAAGGCGAGAGGTTCAATCAATGAGGCAAAATCTGGCGGTGCTTACTGCTTGCTTGGGCTGGACTGTTCCCATGGGTAACAGGGTCAAGACTGATTTGCATGTGGCTGGGTCCAAATTGGGGTGGCATGGTGAGCAAAAGAACATGGATTAAACCAATAATCTGTGACTGGTGGGAAGTGGGAAGGGTATGCCCTGACTGTGAGTGAGTGTTTTAACAGTTTCAGGCCTCAGTCCATCATCCTTTTGTGTTGCTACTGCTTGTTTGTGGGCTCTTTGATGCTCCAGGCAGACGCACGACTAGGGCCCTCGAGGTCGCACTGGTGTATTGCACTCAATGCTGATTCGGGCAGAGAGTGAGTCGCGTGTGCAGCTGCTTGAATCTCAGTTCGGGCGGCGGATCCAAAGGTGGATCCCACCTTTGTCACCAGATGTTGTGACGTGATGCCCCCCTGCCCCAACCCCCTAAGGACGACACAAGGAGGCCTGTAGGGGAGCGTGCACTCCTTCTTTATTTCTTTCTGTACTTCACACACAGGCTGGCTGCCAGAGATCACATGACTCTCTCACCACTGGGCCCTCGACTCAAGCTGCGCAGACCGTCACAGTGCTTAGTAAACCAGAACCTCACCTCCGAGCATTCACAAAACACGAGAGCACCGCCGTCCTTGTCACCATTGTGGCGTTTGGCCTTCAACCCGAGTAAGGCTTCAGTGACCAAGGCAAGGTGAAGGCCTGCGATGAAAAGGCTCACCAACCTGCTAAGCTACTGAAGGCGAGAGGAAACCCCTACTGTCAGCATGCCTTCAACCAACTCAAGAGCAACAAGTTGAGTAGTGCCCATTCAGGACCCCCAACACTACACGGCATACCTGAAGTGACTGCATGTCCCAGGAGACAACACTGCTGCCAGGAGATGCTGAGAGGGAGGAGCCAACTTACCCCCAATGCTACGTAGCGCCAATGACACTTCTGCTGCATGGGATGTGCCCGGGACAAGGGTGGGCCTGTCCTGCGCCCATCAGAGGCAGGGCAGGGCCACCCTCCCTTGGCCCTGCAGGTAAACAATATTGGGCCTTCTATTGGATCAAGGTACTGTGGTTACTCCCCTCGTCCTCCATCTGAGTTGCCTGGTTTGTGAGGCAGGACATTCACACATGTACCACAATATACTCAGGCGATACAGCTGCGGTAATTTTATGGTTAGGCACTTAGTAGGATGTGCTAATTTGGGAAGGTCGTGGGGGGTAGCTTGCTGTTAGCTTCTCTTTGGAGAGTGTAGGTGGCTGGCCTAGCTTATAGTGGGTACCATGGGGTACTTACACCTTGTGCCAGGTCCAGTTATCCCCTATTAGTAGATTAGAGGTGTTCTAGCAGCTTAGGCTGATAGAGGTAGCTATATCAAAGCAGCTTAGGCTGAACTAGGAGACAATTTCCGCTCCAATGCCACCAACCTCATCTGCGGCGTACCCCAAGGCTCCTCACTAAGCCCAACGCTGTTCAACGTCTACATGGCCCCCCTCGCACAACTGGCCCGCCAGCACAACCTCAGCATCCTCACCTACGCCGACGACACCCAACTCGTCCTCTCCCTGACCAAAGATCCTCTCACCGCCAAAGCCAACCTCCACGAGGGACTGAAATCCATCGCCGAGTGGATGAACAACAGCCGCCTGAAACTCAACTCCGACAAGACGGAAGTCCTCATCCTCGGGCGCACCCCTTCGGCCTGGAACGACTCGTGGTGGCCCATCGCCCTGGGCCCCCCACCCACCCCAGCCAGCCACGCACGAAATCTCGGCTTCATCCTCGACTCCACCCTCACCATGTCCAAACAGGTCAACGCAGTCTCATCCTCCTGTTTTAACACCCTCTGAATGCTCCGCAGGATCTTCAAGTGGATTCCAACAGGAACCAGAAAGACAGTGACCCAAGCCCTCGTCAGTAGCAGACTCGACTACGGCAACGCACTCTACACAGGCATCCCAACAAAAGACATCAAACGACTCCAACGCATCCAGAACGCATCCGCCCGCCTGATCCTCGACATACCCCGCCGATGTCACATCTCCCCTCACCTGAAGGACCTCCACTGGCTCCCCGTGGACAAGAGGATCACCTTTAAACTCCTCACCCACGCACACAAGGCTCTACACGACACCGGACCCGCCTACCTAACACCAAACTCAATTTCTACGTTCCCTCACGTCAACTACGCTCTGGCAACCTTGCCCTCGCCATCGTCCCCCGAATCCAGCGCAAGACCTCTGGCGGCAGATCCTTCTCCTACCTCGCCGCCAAAACCTGGAACTCACTCCCGACCTCACTGTGCCAGACCCAGGACCTCCTCACCTTCAGGAGACTCCTCAAGACATGGCTCTTCGAACGATAGCAGCACCCCCCCCCCCCCAGCGCCTCGAAACCCTAACGGGTACATAGCGCGCTTTATAAATTATTGATTGATTGATTGACTTAGATCACTTAGCACTATATCATAAGAAAACACAATACTCAGAGTTACTAAAAATAAAGGTACTTTATTTTAGTAACAATATGCCAAAAGTATCTCAGAGGATATACTCCCTTAGGAGGCAAGTAATATACACAAAATATATACACGCAAACCAAATCAGGTAAGTAACAGTTAGAAAAGTAGTGTAAACACTGTAGAACGCAATAGAATGCAATAGGAGACAATAGGCCTAGGGACAACACAAACCATGTACTCCAAAAGTGGAATGCGAACTACGAATGGACCCCAGGCCTAGTGTAGTGTGTAAAGGGTTGCTGGGAGTGTAAGAAAACACTAAGGGTGTCCAGGATACCCCACCCCAAGACCCTGAAAATTAGGAGTAAAGTTACCCTACTACCCCAGAAAGACAGTAAAGTCGAGATAGGGGATTCTGCAAGGACAACAACTGACTGCAAAACACTGAAGACGGATTCCTGGACCTGACGACCTGTAAAGGAAGGGGACCAAGTCCAAGAGTCACGCAAGTGTCTGGGGGTGGGGAGGGGGGGCAGTAGCAGGAGCCCACTAAATCCCGGATGAAGGTGCAAAAGGGCTGCCTACGGGTGGAAGAAGCCCAAAGATTCTGCAACAACGGAAGGTGCCAGGAACTTCTCCTTTGGTCAGAAGATGTCCCAAGGCATGCTGGAGGATGCAGAGTTGTTTCCACGCAGAAAGACCGCAAACAAGCCTTGCTTGCTGCAAGGGTCGTAGTTGAGGATTTTGGGTGCTGCCAGGGCCCAGGAAGGACCAGGAGGTCGCCCCTTGGAGGAGGAGACAGAGGGGGCGCTCAGCAACACAGAGAGCCCAAGCAGAAGCAGGGAGCACCCGCAGAAGCACCTGAACAGGCACTTAGAAGATCTGAGGACGACAGTCGACTCAGAGCAACAAAAGAGGGTCCCACAACGTCGAAGTCCAACTCAGCAAGTTGGGCAATGCAGGACGGAGTGCTGGGGACCTGGGCTAGGCTGTGCACAAAGGAAGTCTTGCAAAAGTGCACAGAAGCCCTAGTAGCTGCAGTTCACGCAGTACACAGGATTACTGTCTGGCGTGGGGAGGCAAGGACTTCCCCCCCCCCCCCACCAAATTTAGACAGAAGGGCTACTGGACTGTCGAAGACACTTGGACCCAGATCCTGTGTTCCAGGGACCACGTTCGTCAGGATGAGAGGGGACCCAGAGGACCGGTGATGCAGAAGTTTGGTGCCTGCGTTAGCAGGGGGAAGGTTCCGTCGACCCACTGGAGATTTCTTCTTGGCTTCCAGTGCAGGGTGAAGGCAGACAGCTCTCAGAGCATGCACCACCAGGAAACAGTCGATAAAGCCGGCAGGATGAGGCGCTACAATGTTGCTGGTAGTCTTCTTGCTACTTTGTTGCGGTTATGCAGGCGTCCTGGAGCAGTCAGCGGTCGATCCTTGGCAGAAGTCGAAGAGGGAAGTGCAGAGGAACTCTGGTGAGCTCTTGCATTCATTATCTGGTGAGATGCCCACAGGAGAGACCCTAAATAGCCCACAGAGGAGGATTGGCTACAGAGAAAGGTAAGCACCTATCAAGAGGGGTCTCTGACGTCACCTGCTGGCACTGGCCACGCAGAGCTGTTCACTGTGCCCTCAAACCTCTGCATCCAAGATGGCAGAGGTCTGGGACACTCTGCAGGAGCTCTGGGCACCTCCCCTGGGAGATGCTGGCCAGAGGAGTGGTCACTCCCCTTTCCTTTGTCCAGTTTCGCGTCAGAGCGGGCTGGGGGGATCCCTGAACCGGTGTAGACTGGCGTATGCCCTTCAAAGCATTTCCAGAGGCCAGGAGAGGCAACTCCTCCCAGGCCCTTCACACCTATTTCCAAAGGGAGAGGGTGTAATACCCTCTCCCAGAGGAAATCCTTTGTTCTGCCTTCCTGGGACCAGGCTGCCCAGGCCCCAGGGGGGCAGAAACCTGTCTGAGGGGTTGGCAGCAGCAGTAACTGCAGAAGAGACCCCGGGAAGTTAGTTTGGCTCTATGCTGGAGAACCGGGGATGCATGGAATTGTCCCCCCAACACCATATTGGTATTGGAGTGACAATTCCATGATCCTAGACATGTTACATGGCCATGTTCGGAGTTACCATTGTGACGCTACATATAAGTATTGACCTATATGTAGTGCACGCGTGTAATGGTGTCCCCGCACTCACGAAGTCCAGGGAATTTGCCCTGAACAATGTGGGGGCGCCTTGGCTAGTGCCAGGGTGCCCACACACTAAGTAACTTTGCACCTAACCTTTACTAAGTGGGGGTTAGACATATAGGTGACTTATAAGTTACTTAAGTGCAGTGTAAAATGGCTGTGAAATAACATGGACATTATTTCACTCAGGCTGCAGTGGGAGTCCTGTGTAAGAACTGTCTGAGCTCCCATTGGTCGGCAAAATAAATGCTGCAGCCCATAGGGATCTCCAGGAACCCCAATACCCTGGGTACCTAGGTACCATATACAAGGGAATTATAAGGGTGTTCCAGTGTGCCAATGAGAATGGGTAAAATTAGTCACTATCCTGCAGTGACAATTTTAAAAGCAGAGAGAGCATAAACACTGAGGTTCTGATTAGCAGAGCCTCAGTGATACAGTTAGGCACCACACAGGAAACACAAATAGGCCACAAACCTATGAGCACTGGGGTCCTGGCTAGCAGGATCCCAGTGACACATATCAAACACACCGACAACATAGGGTTTTCACTATGAGCACTGGACCCTGGCTAGCAGGATCCCAGTGAGACAGTAAAAAGACCCTGACATATACTCACAAACAGGCCAAAAGTGGAGGTAACAAGGCTAGAAAGAGGCTACCTTCCTACAAAGAGGGCTATTGAACTATATTAAATTGTGGACTGTTGCATGACTGGTATTACTCACAAGTTGAAGCTTGTTCTCTTTTCTTAAGAGGTGCAAAGAATTAGCCTGGCAATAGGGGTGGTGTGATCTGGGTCCTGGTACTTTAGCAGTCTGGTTGTAATTTTTGAGCGGGGAGACGATTAAGTTGTGAATTTATTTCCAAGGTTAAAGATGGGCAAGAGGAAAGCGCTGGGCTGCCAGGTAGTTGCTATGCTCACTGCTAAGGCTACCTCTATAAATAGAATGTTGCATAGAGCCATTGGTGTTATCAGTACAGAGATAGTACTTGTTGATCGTCATTTATCTCTGCATTCCGTGGATGCCAAAGAACCCCGGGTTGATTCTTGTGCTCTGCCCACACCCCCAGGGGATTCAGCCTACACATGCAAGCTACAGAATCTGAGCCTACAGGTTCAAGTAACTTGGGCACAGCTGTTACAGCCAACCCAGCAAAAGAGCCATTAAGAACACACAGCTTGTTGATGGTAAGGGGAATTCTGTGCGATCTCCCTTGGTCTCTACAGAGGTATTCCCTAGGGATGAGCCCCGGGTTCCCCCAGTCATCCGTAATAGGGGGGGCAATACCCGGTTAGTATGAGCAGCTTGTGAATGACCTTGTATGCAAGGTCAAGGAGCTTTTAAGAGAACATCTATCATCCATTTGGGCTTGTTTAGCAGCCGTAGACAGGGAACTGACTGCCGGCAGGGTGGCTCAGACCTCCCCTGGCGAGACTACCCTCAAGGAGCCCAGGAAACCTGGCGCACCCCCCAGGCCTAGGGTGGAGGGGGATACCCTATCAAGAGCTCAGGGAGGGGGCCGTAGTCAATCTGGCATGTATAACGGTAATGACAATGGTGTCCTGGGTGTCGAGCCTAGTCAAGACCAGAGGAGAGATGGTCCAGTTTGTTCTAATCCACCCCGTTAGTACGTCCTGGTAATATTGACTGCAATAAGAACCCTAATATTGTGAATACTGGTCACGGTCCACCCAACCTTAATCCATCTAGAGGGACATCTAAAGTTCCTATAATTCAATTTCAATTTTATTAAATTGTATCAGCAAGAAGCCTTACAATAATCTAAAAAGTACACATCAAAAAAGACTAATAATTCATAAGAGCCCCATAATCGCAATTTAAAACATAGTGGCAACAATCACTCTGTTCATAAAAAGTCACATATCCCCAAACAATTAAATATAAATAATTGATTACCCCCCCATCCACATTGGAAGAAGGGCAGCCCTTTGTCAGTACCTATCCTCTACTCAGGGGGGAACCCAGAGACAAAGTGCTTGTGCTCACAGTATTTCATATTAGCAGTAATAACTCACATAGCTACAGGGTCTTTTAGAGGGAAGAGAGGGGCCCTAGCGTTAGCGTAGGGCAAACCATTATTTCATCATACCGCTATCGCCTAGGGCCCTATTAGATCTTATAAAATTTTAAAAACCAGCCACCCCTAGTTTGGCTAGCAATTCCGTAGCCGGGGCCAAGTGGCCCATATATATGAGGCGAACAGGTTATGTTCGCTCATATTACCCGGCCTTGCGCAGAGAGCGAGTGCAATTTTCGTGCAATTTGCTCCACTAGCCTTAAAAAGAGGGAGAAGCCACTGGCGCCTTGCCTCAACAAATTTCTTACAGGCCAGGGTGAAGTGAGCCACATTATCCACCTACCCAGGGGTGCAGTCACAAAACTCCAAACCTACTGGTATGGACCAGGTAGCATCTTAGGGGCAGCACTACCAGCCTGTATTTCATATAGAGAGTCTGCTTCAATTCAGGATACAACATATCCAAGTAAGCCTGGGGAGCTGGGTCATAGACATTGTTAAAATAATAGTACATAATTGAATCAAGCCTGAGTTCCTGGTACACCCTCATCTTACTGAGTTCCTAGTATCAATCTTTTATCAGGCCACCGTATCCTTGGTAACACTACCCGGATCCACCCATAGGTCCTTCAACTGAAGGTTACCTAGAGTCTTTTTAACATAAGCTCCCCAGGAACACCCCCCAGAACTACCATACGTGGTGACTTCTTCCAAAGTTTCTAAGTACACTGCTGCCATAGGGTTGCGCACTACCCTAGCCCAGTACAGTATTGGCCTTATAGCTGCTAGTTCCGAAATCGTTGTCAAATTTAGTTCTGCAAAGAGAGCTTTCAAGGGGGTTCCTGGTCCCAGCCCCAGTAAGTTTTTCAGAAAATTATTCTCGGCAGCCTGCAGCACTCTAACATTCATGAATCCTCAGAGCTCTGCTCCTTAGAGTGCTGCAACCACTGCTTTTGGAGCATATGTCTCCAGGGTGATGCTAACACTATGTCCTCCAGCCTTATACTTAAATCTCAATATTGCCCCAGCTGCTTGTTAAAGGGCTATGGCTGCCATCCGAACTTGGCAGTCCCAACTTAAATTCTCAGAGAACCGCACCCCTAGATAATCAAAGAGCTTGGTAACCTCAGTTGGGGCATAGTTAATCATTAGCTTCCTCCGTAGTCTAGTAGAGGGCTGCAAGGTCATCCCTGTGGTCTTCATGCAATTAATGGTTAATGATTTTCCCTCGCAGTATTTCATAAAGCGGGCAAGGAGCCTATGGACTGCATTTTCAGTGTGTGCCCTAAGAACTTTATCGTCCGCAAACAATAATATTGGCACCCTCCTCCCCGCTACAAGGGGGACATCTAACTGCACTCCTAAGAGAAATTGAGTCACATCGTTCAAAAAAAGGCTAAAGAGCAGGGGTGCCAGCACGTAGCCCTGCCGTAGGCCCTTTTGTACCTGGAAGGGGTCTGTGCATTCCCCACCCATCCCATACCTTACTCTAACTGTGTTGTCCATATGCAGTGATGCTATAGCTTTCACTAGGGAGGCATCAACCCCCAGACTTAGCAGTGACCTCCATAGTTTACCCCTGTCTACTGAATCAAAGGCGGCTTTCAGATCTATGAAGACCAGGTACAACAAGCACTTCTTGATTACAATGAATTTATATGAAATCAGGTAGAGATGAATGATCTGGTCAATGGTTCCAATTCGGGGACGAAAGCCCCCTTGCACTTCCGTTAACACACCCTGGGCGTCAACCCACCCCTGGAGGCGATTGAGCAGAACTTTCCCTAGGACCTTCCCGACCCCATCCAGCAAAGAGATCTGCCGGTAGTTAGCAGGGCATCCTCAATCGCCCTTCTTATAAATCGGAACAATGACGGCAGAATGCCAGGACTGCAGTACTATGTTCCCCTCAAGGGCTGCATTGAACACCTTGGTGAGTATTTTGGCCCAATAAGGAGATGCCTCATAGTAAAGGTCCACTGGCACCATATCTGGGCCCCGGGCCTTATTCCTCTTCATTGCTCCCAGTGCTCTAATTACTCTGGGATTAAAATTCTTATCTCACAAGGGGCAGTAGGAGGGGCATCAACCGCATAGGTACTATATAATGGGCTAAAATAATCAACCCAGGCAAGGGAGCCTATGCAGGTTTCTACATCAGTCGCTGCCCCCTACTCCACTCTTGCCACCAGTGCCCAGACTCTTTTTGGGTCATGGTCAGTGTAGTTTCTTTGAGTTTAGCCCAGAGTGTACTTTGTTTCACCTGCTTCTTAATTGCCAATAGGTGATAATAGCCCTTTCTATGTGCTCTGAATTTCTCTTCACTAGCAGTGCTATCATGGCACCAGGATAGGGCAAGCGAGACCTCTCTTTTTATCCTTATACACTCCTCATCAAACCAGCCTTTACGGCTCGTCTGCCCTTTTCTACTGTTGTCACATGGCTTAGATGTTACAGGTTTAGACCACAAGGCCCCACAATTGCCTATAATAAACCTGCCACTGGCTGCATCTCCTTATGTAGTTGTTATAACTGGAGTATCTCAGCTGAGAGAAAAACAAAGTGAATCTTATGATGCCCTTTTCAACACAACCCTGGGGTGGCTAGCACGGCACAGAGGTTTTCCAATTGCACATTCTAACAACCTATTACATGTGAGAGTGAGAAGAATGGCATGGGTTGGTCCAGAGAAGGGGTATTGGGATGGGGAAAGTGTTATAATTAATTTTAGATTCCCTTCTCTGGTCCATCGCATCTTAGCTGGTAAAACCCTAGTGGAGACTTGACCTAAGCCTAAGGCCCTTGATTATTTTTACAGTCATCACGGAGGTTGCAAGTGTGGCCCCCACTGCTTCATGCATAGGGAGCATTTTGAGCCCGCTCAATCAATGCGGTACCCAAAGCAGTGGAGACTTGACTGACAGGTGCAAGGTGGGTGGTGTATTCCAGTAGGCTCTAATGATTTGGGGATAGTAGGGAGGGCTCGGGCTCCCCTTTATTTTGATAGTAGAGCTCTTAGAATGCCCACAGATGTAATCAGTAATGAGGGAAGAGACGGCTGTGAATGCTTGGGTGAGCACACAACCTCCTCATTCCGGGAAGAGCTTGCAAATGTTGAACAGTGTAGCAGTAGAGAGAATGAGGGCATCCCAGTCTACTCTGTTGGGGCTGAGCAGTTGTTTGGTATTAAATTGAGCCATATTCCTCTCAACCAGGGTGTTAAAGATACCTAAGTTAGTCATATCATTAATGGTGACGTGAACACTGGGGACACTACAGAACAGAGCGGAGGAGTGGGGTACGGGTGCTAGTACTGATTTTCGGTGTATGCTAATCTCTTGGAATGTTACTGTTTTGGCCTCTAAATTAGTGTGCCCGGAGTGGTGTGAGTTTAATACTCAGTTTGAGATGTGCATGTTTCAAGAGACCTGGTCCCTGTATATTGCAGGCTTTGCCAATTTTACCAAGGAAGCTGTTGCATCGGTGAAGGGGAGGCCTTCGGTTGGTCTAACTGCCTGCATCTGAACCACGGTGGAGGGCGGGTTGAGAGAAATTCAGGTGGACTCCTCATACATATTGTGCGTTTGCCTAAACTTCGCTGGTGGGGAGACCTACTTCTTCTATAATATCTGCAGGTCAGTTGGGTGTACTAGGGAACCAGCAATGTTTGAATTGTTAACTGCTCATTTAGCATCCCTCCTCGTTGATGCTAGGAAAATAGTAGAGGGCATTTCAATTGTCAATTTGAACCACTGTGCTCAGACTCCTACTCCATAATGTCAAGTGAGGACGTCATATGGCAGGTACCTGCTTTGGAGATCCCTCCCATCAAGAAATGGACCCCGACTGTCTTTAAAATCAATGCCCTTGTTTTGAATCCTTCCTTGTCCTTAGAGTGTGTAATGGAAGAACTAGGTCTGATAAGTCAGGCCGGCATATCTTTGATAGAATCAGTGCCACCAGTCTTATTGATTATTTCTTGCTAACATTAGACTATGGCTGTTTCTTGAGGATATGACTGTCCTGGAATGTCAGGACAGTGACCTTAACGCTTTGCTCCTCAAGCTTAACTGTATTATGAGAAGCCCTCTAAATCCCAAGAACAGTTAATGGCCAGTAGTCTAAGAGTGACTAGCAACAGGAAGAACATTAGGCAGATGTATGGGCTGGTGGCTGATAGTTTGGTGAGGCTGGTGCCCAAATCTGTGGCCGGTTGCACCTAAGTACAACTGGATTTTGTCAAAGAAATTAATAATGAATTGTTTGGCAAAATGAGGAATCTGTTTTGGATCTGGGGTGTGGGGGAAGCCTATCAGGATGTCTACTGTGACCTGGTTTCATAAAAGTTGTAGCTAAGCTAACCCTGTTAGATCGAGGTCTTAAAGACTGATGATAGAGTAATGATTCGATGCACAAGGAAAGACTATAAAGCGGGACTTAATATTGCTAAAAGGGACTGGCAGAGGGAAAGGTGGGAGGACCTGTTGATAGCTGCAAATCAGAAAGACCCTCATGCCTTTTAGAATCTGATTTCCCATGGAGCTAGGGAAGGATTGAGGCCTACTGACTTTTTTGTTTCTACTAGTGAGTGTGTCGCCCATTTTTTTGCCCTTTATGCTTCTTTGAGAATATATACGCAGATGCATCAAGTGATCTCATAAGGCTGAGGGCTCTGGGCCACCCACCTTCACCTCCTTTGGGGGTGTACGTAAAGATGACCTTCTGCAGGATACCCTGGACCTTGGTCTCTCCCTGTTCGGCCTTGAAATTTAAGATTAGAAAGTCTCTGGTGCCATTACGGCTATTTGTTCCTAATAAAGTGCAGGGATTAGACAAAATCTCAGAGGATTTATTTTAGAGTGATATAGGTATCTGGAGCTCTTACCTCTTGATTCTATTTACTACTATCCTGAAAGGGGGCCTCTGCCCCTGACTTGGGCTGGGGCAGAAATCATCCCTATTCATAAAAAGGGTCCTCACAAAAAGACTGTTAACTATAGACCTATCAGTCTACTTGAAAGTTCACAAAAGCTCTTTTGTAGAGTTTTATTCAGTAGACTGCAGGAATGGATGATAGATAAAGCTATCCTGTCCCCTATGCAGGCAGGATTTTGTGAGAGCCACAAGCAGGATGATCAGGTTTTAAGGCTTATGATTGTGTACTGGAAGATAGTCACCCTGGGGGGTAGTCACCTGCACGCTGTGTTTGTGGCTCTCTGTTCTGCCTTCGATTTAGTATCAAGACCATCCTTATGGCATGTCTTACGTGAAATGGGGGTGTCTGGCTATCTCTTAGACATTTTTGAGTGGCTCCATGCCAACAATTATGCGTATGTTAGATGTGGTTAGGCTGGTGTCAGGAGGAGACAGGCAGGGGTGCGTACTGACTCCCATGCCTTTCTTGCTATATATCAATGGCCTCATTGCTCATTTGGAGCAGAGTGATAGTAATATTCCAAAGTTGGTAAACATGAAGATTCCAGTCCTCATGTTTGCCAATGACACTTTCCACCTCTCTAAGTCGCCTGTGGGACTACAAAGACTCTAGAATAGCTTTGAGGAAATTTGTATAGAATATATGGAAGACCAAGTATATGATATCCAACCCAGGACACTCAACCAGGGCCTGCCCAAAACCTGCAGGGATACCACTAGAAAGAGTTTACACTTTTACTTATCTGGACATTACTCTCTCTGAATGTCTTGGGTGGCAGGCCCATATTACTTAACGTAGGCTAAAACTTGAGCAAGCGGTTGGAAGCATAATTAGAATGATTTATAATTCTCTTTTTCATCCTGTTTATCCGCCACTGCAGATGTATTACCATCAGGCCATGAGGGCTGCCACCGATGGTGCTCAGTTATAGGGCCGCATTCAGGCGCTCACTCTTTATACAGTGGAGAAATGTTTTATGTGCTTATTGGTTAATGTTCCTATCAGCACACTTGTGTTGCCCCTTAGGTTGGACCTTAGGGTTAGCACCATATCTTATAAAGTGGGGCTTTGCCCGATTTTATACTGGAGAAGGACCTGGATTATGCCTGAGCTCATCTCCTATGGCGAAGGTCTCTAAGACATTCTTAGCTTTTTAGCTCTTGCAATATACCTTGGATAAAGTCCATCAAAGGGAAGCTAAGGGAAATAGTGTTGCCAATCAATCTTTGGGATACTCCTTAAGAGGATACACTAGTTACTAAGGCTAATGTTAAATTGGCTTACTGGCAGCACGAAGATACCTTTTGAAGTCATGGACCACCCATGGTGCACTGACAGATGCTTTTCTTTTAGATAAGGACTCTTTCCACAGGGAGTAGTAAATGGATAAAATTGAGCCCCCACAGTGCTTTTCCGTTATGGGTTGTTACCCCTACAGTGGTTTACTGCAAAATGGGTTAACAATTTCATGACTGTAGATGGGCAGTGCCTGTTTTGTGGTTACCCCCAAGAGTTTGTCGAGCTTGTTATTTTCTTTTGTCCAGCTCTTTTTTAAATCTGTTTTTTTTTCCAATGAAAACATTACAAACTTGTATAATAACTCAACACAGTGCAGGCGTTACAGAGCAGTATTGTACCAACAGAGAATGATGTCCAAAGAGCGAACACAGCATTTTATCCTCCGGGGAAACAGAGCCACATCCCTGAACCACCCTGAATCCCAAGAGCTCCCGTCCTACATCCCAATGAGACCAGCCGTTTCATAGCTTAACCATACAAGATAACTAAAGTCCACATTTGGTTGTCAAGAGTGAGAAGAGGAAGATCATATATCTCCAGCCCCCCGTCCCACTGCTATTCACAGTACCTACGTCCCCCTCTTCAGTGAACTTTTCCAGCAGAGCGCCCCAAGCAGCCCATCAGTGAGCGCCCTATCGTCGCTACGTGTCATACGCATATGTTGTTCCTCCCCCACCCCCCATTCCAGCAAATCCTGCAACCAATCAGATGTTACAGGGGTCCGCACACTCATCCAGTTAATCGCTACTGTGCGCTTGGCCAAGACTAACGCTAACTGTATCAACCTATAGGCCACCCCTCTGCCCTGCGGCCTGCGCACCACTCCCAGGAGATAAGACAAAGGAGTAACCTCCAACTCTCTCTCCATAGCCTTCGAGATCACCTCTACCACCTCCTGCCAAAACATACCAACGACACTACAGGACCAGGCCATATGCAGAAACGATGCACCAAGCTCACCACATCGAGGGCAACAAGTCCCTCAACCTGGGTCTATCTTATTTAGCTTGCTGGGAGTAATATACGTGCTGTGGACAAAATTAAAATGCAAAAGTTTGAACCTGTGATTGCAGGAAACTGTTCGAACCAGAGACAATGTCACATCCCAATCATTGTCCTCAATAGGCATCCCCAAGTCAACTTCCCATGCCTTACGTCCCAGGCTAGGCACCCCCGGTCGGTCCCCCCGTAAAGCCTTATAAAATCGAGCAATCATGTGCCTGTCTTAACCCCAGTTAAGAAGACCGTTCAATACCAAAGAATCCCTGGGAACCAACAGAAACCCATCCTAGATTTCACAGGTCACGCTTTCAAGTTTGGCATATTGGAAAAACTGGCCAGGGTCCAACTCAAAGAGTTCCTGGGCATCGGAGAATGAAATAAATTCACCATTAGGGTACAAATCACCAACCACCTCACATCCACCCGACCGCCAGGCCTCCATTGACATTGCCCTTACTATATCCCGAAACGGAGACAGGTCCCATATCCTTAATTCCCTGTCAAAAGGGGCCCGTTTAAGCACCTGTTTACCCACCTGTTCCCAGATCCCGGCAGTAGTTCTCACCAGATAAGATGCAGAGGGGTCAGATCTGCCCCCATACATGAGAACATGTGCCAGTGCCCTCCCATCGCACATACCAGTATACAGCCTCTTTTCCCAATTATCCACCTCTGACATCCATTGCGCGGCACACTGTAGCTGCGCTGCAAAATAATAATATCCTATGTTAAGGATTGCCAGTCCCCCCCCCCAGATCATTCTGCAGAACGGACAGCGTCACTCTACTTCGCCTGCCCACCCATACTAGAGAGACCAAGAGGCTATCCAAGCGTCAAAAAAGCTGAGTAGGCAGTGGATACAATGAGTTCTGTACCAAATAAAGGCACCGGGGCAAAAACACCATCTTTGCTACTGCTGCCCGGCCCATAACAGAAAGGGGCAACTTATTCCAAAAAGCTACTGAGCGCTCCAAACCGGCAACCACCCGCTGAACATTGTTTTCATTATACACATCCACGGAACCGGCGACCCAGATACCCAGGTACCGAAAGCACTCAACCTCCCAGTGCAAACCCAAATCAGGGAGTCCAGCCAGAGGGATACCAACCAGAGATCCCAAAGGGAACAAAAGTGTTTTTTTCATATTGATCTTAAGACCAGATACACCCCCGAATACCTTCATTCTCTGTAGTAGCTCCGGCACCGATACACAAGGATCTCGCACATATACCAAAGCGTCATCCGCATACATAGAAATTACATGAACAGCCTGACCCACCGGGATCCCCCACTGTGCCAACTCCTCACGAAGCCAAATCGCCAAAGGCTCCACAGCCAGAGCAAATAAGAGTGGCGAAAGCAGGCACCCCCGTCATGTATCCCTACCAATCTCCCAGTCAGCAGACATCTCTCCCCCAACACGCACACGAGCTGACGCGCAGTATACAAGAGTCGAACCCAAGCACGAAAGCGGGATCCAAAACCCGTTCCCCGCAGCACTTCCAATAAATATTCCCATTCAATGGTGTTGAACGCTTTCTCCAAATCAAGAGACACTAAAGCCATCTCTGACTCCAAACCCTGAGTTTCATGCAGGACATGTGCCAATCTACGTAGGTTAAGAGATGTACTCTGATCTGGTATGAACCCACATTGGTCTTCGTGTACCAGACCCCGAATCACTCCCCTAAGCAGAGTAGCCAAGATTTTACAAAGTACCTTGATATCACTGTTCAACATAGTGAGCGGTCGATACGAAGATGGATCCGTAGCATCCCCACCCAGCTGGAGCAACAAACACACTATCCCTTGACGCATGGTGTCTGGCAACTTACCACACACCTGCGCTTCCTCAAACACCTCCAACAATCTCTCCCCGAGTGTTGAAGAAAAAGCCTGATACATCTCCACAGGAAATCCATCACTACCAGGAGATTTAGATCTCGCCATTGCCATCACAGCCTCTCCCACCTCCTCTACCGTAATCGGAAGTTCGAGCGCGTCTCTGCTCTTATGGTCCAACCTCGGCAATCGCAACTGCCGCATAAACTGCTCCACCACCCTCCCGATGGTACCATGCCAGCCCCAGAAACCCTTGAAAGTGGGTTGCCAATTCCATGAGAATGTCCTTACGTCCCGTGAGGAGCACTCCCTCAGTATTCCTTATGCTCAGAATCGACGGGGCCTCCACCTCCAGTTTCAAAATCCATGCTAAGAGTTTACCTGACTTATCACCTTCGCAGTGCAACTGCTGCCTATACCCTTTGAGAGCTGTTCTACTTAGTGTGTCCCAACATGCATTCACCTCTTTATACAACCTGAGCTCCTCCCGCCTGGCTGCGCTCGACTCAGATGGCTGTCGCTGCACCTCCCCCAGTTCCCCCTCCAGAGCCGTAAGGTCCTGCTCCAACTGTCTACGCACCCCTCCCACCATGCTTATGCATTCTCCACGGATGACAGCCTTCATATCCTCCCATTCCATACGGCGAGACACAGTTGTGTTCCAATTTAAGTCCAAATACTGTTTCATGGCAGCGCCTACCCATTCTCGACATCCCTGATCAGACAACAAGTCCGTGGGCATAAGCCAACCTCGAGCCTCACAGGAAAGAGTCTCGCCCCACCTCAACTGAAGCCGAACCGCCGCATGATCTGATAAAAACTGACCCAGATGAGTAATATGCTGAACCTGCAAACCATCAAGGACCCCCAACAGAAACCTGTCCAGTCGAGAATAAGTACCATGTGTTCTTGAATGGCAAGTGTACTCCTTACCTTCCGGGTGTCGTTCCCTCCAACTGTCCCAGAGACCCAATTGCACCATCACATCCCTGAGAGATTGTACCATTAAGGGTTTTGTTCCCAACTTTGGCGGGTGAAGATCAAGCCCTCCGTCTATCACACAATTAAAGTCCCCTCCCCAGACCAAGGGCTTATCTAGGCTATCCCCTAAGATCTCAGGTATCCTAGAGTAAAAGACAGAATCATCTGTATTAGGAGCGTAAACATTAAGGATAACAATGGGTAGCCCATTCAATATGCCCTCAACCATTACATAACGACCCTCCATATCCTCACTGTACACATGGGTAAAGGGAACCCCGGGGGCCACCCACACAGAAACTCCCTGTGCATAGGAAGAAAAGGAGGATGAAAACATCTGCCCCAGCCACTTCTTGGCCAATTTATGCGCCTCCTCATCCGTCATATGAGTCTCCTGAAAACAAGCAATATGAACCTTGTGTCTATGAAGGAACGTCAGTAAGATGTAAAGCCCCCACCCCCAGGATACCACACATCGTGTATTACCCTCCCCAGGACAACACAGAGAAGGACAACTTACATACCCGCTTCCCCACCCGCACTGTTGAATAAATTGTAAACTTGAACAAGAGCAAACCCCCTCAGCCCCAACCTACTCCGGAAATACAGTAAAACAACCAGAATATACCATACTATAAGTCCAGTCCATAGGTGCTGCCAGGACAGCAGCCTAAACCCCACCCTACCACAACAAATGGCCTACCACATCTGTGGAGTGACTACCCACTCCAGCATCAAATCAACACATAACCAGTATCCCCCCAACCCGAGGACCATAACACGAAAAGTGGCCAGCGGCCAATCTCATCCCAATCCCATATCCGCCCTCTAGGACCGCCAGGTGACAGCAGACAGCAAGAACAACAGTCAAGTCATCTCGGCATCCACACCTGCCTCCAAGCTCCGCTACGGGTCTGTGCCCCCATCCGATTCCACAGGCACCACTGCCATTGTTCCATCTCGCTGTATCTCCACCCTATGGCCAGCCTCCGCCAACCGCCCTGAACCATGTGATCTCCAGTCCTGACTACCGGAACCCGATGCCCACCTGGCGGCGCCTCCAGATCCCTCCGGTCTACCAGTCCCACATTTCCAGCCAGTGCCACACCTCCTCAGGTCGCTCAAAAAAGTGAGACTTGGCCCCCGACAACACCTTTAAACGGGCCAGATACAGGAGCACGTATCTGATGTTCATGGCTCTTAGCTTTGCCTTAACCTCCATAAAGCTTTTACGACAGTTCTGCACCTTATTGGTGTAATAAGGATAAATTGAGATCTTGCAATTCTCGTATATCGCCTTATCCGACTCCCGCGCTGTGCGCAGAATACAGTCCTAATCCTTATAATTGAGCAAGCGTGCGATAATGGCCCTAGGAGAAGCACCAGGCAGCGGTGGCGCCACAAGACCCCGATGAGCACGCTCCACCACAAACACTCTGGATAGGCCCACTAGCTGCAACACATCCTTGATCCAGCTCTCCACAAAGGATTCCACAGTCGACCCCTCTGCTTGCTCCGGGAAGCCCGCAACCTGACATTGTTCCGCCAGGATCTACCTTCTGCTTCCTCCAGCCTCGCCTCCAGCCAACCTACAGTAGATGTGGCCTGCGCCACCTGTGACCGCAGTGTCCCCACCTCAGACTGGAGCGCCGCAATGGAACCTTCAGCCACCTTCACCTTGTCCGACACCTTCCGAAGATCCGCTCTCAGCAAGTTGACCTCCACCGCAACTGTCTCAATCTTGCCCTCCAGTGCCACCCTGGAGCCCTGAATAGCCGCCAATAGCTCCGCTCGCGAGGGCTCACCAGCACTCAGAGATGCTCCAGCTGCCTCTCCACTCACCTCCAATCCCGCCCGCTACCGCAGGGGAGCCACAGGGGTAGTAGACTGTTCCATAGTATTACCCTGTGAGGGATCCGTTCGCTTATGTTGCCCCGTGTTACTCCACACAGGGCCTAGACGCGACTGACCACCTTCTGCAGCGTCCACACAGCGGATACCCCAAAGCAGTTGCTGCAATACCCCACTCCGTACACAGAGCCCAGGCAGAAGGCTCAGACGGCCGCCAGCCTCACCAGCAGATACGAAGCCAGCTGTTAACACACACCAGCAAAGTCAACGCAGGAACCACAGAGAGGGGGAGGCCAGAAAAAGCAAGGAGATAACCGGGCCGCCAACAGAAGCCTCCATGGGCTCTCTCCACGAGGCTCGCCGCCCCACAATACAGTTCCAAAAGGCCAGAGGGCCAGAAGGGCAGTCCACACCTCAGGGCCCAAAAGGAACACAGGCGCACACCTCCCCGCTCGAAGTACCGTCTCCAGGCCTGCAACGTCCAAGTCCAGCAGGCTCAGCACCAGTACCTGCCACTCAGGGCAGAAGCCAGCTCCAGAGGCGATCCAAATATCAGGCCTCTCATCTCAGACCCAATCCAAACGGCATTGTCACTGCCTATGGTCCGCCCCCCAGCCGCAGGGCCCAGAACCCTCCGGGGTGGCAACGGGTGCAGCTGCACAGATATTTTTAAAGGGGAGTGCACACCTCTCCAAGCCCCCCCACAACCGCTCAAAACACTCCTGGCCCCGGTAAGGTGCTGCGCGGCCCAGAAAGCTCCGCCACGGCCCGCAGGGTCGTGCGTGCGGATCCGGCAGTCTCCAAAAATGGGTTCCGGGGCACCGGAACTCTAAAGCCGTCCTCTTGCGCCAAGGAGAGTGGATCTCCCAGCCCGGGGGAGCTGCAGGACCGCTAAAGAATTTTGCCGAGGCGGGAGCGCACTAGAAGCACGTCCCGTCGGCCATGTTCCTTGGCCACGCTCCCTTTGTCCAGCTTACAAGGCCAGCAGATGATGATGGCTATTCCTGCTTTGTCGTAAGTAAAAATTAGAGATCACAAAGTGGCCCTTAGGATGTTAAAAATGGAAGCAGACCTGTGATTTTTGCACTCAGTCATTTGTTGATGGCCATGTGGCGACTTACGGCCAAGATTTGCGCTCCCCAAGTCTAAATAACGAATTTTGTTCTGCTGATGTCTGCGTTTATGATGGAATTTTGCACATTACTTAGAATCATTTAAAAATGGTTTTATCTGATTTTAGATTCAGTTGGTGTGTTTCTATACCTCAAAACAGTTTGTACACCCCCTAGAATGCACAATAATATTCTGATGCCTAGACTAGTGCCAAAAACAGGTGGGTTACAGAGCCCTTATCAAGAATACAGCAACATTGTATGTTAAAGCTTATGTTGAGTAAAGCTTTACAAGTGCTTTATGTTCATCAGTTGCTACTGAATCCCAGGTCAGTGTTTGCTACGGTGTCTACCAGTTCATTTCAGGTGATATTGGGGGCAGGTGGAATTAGGACAACCCATTTCCAAAACAGAGACACCTGCTGGTCTTCAAAGTGCAACCAGAGATTGTAAAGTGATTTATTGTTTATGATGTATACATATTTTGTTCCTTTCTGATTTCATTTATCTTTGTCGAGCAAGAATCTTTATGAATTTAGCAAAGCACAGACTTATATTTGACGTATCTTAGGCAATTTTCTTTGTTACACAGGCCACACTTCTTATGAAAGTTTCATAGTTAGGCCATGACTCTTATAGAGACATCCACCTTCTTCATCCCACATGAAGCCCTGCATCTATATATGGGTTCAGTGGTTTTCTATGTAACAAATAGTTTTTATGAAGAATGAAGAAACGCCCTTTGCACTAGGAACGTGAAGAAACATATTATGCCAACATTTGGGACTGTAACGGATAAACAGATCATACTCACCTCCTACTCCACCATGTTCCCACTTTAATTAGCTTAACACTGGCTTGCTATTTTTTTTATTTTGCATCAAATAATAAGGTTGAAAATCGCGAAGCATGTCTTAACGACACTCTAGCAGGACTAATAAGGGTGTCACTGAAATCGCTTACTCTATACACATCGCCTTAAAATTCACATTTTTAACAGATTGAGAACTGTGCTCCACTGTCCAAAGAAATATGCTTATTGCAAAGGTTTTTACAGTGGATACATAAGGAAATATACTAGAAAATTCCAATAAAGATTGAAAGAGTAGATATTCTTGTTTGTGCCTCTTGTGCTTCTAATGCAGCTTCTTCATTATTTTGCTTTATTTTGTGCAGTACGGTTTTGCTTTTGTTTTTATTTTTTATAATGCTGCAATCACTAATGGTTTATTTTCTGTCGTTTTAATTTTTCTCTTTTCTTTGCAGGCGTTTGTGTTTTATTATTTTGTATTTTAATTTTCCATCTTTTTTCAATATTTCTAGAAATAAATGTTGCACCTCAACTTTCACCATTTGACCAAAGTAAGTATTACACTGTCTAGACTTTTCTGAATTCACTGATGCGTGGTTTGCTTTTTTCGAAAATCTGCAATAATTTTCGTATGCAATTATTTGTGAAATGTCATATGATGCACACTAAATAACAATATTAGTATCCCATACCGATGCCAAACTGCTATATCAAGTAGTGTATTACTTAGTTACTTCAAGGAGTATTTCAAAACTTTGAAATTAAACCCAGCCGGAGACATACTATTTACAAAGAAATTAGATGATATATTGTCCAACCTCGGACATAGAAGACTGGATCCATGTAGATTCTTTAAGATATTAGCATAAAATGAATCTAAGTGAAACTCGTGTGCACAGTAGTTATTTAGAAATCTGTAATGATTCTGCATAGTCGACTATTTTCATATAGAAAGACTCATGAATAATAAATTGTTGTGTTCCACCACCAGTCAGTAAAGACTCAAAAAGTTTGGCGAGCAAAGGCAAATTTGATGATTTTGATTCTGTGGCACTAAAGTCGACATAGAAACATGCAAAAAAGACAGTACGTGTGTTGTATATTTTGATCTCTGAAACAGGATCTCTTATATGTGAGGAATGGCAAGTGTTGATAGAATATGTAGCATTTGAAAAGCCTTCACAACAGTGTTGAATTTGTTTAGCCTAAGACTATAAGCCATTTATAAATACAAAAGAGCCAAGGGCGTATCTTGCTCAAAATGTTAGAGGGTGTGAGTCTGAGATTTCCCATCAATAAAAAAACAATTTTAAACCACTTTGTCCGTGCCCTGTGTGAACTCTATTGATACATACCCAACCATAGGGGCAGCGTTTATTCACAGCTCCTAGAGTTCAGCTCTACGGTTCACTGCCACATGATCATGGTAACACACAGGAAAGCAAATGTACATAGCTGTTAAAGGTACCCAAGTCTTACATGAGACCCTACGACAGTGCAGACTTTTTGCCAACAGCACTTTGCATGCTGGTATTTTAATGACCATGCATTTAATAGAGAAAGCATAATTCTTTTGTTGATTGCAAATGCATGGCCACCAAGTGGCCCGAACCATGTGTGACAATCCCCTGGACACCTTCATCCAGTGACAGCTTTCTACCCCAAAATACTTTCCATGCTGCAATTATTGAGGTCACTTATAAAAACAAAACAACAAACCCCAGGATGCAAATTGGTGGCCCAGATGCCAGTAGCACCTGAAGATTACAGAGCGTGAGGCCAAAGTCATGCACGTTTCAAACTATTTTTATCTAAATTTGCCTGAAATATGTGCATCCCTGCCCCCTTGCCCATGTCTCTTTTACCCAATGTTTGTCTTGCCCTATTTTGGTTTATCTGTTTTCCTGGCTCAGCACCTGGTACCCAATAATCCAAGGTCCAATTACATACTTATAAGATCTGTGCTGCAGAGTCCTTGTGTTCTATTCCAGTGCCCTTGTTTTGCTGTTCTAGGTCCAATCTCCGTTTCAGTCTCGGTGTGTCCTTGTACTGATGTTTATGCTTCCCTAGAACCAGAGCCTGCTTACCCCTGACGCACTGTCCACCTCTCCATGTACCACTGTTTGTGCCTCCTTCTCACACATACCATGTCTCTGTCCCAGGTAAGTGGTGTACACTGCCCACAAGTAATGTGTATCATATACTCTTTACCGGTCAGTGAGGCTAGGTAGAAAAGAATGTTTGACTTTTTATGGACTATTTTCGTAGGGCTATGGTGATGGTCAACAACAAGAAAATATAAGTTAGAGTTACTTTTCCTATAGTAGCTTGATAATACATGCTGAATTCTTAACTCAAAAAAAATATTCATCAGTTTTAAAAAATAAAGTATTGTATTTAAAAAGAGTGACAATACGTGGAAGAGAAGGATGTTGGCAATAATATTTTAAATTGTTCACTTGCTATGTAGTTGACCCTATTAAAAAAAATGATGACATTTTTGGAATGTGTTTTTATTTTCACTTATTTTCATTTGTTTGTACACAATCGTAAGCATTTGAGAGTTTGAATTAATGTTAATTTTAAGCCATTTTTGGTATTATTCGAACATAAAGTGTTAGTTTCTACTTTTGAAGTATTTCTGTAAGTGTTATTATTTGAAGTTGAAGTTTGATTGCAAGAGCCAGTATGACCCAAGTCTTGCTTGAACTATAAACCGTGTCAGTTCTGAATACCATTTTAACTTTTAGATGTTGTAGGAATACTGACCCAGTTCTTGTGTGAATGGCACAATAATCAGTTAGTTGCATAACATGCTGTATTTGACTTCTATCTTTGTTTTGTCGGGGGGAGACACGGGGGTCAGTGTGTGTGTGCGTGACAGAAACAGGGATGGATATTAGGAAGGATTCCCTACCATTTTCCTTCTTTGCAATCAGGAACTGCTGATTTTGAGACAAAGCGACTGACTTATGAAGAATTCTAACCTGAGATAGCTCACAATTTTTGTTTTTCAGAAATTGAACAGATTCTTTTGGAAACTCAAAAAGCACTGAAAGCAGAAGAGAAGGCATATTATCTTGAAAAGGTACTGCTAAAAAGATTAAATAACTAATACAATACTTCTTTAATCCATGCTATGGAGTAAATTATCAACTGAAATTATGCAAGTTGTTCCACTGTCGTGGGTGATCACATATTAAATTAGAATTTTATAGGAAAGACAGTGTTTAATTATGGCAATGAATTTCCTTTATTTCATGACATGGGAAACGTTTAATCTTTTGTTTATCACTAGTATTGTTTGGCAGTTCTGCAAACATTTTCTCTTCTTTTTAAATTTGAAACATTACTATGGATGAGGCATGCCTTTATTTATCTGTATGTTACTTACACTAAACATTTATTATGGACAGTTAGGGGGTCATTCTGACCCTGGCGGCCGGTGGCCGCCAGGGCCACCGACCACGGGAGCACCGCCAACAGGCTGGCGGTGCTCCAACGAGCATTCTGACCGCGGCGGTTCAGCCGCGGTCAGAAGCGGAAAGTCAGCGGTCTCCCGCTGACTTTCCGCTGCTCGTTTGAATCCTCCATGGCTGCGGAGCGCGCTCCGCAGCCATGAGGATTCTGACCCCCCCTACCGCCATCCTGTTCATGGCGGGAAAGCCGCCATGAACAGGATGGCGGTAGGGGGGGTCGCGGGGCCCCTGGGGGCCCCTGCCGTGCCCATGCCAATGGCATGGGCACGGCAGGGGCCCCCGTAAGAGGGCCCCGCAAAGTATTTCAGTGTCTGCCTTGCAGACACTGAAATACGCGACGGGTGCCACTGCACCCGTCGCACCTTCCCACTCCGCCGGCTCGATTACGAGCCGGCATCCTCGTGGGAAGGGAGTTTTTCCCTGGGCTGGCGGGCGGTCTTTTGGAGACCGCCCGCCAGCCCAGGGGAAAACTCATAATACCCTCCGCGGTCTTCTGACCGCGGAGCGGTATAATGGGGGCGGAATTCTGGCGGGCGGCCTCCGCCGCCCGCCAGAATCAGAATCACCCCCCTTAGGGGTGAGCTTTGAGAGATGCATTATTCCTTCAGTATTGTGAGTTTCAAATATTTTAAAATTTTATTGTCATGTTCTAGCATGAAGTTCCTTCATCTGGCAATTTAAATTTATCTTTTTCATGCCTACTGTTCTTCAGAAATGTTCTATTCTTGTGTCATTTCTCTGCTAGTAGAGGGAGCAATGTTTGAGTTGCTACAATTTACAGAAACACATTTTTCCATGTGTGCTAAATTAATTATTGTTTTCTCTTGTACCTAATGATCTTCAGAGATAGCTTCCTTTCCCACAATTCTGCATTGTCTGCCCTCTCCTTGCCAAATTACAGTTCTGATACTTCTATACATTTGAGTTTACAGCTCTATTTAAAACTTTACCAACTGATAAACTGAACACTTTTCTTTATCTATAAACTTATAATGATAAATCTATGCCATAGCTGCCTCTTTCAGAGTTGTTTATTTTCTCTATCAGCCAGGCCTTATCAGTTAATCTAACAGTGTATAACATTATGCTTACCAATTTACATTGATACTTTTCTTTAGTATCTGCCAATACCCAAAACAAATTTCTGCTGTCACTTAAAAAATAGTGATTTTTTACCATTTGAAGGCTAATTCACATAGTAACATTTTCTTTGATCAGTAAATTTACAAAAGATGGAATATGTTTACACCAAATGAATATATCAACAAAAGACCGGTTCAGGATTCCTGCAAGGCTTGGCTCACCACTGCTGGTGTCAGCTTACAAAAGAAATGTTCCTGAATTCATGTTTTCACAATGTGTGAAGAGCAAAATAAAAGGAAATAAATACTACTTGTAGAGCTACTTCAATCTTGAGGAATACTGAATGTGAATATGTATATGTTCATGTAAATATTTCAATGCAAGAGTTTTCCCATCCACAGGCTTCACTCGACGCAGGTGTATTCACAAATTTTACTGTACATAAACATTCAGGTTTGATAAGGGGTGATAAGTAGGTCTTGATTCTAATTTTGGATAAGTTAATAACCTCTGCTCCTAATATGTCCCTCTAGTGGGAACTCGTAGAGGAAGTTTCTTAATTAATAAGGTTCTCATATAAAAGTAGGAGATGCTCGGAAGCATAATGTTAGTAAATTTATCTAGTAAGATTATTGTAGAGGTGTGCCTTAGTGAAAAAATAGTTATCCCGGGAGAGTGTTATTTGAATTCCATATTACTTAATAGAAACCAGAGCCAGAAGAAATATAAGTAGTGATAATGATCATTGACATACTAAAATATGATACTGAAACCAATAAGGAAGCATTCAGTTACTAAGGGCCCGATTTAGAGTTTGGCAGCAGGTGTTACTCTGTCACAGATTTGATGGATATCCCGTCTGCTGGATTATGATCCTTTGATAGCCTATGGAGCCTATGGATATACTTGATGTTTAAAAACAAAAAGAAAACAAAAAGATTTGAAACCCAAAACATATTTAAGGCTGCTCTTTGAATGATAGTTCAAACTGAATTGGGGAGCTTTATAGCTCTTAGTGTAGTGTTTATGCCGGTTGACATTTCCTGCTATGGCTTTTACTTTATTAGTCTTGTGAAGGCAATTTATACTGTAAAGTTATTCCTTACATTAGTGTTAACAATCCTGTCTTATGTGTTAGGGTGGACAATATTGAGTTTCAAATATTGTCCAGCCAAAGTATTGTATCCAAAATATTGATTACCACAATTTCATGATGGTATATATTTATAGGTAAATGTAATTTAATTTACATTCTTAATTCCACATCTGTTTATCTTGAAGATATATATCTTTAATGTACTTAGATGTGGTGGAGTTAGAATAGTAAATCTATATTTACCTATACATACATGGTTCATGATATTGTACTAGAGAATGTTTTGACTATAATATTTTTGGCTTTACTCGATGTAATGACATTCACCTGGGTGGTCACAGCTAGTACCACTGCAAGGTATGGTCACTATTGTGATTGTGATTGCATTTGATGTGGTCATTACTGCAACAATGGTAACAAAAACTGTTTCTCTGCACTTTTTCATTCCTCAGAAGTAGCTCTCTTTAGAGAAAAGGTTGGCGACCGTGCAACAGATAATGGTCCCTGCTCCCTTGGTCCAGTGCTCAGAATTTGTGAACCTGGTCAATTTTTATAAACCATATTTTAAATATGCTGAAACATTCACACTGTCTGACGAAGAATGGCCGCTTAGACACCAAAATTGGAATACCTTTTTGATTTTATAGACTGCATTATAATCTGGGTGAAAGACTGACAGATGGACCCACCACTGTTCATCTTCTTGTTTAGCTGTAGATGAATTCAGGGAGTGTACAATTCTAGCATACACATTTATGAGCACTTTGATTTGGGGGAGTATCGTCATTCTTCCTAATGCTTTAAGTCTTTCTCCTACTCTAATTAACAATTTTGTCCTGTTATTAACTCTCTGTGTTTAAGTAAAACATTTGAACTTCACATAAAGGCTATACCATTGCAGTCACATTCGTTTGAAATGTGTGATGAAAAATTATAACATTAAAAATAATATAGATGCTAACTTGTTTTGTATAGACCTTAATGCCTGAAGATCCAGGCCAAGATATTATTTGCCCTGCAGGCTCTTGCAGCGCTGATTATTAAGCCTGGGTGACATTGCGAGATATTCCCATGCGCAACGCATGAGCACTAGCAAAATGGCGAAACCATATGCATAGAAAGTCTACACAGGTTAATCTACACAAGTTATGTTCTTGGCATACATCCAGTTTTACAATTCTGCAGTGTATTTTCTACTGCAACCCAGTCTCCCATGAGGGATGATTACACAAAAAATGTAAAGGTAAGCCAAATGGATATTATGTAAAATACACAAATCCCAAGTATCTGGATTTTTCCGAGATTATACTCCTGTATAAAACTGTGGACTGGGTCTCCTGCTTACTCTTTTAGAAATTCAAAACTGCAAGAATTAAAATGTAGAAAAAATGCCGAACTAGGGGCCAGATGTAGGAAGCCGGCAAATTGCGAGTTGCAATTTGCGAGTCCGAGCGACTCGCAAATTGCAGCTCACAATTTGCTATGCAGAACGGTGTCTCAGACGCCGTCTGCGAGTCGCTATGGGGTCGCAAAGACCCACCTCATTAATATTAATGAGGTGGGTCGCAATTTGCGCCCCCATAGCGACTATGGGCACTCACGGGGATGGAGGCCTGCTGGGAACAGCAGACCTCCATGTCCGTGACTGCTTTTAAATAAAGCAGTTTTTTTTTTCAAAGTGTAGCCCGTTTTCCTTAAAGGAAAACGAGCTGCACTTTGGAAAAAAAACGAAACCTTTAGTTTCGGTATTTTTTCAGGGCAGGTAGTGGTCCCTTGGACCACTGCCTGCTCTGAAAAAATATATTTGGGTCCACTCACAAAGGGGAAGGGGTCCCATGGGGACCCCTTCCAGTTTGCGAGTGGGTTACCATCCACTTCAAGTGGATGGTAACTGCGACTCCATTTGCACCACGTACGCGGTCGCAAATGGAATTGCATACCACTGCGAGTCGCAAATAGGAAGGGAACACCCCTTCCTATTTGCGAGTCGGAAATGCATTTTGCTAGTCGGTTCCGACTCGCAAAATGCATTTCTGCATAGCAAACACACGTTTGCGACTCGCAAACGGCGATTTTCGACTTTTGCGACTCGCAAATGGTTTGCTACATCTGGCCCTAGGTGACCTTGTCACACACGGATCTGGAGAAACTTAACAGCTGTGGTCATGAGAAGTCTCTTTAACCAGCATCTGCGCTTAAGGTACTGGAACATAAAGTTATGCTTTCTCTCCTGTTTAAGACCTTAGACGCTTACTAAATTGTAAGTCGGGAGCATGTGGAGGCTGCCTTTGTAGTTTGTCAAGTTGCTCCAAGTCATGAGACACCAGAACCTTCGTCCAGTTCTAGCTTTTTTTAGTCAGCCGCTCTTAGGATTTTGGTACTTCTATGTTTTTCCTCTGTAAGTATGGGCCTTTAATTCACAGAATACACTGGGTTATTAGCTGAAATTTGTACAAGATAAGGGTTCTGCTGATGGACAGTGGTATGGACCTTTGCGCTCATGTTTCGTTGCTCTTTTTTAAAATCTTTAAGTATACATTTTTAAACCCAATCTGTTGATGAGTGTGGTTCTTTGCACCCTCTCTTTTTGGATCTGACTGTTGGACTGCTATACTTTTCTCGCCAGGCTATTGTTCTTCCCAAAACATCCTACATAACATACATATATAGTGAGACTCTTTCTGAGCATGCTTCAACCATTGCTCTTTTAAATTGTTATTCACATTCACTTTTACCCACCACACCATACAGCGTAGGTCAGTAGGTAGCCTACCTTAATCATTGGCTTCCTTCACTTTGAGTGACTGCACAAATCCTGTGCACATTGAACCATCTTTCCAACTGAAGAGAAATGAACTATTTTTAGACAAAGTGTACTTTAAATACCGGCTAAATATTACATGCAATCTTTATGAAGTTAATAAGAATTTGTGACATTCATTGCAAGATTGCAGTTGCCTGCAATTTGAGGGCTTGATTATTTAGTGGTTTACTCTAGACTCCTGCACAAATAACAATAGTAAAATGCACCGTGTTACAAAAACAATTGTTTGGGAAACATTACTAGTAAAACAGCCGTATTGGTGTATGTTTTTTATTTATTTATTTGTTTTTTATTGCAAGCACTAAGCGAGCATTAGGCGGCCACCGTGGGGTGACTGCATATTTAAAAAAAACTTGTGGCATATACTTCCCAATAAAATAAATAACCATTGCTCCAGCTTGCAAAGGCCAGACCTATTGGCTTTGCCTGTGCTTGTATTCGGAAGATGTGAGCCGATGTGTTTTCAACAGTAATCACGTAGCTGAAAAGGGCAGGCTCTGTTCAATCAGCACTTTTCCCGCTTGTGCTCATGTCGAGGAGCCAAGTCTTCTGCACTGCAGAGGGGCCGCCCTTCCCAGTGGTACGGCTCCTGCTTAATGCTGGTAGTTCGAGCTGCGCAGCAGTTAATAATGTGATTGATGGTGACAGTGTATTTAGTTAATGGGCAGGTCCATTCCTGTAAGGGGGAGCCGAGCAGCAGGATGGAGTGTCCCTGCGCCCTAAATCACTGCAGATATTGGCAGTTGTGAGAGGTGGTCAGGAAGCTGATAATAATGGACGGACAAGCGATCCAACATAGCTGGTATCAATTCTGCCTTAAGACGCTTAGTTATTTTTCGGATACACTGGAGTGATTGGAATGCGCGGCTTGGTCTCCCAGGCACTCTTGCACCGTGTGTACAAGCAATGCTTTCCTTATGCCTTCTGTTCTCATCTCTTTTGTAAGATGGCCCATACTACTTTACGCATAGGTTTAACCTGAACTAAAGAGGATTTCCTCTACTTTGATTTCAGAAATGTATTTATTTTTGTTTTAGCCGTCATCGGGACTTGAAGGTTCACGATCTCGCTGAACTTTGAATTAGTTTAACATGTATTTTTAAAATACGTCAGACCTAGCTATATGCTTCAATTCTCCTCCTTTTATTTTAATGTGATTTTGAATAGAGCTGGTTACACTTCTCAGTCATTTCAAAGTGGATGGAGGAAAATGGAGCAGAGACAGAAGAAGTGTTAGATATTTGTAGCCCGAGGCACAAAATGTGCGAGGTTGGCAGGGAAGGGAGTTGGTAGTGAAGGCTTGGGATGGTCCTGTGGGTGTGCATTGACTGTACACCTAAAAAAACAGTTGGGTTTTGATTCAAGTTGGCGAATCAGGTTAATTTCTGCTTTCTGAGCATGCACATTAGTGCAGTGCTTTTTTCAGTTTCAGATATTTCATGCCAGGGTATATGATGATATCATGCAGTGTCATGTGATTTGGCCCTCCAAAGATACTGATCTCGTCAAAATCTCCCAATTCTAGTTACATTGCTCCCTTTTTGGAGATCATTAGTGTGAGAGATTAACACAAGGTGAAAATAGCATTTTCCTCTTGGAATCCTCCTTATTTAAAAGCCAAGCAATTTTCAGGACGTGTTTGCATTTTGGACCCACCTAGTGACATTTTGATGACACTTAATGGGTGTCCTCTAACCTCACCTTGTAGAAAGGTGTTGAGTGGCATGCTTGGTCTGGATTAGAAGAAGTGGAATGTGGAACTGGGCTCTGAAATTAATGATGTGAAATTGTTCTTCAGCTAATAATGACTGGCCAGGCCAGACCCCCAAGGATAAAGTCCACTGGGGTTTCTCAAGGGTCAAGTGACCACTGCTGGGACCAAATCATGGACTGTGTGGAGGAAAGGGTGGAGGAGAAGAACGCCTTGATGACCATGATGCTAAAACAGTGGAAGCCTGTCGGCGCATTGCACACTGGTTGATAAGGGAGCCTATTATTAAGGCTATAGTCACCAGGAACTCATTTGTTCGAATTGAAGCAATCATGCAATTGCAGATTTTGAAACAACACACAGTAGATCATTGCAGGGAAGCCCCACATTGTGCAAACTAGTAAGGCAAATATTGGCCTGTATATAGTGAAGTACTTCTATGCAAATACTCATTCACTGATACAGACGCAGCGGTCCCTGCGTGGTCCACATGAAGCGGATGCTGTCTGGTCCAGGCCCCAAGAAGTAGACTCCAATGGGAGGACTAAGCCAGCAGAGAAGAGGAAGTGGTCGAGAGTGGCAGGAGAGAAACAGTAGGCCGTTTACCTAAAGCTGCAGACTGATGGTAACTATTTTAATATTTCACTCAATCCTCAAAACCACTTAGGATGACTCTAACTCCAGTCTGCAATGGAAGCCACAATGCCACAAGGACCTCCCAATAGCAGTTTCTGTGCTATGCAAATGAAACTAGCATACTTGGAAATAGATAGTGTCTGGCGATTCCCACAGTTCAGTTAATGGGGAAAGGATGTGACCTGGCCTGGTATTAGATAGACATGGTGTCTCTACAATTAGCATAGGAGGACCAATTACATGCAAAATGTTCGAGATATGCCCATAAGATAAATTTACATTCAGTGAATCTAAATGAAACTCAAATTGTCAGTGATTAACCTGAAAATCTAGCATGGAACCAGCCTTTCCGGGCCTAAATTGGCCAGTTTACCGATTCTTCACGGAATTAAGATATGAACAGCGTATGCCACGTTGCATTATCTCTGCTTTCTATTTTGCTTGAGCAAAACGCCAGGAAGGCATTTATAGTGGTCAGTTTAATTAAACGCTTCTGCGAAGCCTGAAAACCTAACAACTCCCAACAGAGCAGTTCTTCTCCTGTACAACACTGCAGTGATTGCATCGGTTACATTGGACGTGTGGTTTGCGTTGGATCTATGAGGCCAATTTGCATTTTATTGCCTCTGCTTTTGAAAGGGTTTTATTGAGTTGTTCCGCACACACTAGGGAGGATTGCCGTTGCTATTGAAATTGAGTTGTAAATTCGGTAAAGGGAAGTCGAACAAGCACTTCATGGACTGGATAATGAATGCTTATTTAGTGGAGGTCATTTAAGTAGTGAATTTTAGAGCTCCCCCTTTGCAGCACTTTGGTGTTGCACTTAAAACATTAACACTTAAGAAAAGTGTAACAAATTCAGTGTGAAAAAATGAGCACAGAAGAACGTTTCTAATCATAAATCCAGTTATAGCACCTTCAAAATCAATTAAAAAATGTAATTGATCGGAGTTCTGGTTTCTAATAATACTTGAACAACATATTTGCGATTTTAAGACAATGTCTTAATGTCAGTTCCTGAAACTGTAAATATACATAATCGGTGATACAGTGGCTTGCCTAAAGATGTACCGATTACGTGAGTCAGGACTCTATCGCCCCAAGGCTGAGAACTCCTGCATCTTGGTATCTGCAATCTTATGTCGAGCAGACTCCACAAACCCCAATGCAATGTTCTGTGTCAGAGATGCTCGTCTTACAATAAAATGTTTCTCTATGAAGTGTTTCACCTTTACTTGGAATATCAGTTGCCAGCACGAGATATTATTTATCTAAAATTTCCCTCATCATAAAGTCAACGATTAAGTTAAGCATACATCCATCTGGTTGGTTCTGTATGCACATTTTGCATTTTGATACATAATGCTTGCAGCTTCTTTTACAGAAATGATTATTAGTTTTCCCAAACTGACAAATCCTAACAAACAAAATTGCAAGGATGAAAACAGTCTTGTTAACTGAAATCAAGGTGAGGCATTATCAGTGCATGCTGTGGGCATCTGCCCTCATTTTTGGGACTGGGACATATTCCTCATTAGCATATCCAGTCCTAGACTGAAGAAGGCAGGTAAAGTAGAAAGTCATAAGAGAAATCTAGGCAAATAGTGAAGAGGGTGGAAACAACGATGAAAAAGAACCCCCCAAGAGTTAGCTAAGCAGACAGGAAGTACAGTTTGGTGGAACAAAGAAGCATGAGATGGAATCAGGACTATGCAGCCTTGGTATGCGGGAACTCTGTCATACTTAGGCGACTCCTAAGAAAACTTTCAGATGCTGCACTTGTTTGTGTATTTATGTATATATTTTTACAAATTGAGGGCTGATTTAATTTAATTTTACCAGTGATATGCGGGCAGGATGGGAAAATTAAAGAAGAGACTATTGATGGTGACATAAAAAAATAGGATAAAGGTACGACGGGAAACAAGAGATGAAGAAAGAAGGGGAATACATTAGCTCTGTTTCATTTAAGCATTTTTGTCATTTTATGTCTATTTTCTTAACTGAAATTTCAGTTTATATATGTCATCTTTACTCCATGGTGAAACTGTTCATGGTTGCAGTTTCAGGTTATTAACGCATATAACTTTTTGCCAGAAATGTATGTTTTATATTTGTATATACATCTCCTACTTCACTGATCATGAAATACAGACAGGATAGGATAAAAGTGAAAGAAAGATGAATGAAGAAGGGAGGAACAATGAAAGGAAAAACAGGGGAGTTGTAACTGTGTTATATTTTCCTATAGGGCTAAAGGGCCGGATTACCAAGGTACCACAAAATATTAACAACAGGAGGAGATGATAGAGTGTCATCACAAATAAGTAAAATGTCCTACTGAGAAAAAAAACAGAGGGAGGGTATTGTCTTTTAATATTTTTGATGTTTTTGTATAACATACTAAACCTGGAATATCCAGTTGTATAAAACCGAGAGGAAGGCAGGGAGGTTGAAGACAGTATGACAGCGACAGAGCGGAATGATGGACCTTTAGTTCATTTGCATAATGGCTAAAGATGGTTTCATGGAGCGTAATATACATTATAATTTAATTTTGATCTGCTGTAAAAAGAGTTCAACTATCCAGCAGAAATTTATAAAAAGCTATTAAAGTATGCAAAACTCAGCATTTATTAATATTGTTCTTGTAAGTAGTTTATAGGAGAAATATGTGAAAATTTGAGGCACCCAGCCACAGCACTAATGTCTAAATGGCAAAAATAAAATGTGTTTTCTGTAAATAAATAAATATATATATATAGAGAGAGAGAGAGAGAGAGAGAGAGAGAGAGAGAGAGAGAGAGCATGTGAAAGCAGCAAGCATTCTTTTTATGTTAACACATAGGCTGTAAGTTATCATGTACTTTTCCATTTTTATAACTTAATAGCAAAATCTTTGCATTATTTTCTTTTATACAAAGCCACTGACTCTCTTGGAAAGTGTTAGGTGACGAGCACACTGAAATCATTTGTGCATGATTGCTATGCATGCATAGTATAATTATCCATAATTACTATTGAAATTAGATAAGTGATGCAATGTTTTCAATTTACTGTCACAGCATTTTGAAATCCATGGCAACATACTTCAGGCAAAAAACATACACAGTAAGTAAAAAGCCTTTATGACACAAGTGTGAATTGCATGAATACAAGGATCCTGGCCAGTGGCAAACTAAAACATAACTGCACATGTACATGCTTAGCTAAACCTACAACCTTTAAATCTCCCACAGGCCCCTCACCTTAACGCCACCAACACAAAACCAGCCACCCTTTAACTTCCAATACACTGTCTATTGGTCCCAAGGTATTTTCTCTTTACCCATTTTTATCAGTCTCTGTCTATTCCTACTTTCATCCTTCGCAAACCTTCTTTACTAATCTTTCAACCACCCAGCCTTACCTCTCCTCCTGCTAGTTCATCCAGTCAGTAGCAAACCAACATGCAATTGAGCTCTGTGATTAGGAAATAAAAACTCATCGCCCATTAAAACTCTCCTCGGAGGAGTATTTCTGTCACACCAGCGCCCCAACCTTCAACACCAAACCTCTGCCAAGAATGAAGTCAGCTTGTTCCCTGTTTCAATGAACTTGAACTCCAGATCCATAAAGACAAATGCACCCCACCAGAACTATATAAATGATGGTCTCTAAAACAAAGATACATCTCGGAACCCTCTACCTGACAGAAAACCCTTACTTGATGATTTACTTTACACCAATCCTTAGCTATTGCTGACAGCTTAGTACTCCCTACCAAACCCGCCTCAGGATCAATTTTGTTAAAAAATCAGTTTACCTGCTAACAACCTGTTCAACTCCCTTAGATCCTTCTTCATATCTTTTAGCAAAATCACATCTTTTAGTTGTACCAGGCCGTTCTCAGCTAAAAGAATCAATCTCTCTCGTTATACAACTAGTATGTAGACGAAGCAGTTGTCTCCTACTCGCATCCAACTCTTTTAACACCATGGAACCTGTTTCCATGTGTGTAAGAAAATGGCTCCCTGTTGCAGTTACCCACGACTTTTTGCCTGATATTGATGCTGACTTGACTAAGAAGTGTGCTGGGACCCTGCTAACCAGGCCCCAGCACCAGTGTTCTTTCACTAAAAATGTACCATTGTTTCCACAATTGGCACACCTCTGGCACACAGATAAGTCCCCTGTAACAGATACCAGTGGTAATAAGGGCCCTGTGACCAGGGAAGGTCCCTAAGGGCTGCAGCATGTGTTGTGCCACCCTAAGGGACCACTCACCTAACACATTCACACTGCCATTGCAGATTGTGTGTGTTGGTGGGGAGAAAAAGGCAAAGTCGGCATGGCATCCCCCTTAGGGTGCCATGCCCACAACCCATTGCCTGTTGCATAGGTAGGTCACCCCTCTAGCAGTCCTTACAGCCTAAGGCAGGGTGCACCATACCACAGGTGAGGGCATAGTTGCATGAGCACTATGCCCCTTCATTGTCTAAGTCCATTCTTAGACATTGAACTGCAGGACAGCCATATTAAGTATATGGTCTGGGAGTTTGTCAAAACGAACTCCACAGCTCCATAATGGCTACACTGAATACTGGGAAGTTTGGTATCAAACTTCTCAGAATAGGAAACCCACACTGACGCCAGTGCAGGATTTCTGTGCCAGCCTGCCACTGAGATGAGTTTCTGACCCCCTGGGGTGAGAGCCTTTGGGCTCTCTGAGGCCAGAAACAAAGGCTGCACTGGATGGAGGTGCTTAACACCTCCCGCCTACAGGAACTGTAACACCTAGCAGTGAGCCTAAAAGGCTCAGGCTTTGTGTTACAATGCCCCAGGGCACTCCAGCTAGTGGAGATGCCCGCCCCCTGGACACAACCCCCACTTTTGGTGACAAGCCTAGAGGAGATAATGAGAAAAACAAGGAGGAGTCACCCACCAGTCAGGACAGCCCCTAAGGTGTCCTGAGCTGAGGTGACCCCTGCCTTAAGAAATCCTTCATCTTGTTTTGGAGGATTCCCCCAATAGGATTAGGGATGTGCCCCCCTCCTCACAGGGAGGAGGCACAAAGAGGGTGTAGCCACCCTCAAGGACAGTAGCCATTGGCTACTGCCCCCCAAACCTAAACACCCCCCTAAATTGAGTATTTAGGGGTGACCCTGACCCCTGGAAATCAGATTCCTGCAACCTGAACAAGAAGAAGGACTGCTGACCTGAAAGTCCTGCAGAGACGACGGAGACGACAACTGACTTGGCTCCATCCCTACTGGCCTGTCTCCAGACTCAAAGAACCTGCACAGCGACTCATCTGACATGGACCAGCGACCTTTAAGGACTCAGAGGACTGCCCTGAAACTGAAGAACCAAGAAACTCCAGAGAACAGCAGCACTATTCACCAACAGCAACATCTTTGCAAAGAAAGAAGCAACTTTTAAAGAACTCACTCTTCCCGCCAGAAGCGTGAGACTTCACACTCTGCACCTGACGCCCCGGGCTCGAGCTCCAGAGAACCAACACTGCAGAGAGGACTCCCAGGCGACTCCGCCTACGTGACTAACCTGAGACGAACCCCCTGCACCCCCACAGCGATGCCTGCAGAGAGGATCCAGAGGCTCCCCCTGACCGCGACTGCCTGGTAACAAAGAACCTGACGCATGGATCAAGCACTGCACCCGCAGCCCCCAGGACCAAAAGGAACCAACCTCCAGTGCAGGAGTGACCAGCAGGCAGCCCTCTTCCTAGCCCAGTCGGTGGCTGGCCCAAGAAGCCCCCCTATGCCCTGCCTGCATCGCCTAAGTGCCCCCCGGGTCCCTCCTTTGCTTTCTATAGCAAAGCCGACACCAATTTTGCACACTGCACCCAGCCACCCCTGTGCGGCTGAGGGTGTGTTTTGTGTGCCTGTTTGTGTCCCCCCCCCAGTGCTCTATAAAACCCCCCCTAGTCTGTTCCCCGAGGACGCGGGTACTTACCTGCCAGCAGACCGGAACCGGAGCACCCCTGTTCTCCATAGGCACCTATGTGTTTTGGGCCCTTCTTTGCACCTGACCGGCCCTGTGTTGCTGGTGCGGTGACTTTGGGGTTGCCTTGAACCCCCAACGGTGGGCTGCCTATGCCCAGGAGACTGATTGTGTAAGTTCTTTACTTACCTGCAAAAACTAACCAAACTTACCTCCCCCAGGAACTTTTGATTTTTGCTGTGTCCACTTTTAAAATAGCTTATTGCCAATTTAACATATACTGTGTGTAATACTGCTTTAATTCAAAGTTCCTTACTTACCTGTGTTGAGTACCTTGCATTTTATGTATTTACTTCAAATCTTGAATCTTGTGGTTCTAAAATAAATTAAGAAAATATATTTTTCTATATAAAAACTATTGGCCTGGAGTTAAGTCTTTGAGTGTATGTTCCTCAATAATTGCCTGTGTGTGTACAACAAATGCTTAACAGTACCCTCTGATAAGTCTACTGCTCGACCACACTACCACAAAATAGAGCATTAGAATTATCTAATTTTGCCACTATCAACCTCTAAGGGGAACCCTTGGACTCTGTGCATACTATCTCTCACTGTGAGATAGTATATACCGAGTCAGCTTCCTACAGTGTGGCATTCAGACCCTGCTGCATCACAAATGATAATTTAATGTGCCTTTTTTGGCTGTCTGTTTTATAAAAGAATGACTGCAAATCCACACTCGGGTGAGCCCCACTTCATTACCAGGAACTGAACATTGAAACAAATAATAGAAATACCACCACAATGAAAATCAGTGGAAATTCATAATTCGTCACGTTGACCATACATCTCAAAATCCTTAATATGTTTAGCTGAAGAATCACTCTTATTGGCCTCTGTTGCTGTCCCGATCCTAAAAGGATGAGTATCAGAATCCTCAACAAGCAGGCCCCAACTTCACAGCATCTGACGTGATGCCATCAGCATTTGAAAGCTAGACAAAGCCTTTCCATGTCAATGCATATAATATTCATAAAACACTGCCACCCTCTCATGGGGTGAAGAGTCTCCCCTGGATCCTGCTGCAACTTCACCAGCCTTCACATCCTTCTCTGATCTACTTTCCTTAACCAAATCTACACCACTAAGTCATTGTACACTACATCCTGCATTTGCAAGCCCAGACCCATCTTAACACTTACCAGCTCTGACAGCCGGAGTACCCCAATAATTTATCACAACATATACTTGAGGAAACAAATCTGCATCTGGAGCATAAACCCACTATTAGTGCCACTCTTCTCCTCAATGATCCCTGTTTCCTCACCCCAACAATTCTCATGAAATGTGTAGCCCATCCCTCTAAACTGTAATGCCTGATCTCCCCCGCCGTTGATTCATACCCTAAAACACTGCACTGAAAAATGCAGCCTGAGCCATCCTAATTGCAATTGTCATTAGAGATAAGCCTTTCTAAATCAATAGCACAATGTAGGTAACCCTTGTCTTCTCTTGCTACCATGTGCCCTCCATGAATCTCCTAGCCAAAATTTAAATCCAAGCCTGTTTATAATCTCTCCTTGTAGAAATGACCAGATAGTTTCTGATCAGCGGCAGAACCCTTACCTGCCTAAATACCAGGGCCGGCTTAAGGGTGGTGCGACCAGTGCGGCCACACCAGGTGCTTACCTGGATGGGGCAGGAGGGTGCTGACCTCAGTGGGGAGCTGTGTTTAGCAATAACTTATGAAACTTGCAATTTAAAAGCACCTGATGAAAAGTTCCTTCTGCGTCTAGCCTTTAGGAAGCATAAAAATGCCAAGATAACTCTTGTGATTAATGTTCTTGCTAGAGAGAGAGATCGGAGTTTTGTCCAGTGGCAGTTTTGACTCGATATAAAGTAGCACAGAGGGTTAATATGCCCGCTGTAAAGAACAGAACTATGTGTTATGTGAATAAATTAGTGTATTATTAAAGCTAGCCTTTATTAGCACTTTTAAACACATGAAATGTATGTGAGAGGGGCTATGGCGAGATGATGGACACTTCTGCCGGCTGGCAGTGAGGGAACCCAAGGAGATGGTCATAGGGTGGAGGGGTCTGCAATGTCATTATGGACTCCCCGGAGTGTTTGTCTGTCAGCCTCTCCTACATTATTAATATTCAAAGTAATTTTTTTCTGAAATATTTCCCCCCAAGAATCCATCATTACAACTAACTGGCAAAATTCTAGGAACACAATGCTTCTACCCTCATTTTGCCACTTATCTGCTCGTTTTTCCACTATCCACTTGCCTTGTCTGAGACACCAAAAACTGCCAGCACAAACTGTGTCAGGCAGAAGCTCTATTCCCCAATCTGCTTCTTCATCACAGAAATTGCACAAATGTGTGTTACAATTCTGTAAAAAGCCAGCCGAAGCCCTCAAATATGCTGTTACTGCTACTCAAAGTCTTGCTCTGATGCAGCCAATAGATTCCAGAAAATTGCACATCCAGCCTCCTAAAAAAGGTCCACCCTTTTCACCATCCTACAGGCAAAATTGTTAGGGCCCAAAAGTATTTGACATTTCCCTACCCACACCTTGCAAGTCACCAACTTTTCTCCAGTGAAGGAAGAAGTCGTGTTAACGGTCTCCTATATATTTACCTGAATTGCCACTGTATCCATTTCCACCCCCAAAAATGTTAATCTTATTTTATTTGAGACATTTGTATAGTGCAGCTTCACCAGGAGGTATTAAGCCACCTTACATTAAACCATGTATATGCATTGTTACAATAAAGAGAATATTTTGAAATACACAAGGGGAGGAAACAGGGTCAGGGTAAAGGTGTTGCACATGCGAAGATCTTAAAGTTTCCTTGAGGGAAAGGAAGTGGTTAGGGAGGATGTACTGGTGAAGGTATAGCATCACCTTAATTGGCAGTTGAGTAGAGTAGATTGAGTGAGTGAAAAGAGTAAGGCGGGTTTAAGAAATTGGACTAGCCCAAAAACTGTTTGCACAGATGGGCCTTGATATCCTTACTGAAGGTGACGAGAAAGGTTATCTTAAGCAGTTCAGGAGGCAGAGCATTCCAAGCTAAGACACCAGCTCCACAGAGAATTGTTTTTGGACAATTGCGGTCTTAAACTTGGGGATTTCCAGTAGGTGCATGTCTTGACTTCTCAGTCCTCTTGTGCCCTTGGAGAGTGTTAATAGATTGGAATTTTCTACCCTAATACTTAGCGGTTCTATGTAGATGTGGGAGCTAGAATTTAGCATTTTGGAGGTTGCACCTTCTATTTTCCAAGCATCCTTTGTGTATTCTTTAATCTTTACAACATTGTGTCTATCTGACAGATAGGATAATATCTTGTTCAAGACCTTTCCTTTTATTTGCATGCTAGTTCACAGCTGAGAGACGCTGGTCATGGTTGATCCTGTCAGAGGCTGCTGTTAGGTTTAGTTACACAATGAGACAAACATTGCCTTTGTCAACAATGTGATGTTGACTGTGTAGATTTGCTAGGTGATTGACAGCATCCCCTTATTTTCATGAAGGATTACCTCAGGGGCCAGCTGCCCCAAACCCATGGCTTCCTTAGGCCTGGGTTCCAGGAACCACACGAAATCCTCGCCACTGCCTCTTCTTCTTTTCATCTGTAGTCTTCCTCAACATAGAATGCCCCTTCTCCCATCCGCATCCTTGACCACATTATACTACTGAACCAAGTCACCTCAGGCCGGGCTAGAACTACTCCCTGTCTGCTGCCTTGGCCCCCTAAACCCTATACCCACATCCATCTGCCAGCCCCCATCCCCTTCCTGTTGCTTATTCCTCTTACAAGCAACTGACTACTCTACCCCACACCCTGTTGACCAAAGCAGTACAATACCTATTCCAAGCGCTACCCTCCCCCCCACACACACCGACCTTCTGTGCTGCTTCTCCACCCTCTCTCCCCATTCCCTTCTCCTTCCACCTTTCTTTCCTTCCTTCCTTTCCTGCTCCCTTTTCCCTCCAAAAACCTCCTTACCTGACCTAATAAACCTCCCAACCTATCCGTGCCTCAAAACATGTCTTCGCCCTACTGTCCTATACCATCTCCCCTATCCTCTTCAGCCTCTCCTTTGCACTGTGAAGGCCATTAAGCGCTTCACTGGTAAACACTGTTTTAGGCATTTCCCCTTCTCCCCCCTCCATAAGAGGCAACCAGTCTGCACTTCCTTGGTCCACGGCACCAACTTCATAGAAGTCCTTCATCCTTACCTGGGCGGCCTTCATATGGCAGCGTATCTGCTGATCCAACAGCAGGCTGCAGTGCCGTTTGAAGGAAAGGTCTCAATTATATACCTACAAATGGCACCACTGAGGCACAAAAGCCAAAATCCTGCTTCGACGTACGGCCAGCATCCCACTGCATCAGAGGAGGCAGACCAGGCCCACCAGCATCTGCCTTCCACTTCCCTGGGTGTTTTCATTCCCTCTCCATCCCACACTAGCCTCTACTACCTTTACAAGCTGGACCTCCCCTACCACATTAGAACAGACTCCCCGTTCCCCCAAACGTTCACCTGCCCTCTCTTATGACCGACCATATCCTGCCCAACACCTTGATGGCACAGCCAACAATGCAAGTTGGCGAAAACAGTGGCATGCACCCTTACGGTGTAAACGGCACATTTAGAAACCCTTGCATGGTGTGGTACCCCAGGAATCAGCAGATCCTCTTTCTGCCTCCACGGTACCACTGGCGTGACCACAACCGTAGAGTGGGCCCTTGTAGCACCCCCCGTACCACCCTCACCCCCCCCCCCCCCCCCCCCAGCCTGCCCTGCTACTACCTTCAGAATTCACTTTTTCTGTCTCCTCGACTCTGATAAAGCACGTGCCCTAACTCCCGACCTCCTAATCTGGAAAAATCACAGCAACTCATGGCTCAGATCCACATACAAAACTAGCTGCTGATGGGTGACCAATGACAGGCGTAAACAGACATACCAGCGGGCCCTATTCAGGGGGGAGACTCCCGATTCGTGAAGCCAGGATTGGCTTTGTTTTTCCTGTCCCTCTAAAACTGCCTTTTCTTCAACGTACGTCAGTGTGGAAAATAAAGTCCCCCGGTATGTTTTTTCAAAATCTCCTTTTCTCTGGGCTACGTCGCCCGCCCGAATATCGCGCGAGGATAGCGCCAAATGTTATCTCTTCTCAGACTTCACTGGGCACGCACTGCAAATTGGTGACAACGAGAGAAGTGCTGGCGAGTGACTCTGTTTATCTTTCGCAATCCTCTTGCATTCAAGAATATGCGCGATTACATGGCATGTTATTTAAATACCACGCTGATGATTCCAACAAGTGACGAGAGAGTTAGAGTGATTAAACGTGTGGTAGCCGGATCCTGCTGAAGTTAATGCTTGGACTGTATCCCAAAGGGGGCACCCCACATTGGAGCATTACACGGCAGCCCTGGAAAGGAGCTGACACTGAGTTCTGCTTTCGTTCACAGGAGTCAGCATTCTGCAGCCTTTCCAATTAATCCGTGATCTGTTTCATCCATTAGCGTCCATTAGACCCGGCCTCCCAAACCTGATTAGTGGAAGGCTGTCATTTTCAATAGCTAACAGATTTTCTACAGCTTGACAGCGCAAGTACCGGCAAAACGGGGCAGGTTTGCAAATCATAGTCTGGAGTGTGCAGACGATAAATCTTCTAGCTGCAGATTACATGCTGTGTCTACAAGCTTAATTACAACCTTGCATAAAAAGTGTATACTGTACTTAGAGCAGAGTAAACTGTATTCCGTTGTATATGGTTAATAGGGAACCCAGTGACTATGGTTTAGGGTGCACCCTACCAGACAACGCAGCTGTCTAGTTTGCTAAAGACATCACAGGGGCATTCAGAAAGTTGACCTACACATGCTTTCTGCCCGTTGCTTGCCATTGTCTATGTGGTTTGTAACTCACATTCTCCTGCTTACCATTTGCTGGCTTTATTTGTTTTAGGCAGTGCAGCTTGAGTTCATACCTTCCCCAGCCAAAACCTTAAATACACAATATCCTTCAGAGTTTTCCCTTTATGTAAATACCTTGTAAATCTTTTTCTTATCTCAGAACATTTTCAGTGCATTCAAAGACCGGGGTTCAATGTCAGGTGCTGTTTTCTCTAAGGGTGCCTGTTTACTTGTCTTTCTCTGACTTCAAAGTGAGAGGATTTATGTACCAATCTTGCTGAAAACATGGGATAGGAACGTTTTTTTTGTAGCACACGAAAACATTTAAATGAACTGTGTACGAAAGAAAGTATCAGATTTAGAAACACAAATGCAGCACATTTTTTATTACAAATCACTACACTAGGTGATGCAATTTCCACGCATTTTCATCTGTGCACTGTATAGTTTTATTAGTAAAACTGTATGTCTGTGCAAATGTAATGGTCATTTCAATCGGAAATGTGTTGTCTGTAATGGCAGTGTGCTACCACACCAATAATACTCCACTCTATACCACTCCACCTTACTCTGCACAACTCTACACCACTGCACTCTACACCATTACACACTACGCCTCTCTGCTTCACCCTGTACCACTCTATGCCACTGCATTCTTCACCACTCAACTCTAAACCACTGCACTCTTCCTCACTGCATTCTACACAACTGTAGTCTAGGCCACAACAACCTACTCCTCACAACTACACTCTATACCACTATACTATACACAACTCTGCAACACTGCACTCTAGACCAATACATTCTACACCAATGCACTTTACTCTGTAACACTCAACTGTATGCCCCTGCACTCTAGGCCAATCCACTGTACAGCACTCTAATCTACTCTGGGCCATTGCAGTCTGTTCCACTGCACTCTTCACCACTCTGCCCCATTACACTCTATGCCACTGTATGCAACTGCTCTCTACCCTGCACCACTGCACTCTACTCCTAAACAATCTGCTTTATACCACTCTATTTCACTCTGAGCTACTCCACTCTGTCACTGCACTCTATGCCACTCTACTCTTAACTACTGCACTCCGTACCAATGCACTCTACGCAGCTGCACTCTACGCCACTACCCTCTACTCTGCATCTCTGTACTCTATGCCACTGCTCTTTACGCCACTCTACTCCACTCTACACCACTGCACTCTGACACTCTACTCTGCAACACTGCACTCTCCACCACTGAACTCTATGCCACTCTACTCTACACTATGGCACTCTACTCTGCACCGTTCTATGCTACTCTAGTCTGCACCACTCTACACCTGCAATTTATGCCACTCAACTCTACTCTAACCTCTACGCCACTGCACTCTATGCCACTCAGCTCTACTCTGCGCCACTGCACTCTTCACCATTCCACACCACTGCACTCGGAGCCGCTCTACTTTGCCCCACTGCATTCTACAAAGCTGCATTGTACGCAGCTGAATTCAATGCCACTGCACTCTACGCCACTGTACCCTGCAGCACTCTATGCCAGTCCACTCTACCCTGTGCCACTCCAGGGTATCCAACTCTATGCAACTCCACACTACGCTACTCAAATACACAACACTGTCTGCCACTCTACCACACTCCACCCTCCTCTATGCAACTAACTTTTAGCAATGCTGAACATCAGCCACGCGTGTGTACAACATGGCTAAAACACATTTGCAAAACCAATACCTCTTGAATAGGCGAGACCTGCTGGCATTGCTAGTGCTTGTTATGAAAGGTTTGCAGACCATGATCAGTACAACACAGGTAGAAATAAAAAAAACATTGTGCTTGTATTTTGACAGTTACAGACGTTCGGAACTGAAGGCCAGATTTTTTTAACCACCGGAGTGTGATCTGAGCTGAATTTTTGGCCTTGCTTACTAGTCCCGAAACCTCATTATTTTAATGAGTAACTGATGCATGAGCAGCCTACTGCATTAGCAGGAGTAAAACATTCGACTTTTTTCTTTAGTTATTTTAAACGGCAAATCCCATTGCTGCTGCTCGACGGAAATCGTGACAGCCAAAACTATCTTTCATTGCAAAAGAACTGCGAGTCTATAATTCAAAATAAAAGTAGACGAGGAATGGTTCCCGATCCTATTTATTGGTAGTTGCATAAAGCACAAACAAGGCTGAAATGGGTATTTACGAACGAACAGTTTCATACTGCAAACATGCAATTGACAAAGGGCAGTTTCAAACCGGTTTCACATCCGAATGCGTTCAACAAAAGCTTCATCAAAGTAATGTTTCCCGTAAAAACCTGTTGACTCTGCATACAAGAGTGTTGTACAAAAGCATCAGTTCCTAAATCACTGGTTGTAGTTCATGATCAGATTCTTTACTGCTGTGGGAGTCCAATCATTCCTCATCAGAAATGGTTCTCAAGGCCTATCGCGAGGTTTCACGAGAGGATAAGGAGATACATACGCTGTTCATGTCTTTTGTGTTTCCCTTTAGCTAGGTTGACCAGGGGCAGCTCCTCCATTAGGTCGTAGGAGCGTCGCTCCCCGCCAACAGTGACAGCTGCAAACCTTTGCAAGGAAATGATAATAAACACTGTTTATTATCGTTTCCTTATAAAGGGGCGGGACCACAGGGGTGACGAGCAGTGAGGGGGAGTCCACAGCACTCTCCCTCAGAGTGCACATGTGTTTGGCCAGCTGTCTCGGGCCGGCCAAACACACATGCGCAGTAAGCTTTCTCCAGCCCAGCAACACAGTTGCTGGGCTGGAGAGAGCCTGCACTGGCTACATGTCTGCCTGGGAGCACCCTGGCTGGGCGCTCCCAGGCAGCCAGCGGCACCCCTCTGCTCAGAGCAGTGTCAGGATTGGCCACAGGGCAGGCTGGGGAGCCTGTGCCTTCAATGCAGCGACGGAGGAGAGGAGCGGCGAGACGCAGCGGAGGAGGTGTTTGTTTATTTTTTTTAATTTAATTTTTATACCCACTGGACCCCCTCCTCATGCCCCCCCAGCACCGCCCCACCCTGCCCTTTTTGCGCAGTGTGAGCCACGACTGAGATTGACTTGCTCGCTTTTTGTTAACCTGTCTTCTCATTGTACGGTAACACATTTCTGACCCTAGTTTAAAAGAAATAACTTTGTCTCTCCCCAGAGAAGAGTAATCATTGAGGGATGATTACGCATAAAATTGATGGAAAGATGTTCAATTTCTTTGCGAACAACCCAGACTAGTCCTATGGGTTTGTTGAGGCGTATCACAATAAATTGTCCTATGATCAAATATTTTAGATTTTGAAGAATGCATGGGCCTAGGAGTGTGTCAGTTCCAGACTTCTTTGCATCATCAGCCAACGGAGGTAGGAAGTTGTCTAGCAAAGTTAACTGATTAGAGGTTAGCACCTGTTTGTCACAAGATTGTTCTTTCTGCTGCAGCAAATTCTGATTTGCTTCCTAAATACCTAAAAATGTCCACGTACTGCGAAGTCACGTTAAAAAATATCAGTCATTGTTTTATGTCTTGGTGCTAATCTGCTAACAATATATCACAGTCCTTGAGAGAGCTGAGACGAGTCAAAGACTAGATGAATGATGCTCAACCAAAGGATGCATAAGAATATTTGTGTGTCCACATTGCATACCTTTTTCACCAAGGTTCATGCTTTAGCACAAAGTAGGCTGAGAATCCACAGTCAAACCTGTGAAGCAAAGAGACACTGCGGTCATGGTGTAGTATGGAATCACTAGTGCGTCTCCAAGGAACTCATCCATATTTAGGAGACACTGTGCTAATGGCCTACCTGCACTTGTCTGCTGTCAGAGTCCCCCATGTCCTTCCTTGGTTCTGTGTCAGGCAGCATCTCCTCTCAACTATGACCCAACACACCCTTGCCTCTGATCGGTTGGCCTTCAAATAAACATTTCTGTTACAGCCACCATTACCCAACGCAGTGCACTAAGCACACAAATAAACCACAGCTGGCAATAAAATGGATATTAAAAATGATTTTTATCATGAGATTTACAAATATTGTACCCCCTCTGGGTCCTACGGATCTTCCATGGATTTCAGAATTCACACTTTCTGAGTGTGTTTTTTATATAATTTGGCACAGTATATGTGTGATTGGCCAATCCCTGCTGTCCAAGGCTGTTAGAGCTGTCAGCCTTAGGGGGTTCTTCCTCCAATTTTTTCCTTTTTACTCCATTTTTGCTGATCTAGTTTCCTTAGGACTCTGCACATGTTACCACTGCTAACCAATGCTAAAGTGCTTGTGTTCTCTCATTAAAACATGGTATAATTGGCTTATACCCAATTAGCATATTTCATTTACTTGTGAGACCCACTAAAGTAGCACTACATGTGCCCTGGTCCTGTTAATTAAATGCTACTAGTGGGCCTGCAGCACTGATTGTGCCACCCAATTAAAAAGGCGTTTAAACATATCTCATGCCTGCCTTTGCAGCCCGTGAGTGCAGTTTTTAGTTGCCATTTTGACCTGGCAATATAAACCTTGGGCCAGGCCCAAATCTTCACTTTCTATACATATGTCACCCCGAGGAAAGGCTCCGGACAGCCCAGAGGGAAGGGTGCAGTGTTTTTAAAAGGTAGGAAATGCACTTTAAACTTTTACATGTCCTGGTAGTGAAAAACTCTTACATTCATTTTTCTCTACTGCAAGGCCTGCCTCTCCCATACAGTAACATTGGGGTTACCTTATTACATTTAATAACCTGTAAATTCCAGATGTGAGCAGGTTCTCAATTCATGTTTGGTGTCTTTGGAATTATAATGAAAAATCATAACTTACAGTAAAGTCCAATTTTAAATTGTAATTTTGAAAATGCCACTTTTAGAAAGTTGCCATTTCCCTGCCTTAGCCTTTTAGTGCCTGCACCTGGGTCACATGACTGGGTGTAGCTGACAGTTGAGCTTTGTGTATTCCTCCTAGACTGCCATACACAATAGGAAGCTTAGATGTGCTTGGATGAAACATCACTGGCAGGAGGGGAGAGAGGATGGGAGGGGGAGCTTGCCACTTACACTTGAGAATGCTATGTCCTGCCTCCCCACAAAGGGCTGCATACCTCCTGTGGTTAGTCTGGAGCCAGAGAGGAAGTGCCGGATGCCGGAGCACTTCAAACGGAAACCTTTAAAAGCTTCCAGGAAGTAGTACTGCTGAGCTGCCGAAGGACTGCCACTCTGGGCTACTGGCTTGCTGTGCTGCTGCTGTGCTGACCGGCTGCCTTTTGCTTGGGTGAGAAGGACTGGACCTGCATCTCTGGAACCCAGAATCCCAGAGTGACTCCAAGGGCTTGTTGGCTGGCCACCTGACTTGAGCCTCGGGGACAAAAGTCTCTAACAATCTTGCTCCTGCACCTTGACTTTGCCATCTGTGAGTCTACCCTTCCAAGTGCTGCCTCCCTAGTCCTGGACGATTGGAAGTGCCCTAAGGACAGCGGCTGAGGATCCAGCCGAACTGACAAATCTCCTCTGCTGCACAACCCTAAGCAGAACGAGACATCAACGCTGCTGACTGGATCGAAACTGCTGCAAAGACCTGTATCGCTGCCCTTCGCTGCATCGGAACTACCACTGCACAACGCATTTTATGGTCAGGTCCTTGCATCCATCGTCGGCATCAGCCGCAATGATGCAGGACTCCCCATCTCAGCTCCTCTGAACTGATGCGTCTCCCCAACAGCGCAGCGTATCTAGACTCTGGACTTTGCATCACAAGCCCTTGTCAACTGAATCTTTACTGTATTAGGACCTCAGACCACAGCTTTGCGGCATCTTAGAACAGACACATCACTTCGGCTGCGTGACACATCTTTGATGTGGATCCTCACACCGCTCTGTAAACTAGAATTTAAGGTACTCTGTACAGCGGGCCTAACTAGGTCCCTGTAGCCAGCCCGAGATACATCACAGGCGGCCTAAACTTTGTCTGGGGTCTGGCGCAACCAGATATCCACAGTTTGCGATTGTGCCTTTTGGCTCTATTCTCACTAAAATCTTTAAAAGTGAATATGTCCAGGTCTACTGCTCGGATCTTTGTCAATTTGGTCTTTTTTAATTATAAATTACTCTAATTTTAAAATTCTATTGTGGGCTGCTTTTCTGCTGTGTTTTCACTATGTTACTGTTTGAAGTGTTACAAAAATACTTTACATATTGCTTCTGAGCTAAGCCTGACGGGTCCTAGCCAAGCTACCAGAGGGCTGAGCATAAGTTAATTTAGGATTTGCCTATGACTTCATCCTGAGAAGAATTGTGGTTATCGCTTAAAAAGGATTTCACCACCTCCACCAGTAATTCAGTTCCCTACAATGGCGTTTGGCTGTGTGCAGCAGGGGTTGGCTGCCCGTTGTGGATTGGGTGCAGGGCCTACTCAAAGGCCAGGCACTGCTGCCTAACACCACTGGTTTTGGCTGTGTGCAGCACACAAATTGGGTCTTGCAGCCAATCCCAGCCACAGACAGCCAAAGGCCATCCACTGTAGGGGTTTGCGGCATGCTGCATGCTGAGCAGGGCCTGGCCAAAGGCCAAGACCTGCGGCCAACTCTCGTATGTGAAAGCCGAGCCCAGTTGTGGTTGGCCACATGTGGTGGGTTGGGTACAGGGCCTGGCTATATAAGAGGCATTGTGACCAACTCCCGCTGGGTTTGTTCACCTACAGCAGGTTGGGTCATATGACCAGCCTCTGTGTGCATGGCCAAGGGCCATGCACTTCAGGTGTTAACCACCTGCAACGGGTTGAGTGCAAGGTCTACCAACCCAAGCTACAAGATGGTTGGATGCTAGCCGTGGCCAAAAGTCCTATACAGACCCTCAGCACAGAGCCAAAGGCCATGAGCTGAGGGCATTTTGTACATAAAAATTCCCTACATATCACCAAGGTACATTGATGTGAAGTTAAGAGTAGGAATTCTCAGCTTACCTATATTTACTTAATCTTCACAATATGTTATACCCAATATTTAGGCCATAATATTTTTGTATTTTGATATTTCTTTACAGAATGCTCTGAAATACAACCAAAATGAAGCTATGCCTCTACCGTGGCCTGGAGAGATTAACGAATACCACCCCTTTCTCTCTTTCCCATTAAAGAGAAGGCCGATAGCCTCCTATTTTAACACAACTGCTAAAGCACCAACTACACAAGAATGCCATTATTTGATAAGTGGCTTAGAAGGACATCAATAAAAAATGGTCATCCAATTAATGTTCTCCAATGTCAATGAAGTTCACCTTTTCGATATAAAGATGTACCACCATTTTGGATATTGGTGAAGGAAGTTCTGGATGCTAATAAAGCTTGATAATGATTTTGTTAGTGTTATATGGTTCCTGCTAACAGGGGTGTAGCTTATGGGGGGTATTTGGGGTGTTACACCTCCCCTAATTAATGTACATAGTAGTAAATAGTTGGGTACAGGTGCCTTACCTTAAGTATGGTGAGGTGTTTGTCGGATTTCACATGCATATAAAACATACACACGGGGGAGGAGCCAAGATGGCGACCGAGAGGGACGCTTAATAAAGCGCTCCGTCTCGGGCTCGCCACTAAAATAATTGCAGGGCGCCCCGGGGACGCCAACATCCTCGCACAGAAGAGAGACCTGCTCTGAGAGCCTCTCTCCCCTCGTCGACGGCTACTGAGGCGCTTGTGCGGCCGAGAAAGGAGGCTCCTGAACGACGACGCCGCCGCCTCGGGAACTGCGGCCGTCATCTTGCCTCGTAGCAAGGCCCGGAGCTCCGTCCCTGAGCCCCGAAGGTGAGGTGGGGGTGCGATGGCGGGGGGATCCCTTGGCGGGTGGGCATTAGGCCCGCCGCTGGGCCCTGCACCGCTTTGGGCTGCCCCCCTCCCCCCACCTTACCGCTTGATAACCCTCCCTATTGCTGGCGTGGGGCGGAGCGACGGTGAAGTTGCGGGTGAGGACTCTTGGTGGTTCCCCCCCCCTGGCCCGCGGATCGGCTACAAGGCGTGCCCCCCTCCCCTCGACCAAAGGGGGACACGCAGAGAAATCCGCGCAGCGCATCTGGAGCGCCGGCGGTTCGAGATCGGCGGGGGGGGCTTGTTCTTTACGCCCCCTGAACATTACTGGTGGCTCCAGCAACTTTTTGAACGCTCGGGGGCCACGTAGGAAGCGCTCACTGCAGTAAACTATGTATACCATCATTCCCCCGGCACGGGGATTAGAACCCTGCATGGAAGCCCAAATGAAGGAGCGCGCACATGGCGATCGACATCGTGAGAATGAGGGGCCCACACCCAGGCCCTGAATTGTCCAGGCCGACTGCAGTAACACTAGGGGTGCGCGGGCCTCGCCCTCCCGCCGGTGCCGGTAGAGGGGCCTGGAATTCACATCAAAGAACATTAGGCGGTCGGCAACCTAAAGAACTAAAAGCGTATTCCGGTGTGGATCCGAGTGGATATACGGCCCTCCATACCTGTCCAACCCGGGGACCGTGGGAGTTCGCGTGGGCGCAGAAGGAACAGGGACTTACAAACTGAGACAAAATGGCTGGGAGATCAAAATCAGCGAGGAGTCAGGACCGGGGCACGCATGGACCAGCGCCTGGGGACCAACAACCCATACCTACTTTACAATCACTGGAATCTACACTTTTGGCCCACTCCACACAATTTGAGAAAGTACTCCAAGCAATCATGGAAACTAAAATTTAATTGGAAAATAGAATAGACACGGTATCGCAAGACCTAAATATCCTTAGAGCGGACCACCGCAAACTATCCGACAAAGTGAAGTCAACGGAGGTGGTGCTAAACGAAATGAGCCCCAAAGTAACGGACAACCAAAAACAAATTCTCCGCCTGGATCTAGAAGTAAAAACACTGTTGAGAAGAGCAGAAGAGGCGGAGGGAAGATCACGACGCAACAACATTCGGTTTCTTGGATTTCCGGAAAAATCACTAGATCAAAACTCAGAGATTCTATTGGAACAATGGTTAGCCGAAGTGGTCCTGAATGGAGCCCCATCGAAATTCTTCTCAGTTGAAAGAGCATACAGGACTCCTGGGCGCCCCCCAGTACCGGGTCAGCCCCCAAGACCGCTGATAGCCAGGTTCCTGAACGTTAGAGACCGGGATGCGATATTGCAACAATTTCGCAGTAAAGGCCCATTTCAGTATGAGGACTCAACTGTTCACGCCTATGCAGACTTCACTCAGGAAGTGCAAAGACAACCCAACTCCTTTGCTCAAATAAAACAACGTCTCCGTGAACATGACATAAAGTATGCTCTGCTATTCCCCGCTAAATTAAGAGTACTAACAGATGAACGCACCCACGTGTTCACATCCCCGGAGGACGCTTGGACATGGCTGCATGCCAAGGGTTTTGCCCTACCCCGAGAAGCAACCAGAAGCAACCGGAATCAACGAAAGCTAGTCCACAGCGTCCTCACGGAAACGCTCCAAGAGGCGACCCGGGGGTCATCCCACGGAGAAACAGGTTGCGGAAGAGAGAGCCAGGGTCCTGAAGGAAACTCCCCTACTGACACAAAACTCTTTTGAGGCTCTCAGAACCCAACAAGAGGAGGGCTCGGAATCGGAGTCAATAAGTTCGGATTCCACACTAACGGGGTCGCTGAAGGGCCCGGAGATCACCCCTCGGTCCGCAGATATACTCTGAACGAGCGCCGCTGACCAGCCACCAGGGCGAGACCCGCCGCCATAGAAGGAGAGCAGGACTGAACATTGTGTGCTTTGATGGCAGCGGTTGGACATATCGCTTGACATTATGTATCCTTGTTTTTCTGCTCTTAGAGCCAACTCCTGTATTCAATCTGCACGTAATTGGTGGCGGCGCGCGGCGGGGGGAGGAATGGTTCGCTGCGACCTGGGGTCGCCCTACACTACTTGCAGACTGTGTCTGCAGAAGGATGCGAGCCCCTATTATGAGCCGCACCCGGATAGTATTATTGCTCCCCCGCAGACATCCACATGGAGACAGCCCAGTTCGCACCCCAACGGGGTGCGCAGTTTCTTGTTGGCTCACAGTTGGAGATGGGATCCAGTTGGGGAGGGAGGGAGGGTAATTACTAGTTTGTGCACCGCGGGTCTGCGCATAACACAGGACACATGGCTGGAGGCGGGGAACAGGGTCGACGCAGTGAAGGGGAGGGAGGAAACTGCTCGGATCCTACCAGGGGGCAGAATGTTAGTTGCATCACTACAAAATAAACATGGCCCAACATACAGCCTATAACGCACGCAAATATGACATAGTCACCTGGAATGTCAGGGGCCTCTGGAATCATAGCAAAAGGACCAGGGTGCACGCAAGACTCAAACGCCAGAGCATACACATTGCAATCCTACAAGAAACCCACCTGCGGTATCCAGACCTACAAGAACTGCGGAACAAATGGGGAGGACAGATCGTAGGCACATCTTATTCAACCTTCGCGAGGGGGGTCCTCATATGGATAGCAGGGAGTGTCCCATTTCTTCAAACATACAGGATAGATCAGGGGGATAGGTACGTAGTAGTGGAGGGTAAATTAGACGGCAAACAACTATCACTTATAGGAATATACGCCCCTAACACTGCGCTACCTGAGTTCCTGAACACGCTTACCCCAGCATTATTGGCGAACCCCGCAACACCCGCAATATGGGGTGGAGATTTTAATAATACGCCGGACCCGACATTGGATTGGTCTAGCCCCCCCACACACTCAGCGGCTAATAGACACCCCAGGCACCCACTGGCAACATGGGCCAGCAACATGGGCCTCTATGATTTGTGGCGTATGAAGCATCCACACCACAGAGAATATTCATTTTATTCAGTACCACACAAAGTGCACACCAGGATAGATCTACTATGGGGTACCCAGGACATTTGCACAGTAACTAACGGGATTGAATACTTAGGCAAAACACTATCAGACCACTCGCCGCTTAAAATAACTCTAGACTGGCGCAGGAGGCGTCAAGCGATCCCAACCTGGAGACTACAAGTGGAAGCGCTGCAGGACCCTGCATTCACAGACGCACTGAAAACAGCGCTTAAACAGTACTGGGAATTGAACGCTGACACCACAAACTTAAGAGCAGTGGAGTGGGACGCACACAAAGTAGTGACTCGTGGGCACTGTATTTCCACTACATGGGGGGTAAGACGCACGCTCCATGCAGAAGTTAGCAAGCTGGAAAAGAAATTAAGAGCACTAGAAAATGCAGTGGCCCGCAGCGAAACACAATACACGTCATTAAAAGATGCGCGCGCAGAATACGCAGCCGCCGACGCCACACTACGCCTTCATGACTACAAATACCACTTGACCAGATTACAAGCGGAAGGCGACAGATCGGGTAGGCTGCTCGCATGGCTCCTGCGGGAGGAACGGCAATGCCCTCCAATTGGGGCAATAGGGTTAGGCGCAGGCGCACTAGCAACCACACAGGAAGAAATAAATGATGCGTTCAGGGAATACTACACACAACTATACACTGCACGCACATCATGCACCCCCCAACAACTTGAGTCTTTTTTGGCAGACTCCTCCCTGCCCCAACTCACACATGCTGACAAGGAGTCATTAGAGGCCCCTATCACACTAGGTGAACTCAACAAGGCTCTTGAACAACTACCTAGAAACAAAGCTCCAGGGACAGACGGCCTGCCATCAGAATACTATTCTACCTTTGCGACACACCTTATTGCACATCTCCTAAAAGTTATTGAAGAAGCAGAGGTTAATGGAATTCTCCCCCCCACAATGAGAGAGGCAATGATAGTGGTCCTCCCGAAACAGGGACGAGACCCCACCGACGTTAGGTCCTACAGACCTCTGTCCCTGCTAAATCTAGATTGCAAACTACTTGGCAAAATACTAGCCAACAGGCTAGCTCCACACATGCACACTTTGGTACACGAAGATCAGAATGGATTCATTCCAAAACGTAACACCTTCCTCAACATTCGCAGGTTACTGAGCGTAATGGGCGACACCCCCCCGAGTGCATTTGAGGAAGCGGTGATTTCGCTAGACATCGAAAAAGCATTCGACACACTGGAATGGGACTTCCTGTTTGCCACCATGCAGCGAATGGGCATAGGCCCAAAATTTATAAGATGGGTACGCACTCTGTACACTAACCCGCAGGCCAGGGTAAAGACAGGGGGTGTCATATCAGAGAGCTTCCTGATTAGCAGGGGAACAAGGCAGGGGTGCCCCCTATCCCCCCGGTTGTTCGCCCTGGCGATAGAACCACTGGCCGCGCGTGTCCGTGCAAAAACAGAAGACTGGGGGTGGTAAGGAACGGCACCTCCCACGTCATATCATTGTACGCAGACGATGCCTTGATATATATACGCAGCGCAGAGGAGGTGCTGCCACCAGTGATGTCATTGTTGTGCGAGTTTGGAGAGATCTCGGGATTGATAGTTAATTGGGGGAAATCCTGCATATTCCCGTTGGTCGGCTGGTCCCCAGCGCGACGTGAGAATACCCCATCAGGCCAATTAAAATGGTGCTTCGACACATTTAAATATTTAGGGGTCAACGTCTACCACAGAGCGGAAGACCTCAGGGATGGCAACCTGGGGAGAGCGGTGACATCTATAAAGAGCTCATTGCGTTTCTGGAATAAACTACAGCTTTCACCACTGGGAAAGGTAGCCATAGCCAACATGCTAGTACTGCCCAGGTTGCTGTATTACTTCGCTGCCCTGCCGATCATAATCCCTAAAAGCTTTTTCAACAGTTTAAATTCTGCACTGGTGCAGCTTGTGTGGGGTGATGGCAGAAGGCAGGTCGCACTCAATACACTACACCACCCGGTGGCGGCGGGTGGGCTGGGAGCCCCTAACTTTGAGCTCTATTCTGCAGCAGCACAGCTGCAGTGGATCTTAAATTGGATCCATAATCCCGGCGCAGCGGAGGCTACCTGGCTGATAACCCGACTCCGGGGAGTCCCTCTGCTTGAGTGGCTCATGAACAAGCAAACCAAAACCACACGCGTAAATCCACTGATGACAGCAGCTCATGCATACTGGAAGAAGTACATTCAAAAAGAAGCCAAAAAACTTCCCTACTCACCTCTCCTACCACTAGAACGAATCCCCGGATGGGTGACAACTGGATCTCACTCGTCCGCAACCTGGATAGATGCGGGCATAAGCACGGTGGGAGAATGCTTCGAGGAAGGAAAACTAATGTCCTTCGAAGCCATACAGGCCCTCACAGAGATCAGCTCAGGGCAATTTCTGACATATCACACTATATACCACGCCATTAGAAGCACATGGGGGTCTGGGAACGCTGAGCCAAGCACCTCAGCTAACCTGCACCATATGCTGAGCTGCGACACTCGTGAAAAAGTAGTATCAAACACGTATAAACTTCTGAATAAGCCCCCCGGAGGCTAACGTGCAAAAAGCTTGGGAGAGGTGGAATGCCGCACTGCCTGCCCCGATTTCAGAGACAGAATGGCCGAAAGCCCTGAGTCACACACGCGAGGTCTCAAGAAACCCCAGATTCCGATACACACAGTTTAATTACTTACATCAGACATATTTAGCGCCAGCCAGGATAAAATGCATGTTCCCTGGATCGGACCCAACTTGCCCCAGATGCAAAACCCCAGCAGCACAGTTTTATCATATGGTCTGGGAGTGCCCGCGGGTGCAGGGGGAGTGGGCCGTGCTGACCACTGTACTGTCAGAAATGACTGGCCTGGGCCTAGACGCGAATCCCAAATCCTGTCTACTTGGCCTAAGAACAAGAACAAAAAGAAGCAAACACATGCATAGATTCGTAGACCTGGCTTATGCAATGTACAAAAGACTAATAGCCATGAACTGGAAGGCCTCCAAGGCCCCCGACCATGGAGCCTGGCTCACTCTCACGCTTCGCTGGGCACGAGCTGAATATCAGGTACTAACGAAACTGGCGCGGGGTGGTCTGCGACACTTGGGCTGTGAAACCTGGGGCACACTGGTCTCCAAATTAGAAGCAAAGAACGACGAAAAAAAACCTTGAACCGCAGATAGCTGCGACTACACAGATAATCACGGGCTTCGCCCTGGCTGTAAAGCAGCAGTAAATCAGGAGATGCGCACACGCCTGCCAACAGCGCCTCGGCACTGATATCAATACACCACACCCCTAAGCGCACACAAGACAAATAGCACACACAGACCATCATGCCCAATTAGCGGATACAGGCTCTACAGAAACCAAGCCACCCCCCCTGCTCCCCTCCCCCCCCTCCTCCCATAGGGGGCGCCCTCATCTAGAACCCTAACCGGTAGTAAAAACCCCACACGAAAGAAAGCTTTAAATGCGCGTACCGGCAATGCCTGAAAGTATAGACATAATTGCGCGGATCTAGCGGTGCACGGAAGTTATTGGTTGTTTGTTAAGTTTAATAAACGAGCGCCCAGCAAATTACTGTAACTGACAACATCCTTGTATTGCTGTTAACTGAGCGCATTGAAATGTATGACACTATTGAAAAATCAATAAAAATATGTTAAAAAAAAAAAAAAAACATACACACACACAGACCCATTTTTTTTTTTAAAGGTCTTTAAATGGTTATTTTACAAAATATTGAGTTATATGTACACCTCACAATTAACACTCCTCTCCGTGCCTACTGCTCTTAACCCCCCCACCACTATGCTTCTCGTATAATGTATTTTAATCAGTGTGATTGTTGGTAAATCTGAAGCCCACAACCCCCTAATCTTACTGACCAAGCTACGTCCTGCCTACTAAATTAATAGCACTGCGTATTTAGGATTACAGAACTTTAGAATGTGGGAGATTAAGTCCGTCCTCACCATCAGAAACTGTCTGCCCAATTCCTGGCTAGCTCACAGTGCCTCACCTGAACCTACTGGGGTGGAATGTGAAAATGACACTCTAACTTCCAAGGGAAGTCATGGAAACATATCTCACTTTTTCCTTATACTGCTCAAGCATGCCTCATCAAAAACACAAAGATATACAAACTGAGTTTTCAATATATTTATTGAAACAACCATAATCTTGCATATAGTGAATGGGTTGCGATAATTAGGCAGGTAAAACAAAGCAATGTAACCAGCATGATAAACATGGTGAAGCTAGTAAATAATCCAACCGTGGTAAATATGTTTAGAAGTTCTAGAGGTTCTTACCTAATGCTAAGACTATGCTGGGAGCATAGCAGGCGGAACCTCCCACCTGGCCTGAGCAAATGGATTAGCCCCAGCACCATGCCTGAGTGCAGTGCCCAGAGTATACCTGCGGTGTAGATGGCAATCCTCTCTAGAGTTGGTCGATTACCTCTAGCAGAACTGCATGTCAAACACAGCGTTCATCCCAGGACAACTGTGGCTGAAGTGTCCTCTGCCCCACCAGGGTCAGTCCCTTTTATATAATAAAGCCATGCTCTGTTGGAAGCATAGCTCTCATGCAATGCTGTGTCTAGATATTAGAAGCTGTTTCCTGATTGGGCAACACAAGAACTAGGATATTGTGTACAGTGATCCTAGCCTTGAAAAGAAAGTACTGATTACATGTTGTGCAAAGACTAACTAAACAAGCAACTTGTACTACATATGCCTAGAAAAATATCATGCAAGTAATGTGTGTAAAACATCAATGCTAAAGCAGTGCAGCTAAATCGTATAAAATATGAAATATAAAATGAAGATAAAACTAAGGGGAGCCAGCTCTGGTCCAAGAGGTCCTCACAACATTAGGATCCTTCTGATGTACATTTTTGATATTCCATTTGATTCCTTTAGGTAATGGGGTGCAGGGAGGGGGAGATACAAGTATTGTTTAAGACAAAAAGCGGTATAAAGAGGCCAGCACGGACAGCCTCATAGCACTTTTTTTTCCATCTGTTGGGAGGAGGAGAATAAACAGATGGGGCGGACAGGAATGGGAGAAGAACCCGACGGGAGGGTGGTTAGGAGGAGTAAGAAGAAACCGAGATGGGAAAGGTTGGAGCAAGAGAAGAAAGGGAGATGTGAGAGCGGGTGTAGAGGGAGAATAACCAAGTACAGTATAAGAAGAAACAGGGACGGGTGGAGAGAAGGTAAGAAAATAGTGCTATGACTCGGCCAACATTGACCAGGTAATAGTTCTTTTCTTTCAGAAGAAATAGTCCTGAATCAGAGCGCACACAATAGATGGCAAGTAAACTGACACTACTCAAACATAATCGAGCGCTGCCCAAGTAGAAGGCAGCAAAGAAGAGCGTCAACGGTGCCAACAAAAGATAAGCAAAACTTCCAAGCACCTTATTGAACACAATAATCTCACAAGCTAGAGCACATGTGCAAGAGCATGCGAGCACATGAGCAAGTGCATTCTAGCAAAGGCTTGATCTAAAAATGGGCTTGATGCTGTTGAATATGGAGCTCCTAAGTGGCAAACTGTCATTTAGCTTGGACTTCCTAAAAATCCTTGCAATACTTTTGTTTGTGTGGCCTTCCTCCTGCCCCTCTCCCTATGGCACTCAGTTCTCTGCCCTTAACCCTACACACATTTACGTTTAAAATCCGCAGTACGTGGCCGATTTTTCCCAGCAATGAATGGAACATTGTGTTGGATAACACTGAAACCTCAAATTTGAACTTGCAAATTCAAGATTTCCAAGTATAACTTCGCAAAAATACGATTTTTTTTTTTATCGGGGCAAAAAACCCGGTTTTTGAGGCAACAGAGTTTGCTTGTGGTTTATGTATAGTCCTATTGTGTTTTATTATTATTTGTTTTGTTTTTACAAGCGGACATAGCAAACGCCTCTAACATCGCAGAGGCAGCCTAAATCTCAAACCACAGTTGAGTTGCAAGCTGCTTTTCGTTCCCCAGAGGCATGTTCATGTTTGTCACGCAGAAGAACAATTGACGACTGTGTTTGGAAGCCTGTTGTGCATGAACAGGAAGTACAACGGGAAGCAGGGGTTAAAGAGCACTTGAACTGTTCCACTTCACAGCAATATGATTGCATCATTGCTTCGGCTCTTGTTTCCCGGATTCAGCAAGCCTGCGCTAAATGTCAGTTTTTGTTTTTAGGGTCAGGGAGAAATATTGTCTCTTTTTGTGTATTATGAGTTCTATGTTTTTTAGACACTGGCTATCTTAAAATTAGTGTTGTCACGTATGTTTTTGGTTCATGCAGAATAGGTATTTAATGTACATGTCATTTATTGATACAGCGCTAAATATCAACATTCAACCCCTCTCTATACAGTCCCAATTATTCGGGCAGATGGAGAAACTGACTGTGGTACCGAGAGGTTAAGTAATTCGACCAGGATCACAGATTCTAGTCAAGTGAAAATGGCTGGATTAAAAACCAGGACCCCATTTTTAGGTCGAGCGCGCAGGTGCTCTGGCCTGTTGGAATTTATCCTTTATCATGGGCAGTGCTTGAAATGGAAACATTAAAGTGCAGGCACTCTGTGCCAGAGTACCTGCTTGTTTCTGAGAAGTGCCGGTACTCTCCAATTGAAAGTATTACGTTTTTCTTGTGTTATGCCGGTACTCTCCCTCTCAAAATAAAAAAGTGCCAGTACTCAGTACCGGAGAGTACCGGCCCATTTAAAGCACTGATCATCGGTAAAAGTTTTCCCTCTTAGGGGCAGTTTTGTTACCGCCTTGGCCATAGACTCTGTTACATGGATAATTGCACATTTGCCGATACGTTTGACTGCGAGCAAACTTCTTTTTTCTTTTTTGTCTCTCCTTCGCGCTCATGCTCATGGCAACTGTGGCACTTTGAATGGGCATGCTTATGTCAACTGTTCTATGTTTTTCATTTTCAATTTATGTGGCAAGAAAAGTCCAGTTAGGAATTTACAACGCTAATAGCCCTAACTCGAGCAAACACGAGACCCGTTGCATTGCAAATGCTTGTTTCAAGACAGTGGCTTGTCGAGACATATTATCTGCATGGTGTCTACCTAGCTTTAGCCACCTCCACAGAGCACACCTCCTTTCAAGTCCAACATGCTTCAGAGGTCCATATACTCCTGCAGATTTGTTATCACATGGTCTGGACCTGTCCTATTATTGTGAGTTTTTGGATTGCAATTATTGAAGCACTGTCAGAGGTGCTGGGATGGGAGGTGGAACTCTCACCAAAGTCACTTCTCCTGGGCATCCTTGAGGGAGTGCGAGGCACGAGGGCTGACCAAGTGTTGTTGGGAGTGGCCATCATGGTGCCAAAAAGAGACACAGCTGGTAGGTGGAAATCTAACCCACCCTCAATGTCTCCATGACTTTTAGGGATGGACTGGTTTGCTGAGCAAGAAAAAACGGTATACTAGGTCAGAGGTTGCCCTAAGAAACACGCAAAGGTCTGGGGCAAATGGTAGAATCACTTTGGGCTGGGCTCACTGTGATAAGGTTATTGAACATTTCCCCCCTGCTGTGTTTATGGTGGACTTGATGCCTCGCCTGCAACAATGTTGATATACATCTTTATAGTTAACCAGTGGGAGCTGGAAGTGATGGAAAGTTTGTTGTTACATAAAGCAATAAAGTTGGTTATATTAAAAAAACAGCACCCCTTGCCTCTAAGACATCAACTTAACTTCTAAAACAATGATTTTTTGTCTTAAGCTTTAGTTATTTAAGTCGATTTCTAATTATCTAATAGAAGTGGTTTTAATTGATTTCCAGTGATATGAAATGACAAGTGCCTTGTGCAGCAGTAGCCAGATATACTGATTGGCCAGAAATAATTGGAATGTGCAGTATCTTCTAATTACTTTGAAGGGTAATTCATGAGGTCCTTGAAAGTGATAGTGGTTTACAGATGGTGTCAGCTGGACTGCCTGCTGTCAACATTCAAACTTCTACTCTGCTGTTTTGTAACTTTTATGCTTGTTCCCCCTTTATATTTTATTATTATCCATTCCCATCACAGGTTACACTATTTTATTCTTGGGAGAGGAAGGCAGTAGGACGTGAATAGTGTAGTACATGGATACCAGGCTTCCACTTTTGTCAGGATTTCATTGTGCACCACAAGGTAGGTAATCCTCAAAACATCTAATACCACCAGGTTCACTTGTGCCTTAGAAATGCCAGGGATTCCCCCGCCCTGGGGGGGTGGATGTCCACCAGGAATGGGATGTACCTGGGAGCCCTAGAAGGTCAACAGGAGGAACATGGACAACAGCACGTTAGTGCTTGCATCACCATGCTGATGTCCAACACTGCCCACCATTTTTTTTTAACATGAACGTGTCACCCTTGATATTGAGGGGAATCAACTCCGGAAGCCTTATGAGGCGTGACTCCCTCTATTTCTAAATAGGCAAGTAGGTACTTGGGGTTAGTATACCCAGTTAGGTGGTGCTAACTGGAACAACCCTATAGAAGTGAATGGCTGTTTTGCTCACCTTGAGATTCAAAGTATTGTATTCAAGTTTCTCCATGGTTTCTGCAGCAGTTGCCTGAACCAGAAGAGCTACCACAGGAGTGGATTATTTCTCCAGCCCTTTAAGTTGCTCCAGATACCTCTGTAGGTTTTTAATTCCAGAAAAGTAAACTTTCATCCTTCTTAAATCAAAAAAGATGGATCCCTTTGGATTGGGTTGTAACAACATTTGATATGTAAGCACCAACTGAATATTCTCTGATGTTGTGCGACACATAAATAGTTGTACAAACTGACGTTTTGCTTTAGACGCCATTTTCTTGCGCAGGCGGCTTTTTCATAATTGATGGCATTATAAACATTGTTTAAAAAAATACATTTCACATAAAGTGACAAAGCTCGAAATATGCGGCCACAGTTTTAGACTGACCGGTGTCTTAATTAGTTATAGTTAATACAGGACAGAAACACCACAGCACAAAAAAACAGAACGCATCACCAACAAAATTCTGCACTGCACATGTGTACACACATTCTTGTTACCTATTATCACCGCTAGGATTCTGTTTTCATAACACAGTGGTAAACGGTGATTAGAGCAAGCACTGCCTTAAATTACCACCAATAGCATGAAATAGCTCAAAGTAAACTTGTTTTGTGAACTGAACGTAAAACTTTTGGGCCTTTTGGGACTTGGGAGAACTGTAGCTTGACTTGGTTTGTGTGAGAGTCTGGACTGGAAATAGTCACTCAGTATAAGTACTTGGAGGGCAAATTGCACTTCCTCTTGAACTGAGAACCCCATCTTAAGGCTCCTGCAAGTAGGTGGGCGAGATACTACAACAGCTTAGCTCGCTTTAGCAAGTTTAACGATGCTTTCCGCTACTGAAAGTCTTTGAGTCAAACGTGGTACTGATGTATTGTTCTACTGATTTTTGTCATACATTCGGAGGTACATTATATTTGATCAAAAGCAAGGAACCGAAAAAGCTTTTTTGTATGTCAGCCCTGCAAGGCCACAGTGTGGATTGAAGCTGAAACTGTGTATTCCGGCGCCCTCAAAGAGAGTTGGTAAAGTGTTACTGAAAATCTTGATAGACTTTGCAGTGATGTGGATGACACTCTGGCAGCTTCAATATGGACGTCATGTGACTGTTTTTTGGGTAACTCTAAAACCCTTACACCGACCAGTGTTAACACACTGACATCCTCTTATAAGTGGCGAAGCTAACAGTGCCTTCTCCTGGCGGACACAAGTCTGCCTTGATCCCCTCACAACCTCCACCAGCCCTTTTCCTAACACTCTCTGCCTGCACAGAACAGATGGGACATGTCTGTATTTTTCTCCCAGAAATTGTGAATAAAACACAAAGAAAAGGAGGCAGTATCCCCGCGTCTGCAAAGTTATTCCCAATTCTGGATAGTAATTGGTGGATTTTGGTTCCGGACTGCCAGCCACAATCTGGAATTACAACCCTCCGTAATCACCATAACAAAATCTGCCAAACTCCTATTGGTAGCCAGTGAGGTAGAGACATCCAGAGATCTTTTTGATTTCTCTAAAGACTCATGAGAAGCAACCATTCCGGAAACCATTCATAAAGCAAGTGTTCACTATGACCTGAGCGAAGTAGAAAAACTGAAGGTGGGGCTAGTATTGGTCAACAGCTACAACTCACTTTCTCCTCAAATTTATTTAACATCTGGCCTTCCATCATTCACACATAAGTTATTCTTAAACTTAAGCAATTCTACTTCATCGATGTCTTGGAAGGCATTGGGCATTGGAAAAAAGTGTTTGTTATAATTTATATAAGCCTTTCTGTCAGTATATTTTAGAAATTGGGTCTCCTTAACGCATTACACTTACTGTATGCCCTGTTACAAAACACCTATAAATCTGCTTTCCGCCCAGATAAAGCTCTTTTATTATGTTTGAGTGTCTCATCTGGTTAATCCTCACATTTCCAGTGGTACCCCCCTCGCCACATGCTCTCGTCTTCTGGAGCAGCAGATGTATTCCATCAGAAATTAATGATGGCTTTCACATGTGTTATGGCGAGATTACCACTCTCTGGCGTATGTTCTGCATCTGGCAATAGATTATTTCACTGCTCTGATCCGTGTCCTTCGTCTCAATATTGAGCCATGACAATCTATGGATGTACCAATCTCACAGCAAGACTTGAAATCTAACTTGCAAGACCTCCCTCACTGTAAAACATCGGGATCTGATGTCATTTCAGCTGAATTTTACTACGTTTGCCCAGCAGTTGGGACCTAGATTGGGGCAATCTATGATTCATCTTTTGAGTTTGGTTCTCTCCATCCTTCTCAGAACAAGACTATTATTTCCACTATGTTGAAACCTCATAAAGATCCATCAGCTATAGCCTCTTACCATCGATGTCAATCTTGAATAAAGTTATAAAATCCTTACCAAAGTGCTAGCTTGCTTCCTTACACATAAACTCCCTGACTTCATACATGAGGACCAATCTGGTTTCATCTTGGACGTAATACCTCCCTTAATCTTTGTCTGTTATGGAGTTGTTTCCAAATGCTGCATGTGGCATATTCGACTTTGAAAAAGGTTTTAATTCCATTTATTGGGTACACAAAGACATGTAATTCTTTGGGCTGGGCCCATTCTGGTATAAATGAGTGTGCATTCACTATGCAAACACTTCAGGTCATGTAAAGACTGGGCAATGCATTTCTGATTCTTGGGCCATAGGTAGGGGTACTCGGCAGGGGTGACCACTGCCCCAGTATGATTCGCAGTTGCCATGGAAGTCCTCACAGCTCGGCTGCAACTTCTTCGAGTACAATGGGGCACACTGATTTGTGATTTTACACATGTGGTATCTTTACGTGTTGGTGATTTAGGGCCATATGTACGAACACATTTTCCCATTGACACAGAATGGGAAAAACCCTTTGCTACATCTGGCCCTTAATGCTATATGTAAGGGATGCGAGCATGGACCTCTCCACAGTTGCCCGACTTCTGGATCACTTTGCTGCACTTTGTGGCCTCACAGTGAATTGGTCCCATCCATGAGTTTTTCCCCTGCACTTAAGGTGTGAGTTCCCACTGCACATACAATTGGACCCTACACTACTGTGTAAAGAGGTGACATTCAGATCCATGGAAATTAATATTTACCGATCGCCCTCACATCTACATGATGGTAACCTGGGCAGAACGGTCTGGCCTCTTCTCAGGCAAGTTACACTTTGGCCCTTCCTTTCCATTATCAGTCATGGGGCGAGTTGCATTGGTAAAAATGGTAGTTCTTCCTTGCCTCTTTTATTACTTTGCAAATCTACCTCCACTTATTCCGTGTCCTTCTTCAGAGACCTGGACAAATCACTGATTGCTTTAATAATTTGGGGTGCAAAGCACCTGTGAGTGGCTCTCCTTATCTTGAAATTACCCGTTGAGGCAGGTGGCCTAGCGCTCCCGGATTTTGAGCACTATTATTTAGCGGTCCAGGTGCAGTGGGTCGCTCAATTGCTGGTGACCAATCCTTGTGTGAGACTGGGCTCAGCATCACTACCTTCTAGGGAAGTTTATTTCAATATCCTCTGTTTCCCTCCAAATGTTCTCACTCGCACTTCCTCAGGGTGTTTCAAATGGCGCTGCCCTGCCTTGTGCGATTCAGCAGCCAGTTACCACCCTTTGCACCAGCTATTCCTCTGCTTGGCATTCCCACTCGGTCCGGATGGATACATTCTGGTCAGATTATGCCATTGACCAAATCAGGTCTGTTGACGCTCGTAAATCTTTTGTCGTTGGCGAACTATTAGATTTATGACAGATTATAATCTTCCCTTAAAGCAGTCCCTCGCCTATCTGAATGTGTTAAAAAAAATGGCGTAAAATCTATTTCAAATTAATGTTTTTGAACGTAATACGTTTAAAGTATATCGGGTGCTTTACACTTTTATGGGACCTTTTTGCGGCATTGGGCCCAGTCCAGGGCATCACGGATTCCTGGGGATCTGATGTAGCAAAGAGATGTCATTATACCGAATTGCGTAAAATACTGGGATACCTCTGAAAAGCGTCATGCCATGCCCGGTTTTCAGACATTAAGTTCAATATCCCGAATCGGGCCTACCTAAGACCCAACTATACTAATCAAATATACCCCGAAGCAGTCCCCGATGTAAATCACCAGACGTTGACCTCTTGCGTATTCTCTGGTCCTGTCTCCTGTTACCTTGTATTGGGCAACTATTATCCAGATTTTTACGGCCACGACGGGTCATACATGAATTCCCCAGAGGTGGATTTGCTAGGCTTATTTCCTCGTGCTAAACTAGAGAGCGCCTCCACTAGATTTATAGCCCTTGCTCTGCTTTTCGCAAAGCAATATTACCATATATTAGAAGAGTCAGCTCCCTCCGTCCACTGAGACACTTGCGAGGTTTCACTCTCTTGGATTCAGCCCCACAATACATAGTTACACAGGGAAGAACGGGCTGGGCTGAGGAAATATTGTACTGCTCAGACCTGGGATACTCTGGTGGAGGAATTCAAGACCTGCATCCAGTGGTTAATTTGTAAATAAAAACGTGCCGGTGCTCAGGGCGTTGCTCCGAAACTCAAGGGCGCTGCAATTAAATGTGCAAGCACAGAATACTAAAGCAGCCTAATCCCAAAGCCATCTCGGGCCTCTTTAATACGTTTACAGCCACTGCCTGCCCCTTCAGCTCACTCCTGCAGCTTTCTGCGTTCTCCTTTGTGACGCTTTCAGTCTTTATCTTCCTCGATATTTGCCATTAGTATATTTCCCTCACAGTAAATGCTTAATGCAAAAAATAAGTTTCGCGCCCGAACCCCCCCCCCCCCCCCCCCCAAGTAAGTGCCGGTGCACCCCACCGGCAAACACAGGCTCAAATTCATCACTGCCTGCAACAGGAATGGTAGTCGCCCGTTCTAAATTTCCTCCCCGGCGCACTTTCACTGTTTTTATTGCTTGTTTTGACGGCACTTTCTACGAGCCTACTTTGCTATCATGATGGGCACCCACCCCCGTTCTGGTGTGGCTTCAGTTAACCCTCCTCCTGTATTTTCATTTTACAAAGACACTTTAGATGAGTTGAATGTTATTCTGTTTTGGCGCTATGTGCTGCTGTGGGGAGGGTGGAATAGGGCGAGTTGTTTGAGGCTGTTTCCTGCACTACGAAGATGGTGCTTATCAATCAACTTCTCGATGGTGCACAGTTGAAGCTGCCACTTCACATCGCTAAATAACTTTGTGCTGTCATCCTGCATCCCACTTAATTATAGGCACCACAAAAATCTTTAAAAAAGAGCTGCTCAGCTAACAAAATTGTCTAGGGAGTTGTAAAATGTGAAAGAAGTAATGAAGCTTAAAGCCGGCATGTACTGCCTTGTTTAAGTGTTACTGGCCACAGAGCTGTAACTAACAAAATGCATTCCAGCTATTTTATCTTTCTGTATTCAAACTGTATTTGTGGTCTTGCTGTGTGCATTTCTTTTGTTATGAACCACGACTGAGTGCTTAATAAACGTAGTTATCATATGTATATGGGCGTGTAAGTTATGTCGATCTAAAGTACATGTTGGAATAAAATGATGTCTATCTAAAGTGAATGTGATTGCAGTGGTAGTGAGGTAAGTGCAAATTGAGGTGTCCGCGATGAATAAAAACGCGGGGAGAACAAGGATGCTATATATTTACATAACTGCTAGAAACAGTTCATGCTACATTTTTGCCTTTGGAATAGTGAAAAGGCCACTTGCTTTCTTCCAGGTTTCTCTGCAAAAGCCTACGCTAAAACGTGAGTGGTTGGGACCCTTGAACAGAAGTAAACTATTTTAGTGTGTTATCAATGAGTCTGAATGAACTCTGATCAGTGCTTTGTTTTTCTCCATTAGGCACAAAAACGTGAAGAAATCCTAGCTCTGTTGAGAACCCAGCGAGAGGAAAGGCTCAAGGTGAGGCTTTAGGTCACCACAGCAAGAAAATAAATTGAACGTATTTACAAACCCCAAAGAACACACTCATTTGTTTCTAGGTTTTGCCTCGTTTAAATGTATAAAGTTCAAGCAGTAGTCCTGCCAGCCTGGGCCTCTCCCCATCTGCAGGTCCCATTTTAGAATTGAGATTTGCAGACAAGAAATGGGCACTTTCAAAATTATTTTTAAAACACGTGAAAACAGAAATCATGTGACTGTCTCTCCATTGTTAATCGTGTTAAGAAGCCAACGCGAAACGGCTAAAAAGAAATCTGATTTCATTAAAAATGCTGGTGTGCACACGTGCTTGAGCTTTAATACAAGTGTTTTCAGATTAATGAATAGTTCTCTATGATTTCTTAAGATGCTAAAGCTTAACAGGCATCCAAATCCAAGTTCGCGTTTACTGGATAAACGGATGTCGAAATGTACTAGTGGCAATTGAACTTCATCACAAAATAATTATGAATAATATCAACCAGATTGTAAAAAATCTATTTGCAGACGGAAATGTTAAAAACAATGTAAAATCCGGGGCCTAATTTACAACGCTCTGTTCTCCCAGAGAGCTTCCTCATGCGTGTCCATTGTGCAAAACTCGGCTTGAGGTTGCTGTACAAAAGTGAAAGCCATAGGCCCTCATTACAAGCTGGACAGAACAGAGTGGCATATTTACTACAACAGGGTGATGTATTTACAATGACATTCCGCCCTTATAGCACATTTCCAAAATGAAGAAAGTCAGCCTGAGGTAACTAAAAAAAGTCAGAGAAAAGTTAAAACGGGGAAAAACCTTTTCCACGAAAATATGTTTTTGTGGAAAATGTAAATGTTAATTTGAAAAGGGTTTCAGTAGTCTTGTATGTCTACCATGACCCAGCACTTAAAAGGGAAAAAAAGGACGATGACGGAGGAAGACGCAGACAGCAATCAGCAATACGAAGGGAACCGGGGTGGGTATAGACGATGAAGGGTGGCATAGATGATGTAGGGGAGGTCTTTAGGGATTAGTAAAAAAACAGAGCAAAATAGAGATGGAGTAAGAGCAGCACATCTGGTAAAAGTTACTTCCAAAGGGAAATTCAAGGTCTGACGAAGAACTGTCATTAGAAGCATTTTCTTCAAGTTAGTTTTGTGTGAGGATCACAGGTAACTGCTCACCAGAAAATGGTATATACATCCTGTTCTGAGTTTTCAACCTAGAAAATGAGCCTTAACCTGCCGAATCAGTTTTTAACACACCTAATTCTAACTCTCCATGTTAGATTTTTTCTGGGTCTTTTACCTTCATTGAACTGCGGCAGATCTAACCTGCTGGAATATAACAGGAAACACTTCAAAGGTGCGTAATCATCATATAACTCGTAATTCCAATCCCAGTGAGTAAGGAAGAGGGTTATTGATTGATGAGGTGTAACACCTTCGCAAGCAACAACCACCATCCTTGTCTGGGTGTACCACAAAAGTCACCTTATTGACCTGTGTTTAACACAAGACAAATGCCAATCAGTTGATCCAGAGTTATGAATTTTTAAAGTTTTTAGTGAAACCTTGCAACACCTAAAAGTCCAAGGGCCTGATGTCGATCTTGACTGTGCCGGTCCTGAGAAGACTGTTAAGGTAACTGTGTTCCACCCGCTATAGTTAGATGTATTGCGGCTGAGCTGAAGACTGCCAGGGCGAAGCACCCTTCTTAGCCGTTAGGCAGGTGGGTTCCAGCCAGCCATATTTACATGTTACAGTTGGACAAGCAGTGTACTACCGGTGGTTTGCTGACAGAGGGAGGACATTGCTGGACTCAATGGACATCAAACACTGGCAGTGACTGTGAAATCCAGATAAGTCACACATTCTATCCTTCACACATGTATCCCCCTGCATCACACATGAGACAACACACCACATACACACCAATATCCATTGCCATTCCAACACAACATGTACATGCCGCAAACACACATACACGTAGATCCATGACCCAATAAACACACACTAGTGGTACTGCACCCACACACAACACCACCAACACAACCACAAACTCATCTACACAAACACACACGCACAACTACACACATCACAATAGCGACCGTCGCACAACAACATGCACCTGAATTCTGCAGGTAGCAACACAACACACAACACAATATACCACAACAATGTCCACACCATATGCAAGTGGCACACATACTGGCACAACCACATCACCCACTACACCTCCCTCTATCTCACACAGGCAATTGCATCACACACATACATACATGTACTGACCCAAACACACAACTCGAAGTACAACATGACAGGTACAGGTTCCCTTGCAATAAACACATATCAGCAACAAAAGGCGACTCAGGAGAAGAGTTGAGGTTTCACCCCCTTTTCCCTTCATCTGCCAACTCAGAAGTGGAGATCGTACTGCCACTTTTTGCTTGGTGGCAAAGCACATCCAAGTCTGCTGCTCGGCTTTAAGTGTGGCTGGAGTCCCGCAGTCAGCCACACTTTCCTATGGCGCTGTAGAGGCGGATTGGAATGCTTGGTGGAGTCAGTGGGACTGGGGCTGGTTAAAGTCTATGGGACCGTCAACATCTAAATCCAGTGGGCGGACCCTCATGGTAGCGGATAGGTTTTCAGTCGACAACTCAACAGGTGGACCATTACCGCCAAGATCTAAATCCGGCCCCTAGTTGCCGACCCTGGATATCTGCTCTAGTGAGACTGGGGAAAAGTCAAAAGCTAAGGCCAACTGCAGTGGAGCATGGTTCGGATACAGGAGTAGAGTGGACCCGGTTTCTGCTTACCTTTGGGCGTAGAAGAAATAAAAAAAAAAGTCTAGGAGAAGGTAGAGTTCAGTGGGGCAAGGCACCAAGCTGTGTCCGAGGATGAGTTGTCTTCAGCAGGGAGCACTGGACTGACACTGTCGAGCTTGTGAAGACTTTTATCTTTAGATCTAGACAACTTTTTGGAAGTGAAAAACCTCCAACGGGACCAAAGCTGCAAGCTGTAACTAAAGAGAGCGTCATGAGGCTGGATACGGTCGCTAGGAATGTCCCACTGAACAGGAATTGCTGCTGCGGCGAAGAGCGTAGCAGTAGCTACCACAAAGTCTGGCCAAACGATGGTGCATCATGGGCAGATTGACTGGCAGGACTTCTGGAACTTTTTGCTGTGGGGTTTGGCAGGAACAGAACCTCTAACACCACCTCCAAGGATCCTGGGCCCTGGGGGCACCACTTGGTGGGTAAGGATTCACTCCAGGAGAGGTTAGGTGCAGGGCACAAGGTTTCTGGAGCTTGTTGTGCCTCTGTAGTTCACACAGGAGGCCAGCCAACTAGCCCTTGGAGTCACTCTGGAGTGGGTTCAAGGAGATGGTTCTCTCATCTTCAAGCAGAAAAGCAGGCCTCAAGCAGCAGGACCGTTTCTGGTTACAGAAGGGCTGTCCTCTGAATAGCAATGCAGTTCACAAGCAGCAGGGCAGTACTCTGAAGTAAAAAAGAGCCCTTCTGAAATATTCCACAGATCCAGGAGTGTACTGAAGAGGTGGTTCAGAAAGTCAAATTTTTATACCTGGTGCAGGCGTTTAAAGTGGGTTTGGAAAGTTCTGCTTTTCCCCTTCCAAAGCTTCCTGTATCATAGGGTGACAAAAGACTGGTGTCAGGTTCTTCTTGTGTGTGTGTGTGTGTGTGTGTTGGAGGCAGCAATCTAAAATGCAAGTTGGGCAGGGAACAGCTATGCCTTACTTTTCCTGGCAGGCTGGCCCATCCTACCAGCTAGTCCCCATTTGTCTCACTGTCTGGGAGGAATACACAAAGGCAACTGCCAAGCTATTCACCCATGTGACCCAGACTGCAGGCAGTAGACACCAAGTGGTTAGGACAAGATAATACCATCTTTCTAAAAGTGGCATTTTCGGAATAGTGATTTAAAATCCAACTATAGCATTAAAGAGTATTTTAAACTACAATTCATTTGAGTCCAAACATGTTCTTCCTATCTGTTCCCAATCAAATGTTAGCACTTATTAAATGTAATAAAGTACCCATTGCTATCCAATGGGAGAAATAGTCCTTACAGAAGTAAAACAATGAATTCAGGATTTTATTTCTCTACCAGGACATGTAAAAGACATGCTTACGTTTTAAATAGAATGCCCTCTGCCCTAGGGACTGTTCAGAGCCTACCTTAGGTGTGACTTATATGTATAACATTTAGGTTTTAGACCTGGCAAAAGGTTTATTTTGCCAGGTCGATATGGTAGTTTTAAAACTGCACTACATGCCATAGTGGCAGGCCTGAGACGTGTGAAAGTGCTCCTTAAGTGGGTGGCAAAATGAGTGCCGCAGGCTCACTCCTAGCATTTAATTTGCAGGCCCTGGGTACATGTAGTACCGTATACAAGGGACTTATAAGTAAAATCTATATGCCAATCAGATGTAATCCAATTGTACCAAGTTTTAAGGGGATGTCCCAAGCACTTTAGCACTGGTTAGCAGTGGTAAAGTGAGCAGTCTTAATGCCAACAAAAACAAAATTCAGAAAACAGGAGATGTGAAGGCAAAATGTTTGGGGAAAGATTTCAGGTCTAATACAGTGCAAGCTTCTGTTTGTACTGGGATCCAAATTTAGCCCTAAACGTGTTATGAGGGCAATAGTAGCAATCTGTCCCTAGTGATCTTTAACAAATCATGCTACAGGTTGGTCCATATGAAATTCAAATAGTGCTATGAATTAAAGCACAGTCTTTCCTGCACATTTTACCAGACAGAAGAAAACACCAAGAAAGCTAGTTTATAGTGTGGGTTGCAAGATACATAGATCTCTGTATAACCTTCAATGCTCTGGTTTCAATCCACACAGGACCATATGTGCCTTTTATCCTTCCAAACGCTGATGAAAGGCAAGATCTTTGAGTTTGTAGTAAGAATAGCACCTACTTTTCATGCGTCTGGAAACTATTGAATTTATTACTTGGGCTAAATTATGAACAGATGAATAGACTATAATTGCTACAATTGTCAGGGTTCATCAAGCAGAGTGCATTTTTAAACCAACAGTCACCCTTGCTACACTTTAAAAAAATGCCGTGCTACATGTATTTCATATGCCTTTGCATGTACTCTGCCCTGTTAATAGAAGGGGGCGTATTACAATCAATTTTCCTGAATATGAAGTGCTCAGCGTATAGGTCCATTTAAGATATGATAGGGACATTTGAGAGAGAAAAAAAGTCATATGTGTTTTAACACAACCCAATTGTACAGTAAAATATGAGCTTCAAGGTTAAAGAGGTAATCTTTGACATTTATCAGCGATTTTTAGACTCTTTCCAATACTAATGGCCTTATTACAACCTTGACAGAGGGGTTTCCTCCATTACAAATGTGACGGATATCCTGTCCGCCGTATCACGATCTCCATAGAACATAATGGGATAGACGGGATACCCGTCACATTTGTGATGAAGAAAACCTCTCTGTCAAGGTCGTAATAACGCCCTAAGTGTTTTCTTTTTTTTTTTTTTTTAAGCTCTTTAAGTTCCAGAACTAAATGTTGCTTTCTTGGACGCAGCGGTTTCAGTAAGTGTTTACTGATGCCCACTGCTTACAAGGAATTATCTAAACTGAGTTATTATGAGTCTGGACTAACAAATACAAGTCTAGTAGGGCCTCAGCCATGGCAAAGATTCAGGATGATCTCTTTGTAAATAATTTCCGGTAAAATTTGCTATATGAACTTTTATTTTACATGACTATCCTGAAAATCTGGGGTGGATCCAGCCGCCTCGGAACCTACATTGGACACACATACTGTACATTGTATTCTACAATCCTGCCATAAAAAAATTAGTTACAAGACAAATGACGCAACAACCATGGGTATATCTATATTACAAACCATGAGACATAGAGACAGAGAATGTAAGCCAGCCGCAAATAAAATTAATTTGTTGATTGCTAGTGATGTAAGCGTATTGTAGAAAAAAAACTTCCATTTCAGCAAATATAAATGACCAATCCCTCCCTTTTTAGGTCTAGCTACAGACCGCTTTAGCTGTCTGTTGCATTAGTTCTTGTCTTTAATCCAGCTAAAAGTAGTATAGAGAGAGAGTGGACTTTAGGTCAGACCTCTTCAGCCATGGCTTTCATGTCTTTCTCATGTTCTGCTATTACTTGGGGGAGTCTATCCATCAAGACCATCACATTTTGAGGATGGTTACATCAAGCAGGTCTTTTTCAAACCACAGAGGCAACATGGTGTGTCGCTTTACCTGGTATGTGTTCTTTGATATATTTTTTTTTTGGGTGCAATTATATTTTAATTTTTGATTTCTGCTTTACGGTTCTACATCTTGATGTTTGAATGTTTAAGCCTGTCATAAATTTTCATATAAGGCTTTAGATATTGCTGCGTGGTGCATTGAATCAAGGGGTGAAATCAGATAACAGTGCCCTACACTGAGAATTTCAAATCTGTTAATGAACTCAAGGCCAGTCATGGTTTCTCATTTCCAGGCATACTCTTGATACACAGCTGCTCTATGGTGTTCAGCTTTACCATTGTTCGCTACCTGGATGTAGCTGTTATTAGCGCAGTGCAGTAACACCAGGACCCAAAAAGATGAAAAATCCACTGCACACCAGTTATGATTGTCATTTACTATCCAACTAGATGAAGCAAACAGGCTTCTTGTATTCTCCTTCACTGGGGCGAAGAACACCCTGGCAACGCCACTCCTTCCTTCTTAATAAAGGAGTGTTTTCAGAAAATCCTGGAATCAAAGTTGGCTCTTTTTGGCCCTGGTACTAGGTGGAAGTGTTACACAATCTCTAACTGCATTTGGTGCTTCTCTAAAGTGAACAAGTGGAGGTGTGGATACCCATTTATGAAATAGGTGCCTGCTTATTGCAGTATTAAGAAATTATTTATTTCACAACTCGAAGCGGCATTTGTTTAGAGAGGGTTTGAACTGTGACGTAGCTTGCTCAGGAGGATTGGGTGGGATTGGGAGGAGGGGGTCATATTTTCCAACAATCACGCTGGTGAAAATATATTTCATGAGAGGCGGGGGGGGCTTAAGGAGCATTAGGAAGGGAGAGGAGTGCAGATTGTGAGGGACACATCAACTCAATATTTTGTAAAATAATCATTTTTTAAGATCTTTAAAACAGAGATGACAGAATGTGTGTGTGTTTGTCTACGTGTGTGTGAATCCCAAGTAAAATCCGACAAACACCTCACCAGACCTGCCTTAAGGCACCTGTACCCAACTATTTAAGACAGAGAACATTTATAACACCCCAAGCAACCCCCTGAACATACTTCCTTGAGTTTGAATATGCAGTATTATACTTCCAAAAATTCCATCACATTCACAAAATTTCTCTAAATTCCCGAAAAGACGTGTTTGTTGGGGGAAAGAATGCTAAAAAGGAGAAATTGTCTTAAATGAATTGCACACAAAAGTGGCATCTTTTGAATATTTTTGTTCTGTAAAATCCGTGTGCCAATCATAGGAGTTTTTTCACTTGTTTTGGTGAAACGAGATACCCCTCAGATTGGCCTGAAATGGATTTCCTCTCAAAGAAAAACTTGACTTTTGGCAAAGATGTAATTGAAAAACAAAAAAAAAGTACAATTTCAATAAATAGCAAAATGATGAATTTCACTAAGTTACGAGAGTGAAGATTAGGTTTGGTATACTCCTATTACAGTGTAGCTTCAGGTCTGAACTCGAGTTTGCCCTTGTTTTTAGATCTGACATCAGAGTGCAGCAGTCATCTGCCTGTATGTAATCAACAATAAACAAATAAAAAACACTACTGTGAGAGAGGCTTTGGCCTCACCAACAGCATTTCCTAGGGCGTCCACTAAAAGAATAGTTCTTATATTGCACTTTGTGCATTGTAGGAAATCTTATGCTTAATATCGAGAACTGATTTGGTGATTGTGACAGGCCAGTGAGGCTATAGGCCTGATCTGTTTATTTTACTAAGGTATGGCAAAGGCAGAAACCTCACAGATTAATATAGTGGACAAATATTTTGGGGTTCATAACCCTCTCCGACAAACTCTGGGGTAAAAGACTTGCACAGTGAGAATTATTGTTCGTTTCTGTTAGTGGGAATTGTAGCTTACTTTGCCAACTGTAATTTGATATGTATTTGTACTTTTATGATTAAAAATGGTCCTAATTATTTCACTTAGAAAAATTATGTCCAGTGCGTATGTGTAGGATGGTAGCCTCTTTCTAGCCTTGTTACCCCCACTTTTGGCCTGTTTGTGAGTACATGTCAGGGTGTTTTTACTGTCTCACTGGGATCCTGCTAGTCAGGGCCCAGTGCTCATAGTGAAAACCCTATGTTGTCAGTATGTTTGATATGTGTCACTGAGATCCTGCTAGCCAGGACCCCAGTGCTCATAAGTTTGTGGCCTATATGTGTTCCCTGTGTGGTGCCTAACTGTATCACTAAGGCTCTGCTAACCAGAACCTCAGTGTTTGTGCTCTCTCTGCTTTTCACAGTTGTCACTGCAGGCTAGTGACTGTCTTCACCAATTCTCATTGGCGCACTGGAACGCCCTTATAATTCCCTTGTATATGGTACCTAGGTACCCAGGGTATTGGGGTTCCAGGAGATCCCTATGGGCTGCAGCATTTCTTTTGCCACCCATAGGGAGCTCTGACAATTCTTACACAGGACTGCCACTGCAGCCTGAGTGAAATAACGTCCACGTTATTTCACAGCCATTTTTCACTGCACATAAGTAACTTATAAGTCACCTATATATCTAACCCTCACTTGGTGAAGGTTAGGTGGCAAGTTACATAGTGTGTGGGCACCCTGTCACTAGCCAAGGTGCCCCAACATTGTTCAGGGCAAATTCCCCGGACTTTGTGAGTGCGGGGACACCATTACACCCATGCACTACATATAAGTCAATACCTTTATGTAGCGTCACAATGGTAACTCCGAACATGGCCATGTAACATGTCTAGGATCATGGAATTGTCACCCCAATACCACTCTGGTATTGGGGGGACAATTCCATGCATCCCTGGGTCTCTAGCACAGAACCCGGGTACTGCAAAACTGCCTTACGGGAGTCTCCACTGCAGCTGCTGCTAACCCCTCAGACAGCCCAGTCCCAGGAAGGCAGAACAAAGGATTTCCTCTGAGAGAGGGTGTTACACCCTCTCCCTTTGGAAATAGGTGTGAAGGGCTGGGGAGGAGTAGCCTCCCCCAGCCTCTGGAAATTCTTTGATGGGCACAGATGGTGCCCATCTCGGCATAAGCCACTCTACACCAGTTCAGGGATCCCCCAGCCCTGCTCTGGTGTGAAACTGGACAAAGGAAAGGGGAGTGACCACTCCCCTGACCTGCACCTCCCAGGGGAGGTGCCCAGAGCTCCTCCAGTGTGTCCCAGACCTCTGCCATCTTGGATACAGAGGTGTTTTGGTGCTCAATGGACTGCTCTGAATGGCCAGTGCCAGCAGGTGACGTCAGAGACCCCTCCTGATAGGTGCTTACCTCTTTCAGTAGCCAATCCTCCTTTCTCAGTAGCCAAACCTCCTTTTCTGGCTATTTAGGGTCTCTCCTCTGGGCTATTCCTCAGATAACGAATGCAAGAGCTCACCAGAGTTCCTCTGCACTTCCCTCTTCGACTTCTGCCAAGGATCGACCGCTGACTGCTCCAGGACGCCTGAAAAACCGCAACAAAGTAGCAAGACGACTACCAGCAACATTGTAGCGCTTCATCCTGCCGGCTTTCTCAAATGTTTCCTGGTGGTGCATGCTCTGAGGGCTGTCTGCCTTCACCCTGCACTGGAAGCCAAGAAGAAATCTACTGTGGGTCGACGGAATCTTCCCCCTGCTAACGCAGGCACCAAACTTTTGCATCACCGGTCCTGTGGGTCCCCTCTCATCCTGACGAGCGTGGTCCCTGGAACACAGGAGCTGGGTCCAAGTGTCTCCCACAGTCCAGTGGCCCTTCTGTCCAAATTTAGTGGAGGTAAGTCCTTGCCTCCCCACGCCAGACAGCAAACCTGTTTACTGCGTGATTTGCAGCTGCTCCGGCTTCTGTGCACTTTTCCAGGACTTCCTTTGTGCACAGCCTAGCCTAGGTCCCCAGCACTCCGTCCTGCATTGCCCAACTCGCTGAGTTGGACTCCGACGTCGTGGGACCCTCCTTTGTGACTCTGAGTCAACCGCTGTCCTCAGATCTTCTAAGTGCCTGTTTTAATACTTCTGTGGGTGCTGCCTGCTTCTGTGGGGGCCCTCTGAGTTGCTGAGTTCCCCCTCTGTCTCTCCCTCCAAGGGGCGATATCCTGGTCCTTCCTGGGCCCCAGCAGCACCCAAAATCCTCAACTGCGACTCTTGCAGCTAGCAAGGCTTGTTAGCGGTATTTCTGACTGGAAACACGTCTGCAACCTCCAGCACACCGTGGGACATCTTCCATCCAAAGGAGAAGTTCCTAGCCCTTTTCGTTGTTGCAGAATCTTCAGCTTCTCCCACCCAGAGGCAGCCCTTTTGCACCTTCATCCGGGGTGTAGTGGGCTCCTGCCCCCCTGGACACTTTCGTGACTCTTGGACTTCGTCCCCTTCCTTTACAGGTCCTCAGGTCCAGGAATCCATCTTCAGTTTTTTGCTGGTGCTTGTGGTTCTTGCAGAATCCCCTATCTTGACTATACTGTCTTTCTGGGGTAGTAGAGTAAGTTTACTCCTACTTTTCAGGGTCTTGGGGTGGGGTATTTTGGACACCCTTACTGTTTTCTCACAGTCCCATCGACCCTCTACAACCTCCCATAGGCCTGGGGTCCATTCGTGATTCGCATTCCACTTTTGGAGTATATGGTTTGTGTTGCCCCTAGGCCTATGTCTACCTATTGCATCCTATTGTGATTCTACATTGTTTGCACTACTTTTCTTACTGTTACTTACCTGTTTTGGGTTTGTGTACATATAATTTGTGTATATTACTTACCTCCTAAGGGAGGGTATCCTCTGAGATACTTTTGGCATATTGTCACTAAAATAAAGTACCTTTATTTTTAGTAACTCTGAGTATTGTGCTTTCTGATGATATTGTGCTATATGATATAAGTGGTATAGCAGGAGCTTTGCATGTGTCCTAGTTCAGCCTAAGCTGCTTTGCCATAGCTACCTCTAACAGCCTAAGCTGCTAGAAACACCTCTATTCTACTAATAAGGGATAACTGGACCTGGCACAAGGTGTAAGTACCACAAGGTACCCACTATAAGCCAGGCCAGCCTCCTGCAGTATGCTTTGGCCTGTTTATTATGAAAGACAAGTTTTGGTGTTGGATACCCCCACCCCCTCTGACAAACCCTGGGAGAAGGATATTCTCACTGTGATATTCCTTGTTAGCCGTTCTTGCCAACTGTAATTTTGTATGTATTTGTAATTTTATGACTGTTCTCCTTATGTTTGCCCTGATGGAAAGCATATGCTCAATTCATTAAGTCTAAATTGGTTATGGTGACAAGTCAATGATGAAGACTATCGTTTTTATAGTTCTTTGCCAAAAATCATGTCACAGGCCATAGCTCTGATCTGTTTACCATGAAATATTCTAAGAAAGGCTGTAGGCTTGACTTTTAATGTGTAAAACATGTTATTTATTTAGGACTGATTTTTATTACACTGTATCAAAGACTGTGGACAGCCATTTTGGTGTATTGAATCTTGCAGATTACCATATTAGGGTAAGATTTCGGTGCAGGACACTCCCTCTAGCATAACCTGGAGAAAGAAGCTTTGCACTGTGAGAATCCTAGTTAGGCCCTCTTACTATATGTTGTATATTGTTGTGCTAATGATACTTTTATAGGTGTATGTCATTTTATGATTGCATTCCAGATCATTTCCTCATGAGGAAGCTTATGCTCAGTACATAAACATGAACTGGCTATGGCGGCAAACAAATGCTGAATGTTTTAGGCTTGCTTAGTTCATTGGAAAATTTTATGTCAGAGGCCTCTAGCAGATATTTTCATTATGAGAATCCATGACAAGGGCAGAAGACCTGATTTTATTTATTGTAAAACAAAGGGCAAATAGTTATTACACTGGGCTAAAGCTTGTAGAAAGGTATTTTGGTACATGGAGTAATCTTACAGGTTACTATAGTGGGCAAGGGGGTTGGCCATGGTGACTCCTCAGACAAATCGTGGGAGAAGATTTTCACTGTTAGAATACTTGTTTGGCACGCCATAAGAGGTGTTGTATATTGTTTTGCTAACTGTAATTTTCTATATTTTATGACTGATGCTTGCCTTGTGGGGAAGATTATGTTCAATAGGGCCAGTTAAGACAGTTATAGTGACAAGCTAATGCTAAAGGCTTCAGGTCTAAGTGGTTTATTGGTGAATGTTATGTCAGATAAACTCCACCATTGTCAGTCACAAACCCAGCTGCGAAAGGAGGGCGGTTATGTGTGGGGCAAGCTACCCCACCATGTAAAAAAAACCTATCTACAGTAACATCAACTGAAAGACATCCCGGCCTTTGGGAGAGAGGAGCCTCCTTCACGGAGAGCTGTGACTCCATGTGGTGAAAACCAGAGATCCCTCAAAGCTACAAAGCTGATCCACCTGCTTTCGACCTGGACCATCACCATCGGGACATGGAACATGAGGACAATGTACGAGACATAAAAGATTGCTCAAGCGGCAGCAGAGTTGAAAAAATACAACCTTGCTGTGCTGGGCTTCAGTGAGGGCAGATTGACACAGTGTGGACAGATAAGATTGGCTATAGGAGGAATGCTGCTGTGTTCTGGACACGAGGAAGAGAACACTTAAGGAGTAGCACTGATGCGAATGCCAGCTGGCAACAGAGATCTGATTGAATGGGAAGCTCACAGTGCCATAATCATCACAGTGACCTTCCACATAAAGTAAAAGAGGATCAAAATGAATGTTATCCAGTGCAATACATCTACAAATGACAGCAAAAAGAGGAAAAAGAACAGTCTTACAACCGACTCCAGTCCGTCCCGGAAAAATGCCTTGAGTGAGACATCACCATACTGATGGGGAATGTCTCACTGCCAAGACTGGAAGCGACAACCCTAGGTATGAAGAAGCCATGGGCACCCATGGCCTCGATGACATGAATAAGAATGGTGAAATACTTGCAGATCTTTGTGCCCTGAACAGTCTGGTGATAGGCGGTGGTGTATTCCCTCACAAAAGAATACACAAGGCAACATGAGTGTCACCAAATCATTCAACAGAGAATCAGATCAACTGTGTCTGCATTGCTAAGAAGTTCAGGAGGTCCCTGCAGGATGTGAGAGTGATTAGAGGAGCAAACGTGGTGTCAGACCATCACCTTGTCATGGCTATGCTAAAGCTGAAGAAAGGATGGATAGAACTGAAAAATCAATACCAGCATTATCACTTTGCCCTCCTCAAAGATGCACAGAAACTGAGTAAATACTCAGTCACCGTCAGTAACAATTTTCAAGTCCTGCAAGAGCTAGAGGATGACGGAGCCCCAGTAGAAAGTCAGTGAGAGAAGATCAAAGAAACAGTGACATCAACCTGCCAGAAGCTACGAGACTCTCTGCAAAATCCAATGGAGAATAGAAAAGAAAGCTGCAGTCAACACCAGCCAAAGAAGATCAGGAAAAGCAAAATCTCAAGGTGAGCACACCAAAACCAACAAGAAAGCGAAGAAAAGCTTAAGACCAGATAAGTCAAGATTCATCCATGCTCTTGCCACATAAGCCTAAAACCCAGGAAGGAGCAAGCCATGGAAACTTTAAAAAATGCTACAACATAACAAGGAAACCCTCCTGCAGATACAACAAGGCAGAAAGACATATTGAAGACAAAGCTGGGAAGACAAAAATGGGTAACGAAGGCCAACAATGAAGATGGGTGGAGCACGTTGAAGAACTGCTGAAACAGCCCATGCCACAGTGTCCATCAGACATATAGCCAGTTGTCAAGGGCTTGCCAATCGACTGTAGCAGACCAATCAAGGAAGAAATACTGCAAGCTATCAAACATCTGAGAAATGGGAAGGCAGTAGGACCTGACAACATTCCTGCAGAATTACTGAAGGCAGGCATTGAAACGCCAGTAGACATGCTCTACCCCATGTTTGGAAAGATCTGGGAAGAGCAAAAGGTGCCATCAGACTAGAAGGAGGGATATCTCATTAAGATCCCCAAGAAAGGTGATATGAATTACTGTGCAAACTACAGAGGGACAACTCTTCTATCATCCTCAGGCAAAGTGTTCAACAGAGTCATTTTGAACAGAATGAAGGAAGAAGTCGACACTCAGTTGCAAGGCCAGCAAGCTGGCTTCTGCAAACACAGATCCTACACAGACCACATTGCAATACTATGCATCATTATTGTGCATCATTGGAATAAGGCTCACCCCCTTTATATCAACTTCATAGTCTATGAGAAGGCATTCTACAACGTGGACAGATACTTCCTCTTCTATGTCAAATTCATCCACTATGAGAAGGCATTCAGCAGCATGGACAGATAGATCCTTTGGAAACTCCTCCGCCACTACAGTGTGTCAGACAATCATCGAAAAAACTATTTTTCTTTTTATTTTTTTTATTTTTTATTTACCTCGGGCTCCAAACGGAACCCCAATTTTTCCTGTAGAATGCTCTTTCTTTGTGGGGATGACCGCACAGGTATTTATTTTCCTTCAGGTTACCATGGTCCAAGGGCTTCATTTCATAAAACAAAACAGCGATATGTGTAATCATCGGAAATGTATGACCCCATTGTCTTTCTGCCAGATTTACCACCCATTCCAACCCATCCACTTCATAAAGTGAAGCCAGAACTTATTCGCCTTAGACATCTCATCAGCAAAATATATTTTGGATATATAGGAATCTGCATTAAGCCAGTCGGCACAGGTGAGGGGGACATCGGCTACCCACTTCCTGCATATTTTCCTTCGAGCCAATAAAATCATATTGAAAAGCAACTTGCTCTTGCTGCTATTCAAACTTACTGGCCACTCTGCTGCCCCAAAAATAATTAGGCTGAGATTTTGTAGTTGCATAACCGGAAAGTATTCTCCTCAGAGCTCCTCCGATAGACTCCATCCACAATATCCAACAGCTCCCACTATCATAATGACACTTCCTTCTTTCCTGGCAGTTTTTGCATCAGCTGTTCTTCCAGCTGGTTTGTTGTCCCCACTTCAAATCTCAAGCTCTGGATCCAACATTTTAACTTGAAGTACTTAAACCTAGAAATTTTTCCATCCATCGCCACATATAGCTTATCCCATGGGAGTAGCTTTCCATCCACTGTAAGATGGCCCCATGTTTGAATGCCTGCTGACTTAATTGAGAATGCCACTTTATCTTTAACACACTGCGGGGAACCCGGGGAGTCCCAAATAGTGGTAAAACTACTGTGATGCTACTGCTTCAAAACACTTCTCATACAGGATCACACCCAGGCCATTGCTTGTAATCTTTTTAACCTCATCTTCTTATAGTACTTTGTATCCCCAAATTTGAACAAGAAGTGGCCATTGACACCCGACCTCTTTTAAAATGGCTTTGAACATTGAACTAATCTGCAAACCATCTGGGCTATTAAAGAGCATTCTAGTCTTTTTCAGCTGAAATGCCCAAGCATAGTACTGCATGTCACACAGGCCACCCTTATTCATCTTTCTGCGGAGCTTCTTCCACAATATCATTGCACCGCTAAAGGCCCAAATGAAAACGTTCATAGTTTGTTGAAATTTGTCTGTCCTGTCCTTCTTAAAGTGCAAGGGTATTGTATTAAAGAGAAAAGTGAATTTGGGCAGGATGACCACCCTTCTGCCAAAAACCTTCAATGGAAGGTGAGCCCAACCCTTCATCAGTCTTCTCGTTTCTGTTAGGACTGTGGCAAAGTTTGCTTCAGGGATCTCATCTAGGTCTTTAGGCCCAGGTATTTCACCTTGTTCTTGATTAGATCAGTGTCCCTACCCTGGTTCCAGACCATAACCTCGTTTTTTCAGCATTAACTGAATATCCTAGGTAGGTTAGAGGTGTATACCATGAGATTTTCACCATGCACGGAGACTTTTTTCTCCCACCCGTTGCAGATGAAAGGGGAATGGAAGGCTCTTTCCTGAACCTTCATGCCAGAGGCTCAATGTAAAGGTTAAATAATAAAGGGGAAAGCGAGCACCCTTGCCTCATGACTCTAGTTATTTTGAAAGCTGAAGGGAGACTTCCATTTACCAGAATTCTTGCCGAGGGCGCCTAATAGATCAAGCGCAACAGCTCTACAAAAACATTTCGCCAGATGGTACCCAAATATGTCCAGTTTATCCTGTCCAGGGCTTTTGGAGCATCTAACGTTAGAACTGCTAATGGGATATTGAGGGTAGTGGCCAGATTGATTGAGCCGTTGAGGCCATATGTTAATTCATGCAAGGAGATTCCCCTTACAAAACCCTTCTGATCGTTATGCAACAGCCTGCCAATTACTCTAATGAACCTCTCTGCTAAGATCTTTGTGAATATTTTATATTCACTGTTTAAGCGTGAAGTGGGTCTGTAGGATTCACAGATGGGAGGATTTTTCCTGGTTTCTAAATTAATGTAACTTTGGCCTCATTCCATGATTGCGGTAACTGATTCCCTTCCTCAAAAATCTCCTCAAATAGCATTGGCATTATCAGTAGAACTGAATCGCCCAGTGCTTTGTATGTCTCCACTGGCAGGCCATAAGGGCCTGCAGCTTTACTCCCTTTACCTGACCTAATAACCCCCTTTACTTCTGCCTGGCTAATGCAATCATTCAGAGCAAGCTGGTCATAATTTCCAAGCTTAGGTGGGAAATCTACACCTATCCATTGATTACTCACCTCCTCAGGTATACAGGTCTGCAAAAAACCATGGAAAGCTTTCTGTATATCCTTGCTACTGGTTAGGTTTAGGCCCATCACTCCACATTTTATTTCCCTAATTATATTCCTTACTGCTTTAGCCTTCAATGCAAGTAGCTTCTCATGATTCTCCCCATAGTCGAATGGGTCTAGTTTATTCACTTCTTGTCTCTTTCTCATTCTGACCTCCAGTCGTGCTCTCAGCTGCTCTCTTAGTTTACGTAGCCTATTCTTTAACACTGGAGCCTCCTTGGTCTTTAGCTGTACTGCCAATAGCCCCTCTAGGTTCCTCATTTCGGACTCCAAGGTTTCAACCTCATTTTTTTTACCTCCTGTTCCTAACCCTGATAGAGTGGGGATCTTTCCCCTTAAGAAAGCCTTTAGTGAGTCCCATACCACTGCCAAAGGAGCAGTACCTAAGTTGAATTTAAGGTATTCCCCTGTCTACAAATGAAGGTTGTTAACCAAATCCTGATTTAGCAGTGCAATCTTGATTCCATCTTCTTGATTTGGGATTACAAATGGGCTTGAACTTTGATGCTATAGCAGTGTGGCCTGACAGAGGTGCTGCCACATACTTGATTTCCTGGATTTCCTCTCTTATGTCCTGGTCTATCAAAAATATTTATTCCTGGAAAAGTGACCATAATTTTTATTATGAAAAGTGTAATCCTGTACTATGCCTGCTCTGTCTCTCCATACATCACATAGTCCTAGTTGTCCCATCATGGTTTTAATGTATGCTTGCGTTTTAATGGCAATTATCAACCTTCTTTTGACTGATCTCTCCAAAATATTGTCCATTAGTGCATTAGAATCATCGGCCATTATGATAGGATAAATAAAGTTTAAATCATTGAGGAAAATCGTCTTTAGGGGCTCAATATCATCAATATTCAGACCATAATGCCCACTAGCATTAAATTCTGGTCATATACTTGGAACTTGGTGATTGTCCACCTTCCTGATTTGTTTGTTACACTGTCTTTAATAGATGCATTCACCTGCTTCTTTACCAAGATTGCCACCTCTTTAGTGGTAGTGCTCTGGCCTGTACACACTATCTGTTATAAGCATTCTGCCTTGGTCAAATGGGTTTCCTGCAAAATAATATGTGCATGTGAATACCTTAGATATTATAGGATCTTTCCCCATCTCCCTTTTGTACGCAGACCATTAATGTTCCACGAAAATATTTGTATTGGCACTATTGCGTCTCTAATGCAATGGCTCACCCGACATATGAAAACTTTGGCAGAAAATATTATTTGCTAGCTGAGGTTTTAGAAAGCTTTTTTTTTTTTTTTTTTTTTTTTTTTACCCAGTGCTCCCCACCCTGGGCACCCAATTCCCCTGACCTTTTGTTGCTCCCTCTCATGGAGAACCCTCCCCTGCTTCCACATAGAATGTCGGTAATCCTTTTTTTTTTTAGTGCCCCTGTGTGATCTGATATACACAAATAAGAAAAAAGGAACAAAAAAGGAAGAATCCAAGAGACATGCATCCTAAATTATAGGTTAACATACGTCTATATTTTTGTCTTGTAGATTTGTTGTGTTAGCCCAGTACCTTACTCTTATGTTAGATCACCCTTTTTAATTCCAACAGCTCATCTGCTTCTCTAGGGCCCCTTAACTTATGCATTTTATTATTGTGCATAACACAAGTTGGAAATCAAAACTGGGTGGTAGCCCCTAAATTTGTGAACTCATCTGTTCGCTTCATCAGTTCCCCTTGCCTGTTCAGGGTGGCATGAGAGATATCAGAACTGATCTTGAATGAAAACCTATTTGCTCTCAGCAGTTTCTTTTTTTTTCAAACAGATTTTATTGCTGTTTCCAAAGACATATAGCCTGCCGGCCAACAATTCATATGACAACAAATGTATATGTAAGTGTATATATAGGTAAAACATGCACCTGCATAGCACAGTCGAGCCACATCCCCTTTTCCATAGTTTCAGTATAAAACAAATAATTAAAAAAGCCTGAAGGCCTCTTTCCCATGTCATAACCTCTGTGGTCTACCCTATCCCGCAGCCTGGTATGTGTCATCCTCCAGATTATGCCCTATAAAATGGATGGGTTCCAACACCATATCCCCTATAATCTGCCTATGCCTACCATACTGTTGTGTGTTTCTGTGGGCCCCCCCTGTCTTTATACACTGCCACCTCTAGAAGCACACAATAGTCCAGGCCACTCTTCCACACAGCAAGGGACAGGGGGCCACCGCCTTCCACTGCCTCTGTATATCCTGCTTTCCCAGAGTCAAACCAAGAAACAGCAAGGATAGTTTGTATTGCCCCCTAGCGTGTCTGAGACATGAAGAAGAATACGTTTCGGGTCCATCGAGATTCACCAAACCTGAACCTCAGCCATACATGATGTTACACCTCTCAAAAGAAGTTTTGCACACAAGACAAGCAGAAGAGGCAATCACACCCATCCTCTATAGTCGACAATGCAAATAACACACCCTATGCATGTATTTAAGCTGGACCAGCCGGGCTGTAATGGCTGCGCTCCTGGGCATGCCCAGTGCCTCCGTCAAATCCTTACTCTCTGATATTCTTACACCAGCCTCCCAGGCCTGTCAGAAGGCCTCAAGGGTGTCTGGGTAGTAAGAGACAAGCATCTGATAAATTTGAGCAATCTTGGTCAACAAGATCATCCAGGAGGAGTTTAGGATTAAATATCTGCAGCAGCTATGCCCCAACAGTATGTGGATTGGATGCACTTCCCCAGGGTGTTCCCTCAGTGCTTTCAACTAAAAAGCTTTAAAGAGGATCCTCTCTTTCAAAGCATAAGTATTGCAATTCAAAAAGATCTTTTGGGGTTTGTTTTTATTGGGGTTTCTTCTAAATGGATATTTATGGATTGTTTGAATATCCTTAGCAATATCTTCCTCACTGTCTTGTATTTGTGTCCCTGACTTTATCAAATTTACCACATAGGCCTTTAGATCTTCCCGTTCCACCCCTTTGGGAACATTCAAAATTCTTAAGTTGTTGCTTCTTGAATTATTCTCCAGAGTCTCTAACTTCTCCTGGTAGTCGAGTTCGCTAAGCCTCAATGCTTAGATCTCTGCTTTATATTTTTTCCATCGTCTCTTTTGGCTCTGTCACTGTATCTCATAGTACCTGAGTCCTAGCTGCCAAGGAGTCAACCTTTTTCTTGAGTACTTCACACAACCCTTGTATTTCTCTTTGATTTGATTCGGAGATACCAAATCTATTTTTTATTTCAGTTGACAAAGCTGCTATCATTGACTCAAGTGATGTTGTAACTGACTGTTCGATGGCAGCTGCAACTGCAGAGTTTGAGGGGGCCTGGAGACTATCCATAGATGGGGTGCCAACGGGTACCTGAGGTTGTTCTGTAGCATTGGGATCCTCCCTCCTCCCTCCTCTCCTCTCCCTCCAACTTCTCTAATATATGATATATGCTGTCAGCTTGCCTCAATTCCCCTCTGCTTGCCAACTCCTCTAGTCTTGGATGATGCTCTAAGATATCAGCCTTTCCCGCCTCAGTCTTCTCAATTGGCCCCAGCCCTGATTCTTTAGCAGCCTCCCTCAGATTTACTATTTTCTGCAGTACCTTAAAGAAAAACCTTAGTGAAGGGGTGATTTTCATTTTCCAGGGATCAATATTGGAACACTTTTGTAATCCAGAACCCCAGTTGTTCTTTAAGGGTATCAAGGGCACACCTTTAGAAATCTGGGTGCTTTCAAGGGATGTTGTAGTCTCAGCGCCCGACCTTACCTTTGTTATTACAGTCGGTGTTACTTGCTGAAAGGTTTGTTTGGGACAGCTCAGAGTGCCCTTCCGCCCTTCCATGGGAATGCTCCTTGTTGAGTATCTATTTCCCTTCTCAACGACTTTTAGGGTGTTGTAGCCCTTTGATTCACTAAGCCCAGTCCCAATCCTCTGGCTCCTTACCCTACTTGCTGCATCTCATTTCTGTTTGCAGCTCAGTTGCAGAGTTCGCCTGGTGCAAGAGCACCCTTGTGCCTGCTCCTGAATACCCTTGCACCTGCCACCTCTGCCGCTGATGGGGCGATATCCCTGCCTGTGCTGCCTCCCTTTTCCCTTGGGTAGCTCTGCAGCTTTGCCTTAACTCCAACGCAGTTTGGGTCCAGCGCACTACAGAGTTAGACTTATTAATTACACTGATGCTCCCTGCTAATGCTGCCGCATTTGGAGAGGATGTGCACTGTGCCCTAACAATACCAGTAAGAACAAGCATTTACTATAATTACAGGCTGTTACACCATGTCGCTCTTTGTTGTATTTCAATACTAGAGGTCTTCCATGTACAGATGTGTCCAAAGCTGAGGGATGCTCTAGTGACCTGCTTCTTTGACAGCCACTGTATTCTCCTCTTCAATACCTCTTACAAGGGAATGACCTGCCAGATAGTCCATGGAGGACCACTTACAGAAGCTTTCCAAATGAGGACCGTAGCCTGTCCAGGTTGTTTACTCTCGCCCTTTCTCTTCCTGCTAAGCATAGACTGGATCATGAAGACATCTACAGGAAGGAAAAGAAATGGGATCCAGTGGACACCTTGGATGCAGCTCGGTGACCTGGACTTTGCAGATGACATGGCCCTGCTCTCCCATACCCATCTGCAGATGCAAGAGAAGACTGACAATGTGGCAGCCAAATCAGCACAACTTGGCCTCAACATCCACAGGGGAAAAACAAGATTCTGAAGGCTAACACTGCCAGCACAACTGCATTCACTCTTGCAGGAGATGTACTGGAACAGGTTGAGGCCTTCACCTACCTTGGCAGTGTCATAGACAAGCAGGGTGGTACAGGCACCAACCTCAAGGGAAGAATCAGCAAAGCAATGGCTGCTTTCATTCAGCTATAGAGGATCTGGAGCTTCATGGACCAAATGCTTGATACCAAGGTCAGACTATTTTAACACTAATGTAAAATTGTTCCTTCTGTATGGAGAAGAAACTTGGAGGACAACAGTGACCACCACCAACAAAGTCTAGACCTTCATCAACTCCTGTCTGAGGAAAATCCTCTAAGTATGCTGGCCAAACACCATCTGCAACAACGACCAATGGCAGCAGATTTTCCAACTACCTGCTCATGAAGAAATCTTGAAAAGACTCTGGGGCTGGATAGATCACACCCTCCACAAGCCCACATCAAACTCTACCAGGCATTCCCTCACCTGGAGCCCTCAAGGGAAAAGAAAAAGAAGAAAGCCAAGAAACACCTGGTCTCAAGGCTGACTGCAAGGAGAGCAGTTAGACCTGATGTCAGGTTGAAAGAAAATCCCAGGACAGAGATAGCTGGAGAGCCTTGGTTGATGGCCTGTACACCAAGAGGGGTAGCAGGCATAAGTAAGTTGTATGATGTATGTATTATGAAACAATGTAACAAAGGTGGTAAAGCCAATAGGCCTTTGAAAGTGGATTGTTATTCAACCCAGAAATGTCTGCAGATGGGGTATTTTGTTACATGGAATCACACAGATTCTCTGTGTAGGCATAGGTGGTGGTGCTGATTTCTCCTTTTGACAAATCTTGGCCTTAGACGATTTGTATTGTGATAATCCGTGCTACACCCTCTTTTGGAGGGGCCTGATAAGATTAGTTATACGTCAGGCACTTATAATCAAAAACATTCATTAAAACATTACACATTTTTATTTATATATGTATATATATTACGCAGTGGCGGTGTCCACTAAGTGGTTATAGTTAGGACCTAGTTTCTATAGAAAGAGTGTTTTTTATTTTGGTAATAACCTTTGTGCAGTTTGATGAATCTTCACATTTTATTTTTTAAATACGACCCTCATTTAGGCTGCTGTGTGGAAAGTTTCAGGGTGATCCATGAAGCTGGGGCTGAGAAAAGGGGAGATCCCAAAACACTTTTTTCCCTTTAATTTTTCAATAGGGATTTTGAACAGCGATAGCGCCAAAACTGCTGGACGGAATTACACCAAATATGGCAGAAAGGGAGCTCTTAATACAGAAAGAGACATTTTTTCCTTTTTATTATTTGGTTTATATCCATTCAGTAGTTTTTGAGAAATGTCAGGAAATCCAAATTTGTATATATAGGCATGCAGAGGATTCTTAACCCCTCCCAATCTCTTGCTGAGATCTGATTGGCTGCCAACACTTTAACAAGGAAGTGGCAGCCATCTTGGGACTCGCTGAAGCCAAGTCCCAGAAAAAAACTGAATTAAAAAAACAAAAGGGGCCAGGGTATGAACACCCTGACCCCTTAGCTTTGGGACCCACGACAGGTCTAAAAAGCATTTTTTTAAACAAATCTGCAGTGTTTCACGGCGGATCCAGCAAAATTTTAAAAAAGAAATCAATACATTGCGTTCTCCCGCACTTCGTGTTTTTTAAACCCCCGGGTGGGTCAAGTACTGGGGGTGTTATTTATTTGTAACGGGGGTGCTCGGCCCCACCTCCATACCCCCGGGTACAGTCACCTCCCCGGGGTGATATATAAAAAATGTGCTGGGTGGTTTGCACGCCCTGGGGACGCCCACCTCTCTGGGGCTTAAGGTTTATGGGATGCATGAGGAGCCATGCGGTCTCCCTGCAGCCCTGGGAACCACCACCTCCCCAGGGCATTTATCATATTGTATGCGGTGTGCCGCTCAGCCTCCCTCCTCCCCCCCGGGTAGCCCCGGTGACCACTGCCTACCCAGGCCTATAATAAAAAAGTGAAGGGGGTCCATTTCAGACCCCCAGGCCCAAGGGACCACCGCCTCCCCGGGGCGCTTTTCGTTGGAGGGGGCAGCATGGCCCCCCTTGAGGAGCCACGGATGGCCCTGGGGACCATCATCCCCCAGGGCCAGCTCCTGCTATGTCCTGGGGTGTCCACCCCCGGGACATTGCTGTTTGCTGTGGCTTGGCTGCAGCTTTGGCAGCTGCAGCCAAGTCACAGCAAATATAACTGCACTTTCTGACAGGGGGACCAGTCAAACAGGCCTCCCTGTCAGAAAGCGGAGTTTTCATCTGTCTTCCCTGCACGCAGATAATGTATGCAGGGTAGACAGATGAAAACATTGCTCCAGGAAGCAGAGAGCTGCTATGAAAAGCAGCTACCTGCTTGCTGGAGCAATGCCTGCTCATGCAGGAGGCGGGGGCCGACTGGGACCGCAGGGGAGGCTTTGAGCCCCCCCACCCCCACAGTCGCAGATAGCCTGTAAAGGACAAAAAATAAATGTAAAAAAACAATTCGGCAGGGACAGCGGGGGAGGCCTTGAGGCTCCCCCGTGGTCCCAGATGGCCCACAAAGGGAAATAAAAAGGCTATTTTTAAACAAAAAAAATAGCCCAATGGTTACAGTGAGAGGCTTTCACACTGAGAGTTGAGGGTTCGACTCCAGTTGTGTCCGGAGTCATTTCCCTCCTTTATTTTTTTTCAACTGCCAATGTTAAAGGCTCATACTGAAAGGTGATTTTACTCTAAGTATATCATCCATCAAAGCCAAAAAAAAATATTTCTCTTTCACTCTCACTCTCTCTTTCAATCTCTTTCTCCCACTCACACACCCACTCAGACACTCTCGCACCTGCTCACATACTAACTCGGACACTCACGCACCCACTCACAGACCCACTCAGAGTCTCGTGCACCCACTCATAGCCCCACTCAGACCCTTACAGACCCACTCACAGACCCATTGAGACACTCACCCACCTACTCACAGACCCACTCAGACTTTCATACAGCCACTCACAGACCCACTGACACCCTCATGCACCCACTCACAGATCTGCGCAGACACTGATGCAGCCACTAAGACACTGATGCACGCACTTTCACACCCAAACAGAGACTCTCAAAGCCACTCTCATCCCCAAATACACCCTGTTACACCTATTCTGACACCCAGAGAGACAGGCTGCAGACAGCTCCCGCCACACACGGCCAAAGTGCTGTGCGCAGTGTGGGGTTGGGATGTTAAGAGGGTTGGCCGTAGGGTCTGGCTGCAGGTCAGGCCCTGCTGGCAACCCCTGACACTCACGGGCGAAGGCCGAGTGCAGTGCAAGGTTGGGTGCACTGCTTCTAACCCAGGTGGCTATCTTATATTAGTATTGACCATAGTGTATCTCCGTTGCATAATTTTAAGATGGCCACCCTGCTGAGTCTAAGTGTGGTGGTCATTTTGGCACTTTAAAACCATGTTACATTACATACAACACCATTGCAAGATCGATGATTGCTGCTATGCTTAAATGTATTTTTTATTGCAAGTTTACATCCACCATATTTACGAAGAGGTATGCTTTTTTATTTCTACTTTCTATTTATTTTGCTTATGCTTGCTCAATTTGTGTACGAGTCTTATAGTGTGTGGGTACGTGGGTATGTATAAGAATGCCCCAGTGGGTGGATGGATGCATGAGTACAGAAATGACTGACAGAGTGCCTGCATGATTAGTTATTGACTGCCTACACTCGCCAATGAGTGAAAAGGCACTTAGGGCCTGATTATGATCTTGATGGGTGGAGTTACTCTGTCACAAAACGTGACGAATATATCTCATCTGCCCTATTACGATCCCCTTATATCCTGTGAAGATTGTAATATGGCGGGCGGAATATCTGTCATGTTTGTGACGGAGAACTCCATCCACCAAGATCGTGATCATGCCCATAGTTATAAGCCAGACCTATTTGCATTTTCAGTAATTGTTCAATTTTCAAGAAACATGCATGGGGTCCCTGCACCTCAACTTCATGTATCCATGCAGGAAATTGTGAAGAGCGTAAGTTCACAGATAAGAACAGAAGCTCACTGTGCCTTCGGTAATCAGCTTGGTAATTCACAACATATGTGTCCATCATTCCTTAACGCTCTCTGTATGGTAGACTTGTATATTATAGTTATTAAATATGTAGCTAAATTGGTGTGGTTTTACTAAACTCTACCCAGCTTAGTTTATTAAAGCAGCCTCAACTTACTTACTCCTGGACAGATGAACACATCTTCTTGTCTGCCATGAAGTATTCTCATTCACTTGTTTGTTGAGAAAAAACAAACCTCAATTTATTAATGAAGATATTTCCCCATTCCAGAAAGAACAGGTTTTCCTGAACCACAGACCGAAGATAACAGCACAAAAACTAAGGTAATTTATACATGTGCTACACCGATGCTTTTTCATTTTTTCTAATTTTTTATGTGGTGGAGACGAAAATGTGGCTGACTGCTGTTCTCTTTGAAGATCAACAACAGGAAATGTGCGAATTTTATTTTAAAAATGCAGTAAAATATACACAGATAATTGTTTGACAGTTATATTATTCGAGGATAATTCTGGAGTATACTAAAAGTATTGCATATAATAAACACGTGGTCCAAATATGCAGCTTAACAAATAGCAAAGAAAAAGAATTCCCTGGTTTTTCAAATGGATAAAGGTAAAGGGGAAAATTCCTTAAATGAGTAAGTAGTTGATTCTACATGGAAGAAAGTCTGGCAAATTGACTTTGCTTTGCGAAAACGTCGATCTTCAAGCAAAAATATTGTCTTTTTTACAACCATTTCGTTCTATTTAACATTAGCATTTTTGCTGCATAATACAAGGTCGATAGCTTTGTGGGTGGCATATGCTACTGTACTTTCAATTAAAACCCGGTGGTAACAGCAGCCGCAGTAATCGTCTGTGCAATGGGAGCACTGTTATTGTTGTGCACTATGGCCCGTATTTATACTTTTTGACGCTAAACTGCGCTAACGCAGTTTAGCGTCAAAAAGTTTAGCGCGTACACCAGGCAGCGCCAGCGTTGGGGAAAATGGCGTTAGGGTGTCTTAAAATGGGGCAAGTCAGGTTGAGGCAAAAAAATCGCCTCAACCCGATTTGCGCCATTTTTAACGACGCCCAGACGCCATTTACATGACTCCTGTCTTAGTAAAGACAGGAGTCATGCCCCCTTGCCCAATGGCCATGCCCAGGGGACTTATGTCCCCTGGGCATGCTCATTGGGCATTGTGGCATGTAGGGGGGCACAAATCAGGCCCCCCTATGCCAAAACAAAATATTAAAAAAAAAAAAAAATTATACTTACCTGAATGTCCCTGGGATGGGTCCCTCCATCCTTGGGTGTCCTCCTGGGGTGGGCAAGGCTGGCAGGGGGGGGTCCCTGGGGGCATGGGAGGGCAGCTTTTTGAGCCCACAGGTCCTTTAACGCCTGCCCTGACCCAGGCGTTAAAAAGAGGCGCAAATGCGGGGTTTTTTGCCCCGCCCACTCCCGGGCGTGATTTTTGCCCGGGAGTATAAATACGACGCATTTGCGTCGCAGTCATTTTTTTAGACGGGAACGCCTACCTTGCATCTCATTAACGCAAGGAAGGCGTTCACGCAAAAAAATGACGCTCATTCCTCATACTTTGGCGCTAGACGCGTCTAACGCCAAAGTATAAATATGGCGTTAGTTTTGCACCGAATTTGCGTCGAAAAAAACGACGCAAATTCGGCGCAAACGGAGTATAAATATGCCCCTATGTGTCTGTATCTGCCTTTAAGGCGTTATGGTTGTACTTGGGATATCAGTCAGTATAGAATTCCTGCGGTGGTTCCTGGAAACCACAAATTCTTTGTGGACTGACTAGGAGCAGATTCAGTTTTGTTCTGTTTGGTTTTAGTTCTGTTGTTTAATTGCACCCTGATCCTTCCCCAATACCTCCACCTCCGCCTTTCTCTAGGAGGACCAGAATCCAGACTAGACGGCAATCCTAGACTTTCTACAGGCAGCAATGCCAGACCACTCCCATTCCACATTCTGCTTTATTTAAACTTTAAAACGCTGCACAGCACCTAGCGCTGCTCCGTAACGTCTAGAAGGCATTGGCAAATACACGCCTCTACAAAATCTGTTGGTTTTGTCAATTTTTTTTATGCATGTTACACAGCATTGCAAGCTGCTGTGGAGGATCTCCTAAAGGTAGACAAAATGCTATGATGCGATCAACACTATGCGTGTCATGGTGCTTTATTTTTTTTATTTTAAAACTTGCTGCACAGCAGCTCACGCTGCTGTGTAACATGTCTAAAAAACATTGAAAAAACAATACATTTTGCAAAGGTGAAACCTTTTGGCCCTGCCAATGCTTGTTTAGTCTTTGGTCTTCTTCATGGGAGTTGGTACCTCTGACAGGTGACTCATTGTTTTCTAAGACGAGGGAGTTGTCTCAGCTGCCTCTGCTTCTCTAGCCAAACTCTTCCCCAATGTTGTCACGCTACTGTGCTGTTGTTGGGGTGGTGCTCCGGCTTCTGTTTCCTTTGGCTTTCTCATACCTTCTCTGCCCTTTGATCTAACAATATCTTTTTTTAGGTCTCGGCTAGACAACTTCAAGACTATTGTAATCTTACAGTGGGCTTAAAGCCCGCCGGTTGCTTACCATTTGTTGTCTTACATGGCACTCGTCTTTACAGCCTTGTAATTGGTCACAGCAGGCCAGCATCATATCAATTTCTGTCTACGGGAGCAGGGACCAAGTACTGATTGATTCAACTTAATCAGACCCCATCCGCTGCTCCCAATGTGATTGATGTACTTCTTTTTAACTTCTAGAGCCCTGCAAACACAAGTCGTGTGACTGGCAAAAATGTGCCCAGTAGGACAAATAAAACTGCAAAGTTTTTTTTCTGTAGTTAACTTGTTTCTTTTATTTTGCCAAACCTTTTTTTCTCACTTTGCACTCATGTTTTTGTTTTTTCTGATGGGTAGATGACGATTATCTTGTTCTAAATGTTGCAAAGCAGCATTGTTTTTTTCTTTTGTGTAATTTCCAAAATTATGCTTTAACACATATTTGTGCAGTACACCCCAATCCACCCTGTTCCAATTCAATCCACCCCCACTCCAGTCCACACCAATCCACCCCACTCCAGTCCACACCAGTCCACCCCACCTGAGCCACACCAATCCACCCCACTCAATCCAATCCATCACAGACCACTCCAATCCACCTCACTCCAATTCAAACCACTCACTCCAATTCACCACACTCCAACCCTCCCAACCCACCACACCAAAATCTGTCACACTCTAATCTGCCCCTTCCAATCTAAGACAATCTGCCCCACTCCAATCCAAAACATTCTGCCCTCTCCAATCCAAAACAATCTGCCCCACTCCAACCCAAAACAATCTACCCCACTCCATTCTGCCTCACTCCAGTCCAAAACAATCTGCTCCACTCAAATCCCATTCTGTTCTGAAGCAATCTGCCTCACTCCACTCTGCCCCACTCCAACCAAAACAATCTCCCACTCCAGTGTTCCCAACTCCAATCCAAAACACTGCCCGACTCAAGTAAAAACAATCTGCACCACTTCAATCCAAAACAATCTGCACCACCTCTAATCAATACAATCTTCCCCACTCCAATCCAAAAGAATCTGCCCCACTGCAATCCCATACAATCTGCCCCCCCTCCAATCCAAAACTATCTGCCCCACTCAATCCAAAACAACTGCCCCACTCCAATCCAAAACAATCTCACCCACTCCAATCCAAAACAATCTCCCCCATTCCAATAAAAAACAATCTACACCACTTCAATTCAAAACAATCTGCCCCACTCCAATCCAAAGCAACCTACCCCAATCCAGTCAAAACAATCTGCCCCACTTAATCCAAAACAATCTATCCCACTCCAATTCCCCCCACTCAAGTCCAGAACAACCTGCACCACTCCAATCCAAAACAATGTGACCCACTCCAGTCCAAAACAATCTGACCCGCTCTAATCCAGAACAGCCTGTCTCATGCCAATTCAAAACAATATGCCCCACTTTAGTCTAAAGCAATCTGCCTCATTTAATCCAATCCATCCCAGACCAATCCAATCCATCTCACTCCAATCCAAACCATTCACCCTAATCCACCATACTCCAGTCATCCAAACCCACCCCACTAACATCTCACACTCTAATCTGCCCCACTCCAGTCCAAAACAATTTTCCCCACTCCAATCCGAAACAATGGGGTCAACTCCAATCTGCCCCACACCAATCCTAAAACAATCTGCGCCACTCCTACCCAAAACAATCTGCCCCACTCCAATAAGAACAATCTGCACCACTTCAATCCAAAACAATTCACCCTACTACACTCCAAAACAATCTGCCCCACTCCAGTCTGCCCCAGCCCAATCCAAAACAATCTACCCCAATCCAATCCAAAACAATCTGCCCCACTCAATCCAAAATAATCTACCCCATATCCAGGCCCCCCCACTCCAGTCCACCCCACTCCAGTCCACCTCACTCCAAATCCAGTCTGCCCCATCTAATCCACCCCACTCAATCCAATTCACCCCAATCCAATCCACCCCACCCCACCCCAACCACTCCAATCCACCCTAATCCAATCCACCCCAATCCAATCCAGTCCACCCACCCCACTCAAATCCACCCTACTCCAGTCCATCCCACTCCACCTCAATCCAACCACCCTATTTCAATCCACCGCACTCCAATGCAGTCCACACCATTCAACCCACCCCAGCCCATCCATCCCAGTCAAATCCACCACTCTGCCCTCCAAGCTACTCCACTCAAATCAGCTCTACTCTACCCCAGTCCAATCCACCCCACCCCAGTTCAGTCCAACCCACTCCATTCCAATCCACCCCACTCTAGTCCAACCCACCCACTCCAATCCAATCCACCCCATTCCAATCCAATAAATTCAAACCACCCTCCTCCAATCCACCCCACTTCAGTTCACTCTAATCCACCACACTCCACCCCACTCCAATTCATTCCACTCCAAACCACCTGACTCCAATCCTCCCCACCCTTGTCTATCCACGCCACCCCAGTCCTATCACTCCAGCTCAATCGACCTACCCTAACCTAATCTAATCCACTCCACTCCAATCCACTTCAGTACAATCCACCCCAATACAGTTCACCTCACTCTATTTCAATCCACTCCACTCCAATCCACACCAAGCTACCCCAGTCCAATCCACACCAAATCTGCTCCAATCCAAGACAGTCCACTACATCAGTCAACTCCACCTTATTCCACCCACTTCACATCACTCTAACCACTCCACTCTGTCACTGCACTCTACAACACTCTCTGCCACTGAACCACTGCACTCTACTCCCCTCTCTCTACTCAACTCTGTGACACTCTACCACCTCTACTCCACTCTATGACACTGTACTCCAGCAAAGCCACTCTACGAAACTTCTCCCCCACTCCACTCTATGACACTCCCGGCCACTAACTTTTAGCCATGCTAAACAGCAGCCACACTGTGTATAACATGGCAAAAAAAACACTGCCAAGTCAATAACGTTTGTACAAGCGAGACCTGTTGGTTTTGCCAATGCTTGTTAGACTAGTGTTCATGGCCAGCTTGATCCTTTCTGTAGCCAGGAACTTGTCTTTGCCACCTCCACTTCTCCTGCTTCACTCTCCTTCTTGCCCTACTTCATGCTGATCTATCCTGTTGTTGAAAGGCATGCTGGTCTTCTTGCACCTTCTTTCACTTCGGTCTACTGCCATATTCCATCAAGCCCATTCTCTCTGTCAGAGCTATTCTACGTCCTCAATTGTTTTCTTCCTTTTCCAGTCACCTCCCCACTTTTTACTCCAATTTTTTTGTCTTTATTTTGCTCGTTCTTCACTTACTGCTTTGGGAGATGTTCTAATACTCCTCCATCCTGCTTCATGGCTGGTCATCTACCGTGTTTTTGAAAGTAAAGAACACGATTTAAGTTATTGGCTGCATTTATAAAGGATGGATGTGACCCATAACAATGCACTTCCTGCTACACTGATTGAAATAACAAGCTTATCAAGACATACGTGATGATCAATGCTATCATATGCAGATGACTTGGTTTTGCCTATTCAGGAATTTGTCCCTTGTATTACGTAGTTGTCTCTGTGCCTCACCACTGCCTGAATCTACTCTGAAAATCAATTTGAAGGCCTTGTGATTTAAAAATTTCAAATAGGAGGACATTTGACTGGTGTCAACTGTTTATGTTGATTTTGCAAAACAAGATAAGCCCAACATTAGCCTGTTGCTGGAAGGATTGACAGGAACACCAGAGGATTGTTTTTAAAGATGGGAATAATTATGGTATTTTTCAGGATCTGGGAGATAGCTCCACTGGTGAGAGAGACCCTGACTAGCCCAGTGTTGGTGGAAGAGTTGCAAATCCAAGGTTGATGACTTTGATTCTGCAGACATATCTCGATGGTGAGGATTTTTATGAAAGGCACAAGATTTTTCACATATCAATCTTATTGACACTGGTAAACTCCTGAAATTAGAATTCAGAGGCCGGAGGATGCGCATTCTGCTCCTTCACTGGGGCAAAGAAGGACAAGCTTGTCCTTAGAGTATCAAATTTTATTGGTGAAGAACAGGAGGTTGTCACAAAGAGCGTCTGTGGAGGAATGCTCCATCTTCGAACTCAGCCAAGCTCACATTTGCACACTTCGCCAGAGCAGCCTTATGGTTGAATAGTAAATCTGATAAAGACTTCTAGCTGCATGGCTTTGAATATTCCTCTGGTGTCACACTGGACCTGGAATTTTTCAAGCAGTACTCCTGTGCACCAGTAGATGGCGTTGTTCAGCTCCCTTTCGTCACTAGTGTCCACACCAGAAGTAGCATGCATGTTGCCCAAATAGGCGCTGTAGGAGGCTGGCCTGGCTTGTAGTGGGTACCAGAGGTACTTACACCTTGTGCCAGGTCCAGTTATCCCTTATTAGGGTAGAAGAGGTGTTTCTAGCAGCTTAGGCTGATAGAAGGTAGCTATGGCAAAGCAGCTTAGGCTGAACTAGAAGACATGTAAAGCTCCTACTATACCACTGGTGTCATATGCACAATATCATAAGAAAACACAATACACAGAGTTACTAAAAATAAAGGTACTTTATTTTTATGACAATATGCCAAACGTATCTCAGTGAGTACCCTCAGTATGAGGATAAGATATATACACAAGATATATGTACACAAACCAAAATTAGGTAAGTAATAGCAAGTAAAGTAATGCAAACAGTGTAGAATTACAATAGATTGCAATGGGAGCACATAGGTATAGGGGCAACACAAACCATATACTCCAAAAGTGGAATAAGAACCACAAATGGACCCCAGACCTATGTGAGCTTGTAGAGGGTCGCTGGGACTGTAAGAAAACAGTGAGGGTTAGAAAAATAGCCCACCCCAAGACCCTGAAAGGTAGGTGTAAAGTGCACCTACTACCCCCAGAGAGCACAGAAGTCGTGATAAGGGGATTCTGCAGGAAGAACAAACACCAGCAATGCAACAACAATGGATTTCCGGACCTGAGTACCTGTAAGACAAGGGGACCAAGTCCAATAGTTGCGACAGTGTCGAGAGTGGGCAGGAGCCCAAGGAAGCTGCCACCTGTTGGAAGAAGCTTGGAGTTCTGCAAGAAAGAAGAGGACTAGGAACTTCTCCTTTGGAGGATGGATGTCCCACACCGCGATGAAGCTTGCAGAGGTGTTCCCCTGCAGAAAGACTGCAAACAAGCCTTGCTAGCTGCAAGGGTCGTGGTAGAGGTTTTTGGGTACTGCTGTGGCCCAGGAGGGACCAGGATGTCGCCACTTGGAGGAGGAGACAGAGGGGGTGCCCAGCAACTCAGGGAGCCCTCACAGAAGCAGGCAGCACCGGCAGAAGTACCTGAACAGGCACTTAGAAGGAAAGTGAACCGGAGTCCACGTGAAGTCACAAAAGGGAGTCCCACGACGCCGGAGGACAACTCAGAAGGTTGTGCACTGCAGGAAGGCGTGCCAGGGGCCCAGGCTTGGCTGTGCACAAAGGAAATCCTGGAAGAGTGCACATGAGCCGGAGCAGCTGCAAATCACGCGGTACCCAGCAATGCAGTCTAGCGTGGGGAGGCAAGGACTTACCTCCACCAAACTTGGACTGAAGAGTCACTGGACTGTGGGAGTCACTTGGACAGAGTTGCTGAGTTCCAGGGACCACGCTCGTCAGGATGAGAGGGGAACCAGAGGACCAGTGATGCAGTCTTTTGGTGCCTGCGTAGCAGGGGGAAGATTCCGTCGACCCACGGGAGATTTCTTCTGAGCTTCTGGTGCAGGGTGAAGGCAGGCTACCCCCAGAGCATGCATCACCTGGAAACAGTCAAGAAAACTGTCAGGATGAGGCGCTAAAATGTTGCTAGTAGTCGTCTTGCTGCCTTGTTGCGGTTTTGGGGGCGTCCTGAGCAGTCAGCGGTCGATCCTTTGGTAGAAGGTGAAGAGGGAGATGCAGAGGAACTCTGGTGAGCTCTTGCATTCGTTATCTAAAGAATTCCCCAAAGCAGAGACCCTAAATAGCCAGAAAAGGAGGTTTGGCTACCAAGGAAGGAGGATTGGCTACCAAGAGAGGTAAGAGTCTATCAGAAGGAGCCTCTGACGTCACCTGCTGGCACTGGCCACTCAGAGCAGTTCAGTGTGCCCCCAACAACTCTGTTTTCAAGATGGCAGAGGTCTGGGACACACTGGAGGAGCTCTGGGCACCTCCCCTGGGAGGTGCAGGTCAGGGGAATGGTCACCCCCCTTTCCTTTGTCCAGTTTCGCACCAGAGCAGGGCTGGGGGATCCCTGAACCGGTGTAGACTGGCTTATGCAGAGATGTGCACCATCTGTGCCCATCAAAGCATTTCCAGAGGCTGGGGGAGGCTACTCCCCCCAGCCTTCACACCTATTTCCAAAGGGAGAGGGTGTAACACCCTCTCCCAGAGGAAATCCTTTGTTCTGCCTTCCTGGGCCAGGGCTGCCTGGACCCCAGGAGGGCCGAAACCTGTCTGAGGGGTTGGCAGCAGCAGCAGCTGCAGTGGAGACCCCAGAAAGGCAGTACCCGGGTTCTGTGCTAGAGACCCGGGGGATTATGGAATTGTCCCCCCAATACCAGAATGGTACCAGAATGGTATTGGGGTGACAATTCCATGATCTTAGACATGTTACATGGCCATGTTCGGAGTTACCATTGTGACGCTATACATAGGTAGTGACCTATGTATAGTGCACGCGTGTAATGGAGTCCCCGCACTCACAAAGTCCGGGGAATTTGCACTCAATGATGTGGGGGCACCTTGGCCAGTGCCAAGGTGCCCACACACTAAGTAATTTTGCACCCAACCTTCACCAGGTGAAGGTTAGACATATAGGTGACTTATAAGTTACTTAAGTGCAGTGGTAAATGGCTGTGAAATAACATGGACGTTGCAGGCTGCACTGGCAGGGCTGTGTAAGAATTGTCAGGGCTCCCTATGGGTGGCAAAAGTAATGCTGCAGCCCATAGGGATCTCCTGGAACCCCAATACCCTGGGTACCTCAGTACCATATACTAGGGAAGTATATGAGTGTACCAGTATGCCAATGTGAATTGGTAAATTTAGTCACTAGCCTGTTAGTGACAAATTTGGAAAGCAGAGAGAGCATATCCACTGAGGTTCTGGTTAGCAGAGCCTCAGTGAGACAGTTAGGCATCACACAGGGAACACATACAGGGCACATACTTATGAGCACTGGGGCCCTTCTTGGTAGGGTCCCAGTGACACATAGACTAAAGCAACATATATACGGTGAAGTATGGGGGTATCATGCCAGGCAAGATGGTACTTTCCTACAGGCGCCAATCCAGAATGCTTGTGTAACTTCTTTTCTTTCCGCACAAGTCAGGGCATATCTGGAGAGAGGTACCCCTGTCATTTTTTGACTGACTTATTGTCACAGCTTTTTTGAGAATTTAATCTCCTGGTGTGTTAGAGTTGTCCCCTAAGAACCTAAAATCAGGTTTCTGTATTGTGCTCAGAGTTATACCACTACTCCAAGACCTGTGAAGAATGCATCATAAATACCAGGGTCCTGAGGGAATGGTCCTGGAGCTCCTCGCTGTCTGACAACAGACGATCTTGTGACGCTCACTATCCCAGTCGTGTTGAAGGTCCCCGGGCTGCTTGCAGAGCTGCTTCTAGTGTTTGTCGCTTCAATCCCTTGAGGATGATGGCAATGCCACCACCTTGCTTGTTAGTGTGGTCTCGGTGTATAATCTTGTAACCATCTGAAGTGGCAGTGGCGATGTCTGGGTGCGAGGAGGGGTAGAGCCGCTTTTCGGTGATGAAGGCAACATCAGAGGAAAGATGTGGCATGTTTGCACAGGGAGCAGGCATTGAGCAGGATGCATTGTAGTGGTTCTGGGTTGTTATTAGTCTTCTTAGAGGAAGCGGCACAGGTTCCAGTGCAGGCTGGTGGTTCTGTGCAGCAGCAGAAGCGGAAGTGGTGGCAAGTGAAGGAGGGTCCTTTGGTTAAACATGGGGAGGACGTGAAGCAGCTGTTGTTGCTGTGTCCAGAGCCAGGAGCTCCTTGGTAGTTTAGCAGCTGATGGTGGGTGAGTCCAGGCATGGACAGGCACAGAAGGGCTTGTCTTTGGCGCATCCATGGGGTGCCAGTGGTGCGTCCGCTGCGCAGCAGTGCAGCAGCCTCGATAAGTAGTCCTGAGAGGTGCTGTCAGGGAGGTCGGAGGGGGATGAGTGGAAAAAGGGCAGGCAAAGAGGTCCGGTTAAGAAACAGCAAACCCAAAGCCCAGTGAAAAATAAAGTGTGCCAATGCATAATAAAAGTAACAAAGGAAGAACTACTAGCTGTCACTGCAATCTGGCAGTGCAAGTGGTCCTCCGACAGCAGGATCAAACAGAAGGCTTAGGGGACTATGAGCAAAGTCCCAGTCTTGTCGAGCTAGCCAGGAGGAGCAGTCAAGGGCTCCTCAAGAAAACCATTCGATGCACCATCACCAACTATGACCTAAAACCCTCTTATGAAGCACCTCAACTTCCGACTACAGATTGACACCAAGACCACAAAAAGAGGCACCTTCACCTACAGACCTCTAGACTGCAACCAGCTTTCTGCAAAGCCATCTCCAACCTCATCGCCCCCCTAGCCATCGACTTCCACCACTATGTCCTACTTGGTGATCTCAATTTCTACGTCGATGATCCTAATGACATCATCTCCATAACCCTAAGAGAAAAGAGTCTAAGAAGCCTCAACCTCGAAAGTCCATCAGACTTGACGCTTGAACATTGGCACTCTGGGCCTCTCTCCACGTTAGAGCCTGCGTCAGGGTCACTGACGTTCCCGGAGCGACCGCTGCCCATCTCAAGGAATTTTGAGGCTGTGCACCTCATATTCGGGCGGCCCAAACTCGCTGTAACGCAGCTGGGCCCCATGGATTTGGGAGGGGCCCCTACTACTTTTCCGTTGGTGAGTTCTCCCTCAGCACCAGTCTGGCCTTTGGATCTGGTGCTGGATCCAAAGATGTGCGCCCATGATGTGGTAGAATGTTAACAATAGAATGTAAGGGACCTCATCTCTAGTACTGATGTCATGCTTGACATCAGATTAGAGTGTTGGAGATGGAGGTTCTGAGGGAGCTGTTGAAAAGCTGACTGTCCGGTGTTGTCTCCTTTCGCTGTGGATAGGATACTCCTATAACAAAGAACCTTCTCATCTAATGCATCAGACTATCTTCTCCTTATTACACGTGGCGACGAGGGGCCAGGAGTATCTTAACACTGAACTGTGGGTCGAACAATCCTCGGTGATCTTCGTCTATTTACCGCCCATCAAGAGAATCTCACCTTCATATGATTGAACTTCACTATTTCAAGGTGGTGAGCTCTACAATTTAAAGTGGAATAGCACTATTTCCATACTTCTTTTTTTTTTTCGGAGCGCACAGTATTTAATTACTCTGCTTTCCGTTTGGCACGAGCGCTGCTTAAGGAAAAACAAATGTGCATCACGCGCGTGTGCGCGCTCTCTCTCCAATCTCTGAAAAGGATTAGCACGTTCTTATTGAAGCTTTAGCGCTCCTCCAGGAAAACCAAACGTGTATCGCACGTGTGTGTGTGTGCGTGCTGTGTTTTTAATGTATGGCTGCACGTTCTTACTGAAGTTTATTTCTTTTTTCTTGGAAAAGTAAACGTGCATCGCGTGTGTGTGTGGTGGTTCTCCCTTTCATATCTGAAGGAAATAAAAAGTCGCACAACGTTAAATCTTGTATGTTTTAGCTCACCTGTGTGCTGTGTTCTTTCGGCCCGTTGTGCCGACGGAGCTCTTGAAGGGCTCCAGCTGTAAAGAGACTGCAGGAACTGATTTTTTTTTTCTCCCAGGAACTGACATAAAAGGCAATCTCCTTTAAAAATAAACCTAAATGTTTTACTAAGGAAACAACGAAACAAGTGTCAAAGTGGAACAAGGGATTTTCTTATAAGAACTAACCCATACGTTTTTCCTAATGAAATGACTTCAGAATTAATAAAATAGAGAAGGAGAACTTATAAAGTAAATTCAATTAACCATATTTCAACACTTATAAAGTGTTCAACCCTGTGCTTCAAGGATTTTTATTTTCTTCTTTCGGTGCCAATTCCAAAGGCATTGGTCTGTGTTGCAATTCTAATAATGCAAAACACCTCACCTCCACCATTTCATTTTTAACCATACCAGGAGAACCACCAATAAAATGGTCTAAATGGAAAAAAACGTTTCTACATTTTTCAAGAGTATGCGGAACTAATCTATCGAATGAAAGAAAGACGGCTCTGTTGATGCACTGTTTGGGATGTGAGGGACAAGAAATTTTTGAAAATGTACCTGACACAGGAGACGAAGGGACAGACTTAAATGAATTTGAGATATGTTTGAAAAAGTTAGGCCTGCATTTTTTACCCAACGTTAGTACTATTTTGGAACTGTACCATTTTGGTATGAGAAAACAACAACTTGGAGAAAGTATTGAAGACTATATTACAGCTTTGACGAAGCTAGCATCTACATGTAAATCTGGAGCCACCATTGAAGAATGAATTAGAGACCAATTTATGCTAAGATGTTCAAGCAACAAAATTCGGCAGGAATTATGGAGCAAAGATGATCCATCCTTACATGAAGTAATAGTTCTAGCTAAAGGAGTAGAACACACTTTAGCTTGTGTGGAATAGTTGGAAAGAGGAAAGAATGCTGCAGTCAGCAAGGTCTTTACAAAAAAAGAAGACATAAGTAAAGGGGTACCCGGTGGGAAGGAAGAGAATAAAGTCACTCAAGGACAGTGGTTCAGATCCAAGGATATGAAATGTTTCCGCTGTGGCAATGCAGGTCACTTTGCTTCGTATAAGAAATGTCCAGCCATCAATGTCATCTGTAAGCTGTGTAATAAAAGGGGCCACTTTGCTAAATGTTGTAAGTCGAGCAAAAGTCAAGCGTCTGTGAAAGTTGTTGAGGATTGTATTTTATCGATTTCAGCAGGCACTCAGAAAAAGAGTCATCCGAGAGACACTATTACTATTTTAAATGAAGATACTGAAGTATTTTTTGACTCTGGTGCATGGTTGAGTTTTTTGACAAATATTTAAGTCATAAGGTTCACTTGAAGGGCCCAGACGTGATTCCTGGAGCGTATGGTGGCCAAACTCTCCAGCTGAGGGGTTATTTTGAGTCAGAGATTTCATTTAAAATGAACACTATTTTTGGGAAAATGTATGTGCCGGTTAAAGGAGACAGCGTTTTGAGTTGGCCTTACCAAAGAGAACTAAACATTATTTTAGATCCTAACTCTTCTACACCGGTAATGATCAGAGAAGAATTTATTGAAAAAGTGCAGAAAGTTTGTGAATTCTCTGTGCAAGGAAATGAGGGAGATACTTTGCCGAAATTTGCTGAGGATTACGAGGACATGTTCAGTGACAAGCTGGGTTGTCTTAAGAAGTACGTTCATCGTGTAAGAGTACAAAAAGGATCTGTTCCAGTTGTTTCCAAGATACGTCCTATTCCTATTGCAATAAAAGATGATATGGAGAGAGAAATACAGACACTATGCAAAGATGGAATAATCGAGCTAGTGGAGTCGTCGGAATGGGTGTCACCGATAGTGGTCGCACGTAAACAGTCTGGTGATATTAGACTGTGGGCCTGATTCTGACCCTGGCGGCCGGTGACCGCCAGGGTCACCGGCCACGGGAGCACCGCCGACAGACCGGCGGTGCTCCGAAGGGCATTCTGACCGCGGCGGTTCAGCCGCGGTCAGAAAGGGTAAACCGGCGGTCACCCGCCGGTTTACCGCTGCCCTTCTGAATCCTCCATGGCGGCGGAGCGCGCTCCGCCGCCATGGGGATTCAGACACCCCCTACCGCCATCCTGTTCATGGCGGGAAACCCGCCATGAACAGGATGGCGGTAGGGGGTGCCGCGGGGCCCCTGGGGGCCCCTGCAGTGCCCATGCCAATGGCATGGGCACTGCAGGGGCCCCCGTAAGAGGGCCCCGCAAAGTATTTCAGTGTCTGCTATGCAGACACTGAAATATGCGACGGGTGCCACTGCACCCGTCGCACCTTCCCACTACGCCGGCTCAATTCTGAGCCGGCGTCCTCGTGGGAAGGTTGATTTGCCCTGGGCTGGCGGGCGGCCTTTTGGTGGCCGCCCGCCAGCCCAGGGCAAATCTCAGAATCACCGCAGCGGTCTTTAGACCGCGGTGCGGTGTTCTGACGGGGTTACTTTGGCGGGCGGCCTCCGCCGCCCGCCAAAGTAAGAATGACCCCCTGTGTGTGGATTTGAGGAATCTTAATAAATGTATGGTGAGTGATCAATTTCCGTTACCCAACATAACAGAGCTGGTCACACTGCTACATGGGTCCCGGTATTTCAGCAAGTTGGACCTGACCTCAGCTTACCATCAAGTCATGTTACATGAAGACTGAAGGGACTACACCACATTCGTCACACCTTTTGGAACTTTCAGGTTTAAAAGAATGCCTTTCGGCCTGGTGTCTCTGTCGGCTGTGTTTCAGCATTTAATGTACAATTTGTTTGGCTTAGAACCGGGAGTTAAATGCTTCCAGGACGACATCTTGATACATGCACAGACTGAAGAGGAGCATGAGACAAGAGTTAGGAGGGTGTTGGCAATTTTGAGAGAGCATGGGTTAACTCTCAAAATTAAAAAGTGTTTTTTCTGTAGGACTGAAGTTGAATATTTAAGTCATAGGACAACTTCAAAGGGTGTCGTAGTTTGGACTCTTGCTCTGAGCAAGACTGCGGGTCTCAGGATGACAGTACTTTAGTTTGTAGGTGACTAAGTTTCTTCCTACAACTAGTTGTAACTGTTGTCCAAACCTTACCGGCTTACTAGCAGTACCTCACCAGAAACACAATAGTAAAAGGTGATTTGTAGCAGTCGCTTACGCATGGATTCAAAATAAGATATCTCAGGGTTGTCGTGGTTAAACGGAAATTACCCTTTTCTCACAGATTTATTATGTCTCATACAAACAAAGGCAATAACACAGATGCAGTGAAGTTATAATAGTTTTTATTCAACATAACTGCAATTTGTGATAAGTTGCATGAACTGCAATGATTAGGATAATGAATATACCAAGCAACAGTATTGTGAAGAGGAGAGTCATTGTTATAAAGACCCCCACCATTATGCAATATATGAAAGAAATATATGTATATGCAAAAAATGGAATAAGCCCTAATACTTTAAGGAGAGTAGGTCTAACCTCCTACCTAAAAAAAGGAGAGCTGGGTTCGTTAAACCTAATTTGCCAAAGCCGTGTCCATGAGAGGAGCCCCCAACCCTCGTTACCTTGGAATGAGGTCTCTATCTCAGATTCCGCAGGGACACGAAGTCTGGGTCAGCGTCAAGATGACTGCAGCATCGGTATCAGCGATGGTGGCGATGCCCTCTGGTCGGAATCCCTCTGATTATCTGTCTAAAAGTGTGTTGTATTTATACAGATCTACAAGGTCCCCTGACATAAGTGTTATTCATAACAATAGATAACAGGCATGCTTGGGACGGCAATTAATATCAACAATCCCTCGAAAGTATAGAGAGGGAAAATCCCTAAGTGTGAATGCCTACTGTATGTTTGTCTTTCGTGCTTGATCTTGACGCCTTGGCGCAGTGACACCGATAATAGAACCCATAACAAGTTGCCTAACTATAAACAAGGCCGCCATTTTAAAGGAAATAAATAATTAAATGGGCTAAGACAGAGCAAGCTAAGTAGGTTAAAAGTCACTGAGTGCACGAGTTTACAAGCCTACGGCTAAGCTAACTCCTGTTATCCCGTTAAAACAAACTAGGATTCACTACAAGGGGGTGTATCCTAAGGAAGATCTTGTTATGAACATTTTGGGGGTCATTCTGACCTCGGCGGTAAAAGGCGCTTACCGCCGGTCAGAAGGCCGCCATAACACCGCCGCGGCCGCGGTAAACCGCCACGGTCATTCTGACCCGCAACTGGCAAACCGCCAAAAACCCGAAATCCACAAAAGTCCGCCACACCAAAGGTCAGCGAAAAAATGGCGATGACCAAACCTCCACCGTCACGCCAACAGAAATACGCCCATGCCATCACGACCCACGAATCCACGCGGCGGTCTTTCAACCGCGGTATTCCATTGGCGGTACACACCACCGCGGTCAAAATACACACACCTTTACAAAACACTACCACATTGGACAATTCGAAATACACACACCTGATACACATACACACACCACTCCCACACACCTAAGACAATATAAAACACACACCCACATTACCCACAAACCCTTACTACCACAATTGCGAATCAAGGACAGAGAGAGACAGCACTGCTTAGAGTAGACCATCACACAGAGGCTAATCACATCACTCACACAATTACAATGCACAAAACACCACCACACACATCACACTCCACAACACATACAACATCCCTCACCTCATCCACACCACCCCATGGCACCCCAAAGACACCCCAGGTTTTCTGACGCAGAACTCAGGGTCATGGTGGAGGAAATAGTACGTGTAGAGCCCCAGCTCTTCGGGGCACAGGTGCAGCACACCACAATTGCTAGGAAGATGGAGCTATGGCAAAGGATAGTCGACAGGGTCAACGCGGTGGGACAGCATCCACGCAATCGGGAGGACATCAGGAAGAGATGGAACGACCTACGGGGGAAGGTGCGTTCCATGGTATCAAGGCACAACATTGTGGTGCAGAAGACTGGCGGCGGACCCCCACCTACTCCCCCAGAATTCACAGCATGGGAGGAGGAAGTCTTGCACATCCTGCATCCTGAGGGCCTCGCAGGAGTAGCTGGAGGAATGGACTCTGGTAAGGCAAATCTTAACTACTACTTCCCACCCCCACCCCATCTGCATGCCAGCACATGCCCCCACCCTCACCCCCACCCCCATCACACCAACTCCTTCCAAATGTACCACCATCACAACCCACCCATCCCAACACCTAGACCTGCATGCGACCACAAAGTATGGACACCCATCACCAAAGCATACCCACTGCACATAACCATCTCCCCCACAAGCCACCCTCACAAAAGCCCCCACACGGGAATGCCTGCACTTGGGTACACGGACACCCATCCATCCCACGAAATGCCACACACAGAACCAATAACCATACCCTTATACCCCTGCAGGACCCGAACGCCACCACACCGCCACGGAGGGTACAGAGATGTCCATCCCACCCCCAGAAGAGGCCCCCAGCGATGACAGCAGCTCTGTCGACCTGGACCCAGATGACCAGCCCGGCCCATCGGGGACCTCTGGACAGTCGGTTCCCCACAGACAGCCACAGGCTACACCAGACCTAACCCCCTCTGGGAGCACCAGCACAGCTCCCACCCAGCGGGCCCATGCCTCTGTCTCCAGGACACGTCAACCAGCGGTGTGTCCACCACTACAGGGCACCCAGGTTGACCCACCACCCCAACAACAACAGGGACCTGGGGGCAGTGGTAGTGGGCACACCGTCCAGGGGACAGAGCCCCAGGGAAACAGGGGAACTGGGAGGGCTGCTGTGCGACAGGGGGGGGGACAGGCCCCAGGGAACCCACTCTCCTAGAGGCCCTCACTACCATCATGGGAGCATACCACCACTCCCAGGAGACGATGGCGACGGTACTGGCCAGGTTCCAGGAGATCCAGGCACAGCAGGAGGAACGGTACATGGGGTTCAGAGAGGAACTGAGGAACATCGGTTCCGCAATGGGGACCATCGTCCTGGCCCTTAACCAGATAGTCACCACATTGCGGGACCATGTGGCACCCCAAAGGGCCCCTGTCACTAGCCTGGACCACGAACAGCCTACCACCTCCGCCGGCGCTAGTGGACAGGAGGCCCCCACACAACGACAGGCCACCAGAACCCCACCTCCTGCTGAAGAACAACCACCCGCAAGCGGAACCTGAGATCACACAAGAAGACAGAGTAGGATTGCAAGACCCCCGCCAGCATAAGATACCCCCTGATGTCATCCCACTGTCCCACATTGTCACCCTGTCCAACCTTGAACTGCCCCTGCTCCATCCTTCCACAGGCATATGGACAATGCACCTGTGAAACTGAGAACTGGACTCTGCCATGGACATTACTCCACCCCCACCCATCACCGTTTTACTATCATGTACCTATAGGTAGCACTTGAAATAAATCACTTATTGCACTTACAATAACAGGACTCTGCTTGTATTTTACTATTATGTATCACACATAACGGTGCAATTATGTTCTGTTACATTTTAATGACAACATACCAATGACAACAAGCTGTAGTCCATGGGCAAACAAAGCAGAAGTCACGCAGTTGGTCAAACAGCTCTGAAAAGTGAAGGGAAAGTCACAATTCAGTTAAAAGGAAATGGGGGGAAACACAGAAAGTAGAGACGAAGGAGGCCTGAAGTAAATGTAAAATGGCGTGGGCGAATCTTACCTGTGTGCTACTGAAAATACTGTTGTATAACTGTATCCCTGTTGTCCGTGTCGTCCCCGTCGTCTTCCTCCTCTTCACTCTCCACAGGCTCCACAGCTGCTACAACACCACCATCTGGACCATCCTCCTGCAGGAAAGGCACCTGGCGTCGCAATTCAAGATTGTGAAGCATACAGCAGGCCACGATGATATGGCACACCTTCTTTGGTGAGTACATTAGGGATCCACCTGTCATATGCAGGCACCTAAACCTGGCCTTCAGGACCCCGAAGGTCCTTTCTATTATCCTCCTAGTTCGCCCATGGGCCTCATTGTACCGTTCCTCTGCCCTGGTCCGGGGATTCCTCACTGGGGTCAGTAGCCAGGAGAGGTTGGGGTAACCAGAGTCCCCCAATAGCCACACACGGTGTCTCTGTAGCTGTTCCATCACATAGGGGATGCTGCTATTTCTCATAACATACGCGTCATGCACTGACCCAGGGAACTTGGCATTTACATGGGAGATGTACTGGTCTGCCAAACAGACCACCTGGACATTCATAGAATGATAACTCTTTCTATTTCTGTACACCTGCTCACTGCCTTTGGGGGGTACCAAAGCCACATGGGTCCCATCAATGGCACCAATGATGTTGGGGATATGTCCAAGGGCATAGAAATCACCCCTCACTGTAGCCAAATCATCCTCCTCAGGGAAAACAATGTAGCTCCGCATGTATTTCATCAGGGCAGACAACACTCTGGACAAAACCTTAGAAAACATAGGCTGAGACATCCCTGATGACATGGCCACTGTTGTCTGAAAAGACCCACTTGCCAAAAAATGGAGTACTGACAGAACCTGCACCAGAGGGGGAATCCCTGTGGGTTGGCGGATGGGGGACATCAGGTCTGGCTCCAGCTGGGCACATAGTTCATGAATAGTGGCTCTGTCAAGTCTGTAACGAAGTACAATATGTCGTTCTTCCATTGTCGACAGGTCCACCAGCGGTCGGTACACGGGAGGATTCATCCTTCTCCTCGCAAGTCCCAGAGGACGGTGCCTAGGAAGGACAACATGGAGTACAGAGTGAAGCAAGCCACAGGTTCGTTCACACAGCTTGCACAGTAAATGAATCGCAATGCAGTGAAAGGCGTGTATGAGTGGCAATGCACGGCCTAGGCCTGTGTGACGCAGTAGAAATTAAGCCATGTGGGCCTTTGAAATGGTGGCTGCCTGACCTGTGAAGTGTGACAATGGGATGTGAGGTCAATGCGCTGGCGTGGCACACCATGGCAGTAGGCGGTCGAAGACCGCGTGTGAAGCCGTATTGGTTAACATTGAACCCTATGGGTATCAGGAGCCAATGACGATGTGCGCCGGCGGTACGCACCGCGGCGGTACGCACCGCCGCGGGCGTGACCGCCATTTTCTATCTGCTTAATCACTCGAGACCTGATCATCCATAGGAGAGGACCTATACTGCAAGTGCTGCTGTGACCTCGGTCTGGGAGATACTATGGCTGCTGCGACTGGGGAAAGGGCCCCTGCCTTCACTTCAGAAGAGTTGGAGAAACTTTTTGATGGGGTCGTCCCCCAGTATGCACTACTCTACGGTCCTCCAGACCAACAGGTGAGTACACTGGGTGCACGTTGAATGGGCTATGCCTGTGTTGAGTGGGGTGTATGTAAGATGGTGGGGAGGGGAGCGAATGAGGAGTGCAACGCACGACAGATGAGAGCATGTGCCACATGGCAAGGTTGGGTAGGGGGGGCCACTCACATCTACCATGCAGAAAAGTGATGATATTTCCTTTCCCACCCTGTACATGTCAAATAGGTCAGCGCCCATCAGAAGATTGAGATTTGGCGTGCCATCGCCAAGGACGTTCCGGCCCTGGGGGTCCACAACAGACGGGGCACCCACTGCCGAAAGAGGTGGGAGGACATCCGCCACGGGACCAGGAAGACCACTGAGTCTCTGCTGGGGATGGCCTCCCAACGTAGGAAGGGTGCCAGTCGTACCGTGACCCCCTTATGTCCCGGATCCTGGCGGTGGCCTACCCCGATTTGGATGGGCGCGTGAGGACATCACAGCAGACACAAGGGGGTGAGTATCAGCACATTCTGCTATCTTTGCGCGCAGTGGAGGTGTCTGGGTTGGGGAGGAGGGCTGTGGCTGACTTTAGGCCAGGGCTCTTTCTGTAGGCTAGTCCCCTCCTTTAGGCATGGCCCTGTGCTCCCGCCCCCCACCTCTGTAGGGTGCCAAATAGAGCTATCCATGGTCCTGCATCACCCATGTGTGCATTTGTTGTCCATAGACCTGTAGGCCTAGTCACAAGTACTGAGTAGTGTACCCCGATTGCGCGGCGTAGTGCAGGGGGCTTCTGTGTCTGTCTCTCCGCCAACGGTGTTGCCAATGCATGCACTCAACCTGTCTTTATTTCTCCCCCCACCCATTTTCTTTATCTTCCTGTGCATGTGTGCATTAGCATCATCAGGCGGAGGAGAATTGGCATCGGAGCACGAGGGAGCTGCAACTCACATGGCCCCGGAGGGCCATGCTACAGACACCGAGTTCACCAGTGATACGGAGGGCGAGGGGAGCTCCACAACGGGGACCCGTGGAGACGTCAGCGACACCGACACTTCCTTGGAAGGGAGCTCCCTAGCGGTGGCGGCAACATCCGTGCCCACCGCCTCAACAGGTACAGCCGCCACCCAGCGCACCAGCCCCGCCCTCCCAGCAGCCCCTCAGCCTTCGCTCCGTGCCCGCTCGCCCAGGAAGGCGGGCATCTCCTTCGCCCCAGGCACCTCAGGCCCTGCCCCAGTTACCCCTGCTGCCCTCAGTGAGGAGGTCATTGACCTCCTCAGGACACTCATTGTTGGGCAGTCTACCCTCTTGAATGCCATCCAGGGTGTAGAAAGGGAGGTGCATCGGAGCAATGCATACCTGGAGGGCATTCATTCGGGTCAGGCTGCCCATCAACGATCGTTCAATGCTCTGGCCTCAGCACTGACGGCAGCCATTGTCCCTGTTTCCAGCCTCCCTCTTCTAACTGCCTCCACCCAGTCCCAGTCTCCTGTTCCTCAGCCTATCCCATCCACACCATCTGACCAGCCTGCACACACCTCAACACCCATGGGCAGCTCATCCAGACATAAGCACCACAGATCCCACAAGCATTCACCCAAGCAACATCCAGATGCAGACATGCCAACAGTCACTACCACCTCTGTGTCCCCCTCCTCCTCGTCTCCCTCCTCCCTCCCTGTGACGTCTCCACTCACACCTGCATGCACACCACCATCAGCCAGTACTTCCATCACCAGCACACCCTCCAGTACAGTCCGCACACGTGCAGTCACCACCCCCACTGCCATTTACACGTCCCCTGTGTCCTCTCCCAGTGTGTCTGTCACCCCCTCTTCCAAAACACACAAACGCAGGCAGCCACCCACCCAACAGCCATCCACCTCACGAAAGCCTACGTCACAAGCACCTGCACCCAAAGACAGCACACTTGACTCTCCTTCAACCACATCCTCTTCCTCCACTCCCATACCCACTGCACCTACCCTTCCCATTGCGCCTAAAAAACTTTTCCTCTCCAAAGTTAACCTCTTTGCATCTCCTGACCCACCCCCTCCATCTGGTAAGAGTCCTAAGAGCACCTCAGCCACCACCAGCCCTGCATCGAGGGCGACCATTGTGCACGGGTTTTGGAGTCCACCTTTTCCTAGTGCAGATACATCGGCCAGCAGCAAGGGGACAGCCAGCCCACCCCCTGGGAAGAGAACCCGAAAAACAAAGGGCCGGCGCGAGAAGGCTGCCACCAAGGAGCGTAGTCGTGGCCCGTCACCTGCCACAACATCAAGGGGAGGCAAGGGCCAGAGAGCTTCATCGAAGGAGGGCAAGGGCAGCAGGGCGGAGAAGTCAGCCAGCAGGCGCGCGGACCAGGAGGGCCCCACCAGCCCCATACCGGGTGTGACGGAGGACACCCACGGGCCCAGGACTCCATCACAGGAGGGGCCAGCAACCGCACGGTCGGAGGGCGACTAAGCGGGGAGTCCTGGCCAGGTCTGGCTCCCTTGAAAGACAGGACAAGCACCGCTGAACAGGGCCCCGCCAAGACAGGCACCGCTGAAGATGGCCCCGCCGTGAAGAGCACCGCTGAACAGGGCCCGCCGTGAGGAGCACCGCTGAACAGGGCCCCGCCAAGACAGGCACCGCTGAAGAGGGCCCCGCCGTGAAGAGCACCGCTGAACAGGGCCCCGCCGTGAGGAGCACCGCTGAAGAGGGCCCCGCCGTGAAGAGCACCGCTGAACAGGGCCCCGCCAAGACAGGCACCGCTGAAGAGGGCCCCGCTGTAAAGAGCACCGCTGAACAGGGCCCCGCCGTGAGGAGCACCGCTGAACAGGGCCCCGCCAAGACAGGCACCGCTGAAGATGGCCCTGCCGTGAAGAGCACCGCTGAAGAGGGCCCCGCCAAGACAGGCACCGCTGAACAGGGCCCCGCCGTGAGGAGCACCGCTGAACAGGGCCCGCCGTGAGGAGCACCGCTGAACAGGGCCCCGCCAAGACAGGCACCGCTGAAGAGGGCCCCGCCGTGAAGAGCACCGCTGAACAGGGCCCCGCCGTGAGGAGCACCGCTGAAGAGGGCCCCGCCGTGAAGAGCACCGCTGAACAGGGCCCCGCCAAGACAGGCACCGCTGAAGAGGGCCCCGCTGTAAAGAGCACCGCTGAACAGGGCCCCGCCGTGAAGAGCACCGCTGAACAGGGCCCCGCCGTGAAGAGCACCGCTGAACAGGGCCCCGCCGTGAGGAGCACCGCTGAACAGGGCCCCGCCGTGAGGAGCACCGCTGAACAGGGCCCCGCCAAGACAGGCACCGCTGAACAGGGCCCCGCCGTGAAGAGCACCGCTGAAGAGGGCCCCGCCAAGACAGGCACCGCTGAACAGGGCCCGGCCGTGAAGAGCACCGCTGAACAGGGCCCCGCCGTCTCAAGCACCGCTCCGCTGGGCCCTTCCTGTCAAGCACTGCTCCGCTGGGCCCCGCCGTCTCTGCACCGCTCCGCTGGGCCCTTCCTGTCAAGCACCGCTCCGCTGGGCCCTTCCTGTCAAGCACCGCTCCGCTGGGCCCTTCATCTCAAGCACTGCTCCGCTGGGCCCTTCCTGTCAAGCACCGCTCCGCTGGGCCCTTCCTGTCAAGCACCGCTCCGCTGGGCCCTTCATCTCAGGCACCGCTCCGCTGGGCCCTTCATCTCAAGCACCGCTCCGCTGGGCCCTTCCTGTCAAGCACCGCTCCGCTGGGCCCGCCGTCTCAAGCACCGCTCCGCTGGGCCCGCCGTCTCAAGCACCGCTCCGCTGGGCCCTTCATCTCAAGCACCGCTCCGCTGGGCCCTTCATCTCAAGCACCGCTCCGCTGGGCCCTTCCTGTCAAGCACCGCTCCGCTGGGCCCCCCCATCTCAAGCACCGCTCCGCTGGCCCCGCCTGTCAAGCACCGCTGGCCCATTGACAGTGCCGGTTCTGTGTCGAGCTGGTGTTCACGCTGCACTCTGAGCACCCTGCCTCCTCCAATACCAGTGGACTCGGTTATCCATCTGATGGACTGTGGCTTTGCACTCCCCAGGATGGTACAGTGGGCAAACCACCCACTGTAGAGACTTGAGAGACTGTGGCTTTGCACTCCCCAGGATGGCACAGTGGGCAATCCACCCACTGTAGAGACTTGAGAGACTGTGGCTTTGCACTCTCCAGGATGGTACAGTGGGCATGGAGGCCCCTCGTGGATCTGGTGTCGTGGACTCCTGTGGCTGAGGTGCCCCCCCTTCCCTTCCCCCTGAGGTGCCTGTAGTTTTATCATCTGATGCCCCAGCAGTGTTCTCTCCAACGGTATCTGGTCTCCTGTGTGGGCTTTGCCCATGTGTTTGTGGACATTGGCCCACGGACTGTGGAACTTTAACAAAATGAGCTGGACTTATTGCCTATGTATTTAGATTTCGCACTGTTCATTTTTTTTTTTTATATTTCATATAGATGATTTTCCATGACTTCAATGAACCTATTTTATACATAAATTTTATTATCATTTTCATTATGTCTTTGCATTTTTCCGGGGGGTTTGGGGGTGTCACTCTGAGTTGTTGCTCTGCATTGGTGTGTAGATAGTTGGGGGGGTGGGTGTGTCGCGTATGTGTGTGCCCGTGAGCTTTCCTCCTCCCCCCTCCCCTGTGTCGTAGGTGCAGTACTCACCGTTGTCGTCTGCGCCGGCGTTCGTACTCGTGGTAGATGAGCAGGTAGACAATAGCTGGTAGGATGTTTAATTCGGGTTCCATGCTGTCCAGGTTCCTCGTGGAGTGTGTATAGGTGAGCGTTTTCCCGTTCGTAGTCTGTTTCCGCCGTCTTTTTATCGGCGGGTCTCCCGCCCCGGAAAAGGTGGCGGATTGGTGAGTTGTGATAGGGTGGGCGGTACACTGTCTGCCGCCTGCCTGTTGGCGGTGACCGCCGCGCTGTTTGTTTGCCCCGCCGTGGCAGTCGGAGTGTTAAAGTGGCGGGCTGTGTTGGCGTTTTCCGCCAGGGTCAGAATTCCTTTTTTTTTACCGCCTGCCTGTTGGCGGGTTGGCCGCCGCTTTATCACCGACCGCCAGGGTTGGAATCACCCCCTTTGAGTTTACGTGAACCAGAGAAAAAAGAAGAAATGTTAACCTTTTTGGGAATGGTTGAGTTCTATGCAAAATGTTTGCCAAATTTAGCATCGAAAACGACCAACATGCGAAAACTATTGAAGAAAGGTAGAGAATTTGTGGGGGATGATGAGTGCAAAGAAGAATTTGAAAGTATACAAAAAGAATTGACAGCAGTTGAAAGTTCATTTGATCCAGATAAGAAGTGTGTAATCATGACTGATGCCAGTATGAAAGGACTTGGGGCAGTATTGTTACAAGATGTGGGAGAATATAACCTCAAACCACTTGTGTACTGTTCCAGGACTTTGCGAGGAGCGGGGGCAAATTATTCTACGATTGAGAAGGAAGCCTTGAGTGCGTTTTGGGCTGTGAATAAATTGAAGAATTTTGTGTGGGGGAAAGAATTTCAAATTTTCACTGACCACAAACCTCTAGTGGAGGTCTTCATGAAAAGAGGACTTGATATGATCTCTGGCAGGATTAGTAGGTGGGTTGTCAGATTACAGGATTTTGCGTTCCAGATGCTTTATGTTCCTGGCCCCAGTAATAAGATTGCTGACTGTTTGTCAAGACTCAGTACAGAAACAGAAGAGGGTTCGAGGGAGAACCAAGAGGATATAATTAGTGTTTGCAGTGTAACAAGAGGTATTGTGGAACAAGATGAGTGGCTGAGAGCGGTGTTGGAGGACGCCGTGTTACAACGAGTATGCAAAGAACACAGTAATGGATGGAACTCGTATGTGAAGGGTGATGAGGAATTAGGAGGATTTTGGAAGGTGAGAGATGAATTGTCTGTAGAAAATGATATTTTGTTGCATGGGTTCAGGTTAGTTGTTCCAACTTCTTTGAGCGAGAGGATCATAGAATTAGGACATGAAGGACATCAAGGTATGAGTAAAACGAAAGCAAGCATTCACTTTAACTATTGGTGGCCAGGCATGGATCTCATGATTGAAAGGAAAGTAAGAGATTGTCATGATTGCTGCAATAGTGACAAGGTATACAAAACAAGAGTGCCACCTATGTGTGCTAGAGAAGCTTCTATCAAACCGTGGGATGTTGTAGCAGTTGATGTGGTAGGACCAATCCATGGAAAAGGCGGATGTAATTATATTTTAGTTCTAGTGGACCAGTGCTTGAGATGGGCAGAATTAGGTATCAGTAGTAGTATGGAAGCCAAGAAAGTAATTGATTTCTTTAATGAGATTTTCAGTCGTGAAGGTTTGCCAAATACTATTCAGACTGACAATGGGCCACAGTTTGTGCCCGCTGAGATGAAAGAGTATCTTAAGGCCAGAGGCATTATGCATAGGAGGTGTTCCTTGTACCATCCCGAAGGCAATGGGACAGTGGAAAGGTTTAATAAGTGCATAAAAGAGGGCATACAATTGGAGGTTGCGGCTGACAGGAATTTGAGGGATGGTCTTAAAAATGTCCTACATGCATACAGATTGTCACCTCACTCCACGACCAGTAAAGTACGATTTGAAGTTTTCAGGGGCCGAAAGACTAACACACGGTTGGAACCAGGTTGGGTGTGTTGGGGTAAGAATTAATGTGTATCATGGTGTGACATGAGTAAGGAAGAAAAGGAAAAGGAGGAAAAATGATGGCAGAAAAGGAAAGAAAACTATGATAGGAGGAAGAACGCGTGCAATATCGAGGTAGAAGTAGGGGACAAGATTCTAATTAGAAATCCTAGGTTATGTAAGAGTGGAAGTAAGTTTATGGGTCTGTTTGAAGTTGTCAAGTTATTCAGAAATGCAGTGAAAATTAAGGATGGAAGGGTGTGGAATCTTAACAGAGTTGTCATTTCAAAGAAAATGTAATGTTTATGAAGTATTTGTGTGTTTTATAAGGTTCTTCGTTCAAAGTATATTTCTTCTATATAACTTTTTTTTTTATTATTTGTTTTTTTTAAGGCATTGTGTTCCTTAGGTTTTATAATTCGTTTTTTTCCTATCTGTTTGTTATTCTGAATTGAAGGAATGTGTATTTGTTTTAAGGGGAAAGGTGTGTGGTAGAATGTTAACAATAGAATGTAAGGGACCTCATCTCTAGTACTGATGTCATGCTTGACATCAGATTAGAGTGTTGGAGATGGAGGTTCTGAGGGAGCTGTTGAAGAGCTGAATGTCTGGTGTTGTCTCCTTTCACTGTGGATAAGATACTCCTATTAAAAAGAACCTACTCATCTAATGCATCAGACTATCTTCTCCTTATTACACATGAGACTGATGTTTTACTCAATGACCACTCCAGTACTGTGGCTTCAGGCACTGCTGATGCCCTATGGTAGCGAAGGCCCCATTATCATACCTGACTCTGACATGGTGAAGGATGAGCGTCGACCGATGTAGACTCTAGCGCCGTCCGGTACCATGCCTTCCAAATCTGTGCCAGTGCCTTTTTCCTTTGAAAGGCCTGGATGCAGTGGCAATTGGGAGGGGTCTGAGGACCCTTACTATTATCACCATCCCGCTGATGAACCAGACGACAACTGGTATGAGATACTGGCAGATGCCAGTTGTTTAGTCACCTCACCAGATACTGGCCTGATCTTATTTGCAGTCTTGGTGTGGACGGCAGCTGAGGTCTTGGACCCTGGGTTGCCCACAATGGCAGTCAAGATGAACATCTTCACAGAGGTTCTTCAGCTGGGAATTGCCCCCTCCGAACCGTTACTCTCATTTAACATAGCTCTTATGGATGTCCTCTTTGGGGTCTGGTCCAAGCCTTCCACAGGGGCTTCTGTACACAGGACAATTGTGCCTTGCCCCTGGACACCCCAGTTTCCTCACCCAACAACCCCCCTCCCAGAGAGCATTATGTTCAAGCCTTCACTTCCAGGAACAATCTTGACGTGTTCTCTACCGTTCCACAAGATAGGAAATCCAAAAGACTGGATTTCTTCAGTAAGAGGATTTTCTCTTCCACCAGCCTAACACTGCAGTCGTGAGTGCCTGTGTGCCTTTTGGCCGATACACCCACACCGTGTGGGATTCAGTTGTGCAAGTGCTGTCTGTGTTCTTGAGGAGGCCCGAGCCATACTCTCCCAAGCCATTGCTGACAGGAGGGATGCAGCAAAGTTCACCATCAGATGTGACGAACTCGCTGAGCAGAGCAATTTCATTGCCAGTGGCACTTACTCACCAAACCTGGCTAAGATCCCTGTATTTTCAGGGCATGTCCAAATTTCGCTCATGGACATACCCTTTGATGGCTCTTGCCTCTCTAGTGAGTAGGTGGACTCTGCGTTGGAGTGCTTTAAGGATAGCAGAGCTAAGGTCAGGTCCTTGCACCTGTCCATTGCTCAACTCCAAACCCAGTCTGCCTTTCACCCCTTCCATCGCTATGGTAGGAGGTATCAACCATGTCCTTTCCCGTCCAGAAACCAAGGCCAAGAGACTTCCCAGCCTTTTTGTGGCAGCGGTTGCCACAAAACATGTGGGACCACCAGCGAGAAGTTTGTCAGTCCACAACCCCCTGGCAGCCACAGCCTTCAAAACCCTTTAGTTTACCCCTCTACCAGCACAGGTACTAGTGGGAGGCAGTATCAGCCATCACCTGCCCCACTGCCAAGCCATAACATCAGACAAGTGGGTTTTGCAGACAATCCAGAAGGGCTATAACATCCCCTTTTGGGCTCGCCCCAAACAGTGGTCTTCCACCTCCAGACTGTGGCAGACCTCCTGCTTTCCCTGAGATACACTATCACACCTGGCTCCCTATCAGATGCTTCCTTTCATCGGGACTGTTAAAGACACATTGTGGTTTTGGGCCTATCATCCCAAATGGCAAGTCCAGGATATTTAGCCTATGATACAGATGTTTCAGCCTGATAAGATTGACTCTGAGATGTTGGGCCTCATGGCCTCCTGCATCCTTCTTGTAACACATGCCTATTGTCATATGAGGGCTGTGTAGTGGGGCCTGAAGTTTCAGTGAGCACAGCATGGATAGAATCTCTCTGACCTGATCCAGATCTCAGAGGGAACTGCAAAAGCCCTGCAGTGGTGGCTAAAGAACTGAAACTGGGTCAGCTGCAAACCCAGTTCCCTTCCCCAATCAGAGCTTACTTTAGTGACAGATGTGTCACTCCTGGGCTTGGGCGGCCATCTGGGAGAAGTGGAGATCAAAGGACTCTAGTCTCTGGCGGAGTCTGTGCTTCACACCAACCTATTGGAGCTCCAGTCGATCCAGCTGGCATTGAAGGCCTTTCTTCTTTTGATCAAGGGAAGGTGGTGCAACACCCCTGCCACAAGGTACTGCAACAAACAGGCTAGGTGGGGTCATGGACCCTTTTTCAAAAGCCCGCACCTTTGGACCTGGCTGGAACTTCAGGCCATTTCCCTGGTGGTTCAACACCTGGCAGGCTCATTGAACGCCAGGGCAAAAAATTTAGCCATCAAAGCCTAGCGGATCACAAATGGCGTCTCCAGCCAGAGGTGGTGCAAGGTCTCTCTCAAAGATGAGGAGACCCTTGGTTAGATCTGTTCACCACTGCTGAGACTGCCCAACGTCGGTATTTATGTGCTCTGGATTTTCCAAGGCGGTTCTCTCTTTTAAATGCTTTTCGTCTCGATTGGAACTCCATCCTCCTATACGTCTTTCCACCTATACTACTCCTGCCCAGAGTTCTCAAGAAAAGCAGGACTGACCGGGCCCAAGTCATTCTTGTGGCACCAGATTGGGCACAGAGAGTCTAGTATTCCGAGCTACTGAGCGTCACCATTGGTCCATACAGGCTGCCCTTTCATGAGGATCTTCTTTCGCAGCAGGGCAGGGTTCTGCACACAAACCTGTGCGTGCTCAGACTTTATGCTTGGAGATTGAGTGGCAACAGTTAATAGATTTAAACTTGCTCCCAAAGTCTGTGATTTTATGCTGGCAGCTGGGCGTCCCTCCACCAAGAGGGTATGTGCCTGCTGTTGGGACAGGTTTATAGCATGGTGTGAATCAAGGATATTGATCCCTTTTCTGTACCCTCTGCTCCCTTATTCCACGTTCTTCTGCTTGTTCTTTCTCTGACCCAGGAGTGCTCCATTAAGGCCACTGTTAAAGGTTACTTGTTCACCATTTAGGCATTCTTGCGATTGCTGGACCAACCTTCTTTGTTCAAGTTACCTGTTGTGACTAGATTCCTCAAAGTTCTACAACACGTTTCCTCCAAGATCATTCATCATTCTTCAATAGGATTTTAACTTTGGCCTGACCTTCTTTATGTGTGCGCCTTTCAAGCCGCTGCATAACTGTCCACTTCACCTGCTTATCATCAGTGCACCTCTTTCAGTGAGAATAACATCGGCCAGTAAAGTCATGAACTGCAGGCACTCGTTGTGCATCCTCTTTATACTACCTTTAACTAAGACAAACTGGTTCTGCGGACCCATGCTTCATTTCTCCCAAAGGTTGTAACACCTTTTCATGTAAATTAAAACATCACCTTGCCTACCTTCATTGCTCTGCCCCACCCTTCGAAGAAAGAGGAGAGTTCTCTATGGTCTGTACCCATAAAGATCATTGTTGTTCTACCTAGATCGAACAAAAGAGTTCTTAGTGGATGATCAACTCCTTGTGGGGTAGTTTTGTGCTAAGAAAGGGAAAACCATGCAGAAGAGGAACATACCACAATGAACAGTACTATGTATAAAGATCTGCTACGCATTGGTCAAAAAACAGTCCCCTGAGGGCTTGCGTGCTCATCTTACCAGAGCCAAAGCTGCGACCATGGACTACCTGTCCTGGACATCTGTCAGTCATCAACATAGGTATCTTTGCACATGTTCATCAAACACTACTCAATGTATGGTCAGGTCTGTCATGATGGGCACTTTACCTATCTTTTCTACAGGACTTTGATTTAATCTGTGTTGCAGCCCCATTTCCTGGAAGGTACAGCTTGGGTATCCATTCCAAGGTAAGGAATCTGCAGCTAGAATTTTATATCAGATTACCAAGTTACTTAGCTTTGGTAATACCTTATCTGGTAGAGACAATGTAGCCATAGATTCCTTAACAATCCGCCCTACTCTGCAAACTGATTTCATAAGGTCACCCTTCTAAGAGCCTTAGAAACGTACACCAGTGTATCAGTATTCTTCATGGCTCCGCGCTTCTGGCATGGAAAGTCATGAAAAGAAACATCAGCATGCTGGGGTAGCACCTACATAGACACTGCGCACGTCACTTCAAGTGTGGATGACGCAGAGCTGAAAGATGCCACCTACCAGCACACAGGCCTTCAGCTTGAAAATTTCCAGATCCAGTGTGATGCATGAGGGAACACTCTAAGGTAAGGAATCTGCAGCTAGAAGTCTCTGTCAATTAAGGCATTACCGAAGGTAAGTAACATATTAGTTTACTCTCTTCCCCCACCCTACCTATTTTGCTTAGGAAACAAGTATATAGGTGCACTGACAAAGGAGATAGGCAACTGTTCTACCCTCTTTAACATGCTTAGCCTCGCCACTGAGGAGCACTCCAACTTATTTTTAGGTCTCGCCAACCAGAAAGTTCAATATCTGGTTACTAAAAACCTATTGTGAAGTTACAGTGGGATTAGAGCCGACTCACTGCTTTACTGTCACTCTCGTTAGCTTGCTTTTAATTTGTGGTCTTGCCTTCCCCTTAAATGTCTGTCCTTCCCCTGGAGCATAACCTTTTTTTTGTGTCCAATCCATCTCGGATCAGTAAATGAAAAAACAATTGTGTTCTTGTAATTTTGATACGGCTGCATCATTGGGCTTTTTTATTTCTAAAGCTTTTTGCCATGCTTGGTCAGACTATTCTTGACTGCTCCTTCGTGTTTGATAGAAACCTTTGAGGTTTCCTTCATTAACGGTTGTAAAGGGTTGTCAGCTCAGTGCATGGGAGTGGGCCTGTTTTGGGCTTCAGCACCACCACCATCAAACATTAACCCTACAGAGTAAAAGTGGGGCTCACAAGGAAAGCTGTTTCTTGACTCGGCGTGGCTTACTCTTTGGGGGAAGTGTTACTTAGCTAAAGATACAATTCACAAAACTAATAGGTCTTTACCCATCACAACAATTGAAAAATCACAATTTCTCATGCATAACTTACTCTTGAATTGGATGTAAGTGAGCAAAGGTCATTTTATTTCAAACTCAAGAAAAATAATTCCATGATGGCCCGAATGCTTGCAACGCCATCTTAGAATGCCTTTGTTTTGACTTGAGAAAAATCATTACATGATGGTCACTTCATATGCGTTTGCATGTATTGTAGCCATATTGGACTGATTTCACTGAAAACATAATAAAAACCTTTTTTGAGATGGCCACCTTGTGTGCACTTGAACCCAAATGTTCATTCACGATCAGCTGCCTTGAAATGGTTTAATATCCACTTAAAGATGTCAGTCACACATTAATGTGTGAGTTAATTATTGATAAAGAGAGCCTGGGGCAGAAAAGGGGTGAGGGGCCAGGAAGAGAGAGGGACAGTAAATAGGCCCTTCTTGCACTACAATGCAAAGTCTAACGTCAAAGATGAAAAGCTACATCTCATAGTCAAACACAATCAAACCAAAATGCTCCATGGATGAGAGAAGCACAAGAATCGGGAGGGAAGCTATTAAATCAGGAGAAGGAAGCTAAAATAGACGATAAAGCTCTCGAATTATGAGCAAGGCGAGTACTCAAAGCCCATTATATGTCCTACAACTGTCCGTAATCAAGACCTAAAAATTGAGCATTAGAGCAATTTTAAGAACATTAGACAGAATTTCTTTAACATCCACAACAATATAGACTTTAAGTACATTACAAACAACTTTGACTGTGCCAGTCAGTTAAAGGCTCAGAAGAGGAGTGCAGGGATTTTTGGAATGCCTGGAAAAATGTTGATAGTGGAGAAAAGAATAAAGCAAAAATAACTTTTCTCTAATTCCAAAGCCCAAATCAAAAGTAATGTCTGATTAATAGTACAAAAATGGGCATAAAAGCTATGGCACCTAGAAATTGCGAAACTGCCATAATTTGCAATATATAGAACAAGTTATTAATGTAATGAAAAACAACTTATTTTCTTTGTGAATGGGAATATCTTCTGTTGCAAAGTAAGCAAATAATAAGTTAAGCATACTTAAATAAGCTGCCGTCATAAATATTTGTGAAGTAACAAAGCAGACAGCATGAAGATTTAAAACGACTTGACTTTCAGGAGAGGTCACATGGTGCGAAAGCAGATGTGGTTGTGCGCCCCCCTCTGCCATGACCTACATTTAAGCAAACAGTTGACATTGAAATGGGTAAGAGAATGGTAAACATGAAAACTAGGACTGGAAGCTTGCTAGACAAGATAGACAATATTGAAACAGATAAAGACCTGGGCACAGAAGAACCAGAGCATTTTAGATAACTTCTGAGTAACTCAAATAAGTCTTCAGGACATAAAGAGCTTTGAGTTAAATCAACAGGTGAAATATATCTCCTTTTCACAAGGGGGTTTCAAAACTAACTTAAATAGGAAAGGAATAAATCAAACTGTGATCATCACAACTAACCCTTCAGTTACCTTACGTTCTTTCTATGATGAACAGCACAGAAAGGTGAAGATTTTGTTTTGCAAAAGGCATTTGATTTACTTTACATTTCTGGGGCTGTATCACAGGTATGGCACATATTCCTTGTTTGCTCTGGGTGCACCTTTTAAATGGTGCCCCCATTGCAAACAAGGAAAATGCACCGTTAGCATTAATGTGCTCCCCCCAGGGCAGCCACAAACTTGCATTCATGTGACAAATGGAGCGGCTGCTGTAAAGCTGGTCCGTGTTTCACAGTGTAGGCAGCATCCCGTCTGCACTTTGAAAGGGGCTTAGAGATCCCCTTGCAGGTGGGTGCAGTGAGTGACTGCACCCGCCTGCAAGGGGATGTCTGGGGGGGGTCCATGGGACCCTCTTTCACTTCTCCAGAGGGCTGGCATTAGGGGGCGCACTGTCAGTGCACCTCCTGACAGCTTCTTTGCCTCTACGCTCACTTCTATAGTACGGCCCGGAAGCAGAGACAGAGGGATTCTCTCATTTGCATGGTGCCACGCCCTCATTCAAATGAGGGAACACTCTCTGGTGATAGCGCTGGTGCTATATGTGCACCAGGGCTACTGCAGACACTTGTGTGGCCCCTTCTGTAATACCAAAGGGTCGTGGGGCAGGCAAAGCAGGCGCACATGCCTGTTGCGCACCCAGGCCACTCCCATAACACAGCCCCAGATGTGCTTTTTCTGCCTTTTAAGTCATTCTATATAAAACGCTTATAATGGGAGCGTCTTCCCCATCATAGAACAGAGGAAGATGGCTGTATGGAGCTCTCCTACTTTTCACTGAGAAATCTACGTGCAACCTCATACACTGTGTAATTAGCTTCATTTTATACAGATACTTGTAATATTTTGTTTTACAATTATAAGGACCACTTTTGAGCTCAAGGTGGCACAAGGTCATGCCGATGACAGACTGAGGAAGGGTGTGCCTGAAATCTGTGACTGTTCCATTGAACAGTTTCCTTTCTGGCACGCAAGCAGTGACCTCGTGGCCCAAGTAAATGTCATTTTGTCTCGTTGTAGGCTATTGCAAAAACAAATAGGCCCCAGTAAACATTCCATGTGGCGAGGGGAGATCTAATCTTCTGTGGGAGAAAAGTGTGTTTTGTGGCCACAGCTCCACGCTTTCACTTTTGTTTGTTTCCTATAACTGTGCAAAACAGGGCACGTTTTATTCCTGTGTGCGGTTTTCTAAAAAAAAAAAACTGAAATAATTTAACAGTCTTATTATGAAGTGATCTAGTATTAAGAAATGAAACATCCACCAAAGAGCATTAGAATTTGCTTAATGGAGACTGTCTAACCAATAGATGTGGTTTTTACGCCTGAAATATTTTCTTAAGCAAACATGTACCTTTGATAAAGTGGTTTATATAATTGGATCTCATTTCCTTTATCTGGCGTAACATAAGTGTTTTGTTTAAGCGTAGAATTAAAAGTCACTATTTTAGATAAGTAAGATCAGTAAAATACATATCTAGCTACAGTAAACAATATTGAACCGAGGGTGATGATTCCCTGTGTTGCATGCATTATATTGCATTACAATAATATGGCATCCACAAACTCGTCATACCACTGCATTGCAATATATAATGGGTGAATACAGTGGTTGGTAGGTTAGGTGGAGGTTACATAGGTAGAAATGATAATGTACTATGTATTAGTAGGAGATGTACTGGATGTTATACAAATGTAGGTTGATATTATTGATCTCCATTTAATCTCATATGAGACTGCAAGGTACTTATTGATCGAGGTAGTGTTAAAGTGCGAGTGGCAAAGTGCCATTCTCCAGCCCCGGTTGGAAACTACCAGCAAGTATTATTATTGCTATTTTATCTCTGACTCTTAACATTATTTTGTGTAATCAATACTATTTTTTAAGATGTGCTCTTCATGGTACTATTTTAAGTGAAAGCAGGCCTCGAAAAAACATAAAACTGTAACTAGACCTGCAGGTTGAGTAACATATATAATCTACTTGAGCTAACTGTAATGTACTTGGCCCGTAAACGGGTCTCAAATTGTGTGATCCTAGGCAAATAGTTTACAGAGTTGCCTTTTTCTTCCTTCTCACATATGATTGCACCTTCAAATTTGTGACCTCAGCATTTCTGCAGTACAAAAAAGCAATTTTTTGGATTAAGTAGACTAAAGTTTGCTGCATGTACCACAAGAATCTAGCCCACGTATAGGGGGCACATGACCCATGGCGTTCTTTTAGTTTACTAACAGCATTGCTATCAGGGCAGGAATGTTTCCCAGTTTATGTTTAAAAACTCACTCCTAATAAATATATCACTAAACCATGATGTGGTAACATATTGTCATCTACACACAGTACATTTCCAAGAAATGTCCCAAAACTATATATTGTATTAACAATCTGTAAAAATTGGGTTTAAAAAAACATATCCTTTGCGCATCAAAATGTAAATTATTCTGATTTGTTTTCATCCTATTAAAATGTTTTTTTCATCACACAGAAATACAAACAAGCATTTGCAATGCAACAGGTCTCGCATTTCATTGAGTTAAAGCTTTTAGCGTTGTAAACTCCTAACCAGACTTTTCTTGCCACATTAAGTGGAAAAAAACGAGCGCAATCGCACTGAGTAAAACACAGCATGATCGCGCCGCAAAATAAAAGGAAAAAGTAGTCCAGAAACCATACAGAAAACATGGAGCCTTGTATTCTTTCCAGTAGTTGGTCGGTGAGATCGAAGAGAGATAAACACTGGAAAAGGCATGACGTATGCATGCCTTTCACTAATTAAAGCAACCGGATTTTAAAAGACAAGCCCACAAATCAATGTAAGGAACTGACGTGACATGGGCGTGGTTAGAATCCCAAAGAGAGATTACAGCAGGGGACGGAGCGCTTTGTGCTCGCCCCTACTAATGGGCTTTCACAACTACTGAAATATATTTTGAAATGTTTGTACTGTTGACTTAGTCATTTAAATGTTGTGTGTCAGGAAAAAACTGACACCCTACATCCTTTTATTTTACACTCTAAACAGCAGGTCACACAGTTCACCTTACAAAGTCCTGGAACTCTGCATTCAGAAGGAAAATGAAGTGTAAGACAAACTGACTTTTGAACTCTGTCTGCGAACACAGAGCAAATGTGACATAACAACAAGATTTAAAGGCATCTTTTATTGCTCCTCCACTTTCTGACTGAACAGACACCTGTTCTTTGTCAACTCCTTAGTCCTAAAAATAGCTTGACCTGATAAATTATGACTCGCCATAGTGAAAGGTGGAATAGATTTTTGGAGCATTGGACAGGTTATTTGTTTATCATATTAAGGCATAGTGCTACATTGTCACTGTAAGAATTTGGGAGTACTAGTTGAGGGGCGGTGAGTACCCACCCCTCAAATAATAATCACAATCCTTGTGAGGGTTAACCACAAGAGTCACTAAATAAACCTGTGCTTAACCCTTGGGTAGCTTGGCACAATAGCAGTCAAGCTTAACCTAGAGGCAATGTGTAAAGTATTTATGCAATACTCAAATGGTAATGAAGTGAAACCACAAGAAAAATCCTAAACCAATTTAGGAAAATAGAGTAAGATTTAATGAATAAAATGGCACTAAAACAGCAAATAAACAGTAAGGAGACCCAGAAAATAAATGTTTAAAGTTTTCGGTAAAAATAGAGCCAAGAGGTGCAAAGCGTCAAATGAGGGTCGAACGGGACCTGGACAAAGTCACAAGTTCATGCTGACTATGATGGAGCATGGGCAGGATACAGGACCCATTTCATACTGCTAGAATTCTTACTTTCTGACTTCAGCAGGGGACTGCACAGCACTGCTCTGCAGAGCTCTGCACCACTCTGCATCGGGTACATTGAAGCTTTCAGTTGGGAGATGCTCAGCTCTCCGGGGCTCTTTGTCAGATCTGGTGCAACCTTCAGTTAGGCAGGAAGAAGTGCACTCTGACTCCAGTCAAAGATTTATGACATTGAGGATGGTACTTGAGGGTCAGGCCACACTCCACAGAGGCCAGCAGAGGGGACCAGGTCAGGACCGGTTGGGTCTGGTCATCTAAGAAATAGGGAAGGCCTCTGGAAACTTGCTGTATCCCTGTAGTTCAACGACTGACCGTTGGAATCACTTCTGGTGCCCTGGGCTCAAGGCAAGCAGGTCCACTCTTCCTTCATGCATCAAACAGCAGGGCAGTGCTTCTTCTCAGCCTTCACAGATCCTGGAGACTTCTGATTTCAGGTTCTGGGGTTGCTACTTTTATACCCAGTGCCAGCCTGTGTCCTCTGTCTACCTCCTAAACTGGTTCTGGTCAGTCCCCCATTCTCCACTGGGTTTGGCAGCAGTCTGACTATAGAAATAAAGACAGGTTTCTGCTGAGGTCAGGTTCTTCTGTGTGTGCCAGGACAGGCATCTTTGTAGTGTAATCAAGACAGGGGCATAGATCCTCAGCAGCACTCCTTTCAGGAAGATTCACACTTGCCCACTCCCATGCCCATTGTCATCTGTACCTACACATCTCATTCAAGGGTTGCCAGCAGGGGTTAGGTAACTCCTGGACCTTGGCAGTAAGGCAGTTTTAGGTTTAGGCAGGAAAATTACAACTTTCTAAAAATATAATTTTCAAAATAGTAAATTAAAATCCAACTTTGCCATTAAGGTGGATTTCGAATTTCTATTAAAAGAAATCTGTGAAATATTTTCTAGCTGCTCCCAAATTGAACTTAACCCTTATTAAATGTAATAGGGCACAAAACTTAATAGAGTAAACCAGTCTCAATCTCTGGGAGGCCAGCCTTGCCACAGTGAAAAATCAACTTAAACGATTTTTAACTGCCAGTACATTTAAAATGTAATATATACATGTCCTACTTTTCAAATAACATGTTCCCTGCCCTCTGGGCTTTCAGGGCCTACCTTATAAGGAGGACAGGGTGACATATGTATTAAAAAGGAAGGTTTATGCTGAGTAGATGCGAAAGGGCAGCTCTAAACTGCACTACCAGCTGCAGTGGCAGGCCTGAGACATGACATGTTAGTGCTACTTTAGGGTGTGGCACAATTAATGTTGCAGCCCTCTAATAGTATTTAATTTATAGACCCTGGATATATGTAGTACCATATACTATGGACTTATGAAGTACACAAGCACTTCACCACTGGTTGGCAGGTAAAAAGTGCCAACAAAGATTGGTGCAGCTACAGAAGGCAAAAATCTGGTAGAAGAGTGCACAAAAGTTGATAATTTCTGACAATCATCTTACAGTTACTATATTGTACTAGAAAATGTGGTGATGAACCACTGACAGATGGAGCCATAGTCCAACTAGATGTACTGTCCAGTACTTTCCAGACTAACAGATATTACTAGACTCATATGCGCTCAGAGAAATTCCAGCCTGTTCTGTTTTTAGACTTTGTTTATATGCAGGAGATATGTTTCTTTTTTTTAAGATGTTTTTTATTGAATCAAATACAAGAACATTACCGTATTTTCCGGCGTATAAGACGACTGGGCGTATAAGACGGCCCCCTACTTTCCCTGTTAAAATATAGGGTTTGTGCCGTATACCAGCTTATAAAACGACCCCCGGCGTATAAGGCGACCCCCGACTTTTGAGAAGATTTTCATGGGTTAAAAAGTCGTCTTATACGCCAGAAAATACGGTAACTTAATATTGCCTAAGCAGAGATATGCAGTTGTGGAAATATATATAAATAAAGAATATTGTACTTATAAAATACGTGTTAAACATGTACATGAATTAGGCAATATAGTATCAAAGACTCCAATTTTGAATAAAGAAAGAAGAAAGAAAAAAGGAGAGAGAGAAGATAGACAATAGTTACAGTAAATAAAAGATGAAATACGTATATATAAAAAGTAAAACAGGCAATATATATGACATTTTTAAAAGGAGGAGAAAAATAAATTACCTTCACAATGCATGAGAGATAGTTACTGAATGGCAACCATTGCTGATCAGGTTTGAAGAAAGTTCCTGTTGAATCAAGCTTGTAGCTGTCAAGTCTATGATGATAACATGTAGAGTTCCACCACTGTGTGAGAGTAATGTTCTCTGAAGATTTCCAGTTAGAAGTAACAATAGAGATTGCAATAGAAAGCAAGAGGTCCACCAGTTTTCCAAGAGGCTTGAAAGAACTCCACATTTCGTGCATGTCATCCAAAAACAGTAATTCATATGGCATTGGTAAGGAGATCTGAGTAATTGCTGAAATGCAAGACTATATTGGGGACCAAAAAGTAGATAGGGGTGGACAATAAAAAAACATGTGAAAGTCAGTACCTTGCTGAGTGTGGCAGCGCCAACAATTGTCATTTTGTGTAAGTTTGAGTTTATAAAGGCGCACAGGAGTTTAGAAAAATCTGTTATAAAAAAATATAGGGTCTGCGTGAGGGGATAGGGTTCTGCCTTCAGTGTAGGGCTCAGAAGGTTTAATAGTCTGGAACTGCGAACTTCAACAGATCAAAATCCAAACTTTTGCCATTTAAAGCTTAATTGTTTAATAACGTTTTCAGTAGTGGAGTCAAGGGATGTTAAAGGGATGTAATGTGGCATAATGTGGCAGCAGAGCCTTTACCTCAGAATGCTTTATTAATGTTGCTTATTAATCTTTGAATGCACCAGAAGCTGGTGGAGTGCTTTCAGAGCAGGTATAACTATCTTTTTTCTTGAGGTCAGGGCAAATTATTGGGGTTTTTTGTACTCTTTTCAGTTTGCTGTTGATTTTTTGGGGGGAGATCATATTCCAGAAAACAGGAGGTCCATGACCATGGCTCTGGTTGTGTACCAGGTGAGGGGCAATGGATTTTGCAAAGCAAGGATAGCTGGAAATTGATATGTTTGACCGCATTGATCTGGTGTGGAGGCAAAATCCTAGACAAGATGTTTTACTTTCTGGGAGATATGTGGAAATGCTTCTTAAGAAGCAAGTCAGTCAAATGGACTGATCAACTCTCTAGTCACTGGCACCATTAGGATCTCAGCTTTTAATTCATTTAGGCAGTGTCAGTTCATTCAATCAACAGTAGTGTCCAGGCATTTAGTGGTGACTAGAAACTTCCTCGGGTAGTTATCCACGATACATAGAGACTAATCACGGTCAATCATTTTGCTAGAATGCCCTCATTTTTCTCCTAAGATACAATTTGATTTGTTTTCCTATCTTCACATATAGGTCTAATGTAAACAGGGCTTATCAATATGTGAGCTGTTTTTGTGATGAAGCTTATTTTGGCTTCAAGTTTGAATTGAGCCCGGTAGATATGAATTCCCCAGGGACCAATCAAAGTGATCCATTATAGTGTTGAATAGCTGTCTAAAAATAACCTTGAGCTTGCTAAGTGCTCTCCAAAGAAGCACTTATTTTATCTTTGTATCTTTCACTGACACTTTGCTATCTCCCCTGTGACTCCTTGGTACCAAAATATATTTCTGTGAACTTGTCCTTGAGAAGCATAATAATTAACTTGGAGTATTTAAAAGTAAAGCTTGTTAACCCCTCAGTTGCTGAGGCTTTTTCACGCCAAGTACTGAGCCCTTTATTTGATGTTTGGGGCACTTTGCACGGAGGCCTTCATAACTTTTTTTTCATAAAAGGCTTCCAGGCCAAATATACGTTATTTTCTTCACACGCATTGGGGGTTCGAAAAACAAAATTTAGCTATATTTTAACTATGTTCTTGTTTTACGTCCAGGGGAATCCACAGACCTGTGAGAACATAGCTAAAATATTGCTTAATGTTGTTTTTGTGGGAAAATGTGCTGTGTAAAAATGTGTATATTTTACCCCAGAAATGTCATCAACAAAAGGTTTGCTGTGATAAGATCATAATTTTCAAGAACAAGCATAGTTGGAAAAGAAAAACATTTTTTACCAAATAGTTTTGCCTTTTTCTATCTGGTAGTCCATGTTTTCTGTTTTTGTGTGTGTTAACGATCTTGCAGTTTGTGGTGCAAATAGGTGAGAAACTCATAGGTGAACCCAGAAAGCTGTGCATTTCAGAAAACTGCAATATGGTTAGATTGCTGATGGTATTTAAAAATAAACTATTGTTGAAATCAAAAAATGGTGAAGCGAAGTACGAAAAAAGAACAATTGGTGACAAAGTTTTCATCTGCAGCTTTTTGCACTTAAGTAACGTACAGTTCTGCGACCAGAAGGGTCCATCAGACCCTTCTGGTTGCAGGGATATATAGTGATTTTTGGTTGTCCAAAAACATGCAAGATACTGAGTTTAGAAATAGAGGTTATTTGACACCTTTGAGTTTGGGGTCACCCATATTAACACGTGATCTAGAAGGCAGTTTGGAAAAAGTAAACTTTCATGCACATTGGCTTACATTTGGGAGTCAAGAATGAAAGAAATTTGATTCATAATGAAAATGTTATTCCATTATATATTCCTACACTTTGTCCTTTAAATATGCTCTACCTAGTGCCCCTAACACAAAGCCCCCAAAATGCAACATGGAGACATCAACATTCCTGTTAAAAAAATGACCTTTTTGGCCATGGATTTGGTGCAGTATTTGGGCCCAGGCTTGTCTGCCACCCAGGAAAACCTACCAAACAGGGCTGCCAAGTTTCTAGTCTGCTAATGTGTGACATTTCTGTGTTTGTAGTGTGCTAATATGTGACATTTTGCAGCCTCAGGTGTGACACTTTGAGAGACACTGTATTACAAATATAGTCAATGACCAAAGCAGTGAAATTTCATCCAACAGCCTAAGGATTTTGCCCTCCTGACGTTATTACTATCCCACAGCAGAGGTCTGACCTTACCAGCAGTAGGAAATTAGCCTGGTAACATAAATTGACTTCACTGCAGACTCTTAAGTAACCTTCCCTGAAAAGCGCCTGCCATCATCACCACCAGTACAGAATTGGCAACCCTAGTCCAGCAGGGAGTAAATTTGCCTTCGTCTTGAAGTGCAAATGCCCAAATCTGTAAGGGCAGAGGCGGCTCAATCTGACTCGGAATGTTGCTGTCGGGAGCCAGACTAAAGTCTCAGCTAAGCTGCCAGATCTCTCACAGTGACGATCCGAGAAGGCTTGTCGTGGTGTTCCATGGCATGCAATGGCAGTGATAGTGTAAACACACAACCCGACATGAGCAGCAGCACGCACGAGGCCTTTAAAAGGGAGAATAGTTAACAATCCGGTGCTCAAATGAGGAGACAGAAAATAAAATTGGAAGGGGGCACAGAGGGGTTAAATCAATACCTTTCAGACTGGTATCTGAGTTCACATTATTCGCACGATCTATTTTGGACCTTGCAGTGATGCGCAAAATATTATCATATGCATTATTTTAACCTTAGATGGCTGACACTTTGCAGGTCCGACTAAACCAGACATTTTTTTTTTAGGGTCGAGCCTGCGTCGCATGCGCTCGCGCATGCGTATCGCTAGCGAGACGCTTTAGGTATTAGAAAAGGGCTCAGAGCCCTGTCGACGTCATGTCAGTGTTTTTCATTGGTTCGTGGGCTTGCCTATTAAAATCTGCTTGCTTTCATTAGTCGAAGGCATGCATACGTCATGCCTTTTCCAGTGGCTAGCCCTCCTCGAGCGCATCGACCAAGTACAGAAAACATGCGAGGCTCGCTGTTTTCTGTCCGGCTCGTGGACCACTTTTTCTCTATTTTCCTAGCGCGATTTCGCTTGCCAGAAGTCGAGCGCTTTACACAGTTAATTGCACTTTTTCGGGTTAAAGGCCAGTCCACAGAAGTAGAAGTCCCAAGGAAACCCTCCAGCAGGTTCATTCCCCCTACAATTCCTCTGGAGACGTAACTGGTCCAGCATCAGTGGCCCTGGAGAGACCCATCCTAGTCCTGGGTGCCAGCTGAAGTTTCAGAGTCCTATAGTCATTACTTGCTGAGGTTCAGAGGTCTTCTTTCTTCCAGCTGGACAATTCTCTGGCACCGCAGCCCCAGATCCCAGATCTGGTGTCTACTCAAGTGTCTCTACCTTGTGCAGGAGGTTTTAAGAGGGGGTGGAAAGTTCTGGAAAGCGTGCAACTCTGCCCAACAGGAGGTTGCCACATCATCATACCACTACTGCCCAACCCACCTGTGCAGCATTCTGAGACATTTCAACATGGCATCTTCAAGTGTCCTATGGAAAGTCCTTCGATGGGAGATTGAGCCTGGGCTCTCTCAACAGATACAGCTGCCTGACCCCTTTCCACAAAAACTGAAAATAACCCTACTGTGTTTGGCTGCAAAGGCCTGGCCTTTCCCCCATTGTTTCTAAGGGCATGGAATTGTCGAGGGCAGGTGCAGTGTGAAGTGTTAATTAGCAGATTTCATCTCCACCCTTGTCCTTGCCAAGGAATTGGGCCAAGCACTGTTAATGACTCTACTGTGTGAAGAGGCCTTTGATCCTGATCCTCCTGCTGGTCAAAGGAGTAATTAACTTGGCCCAGTAAGTAGGGGCAGAGGTCTGGAATCTGATTATGGCTGAGCCAGGGAAATATGACAGTTTTTAAAGTGCCATAAAGAGTACAGTTATCACAAAAGCAACAGAGGATTTGCACTTGGTGTACGTTTACCCCAAAATTGATACCTGACCCCAGTATCTCTAGGCCTAGGTACAGGGAGATTGTGTAGTGGCACAGATTCCTCCCATCAGGGATAATGCAGTGAGCTTGTCATGTTGGCTCTCATTGTACCAATGAGGCTGCTGGATTTGGGCGGCAGCATCACATGAGTCGTGGGGAACTGAGTTCAATCCCACAACATGTGACAACTGTCGGCCTAATCCGTTTCCAGACAGCTAACAGCACCTCACCGATGTCCACGTGCAGAGGTGATTCTGTGGCAACCAAGCACATGACATTGTGACTTCTCAGGGAAATCATGGTGGATCAGATCTCAACATTTTCTCTCAGTTACATGCAAAAACAAACAAAAGCAGATAATGGGTTAATAAGATTTATTGAATCAGCTGCGTCTTAGATAAAATAACAAAGTGAAACACAAGAAAAGTCCCACCATAATGTCACTAAGCAAGATGTGTAATTGCTACCTACGCCACTAATGTTAGAGCACAGCAGGATAAGGCCTAATCTGCCCTTCTGGACCCCCCGGGAAGACATCATCCCCCATACCTCAGCATGACAGTAGTGAAGAAGCCTGTTGTCTAATGAGACACCTTCCCCATAACTGGCCAGGGAACTAGCAGTCTCAGCAAGCAGCTGTAGTGTAATCAAACAGCATATGGTAGTGGGCATCTGGCTGGAACTTCCCTCTAACGTGCATGGGACAGACAAATGTTTTTATAATAAAACAGCTAGTGTTCTGAGAAAGTGTCCCCATGTAAAAATATATATGTTTCTGTGAAATGTTAGAGATGCGGTGTACCACTTTGTGCCGACAACCCTATCTTGTTGCAGCCTTGAATAAAGCAGAGTGAAGAATGTTGTGCTAAGAAATTTAAGTAATTGCCTAAGCGAAATGACAGCACGATAAAGGGAAGAAAAGATCATCACAAATGTGATTGTTTCTAAAAGATTAAAGTAATATATACAATAAAATGTCATTAGGCTAAAGGGCACAGATAGCAGGCCTAGGTGCTAAAATAACATGCCCACAGACATCACTAAAATGGCTTCACTATAAGCTCAGTCTTTTCAGTAAACACTACAGACCTACAATATGAATGTCCACTCAAAGAATAAGGTCAGGTCAGCACCAATATCTGAGTTGTCCCTGTTGCAACAGACTACCTGTGCCCAGATACAGTTTGAGCTAGACGGTAGTCTCACAAGCTGTCCCTGCACACATGGGCACATGCATACGCTCATGTGTTCACATGTAATCAGCAGAGAGCCTCTCACCCTAACTGTGCAGCCCCTGTGTTATCTTAAAAGTCAAACACTGGTGTTTAGCACACTCAGTCCATTTCCACAGAATTTAAAGCGAGTGAGACTTAATTTGCTTAGACTCAAAACCAGGTGGTCAGGAAGCAAGTAATCCAGGGTAATTAAATGGGTTGAACCCATTTTCTACACCTAAGAAAACCTGTACATGGCAATTTGAAGCTCCTGTACATCGGTAAAGCCAGACCATTTCTCAGATTTGCCAACTGCAGTGATCTCAGGATTGTGCCAACTTATTTTCACTTCCTTTAGAAGATAAACGCTAATTTATTAACCTGTTTTTTAAACTATTTCGAGGCTGTGAGCTTGCATATGTGTTTTTAGTTGGAATGCTTTATTTAAATATTGAAATCCTTAATGTTTATGGGACTGGATGTTGTTTTAGTGTTTTAGCTTGCAATATAACCTGTCTTTTTCACGTACAGTTTTCACATGGCTACGGTTGCCAATGGCTCAATAAAACATTTTCCTAACAGGTGTAAGAAAAACTAAATTTAAGAAAAATTTGGTGAATCTTGTTGTTTTTTTCTTATTTCTTTCTCATGATTTGTTGTGCCATTTCTGATTTTGATAAAATTGGACTCATCTTGCTGAAGAAAATTACATTGACGGATCAATAAGTTTCCATCAAATTTGCAACAAGTCGCATTTTATAGGAACTTGGTGGTACATGGACATCTGTTTTATAACAGGAAGAGGAATTCTCTATTCTTTTCTAAGCACCCACTAAGTTTTTTGAGTTTCGTCCTTTAATTACAGATTTTTGCATTTGTTTATTTTCCTTCACATTGCTATTTTGTCCTCCTTGTATACATAGCATAAATCCATTGCTATTTCTCTTTGGTTCAGAATACAAACACCATTTACAATTTTACATTTTCTTAGTATTTTTTCGCATTTGTTTTATTTTTTACCATATCACCTGACAAAATGAATGCCATTGATTTGGGTAATAAGAACAGTGTTGGGTTAAAGGCTTTCTATTAATGATTAGTACAATACAATGCAAGTCCCTGGAATTGATTCTGTGTACTGCTGACTTGGTGTTATTGTCTACTGCAGGCCAAGTAGAACCATCTCTGAAATTGAGGATCTGGAAGCTGTGAAGGCCCTTGCGATGCTTGATTAAGAAGTCCTCTGCTTGCTACAATGTAGCTGAACATAACAATCACATACTCTAATTGCTTTGTGAAAATTCTCAATATGAAAAATCCAATAAATGTATCACGAGATCTGTTCACCCACATTAAAATGTTAGTTAGCCATTAATCTTATTGACCTAAATAGCATTACTGTGGCTTACTCCTTACCACTTAGTGATAGAAATGTTATCCGTACCTATATTGATGTGTCCGAAGCATACTGTTAACATGTGGGACTTGGATACAGCACCATGCAGCAGTATTCTTCACATAATAATAGGTTTATAACCATCAGAACTTGCGACCAGAGCCATAACATCTGCTCAAGGAATTTCTCTTCATGAAATATTGTGACCATGCCTCTTACCACAGTTGGTTCAGTCGATATGCACCATGATTACAACTAATTAAAAACTAGATCGCAAATTGTGTTCTGTTTGTATGTTATTTTACTTTGTTCGATTAGTTTCACTTTCTTATTTTAATAGTGCTATATGTTTTATAATCGATCGTCTTTTTTAATTATAGCATTGTGATAATGTTGCCAGATTTTTCTGTTAACTTGGCACTCTGTTTCCATTTTTTCTGGTTTCCTGGCGTTTCCTATTATTTTCGTTTTCAATATATTTTTAAAATGTTAAACAGAGTAAGACAATTTAACTACACAAGAAAATTAACAAGAAATTGATAAATTCTTCGAACATTTAATTATCCTATCTGTATACTACAGCTTCGACAGTTCCAGTCTGCACCCACACTTATCACACCCCTTGGCAGCCAGTTCTTTGTTTTATTCACTTCTGTTTATCATCCTCGCCTTGTCCTCCTCCTTCTTCAGCCTTCCTTCTGACTATGTGTGAATGGTCGCTGCCACAGTTATCTCCATTCTGCTGCCCCTCTTCCCCTTCTCCCTCATGGTGTTTATCTTTGTTCTTTCACCTTACACCTGTGAAGGCCTGACACCTGGCGTGTCTTTGGTGCTGTGCTAGAAACTCAAGAAAGGCTACTTTTCTGAATTGTGAAATACTTTTAAACGTTTTTCATAGTGGGTATATATATCGCTGAATTTTTGAAATCGTTACGAATTTAGTCTGAGACTCATTTTTGACATATACGATGCCACACAGAAATCTGTGCTAAGCCTGTCCCTGCTATGGAATGGTATATGGTAGTGGACTTCATCTGTACCAGTACTTCCTCATAATTGGATAGACATATGTTACTAGTTTAACTTTTTTTTTTTTTCTTTGGGTGGCTGTTTGCCTCGCTCCCTTACTTAGGGGGTCATTCTGACCCTGGCGGTCAGTGTTAAAGCGGCGGCCAACCCGCCAACAGGCAGGCGGTAAAAAAAATGGAATTCTGACCCTGGCGGGAACCGCCAACACACCCCGCCACTTTAACACTCCGACCTCAACGGCGGGGCAAACAAACAGCGCGGCGGTCACCGCCAACAGACAGGCGGCAGACAATGTACCGCCCACCCTATCACGACCCAGCAATCTGCCACCTTTTCCGGGGCGGGAGCCCCGCCGATAAAAAACTGTGAAAACAGACCACGAACGGGAAAACGCTCACCTCTATACACTCCACGAGGAATCTGGACAGCATGGAACCCGAATTAAACATCCTACCAGCGATTGTCTACCTGCTCCTCTATCAGGAGCACGAACGCCGCCGCAGGAGACAACGGTGAGTACTGCACCTACGACATAGGGGAGGGGGGAGGAGAAAAGATTACGGGCACACACATACGCGACACCCCTCCTCCCCCCCCAAATCCCCACACACCAATGCAGAGCACCAAGTCAGATTTACACCCTCCAAACCCCCCGGAATAATTCAAAGACAAAATAAAATGATCATTAAAATAGAAGTATATTAAAGCATATTTGAACTTAAGTGAAATATGAGATTTTTAAAACAAATAAATCACAACATGAACAATGTATACATAGTCCAAAAGTCCGGCACATATTGGCTACATGCCATTGTTCGTGGGCCAATGTGCATAAACACATGGGCAAAGCCCACACACGAGACCCGATTCCATTGGAGAGAACACTGCTGGGACATCAGATAATAAAACCACAGGCACCTCAGGGGGAAGGGAAGGGGGGGGCACCTCAGCCACATGAGTCCACAACGCCAGATCCACGAGGGGCCTCCATGCCCACTGTACCATCCTGGGGAGTGCAAAGCCACAGTCCCACAAGTCTTTTCAGTGGGTGGATTGCCCACTGTACCATCCTGGGGAGTGCAAAGCCACAGTCTCACAAGTCTCTACAGTGGGTGGATTGCCCACTGTACCATCCTGGGGAGTGCAAAGCCACAGTCTCACAAGTCTTTTCAGTGGGTGGATTGCCCACTGTACCATCCTGGGGAGTGCAAAGCCACAGTCTCACAAGTCTCTACAATGGGTGGATTGCCCACTGTACCATCCTGGGGAGTGCAAAGCCACAGTCTCACAAGTCTTTTCAGTGGGTGGATTGCCCACTGTACCATCCTGGGGAGTGCAAAGCCACAGTCCATCTGGTGGATTACAGACTCCACTGGTTATGGAGGAGGCATGGTGCCCAGAGTGCTTCGTGAAGCCCTGCCCGACACAGATCCGGCCCTGCCAATGGGCCAGCGGTGCTTGAGATGAAGGGCCCAGCGGAGCGGTGCTTGAGAAGAAGGGCCCAGCGGAGCGGTGCAGAGACGGCGGGGCCCAGCGGAGCGGTGCTTGAGATGAAGGGCCCAGCGGAGTGGTGCAGAGACGGCGGGGCCCAGCGGAGTGGTGCTTGAGATGAAGGGCCCAGCGGAGCGGTGCTTGACAGGAAGTGCCCAGCGGAGCAGTGCTTGAGATGAAGGGCCCAGCGGAGCGGTGCTTGACAGGAAGGGCCCAGCGGAGCGGTGCAGAGACGGCGGGGCCCAGAGGAGCAGTGCTTGACAGGAAGGGCCCAGCGGAGCGGTGCTTGACAGGAAAGGCCCAGCGGAGCGGTGCTTGAGATGAAGGGCCCAGCGGAGCGGTGCTTGACAGGAAGGGCCCAGCGGAGCGGTGCAGAGACGGCGGGGCCCAGCGGAGCAGTGCTTGACAGGAAGGGCCCAGCGGAGCGGTGCTTGACAGGAAGGGCCCAGCGGAGCGGTGCTTGAGATGAAGGGCACAGCGGAGCGGTGCGTGACAGGAAGGGCCCAGCGGAGCGGTGCAGAGACGGCGGGCCCAGCGGAGCGGTGCTTGACAGGAAGGGCCCAGCGGAGCGGTGCAGAGACGGCGGGGCCCAGCGGAGCAGTGCTTGACAGGAAGGACCCAGCGGAGCGGTGCTTGAGATGAAGGGCCCAGCGGAGCGGTGCTTGAGATGAAGGGCCCAGCGGAGCGGTGCTTGACAGGAAGGGCCCAGCGGAGCGGTGCAGAGACGGCGGGGCCCAGCAGAGCTGTGCTTGACAGGAAGGGCCCAGCGGAGCGGTGCTTGACAGGAAGGGCCCAGCGGAGCGGTGCTTGAGATGAAGGGCCCAGCGGAGCGGTGCGTGACAGGAAGGGCCCAGCGGAGCGGTGCAGAGACGGCGGGCCCAGCGGAGCGGTGCTTGACAGGAAGGGCCCAGCGGAGCGGTGCAGAGACGGCGGGGCCCAGCGGAGCGGTGCTTGAGATGAAGGGCCCAGCGGAGCGGTGCTTGAGATGAAGAGCCCAGCGGAGCGGTGCAGAGACGGCGGGGCCCAGCGGAGCAGTGCTTGACAGGAAGGGCCCAGCGGAGCGGTGCTTGACAGGAAGGGTCCAGCGGAGTGGTGCAGAGACGGCGGGGCCCTGTTCAGCGGTGCTTCTCTTGGCGGGGCCCTGTTCAGCGGTGCTTCTCGGTGCTTCTCTTGGCGGGGCCCTGTTCAGCGGTGCTTCTCACGACGGGGCCCTGTTCAGCGGTGCTTCTCACGGCGGGGCCCTGTTCAGCGGTGCTTCTCACGGCGGGGCCCTGTTCAGTGGTGCTTCTCTTGGCGGGGCCCTGTTCAGCGGTGCTTCTCACGGCGGGGCCCTGTTCAGCGGTGCTTCTCACGGCGGGGCCCTGTTCAGCGGTGCTTCTCTTGGCGGGGCCCTGTTCAGCGGTGCTTCTCTTGGCGGGGCCCTGTTCAGTGGTGCTTGTCTTGTGTTCCTAGGAACCCAGATCTGGGCAATCATTCCCGCTCAGTCGCCATCCGACCTATCGCTTGCGGGGCCCTCCTGTGCTGGACTCCTGGGCCCCTGGGTGTCCTCCGTCACACCCCAAATGGGGCTGGTGGGGCCCTCCTGGGCAGCTCGCCTTCTGCCGGACTTCTTTGCCTTGCTGCCCTTGCCCTCCTTGGAAGAATCTCTGGGGCCCTTGCCTCCCTTGGAAGAATCTCTGAGGCCCTTGCCCTCCTTGGAAGAATCTCTGGGGCCCTTGCCTCCCTTGGTGGATGGGCCAGGTGACGGTGCAAGGCTGGTGTCCTTGGGGGCAGCCGTCTCAGGCCTGTGGCACCGGCCCTTCCCTTTTTTTGCTTCTTTTCCCAGGGGGTGGGCTGGCTGTCCCCTTGCTGCTGGCCGATGTTCCTGCCCTAGGAGCTGGTGGACTCCAATAGCCCTGAACGATGGTCCTAGTAGGTGCAGGGCTTGTGGTGGCTGAGGTGCTGTTTGGACTCTTACGAGATGGAGGGGGTGGGTCAGGTGATGCAAAGAGGTTAATTTTGGAGAGGAACAACTTTTTAGGAGCAATGGGAAGGGTAGGTGCAGTGGGTATGGGAGTGGAGGAAGAGGATGTGGTTGTAGGAGAGTCAAGTGTGCTGTCTTTGGGTGCAGGTGCTTGTGACGGAGGCTGTCGTGAGGTGGATGGCTGTTGGGTGGGTGGCTGCCTGCGTTTGTGTGGTTTGGAAGAGGGGGTGACAGACACACTGGGAGAGGACACAGGGGACGTGTAAATGGTAGTGGGGGTGGTGACTGCACGTGTGCGGACTGTTCTGGTGGGTGTGATGGTGATGGACGTACTGGCTGATGGTGGTGTGCATGCAGGTGTCAGTGGAGACGTCACAGGGAGGGAGGAGGGAGACGAGGAGGAGGGGGACACAGTGGAGGCAGTGGGTGTTGCTGTGTCTGCATGTGGATGTTGCTTGGGTGAATGCTTGTGTGATCGGTTGTGCTTATGTCTGGATGAGCTGCCCTTGGGTGTTGATGTGTGTGCAGGCTGGTCTGTAGGTGTGTCTGGGATAGGCAGAGGAACAGGGGAGTGGGACTGGGTTGAGGAAGTTGGAGGGGGGAGGCTAGACACAGGAACAATTGCTGCCGTCAGTGCTGAGGCCAGAGCGTTGAACGATCGCTGATGGGCAGCCTGACCCGAATGAATGCCCTCCAGGTATGCATTGCTCCGATGCACCTCCCTTTCTACCCCCTGGATGGCATTCAAAAGGGTAGACTGCCCAACAATGAGCTTCTGGAGGAGGTCAATGATCTCCGCACTGAGGGCAGCAGGGGTAACTGGGGCAGGACCTGAGGTGCCAGGGGCGAAGGAGATGGGCGGCTTCCTGGCCGAGCGGACACGGGGCGAAAGCTGAGGGGCTGCTGGGAGGGCGGAGCTGGTGCGCTGGGTGGCGGCTGTACCTGTTGTTGCGGTGGGCACAGATGTTGCCGCCACCACAAGGGAGCTCCCTTCCGAGGACGTGTCGGTGTCGCTGACGTCTCCACGGGTCCCCGTTGTGGAGCCCCCCTCGCCCTCCATCTCACTGGTTAACTCTGAGTCGTTGCAGGGCCCTCCGGGGCCATGTGAGATGCAGCTCCCTCGTGCGCCGATGCCACTTCTCCTCCGCCTGATGATGCTAATGCACACATGAACAGGAAAACCAAAAAAAAGGGGGGGGGGGAAAGAAAGGAAGACATGTTGAGTGCATGCATTGGCGGCACCGTTGGCGGAGAGGACAGACACAGAAGCCCCCTGCACTATGCCACGCACTCGGGGTACACTACTCAATGATAGTGACTTGGCCTACAAGTCTATGGACGACAAATGCACACATAGGTGAGCCCGGGCCATGGATAGCTGTACTTAGCACCCTACAGAGGTGGGGGGCGGGGGCACAGGGCCATATCTAATGGAGGGGCCTAGCCTACAGAAACCGCCCTGGCCTAGAGATAGCCACAGCCCTCCTCCCCCACCCAGACGCCTCCACTGTGCGCTAATATAGCGGAATGTGCTGATACTCACCCCCTTGTGTCTGCTGTGATGTCCTCACGCGCCCATCCAAATCGGGGTAGGCCACCGCCAGGATCCGGGACATCAGGGGGGTCAATTGACGACTGGCACCCCTCGTACGTTGGGAGGCCATCCCCAGCAGAGCCTCGGCGGTCTTTCTGCTCCCGCGGCGGATGTCCTCCCACCTCTTGCGGCAGTGGGTGCCCCGTCTGTTGTGGACCCCCAGGGCCCGGACGTCCTTGGCGATGGCACGCCAAATGTCGATCTTCTGATGGGCGCTGACCTATGTGACATGTACAGGGTTGAAAAATAAATATCATCACTTTTCTGCATGGTCGATGTGCGCGGCCCTCCCTCCCCAACCTTGCCATGTGGCACATGCCCTCATCTGTCGTGCGTTGCACTCCTCATTCGCTCCCCTCCCCACCATCTTACATCCACCCCACTCAACACAGGCATAGCCCATACTACGTGCTCCCAGTGTACTTACCTGTTGGTCTGGAGGACCGTAGAGTAGCGCATACTGGGGGAGGACCCCATCAACAAGTTTATCCAATTCCTCAGATGTGAAGGCAGGGGCCCTTTCCCCAGTCGCAGCAGCCATTGTCTCTTCCAGACCGAGTTCACAGCAGCACTTGCAGTATAGGTCCTCTCCTGTGGATGATCAGGTCTCGAGTGATTAAGCAAGTAGAAAATGGCGGTCACGCCCGCGGCAGTGCGTACCGCGGCGGTGCGTACCGCGACTGCCGGCGCACATCGTCATTGGCTCCTGAGACCCATAGGGTTCAATGTTAACCAATGCTGCTTTGCGCCGCGGTCTTCGACCGCCTACCGCCACGGTGTGCCACGCCAGCGCATTGACCTCACATCCCATTGTCACACTTCACAGGTCAGGCAGCCGCCATTTCAAGGGCCCACATGGCGGAATTTCTACGGCGTCACACAGGCCTAGGCCTTGCATTGCCACTAATACAAGCCATTCAATGCATAGCGAATCGTGTAATGTGCAAGCTGTGGTTACGTACCTGTGGGTTGATTGACCCTGTGCTCCATGTTGTCCTTCCTAGGCACCGTCCGCTGGGACTTGCGAGGAGATGGAGGAATCCTCCTGTGTACAGACCGCTGGTGGACCTGTCGACAATGGAAGAAAGACATGTCATACTTACATACAGACTTGACCGAGCCACTATACAGGAACTGTGTGCCCAGCTGGAGACAGACCTGATGTCCCCCATTCGCCAACCCACAGGGATTCCCCCTCTGGTGCAGGTTCTGTCAGTACTCCATTTTTTGGTAAGTGGATCATTCCAAACAACAGTGGCCATATCATCAGGGATGTCTCAGCCTATGTTTTCTAAGGTTTTGTCCAGAGTGTTGTCTGCCCTGATGAAATACATGTGGAGCTACATTGTTTTCCCTGAGGTGGGAGATTTGGCTACAGTGAAGGGTGATTTCTATGCCCTTGGGCATATCCCCAACATCATTGGTGCCATTGATGGGACCCATGTGGCCTTGGTTCCCCCCAGTGGAAGTGAGCAGGTGTACAGGAACAGAAAAAGTTATCATTCTGTGAATGTCCAGGTGGTCTGTTTGGCTGACCAGTACATCTCCCATGTAAATGCCAAGTTCCCTGGGTCAGTGCATGACGCGTACATCATGCGAAATAGCAGCATCCCTTATGTGATGGAACAGCTACAGAGACACCGTGTGTGGCTAATAGGTGACTCTGGTTACCGAAACCTGTCGTGGCTACTGACCCCAGTGAGGAATCCCAGGACAAGGGCAGAGGAACATTACAATGAGGCCCATGGGCGAACTAGGAGGATTATAGAAAGAACCTTCGGCCTCCTGAAGGCCAGGTTTAGGTGCCTGCATATGACAGGGGGATCCCTAATGTACTCACCAAAGAAGGTGTGCCATATCATCGTGGCCTGCTGTATGCTTCACAACCTGGCTTTGCGACACCAGGTGCCTTTCCTGCAGGAGGATGGTCCAGATGGTGGTGTTGTAGCAGCTGTGGAGCCTGTGGAGAGTGAAGAGGAGGAGGACGACGGGGACGACACAGACAACAGGGACACAGTGATACAACAGTATTTTCAGTAGCACACAGGTACGAATCAACCACGCCATTTTACATTTACTTAAAGTCTCCTGTCTCTCTACTGTCTGAGTTCCCCCCCAGTTCCTGTTAACTGAGTTGTGACTTTCCCTTCCGTTTTCAGAGCTGTGGGCCCCACTGCGTGACCTCTGCTTTGTTTGCCCATGGACTACAGCTGTGTGACAGTGGTATGTTGTCATCACAATGTAACTGAACATTTTGGCACCGTTATGTCTAATACATTTGTTCAAAATACAGGCAGACTCCAGATTTGTTTAGTGCAAGAAGTGATTTAATTCAAGTGCTAAATTTAAGGAACATGATTGTAAAACGGTGATGGGTGATGGTGGAGTAATGTCCATGGCAGAGTCCAGTTCTCAGTCGCACAGGTGCATTGTCCATATGCCTGTGGAAGGATGGAGCAGGGGCAGTTCAAGGTTGGACAGGGTGACAATGTGGGACAGTGGGATGACATCAGGGGGTATCGTTTGCTGGCGGGGTCTTGCAATCCTACTCTGTCTTCTTGTGAGATCTCAGGTTCCACTTGCGGGGTGGTTCTTCTGCTGCAGGAGGTGGGGTTCTGGTGGCCCGTCGTTGTGTGGGGGCCTCCTGTCCACTAGCGCCGGCGGAGGTGGTAGGCTGTTCCTGGTCCAGGCTAGTGACAGGGGCCCTTTGTGGTGCCACATGGTCCCGCAATGTGGTGACTATCTGGGTTAGGGCCACGACAATGTTCCTCAGTTCCTCTCTGAACCCCATGTACTGTTGCTCCTGCATGACCTGGATCTCCAGGAACCTGGCCAGTACCGTAGCCATCGTCTCCTGGGAGTGGTGGTATGCTCCCATGATGGAGGAGAGGGCCTCTTGGAGAGTCGGTTCCCTGGGCCCGTCCCCCCCCTGTCACACAGCAGCCCTCCCAGTTCCCCTGTTTCCCTGGGCCCTGGACGGTGTGCCCACTACCACTGCCCCCAGGTCCCTGTTGTTGTTGGGGTGGTGGGTCAACCTGGGTGCCCTGTAGTCGTGGACACACCGCTGATTGACGTGTCCTGGAGACAGAGGCATGGGCCCGCTGGGTGGGAGCTGTGCTGGTGTTCCCAGAGGGCGTTAGGTCTGGTGTAGCCTGTGGCTGTCTGTGGGGAACCGACTGTCCCGAGGTCCCCGATGGGCCGGGCTGGTCATCAGGGTCCAGGGAGACAGAGCTGCTGTCATCACTGGGGTCCTCTTCTGGGGGTGGGATGGACATCTCTGGACCCTCCGTGGCGGTGTGCTGGCGTTCGGGTCCTGCAGGGGTATAAGAGTATGGTTATTGCTTCTGTGTGTGGCATTTCGTGTAATGGGTGGGTGGCCGTGTCCCCCAGTGCTGGCATTCCTTTGTGGGGGCTTTTGTGACGGTGGCTTGTGGGGGTGATGGGTGTGTGCAGTGGGCATGCTTTGGGGATGGGTGTCCATGCTTTGGGGACGCACGCAGGGCTAGGTTTTGGGATGGGTGGGATGTGATGGTGAGCCATTTGCAAGGAGTTGGTGTGATGGGGGTGGGGGTGAGGGTGAGGGTGGGGGTATGATTTGGCATGCAGGTGGGGTGGGGGGAATGGAGTAGTGAAGATTTGACTTACCAGAGTCCATTCCTCCGCCTACTCCTGCGAGGCCCTCAGGATGCAGGATGTGCAAGACTTCCTCCTCCCATGCTGTGAATTCTGGGGGAGTAGGTGGGGGTCCGCCGCCAGGCCGCTGTACCGCGATGTGCCTTGATACCATGGAACGCACCTTCCCCCGTAGGTCGTTCCACCGCTTCCTGATGTCGTCCCGATTGCGTGGATGCTGTCCCACAGCGTTGACCCTGTCCACTATTCTGCTCCATAGCTCCATCTTCCTGGCAATGGTGGTGTGCTGCACCTGTGCCCCGAAGAGCTGGGGCTCTACACAAACTATTTCCTCCACCATGACCCTGAGTTCTGCGTCAGAGAACCTGGGGTGTCTTTGGGGTGCCATGGGGTGGTGTGGATGAGGTGAGGGGTGGTGTATGTGTTGTAGAGTGTGGTGAGTGTGGTGGTGTATGGTGTTTTGTGCGTGGAAATTGTGTGGGTGATGTTGTGATTTGCCTCTATGTGATGGTGTACTCTATGCTGTGCTCTCTCTCTCTGTCCTTCACTCGCAATTGTGGTCGTAGAGGTTTGTGGGTGATGTGGGTGTGTGTTTTAGATTTAATTGGGTGTGTGGGAGTGGTGTGTGTATGTGTCTCAGGTGTGTGTATTTTGAATTATCCAATGTGGTAGTGTTTTGTAAAGGTGTGTGTATTTTGACTGCGGCAGTGTGTACCGCCAATGGAATACCGCGGTTGAAAGACCGCTGCGGGGATTTGTGGGTCGGAATGGCATGGGCGTATTTCTGTTGGCGTGACGGTGGAGGTTTGGTCATCGCCAGTTTCCCGCTGACCTTTGGTGTGGCGGACTTTTGTGGATGTCGGGTTTTTGGCGGTTTGCCAGTTGCGGGTCAGAATGACGGTGGCGGTTTACCGCGGCCGCGGCGGTGTCATGGCGGCCTTCTGGCCGGCGGTAAGCGACTTTTACCGCCGAGGTCAGAATGACACCCTTAATGCCAATAGGTAGGATGCTGATATCTTTGCATATTCCTTATAAGCCTGCACTGGCAGACCAGAAACCAACTAGGACCGACTATTTGGCATGCCACATATCATTTGAACGATGTTGTCTGTGCAAATGAGAAAATGTGAGTATTGTTGGGGAGCATCATCCAGTCAGAATTTATTTTTTTAAAACCTTCAGCTCCCTCTGGTGCTCTACTCTGTCTCATCCTTTACCTCTCTCAATATATCCTCTACCTTCACTCTCTCACTCATCCCAAACATTATTATATTACTTTGAACGTCATAAGATTCTTTCTTGATTCTTCCCTCCTCGAACCCACCTTGACTCACCCCAAACCTCATTCTTCTACAGTGATCGCCCGTGTAACCCTTTCTAAATCATCCCTAGTCTATCCCTTCTTGACTCACCCCACAGCTCATTCTGTTACTATGATCTCTCTAAGATTCTTCCTGGACCTTCCCTACTTTATCCCTCCTCGACTCACTCCAAACCTCTTTTTACTACTATGTTCTCTGGAGCATCATGTTCTAGACTCCTCCCTCCTGTATTTCTCCTTTGACTCATCCCAGACTTCATCTAAATAATATGAACTCCCAAATAACACACCAGCTAGACCGTTCCCTCCTCGATCCCTACTTTATCCACTTCAATCCCCCTAACAGACTCACATGTCCTCCACTCAAATCAACAACTCATATTTTTCTGTACTAATCTACCACTAAATCTTAGCGTTATGGAGTAGTGTGCTACTTGCCAAAAAGCACTTCAATGCCTCCTCAGGTAGCAAGCGCTATGTAAATACAATTTACAATTAGAATGAAAGAACACTGATTTTAGTGGTGGTTGATTTTGGGCAGTACGAATCAGTGTAGAAATTGATAAATTCTTGTAGGATAGCATCAGCCTCATGTACAAGGCATAGTCTTCCCTGTGTTAAATGTGAATTATGTCTGAGCCGGCCCACAGGCACCAAAGCAAATGAGCAAGAGTTCTGCTCGGTTTGTTTACCTCCCCACACATCCTAGCTTTAGCCTCCTTGCCAAGATAGATAACTTCCCTATGTGCGACCTTGTTGTATATCTCAAGCTTGAGCTTGATATCAGCCAATGTTTATTAGAACATTGGAATGCTGGGGGCTCCATTGAAAACAATGGAGAGCTGCGGGCTTTTACTGGCCGGTAAAAGCCCGCAGCGCCAACGTTCCAATGTTCGCTTTGTTCACAGCAACAGCTGTGAACAAAGCCTCACGGAGCCCGAGGGGATTACTACGCTACGGCGGGTTCTAAGGCTATATTATTCCCGGTTTTACAATGCCCCCTTTCAAGACCATGCAGCTCATCTTCTAGTGTGGGTATGCCCTTATCTATCTTTTAATATCTCCAATTCTTTGGAGATGCAGGTACTTTTAATTACTAGCATAAAGACTGCACCCTATATCACTGTTCACAGATTTTTTGTTGATGATTAAATAATCTAACATAGTTGTGTGTATTTCATTCTTGAATAGAATACCAGTGTCTTGCAGAGCGTTGGAGGTAACTTCCAAGTCAATGCTTTGTGTCATGAAAGGATTAAGGCCCTGATTTATACTTTTTGACGCAAACCTGCGTTAGCGCAAGTTTGTCTCAAAAAGTTTACTGCCGGCTAGCGCCATTCCTGGACGCCAGCCAGGCGTCATATTTAAGGAATGACGCTAGCCAGCGGTAAGGCCCAATTAGCGTAAAAATAAAGGACACTAACCGGGTGTGGGAGGCGTAGGAGAAACAGGAGGTTGTGCGTCAAAGAATGGCACTAGTCAGGCTATAGTCAGAAAAATTACTCTAACCTGACTAGCGTCATTTTTTGACGCACAGCCCCCATGGACATGACTCCTGTCTTAGTAAAGACAGGAGTCATGCCCCCCTGCCCAATGGCCATGCCCAGGGGACTTATGTCCCCTAGGCATGGCCATTGAGCACAGTGCCATGTAGTGGGGCCCAAGTTAGGCCTCCTATGGCACTTTAAAAAAAAAAAAAAACTTACCTGGACTTACCTGGGATGGGTCCCCCCTTCCTCGTGTGTCCTCCAGGTGTGGGTGGGGGTGTCCCTGGGTGCAGGGAAGGGCACCTGTGGGCTGTTTCAATGGCCTTTGACCATGGAAAATGGCCCAAAGGTCCCCTAACGCCTGCCCTGACCCCGGCGTTAAATAATGGTGCTAAACAGGCTTAGCGCCATTATTTAAGGCCCTCCTCCTCCTGTGCATGATTTTTGCATGGGAGGATAAATAGGGTGCAAAGGCCTTAGAGTCATTTTTTGCCCGGGAATGCTTACCTTGCATCTCATTGACGCAAGGTAGTTTTCCGCCAGCAAAAAATGACATTAACGCCAATATTTTGATGCTAGACGGGTCTGGTATCAAAATATAAATATGGAGTTAAGTTTGCACCGGATTTGCATTAAAAAAATGATGCAAATCTGGTGCAAACAAAGTATAAATATGCCCCTAAGTTAGAAAAACCAGAGTATAATCGGAATGGTTCTAGACTTGTGCTTAGTAAGTGTAATGTAGGTGCATACGTCCCTGGTGACAAGCCAGTAGTTTATGCCTCACTAAGAGTTATGTGCTGTGGAAATGCCTAGTGCACCAAATGTCAACCAGTTTGTGATCAGTGATAATCTCCTTCAGTGAGATACGCCATGGGGAAGGGCTTGTACGTTCCACATTACTAATCTGAGTGATGGTACAGCTGAGGTGAATAGGTGAGGTGAATAACAGTGGAAAGATTGGATTGCATTGTATGATTGGTGGTTTAGCTAGAGATAGTCAAACGGAACATTTTTGTGTCGTTGATGGTAGAATTAATCATAGTAGATGATATTGGTAAAGCTCTTGTTATGCTAAGGACACAAGTCGAGGGTACACACTGGTAGATGGCATGTTAAACTCATCTGGTGTAATTTGCAGACATTGGACACATTCAGAGCATTGTCCGCTTTTGTTCCAAGCATCCGTGCGCAGGTAGGGAGGGAGCTTATCAGTTTCCAGCTGGGCCCATTACAAAGGCTGAAGTTAAGGGGTCCTGAGACCTCCTTTGGTTGGAGTATCCCAGCTGGGAACTATAGGGAACCTCTTTCTTAAATGCAATGGAGGAGAAACAAAGGCACACATCTTATCACTTCACTGGTACTTAAGAGAGACATACTTTTGACTTTTTTCAACCCCTCTATATAAGAGATATGCAGCACTCTACGTGAGTCAGATGTGTTGGCCTTTCACAATATTTACAAAAACAACAAGTTAAATACCAATATTTTGTTTTTAGTTCTTTTACAGTGCCACTCACCCCAGTGCAGGATGTCACACATATACATTGACTATAAATCGTATGTGTGTAAATCGATGTGTAGGATGTGTTACATAAGGCAGTGAGGGTTACAAGGTGCAGGAGTCACATGTCCTTCATACCTCAGTGTGCTATATTAGGATTACTATTTATGAACTGCAAGTAACAAAAAGATATTTGTGTTAAAACCAGTAACCCACTTATCCATTTACATAAAATAAAAATCCGTCATCTGTGTGTTACATAATGTGCTTTGCAGGAGACATAGTAACCGTTTATGCTACTTTGATTCAAAACTAGCACTAGACAAAACACAGATCACACCAGCAAATATGTTAACCTCCATAGTTATCTGGCCATTATTAGTCCCTGAGATTTAGTTGGCGTATAGCGATCTCTGCAACAGGTGCATTAACCCCATAAGATAGTTTAAAGATTTACTTCCACATTTCTTCTTGTTGCCAATTTCTTTGTGGCAGAGTTTAAAAAAAATAAATGTTTAAGTAAAGGCTCAGATTTTACGTCAGGGTTGCGTCACGTTTTTGGCACAACCCAGACACAAAATCTCATTTGATAAATATTGTAATGTGCTCAAATGTACTTATGGCAGACCTGAGAAATATATATGTGAGGTTTTAAGATCTGATGACACTTCTTGGATTTTACTTCCTGTGAAGTCGTAGGTTGTGATACCATGTGCGATGTCACGTTGTGATGTCACGCACTGTGATGTCAATTGCATACTGCCTAACTTGGTTAGTCCCCCACCTATGTTTTTCAGGACTTGTGCCCTGGTTATTCCTCTATCTTAAAAACACTTCTAGTAGGCCTTTTTCAAAAGTTTCTACACGTACTACCCTTAATCTACGGCTGGCTAGTAAAATCACAACAAAAATCTACTAAGAGTGATTCAGTTGCACCTCCATAAAGGTATTTCCCTCTTCTCGTCATTCGAATTCACTAGCATAGAATGGTCAATAAAGTACAGAGATTGCCATTGCACCTGGTAAAGCTGCACAATATTCCACTTTCCACACTGGTTTGCCCATGCAAATCCCTCCAGGAATTACCTGCCACAATATGCATGAGCAAATCTCGATACCCAGGACAGTTAACACTAACCTCATAATATCAAATCGCAGAGAAACTCCATTTGCACGCACTTCAAGATTTTAGCACAGCCTCAGGACATGGCCAAATGCTGACCTATGTGCATGATTTGCTCCAGTGCTTAATTTGTAAAAGGATACACACTCTGGCCCAAAGTGTTACTCTGGTCTCGCAGCTAGTTCTACTGAATGTTGATATGCCAAATAACAATGCTCCATAGTCTTGATTCTATGTCATGCTTCTTTAATCCTCCTCCAGACACTCCCTGTCCTTTTATCTCATTCTTGCTGGTGCCCGCTATCTCCCTTTGTCATGTTTTCCGTCTTTTTGTTTGTGCTTTTTCCCTGTTTTGTGTTTTCTCTCTCCTGATCTGGGTCAAAGTCTCATGTGGGGTGACCACCCGTCCGTAAATTTCACGGACTGTCCATTATTTTGCCCTGCTGTCCACTGTCCGTGATGAAAGGCTTAACGGATGGCATTTGTCCGTAATTTTAGCCTTTCACCAAAAGGACAACAGATGGCAGGGCGAAATTACGGGCAGGTCAGTTTCCCCAGCTGGATTGAAGGGCAGGGAGTCTTGTGTACTCTGAGGGAGGGAGGGGCAGACAGATAAGAAAAGGCCTTCTTGCCAGGGTGTCTCCTTCACTAAAGAAATGCAAATGTGTGCAACTGGTAAATCTGCAAATGCAAAGGGGCTTAAAAACCTGCATTAACTTTAATCAAATGAGTCACTTGAAGCTTTCTGATGGCAAAGAAATATTCTTTTATAGAGGTAATGTAATGGTGTTCCAAGGTGAGCTGTGGAGTGTGTGGTTTTAATGGAGTGTTATAAAAAATGTTAGTACTAGGTATAAACTGTATATTATTCAAATCTGTATTTGAAAAACACTTTTTTTATTTAATCAATTTTTTTTTGCACATTTTGTAGCAGCCTATATTATGATGTAATTGTATTTATAGAGCGCTTACTACCCCCGACGAGGCATCAAATGCATGTTTAAAATAAAGACTTACACATTCACAGTTCTTTCAGGGACCTCAGTACCTCATAGTACTAACAAACATTGGCAATCCAATAGGTCTTGTCTTTGCAATAGTTATGGGCTTTGCCAATGTGTTTTAGCCATGTTATACACCAGAGTGGCTACTGTTCATGGTTAAATGTTAGTGGCATAGTGGTGTGGAGTGGAGTAGAGTGGCATAGGAGCAGTGGCATAGTGGTACAGAGTACAGTGCAGTGCAGTAGTTTAGAGTGCATTGGCGTAGAATGCAGAGGTTTAGAGTGCAGTGGCATGGAGTGGTGTGGGGCAGAGTAGAGTGGCATAGAGTGCAGTGGAATAGAGTGGCATACAATAGTGGCAGAGAGTGCAGTAGTGTAGAGTGGTGCAGTGGCATATAGTGTAGAGTAGACTCACATGGCAGAGAGTGCAGTGGCATAGAGTGGAGTAGTGTAGAGTGATGTAGTGCAGAATAGAGTATAGTGCTGTAGAATGCAGTTGCGTGGAGTGGAGTGATGCAGAGTAGAGTGGCATAGAGTGCAGTGGCGCATAATGCAGTACTACAGAGTAGATTGGTGTACAGTAGCAGAGTGCAATGTTGCAGAGTAGAGTGTCAGTGCAGTGATGTAGAGTGGAGTAGAGTGGCACAGAGAGCAGTGGCGTAGAGTACAGTGGTGCAGAGTAGAGGGCAGTGGCGTACAGTGCAATTATTTAGAGTGCATTGGCGCAGAGTGCAATGGGGTAGAGTAGCATAGAGCGCAGCGGAGTAGAGTGGCATACAATAGAGTGGCAGAGAGTGCAGTAATGCAGCGTGGTTCAGTGTCATAGAGTGACATAGATTGAAATGGCCATTACATTTGCACAGACATACAGTTTTTCAAATTAACTATACTGTGCACAGACGATGATTTTTTTTTAAACCAGATTTTATTGATATTATATCATTTTCGATGGTTCTTATACATATGTTTTCTTACAAAACGTTGCTTGTGATTCAATAACTTTGGCATTGGGATCAAATAATCTGGTTGGTAGTATTTAAACATTGAACAATGCTAATTGTAATAGTAACATTACTTAACTCCCCCTCCCTAACCCTTTCTAACCCTTTCATCCGAGAACCATGTTCCAACAGTGATATCGTTTCTGCAGGGAATCATGTAGTGTTTGAATAGTGATTAGATGTCTTTAGGTAGAGCAAAGGTTACTATGCTTTTCAGGTTAGGTTTTAATGTGTATTTTGGTCTATGATTAAGAGCAGTAGGCTGTGCCTGCTATTGTCGTTTGATGTTCAGCCCGCGATGTTACTTACTGAGTGGACTCTAGAGTGTTGTTTCTGTTCTAAGTGTATCCATTATTACTTCCCAGTCCTCCGACAGTTCTGGGGGTCTGATCCCACTCCTAGTCTCCCGTTGAAGAAGCATTCCCTCTGTGTTTGCCCATTTAAGTTGTTTGTTTTTCCAGGTTGATGCTCTAGGGTCCCTGGGGTTTTTCCGGTTGGATGCTATCTCTCTCTTGGCTAGTGTTAAAGCTAAGTCCTGGAATCTGTCTGAGGCTTTGTGTTTAGTTGAGTGAGTGAAGGCGTGTAAGAGGCAGTTATCCATGGAGCAGTTTGTGTTCTTATTCAGTAGATGTGTCAGGTTGTGGCAAATCTCCACCCAATAGGGTGTCAGTGTGGGACAATCCCAAAACATGTGGCTGAACTCAGCGTCGCCCAACCCACATCTCTGGCAACACTCAGTAGTTTTACTAAAATATTTGTTTATGCAGGCTGGGGTCAAGTAGGCTTAGTGCAGTACGTAGAAATTTATAAGTTTAAATCTAGCGTTTTGGGATGCTTTGGGGAGGTTTCTCAGGATGTGCCCCCACTCTACTTCCGGGATATCTCGACTGAGATCTTTTTCCCACTTTTGTTTAAGACAGGACAAGGGTTCTGTATTGTCCGCTCTCATCAGCCCATAGAGCGTTGAGACTACCTTAGTTTTGTTCTTTGGGGATGACAAATATGTGCAGATTGCTTGTGAAGGGGGTTCAACGCTCTTCATTCGCCAATGTTTATATATGCTGGCTTTTATAGCCCCTATACGTTAGGAAGTGTCTCGCCGGAATGTCGTATTCCGCCCTGAGAGTCTTGAATGTCATCAGTTTGTTATCCCTGAAAAGCATGCCCACGGTATTAATCCCGGCTTCTAACCAGTCTCCCAATTCGAGACGAGTTCTTCTCCGCGTTATTGCTTGCAGGGATTTAAGGGGAAGCTCCGTAGAGTAAGAAGTCTCTATTCTGATCCTACGTAGAAAGGTTTTCCAGCATCTGGTCAGGATTTTTAGTTCTGGAGAGTCTTGCTTCCCATCACTAGGGGTCCCCAGGAGTATCTCAAACAGCCTAATCTCCTGTGAGGTGGATATTCTCGCACCCGTTGTTGCGAGTAATCTGTCCGAGAACCAGTGGGCCAACCGTTGTAGTTGCTCAAAGTCAGGTGCTGCCAATACACCATCTGTTGATTGTCTTTGGAGTTTTGTCAGAGCCACTCTCCTCCTTCCTTTACCCCATATATATGAGGTTATCATGGTATTTAGTTCCCCAAAAAGGGTTTTAGGAATCCAGATCGGGAGAACTGAGAAATGGTATACTAATCTCGGCAATACGATCATTTTAAGAACTGCAATTCGCCCAGTCACTGATAATAGCAGTGTTTGTCAGAATGCCATACAGGTTTTTATGGAACGTATTGTGCCACCGATGTTACCATCTAGAGTATCCCGGGAATCATGGTAAACTTTCACTCCTAAGTATGGGAGCCCATTTGGTATCCATCTAACCAATCCCAGGTTCAGGGGTGGTGATTGCTGTTCTTTAAGTGGGAACAAGCCTGTTTTATCCCAGTTCACCTTTAATCCTGAGTGGCTTTCAAAGGTAGAAAGCATGAGACGTACTAGTGGTAGGTCTCTTTGGATATCCTCCATAAATATTAAGAGGTCATCTGCATAAAGGGCTATATGGTGTCTCTCGTTCCTTGCCAGTATACCTGGTCCTCCCTCCCCCGCCATAGCCGCGGCAGCCAGTGGTTCCATTGCCAGGGCAAATAGTAGGGGAGAGAGGGGGCAACACTGTCTTGTTCCACGCTCAACTCTGTATCTATTAGATATTATGTGTCCTGTGCGGACTCTGGTGGAGGGGTCAGTATATAATAATTTCACCCAAGAGATATATTTGGGTCCAATTCCAAGTTTGGACATGACTATTTAGAGGAATTCCCAATCAAAAGCCTTTTCAATATCTACTGCTAGGATACCCGAAGTCCCGGCGTTGGGAGCCAGGTCCCTCATGATGGCAATTAACCTACGGATATTCCCAGCTGTATTACACCCCGGTATGAAACCTGCCTGGTCTGGGTGTATTAGGGAACACATCAGTGGGAGGAGTCTGGATACCAGGACCTTGCAAAGAATTTTATAGTCAAGGTTCAACATGGAGAGGGGTCTATAAACTCCCACACTTGTTGGGTCTTTGCCGGGCTTGATGTGGGGGACTATGACTGCTTCTCGGGAGGATTCAGGCAGAAGGCCCTGGTCTCTAGCACATTTAAATATCTTTTCTAATCTCGGAGAAAGGATTTCCGCGAAGGCCATATAAAACTCGACAGGGAGGCCCTCTGTGCCCGGCGATTTCCCTCTGGCCATTCCTTTCATGGCTTCATTAATCTCGGGTAGCGTGACATTTCCTTCTAATGGTTCTGTGAGTTTAGGTTCCAGGGGTTTTAGATGTAATCCCGTTAAGTAGGCTTCAGTTTGTTCCCTATTAAGATTGAGTCTTTTTTTGTATAAGCTCTCGTAGAATGTCATAAACTGGGTGTTAATCTGTTCTGGTTCAAAAAGTTGGGTCCCTGTCTCCAAGGTCAAATTCATAATGGGGGGAGATCTATCTGACTGCGAAACCACCCACGCGAGGAGTCTGCCCGCCTTATCCCTCTCTTCGTGTGCCCGGGTGAGATAGTTTTTGTAATCAAAGCATCTAAGGCGTTCAATGCAGCATGACACTTCTGCTCTAAGGTCTTGAATTATGGTTTGTAGGTGAGGGTTCCCAGGTCTATCTTTCTCAACTTTTCTTAATTTAGTCTCAGCTCGCTCTGTGTCACCTAGTAAGGTTCTGCGTATTCCCACTGTCTCAGCTATACACTTCCCACGCATTACTACCTTAAAGGCATTCCATTCTACCAGGGGATTAGGTGTGTTTACGTCATTGTCTTCAAAATAGTGCAGCGCACTTTGGTGGAGTTCGGCCCGGAAGGGGGCATCTTCTAATAGTTCAGGCTTGAGTCTCCACGTGGGGATACAGGGAGCAATGGAACCCCAGTTCAGAGACAATAAGAGAGGGTTGTGGTCCGAGATTGTGCGGGATAGGTATTCTGTGTCTAAAATTAATGAGTGTATATCAGGTGAGCAGAGGAAGGTGTCTAAGCGTACATGCAGTTCATGGAGGCTGGAGAAAAAGGAGTAGTCCCTTATGGTGGGGTGTAGTCTACGCCAGGCATTAATTAGGCCTCAGTTTGTTTTCCAAGTAGTAAACTGACGCGCCGATCTCACCAGCGGGGAATTAGGCAGTGGAGGGTGTGATCTGTCTATGTTGGGGTCACCCACACAATTAAAATCTCTCCCCACTATCACAGGAGATTGTAAGTATGATGCTAATAAGCTAGACAGTCGTGTGAAGAATTCTCCTTGATCAGTATTGGGAGCATAAACATTAATCAAGGCCAGTTCCCTCCCCTCCAGTCTGCCCTTGACCGACACAAATCTCCCCTCAGGGTCTATAAAGTTATCTGTCATCTGGAAGGGGACTCCCGCTCAGATCCAGATCAGGGTGCCTCTCGAGTATGCCGAATAGGAGGTATAGTACGCCTGACCCCTCCATCTTTTCTGCAGGGCTTTACCCTCTGTCAGTGTTAAGTGGGTTTCTTGGAGCATGGCTATTTGGATTCCCCTCCTTTGTAAGTATGATGAGACCTTGTATCTCTTAACCATTGAGTGCATACCTCTGATGTTCCACGTAAGGAACTTATATGATTTTGGCGTTGTCATGTTGCTAGTTTTTTCCCCCTGATCAGGTTATGTTTCAGGAGGCATAGGTTCGCTAAGCTCTCCTTCATGTTCTTGTAATCCCTGAGCAGTTCTGTAATTTTCATAAGGGTTCTCAGAAGTTTAATTAGCCCCAAACAAATCCCCTAAACTGTAATTACCCAACGCCCGATCCCCAGGACAAAAGTCGAAACCTCTCTCGCCCAAACTAGTAAAAAAACTTTAACCTGTCCATCAATGCGGGGGGTGCCCTGAGATGGAGTCCAGAGCATAGCAAAGTGTCTTCATCCCAACCCTCGGGAACTGAGCATAAAGGGATTTCATACCACCAAGTCTGTGTTCAGAACAGATATTTGTTGGCTGGCGGGTTACTCTGCAGGGCGGTCAAAGGCCGTAGTTTTGGGTGTAGGTGCTGCATGTTTTTTCTTTCTTCAGTGATTTGTGATTCTGTAGTTACGGTTCCTGCTTGCTCATCAGATGATGTTGTCTGAGGTTCCTGGAGTCACGTCAGGGCCCCGCCTGTCGGATGCAAGAGAGAGTTCTGATTCTTGTTCTGATTCAGATTGTTCAATGTCTTCCTGAGATTGTTTAGGGGAGCCGTGTTCTGAGCAGCTGAGGGATGCAGCAGCTTCCGTAGCTTTTTGGCATTCATTTAGAATTTCTTGAGGGGATGGGCTGTTTCGTCTACTGGAATTACTATGGTTATATTTTCCTTTGCGGTCTATGTGACGCTGATCAGGGCTGTGACTTTTCTCTCTAGACGGTTGTTCATCGATCCAGCTCCAAGTCTCTTCCGCCCTATTGAAGAACTGTGTGCCAGTTGTGGTCACTATTCTTAACCTGGCTGGAAATAACATCCCATATTGGACCCCCATTTTACGGAGTTTTTGTTTGGCTTCTCTGAAGGATGCTCTCTGTCTCTGCACTTCTCGGGAAAAATCAGGGAAAATTTGGATCACGTGATTGTCGATCGTGCAGTCTCTTTTCTTCCTGCTTTGACTTAATAGGTGATCCCTATCTCTGTAGTGGAGCAATCTGGCTATTACTGGCCTAGAAGGAGCACCCGGTGGGGGTGAGCGCGCAGGGACTCTGTGGGCTCTTTCTATTGCGAAGAACTGGGAGAGGCCTCCGTCTGCCACTGTCTCCTTCAAACATTTTTCAAGGAATTCTACCAGGTTAGATCCTTCAGAGCGTTCAGGTAGCCCTATGATTCTGATGTTATTTCGACGCAATCTATTTTCGGCATCTTCGGCCCTTAATTCTAGTTCTCTGATCCGTTTCTCCATTTGGCGTGTTATTTTGGAATTATCCTTTATTTCAGGCCGCAGTTCTTCTAGTTGTTTATCTGTGGTGTTCACCTTTTCTGCCAGGCGGCGGTGGTCATCTCTGAGCACTGTAAGGTCAGACGCTAGTGAGTCTATTTTACCTTCAAGGGCAACTCTGGAGGCAGTAATGGCTTGCATCACGTCTTGGAGGGTAGGTTCGTCTGACTCCTTTCCCTCTCCTGGAGGAGGTTTCCTCGGATTTTCCCGTTCCGATAATGTCTTGGCAGGAAGGTCAAGAATGTTGTCTGTGTCGCGGCGTCTGCCCGTTTTGCCCATTTTATAGAACTGTAGGTGTGTTCGGTGAGAGCAGTATTCTATTAGGGGGTTGTTGGCTGTCCAAAAGAGGAGGTACAGTTTGCTATCGTCGCTAGAGCTTATCAGTTCACCTTTGGAGTTTCTAGTGGTATGAGAGGGCAGTATTTAGATCTTATAGGGGTCCGTGTTTTGCTCTTGCGCCAAGGTGAGGGTACTATTTTCCTGGAAGTCAAATCCCTGCACCTATGTGACGTTCCCCACCGGCTCAGGGCCCCCTCCGGTGTCACTCGCTCCGCCTCCGGCTCACCAGCCTGACACCGTTGGGGACCGGGATCTCCAGCGTCCCCAAGGCAATAGACAGCACTAGGGGGTCAAGCACTGTGAAGACTGGGGCTTCACTCCGATATCTCTGTCTGGAGGCCTCACCTCCAAGCGTCTCCTGAGGAAGCCGGCAGGCCTACAGGTGCGAGTCTTATAAGGCAATTCACACAGGGACTCAAGCCAGGGGCTTCAAGCACTATGCTCCCGGTCCCTGAGGAAATGGTGGGGCTCCGTTTTTCACGCGCTGTCGAGGGCCGCGGGTCAGCGCCGCTCACCTTTTCACAGTGGTCACGCTGTATACAGTCTCTTTACGGTGCTCCGCCGCCCCTGCAGGTCCCACCCCGAGTGGTCGCCGTTGTCGACTCAGAAGTCTGGAAGCGGGCCGGGCGATTAGTGGCGAGGGCAGCAGGGGTCTTTTCCTCTTCTCGTTCTAGTTTCGCAGCGGAGCTGTGGAGAACTCGGCGGCCGCCATCTTCTTTTGTTTCTCTCGCCGCGGAGATTCTCGGAGTCCCTCCGTTCGTGCCGGGACTCAATGCGGCGGTTTCTGGGCCCCGATTTCCATTTTGATGCAGCCGGGGGGGTCACCGCACCTTCCCCCGCATTTGCAATGATTTTGGGGTAAGTCGGGTTATCGTAAACCCGAGGGTGGGGAGGTAGAAGCGGGAGCCTCACAGAGAGGCTGCAACCGTCATAGCGCCAAGCCATGCCCCCCCTGTGCACAGACGATGATGTGTGGAAATTGCATCACCTAATGCAATGATTTGTTTTAATCATACAAAGGTATTTGTTTCCAGCACATTTCAGAATTAACAAAAATTTGCTTAATTTGTATTCCTAATACTGATATATTCTGAAGTTTATTGAAATGTTGTCTGTCATGTGATATAAAAACCTCTTTCCTAACCCCAGTATCCAGCAAGACTGTTGCATAAATCCTCTCACTTTGAAGTCAGAGAAAGAAAAGTAAACACTTAGTTCCCACCGAAGACAGAGCCTGACATTTGACTTTGTTCTTTGAATGCTCAGCAAATATGATGAGATAAGAACAAGATTTACAGGCCTGTTTACAGAAAGGAAGCACTCAGAAGGATACTGTAAATAAGGTTTGGGAAAGTGAAGGGACAAACTCAAGCTGCATAGCCTACACAAATAAAGCCAGCAAATTGAAAGCGACAAAATGTGAGTTGCAAACCACAAGGCCAATGGCAAACAACGGGCGGAATGCATTCCCAAGAAAACTCTATGAATGTACTTAAAGTGACAGATGTGGGATACTTTGTGGGGAAAGTCCAGTATTTTAGTCCAGTCCGTATCTTGCAGAGGTTTGGTCACATCAATTACCCAAGTAGTATGACAAGAAGACCTGGAGTGTTTTCCATGTTGCAGGAAAGTCTGTACACCCACTCTATCAGTTTGCCACAGTTCTTATGGTGTAGAGATTCTGGCACACCTCTTGTAGGGTTAGTGCTAGGTTCCAGACATGAAATAGGGCATTTAATGATTATTTAAGGTGGTTGTATGTAAGGAGTTGACCGGGATGAAGATGGTAGTCTGCCACAAGGGTTTGGAAATTTAGTAGCTCGCTGTCCAGAACACCTACAGCATGCCACTGATGGAGTTGCTCTGAGCAGAGCCATCCTGTGCGAGTGGGAAGGCTTAGCAAAGATAGTGCAGGAGCACAGGGTTTCTTTGTGTCAGTGAGTTTACAGGTTCTAGCAAGGCAAGAGAAAGCTGTGCATGATAACCCCGGATGGTGATCTGTAGAATGGTCAGTAGAAAACAATAAGCATTACGCCTTCCTTAAAAGTCGTTACTGATAAACCCCATGTCATGCAGAGAGGAGGGCAGAAAGCCAGCGAGCCACCCATTGTACTGGCGCAGCTGAATAATAAAACTCTAAGTCTAGAAGACCTAATCCACCCACAGTCACGGGTAGCTTTACAGTGGAAAGAGCTACCCGATGGCACTGCAGTGACCAAATCAAATGTGTGGCATGTCTCAAGAAGGAATGAAGGCTGAGCAGGAGAAGGTTTGCAAAATAATACTATCATTGGGGTAGCACACCATCTTCACTAGTCCATGTGGCCCACTACAGAAAGCAGAAGAGAAGACCAAAAAGCAAACTGGGTTTGGAGGGACCGTGACACTTTGCTGAGCTTTCCATCCTGCAAATCTGTGGGAGGATAGTAGACATTAATCACTAGGTATCAGAAGGTAACTGGTTCCCAGTTCAATCTGAGATCCAATTGTATATGAAGGGGAAAACAGTGCCATATGTTAAAGAAACACTAATTACATTTTAACATTTTTATTTTAAATCCCAAATATTTTGAAGATTCTATATGTACTTGACATTTGAGGATAACCCAGATCACTAGTTTGGCCTTTGCTCAATTTCAAAACCATTTAAAGTAATGGACAAAACGGGCAATTGCCTTGCACAACCTTGCAAGAGGTCTGGCCCCTGCTCACCGTTCACAAGCACGAACAGCGGACCATTGCACCAGAAGAGTTTGCCAAGGTGGATAGGTGTTCCTTGTTCAACCACTTGGGAGTGCTTCTTCTGTTTCTCCCCCGGTACCCAATACCTTCCGATACTCTTGGTGGACCCATCTTGTCTGATTTTAGGAATTGTCACACCTTGTTCTTCTCTTCCTTAGTTACCCAGTTCTAAGCAACAACGCATTGAATCACTTGCCGTTGATCTCGCATTTGATCTCGATTTCATCCTCCTCTTTTATTATCTTTGATTCGTAGTTGGGGCTCCCATTTCTGAGATAAATGTAGAGTCCCAGACATACACTCTAGTACTGTGAGACTACAGACAAGTTGTGGGTACCTCACATCCTGACATTAGGTGTGAGATGTCGCCCACACCATCTGCCATGCCTCATTACATTTTTTTAGGTTGAAAGTACATGGGCGGTTGGGGTGAGCCAGATATTTTTGTTCAATTTGTTTAAACTAGCATAAGGTTAATTACCTTAATGTTTCCCAAACTGTTTGCCAGGGGTTTTAAAATGTTCAAAAACAAAATCAACATTTTGCTCTTTCTTTCTCTTCAAGAAAGATTGGGTAGATTTGGGTAGGGTGTGATGGCCTTGACACAGTGCTGAAGGGCATTAATTTGCTACTGAACAAGGATGTAATGTGACACCTGAATGTAGCATGCCAGGAGGCAATCACATAAGACCACAGTGAATAAAAAGTGCTATGTTAAAAAAGAGTAAATAAATGCATTGACAACATAGTAAGGCATGGCCTCTTTTGGGTGTGTCTGTAAAACTGACGTTTGTTCTGGAATTTTTGTCCTGAATTTTGACCCTTTGTCCTGATTTTTTTTGTCCTGAATTTTGACCCTTTGTCCTGATTTTGTTACAGTCCTGTCCAGAATGCGCCTCAGTGCCAGGTGGTCACCCTAGTCTTATGAGGAAAAAATTGTGCTGTCCCCAAAAAATGCGTGCCGTTGTGCCCCACTTTCAACCACCCCTCAAATTAAGGGCTGATTCCCCCAAGCCAGGTTATGTGCTGCTTGCCTTAATTTTTGGTGGTGTGAACTTTAGGGCAGTAGTCTACTGACCCCGGGGCTGGAACCATTTGTAAATCATTCTCTACACAGACTGCTAGGTGTGTTCTACGTTCTGCGTGTTCTACGTCCTTCGTAAACCATTTTCTTACACATTTTTAAGGCGCCTGTCATGGCAGTGCTGAGGCTACGGTTTACACACGCGGCTATTGTTATAGCTCAAATAATACTTTTCCTAACCTATTATTCAATGACGTCAATCTGGTAAGTTTCATGTTTTCAACCAATAGGAAACCTGCAGGATATCTTTTGTTCGTTTAGAACAAACAATCCCTGACGGGAAATGTGTGTTCTGGTCCTACTATCCTGCCTCGGGGTACTGGTGACATCTACAATCCACTCGCTGTTAGGCCTGTGGCATCACTAGAAACACTTGATGCAATTAGAGGCCATAATACACGGTTACCAATTACATCTTCTCTCTCTGCGCAGAGACAGGTACTCATTCGTACAGGGAGATTTGGATTGATAGAAGAATTTAAATAGTACCCATCTTTGTAAATAATGCCTCTTGAAATGTTTCCAGCAGCAGTTTGTCAGTTTGGACTGCACCAGAGAGATCAATTTATATATCATAAATTGCACTCTTCATTGTATTACTCTGCTGCTGTGACAGCTATCGAATTACGAAGGCCCTTCGTTAGTGCTCTAACAGAGGGATTATTCAGTGAGTCTGTCATCCTGTGTCCTGTCTGAACACAGAGAGATTATTACAGAGGCTCACTTGCAGAAGCCGACAGTGGCAGGTTCAGATATAGGAAAATAAACTGTGTACATCAGATTTACATCCCATATTCCTGGCTACACCTCTAACGCTCCCATACCACACCCGCAGTTCCACAGCCATTCTGAAATTGCATGTGCGGGATGTAAACATGCTATGCCTGGTTTAGGTCCATGCACGCAGTAGGTACAACTTTGTCCAGGAGTGCAGCTGATGTACACCTTGGAAAGCTTTTGTAACCTGGTTCTCTGTTTATTGTACAGTATTACGAACTTAAAATAGAACATTTCCAAAAAATAAAAGCAGCGAACCATTGCCCTTTGCTTCTTCGCAATGAATATGCATCGTTAAGTCTAACTTGTTTGAGTAAACAGGCATTCCTCTGAGTGTCTTAAAATATTGAACTCAAAATGACCTACTTTAATGTAATCTTTGGTCAGTACCTGTAGCTCAGTGCGTAACTGGGCAGTACGGGAGTGACTGTTTAAGGAATTCATATACAAATCTATGTAGTTATCTAAAGTTTTAAACTGCATTGAGGCCAGCATTTGTTGAGCATTTTCATCAGTTTTTAATCTCGATTGCACGAATTATGTTCAATTTTAACTTAATTCAATAAGGGGTTGTGGAAACTCATTTCAGTTTATCAAGTTGAGAGTTTTTTTAATGACGATCTAAATAAATGCATTAGAAATATGTATCAACCTGGTACCAAAATCCTCTCAGTACAGGTAAAAACTACTTGTAATTCCTCAAAGTATCAGGAATGGTCAAAATATTTTATAACACACACGAGAAGAAATATATTGAAAAATGTTTTGTTCAAGCAACGACGATGGGGAAATGAATAAGGAAAATTAGAAAATGAGGAAAGGGGTCAGTAGAGTTAATGTACATAACCTGTTCCCTTAGGATAAAACGAATATGTACTGAGCCCTTTGATTTGTTCATTTACGAAGAGATAATTGCAGTGTGGGCCGCACAGGTGGGGATTTGCGAGAATAATAGCTCAGAATACATGTCCATTAAACATAAAATATATACTAACATATTGAAAACAAACTCATGAATACAATAAAACATGACATCTGACTATAAATCAGTTACAGCTTGCCATGCCCCAATCGGGACATCTGCTGAGCATACTGAAGACGTAACATCCGTTTCCGATGCTTCAAGCTCTGACGGTGAAGGGCTGTGCCGGGCACTGTAAACTGAACACTGCACACAATCCCAGCCTGAAACAGAGGACGGATGGAGAAGGGACAAACTTTATCGGCGTGCTTTGGCACCCCTGTAGATCTGGCCACGACCCACCCTGCACTGTCTGCAAGCTGGGGACACCAGGGTAGCCCCACCTCTGACACTCCTTTGCACGCAGCCCCCCCAGCTGCTGCAGGCCTGTGGTGCTGAAGGACGAGGAGCCCCAGCCACAGTACTTGGCTTGCCGATATCCTCCTGACTGCCCTTCATCACCAGAATAACTGGTAAATTGACTGAGGAAAGTGGTAAAGCCCCACTGAATAAAGTTTGTATTTAAAGTCCAAATACCATAAATGCAGTAAATTCGGGCGGACAGGATTACAAACAGCGTCGTTATTGATCCAAATAAATTGGTTTATTTTGTGTGGAGAAAATGAATGATTTCCAAAACGAAATACATCAGAAATGAGTCCAGAAAGGAACCATGAGAGTCAGCCAACACGTGTTTTGCCCCACCAGGCGTGTAGGCCGGGGCTTTCTCAAGGCCTTTAAGCAGAGTTCAGCAATATAAAACAATTATTGTGTGCATAATTGAATACATTCATAATCTTGTTGTGAACATCAAGATACTAGGAATCGCGTCCGTCTCCTGAAAATAATAACGGGACTTTGGATCAATAACGACGCTGTTTGTAATCCTGTCCACCCGAACTTACTGCATTTATTGTATTTGGACTTAAAATACAAACTTTATTCAGTGGGGCTTTACCATTTTCCTCAGTCAATTTACCTTCTCTTTGGAGGACTTGGGTCCATGTCCCCCGGCAAAGTTCCCCCACGAGTCTAATGAACTTGGCAATTCATACAGGAAGTCAGTGCCGTTGGACCCTCTCCATTTTCTGGAGTTTGTTTTGCAATCACCAGAATAACTGCCCTGGTGAGTGCCATCGAATCGGAATTGCCTGCGGGGGAGGGGCAAAGGGGGGACGAGCAACTCCCATGAGGACACCGGTGGACCATACTCTGGCACCCAGGAAGTTGTGTGGCATAGATACCAGGGCCTATAGCAGCGGGGCCGCACTTTAACGCCTGCTAACCAGCGAGTCACAAAGGGGGGCAGAAGCTGCATCAATACGCCCCTGCAATAAGGTGGACACTTCAAAGACGAGGGTAACTGGCTCATCGCAACTGAGCCCAACCCACCGGCCATCGTCATACCCTGACTAGTCTTTGCTCCCTGATACACACAGTTAGTCGTGTACCCCCCACTATGCAATCACTTATTACTCACACGCACCCCAGAACCATGCTCAAAAGAAATTCACGGAAGGATAGCTCAGTCACTGATGTGTGTAGCTGGAACACAGCGAGAGCAACTTTCACGATGCCTTGACCTTGAGCACTTCCGACTTCCCCTCCTCAAGTCCCATTCCACAATATATGAACAGCTTCCTCAATGAAATCCATTTTATTCCGAAATTAGTTGCTTAAAGGCTTAAAGGCAGAGTTCAAATCATGCATCCATGAGGTCCGCAGGCACATGGTGTAACTGGGTGACAGAGAGGAAGATGTCCAACACTCTGAACTCTAGGTCAGAGGAACATGAAATGCTATTGCAGCGCATGAGCACCCTGGAGAACAAGTATATCGACCTGCAGACAAAGCAAGAGGGCCTGGAGAATTGGAGCACGCAGAACCCCATCACCATTAGGGGAATCCCCCGAGGCTCAGAGACCGAGGACATCATATCCTTTACGCATGACCTCCTCCAGGCGATTAGAGGCCATACAAATGCACCCTCGATAAGACTTCATTCGTGGCCCGAGAACTGCAAATGGATCAACATATTCCGAAAACGTGGCTGACATCCTGATCCGTGTTCGCTTCTTCGAGAACGACGAAGTACTAATGCGTGTTGCACAGGTAAAGGCGAACTTTATCTTCAGAGGCTCAACCATACTGCTCTTCCAGGACTTATCCCGCACTACGCTAAAAAAATCACAGACAGACAATTTGCCGATTACCTCTGAGAAAAGAAATTGAACTATCGGTGAGGACACCCATTCAGCCTCATCTTCTCATGAAAGGGGAAAACCAAATCAATTTGCATCCTTGTAGAAGCCACTGCACTGCTGAGCTTGCTGATTGAGGAATCTCCCACAGATAACTTAACTACACACCGACCACTGCCTGATCATTGCTGTGAATGGCACACAGTGGGCCGTGCCTCCAGTCCCAGAGGTGATACCACGGGATATCCTGAGAGAACTAAAGAAGACATTATTACTCTTCTCCAGAACATGAACGCAGACTATGGCCAATCCTCGCAGCCTTCCCAACCCAGAACCCCACCACCGGCATCTTGAGTGACTCTCCAGGACAGTGGCGCACCCTTTCTGAGTGGGACTTCTTGTCAAGTCGAGTAGTAGAGAGGACACGGAAGAGGAAGTAATATGTGGACATCCTGTCCAGTCCTGTTCCTGGCCTCTGGGCTAGGCTTCGATTCCTTAGGGAATGCCCCCCCTCACGATGTCCTCAATTTAGGAGTGTCAAACCTATGGAGGGTAATTTGGTAATTCCCCCTTTTTCCTTATGACGATACAGGAGATGTCTAGTTCAGCTTTGTTGGCCACTGTTTTCAAATTCATTGCTGTTTATTCAAGCCAAGTATTGGGGCAGGGCATAGAACAGGAACTAATACTTAGACACCCTGTCCAGTCCTGTACATGGCCTCTGTGCTACGCTTCAGTTCTTTAGGGGATGTTCCCCCCTCATACAATGTCCTTGATTTCAGAGGGTCACTCTTCTGGGGGGCAACTTGGCGAGCCTCCCCTTCCTCACAACTTTACAGGAGATGTCTGGTTCAGCCATGTCGGCCAACTGTTTTCACATTCATTGTTGTTTTTATGATTTGTTACAGCTGGTGGGTAGGTGTGGAGGACCTCTCAAAAAGCAAGTGTGCCTCTGAAGACTTTTCATCCCCAGCCGGATGACAGGGGACATATGCCCAACTAAACTCTAGTGCCTTAATGTGTGGGAACTCAACTCCCTTACCAAGTGCAAGCAAAGATGGAGATATCTATCTCCACATGACATGGACATAATTTTCTTGCAAGGCACACGCCTTCTACCCAGAGACCAGTCTTGCATACATCACCCTAAATACCCCCATCAGTTCTGGGCCTCCACTGCAGGAAAGACAGCAGGGGTAGCTATTCTCTGAAAGCCCCACATCGTACCCAAACAACACTCAACTCTTAGGTATAAGGAGGGATGCTATCTTAAACCTACTATTCAGAGGGTGGGTTCCTCCTTGACACTTCTGAACATTTATGAACCCAATACCGCCAATGATTCCTTCTTACACTCCCTTCTACAGGACCACTTAAAAGATTTGGTAAGAGACATCATTGGGTGACTTAAACATGGTTTGGGACCCCTGCCTGGACAGAATCGAGACTCAAACCTGGGAACAAGGGAGATCACAGAGCTTCTTGACTATATCCCAGTTACCTATGCAATCGTCCGACTATTGTGATTGGTGCATACCTCCCATATCTCTATCTCAGAACGAAAGCGGTCGCAAATCAACTCGCAGTTACCATCCACTTGAAGTGGATGGTAACTCATTCGCAAACGGGAAGGGGTCCCCATGGGACCCCTTCCCCTTTGTGAATGATCACAAAAATATTTTTTCAGAGCAGGTAGTGGTCCTATGGACCACTGCCTGCTCTGAAAAAAACCAAAACAAAAGGTTTCGGTATTTTTTTCCAAGTGCAGCTCGTTTTCCTATAAGGACAACGGGCTGCAGATGGAAAGAAAAAAACTGCTTTGTTGAAAAGCAGTCACGGACATGGTGGTCTGCTGTCTCCAGCAGGCGACCATCCCCGTGAGTGCCCAGACTCGCAATGGGGTCGCAAATTGCGACCCACCTCATTAATATTAATGAGGTGGGTCTTTGCGACCCCATTGCGAGTCGCAGAAGGTGTCTGAGACACCTTTCTGCATAGCAAATTGCGAGTTGCAATTTGCGAGTCGCTCGGACTCGCAAATTGCAAGTCGCAATTTGCAACGTACCTACATCTGGCCCTAAGTCACTTAAGTCAGGCCAAATAGTTTAGAGCCAAGGAAGGGCAAATGATTGAAAAGAGCCAGCTCGCCACTGACCTTTTTCCATAGTCTCATTCCTAGGTGACTCCTGGCCGCAATTGATGCCCCAAAAGCATTGGCCAAGACCAAAGGAGTTCACAGGTCATATCGGAAGAAAAGAGGGTCATGGGTTCGCTTTTACCTTTCTGAATAGACTCAGATATACAAAATATCATTAAATACCGTCTGCGTGGCACATGCAGCGTAGGTTCTGGCAAGTTTAAAGCTAGATAAGAATGGTTCAGAGCATCCTCTACTTTCTTGTCATTCAATAGTGCTTCATCCAAAGTCAAATCCCTTCTTAAAATCAGCCAGAGAGTATCCATTAGACAATAAGTGGGGAAATGCAGACCTGTCAACTTCCTTCTGCTCTTTTACAAGAATCCCCCTAAATGATTCTGTGAAATAGCAAAAAATATGTTTCGTAATGGACATAGAAATCGATTGCTCCTTCCAATTCAAGATCCAGTCAATCCAGACTTTCACAAACGTGAAAAACCACTTCCCACAGCTGTGCCCCGGATTTACTTCCTCATTGGAAGTGGGTCTGGGTCCTCTGCACATTAGAGTCCATATCCAAGTGCTTAGCAGTGGAGGCTTGCTCATGACACCCTAAGGTAGCAGCCATACTTTCCTGTAGCTCTGCTCAAGAGATGGACCGTATTTACACCTCTCCAGGAGCATTAGGATTCTTTGAGACATGATGTTTCCTTTCAGTGCGCTTGAACTCTTCCGTAGTGCAAAGATACACCAGAAACTACAACCAGAAGCAGTTACTTCCGCATGCATAGGTTGCCAGGCAGTACAAGCGGAAGCCTCATGAGACACTGCCTTAAGTCAGTCAAAAATCCATAAACAAGTAGCAATGCTGCACAGCTTCTTAAAATACCTTGTAAGGCAGGAAATCAACTTATGCAGGCCCTTCACTATCTGCTTTGCCCAGACACAGTACCTGAACGGGGCAGGTAGGACCCATAACCTGCAAGGAATCCAGCAAGGACCGTAACTCTGCCGGCCCCAGGCACAGCATTTCAGTGGGTGCAACAAGATCCATATTCTCATCAGCCTTCTTTGGCAGGATCAGCGTAAGATAAGGTAAGTTTTAGTAATTTCACCTCCTCAATGGTGTTACAGAGGCCGCCTGAATCAGAGTGAAGACTGAAATGGCACCTAGGCGGCTACAGCCACAACACCTAAGCAGTGCTGCTCGTGGTCTGTGTCGGTAAGGACAGACTATCATAGGGCTAGCATAAATTATTATACATTATTAAAACAAATATATAAATAATTCACCACCATGACAAATGGGGTGTTATGGGAACGTCTATCCAGATGAAAGCAAAAAAGGTTGTAGCCTAAGTGACTGGTCTGGGACCAGTAAGCAAGGTTAGGTAGAAAGGGAAGCAGCCTTTATCAGGGAAATCAAGCTTTATAGCCCTTTTCCAAACTTTACACTTACAGGTTATATGTCTTTGGGAGGCATCTCTCCTGATTGCACCAAAGACTGGGATGAGGAAGATGGATGAAGATGTGGATGTGATGGTAGAATATATCACAAATGCTATGTACTTTCGGTCCAACATAAAAGATAAGGAGTTGCCTCGATAAAAAACCTTACAGAATCTCTTTCAGTCATTATTAGTTTATTGAAGCAACAAGTCCTTATGATTATTTACATATCTTTCTTCTGAAATTGTTGTGCTTAAATGCATGGCAGTGTATTAGTAGGGTGACCTCCTGAAGAACCAGAACCTTATGGGCCTGGCGGCGCAGGGTACGCCTGAAATCTCCTTGGATTCACCTGCCTCAACTAACAGAGACACGGGACACTCTGTCAGGCGTAAAAGATCAGATTTTATTAGCTGCAGCTAGTACAGTTGTCCAAGAAGTACACAAGGTATGTTCTCAGGAGACTGCCACTTTACTTTGTGGCGCACAATCTTATATACCGTATAAAAACATTCATTAACTACATACACTCCCAGAACACATAGAAAGGAGCCAGTAAGAATGATGTAAAGATAGAACAGAGTCAATAGAAATGTCGGAAAACAAGACAGAACAAAGTATCAAGTGACTTAAGGTTGCCTCCCCTCCAGCTGTGTTTGTCACCCCTCCCTTGAACTAATTCATTAACCGATCCACAACGAAGTTGCATGTGGTGCGATAAGTTTGTGTGCGTTTGGAAGACAGTTGTGAAATGAGAGAATACTAGCAAAGGACAGCGAAGGCCAGACGATAAGATAAGATCGGCGGAGAATAGTGTGAGCCTACAGATAGTTGAAACAAGGATTAGAAAACCAGACAGGGATTAGTGTACTCGGTCAGACCTTAATACCAGCCTTGTAAAGATAGAGGCAGAAGGCTGTTTTGAACACCATGTTGCAGAATAAGCAGAAAAGGCAGAATGGACTTCGTTCGCTGTGCTGCCTGAGTGAAGGCAACATAAAATGGCGGCGGGCCACAAAATGGCGGGTCGATACGATCGTATTAAAAATCGAATTTCCTCAGACCCTCCTTTTGCCAGAACTCAGGCAAGATACACAAACTCATGTTAATCTGAGTCGATGTCTATGGCCATGAGGTCATCAAGCTGTTGCTGTACCATCATTTTGATATTCTCTGCTCTTTGTGACTTGGGTTTGGGAATACATGCAGTAGCACATAGGTTGCAGACGGCAGGACCGCAGTGCATACAAAGACAACAAGAGAATATAAAAGCTAAAATTACTCCAAAGAATGTCAATACCTTCCAACCCCATTTGGACAGTAATCCCCAAAACCACTCTGAAAAGGACCAATCTCCTTCGTCCTGATGAATCGACTCGGAGATTATGTGTAACTTAGAGATAGCTTGGTATACTGTCGGAGCGTCATTAGGTATGAAAATACAGCAACTTGATCCGATCAATTTGCATACTCCACCACGGTCCGCAAGAACAAAGTCTAAGGCAACACGGTTCTGCAAGGTCATAAGACGATCAGCCTGTAGTTCAGCTGTAATGTTACTTAAAGCTCCTACAGTGATGTCTATGGTGGTTTCTACGACACGAACCAATTGCCTTATATTTCTGCTGTTGGCCATTGGACCCCAGAAGGGAAGAAATCCTTTGAGGAAATCTCCTCCCTCTTGTCCTGCTGTGTCTTTCGAATCCACAATCCCTCTGCCATATCTATTTTTATGATGGTTCGCAGGAGCGGTGTATGTAGGGGGAAGAAGAAAGGCTATATAACAAGTACCAGAAAAATCAGCTGGCAACCATGTATAAGCCCTATCGTGGCAAACGAAGTATGTACCTTGAGATGGTACTAACGGCGGTGAATTCAGGGCTGAATAAACATATGTATGGGAACATAAACTTTCTCTTTGTCCGGTGTTTGGAGTTCTACCATTTACTTGCAGACAGAAATTTCCTTGTTGGGGTATGACCCGTATCGGAGGAGATTTTCCTTGCTCAATCTTATCATTGAGGCTAGAAATGTAATCAGTTATGTTCCAATTGGTATATGCTTTTCTTTCATCTATGGAAGCTTCACTTTTTTCCATGATTTTAGCCATAGCTACCATTCCCTTTATCAATAAACTATGACTGAAATCTGAACCAACACTATGTGAACTGACAGGTTGTTTAATTTTACTTTGATATGCATTATTGAAAATGACAAAATAAGCCCAAGCGGAACCTTCATAGGAGAATGGAAGAACTAAATATGGCATTCCTTTTTCTACCGTATGTGGTATGAGTCCACACACCCAACAGTCAGTTGTATTGATCACTAACTGATGTTGATGTAACAACTGGACGAAGGAATTGTTAAAGTATTCAGTTCTTCTGATGAGTTCATGCTGGGGAAGAGTGTGAAATAGGTGCGGAGAGATAGTAGAAGAAGATGTAGAGGTAGGAGAAGAGACAACTTTTTGCTGCAGAGTAATAATGATCCAGTTTACAGATGCCAAAAGAATACACGACAATATAATGACGCATAGAGCAATACTACAACGACTACATATTTCTTTACAATTATTCTTTACATTTTTACTTTCTCTTTTATTTAATGTAGCCTCCATCTTTCTAAGTGGATGCTCACGGCAATCTTCCTCAATCACTGTAGTCACGATTATCTACCGTCCTATGACACTGTGAGGTCCTGCAGGCCTATTGCCACTTACTCAGGTCGTGACTAAGACTCCTACCGTGACCCTGCAACCGGGATAGAGTACTACATAGGAGAGAAAGTTACAAGTTCTTTGGTCTTGGTCTCAAATTATAGCGTTCCTGTCCAGAGGCAGTCTGGTTTTGAAACAATGTTCCTGGATTTGTCGTGTTCAAGCGACGATGCGATGGTATTGCTTCTTGAAGGATGTCGTCGTCCTCTTTCTCAGAAAGTGTTCCAATTAGACGCGCATCACTGAATGGTACAAATTGCGGAACTTTCTCACTTTCAGAGTCACTGATGCCTCTACGGACCCACTGATCGAAAGGCAAGGGCAAAGGCACTTTCTTGCAGTGCACGGCATGCACCCAGTTTTTCTTTCCTTCGACTTTAACTGCTGTTCTTGTGGTCAAAAGAACCAGGCGTGGCTCTCTCCATCTGGGTTCCAAATTTCTCTGTCGTTGGAAATTTTTCGTGCAGACCCATCACCGGGTCGGATGGAATGACCTGGGTCTGTGGAAGCCTCTGGTAGAGCACTCTGAACCTGTTGATGAAGAACACGCAATTTAGTTGTAAGGTCATGCAAGTAGTCAATCAACATCGGGTATGGCAAGTCTGAGTATTTCTTAGGGCGAGGAACTCCCCATACATTAGCTGGGCGACCAAATATCACTTCGTAAGGGCTAAGCCCCAAACGAGAGTGTACTGCTGTTCTGGTGGACAGAAGAGCCAATGGTAAAGCATCAGGCCAATTAAGTCCTGTGCTAGCTTGCACCTTAGCAATTTTAAGCTTCAAGGTTCCATTGTAGCATTCTACTAAACCAGCCGACTGTGGGTGATTCGCCGCGTGGAACTTCTGTTTTATGCCAAGACCTGCACAAACTTTTTGCATGACTTGACCCACAAATTCGCTCCCATTGTCACTCCAGACAATGCGCGGCAAACCAAACCTAGGGAAGAATTCTTTCAAAAGTATTTTGGCAGTTGATAAAGCAGTATTGTCCTTCAGAGGGTAGGCTTCTACCCATCTAGAAAAAGCACATACTACCACCAGAACATATTTGAGGTTGTTGCATCGTTCCATGTGAATATAATCGATCTGCAACACCTCAAATGGATATGTCGGAGGAGCAAAATGACCTGCTGGAGTTGGGGTTCCCTTTCCCGGATTGTACATCAAGCAAACAATACAATGTTTTACTACATTATTTGCACACTTTGGGATCCCCTCATTTTGCCACACTGGAGCCAGAAGTTTACATATTCCTTTTGCACTTAGGTGAGCTGGACCATGTGCCATAGTAACTACAGGTAGTACATAAGCATCTGGTAACAGCCAACGTTGATGTTCTGATAATTCAACCCAACATCCCATCTCATCTAACATTCCTGTACTTTCCTTCCACTTTCTCAACTCATTCTCCGTAGCCTCTCCTTGAATTGATTTCACACTCTACTGTATCTTCACACATTCCCTTTTCTCTTACGCAGTTTGCGGGACCTGCAACATACATTCGACTTGTGTTGTCTCTGGCTGTCTTTTTCGCTACCTCATCTGCAAATGCATTTCCTCGACCAACATCGTCCACAATCTTTTTGTGTGCACTACACTTCACGATCGCTATCTGAGTAGGCATTGTAAGTGACTCAAGAAGTTCAGTCACTAATTGACCATGTTGTATCTTAGTACCATGGGAAGTAAAGAATCCTCTTTCCTTCCATAAGCGCCCAAAGTTAAACGCTACACCAAAAGCGTATTGGCTATCAGTGTACACGTTTACTCTTTTTCCTTCGGATAACACACACGCTCTAGTTAAGGCTATCAATTCAGCTGCCTGAGCTGAATTATGTCTAATGCGTGCTGTCTCCACAATCGTATGCAAAGTAGTAATAGCGTAGGCTGAAACTGTATCTCCATTCGGGAGCTTGAAACAAGAACCATCTACCCATAGTGTTCCATCTGGATTCACTAATGGCGTGTCTTTTAGGTCAATTCTACCCTTAGTCTCTTCTTCAGTACGGAGAAAACAATCATGCTGTTCAGAGACATCTCTCTCTTCTGGAAGAGGCAACAAAGTAGCTGGATTCAGTGTATTACATCGTTTGATGTGTATGTGACTAGCCAAAAGCGTCAGCTCATATCCGGACAACCGAGCACTCGTAAGATGCTGCGTTTTTGTCCTATTTAGTAAAATATCCACTGCATGTGGCACCATAACAATGAGAGTATTATCTAGCACTACTCCAGCAGACTGTCGAATAGAAATTGCTGCTGCCGCTGTCGCCTTAAGGCAACTAGGCAATGCTTTAGCTACTGGATCTAACGTAGCTGAGAAATATGCGCATGGTCGCTGTTGATCTCCAAAACGCTGCGTTAAGACTGACAATGCACAACCCTCTCTTTCGTGGACATAGAGCGTAAAGGGCTTACTGTAATCAGGAGTACCCAATACAGGAGCAGAACACAAAGCAATACGCAAATCAGTAAAACTCTTCTGACACTCGTCAGTCCACGGAAGAGGCTGAGGCGTATCTTTTAAAGTTAGCGCCAACAGCGGTTTAGCCAATAAAGAGAAACTCGGAATCCACTGTCTACAATAAGAAGTAATGCCCAAAAAGGCACGTACCTCTCTTTGTGTGGATGGCACTGACATTTGTGCAATTGCCTGAATTCGTTCGGGGGTCAATCGTCGTCCCTCCTTTGACAAGAGATGACCCAAATAAGTCACCTCGCGACAGACATATTGTAATTTAGAAGGAGAAACCTTGTGATTCAGATCAAACAAATGACGCAACAGTGCAACGGTCACGTTTTTGCAAATCTCCTCTGAATCAGCGGCAACTAATAAGTCATCCATGTACTGAATGAGAGCGGCACCGGACGGTAAGGAAAAAGCATCAAGATGACATTTTAGAGCTTGACTGTAAACAGAGGGACTTTCACAATAACCTTGAGGTGCGCGTTTAAACCGGAAGCTTCGGCCTCCGAGGGAAAAACCAAAAATATCTCTACTCTCTTCGGCGATGGGAATACTAAAGAAAGCATTCTTTAAATCGATAACTGAAAACCAAGTCGCTGTAGAAGGTATCATCGTCAACAGAGCAGTGATATCTGGGACTACAGGAAACTGCGGTACGACAATCTTGTTTACCTCCCGAAGATCAATTACAAAACGATAAACAGGAGGCTGAGAAGGATCAGTGCGTTTAAGAACCGGAAGAACAGGACTGTTACATGTATTTCCTCTCGTTTCCTCAACCACACCCTTCTGAATCAAATCATGGACAATTTCCAGAAGTGCTTTCTCACCTTCAGTAGAGATTCTGTATTGCGGAATACGTGGCATTTCAGCATTGGGCTTAAGAGTAACAACATAAGGTGGGATCTCAAGACAACCAACGTCATTCGGACCCGTAGCCCAAAGCGTTTCGGGAAGAGAAAGCAATTCAGGTGGAAATTGATCTTTTGATAAGTACATTGGACTAGTCATTTTCTGTCCTAGAGTGAGGTATACACCAGAAGGTGAACAATATATCGTAGCATGCATTCTTTTTAATAGATCTAAACCCAACAGATTTTCACCACAACCATTCGTCAGAAGAAGCGAAGCTTCTAAATCATAAGGGCCTATTGAAACAGGCAAAGGGCAAGAAACTGGATTGCGAACAGGGGCGCCAGAAAATCCTACAGATACATTCGTTAAGCCAGACAAAGGTGCGCCAGGGAGTTTAGAATGAATGATAGAGCTTCTCATGGCACCAGTATCTAAAAGAAATGGCTCTGAAACACCCATTGTAGTGACATTAACATAAGGTCCATTCTGATCCACTGGAATTGACGTAACCCCCTTACTTTGTCCATGGCTGTCCTATTCAAAATGAAGACTTTCATTCCCTCCTTCAATATACTGATCCTCACTGTAATACTGTGTAGACCTAACATTTTGCTGGTCAAAGTAATTTCCGGAATTTGGAGGAACAAAAGAACGCTGCCCTTGGGTTAACACACCTCGACCTCTACCTCTATTTGCTGACTGAAGACCACCACGACCTCGTGAAGCAGATGTTGCTCCATTACGCTGCAACAATGCCGGACAATTGTTCTTAAAATGACCTTCCTCCCTACAATAAGCACATTGATTGGGACCTAGCAAAGGTCTTGGAATGAATGGTTCAGGCTTTTGATACAACCTCTGAAACTGCGGAGGCTGTTGAAACTGAGGCTGAACATAACGAGGAGGATAAGCCTGTTGCAAGAGAACTTTAGTTTTTAATTCTTTCGTCTTTTTCTCTTGTTTTTCCCTTTCTTCTTTGTCTCTATTTTCATAATATTGTGCAGTAGCCAATATCTGGGCGGAAGAAGAAACTGCCCATGAACTCTCGGAGTCTTTTAGCTTGTGTGATAGTTCAGGAAGCAAGTTATATACGAACTTATCCACAAATAATCGCTGTCCCCCTTCTGTAGCCATATCTTGACCACTGTGATCAATGAATGTCTCCTCAAATCGGGTAAAGAAATCGGAAACACTTTCATCTTTCTTTTGTTTACATGCTGCTAGCTTATCCCAATTAACTCTCAAAGCAGGCATCATTGTTTTCATTAATGTAATAATCCTACCAGGGAGTTCTGAGATCAAAGCGTCGGGTTTTGCACCACCTACTTGACCTCTATCTGCGGCAATAATAGCGTTCCAATCGCCGCCTAATTCTTGAGCGTGATCCTCTCTACGAATTTTAGCCCATATTGTCTGTGGAACTACATTTCCCATCAACATGTCAATATCTGCTAGATTCATAGTACATGCATCAACTGTTTGCGATAACTCTTTATAGTAACCAGCAGGATTTTTGCGTGGATCTGGTAGTGACTGTTTAAGTGCTAAAACTTCAGACCTTTTCCAGGGGACATGTATCCATATGCGCTGAAAATGCGCAGGAATAGCTGGATTAGCACCTACTGCTGCAACTTCTTCCTTCCATATTGGAGAAACCTCTCTCATGGGATAGTTTTTCAGTGCTGTCCTAACTGAAGGATCAGAATCAGGAAAAGTCTGTGAGAACAATAGGGATCTGAAAGAAATAAGTGTTCTGACAGCGTTTTCAACCTTAGGACCCACAATAAGTCCTTTGTCAAAGTCATCCTGAACATCTAACAGATCCTGTGGGACCGAACCCAAATTCATATCCTCCCATTCTTTAGCGAGAGTATCGCACATAACTTTAAAAACATATCTCTGCGTAGGTGCATTCCATTGCAGAAAGGTGGACATAATATCAGACGTACTATATTGGGGACCCTTCTTGATCCATCTACAAGCAAGTGAGTCCAATTTTTCTCGCTCTTCGGAGTCTGGGAATTGACTACGAGACTGTCTTCGAGAAAAAGCTGGAGACACGTTTAAAGCTTCAAAGAAAGGTGATAAGAGACCAGAGACAGTATCGGTAAATCGCTTACGCGTAGATGGAGAATTTGACATAAGGATAGGGGACAAGGTATTAGGTGAATTAACTAAAGGAGCATTAGGAATTGCCAAAGGAGCAGAAGGCAAAGGAGTTAAAGGCAAAGCTGGCATAGGCAATACTTGAGGAGGCAAATGTGGAAAAGCTGGAGCAGGCGGAAGCACAACTGGCGGCTGAACAGGCTGTAACATCGGGGGTGCATTAGCACCTTGTACATAGGGCGGAGGCAATTTCAATAAGTGGGACATTAAGGAATCTTCCTCAAAATCTTTTCTTTTATCAAGGGAAGAGATAGGCAACGTCGGATAGCATTTATCTATTGCCATTCGATGCTGTCTGTCTGAAATTTCCATTGCATTATCTATTTCATCATCTTTGAATTGCTGAGCAGCCTGTATAATCGTCATTCCCTGTGTTTTCCTATCTCGTTTCGCTTGTTTAATTTCTCTCTGTTTGGCTTCCTTACGCCAAAGGCGAAAAGAGTCAAACATTGCCGGCCGGGCTTTTCTTTTAAATAACGTTGCTTCTAAATTATCTAGCACATCAGTTTCGAAACTACCATTTTCTGGCCATTTTAAAACACCATCTTACTTTGTATATCGGGTCCATGTCTTATTAAAGGCAATAGGACCAACACCATGTTTAGAATAGAGCTCATATGTGGGAGTTCCAACCGAAGGAATCGGACAGGAGTCCTCAAGCTGGGAGTCCCTATTACAACCAAAGCAACAAAGTTTTCCAAACTTAGTCAGACCAGACATCTCACGATTTTACTGGCTGTTCACAAACATCAAGGGGGTAAAACTTTCAGTTTACACAGCACAAATGCACTTACCCCTCGGCTTTGGCCACTGCAATGGCCAAATCTAAGAACCTAAGGACAAAACAAAGACCAAAATTTGTGGGCGCGACCCACCAAATACTTAACTAAGGATGTCTTCTTACACCAACAGAGGCCCGTCTATCGTCTCGCTTTACCATACATCATCAAAGAAAGGGCCAAGGCAGGGCGGCAGTCAGGGCAGCAGTCGTCAGTAGCCGTCAGGAAGGAGTAACCGCGCTGAAAAAGACCTTCGGACCACTTCGACATACAGGGGTCGCTTGACGTGGCTCGCGATTCCTCCAGAATTTTCTTGCGGGGTTCCTCACGACCTTCAGGCAGAACCGGTACCGCTGAAGCCGCCCCACGTTGGGCGCCAATTGAAGAACCAGAACCTTATGGGCCTGGCGGCGCAGGGTACGCCTGAAATCTCCTTGGATTCACCTGCCTCAACTAACAGAGACACGGGACACTCTGTCAGGCGTAAAAGATCAGATTTTATTAGCTGCAGCTAGTACAGTTGTCCAAGAAGTACACAAGGTATGTTCTCAGGAGACTGCCACTTTACTTTGTGGCGCACAATCTTATATACCGTATAAAAACATTCATTAACTACATACACTCCCAGAACACATAGAAAGGAGCCAGTAAGAATGATGTAAAGATAGAACAGAGTCAATAGAAATGTCGGAAAACAAGACAGAACAAAGTATCAAGTGACTTAAGGTTGCCTCCCCTCCAGATGTGTTTGTCACCCCTCCCTTGAACTAATTCATTAACCGATCCACAACGAAGTTGCATGTGGTGCGATAAGTTTGTGTGCGTTTGGAAGACAGTTGTGAAATGAGAGAATACTAGCAAAGGACAGCGAAGGCCAGACGATAAGATAAGATCGGCGGAGAATAGTGTGAGCCTACAGATAGTTGAAACAAGGATTAGAAAACCAGACAGGGATTAGTGTACTCGGTCAGACCTTAATACCAGCCTTGTAAAGATAGAGGCAGAAGGCTGTTTTGAACACCATGTTGCAGAATAAGCAGAAAAGGCAGAATGGACTTCGTTCGCTGTGCTGCCTGAGTGAAGGCAACATAAAATGGCGGCGGGCCACAAAATGGCGGGTCGATACGATCGTATTAAAAATCGAATTTCCTCACTCCTGTCCTTAATTTTCACGGATTGCCCGTAATTTCACCCTGCCATCTGTTGTCCATGATGGAAGGCTTAACGGACAGCATTTGCAGAGTAGAGTGTCAGCATGCAGTGGCCTTTAGTGAGTGGTTTAGAGTACACTGGCGTAGAGTATATTGAAGTAGAGTGCAGTGGTTTAGAGTGCAGTGGGTAGCGTGGTGTAGAGTACAGTGGCATAGAATAGATTGTTTCTGACTAGAGTGCAGTGGCATTGAGTGGAGAGGTGCAGGGTAGAGTGCAGTGGCATAGAATGCAGTGGCGCAGAATTCAGTGGCATGAAGTAGATTGTTTCACAGTAGAGCAAAGTGGCGTAGAGTGGAGAGGTGCAGGGTAGAGTGGAGTTGTGTAGAGTGGCATGGAGTAAAGTGGAGTAGAGTGCCGTGGCAGAGTGCAGTGGTGCAGAGTAGATTAGAGTGACGTACAGTGTATTGATGTAGAGTGCAGGGGCATAGGGTTGAGTATTACAGAGTAAAGTGCACTAGCACAGAGTGTATTAGCATAGAGTGCAGTGGCGCATAGTGCAGTGTTGAAGAGTGGCAAAGAGTTGAGTTGTGCGGACTAGATTTGTGTTATCTAGACTCGAGTGATATAGCGTGTAGAGGCGCAGACCGCAGTGGTGGAGAGAGGCATAAACTGCATTGGCAAAGAGTAGAGTGGCACAGAGTAGGGTAGAGAGGCATAGTGTGAAGTAGCATAGACTGCAGTGGCATAGAGTGGAGTGGAGAAGAGTGCAGTGTCCCACAGTGCAGTGGCATGGAGTGGTGTAAAGTGGAGTGATGCAGAGTAGGGTGCAGTGGTGTGGAGTGCAGATCAGAGTGGAGTGGAGTATGCTTGGTGTGGTAACACATTGCCATTACAGACAACACGTTTTTGATTGAAATGACCATTACATTTGCACAGACATACAGTTTTTCAAATAAAACTATAGAGTGCACAGACGATGTGTGGAAGTTGCACCACCTAATGCAATGATTTGTTTTAATCATATAAGGGTATTTGTTTCCGGCACACTTCAGATTTAAAAATGTGCTTCATTTGTACTCCTTACTCTGGTATATTGTGAAGTTTATTTTAATGTTGTCATGTGATGGAAAAAACTCTTTCCTAGCCCCAGTTTCCAGCAAGATTGTTGCATATATCCTATCACTTTGAAGTCTGAGAAAGAAAAGTAAACACTAAGGGCCACATGTACGAATATTAGATTTTTCAACTCGCAAATTGCAAGTCGTAGCGACCCACAGTTTGCGAGTCACAAAACCTGATGTACTACAGTGTCAATTACACTGTTTGCGATTTCCAGTGGGTTCGCAAATGAACTACCTCATAAATATTCATGAGGTAGGTCACAATTTGCGACCTCATTTAGATTGGTCGCCTTCACAGGGGTGATGGCCTGCTGCCGACAGCAGACCACCATGTTTGCGACTGATTTAAAATTAAGCATTTTTTTTTTTTTTAAATGCAGACGGTTTTCCTCAAAGGAAAACGGGATGCAGTTCAAAAACAAAAATGAAAAGTTTTCTTTCCATTTTTTCAGAGCAGACAGTGGCCCGATGGCAGTGTCTGCGAATCGGACCGTTTGCCACAAGAAAAAAGGTACACACATCTGGCCCTTAGTTCCCACCGAAGACAGAGCCTGACATTTTACCTTGTTCTTTGAATGCACAGCAAATGTGATGAGATAAACAAGATTTTCAGGCCTGTTTAGAGAAAGGGAGCACTCAGAAGGATACTGTAAATAAGGCTTGGGCAAGGGAAGGGACGAACTCAAGCTCCATAGCCTAAAACAAATAAAGCCGGCAAATTGAAAGCAAAGAAATGTGAGTTACAAACCACAAAGCCAATGGCAAGCAACAGTTGGAATGCATTCCCAAGGAAGCTCTATGAATGTACTTAAAGTGACAGCCGTTGGATTCCTTGTGGGGAAAGTCCAGTATTTTAGCCCAGTCCGTATCGTTCAGAGGTTTGGCCACATCATTCACCCAGATAGTATGATGAGAAGACCTGGAGTGGTCTCCATATTGCAGGAAAGGTTTGTACACCCATTCTATCAGTTTGCCACCAGCCCGTATGGTGTAGAGCTTCTGGCACACCTCCTTTAGGGTTAGTGCTAGGTGGCAGACATAAAATAGGGCATTTAATGATTATTTAATGTGGTTGTAAGTAAGGAGTAGCCTGGGGTGAAGATGGTGGTCTGCCTCAAGGGTTTGGAAATTTAGTAGCTCGCCGTCCAGAAACAAATCCCTCAAATTTAAGACACCTGCAGCATGCCACTTATGGAGTTGCTTTGAACACAGCCATCCTACGTGAGTGGGAGAGCTTAGCAAACGTAGTGCAGGAGCACAGGGTTTCTTCGTGTCAGTGAGTTTACAGGTTCTAGTAAGGCAGGAGAAAGCTGTGCATGATAACCCCTGATGGTGATCCATAGAATGGTCAGTAGGAAACAATGAGTAGTGCAGTAAGCCCTCCTTAAAAGTCTTTACAGATTAACCCCATCTCATGCAGTGGGGAGGGCAGAAAGCCAGCGAGCCAACCATTGGACCTGTGCAGCTGAATAATAGCATTCTATGTCCAGAAGGCCTAATCACTCACACTCACGGGTAGCTCTAGATTGAAAAGAGCTATCCAACGGCGCCCCAGCGACCAAATCAGATGTTTGGCATGTCTGAAGAAGGAATGAAGGATGAGAGGGGAAGGTTTGCAAAATAATACTACCATCAGGGTAGCACACCATCTTCAGTAGTGCCATGTGGCCCACTACAGAAAGCAGAAGAGAAGTCCAAAAAGCAAACTGGACTTGGAGGGACTGTGACCCTCTGCCGAGATTTCCATCCTGCAAATCAGTGGGAGAATGATATATATTAATCACTAGGTATCAAAAGGTAACTGGTTCCCAGTTCAATCTAAGATCTAATTGTACATAAAGAAACACTAATTACATTTTAAAATTTTTACATTTTGTTTGTGCAGTTTGCATCCCAAATATTTTGAAGATTCTAGGTTTACATGACACTTAGGGATAACCCAGATCACTAGTTTGGGTTTTGCTCAATTTCAAAACCATTTTAAGACATGGACAAAGCGTGCAATTGCCTTGCACAACTTTGCAAGGGGTCTGGTCTCTGTTCACCCTTCACAAACAGTGGACCATTGCACCATAAGAGTTAGTCAAGGTGGATAGGTGTTGCTTGTTCAACCACTTGACAATGCCTTTTCTGTTTCTCTCCTGTGTGCAGAGACAACTCCCCAGGTACCCAATACCTTCTGATAGTCTTGGTGTATCCATCTTGTCTGATTTTAGGAACTGTCCCACCTTGTTCTTCTCTTCCTTATTTATCCGGTTCTGAGCAACAACCCTTTGAATCACTTGCCGTGGACCTCCCATTTGATCTTCCTCTTTCATCCTCCTCTTTTATTATCTTGATTGGTAGCCCGGGCTCCCACTCCTGAGATAAATATAGAGTCCCAGACATACACTCTAGTGCTGTGAGACTACAGACAAGTTGTGGCTACCTCACATCCTGACATTAGGTGTGAGACTGTAGCCTTGCCTCATCACATTTCTTTAGGTTGAAAGTACATGGGCGGTTGAGGTGAGCCAGATATTTTTGTTAAATCTGTTTAAACTAGCATAAGATTACTTACCCTACTGTTTCCCAAACTGATTGCCATAGGTTTTAAAATGTTCACAAACATAATCAAAATGTTGCTGTTACTTTCTCTTCAAGAAAGATTGGCTAGATTTGGGTAGGGGTGATGGCCTTGACACAGTGCTGAAGTGCATTAATTTACTACTGAACAAGGAGGTAATGTGACACCTGAATGTAGCATACCTTGAGGCAGTCACCAAAAGACCAGGTAAATAAATAGTGCTATGTTAAAAAAAGAGTAAATAAATGCACTGATAACGTAGTGAGGCATGGCCTCTCTTGGGTCTGTCTGTAAAACTTATGTTTGTTCTTGAATATTTGTCCTGAATTTGTACCCTTCCTCCTGAATTTTTGTCCTGAATTTTGACCCTTTGTCCTACATTTTTTTTACAGTCCTGTCAAGAATTTGCCCCGGTGCCAGGTGGTCACCCTATGTATTAGACGTGAACACACACTATGGATTCTTGTAATTAATGGCATGGCATTTGTGCTTTAAATTTAACAATTTCATGACTGATTCACAAACGTTCTCCCCACAGCAGGAACAAATGTCAGAGTCTGATTTAGGGAATCATGACCTGGTGAAAAGTAGCATCAACAGAACAAACCGAACGTGCAAAACTTCTAACTTCTTTTATTTTTAATAACTGTAGCTGAAGGGATAGGAACATTTTCCAGTGGAGAAAAAAGTTGAACATTTTGCCCTCACATAACTCCTGTAGATTGTCTGCAAAGGTCCCAATTTTACGTTGCAATTATAGAGCAGTAGAAACACCCACCTAGATCTACTTATCCCGTGGATTTGTTTGAATCTCTAGAAATGCCTAAATGCATGCGCATTTCCAGTGCAAGCCTACGGTGCGCATAGTTATGCATTTTTATTAACTGTCCCTTTCCAATCTGTATGCTAAAAAAGCTATAAACAGTTACGGAACACTTGGTCCCTCCTTTTTTATCCAGTTTTGGCAAAATATTGATTTTTGCTGTCGCCCCGCTGTCCAACAAAACAAGAAGAGGCATTCTAAACAGGACTTCCTGACTTGTCAACGTTTTACAATGTAAGTGAACTTGCCGAGGAAGTTGTGTTCATCTTCTCTCTGAAGTGGCCTGATTAATCAGATTTTTTTAAGCTTTCGGTTTTTCAGTTTCTCTTTTTGTGTGTGTGTTTGGGTTTTTATCACCGATGGAACAGCCATGCTTCCCTACACGGGGCCAGTTTACACACTACAGCAAATCTGCAATGCAGACCAGTGTAAGCTATGTTAGTAAGTCTGGCTTTGATGTGCTTCTCCCTGTACTCTCACGTGCACACAGCTACCCTGCACTTAGATGGGTGGAGGCATTTACCACTAATGTTTTGGAAATCTGGGGCCAGATGTATCAAACATATTTGCGATCGCAAAAAGGCGTTTTGGTATTTAACAAGTCCAATTTGCGATTCAGTAACTTGTTACCGAATCGCAAATTGGATTTGCGACTACATACCGATTCGGTATCAGGAAATAATGAAAAATAATACATCTGGCCCCTGGTATGTTCCAAGGCACAGCATCTGCCTGCTCTGGTGTGATGTAAGATAGGCACAACCAGCAGAGCACAGAAGGAGGAATGGAGCACGTGTGAAGGCATGTCAGGCTCAAGGTGAGTGCCAGCAAGCGCCTTGGACACTGTACAAAGAGGCATATTTATAGTTGTTTTGTGCAGAATTTGCGTCATTTTTTTTAATGCAAATTCCGTGCAAAACTAACTCCATATTTATACTTTGGCGCTAGGCCCATCTAGTGCCAAATTTATGGAGTTAGTCATTTTTTGGATGTGGAAACTTACTTTGCGTCAATGAGATGCAAAGTAGGTGTTCCCGTGCAGAAAATGATTCTAGGGTCTTAGCACCATATGTATCTCCCTGTGCTAAAATCACGCACAGGAGGGAGGAGGGGTCAAAAAATGGCGCAGAGCTTGCTTTGCACCATTTTTTAAAACCTCGGTCAGGGTAGGCGTTAGGGGACCTGTGGGCCTGTTTCCATGGTGGAACACCATGGAATAAGCCCACAGGTGCCCTCCCCAAGCCCCAGGGACACCCCCACCCTCACAAAAGGGATAGCGGAGGATGGGGGACCCCATCCCAGGTAAGTATAGGTAAGTACAGGTAAGTATATATATTTTTTAAAGTACCATTGGGGGACCTGAAATAAGCCCCCCATACATGGCACTGGGTGCAATGGCCATGCCCAGGGGACCTTGGTCCCCTGTGCTGGCCATTGGGGTGGTGGGCATGACTCCTGTCTTTCCTAAGACAGGAGTCATGTGGTATGGATGGTTTTGCGTCAGAAAATGACGCTAGGCTGGTTAGAGTCTTTTTTTTTTTTTTTACTCTAACCTGCCTAACGTCATTTTGGGTGCAAAATCCCCTTCTCCCATACCGCCAGCCCCACCTGACTAACATCTTTTTTTAAAATTGTATTTTTACGCTAGCATACCCTTTGCTCCGGCTTGTACCATTTCATAAATATAGTGCCCAGCTGGTGCCCAGAAATGGTGCAAGTCAGTGCTAAACTTTTTGGCACAAAACTGCGTTAGTGCAGTTTTGCACCAAAAAGTATAAATCAGGGCCAAAGTGTCTTCAATTACATCTAATTATTCACTGGTACCCAGTGACATGCACCTGGCATTGCACTGAGGAAAATTAATTCACCGATGTAGCAGCTGTATTTTGCACAATCAGAACGTGACTAATATATTTAGGTAAGCAGATCAAGGCTGCATTCCTGTAAACTAAACAGGGAGACATAGTTACATGAATTACTTGGATCACCAACCTTCTATCTTCAACTCAGAGACACGGAGTGATGTTAATCAAACTCTTCAAAATGTAGTGACACGTACCAGTGACTTTGCTGGCAGGCAAGCAGAGGGTAAAATCAGCACTGGTGCTTACACCTATATTTTCAGTCATGTTAGCAGGGTAGGAGTAGGACAAGGTCCGGTGACGGAGGTTCAAGTTTAAAGACGATTCCCTCGAACCAATACCTTCCTTTTATCTGCATTGAACTTCAAAAGGTTATACGAAATTAAACGTGACTGAAAAATGACAACCCCAAAGTTTGAGAGGAAAGTGGGAGTTACTACCACTTTGTTGTATAAGGAACTGAATATCAACAGCGTACTTAAAGACATATAAAGATGAAAGAAAGAACTAAAATATATGGTAAAGACTTGCTCAACGTGCACAATAATTCATAATCAATATCCAATCGTTTTACTCTTAAAAGAATAAAATACTATTATTCACACACAACTAAATAAATACTAATCATAAAATTACACATGAACGCAATAGATTTGAGACCTCTATGGCACAACTTAAACTAGAGGTATGTGACAAAAGTTCTCTTTGTGTTAAACAATGTATAGCCCTTCCCATTGGTGCTCTCAAGAAGTTCACAATGGGAAGTTCTTCCTCTTGCATTTATCAGGGGTGACAATATAAAGCACCCTCATAGAGCATTGATAGAAGGGTTCACAATGTAGAACCAGCGCAACAGGGTAATGACGAGGAGCATTCCAATCTTGACTTTGGGAGATTTTGGGGACCCAGAACTAAGAAAGACAAAAGTAACATACAATACATCAATGTCCAACCAATGCTTTTTTCTTGAAATGGGAAAAGTACTTTAAAGCACACAAAACTAAGCACTATACTTAGAATGACAAATAGTTGTAAGATTTCAGTGGGGTGACAATTTTTAACCCTCTAGGAGCCTCTCCGTCCAGCCACAGAGACCTATCAGCTTTAACACATGCGTTTCTCAATAAATAATCTATTGCTACTGCCTTTGATGTAATTGTCATAATGGGCAGATCAGCTGAATGGCATCTGACATAACTTTTCCCAATTAATCATTCAGGTCTATATCCTTAATATTTGGCTTGCCACTAGAATCAACTCAAGCCTACTATATGTGAGCATAATCTGTGCAATGCATGAACTCTTTTTCAGCTGAAGCACTCAACTGTTGCCCAATCAAATCTAGTAGGCAGAAACTCCAATATGTGGTGAAACCAAAGCTCTCTCTCAGCAGTACACCTTAAAGCTCTTTTTTTGTTGATCACATAAGATGAGTAACAGCGGCGCTGTCAAATCAGATCTAAAAATGAATTTTGCCCAGTCTGACTGGTGAAAAAAAGGCAATTAACCCATCAATCATTCTGTGCAAATTGTGTTTTTGCATTGGTTGGTTGGTGGAAATGGTGGTGCAAAACTGCACTACAATAGTGCTAAGTCCATATACTGTACCACATTGTTTTGCTCTTGCCAATGTTTAATATCAGTAGCATTTTTTATATGGAAAAGGAAATTGGTACTCCTAAGAAGTACATACATTGAAGATATGCCAGCTACAGATGAGTTTGATATTGCAGAGGTCATTGACGAGTATGCTTCACAGAGCCACCAAGCACCTCTATTTTTTATTTTTTTTTAAATATATTTTTATTAATAGTTCGCTGTTTACTTTTCACAGTTACATTTATGGGAACATATAATCCACGTTATTCGCAACACTTAAAAGGATACTTCACTTTGCATGTGTTCACAGATGTCTCATGTCATGTTTTAACGCACAATTAGGTTTATATCCAATTTCTGTTGCCTGTTAGCTCTAGGGTTCTATATTTGTTTCCTTGAGTGTCTAATTCCTTGCCTCTTTGTTACCCAATTGTTTTACATGCTCATTTAACAGCTTCAACGTGAACTTAACTATGTACACACTTAATGGCTATTTGTGGGTGGTTTTTGTGTTAGGTGGTGAAAGTCGCTCCCTGCTCCCTGTGGGGGCTATATCTGGAGGGATAGTCATCTGCTATATGCGTTCTCCTACTGCTCCTTGTGTGCGATTGTACTCAACTCATCTCTGCACCTTGCAGTTTATCATGAGTTGTCATTGTTCTTTACTAGCTATTTCATTGTTATGTTTTCTCACTCTCGCCAGCAGTGTTCCTAGGTTTATCCCTTATCTCCTTACAGTATCTGTTTAGGTTTCCATTTCTGCTGGTGCTGTATCGGGATTTAATGGTTCTTCCCCTGTGTTATTCCAGCCCAACAGTAGTTCTTCCCAACCTGGGGCCACGGGGGTCTGCCGGATACCCTTTGCTTCTTCAGTTTTTAAGACCTGCAATTCTGCTCCAGCCCACCTCTTGACGTCATTTTTCCATTCAGCTAATGAGGGGGGGTTAGCAGCTTTCCAACCCCTCATAATTAATCTTTTGTAGAGGGCCAGGGCAAGATCCAGGAAGCGACTCCTAATCTTCCCTAGTTGGATGTCTGTCTTTAGGCCCAACAGACAGACATCGGGGGCGAACGGCAGTTCCGCGTCATATAGTCTTGACATGCTTTCTATTACTACTCTCCTGCCCGTTTGTAACCTTGCGCATTTCCACATCATGTGGTCAAAGTCTGCTTCGCCCTCACCACATCTGGGACATATCTTAGGGGTTCCCCCATATATTCGGAACAGTCGGTGAGGGGTAAGATAAGTTCTATGCAGGTAGTTATATTGGATATATTGTAGCCGGGTGTTACGCGAGATCTTCCGGGGATAAGCCAGAGCTCTGTTCCAGTCTGCCTCAGACAGTGTATGTCCGATCGTTTTCTCCCACTTCTCTCTGAGTGAGTACAGGGGATCCAATGCAGCTTCTATCTGGGCTCGATATATTTTCGTGATTAAGTGGGATTCTTCTCCCAAAGTCAGCAGGAGGTGCAACACTCCGTGGGTCCCGGGTTCTGCATTAATCGTATCCCAGTGGCCTTTCAGAGCGTGCACCAGCCTCCTGTACATCAAAAATTGTCCCTGAGGGACCCCCTTCCCTACCAATTCGCTGAAGCTCTGTAGTTTACCTTCCCTGAAGAGCTCCCCCACCGTCACCACTCCCGCATCCCTCCATGGGCCCAATCCCCGGCCCCCAGCCCCGGTTCCCTTCGGTTCCACGAGCAATACCGAAATCAGTAGTGCCGGGGAGTAGGGTGGACCAGCTCCAGTCCTGCTCGTGCATCTTTTCCAGCACAACTTTGCGGTGTTAGTCATTATGTTGTCTCTAATGGGGGGCAGCTTCTTCTCTATCATACGTGCTATTATTCGGTCTATGTCCATCGAACCGTGGGGGTTAATTAGGTCCAGCTGCCCCTTGCCCACCATCCATCCAGCCACCCACTGCAGTTGAGATGCCAAGTAATATGCCTCAAAGTCAGGAGCCCCTAATCCACCCGCTCGCATCGGTCTGCACATGGTAGTCAATGCTGTACGTCTCCGGCCCTCATCCCATACCAATTCCCGGAGCAGGGTGTTCAGTTCACGGAACCATGGAGGGGGGACCCATACCGGTAGGTTAGCAAAGAAGTAGAGGAGGCGGGGCAGCATCACCATCTTAGACAATGCCACTCTGGCCATTGTTGTTAGTTTGAGCGACCGCCAAAACCCAACTGAGGCGCGTAGGGATCGGAGCGCCCCACCCAAGTTGCTATCTCGAAGGTCGGCCAGCTCATGAAATATTTGGATCCCTAGATATTTGATAGTCCGAGGGGCCCAGTTCATATCTTTCGGACATGTTTCAGGGCGCACGATATTTGGTAGTATGGGGAAGACAAATGTTTTGCTGCGGTTAAGATGAAGTCCCGACAATTCCCCGTAGCTCTCAAGTATCTTTAAAACCCACGGGAGGCCACTGGTTCCGTCTCTCAAATACACCAGAATATCGTCCGCATATAGGGAAATAATATGCTCGCTTGGACCCCAGTTAATTCCTCTCCCGATTCCTTCCTGTCGCATTTGGGCCGCTAGAGGTTCAATTGCCAGGGCAAACAGCAGCGGCGATAGAGGACATCCCTGTCTGGTTCCTCGATACACCGGGTATGTGTCAGATATCGTTCTGCCCGTCTTCACCCTAGCCAATGGGGAGGAGTACAGTAGGTCCACCCACTTCACCCAGTTTTCACCTAGTCCAATCTTTAGCATCACAGCCCTAAGGTAGTCCCACCTGACCGAGTCGAAGGCCTTTTTGAAGTCTACCGCTAATAAAACCCCTGTCCGAGGCTTCTCTGTTGCTGGCATGTGTAAGATGGTAAAGACCCTCCTCAGGTTCAATGAGGTGCTGCGACCAGGGACGAAACCATTCTGGTCTGTATGCACCAGTGTGGTCATTAGGGGGATCAGCCTGTTAGCCATGATCTTACTGAGGATCTTAAAGTCACTATTCAGCATTGATAATGGGCGGAAGTCGGTCAATGGTGCTTCCCTGTTTTTTGTTTTAGGTAGTGGTATCACCAAAGCCTCCCGTAATGTGCCCGGTAGCTCTCCTCTGCGTAATGCCTCCGCGTATACCTCAGCCAGCTGGGGTACTAACAATGTCCTATATTTTTTGTAAAAGTCCATTGGAAGGCCATCGGTACCGGGAGTCTTTCCAGGAGCCAGTTGCGATATAGCCTCACTTATCTCCTCCACTGTTACAGGTCCCCCTAGGCTATCCCTCCCCACATGGTCTAAGGCTGGGAGAGCGATTCGCTGTAGGGAGTCTCGGAAGGCCTCCACCCCCATGTCGTGGGGTTTCCTATACAAGTGCATGTAGTATCCCTTAAAAGCTTCGTTGATTGGGCCTGGACTTCGCCTGCATATTCCCTTTTTGTCTTGTACACTTGTGATGGGCTCTCCCCCTCCGCTTGAGCGTATCAGCCAAGCTAGGAGCCTTCCCGATCTACCCTCCTCTGATTGCACTGATGCCAGGTATTTTTGTGTGTTGTGGCACCTAAGTTGTGCCTCGATCTGGGAATGCTCTCTGCGGGCCCGCTTGTATTCCTCATTCTCCTGGGGTCCAATATCTTGTCTCACTTCCCATTCGTGTATTTTCTTCTCTAAGGAGGTCAATTCCCTTTCAAGTGTGCGTTTCACCCCCGCTGTCTGACCTAGGCAAAATCCTCTCGCTACTACCTTAAGTGTTTCCCATTCTGTGGCTCTGGTTGTGGCAGATTCACTGTTAATTTTGATATGTTCTGCCAAATGACTTCGAAGGGCCTCTCTATACGACTGATCCTCTAACGCAGTGGGGGACAGTCTCCACGATGGGATTGGGGGTTTGTCCTCTATAATACTCAATGTGATCAGCAAGGGGTTATGGTCTGATAGTGTGCGGCCAAGATACTCGGAGTGGGTTACATAACGCGCAAGGCCCGCAGTGCATGTCATTCTGACAATTCTGGTGTGCAGCCGGTGGAGGCCTGAATAATAAGAATAGTCACTGTCTTTTGGGTGCTGTTCCCCCCCAAATATCCACCAGCCCCCAGGAGCCCAGCCATTCACAGAGTTTTTGGGCTGTTCTAGTGGACCCTGCGCCCTGTAGTGGCGGGGTCAATCTGTCCATGTTAATGTCCATTACTGCATTGAAGTCCCCTCCCACTATTAATTCTCCTGTGCTTTGGCGGGTAAGGTGGCTTGATAATTTGGTCAGGAAGGGGACTTGGTCCTGATTGGGAGCATAAATACAACTCATAACAACTGGGATACTGTGTAGCCTCCCTTCTAGCACCACAAATCTGCCCTCTTGATCTATGGCAGTTGAGTCTATTATCAGTGGGACCCCAGCTCTGACCCATATCAATGCTCCCCTCGCATATGCTAAATACTCTGTGGCAACCACCTGTCCCCTCCATCTGCGTCTCAGTTTCTCAACCTCTCCAGCTATCAAGTGGGTCTCTTGTAGCGTTGCCACTTGCACCCCTCTTCTCTTCAAGTAGGAGAGGACTCTGTGTCTTTTGGCCGAGGGCTCATCCCCCTAACATTCCATGTTAAAAGATTATAGTTTGCCATGTTAATAAGTTAATTTTATAATAGCGTCCCTGGCGCCCCCAGAGTACCGCTCCATTCCCACCCATGTTCAAACCTTTACTGCTATCGTATATCGTCACCCACTTAGCCAAGTTAACTAATAACTGTAAAACCCAACTCCCCCACCCCAGGGCGCCTACCAACCTGCAGGCAGCCCAGAAAATCATGCAACAGTGCAACTTATTTAAACATATAGCTACAGTTCTCGCCAGGCTAGCTTAGTCCAGCGAGTTACTGGTTCGGGGGGCGGTCAGGTCCGGAGGGGCCTCATATTCTTCTGTTGTGCCGCTACGCCAGGCCAACTTGTGCAATGTTTATCCAAGCTCATCCGCGGACCGCGGCGTCACCTTGGGAGCATGTGTCGAGCAGGTCGAGTCTCCAGCCGAAGACACCATTGTACCGTCTGAATCTTCTCCTGAGTCCTCCGGGGGTGAGGCTCCAGCTCCAACTCGGGTCGCCGCCTCCAGAGCCGCTCTCTTATCTTTTTCCTTTTGCGCTTGTGTTGGCGCCAACTTCGGTCGGATCCCGGGTTTTCGCGCCCCTGGAGCTCGGCGAGCTCTGCCCGCAGTCGTGTTCTCACCACTGGGTTGTCCCACTTGGAGCCCTTGTTTCTCGAGCCATTCCCATGCTTCCTCCGGAGTTTGGAGGAAGGTGGTTTTCCCCTCCATTATCACTCTCAGTCTGGCCGGATACAGCAATGAATATTGAATCCCTTCGTCCCTAAGGGCCCTTTTGACTGTCAGGAACGAGGTTCGCTTGTTCTGAACATCCAAAGTGTAGTCTGGGTATAGCGTCACCTCCCCATTCGCTATCTTGAACGGGCCCATCTCTCTGGCCTTCTGTATGAGAGTGTCTCTGTCCTTGTAGTGCAGTAATTTGGCAATTACCACACGAGGAGGCCTACCGGGGGCGAGAGGCCTTGACGGCATTCGGTGCGCTCGCTCCAGCGTGTAAAAGGGCGTTAGGCATCCAGGTGCCACCGTTGTACTAAACCACTTCTCCAAGAAGTCCACCATGTTAGTTCCCTCGACTCCCTCTGGAAGGCCCACTACGCGCACGTTGTTCCTTCTATTTCTGCCCTCCGCGTCCTCAGCCCTTCGTTCTAGTCGTGTTACTCTAGCGGTCAGGGTGGTCACCTCAGCTGCTAGATCCTTCTGTTTCGGTTCAACTATTGCCAATATGGATTCCGTTTCCTTGACTCTGTCCGCCAGTTTGTGGTGCTCTGCCCTTAGGAGGCCTACTTCAATTGCTACTTGGCTGATTTCGTGTTGTAGCGTTGTCTTTGTGTCTTCAATCGCCCCCAGTATTCTGTCCAGGGTTTCCTGTACATTGGTTTGCGAGTTGGATTGTTCTTCCACCTCTTTGCATGTTGGAGGGGGCGCCATGTCCATGACCTTCTTCTTGTGACGGGCTCTAGGGGGCATCAGCCAAGCCGCGCGGGGGAGACCGCGCCCCCAAGGCGTAGGCCCGAGTCTCTTCACAGGCCCTCTTTCCACTGTGATTTCGTGCTCCGGCAGGCGCAGACCCAGTCTCGGTCCCTGGATGGGTGTCAGAGAGGGCCTGTATGTCCACCCCCTCTGTACTTTGTTGGGCTCTGTGTTCGTCTACTACGGCAATCGCCCCCGGGCGGCTCTAGCCTCAGGGTTAATCGTTCTCTCTCGCTGGGGCGGCGTCTTTTTTCTTTATTATTTCCTATTTGGGTCCTGCCACTCTTCTATTACCTTTTTTATTTAATTTTTTTTCCTTTTTTTTGTGTTTTTTTTCTTCCCACTGTCTTCTTTTTCCTTTTCAGCAGGATTCTTTCACATGTTTGTTTTTTTTTTTTGCCTTTTTTTTTCTCTCCTGCCGCTCAGTATCGTTTCTGCGCTCCTGCGGGAGCGTCACTCGAGCCCCGGTCACTCTCCCAACAAGATGGCGGTACCGAGCCCCCTCCACCGGGGGCTTCCAGCTTGCGCTGCGTCTCCCGAGACCGAGCGCGGCTCAATTCCAGCTTCTCTTCCCCTCAGAGGGGGTTCCTGGCCCCCCGTCCCCCGCACCAGGGTTTCATCAGGCGGGGGCGCCTCTCCGGCCCGGGCCGGCCGCGCTCGCCCGTCCACAGCACTCTGCCTCACCTGAGGCCGCGGCTCACCACGGGAGGGAAGGCCGCAGGTCCGCTCCGGAGCCGGCGAGCCGATCCCGCTCTCCCAAACGTCCCGAGTCCGAAGCGGGGAGCCCAACCGCTTCCAGGCTCCGTCCGCGGATCAGCAGCAGTCTTTGGGTGTTGCCTCGCCCGGAGACGGCACGCTTACCGGTATAAGTTAAAGCGGCCCCTCCGGAGCGAGGAGATTAAGCGTGCGCCATCTCCCGCAGTTGGCCACGCCCCCCCACCAAGCACCTCTATGAGCTGAAAATGGTAGTAGCTGTGGGGTGCCTTCCATAAGTGGTTCCAGATTACAAAGCAGGGACAACATGCTGGCTTTTTATTCGTGGAAGGGGCGGGCCGCAGCAGAAAATGTATCTATTTTGCATGGAGCGTTGAATACAGGGCCATAGCTATCAGTTGTACCCCAGGTGCAGTGGCACCAGGGCTCATGGGCGTAAGGGGCCAATGCACCCATATTATGATTGTATTTTACTATCAAACGCGTGGATGGGTGAGCCATCAACCTTGCTTGCACCAGGACATTGTCAACCTTGCTACTGCACTGAGTGAACACAGTTGCCCCTTGTGTAGCACTTCAAGGCACTATTGCTTGGTCGAGAGGTATCAAGCTTTGGTTTGCAGAATTGAGTTCTAAGGTATTAAAGGTCTGTTTGTAGATATCTGAGATAAGGTGAACCTAAAAACAAGGGCGAGTGGGGAGCTGTAGAGAGTATAGTTTTATTGTACTTGGAGCGTTCCAAACATGAGATGTAGGTTTCTGTTCAGACCAGTTTACCAAAACCCTGAGGTTAGAGTATAGAGTACTACACTGGACAGTTTTACTTAACGCATAGATGGAGATGAATGGATTCGCACAGAATCAAGTGCCCATGAGAGGGCCATTTAATAACAGTGGTGTTTGGATTCCAAAGTTGGAAACGCTGTCCCATTTAGGTAGCACACCCCCTTCTCAGCAGCCAAAATGTTACATGCAAGAGTTCTATCTAGAAATAGTACATGACTCCTCATCGCTGCTCTTTCTCGCTCTTTATTTCTGAATTCTCGCAAGCCCTTGGAAAGCAGTCTGCAGGGTTCCAGGCTTTGAACCCCGGCCAAGGCAGTAACCCGAACAGGAAACAGGTGGGAAGCATCCCTGCTTTGAAGCCAGTTTGCCAGCAGCTGTCATAACAGCTCCGGAAACCAGCCACCCGGAAAGGAAGTTATTGTTTGCTGCTGCTCCTCGTACGTCAGCTTTTCTCAGAAGTAAGATAGTATGGTTTCTGGGTTTGCTCGGATTGCACTGTTTGACATCTCTTCTGCTTGTCCCCAACCCTCTACATCTCTTCTGCTTGCTTCTAACATGCGAACCCGATCTCCAGGCATGTTTTGGGGGTTTCTCTTCAGTCACAACGAGCATAAGAAAGGCAGGGTCCCATTACGAGTCCCTCGCATTTCTCTCTGTGAAGCCCGACCCCATGAGTCAGGGGCGTAGGAGACACTAAATTAGGGACAACTTTGTGGACTTTCCAGTGACCCTACATATCACCCCTTGTATGAGAACCGCACGCTTTGTTAAACGAATACAATCGCATAGCTAAAAGGGAAATATTGAGGCAGGCAGGTATTTTGCAAGTATGCTTTATTGTTTTTTACATTCTCAAAGTATTTAGACCAAATGTGAAAAAAAACATGTTTATAAATCTTGCATCTTCCTGCACCAAGCAAACAAAGGTAGGATAAAAAGAAAGAATACACAAAATAATCTTAGGGGCAATCCCAAACCTCAAAATGAAATTGGACTAATTATTTTGTCTTGCTGCAGGCAGCTTTCATAAAATTATTAACTTTCATTTGAAAAGCTAAATGATTTCTTGCTCCATTCAGTGTGAAGGACAAATTATTTCTCTATTGTCTGTAGATCAACTGAGTCCACCATCTCTTTATATATGTTGCCGCTGGCAACATGATTCAGTCTTTTCTAGGACATAGTTGATCTTAGCCAAGTTTTCAGTGGGTGGAAACCACTGAAGCTTCTCTCAGCCTCACAAGAAGGTACTGGAATAACCAAAAGAATCTGGAGTAGCTTCTTAACCTGTGAAAAGAAAGCTCTCTCTCTCTTGGAAGCATTTTCCGGTGTATGTCTGCTAGTTCCGGGACTGAAAAGTACTTGAACATACTTGATAATGTATTTAATTGAACTGAGAGCAGCAAAGGGTCAATTTATTTGTAATAAAGTCAATGCTATTGCCTGTTAAAAGCACCTGTTCAAGTTTGTAATATGTTTAGATGCCTTCCAAGTCAAAACGTTGAGAAAAATGAAGAGAAACCGTATCTAAAAGTTCAAAATACTGAGGACAATAGTAGTCCCTGATGGGTGTGCACTCATGAACACACAGACTGCTAGCATGTTGATGGATATCATCAAAGAGATGATAAATATTACAAAATCTTGTTCTGCTTTGTCAGCACTGCCCAGGAAAAATTTCAAAAGTTAGAAAAAGTCTAATTAAACTTGCACTTAAAATGCGTTTATCAGTTGAGGTCCATAAAAAGTCACCAAGAGTGTTTTTAAGTTGTCTTGAAATCAGTTGAATGTGTCTGAAGTTTATTGGGCTCCCTTAGCAATTGGTTATGTGTTTCCTTTATTGCAGCCTGATTTGCATGACAATATTTTGAGCTCTGACACTAGGTCTCCTTAATCTGGAATAAAATGTATCTCTAGGAAGGTATCGCTTAGCGCTAATTAGAAACTGCACAATGGAGTGTACCCTTGCCACAACGGTTCCTCCCTTTCATGCTTCCTGTACTTAGCTTGTTTGATGTAGGAACAAAAAAAATCAAGCATCATTGGGAGCCAGGTATTTCACCATTATTAATTCACCTCATTAGATCTAATGGACTTAAGAAAACACTTCTGTTTTCTGGGACAAGTGCTCCATAGGTGCAGCATAGGGGCAGAAACGTCTATCCAAACCAAAATGAAAAACGTGGACAATAGAATTTATTTATTGCATAGTTAAATAAGATTTCATAAAGAGTCCTTTTTTTAACTTATATAAAAAAAGTAAGTGGTTTCCCCTTATGATGGCAACATTGTATGCTTGAATTAAAGCAGTGAGATCAGCAACCAGAGGCTGAAGTGGGGGTACCCGCATTCTATTTCCCACAAATTCAGATCCAGACAATAGCAGACCTCAGGAGAAGGAGACTCATGGCTGAGCCCTACCACTTAAGGTTCAGGGGTTGGGGATCCTCACAGAGACGAGTAACCTGACATGCACAGTTTAGCATTAATAAAGACATCAAGATAGCTTTGTAAATTTCTCCCCTTTACTTGCGGCCCCCGTTAGTGGGTGTGTGCAACTAGGTTGAACTGGGAAGGACATGGGCAGAGCCCACTTATCCTCTTTCCACCAACTTACCCATACTATATTGTTGGGCCAAGCTTAATCCATTGATCTCCCATACATTCATAAGTCATTTTTGCTTTTAATGCATCAGTGAAATTGGACCAGTGGTTCCCAACCTGTGGTCCAGGGACCCCTGGGGGTGCGCGAAGCCTCCTCCAGGGGTCCGCTACTGCTTACAAAATTAAATAATATTAATAGATTAGGTCCCCAGCTTTTAGAAATGACTCAGCGGAGGTTCCCCAGATGCCAATAATGATAAGACAGATGTCAAAAGGTTAGAAATCACTGAGCTAGACAATTCAATATTATTTAGATATTTCTACATTGTATTTGAATGACAAAGTAAGAACAGACAGATGTTATTGTACCTGTCTGATCGTAGGATGCTTTGTCAGGCTTGTTACCCGGCAAGAATCTCAATAAACCAAGACAAATATTTGTTACATGGAATGTCACATATGTCCACATATGTCAGAAGCACTCCCTAAGTTTAAAGTCTTGCACATCTACATGTTAAAAGACTTCCCCTTAGGCCCAGATTAACATATTATCCAGAAGAGGGTGATGTGTGTACCACACATGGAAAGTAACAACAGCCCAGGGTGTGATATTTACAAAGTGAATTTCCTCTTAAAAAGGAAGAATTACAAGCTGAATGGGTCTGTTCCACATAATTTCCACATGTCTTACAATTTACTGTGCATATTTCCCCCAGTAAGCATAGTCTGGTTTGATTTCTTGAAATTTACCTGGATAAAATTGGTGTGGGGTGTGGTCATTATCACACACTTCATAGCTCTCATACCCACTTAAACAGTGGCCCGCACAGAGATCGATAATAATTTTAAAAGCCCCCTTGTAACCACTGCCGTAGGACAGCTTCTAAATTAGCCAAGGGAAAAATAATGGTAAGAAATAATGAATGTATTGACATTTCATCATTTTAACCACTTTTCTTTATTGAATTTATACTGGTGGTTGTATTGATGTTATTTGCATTTCTCATTAATGTTGGCTTCTAAAGCAATGAATGAATTTGATTATGATTTTCCAAATGATTGTGAACTCACATTAAGTGAAATTCTTGATAATATGAATATTTCAGCTCTGTTTTGGCTATAGCTTAAGCGAATGGCCACAGTTTACTGAACTGCAGATTCACTCACATTAGAAATAGCATACAGAGTTGTGGCTATGTTAGAAAGGAAATCCCAAGGCTTTTTCTGAAACTCTGTGCATAACAATGCTTACTGTGTGTATTTCAATTTATAAATGGAACACGTAAATCCTGATTTGGTCGGTTTGAACTCTTATTTATGCCTTTTCAAAACTGTCAATGCAGAATTGTTAGTTTGGTTCCTTGACAAATGAGCACTGCTATGGCTGAATAACCTGCTTGGTAATTGACATGACCAACATTATTTTTTGTGTTGATGCATGTTTTGGGTATAATAAAAACTTTGCATTTTAACAATTGGTCAAGCGAAATATATCACTTTCGGCTGCAAGCCTTTTAGCAAATGAAAAGCCAAAAAAGATCTAGTTACTCAACAATGATTTATGATTACACTCCTGTGTATATTGATTTATTCTACAGCTACATTTTCAGGGACAGGGAAAAGAGTAAAATACCAGGATGTCCAACCGGGATGATAATTGGGGGAATTTCTGACAAATTCAGGAGTCATAAGCTGGAAAACCAGAGGAGCCAAATGGAGCGCTTGTGGTAGCAGGAAAAAAAAGAGTTAATGAGAATCAACATTGAAGACCCCAGACTTTGGGCCTCATTACGGGTTTGGCAGGTGGAAAAGCCCGCCCACCAAATGTTTGCGGTCAGGTTGCCACCAATGCGGCTACCTTCCTGCGTGCCCCATTACAAGTTCCCTGCTGCGTCAGCAGGCGGAAACGCCAGCGGGGAACAGTCCACAACATTGATGCTAACTCATAATTGAGCCGACAACAATGTTGCGGTGCGTAGGGTGCAACAGCACAGGAGACAGTGAAAAGCGTGACAGGGCTGTCCATGGGGCCCCCTGCACCTCATCTCCACCAGCTTTTACACGACGGTGCTACAGCCATGCAAAAGCTGGCAGAAAGGGGGCTTGTAATCCCCAGGACAGTGCTGCATGCAGCTCGGGGTCGAGTTACAGATTAAGAGCAGGGAGGCATATCGCCCCTTCCCCAAGCCTCATTGAGCCCCAGAGCTGTGTATTAAATTGAGGGGGGGTACGTGAGGCCCCCTCCCTGAGCCATTGTATGGCCCTGGGGGCCTCACCTCTAGGGGCTGGCTCTTGAACAGTGTCCTGGGGACTTGAACTCCTGGGACACCATGATTTTCCTGTCAAACGTCTAATGTGTTCCCACACCGCGAGAGCAGAAAGCTAGTTCCGCTTGTGGGAGCACAAACGTTTCTCCCTGTCTGCGCTCTTGCAGGCAGGGAAACAAATAATTGCTCACCCCCAGCAGGAACAAAAGAAAAGCTGCTCCTGTTGGATTGGAGCAATGCTGGCTGTCGCCACACTCGAGACGGGTGCTGTAAAGGGAGCGGGCAGTGGTGCAGGGGCCATGGAGTTCCCCTAAAGCCACCAATGTTTAAAATGCAGTGAGGTGCCCCATGTGGGAACTGGGGCACACCATTATTTTTTACAAAACAAAATACTGGCTCCTGTGCTTGCAAGGAGCAGGCTGGAGCGCCCAGGGTCCCTAACATAAAACATTTTGTGGAGTGCTGCGGATGGCCACTGGGGCACCCCATTATTGAAAAAATTTATAAACAAAAAGGGTTTCCCATCCTTGTGCGCCCAACTGGGCCGCTTGTTGGGAGCAGGCAGGCCACAGGGGCCCTGAAACTTCACCTGTGGTTCCCAACAAAAATGAAAGCTGTGAGTGTCCTGGGTGAGCACTGTGACACCCAAAAATAATTTGAAAAAAAAAAACAGAATAAATTACTAATAAATGAGCATCAGGAGCCACGCATTTATTATTCACTGCTCCAAACAAGGAGCACCCATTAATGCCCTGTGAGGGTTTTCAATGATTTATTTGATCCTGGTGGTGCCCCTGAAAGCGACAGGAGCACCACCAATAATTGTTTTTAATGTTATCTGCAGAATGTGCAACAGCCCCTAACAAGATTTAAAAAAACAATAGGTCTCCTGGGTAATTAAACCCATGGTCCCGGAAGAACTTACCATATCTTTTTAAAAGCACTCCTAAATGAAGCATTACGCTCTTCCGCTGGATTACAGGGTCCTCTTGTGGTTCTTTTTGTGGTTGGATTTTGTGGTCGGAAAAATGTTAAATGAAAGACTCAAAGTCATGTTGATTTGTTTTTTCAATAAAACTTTGAATAAACATTGCACTGTGTGAATTATTGATATATTTATTTGATCATAATTATTGGTGATTTATTAACAAAGACAATAGGTCTGCTTTCTATATGATATGTTTATCCCTTCATAAAGCCACTTTTTATATTTTGGTGTTCTGACCCTTTGACAAAGTCAGTGTTCTGCCTTAATAAAATGATACCCTTTATGTTCTAACTTCACATAGTCACTTGCGTGTGCCTGCAAGGGGTTTGGCCTCCAGGCCCAGCCCTGAAATCGTGTGGAGCAGAGTGGTTGAACACAGGGCCTAACCTGCAGGGCTTATGGTGCAGGCCACGCACCCAAACCCCTGCTGCAAATGAGAAGTTAAGTGCAGGGCCTTGTCGCAGGCCATAAACTATAACTCCCTACCTCACATATTATATCACTCATGACATGTTCTGGGACATCTTTGATAACATCACTGCAACATCTGAAATGACATCTTGATGACAACACTGTGCATAGCGAGGGCACAAGTTATAGTTACTTTAGGTAACTATAACTAGAGAACTTCAGTGGTTTTGAAAATTTTAAACTGTTTATTTTAGTTGACATTTTCACCTAACTATAACATCCCTTTTATCTTTGTTTTTCAGGGACGCTATAGTTAGGCTTACATTTTAAATGTACAAAGCCATAGATATTCACCAGTTATAGTTAGAGTTATCTCAAGTAACTATAACTAGTGCACTGGCATGGTTTTTTAAAGTGAATTTCTATGTTTAAAAAACATTCTATTTCTGAACTATAACATCCCTGTAACCTTTGTTTTCAGTAAATTTCTATGTTTTTTTTAAAGATATAGTAATTTTCATTACTTTACGTTAATCCAACCATTGTCACTTCAGCCAAGTCCCAAGATGGCTGCGAACACTTCCATGTTGAAATTTTGGCAGCCAATAAGATCTCAGCATGAGATCAGGAGGGGTCGCAAATCCTTTGTGTCCATAGATATACAAATTTGGATTTCCTTGAATTTCTCAAAAACTACTAAACAGATTTAGACCAAATAACAAAAAGGGCTCTTTTTTGGGACAAGAGCTACCTTTCTGCCAAATTTGATGTAATTCCGTCCAGTGGTTTTTGCACTATCGCATTTCAATTTTGTCTATGGGACTTAACATTAAAAATGCTCTAAATTTCCACCCCCTTTACCTCGGCCCCTGGTTGACAGTGCACCCTGTTACTTCCCAGACAGCAGCTCAATTGACTGTCGAATGTTTTTGGAAAAATTTGTGAAGATTCATCAAGCGGCGCCAAAGATATAGACAAGCAAAAAAACAGCTTTTTCTATAGACCTATAGACACAAGGTCCTAACTATAACTACCTAGTGGCGACCGCCAGTAGATAATATATATGTATATCCAGAAAACTTTAGCAAAAAGTGCCTCTTGTTGACTAGTTTGCGCATGTAAATGTTCAGGGTGATCCGTGGGGTTTGAGAAAAAGGGGAGTTCCCATAGCACATTTTCCCCATTCTTTTATCCATTGGAAAGTTAGACAGCCACCAAACGGATTTACACCAAAATTGGCAGAAGGCTAGATCTTGGTCCTAACAGAGTGCTTTTGGAATTTGGTGCAAATTTGCTCAGTGAGATTTTAGCTATTAATGCTCAAAAACTTTGTATATCTTTTGACACAGGGGCTCTGTGGATCAGACAGATATCAAGCTGAGATCTGATAGGATGTCTCTACATGAACCAGGAAGTGGTGGCAGCCATCTGAGAACCTGAGACTGAGTCCTGACTCCTATAAAAAATGCAAAACAATTGCATAACGGGGAAGGGTAGAGGTACCCTGACCCCCCAGGTCTGCTAGTGGGGTTCCAGAGAGACCTTACCTGGGTGAAAACCTTTCTTTTTTTATTTTGCCGCAAAATTGGGGCAGATCCACAAATCCACAGTAGTGTGAAAAAAGAAGTGTGAGCTCTCATGCATCATTAAAAAAAAATACCTGTGTGTGGCCAGGGCACCCACCTATAGTAAAGAGAGACCCCTGTGGATGGGATACCTTGGGCCTGGTAATGCTCAGGAGGGGGGCCGTACAGCCCCCCCTCTTCTTTATAATAACATGCAGTCTCAGGGCAGATGGTCCCCGGGGCCTAGCAGGGCTCCAGGAGGAGGGGTGCACACCCCCTCCCCTTTTATTTGTATTTGACCCCAGGGGATTGGGCCCTGGGGACTATTAAGGCTCTGGGAGGGGGGCCGAACAACACCCTACCCTTGGAATCCGGCCCCAAGGAATGTGGGCCCAAGAAGGCTCGGGGAGGGTGGCAGCACACTCCCCTTCCCCTGCTTAATTGTATTTGGCCCCGGTGATGTGGTTCCTTAGGCCTTTTAAGGCTCAGGGAGGGAGGGCCACACAGCTTCTCTCCCATTTTTTATGCAAATGGCCCCAAGGGATGGGGTCCCTGTGACCAATTAAGGCTCAGAGAGAGGAGTAAGGACATAGGGCCTGATTCTAACTTTGGAGGACGGTGTTAAACCGTCCCAAAAGTGGCGGATATACCACCTACCGTATTACGAGTTCCATAGGATATAATGGACTCGTAATACGGTAGGTGGTATATCCGCCACTTTTGGGACGGTTTAACACCGTCCTCCAAAGTTAGAATCAGGCCCATAGTTTCCATAGAACAGGTGTTTTTTGACTTGCCTTTATCATTCAAAGCGTTTGACAAATCTTCGGGGATTTTTTTTTTTTTAAAGTGCCCTCTACTGTTTTGTTTTACTTGGAAAGTTTTTGTGATCCGTCGAGCGGAGGTCGAGAAAAACACGGGGGGCTGGGGGCAAGAAAAGTGCATTTCCCATGTTAATTCCCATAAACACTTTAGACACGCCTCCGGCCTGAATCGCTGGATGGAATTACATCAAATTTGACAAAAAAATAGCTTTGGGTCCACAGATCGACCTTTTTTTATTTGGTGTAAATCTGTTCAGTAATTTTTGAGATATTAAAGGAAATCCAAATTTGTATATCTGGGCAGAGTCTAAGCGCAGATGGTGAGATCTGATTTGCTGTCAGCACGTCAACCAGAAAGTGCTGGCAGCCACCTTGGTACCAATATGCATGATCGCACCCCATTAAAATGCACTGTAGTGAATGGCAGGTTTTGAGGGTCACAAAAAGGAGAACGTATAAAGGGTGATAACAAACTTTAGTTACAATATAAATCATTTGTTAACGACAACATACTGATCTTAGGAATTTTGGTGTGTTCTAATGTGATTTTACCCTGTGAAAAAGCCTTCTGCTGGGATTTCATGAATGTTTGAGAGTAAAAGATTTTCTCATAGAGGTTATAGAAGGTGCTCCAGTAGCTAAAATGAGAGCATATTTTCTGTAAATTCATACTATCTTTATCAAGCATATGAGAATGAAGTATGACATTCTCAGTAAAACATGTACTTCCAACAGGAGCAGCCTGTCAGTTGATTCCCTTGTGCTCTACTGCAGCCTCCCAGAGTGTCCTAAAGAACAACTAGAGTGCTAACAGTCTTACTTATGACAAAAAAGTGGCATGTCTGAAGCCATCTTGATGGAATCAAACTGGTAACATTTAAAACATTTAATTTAGAAAGGAGCAAAATGAGGGGTGGGGTATTTTGTCATAGGAATTATGGTTAGTGCTGTAGACACAAAAATTAGGACATGTTTCTAGTGAGTTCTCAAATATCTTCCTCTTCTATTTTAGTAAAACATTCTGACGTGCAGACTGAAACATGCACCTTCAACACCAGCAGCAGACTGGCAGCTTACTTCCTGGTGACCAGCAGCTTTACTAGAGTGTTCTAATGAGCAACTAGAGTGCTAATATACTGAATTTATGCCAAAGGTGTGGCACATCTGAACGCCAACTTGATGGAATCAAAGTGAAAACTGAAAGCATTTTCTACTGAGGATACTGCAGTAAATGAGGAAATTAGGGAGTTTCATAACAAATAAGTCTCCTAAGATGGCCACCAGAGACAAAAGAGCTTTAATGTAGCACAAATATCACCCAAATATAGCCCAAGTATAGACCAATGACGAAAGTGTGCAAAACACTTTTTTTTTGTTTTTCTGCAGTTTTGGGGGATGCAGACAGGCGTGCCACACGTTCGCAACAAATCAAGAATGTTAGCAATCTAGTTGTTCATTAGAATATTGTAGGGAGGCAGAGGTCAAGGGCACAGACTCAAATAATTGAGGGCAGGCAGGAGGGTACAAGGCAACCAGCTGACCATGCTGGGCAGGGAGAAGGGACAGTGGTAGCACAGTGGAACATGGAGGGCAGAGGAAAGGTGGGCAGGGGCAACAAACCAACCATGCAGGACAGACATGAGTGTCTGTGGCAATATAACAGACCATTGAGGGGAGAAGAAAAAGGCAGTGGCAGTACAACCATACATACCAACAGACCTGATTCAGATAGGAGACTTGTGATGTTTTTAAGCTCAAAGGGCTTCGTTTTAGCTGTCTTCTTCTTAAAACCTACTCTTTTTCAATGTAAGTCAATGGGGAAAATCAATTCCTCAGGTTTGTTTTTTCCCAAATCTCCCTCTTACCAAGCTCAAATTGTTGACAAGTATGGTACATTGGAACACGGAAGCCAGGAGGAATGGAGTAGGGACATAGTCTTGGATAACAGAGGGCAAGAGGGGGATGTGCAGGGGCACTAAACTGATCTTACAGGGCAGTCGTCAGGGGTTGAAGCAGCACAATACATCACAAAGAGGAAGCGTGACAGTAGTGCAACACAACAGACCTGCAAGAAGGAGGGGACAGGGCCTGTTAGCACGTCAGACCTTATTAAGTAAACTTACAAGGGTGACGTGTATAGGCTGATGGACCTTTTGACTGCACTTCGAGTTTTTCCCACCATGAACCCCGTACCAATACAAATCAATAACCACAACACTCAATAACATCAGTAATCAATAGGAGTCAGTAACTTCCATACACCATGACCTCTCGGCCATGAATAACCACACATTTATGAAAAAGTTAGAATATTTATTTCCCTATATTAACAATGCTAATTTCACATAATTCAATCTCAAAATCAAATGATAAACATATAGAAACAATACTGGCTGACCAAAGTGGCAAAAGAATCGGAATCTAATCAAAGCTTGAGCCAATACACATTCTAATGTTACAGTACAAATTAAGAGCAAGAATAATTGCACAAACGATATAACATACATTTAGATTCTGCAAAGGAAAGACATCAATTATTATTAAGTGTAGCGATCTTCATCAGTGAGAACCCTAACTAACACCAGATTAGAATAGCATGTTTGGGCTTCTTCAAAACAATTTAGTCAACACAAATTTGGCAAAACATCTAACTATGGCTCTATCAAAATAGCTGTTGGTTCCTAGAAACCAAAAGCAAATAGACATAACAATCAGTAACATTGTCAGTATACCTGGCCTCAATATGGTTCAGCAAGCTGTGACAGTCTTCATCAACAGGACATCAGTTCAGTCAGCAAGACATCAGGATTCAGCATCAAAGCAAAGTCTTTTTAAGCAGTTCGGAGAAGAATAATCGAAAAGTGGTCTCTCTCCACACTGTGCAGTCTGGCTAAGTTAGATTTCCTAAAACTACTTCCCACGTCCTAATTGGTCAAAGAATTGCATATTTACACTTAGTCCAATGAAACTAAAACTTCAGATCTACAATTTTATTAGTACATGGTTCACATGTCGATGATTGGCTCCTCTTGTCCCGCACTCGTCATTCAGCTCGTCAGGTATCAATAGTGTTGCAGCTTATACTCCAGTCAGTGCATCCATTGTCTTCTCCTGGGAAGGTCAGTCTTACACACATTACATTAAACATTGTTTCAGTAGCAAGTACAGCATCTTCTAAAAAGAAGTTTCTCATCAGAACTAACTTCAGCTAAGAGCACATGGTCAGTACAGTGGAAAATCACAACTTAATTCTCTAAGAAACCATTTATAAAAACGCCTAAGAAATGCAGCTTGACTTGAGGATGTGCAACTAGGCCCAAGAACTCGCTAAGTTAAGGCCTACAATTAATAAAGCTAATACATAATGCATAGCTCTTAATATGACATACTACTACATGAGTCAAACATAAGCTCCACATTTTACATTAATAAGCCTTTAATAAGTACACTTCGTGAATATTGACGGCCACTCTGTAGGGTGCACCTTCAAATGCGTGAATTATTTTTCTCTCAGTTAATAAATTTTCGACGCAAATTCAACACTCAAAATACATGAATTTTCATTATTAAAGTTAGCGATAACAGGCCATACACATGGAAAACAGAGAGCAGAGGGGAAAGAGGCAAAGACAGCAAGCCGAGCATACCGGACAGACAGGAGGAACAGTTGCAGCATAACAGACCATAAAGGGCAGGAGGGAGGGTGCAGGGACATGGCAATGGACCAGACAAAGCAGGAGGAAGGTGATAGGGGCCTGCACATGGAAAACGGAGGGCAGGCGACAAGGGGGCAGGGTAGGAGCAGTAAACTGACCATTGAGGGCAGGGGGGATGGGAACTGGAAGCACAACACATCATGGAGGGTTATAGTGAGACTACAATGGAATACACACAGACAACAGAGGGAAGGAGGAATGGGGTCAGAGGCAGCAAGATGACAAGACAGGGCAGGTGGAAGGGGATGTGGCAGCACAAAATACCATGTATGGAAAGCAGAGCGTTAGTGGCAGCACAACGGCCATGGTGGGCAAGAGGGAGGGGGCAGGAGCATGCACAAAGGACCATGGAGGACAGAAGGGAGGGACAGGGTTGGACACAGACAAGAGAGAGCAAGAGAAGGGGCTTCACAACAGACTACGCAGGGCAGGCGAGAGGAGCAGTTGCAGCAAAATGGACCATGGAGGACAGAATGGAGGGAATAGGGGCATGGAACTTAGACAGGGTAGAGGTGGTAGGGACATGCATAGCCATTTGACAGTGCTAGGCAGGTGGAAGGGGCACTGGCAGCTCAACAGAACACTCAGAGTAGATAGGAGAGGTAATGGCAGGTCTATGGAACATGGTGGGCAAAAAAGAGGGAGCAGGGGCATGCACATTGACATCAGAGGGTAAGGGAAGAAGGGTAGGGGCAGCAAGTGAAGCACAGAGACTAAGCAGGAGGGCAATGATGGGACATAAAATTGGGCAACGAAAGGCAGGAGAAGTGGGCAGGAACATCAAGCTAAATGGAGGGCAGTTGCAGCACATCGGACCAGGCAGGAAAGGAAGGAGGGGGCTTGTGAATGGACTTGGACAACAGAGGGTAGGGAGGAGGTGGATGGGGCAGCAAGCTACTGTTCAGGGCAGGTGGAAAAGGCAATGGCAGAACAATAGCCACACAGGGCTTTAATGAGGGAAAAGGGGCATGATCTAGTACAATGGAGGAGCGGGGGCAGGAGCAGCATGCCTGGGTGGGGGTAGCACAATGCTAGGCCAGGCCCCAACTCCAACCCGCCACCACCACCATCCATTGCGATGGGCATCTTACTTAACTTTTAAAAAAAAAACTACAAATTCACTGTAAAAAAACAAAGGTTACAAGGATGTTATAGTTAGGAAATAGAATAAAAAACCCTTAAAAATTCACAAAAAAAAGGTTACAGGGACGTCATAGTTAGGTTCAGAGGGGGGCGGAGCCAAGATGGCGGCCGGAGCGGACGCGTAATTTAGAGCTCCGCACCGGCCCTGGAACATTTATCCTGTCACTGCGGTGTTGCTGTCCTGGGGCCCGAGGAAGCGTTGCCTGGAGGTGGACTGGTGGCTCCGGAGTCGGTTGGCCAGTGATTTTTGGGTGGCGATGTGCACCGTTGCCCTATATGCACCGCCGCAGCCGGGGCCTTGACGGCGCGGCCCGACTCTACCTTGGGGCTGCGTCCGCGGAGGGGGGGCCCTCCCGGATGGCGCATTTCTATGTACCGGCGCCACCCAAGTAGGCGCTGAGTGGGGCAGCGCAGGGGGCTCCTATCGGGATACTCCAACCGGACCCGACACTGCCTGGGTGGATTCGAGCGGGCGCTCGGCCTTTGCTGTGGGCGTGCCCCACTTCCAGGTCCGCGGAGCCTTCCGACCTGCTGGGGGGCCCGCGTGCGCTGCACGTCCTCCATCGCCCCTGCGGGTGCTAGTGCCGTACCTCCCGCCCAGGGGGTCTCTCCCTCTGATGACGGCCGCCCACACGATCTGCCTGGCTCGGTTCCCTATGGCCTCACACACTTACGCTTTATGCTGGAATTACTTGTTGGCCTTTGCCCGGAGGGCCGGGGGTTTTTGAGACGCGTCCCTGGAGGCTTTGAGACACTGGTGACCGCTGGCCTTCTGCGGCGGTCTGCTCCAATACGGCTGCCGATCCTTGCTTTTACCGGTGTGCCCTGCCTTGGGTCCCTGCATATAGTACCTATAGCGCACGTTCCGCGGACACCGGGGGGGATCTTCATCTGCGTGTGCACCCGGCGAGGTGACGGACTGCTACACAGCGGTGAGCAGAGTTGTTGGAAGCGCCCTGGCGCTGGCGATTACTGGACCGTCTTGTACTGGTAGGGAGTGGTCTGCCTCGAGCTGGTTGCAGCATACATGCGAGACAGTGCTGCCCCAACTGTTGTCCGTCTAGAAACTTTTGCGACTCCTCTGGGCTTTGGGGGTACCTGGCGACTCTCCTTCGCTCCAACGCTGCCTGCTCTTGTTGTTGCTCCTTGGTGTCACCGAACCCCATATCGCTGCCATTGTTCCTTACTTTGCTTCCCCGGTGTTCCTCTCCATCGCTCCGCTGTATTCCTCTTTGGGCGGCAATGATGGGCAAACCTAAGACATCTAGGGCTCCGGGGCCTGAGCTTGATCTTCCCTTAAAGGAAGGGGGAGTCTTGGAGACCCTGGCACAGCTGGACGCTACACTCAAATCCCATTCTGCCCAATTCGATAAGGTTCTTCAAGCTATCCTCAACACTAAAACGTCCTTGGAAACCAGAATCAACACAATCGCCACAGACGTTACTCTACTCCGGGCCGACCATCGTAAATTGACTGATCGTGTGGAGGAAACGGAATCCTCATTGGCAGCTCTCGGTCCCACAGTGCAAGACTTGCATTTCCAACTGAAACAAAGGCAATTGGATCTGACTGCCCTACATAACCGTGCAGAGGACGCCGAGGGCAGGTCTCGTCGGAATAACATTAGACTTGTAGGGTTTCCTGAGCAGGTTGAATCACCCAATACTGAACTCTTTGTGGAGCAATGGCTGATTGACCACGTCCTAGACGGCAAGCCACCCAAATTTTTCTCCGTGGAGAGAGCGCACAGAGTCCCCAGCAGAACCCCTCACCCAGGGGCACCGCTATGACCTATTATTGCCCGGTTATTGAATTTCCGCGATAGAGACTTAGGGGGTCATTCCAACTTTGGCGGGCGGCGGAGGCCGCCCGCCAAAGTTCCCCCGTTGAAAGACCGCGTGGGTCATTTCGACTTTCCCGCTGGGCCGGCGGGCGACCGCCAAAAGGGCGCCCGCCGGCCCAGCGGGAAAGACCCTGCAACAATGAAGCCGGCTCCGAATGGAGCCGGCGGAGTTGCAGGGGTGCGACGGGTGCAGTAGCACCCGTCGCGATTTTCACTGTCTGCAAAGCAGACAGTGAAAATCCTAATGGGGCCCTGTTAGGGGGCCCCTGCACTGCCCATGCCAGTGGCATGGGCAGTGCAGGGGCCCCCAGGGGCCCCACGACACCCGTTCCCGCCATCCTGGTTCTGGCGGTGTAAACTGCCAGAAACAGGCTGGCGGGAAGGGGGTCGGAATCCCCATGGCGGCGATGCAAGCAGCGCCGCCATGGAGGATTTTCTGACCGCGGCTTTACCGCCGCGGTCAGAATAGCCCTGGAAGCACCGCCAGCCTGTTGGCGGTGCTTCCGTTGCCCTCCGCCCTGGCAGTCGTAGACCACCAGGGTTGGAATGAGGGCCTTAATCTTACAGCACTCTCGCTCCCACGGCCCATGGCAGTATGAAAATGCTGCATTATCAGCATATCCTGACTTTACGGCCGAAGTACAGGCGAAACGTAACTCCTTCACCAAAGTGTAACAACGTCTCCGAGAACTAAATTATAAATATGCACTCTTATTCCCAGCTAAATTGCGGGTGATTGACGGTGAGGCCACTAGACTTTTTCAATCCCCGGAGGATGTGTGGACCTGGTTGCATGCGAAGGACTTGGTGCACTCGGCTTCAGATACTCTGGAAGACACCACTTGGCTGACCCCACATTCCAAACGACGCAAGCGGAAATCAAGTAAAGCTGGTCCTTCTCATATTCAAGCGGTTACTGAACAAGAGAAAGCAATACAGGAAACGGCGCACTTCTCTCATAACTCCTTTTTGGCTTTATCCGACAAGTTTCAGTTCCCCTCTGATTCAGATACTGGGGCCACGTCACCCTCCAAGGCCTCTGCTGATGAATGTGCCCCCCTGATGACTCCGAGACTAGCTGATGATCTTTGACACACCACAACCTACGGCTCCTGAATATTGGTGATGTTCTGCCCATTTTTTGTTGTCCTGTGTCTCCATATTAGTGGCGCCTCCTGTTCTCTCGTGGCCCCCGGGGGCAATTGTATGTTGCTACTCCGGGGTCCTTGGGATGCTCTTTGTTGCACTTCATGATACATACAACCCCCCCCGACCGCAGGGGATACTGCGTGTAGACTATCTCTTGGTCAGAGCTGTTTCTCATAAAGTTCTATGTGTTTTTGTTCCTTTTTTATGGGGTTGTGGCATGCTATCTGTTGCGATACAGGCCTGGGTTCTGAGAGTTGTTCTGATGTTTTTTGTAGTTAGAGTCTGCTTGGTGTTTAACTTGAGGGGGATCGCTTCTTTTTGGGAGTTCGGGGGTGGGAGGGGAGGGTACTGCTATGCCTTTTTGTTCCAACTGCCTATGTCTACGGACTATAATATATTAACCTGGAATATCCGTGAATTGGGTAATCCCATAAAAAGATATAGAATTTACACTTACCTTCGACGGCGCCATATCCATGTCCCCTGCCTGCAAGAAACACACTTGACTCATAATGAATTACTTAAATTGCAGCGGCGCTGGAAGGGTCAAGTTTTTGGTACTGGCTACTCCCTGTATGCCAGAGGCGCCCTGATATGGCTCACGCCGGAGGTACCATTCACTAAAACTAGGTCTCATATTGATCAGGATGGTCGGTATGTCATATTGGACGGCCTTCTAAATGGGCGCCCCATTCTCTTGGCTTCTGTATATGGCCCTAACACCCTTTAAGGCACGTTTTTCAATTATTTAACTCCTACCTTATTGTTAGATCCCAATACTCCCAGTCTGTGGGGGGGGGGGATTTTAATTGTATTCAACACACTGCAATGGATCGCTCGACTCCTCCTCTGCCAAACACCCCTGGTCTCCTAGCCACTAAACATTTTCGACGCTGGTCACACACTATGCACCTATCTGACATATGGCGTTTATATAACCCAGACGATAGGGAATACTCGTATCATGCCCCTGGCTACCATATACACACTAGGCTAGATTATATTTTTTGTAATTCCCTTCTGTGGCCACACGTCCGTAGCTCTGAATATCTGGGTAGAACTTGGTCGGACCATAATACTATTAGGGTGTCGTTCCAATGGGGGCCAGCCAGGCCGCGAATCCCACTATGGAAGCTGCAAGTGGCAGCTCTCCAAGATGCGCCGTTTAAAACTCAACTCGGTACCACCGTTACGGAATATTTTAAACATAATGAAGGCTTTGTTGGGGATCCGAGAACAGAATGGGATGATATGAAGGTTGTGATTCGGGGCCATTGCATGGCCTCTTCCTGGGGAGCGAGATCGGCCCTTGCCCGCAGTGTAGGGAAGCTTGAACACGAAATACGGCAATTGGAAGTTGCAGCTGTTACTGATCCCTCTGCCCGTCAATGTTTGTCCGCGCGGCGCCGCCAACACCGGGAGGACTCCCACAGACTCGGCAAATTGGACTATAAGACATACTCTCTGCAACAACACAGAGAGGGTGACAAACCAGGACGTATATTAGCGTGGTTACTGCGTTCTGAGGTCCCACGAACAGTACTAGGTGCAATCCGTAATGAGCATGGTGTAGTGGTCAATACGCAGGAAGCAATTAACGCAGCCTTTGCTCATTATTATAAAAATCTATATACAGTGCGACCGACCCCCCCTACGTTTGATCTCAATCCGTTATTAAGCGATCTTCGGGTGCCCTCCCTTACACAATGACAGAGACAGGACCTGGACCACCCACTACAAATTGATGAGGTGAACCTCGTACTACAACAGATGGCTAGAGGGAAGACTCCAGGTCCATACGGTCTCCCCGTGGAGTTTTATGCCTCCTATGGGACCACTCTCGTACCCAAATGATTGACTTTGTACGATGCATTGTACCAACGAGGTGCTCTCCCCTCCACATTGAACAAAGCCCTTATTGTGGTCCTTCCAAAGCCTGGTAAGGATCCCGTTGAAGTGGGGTCCTATCGTCCCCTCTCCATGCTCAATATTGACTATAAGATCCTTAGTAAATTATTGGCTAACAGGTTACTCCCCCTTCTTCCTTCCCTGATTCATCCTGACCAAAATGGATTTGTCCCTCATAGAACTACTTATGGTAACGTTCGATGTCTCTGTCACCTCATTGATACACTGTCCGAGGGGGACGGTTGTCCAGTGGCAGTGTCTTTAGATTTCAGAAAGGCGTTTGATACTCGGGGATGGCCGTATTTATTGTGGGTATTGGGGCGTTTTGGTGTTGGTCCCCAGATGTTGCGATGGATAAAACTTCTCCATACAGCTCCTCGTGCTAGGGTTCATACTGGACACTGGGTATCTGATTCCTTTCCCATTCAAAGGGGGACCCGGCAGGGTTGCTCCCTGTCACCGATACTCTTCACCCTGGAGATGGAACCTCTTGCTATACGATTACGGCAGGAGGAAGCTTCATGGGGCTTGTGGGTAGATGGTAACTGGCACATTACCTCTTTATACGCTGATGACGTACTAATTTACCTGTGCGATAGGACTACTGCCCTGGCCGATTTATTCCTCCTGTTAGACCATTTCGGTGAATTGTCTGGCCTTCGAGTGAACTGGGGTAAATCCTGGATGTTTCCCCTCTGTAGAAATAACAACGCTGCACCTCGGTCGTCTCCCAGGACAGACTCCCGTGGGTAGCCGACAGCTTCAGCTATCTCGGTGTAGATGTCTATCACACTGCCACAGATTTTGTGGAAGGCAATTATAATAGAGTACTCTCTTCCATCCGTGGGTCCATGCCCTTTTGACTGCGTTTGCCTCTCTCCCCGATGGGTAGAGCGGCTATTGCCAAAATGCTAATACTTCCCCGGTTCTTATATCTTTTCATGGCCCTTCCATTCCTCCCGGGGCGACCTTTTTTCGCAGCCGCATGCAGTTTATTGACCTCCGTCATTTGGGGCTCGGGCCGCAAACGGGTTTCCCTTGACGTATTACACCACCCAACTCAGGAGGGGGGTATGGCGATTCCGGATTTGTGGCGTTATTATGCTGCGGCTCAACTCCACTGGCTTATGACTTGACTATCAGAGACCCCTTCCATGAAGGGGACCATGATCTGCCAGATGACAGGTGGCGCGGGGTGTGTTACATTGGCTCTTTAGCCGTCCTCAGCCCGGCACACGCGTGGGCTTCCTCCTCCGCACGGCGAAGGCCACTTGGGTTAAGGTTATCCGCAGACGGCGACAGCGATTTCCCTATTCCCCGGATCTCCCGCTCTGGGAGCTGCCCCAGGTTCATTACCTCCAGTGACTATATGATTTTCGTGCGTGGCGCGAGGGAGGGCTGTCCCGCGTCGGTGAGTTATTTGGAGATGGGAAACTACATACTTTTCAAGCACTCAGTACCCTCTATCGCTTAGATCCCAGACAATTCCCAGCCCATGCAGCTCTACAGGCTGTAGTTCGACAAATATGGTGCCTCGGCTCCTTAGAACCTCCAGTTCACACCATACTCCACCATTTATTGACCAGGACGGGGGAAAGGAAAGCAATTACTAATTTATACGCCCTACTGAGAGACACACCTGTGGTACCCCATTCCCATAGCAGATCTAAATGGGACCAGGGCCTGGGAATGACCCTCACAGACCCCCAATGGACGATGGCCTTACAACAAGTCAAATACGTTTCGCAGAATGCTAGACTGAAATTTACACATTTCAATTACATCCATCAAACTTACATGTCTCCTCATAGACTGCATTGAATATTTCCGGGAGCTCTCTCAGTGTGCCCACGATGCGGCCAGGACAACGCCACCTTCCTACATATGACATGGGAATGCGCTGACATATCTCTCACCTGGGCACATGTTGTACAACATATCTCTGATATTGTTGACGTTCCCATCCCTCTAGACCCACTCCTATGCCTCTTAGGGATAACTCGCAGATCTAAATTGTCCAATTGTTATTTAAAGTTTGTAGATCTCGCCCTTATCCTCTTTAAACGCTTGATTGCTATGAGCTGGAAGGCTCCGAAACCTCCTGATATATCGCAATGGCTTCGAGGGGTGCTACACTGGGCTACGGCTGAAGCACAAGCACTTGAATACGACAGCCGCAAACGTGGGGGTGTAGGCGGGATTACCTTATGGGACACGTATTTAGTGAAAGTAGAAGATAAATTAGCCGCTCCTGTCCCATCGCTTCACTCTGTGTGGACACCCCACCCAATCCTAGCTAAACTTATTGCATATGTCAGTTACATAGTCCCGACCCGCCAGCCATTTTCACGCTCTGGACTCCCTGCTCTCTCACATCGTCTCACCCCTACTTTATAATTGCTGTGTTGCATCACTTATTGCTTCCTCCCCCCTCTCTGATTGTAATTATTTCACGTGAATCTATCGCGCTTTCCTCGATGATGTGCCTATCCAAACTGTTTGCTGATGTGCCTCTTCCTCACCAAGTAGCTCTTTATTGTTGTTTTCATTGTATTTTGATCTTATTGGTTCCTGTAGCTTACTATATTTTTGCTTTCTTGGATTACATTACGACCCATGATGTCTCTGCTCCTAGAATTTGATATGCTCAATTATTAGCTCATGTATCTTTGACTTTCTCTGCTTTGTAAAGATGTGATACAATATTTTTCAGTATTTGATCCACGCACGATGCACCACCTTATTTATGCCTTATTTTTTATAACAGGCAATGCCCTGCTGGTACAGATATGTTTTTTTTGTTGTTGTTTTTTTTCCAAAATCCTAGTCTTCGCTTTCTGTGCGTGGTTGTATTGCAGCTCGTTTACGATATGTAATAGAACATTTATACAGTGATGTCTTCCTATGTGTGTTGTATCCAAACTAAAATACCAATAAACAGATTTAACAACAAAAAAATAGTTAGGTTCAGATTTTACACACACAAAACCATAGAAATTCTGCTTTTGTAGTTAGAGTTATTTCAAGTAACTATAACACTGGCCTTCGCCATGCACTACTAATTACCTCAGATATTGCACCACTAATGACATCTTCTATGACATCATTGATAATATCACTGTAACATTTGGTGTAAAATTATTGATTAGAAAACTGTGCATGTTGGGGGCGTGAGTTATAGTTACTTTAAGGCACAAGTTATAGTTACTTGAAATAACTCTAACTATAAAAGCTGAATTTCTATGGTTTTGTGCCTGTAAAATCTGAACTTAACTATAACGTCCCTGTATGCTTTGTTTTTTTAGTTAATATATATATGTATATATATATATATATATATATTCATTGAAAAAAACAAAGGTTACATGGACGTAATAGTTAGGCTCATCTTTCACTCATACAAAACCAGTGAAATTCAGCAGTTGTAGTTATCTGAGCAAACTATAACTTACGATCCCTCAATGCACTGCTTATGACCTCACATATTATATCACGCATGACATTGTCAGTGACATCACTCATGACACCACTCATGACATCTCAAATTACATCACTGATGACATCATCCGGTGAATGTGAGTGTTTTCTAAAAGTTTATGAGTCTTAAGCATATATACCAAGGTACTCCAAAAGTTAAAATAGTGCACTTTCTGTACTAATAATGAGTGATACTATGTCTAACATATATTTTGTGACTGGCTGTGTGACTGTGTGTAAGTGGGTGTCTGAGTACCTATATGGGTATATGAGTGGGTGTGTGAATGCCTGCATGGGTGTATAAGTAGGTATCTGAGTAGCTCTGTGGGTGAGTGAGTGGCTGTGTGAGTGAATATAATGGTGAGTGAGTGGATGTGTGAGTGGCTGTATGGGAGAGTGAGTGGCTGTATGGGTGGGTGAGTGGGTGTATAAGTGACTGTGTGGGTTTGAGTGGGTGTCTGAATGGCTGTATGAGTGAATGACTGGCTTTGTAAGTGGCTGTGTGGGTGAGTGAGTGGCTTTTTGAGTGGCTGGTTAAGTGAGTTGGTGTGTGAGTGGATGTATTGTACAGTATGTGTCTATGTGAATGGATGTATGGGCGAGTAAGTGGATGTGTGAGTGCTTGTATGGATGTGTTCATGGGTATGAAAGTGGCTGTGTGAGTGAGTGTGTGGGTGTTTGTATGGGTTAGTGAGTGGCTGTGTTGAGAGGCTTTATGGGTGAGTGGGTGGGTGTGTGAGTGGCTGTATGGGTAAGTGACTGGTGTATGAGTAGCTGTATGGGTGAGTGAGTGGTTGTGTGAGTGCCTGTATGAGTGAGTGAGTGGGTTTGTGAGTGGTCCTATGGATATGTGAGTGGTTGTCTGAGTAATTGTATGAGTCTTGAAATGGGTATGTGAGTGGTTGTGTGGGTGCATGAGTGAGTGTACAAAAGGTTGTATAGGGTTGTGAGTGGGTGTGTGAGTGTTTCTGTAGATGATGTCATCAGTGATGTCATCTGAGATGTTATCAGTGAAGTCATCAGTAATATCACTGACCATGTCATGAGTGATGGAATATGTGAGATCATAAGCAGTGCATTGCGGGGGCATAAGTTATAGTTAGCTGGGGTAACACTAACTGCTGAATTTCACTTGTTTTGTATGAGTGAAATGTGAGCCTACCTGTAATGTCCCTGTAACCTTTCTTTTTTTCAGTGAATTTCTAAGGTTTTTTTTTTTTTTTTTTTAATGTTGTTCCCTAACTATAACTTCCCTGTAACCTTTGGTTGTTTAAGTGAATTTCTAAGGTTTTTTTTTAATTTTAATTTCTAACTGTAATGACTAATTTTTGACAGTGAGGGTGTGAGTGAGTACATAAGTGTCTCAGTAGGTCTGTGAGTGGGTGTGAGAGTGTCTAAGTGGGTCTGTCAGTGGGTGTGTGGTTGTCTGAGTAGATCTGTGAGTGGCGCATGAATCTCTGAGTGGGTCTTTGAGTGGGTGCATGAGTGTCTAAGTGTGTCTGTGAGTGGGTGCGTGAGTGTCTGAGTAGGTCTGTGAGTGGGTACATGAGTCTCTGAGTGCATCTGTAAATGAGTGCTTGAGTTTCTGAGTGAGTCTGTGAATGAGTGCATGAGTCTCTGAGTGGGTCTGTGAGTGGGTGTGTGAGCCTGAGTGGGTCTGTGAGTGGGTGCATGAATGTTGAGAGGGTCTGTGAGTGGGTGCATAAATGTCTTAGTGGGTCTGTGAGTGTCTAAGTGGGTCTATGAATGGGTGCGCGAGTGTCTGAGTGGGTCTGTGTGTACATTAGTCCCTGAGTGGGTCTGTGAGTGGGTGCATGAGTGTCTGAGTGAGTGTCTGAGCGTGTCTGTGAGTGTGTGTGTGAGTGTCTGTGTGGGTGTGTCAGTAGCTGTGTGAGTGACTTGGCCACAAATAAACCACACCTGCCCATTTATCCAACAAGAGTCCACAATTTTGCACATAATGTATACCCAACTGAAGTACTTTCTGCTAGTTAGTTAGTGCTGACTCGTTTCCTAAATGTCCAGTGTGTATTCTACACTACAGCTGCCTAATGGACCATGAGAAAATGTTTCCAGCAACCTTGTGTGCATTAGGCAATGTGATTGTTCCTTGTGCATCTTTCTCCAGAATTCTGTGATAACAGGAATCCTCTTATAGAAAGGCCAACAAGACTACAAAGATGTAAATCTCCACCAAACCAGGGTTCTTCCTCTTATCTATGTGGCATAAGTGCTTCTTTGTTTGGTAGGGCTGTCCTCATATTCCTTGGCATCAAGAATATGCCACCAAAATTAGCGGAAAGTGCACTGGGTTGGTGTCCCTTTGGTAGGCTCTCCATCAGCCTGGCAATAGGCAGGAAGACCTTTGCATACTACTAAGGTGGATGGTATGGGGACATTTCAATGGGGGAGCAAGCTGGTTGCCCGGCCATGTCTCCTACAGGGCACCCAGTGTGCAATGGCACCACAGGGAGAGCCTCAAGGCCCCCTGGTCCCATCCGGCACCCCTCCTCCTGTGGAAGCCAGCATTGCTATAGCACACAGGAAGCTGCTAAACATGCAGCTCCCTGTGTGCAAGAGCAATCGTTTCACCTCTTTCCCTGCCCTCAACTCTGTGGGCAGGGAAAGAGATGAAACCTCCACTTCCAGCGGTCGAGAGCACTTTGACAGCTCTCGCCCACTGGAACTGGAGTGTTTGCTCTTACTTGGCAGGAGCTGTCAAAGCTCCTGTCAAGTTTGAGCAAACAGCAATGTCGCAGGGGTAGGCACCGGGATATAGCAGGAACCGGCTCTGAAGGGTGGAGGTCCCCAGGGCCATTATTGGCGCAAGGAGGGGGGCTACGTGGCCCCTCTCCAGCATTTAGCATTTGCCCCAGGGAGGTGGTGGTCCCAAGGGCCAGGGATCCGCAACCGACCCCTTCCTTATTTTATTGAATAGACCCGGGGAGGTGGCATTTTACGGGGCCCAGGAAGGTCCGCAGGACCACCCCCTTTTTATAATTGTAGTATTTTGCCCCGGGGAAGCGGTGGTGCCCAGGGCATGGGGCTCAGAGTGCTTCCTTTTATACTATTATCTTTAGGCCCCACGGATGTGGCAGTGCCTGGGGCACGGGGGCCACAGGGCTACCCCTATTATAATTAGCCTATTTTGCCCCAGGGAGGTGGTGGTCCCCAGGGCATTAATAAGCCCTTGGAGGTGGGCCCGTGCGTGTGCCCCTCCATTTTATTTAAAAGAACTGCACACCCCCGGACCTTGCCCACCAAGGGACTTGATTAAAAAACAAGCGTGGGAGACTGAGCTTGGTTTTTTTCAATGTTTTTGTCGCAAATAGCAAAGTTTGTGAGTTTGCAGCAAAAAGTTTTTTTAAAACAAATGCTGTTTTGGCCTGGCCCAGTGTCTTTGGGACCACTAGACCAAGGCTAGAGGGCCAGGGTATTCGTACCCTATCCCCTTTTTTCCTAACTTGCGGCTTATGGTAACTATAACTCGTGCCCTTGCCATGCACTGCTAATTACCCCAGACATTACAGCACTCATGACAACTTTTACAACGTCAGTTAAAATATCAATGAAACATTAGAAGTCAAATTATTGAAGAAAAACTGGTGAATTATAGTTACCTTAGGCCGCGAGTTATAGTTACTTGAAATAACTCTAACTGCTGAATTTCCCTGGTTTTTGTTTTTTTACGTATATATATATATTATTTTTTTATTTTATTATTATTTGGTTTTTTTTAGGTGAAATGTTCAGACAAACAAAACTGCTTTGCAAAGAAAGGTGACTGGATAAATTAATGTGTAGAGCAAGAAGGTGCAGTGGCTATATTTTCAGTGTCACCTCTTAGTACATTTAACAACTATGGTGTTGGGAAACCAGGCGAAGGGGGCCAGGACCAATAGAGCTGGGACATCACCCCATTTGGTCTTCTTCTACAGACACCCTGACCAGCTTTTTTTGCATCGTATCACACCTCCTGATGTTAAAAACCTAAAATGCACTCCGCTTGTCCGCTAATGTGGGACCTTTTTTCATATTTCTATGTTTAAACAAAAAAAGACGTCTTCATTTACATACAAAAATTACAGGCGGTTAAAGATATGAGCAACATAAGAGATGAGAATGCTCTATTTCTTTCTTGGCCCTAAATGTGTCCCCAAACAGTTTTATAGCTTTTCGACCCTTAAGTGCTGATCCCTTTTTGGCTATTTATGGTACTTGCACTTAGGCCTCTATAACTTTTTATCTACATAAGGTATCCACATCAAATTTACACTCATTTTTCCCCATCATCATGGGGATTCTAAAGGGTACCCAAGGATTGTGGATTCCCATGAGCAGACTGAGGAAATAGGCAAAATATAGCTACATTTTGAGTTTTCGGAGAAAAATAGGAAAACATTGATCTGCAAAACAGTGATTTTTTCCCTAAAAATAACATCAACAAAAGTTTTGCTGTCCTAAAATCACCATGTTCTCAGCTTTCAGGAACATGCAGAGTTGAATGGAAAAACCTATGTTGCACAACAGATTTGGCATTTCTGGAGTTAGCTCAATTTTCAGAATTGTTGCAATTTCAAGCTACTTCCAGTTTGTAGTGGAATAGGGTGATTCTAGAGAGCTTTAGATTTCTAAAAAGTAGACACACTTCTAAATTCAGTGAGTGGTCATGTGTATAGATTCCTCAAGGTTTTCCCAAAGAATCTAACTGTTTAAATAAAAACAATGAATAGGAAAAATGCCCATTTATGACAATGTTTTCTTCTGTAACTTCTGGTTACAATGGCCAATCTACAAACGCAATATACCATAGCATCCGTGTTAGAAATTGAGTTTCTGGTTGGCTGGGGTAAGCACCTATGAAAGGCAGAACCCACCACTCTAGTCAGGGCAATGGAGTTACACACCCAAGATAACCCCTTCTCACCCCCTTGGTAGCTGGGCACGAGCAGTCAGGCTTATCCCAGAGGCAATGTGTAAAGCATCTACACAACACACATAACACGTGTGGCACAATCAATACACCACAAAGGAAACACAACAAGAAGTTATGTAAAAATAAACTGTATGGCATAAAATATCCATAGACCAAACAACAAGTATCAGTAATATCCTGTTACACAAGCAGTTGTCAGAACATCACACAGGCCACTAGTACTCTGCGAAAGCAAGTAGTAGTCAGGTAAACACATGGGTTACTGGTGCTCTGCAATACAAACAGTAGTCAGGTTGTCATTACCACCATACAGGCACAGGTCAGAATAAATATCTTATCAGAAATGCCAAGACATCATCATGAATGCACATACAAAGTAACATTCCCCTCTGGCACATGTCAGGCACCAAAAATGCACATATCAGGAAATCATCAGCTGCAATCTCATAAATGCAAAATAAGGAAATCTCTCCATTATGTCCCTGTCCAAATGAGGGGCTCCAACACTCATAGTACAGAACTGCGGTGATCAGGACTGTGTGTCCCCCAATTCAGGAGCTTCTGCGCTCCTAGTATAGGTCCTACAGCAATTCTAAAATTATACTGGCAGGTCTACGGACCTCCGTCGAGGGTCCCGCCTCCCAGCCTGCTACTGATATTGGCACCATGGTGGTGTAGCCCCGGGCCACAATAACTCGCTGACTGCTTTTTCAGGTCAAGGCCACCCCTCACGGTGCGGCAACCTTAGGGAAAGGGCAACTAGGCCCACGCTCCTATTCTGTTGGCCGGTAGACTCCTCCTAGTCTCCCCACATAGGGAACTATGGGTCCTCCTTCCTCAAGGCCACCCGCACCCAGTCCGCAACTCTTGTGGGTGCAGGGTAGCCTCCCTCAGTTCTTCAATGCTACGAAGGGAGGGCAGGGCGGCTCAAGCTGGCTCTGCCTCTCCTTTGGATGCCCAATCCTGCTGAATGAGCTTCCAGGCACGGGCTGCGAAGTCCAGCGCTTCTCCACCCGACCGGCAGAATTCTACCTTTTCTGCCTGGCCAACAGGTGTCTATGGTCTCCTCGGTGCCTCCAGGAGAGCAGGCACCCCTTTGTGCTGCAGTTAGGGCCCTGGCAGTGAGAGAGCATCAAAACAGGTGCCTGCTTGTGTCCCGGGGGCACCTCCAAGAGCGTGCTTCGTCAGTGCTGCCAGCAGCTCCGTGCAACCTCTCCATGCTGGGAAGTGGTGGGGGGGCACACACAAGTTGACACAGGGATGCTTCCTGGCTCCTGTGGAGGCAATAATTAAAGAAAAGCACTTCTCACTCGCTGCAGGGCCCAAAGGTAAGCACTCTACACGCTCCTGGCAACTGGAAAGGAAATAAAACTCTCTTCATGCACTTTGCTGAAAGAGAGGCAGCACTCTTGGCAGGAATATGAGCACTTTCCAGGCACTGATGCCCCTGGGGTGCTCCACTTGTCCTGCAGAGGACACCCCACCAAAAGTGACGCAAGTGCAGGGGTGACAGGGGAGCACGCCACCCAACCCCTGGAAACGGCTACGGGACACAAGGCTAAATGGCCCAGGCAAGCAGGCCAGCACAAAGTCCTGATGTAGCAGTAGCAGTTCTCCTAGTGACCTAGCATGTCTCTGGTCAGCACAACAACAGGGCAGTCCCCAGGCGGTTCCTGGTGAGTCCTTCCAGCAGCTAGTGTCAAGTCCTTAGAGTGTCCATCAGGTTCTAAAACTGTGGGGGACAGCCCCCTGTACTTATACTCATTTTGCACAGCCTCCACAAAAGGGGGATAGAGGGTTTCAACCAGCACTAACCAGCAGCAGGGATGTCCCTTAACTCCTCCAGGACTGGCTCCAGACATCAGTGAGGAGTAAACAAGCCCTTTGTGTAAGGCCAGGGCGCAGCCTTTACCAATGCAGGTGTGGTCGCCTCTACCTCTCCCAGCCCAGGAAGACCATTCAATATGCAGATGCACTCTTGTGAACAGGCTGTCTGAAACGTATGCACAAATCCCAGCTGTTACTCTGGCCCAGATATGGATTGGAGTCAAGCTGCTAAACACCAGACTCATAAGCACAGAGAAATGCTCACTTTCTAAAAGTGGCATTTCTATAATGGTGATAAAAATCCACCTACACTGGTAAGCAGCATTTCTCACTACCATTCCAACAATACCAAATATGCCTGCGCCACACCTTATAGAGCAGACAATACCACTTAGACATATGTTAGGGCATTTCTAATGCAATCCTATGAGAGAGCAGAGCTCATAGTAGTGACAAACTACTTGGGCTGTTTGTCTCTACCAGGACATGTAGCCCTACATTTTACATACACAGCACCCTTCCCATAGGGCTAGCTAGGGCCTACCTTACGGGTGACTTATATGTAGTAAAAGGGGAGTTACAGGCCTGGCAAGTAAATTTAGGTGTCAGGTCACTGTGGCAGTAAATTGTACATGCAGGCTCTGTGGTAGCTGGCCTGTGACAGGTTTGTAAAGCTACTTCTGCTGGTGGCAGAAGCTGTGCTGCAGGCCCTCTAGTAGCATTTAATTGACAGGCCCTGGGCACAGGAATACCACTGTACAAGGGACTTACAGCTAAATTAAATGTGCCAATCAGGTGTAAACCAATCATGCCAAGTTTAGAGGGGAGAGCACATGCCCAGAGTCCTAACGTCAACAAATAGGGTCATAAAAAATAGGAGGAGGAAGACAAATGTTTTGGGATGACCCTGCAAAAAGGGCCAGGTCCAACAATCCGCTAGACTCTTTTGGTTGTGGGGATAAATAGAGTTTGTAGACTGTCCAAAAACCCCAGTTACCCAGATCAACTGAGCTGCACCCTACAGTACTTATTCATTGTGTATCAATTATAGACCAATTCCTATGATAAAATATATATATATAGATGGAGAAAAAATGGGTATCAGAGAAACCTATGTGATTCTGAAATGGACACCAGATAGAAAGTTTAGTATAAGTGGGCATTTGTTCATCTCTGAATTAGTGTGTACCCATACCAGCATGTGATTCAGAGGACGTTCTTTAAAATGCCTTCTGTCTTGTATGCTGGCTTATATTTAGAAGGCACAAATGCAGAGAAATCCAGTTGGTAATAAAAATGGTACTGCCCTTGTTTGGATAGGCCTGGTGCATGCAAGAGGAAACACTTTTTTTGCAGTTTTGGTAGCTATGGATTTTGGGCTCTAGCTCAGTTGGAACATAGTGAAACCTAGCACAACTGCACATTTTGGAAAACCATAAACTTGGGGGAATACAGGGTTGGGTGATTGGTATGGCTCTCGCCAGGATTTCCACCCAGAGGCCCTTGCAAACCTCAAACTTTGAACAAAGCACAAAATGTCCTCACATTTTATGTGAGGAAAACAGTCTGGAATCTTTTGGAAGCCACAAATGTCCTACAACCCAGCATTTTCCCAAAGTCTCTTGTGTGGATAGGCCTAGTGCCTGCAACAGGAAAGGGTCTAAAACACATCCCATTTTTCCACTGAAAACCGAACGTTTTTTTTTTTTGCAAAGTGGGTAGCTGAGGATTTTAGGCTCAGCTGGCAAAAGCTAGCAAACATGCATGTTTTTGAAAACTAGACACCAGGGGGAATCCAGGGTGGGGTGACTTGCGTGGCTCTCACAGTGCGAGGACTATTAATCACCCTGGTTTGATCCATTCTTGTTGTGAGCACTAGACTCAGCCACACAAATGGGGTAGTGTTTTTATCGGGACAAGCAAGTGAATGCTGGGTGATAGGAATTTCATGAGTACCTGATGATTTCAGAACTTTTTGTCACAGAAATTCAAGGAAAATGTGTGATTTTAGGAAAATGTTGAGGTTTGCATGCCATTGTGGGTAAGAAAATGTTGTGGGATCCATCTGAAGTATGCCATTCTGCAATCCCTGTGGTGTCTAGTTTTCAGAAATGTCTGGATCTGCTTGGATTTCCTAGGTGGTGCCTACCCAAGCCCAAAAAGTACAGCCATAAATCTTGGTAAGTGGGACAATATTGGGATTTTGCCCCACTCTCCTGGCCATATGTAAAAACAACACCCAAAGTAATCAAATGTCCTCTCTCTTGCCATTGGGACGGGATATTTTACTTTAGGGTAACATGAAGACTACTGAAGCATTAGTGGTGAAGGTGGGGCCTGATGTCTGAATGGGCCAGAGCCAGCCCATTATTTCATAAAAAAATATTCTTGCCATTCAGTGGGTTTTCTGCCTTTAAAGGGCAAGCTGGGGGCAAACCTGCCATCTGCCTTTGGGGTGCGGGATTAAGAATGGTTTGTCCCTGGGCTGAGGGTGTGGCCAATGCCGTAGTGCAACTTCTGCAACCATATCTTTTGCCACAAATGCAAAATCTCTGGTGTCTCATGAGCTTTACGACCTCCCTCCCCCCCCCCCCCCAACACTCAGTAGGCAGATTTGGGGCAACCTCCTCAATTAAAATGATTCTCCTATCTGCTTCAGACCTCCTATTTTGCTGACTTCATTTTTGCTGGATTTAAGACTCCGCTCACTTTATCACTGCTAACCTGTTCTGCGGTGCTTGTGCTCTCTCCTTAAAACATGGTAGAATTGCCATATACGCAAATAGCATTTTAATTAATTTTTATGTCTCCAGTAAAGTGGCACTACCTGTGCCCAGGGCCTGTAAATTAAATGCTGCTAGTGGGCCTGCATCAGGGATTATGCCATTGACTTAAATATCATTTTAAACATGTCTCAGGTCTGCCATTGCATTCCGTGTGTGCAGTTTATTTCAACAGCGGGTGTCTCTCAGTGGCCTTAAATCCTAGAATCTCAACAATATCCTTTTAAACAGTTTTATTATTATTGTTATAGATACAACCTTCTGTCTCAAGGATGTCGGGCGTTATTTAAAAGCAGGGACACCCAGTGGAAGCTAGTGCAAAATATTTCAGGGCAACATATACATAATATCAGCATACCACAGTAAACACCACTGTCTTTGAGTTTTATACTGGGCTTTCACAAAGGAAGAGGAGGGTGAGCATCAACTGACCAGAAACACGTGGATTCCCAAGGATTGAGTGCAGACTCACTGAGTGAAGCCCCTCAATTTACAGAAGCTCTTCTTAGCCATGCACAAGGAGGAAGCCACTTTTGGCTACTGACTGCAGATTGCACTCAGGCAAGACATACCCCATAATTGAGGGTAGAGGGGTCAGCTGTCTCCAGTCAGGTCCGAAAGGAAAGCTAACTAGGTGGAAAACCTGACAATTCAATCTTTTGTGATTAGGCAGCCTCTATTTTGCAGACAGAATCCAGGTGTTGGTGATCCTCTGATGGGTCTCGGTGGAGAAGGGCCAAAGTCTTCTTAAATTACAAAGATACAGGAGCGTCCAGGATAACTTTACCCTCCAGAGGGAAACACGATCTTCTGCTGCATGCAGTATGTCCATTCTGCAAACAAGGGGAAGTCAAAGACCCAAGTTATGCCGAAATGATTGTAAACCTAAAAGGAGTTGGTGGACACCTCGTCAAAGGAATTAGGGAGAATTTGTGTGCCCCACTGTAGAATCATGGCTGCCACCAGTCGTCCAGTGTTGCCACGTTCTAGTCAAAAGGGGTGGAATGCACCATCGAGTTTGGGTGAGAGTACAATTTGGGTTTGGCTCCCCTGGCCAGCAAATTTTTGTGCTCTGCTGGCGAAAAACGTTAAAAATATGGAGTTCTGTCAATGTATATGAAAGATATAAGTACACTATGCAGGTCAGAGAAAGGTCAGGGAGAGGACCGCTGAGTTCTACTTGCGATGATCGTCTACCCTCCACCATCCTTCGCTTTACTTTTCTTATGCTGACACCATTGTCAATATGTGCATCATAGTTAGCAATAAAGTTGGCTTACATTATTTGCTAGTTCGTCCACAAGGTGTGTGGTCATTTTATCTCGGATTCCTATGCAAAATGACATAAACTGATGTACCTAAAATCTTTCCTAGAATAGTTAGGCCTTCATGAAAAGTAGCAGTTTTTCTGAAGACTGTGAATACTTCTGTTCCTGCAGGTTCCAGAATTACAAGCTTTACAGTAATAACTGCATATCCCTGTACTTTTCCCTGGGTACATTTCGGTAGGGCAAACCTTCCAAAATTTACTCTGAATAAATGCACAGAAAATATTTATTGGTACTTGTCAATTCTGGTGCAAAAAGAAACCTAAATCTACATTTTATTACCATTTTAAACTGCTAAACATTGGGTTATAATGACTTCATGTGTTGAATTATGACCCCCGTAACAAATTTTGGGTAACACATTGGAATCTACACCCACAATTCCTGCAGGTAACCTCATAACACAACAAGCATTTGAATGCAACGGGTCTCACGTTTGCTCATGTTAGAGCTGATCGCGTTGTAAACTCCTAACCCGACTTTTGCTTTTATGTACGTAACCCGAAAAAGTGAAATTAACTGTGTAAAGCGTTCGACTTCTGCCAAGCGAAATCGCGCTAGGAAAATAGAGAAATAGTAGTCCACGATCTGACAGAAAACAGCGAGCCTCACATGTTTTCTGTTCTTGGTCGCTGCGCTCAAGGAGGGCTAACCACCGGAAAAGGCATGACGTGTGCATGCCTTCCACTAATGAAAGCAAGCAGATTTTACTAGGCAAGCCCACGAACCAATGAAACACACTGACGTAACGTTGACAGGGCTCCGAGCACTTTTCTAATAACTAAAGTGTCTCGCTGCGATACGCATGCGCGAGCGCATGCAACGTAGACTCAACCCTAATAAGGATTTGCTCATTTCCTGAGAGCTTTCTCTAATCCCATGTGGCCCAATTACAAATGCCCTGCAAAATTGTGATCCTGCGCAGGGATTGCAGTTTTAAGAAGAGCCACCGGAATTATGCGGCAGGGGATGACCAAATTATGGGTCAGGACTGACTAAATTATGCAGCAAGAAAAGCAAATTATGTGGCATAATCCGGATTGTTTTGTGATAGTATTACTTCTTTATTCTGTCATTGTACTTGTGGAAACTCTCTCTGGCCATTAGTAGTTGTTTAACAAATAAATCGAGCAATAGACAGCTAAAAGAAGACTAATCAACCTTTGCAAAGGGCCTTCCACTGCACAGGGACTCTTGTCGCCACATTTTTAGTAACTTTTGATCCGTTTGTGCTCAAATAATAGTTTAAACTTCAGCCTCGCGAGGGCAGAGTTAAAAGGAAATTGTTAGACTATTTAAAATTGTCATTACCTTTTAATTTTAGTGTGCACATGCCGTCAATATTTTATTAAATTAATGTGACTGCGATCTTTGTATGATGTGCACGCCTTAGGTCCCCCTATGAACCTTCCCAAAATTGCGGAACGATCTCCGATTTTTCAGGTTTATATCTGATTTTTTGTTGTTCAGCCAATTGACTGTTTCCAGTTCTTCCCAAAAAGAGTTTGAACCCCTTTCAACAAACTGTCAACCCATAAATAAAAAAAATGCTATATAAATTCAACTTAGGCATGCAAATAAATGAATTTATAGGGGCAAAATCTTGATTTATAAAATCAAGGCTGACAGAATTTTTGCCTTGCAAATGGATGTTATGCCACAGTGATCACAATTTCGCATTCTCTAATTGAAGATTAGGTACAGGTTTTCAGGAATTCAGCAAGGCCATACCTGCATAAGCTAAAATCATAGGATAGTAGAGGTTTACATATCACTTGCAAGTAATTTCCCCAGTGCTTAATTTTTGCCAGTGCACAGCACTAACAAGTATTTCTAAACACCAAAATGTATTTGAAAGTCCAAAACATGGTGGCTCTCTGTGTCTATTTCTTGGCAGAGTTCATCAATGAGCACGAGTGCTGGAGGTAGGGGGATCCTACCGGTTCCCATTTTCAACAGCTATATAAGTTGACTGTCGGGCTCTGCTTTTCAAGCTCCGCCCCTTGTGACTCCACCCACTTTCCTCTGCCACACATTGACGTCCAATTTATGGGTTCCCAAAGTAAATGGGCCTGATTCACAAAAGTAAAGTTAGACCAAATGTCTAAACCTAGACCAAAAGTCTAACTTTACTACTAGTAAAGTTAGACTTAAGGTCTAAACTTAGACTTTTGGCCTAAGTTTATCTCTGTGAAGCGGGCCCATGATATTCAAAAGCTAGCACTGGTTAGTGCTTAATTATGTAATATAAATTTTATGAAACTAGCATTTCTAGGGCATTCCATCAGGTTAGGATGACCTGGAGTCCTGCACTGACCTTCGTCCACAGTCGCAGGAGCTGTGGTCCCTGCTAGCTGCTCTTGGCACCTAAGAAATAATTTGGATCCTGGCACTTCATTTTTCACAAATTAAGCATTGAGTTGTCCTCCGTAAAAACATTCTGAAATGTACTCTGGTCAAGAGCAGAAGAACGTCACTTCCAAGGAGAGAATTAGGAGGAAAAGCTCACATATTTAAAGGGAAGTATGAAGGGGGTTGCCTCGATGGGGGAAAATGTTCCCCCAGTGTACAAACAATGAAAAGTCACGTCCAAATGGATATTTCCTTCAGTTTTCAGTGCACAGAACATTCAAGTTGGCTAAAATACCACGTGTATAAGTTTTAATCATGTGTGTATTCTTTGAAAACTGTGAGAGTCGTAGTTTCTCATAAAATTTAAAAACTATCGTTGCAAATAGTACGAAATTAACCCCCTGACAAAGAAACTGGCGAGTGAACCTTCCCTTTTTTGCCTCTGAAAAGTCGGGGGCAGAGGGTTTCTGTCACAACTGAACTCATTTAATCATCAGGCTTCAGCAAAGGCGAATTTCTAATGAGAAGCAACAGAGTTGATCTGAGCAGGTTATTTGTGAAACTGAAAATGTATTTCACATGGAGAACCTAACGGAAATCTGAAAGTTAAGCAAAGGGCTGATATATTTAACTGTCCAAAGTGGACAATAAGACAGATATTGACTGCACATGAGGGTGACGGCGAAGCTCATCTGTACTTAACGCATCCATACATACTGCACCATCGCAGGCCATAGGTCTCTAAGGCTGGCCCTAGAGGTGCGCATCCAAGTCAGATTTTAGCTTATCTAAGTTGGGCATCCCTGCCACATAATCGAGTCTGCCTTGGCCACCGTTTCATTTTACTTCAGTTGTAAATAATTACAACACTTTTCAGTTCAACATTGTTACCACCACTGGTACTTTTACAAATCTGTCCTGTTTAGATTTTCATCCATCAACGTCATTGTGTAGTTAGTCATTGAATTATATTGATTTTCAATATTTACCAATTGTTGTTTTTTAGGAGTGTAATTTGTTATGCTTATTCTCTCGTTATGATAATTTCCCTAATTGTCATTTTGCTTAACAGAGGTTCGTGGTAGCCACAGCATTATTTTACAAATTACAAATACAAATAAAAAAAGAATCAAGGACATTTGCAATCTCACATGTTTAAGTGCAGAAGACAACACATTGCTGAATAATGCACATCGTTTAACTGATTTATTTCTTATTTCTAATTGGTGCTTTTCTCCGGGCTTGGAGAGTATTGGCGAGGTAGCTATGAATGGCCAATTACAAATCTTAACCGCCATCATTGGTTGCAGAGCTGTAGTTTTAAACGTAAATCCTTTACATCTTGGAGATCCTTGTTTAAAACAATCCGTGACATCAAGAGGTTCCACAAGGCGTGATCCTTTCACCACCCCTGTTCAGCCTGTATTTAGAACCGCTAGGTGAGATTCTCTGTAGTTCTGGAATTCTCTACGACCTGTATGCTGCTGACACCCAGATCTAGCTGAAGATCTCTTCTTCCCTTGACATTCCCCTTCTCTACAATACCTTGGCAAGAATCCAAATGGGGATGTCGACCCACCATTTCAAACTTAACCCTCCTAAAACAGAATTTGCATTAATCTTTTCTAAGAGATCCAACCTTTTGGTATACAAGTGGATGGAATTCTTCTCTGCCTTAGATTTCTAACAGCCCATATAGAGAATTCTAGTCTCTAGGCTTTATCCTCAACAGCTGGTTTAACTTTTCAGAGGCAAATGTCTGCTGTGGTCAAGAGCTCTTGGCCCGCCTAAGACCTCCCGGGCATAAAGCAGTACTGGAACAGAATTTAAAATCTGTAGTCCAGGTACTGGTTCTATCCAGGCTGGACTGTGGACTCCCAAAAGCGCATTTAGTCCCTCTCGGAACAGCTCTACATGCGGTGGCTCGTTCTGTAACAGGCCATAAAACATTTGACCACCTCACTCCTCTCCTGCTACGCTTCAGCGGATGCCTATTGGTTTGGAACCCCTTTCTTCAGCCCTACTATCATATCATGAGCAACCTTTGACCCTGCTTGCAGGGAGGTCGCTCCCCGCCCCTCCTTCCGCGCTACCGCCTTTACCGTTTCCTTGCTGCTTTGCTTCCCCGCCGCTGCGTCCCCTGTGGCCCCTCCCACCTCCCACCTCCTTCTCTCACCGCTCATTCCTTTTTTCCCTGCTGCTGCGTCCCCTGTGGCCCCTCCCACCTCCCACCTTGTTCTCACACCGTTTTCCTCTTTCCTTTTCCCTGCCGCTGCGTCCCCTGCGGCCCCTCCTGCCTCCCCTCTCGTTCTCTCACTGTTCTCCTCTTCCCTTTTCCCGCCGCTGCGTCCCCTGCGGCCCCACCCCCCAGCCCTCTCATAGGACAAGCCCTCCCGCCTCCCAGCTGCCACACCCACCCTCCCCTCCTCTTATGGCAGCCGTGGCGCGCTAGCAGGGAACAACCTTTGACCCTGCTTGCAGGTAGGTCGCTCCCCGCTCCTCCTTCCGCGCTACCGCCTTTACTGTTTCCTCGCTGCTTTGCTTCCCCGACGCTGCGTCCCCTACGGCCCCTCCCACCTCCTTCTCTCACCGCTCATTCCTTTTTTCCCTGCTGCTGCGTCCCCTGCGGCCCCTCCCGCCTCCCACCTCGTTCTCACACCGTTTTCCTCTTCCCTTTTCCCTGCCGCTGCGTCCCCTGCGGCCCCTCCCGCCTCCCCCCTCGTTCTCTCACTGTTCTCCTCTTCCCTTTTCCCGCCACTGCGTCCCCTGCGGCCCCACCCCCCCAGCCCTCTCATAGGACAAGCCCTTCCACCTCCCAGCTGCCACACCCACCCTCCCCTCCTCTTATGGCAGCCAAAGGCGCACCAAAGGCAAGCCCGTCTGTGCCTGTCCGCGCCTGGACCGCGCCACCCCCCCGGTCCGCAAGACCCCTGCACCCCCAGACGCCGCTACTTGGCCGACCAACTCAACGCCCTCAACCGTGGCCGCACCACAGCATGCTCCCAGTCCTCACCAATGAACACCCACAGACCCTTCGCATGCCGCACCTGCAGATTCACCTGCGACAGAACAACGAAACCGACAAAGACCGAAACTAACCACCACCACTGCATACTCCTCAACACCCGCTCCGCAGGCAAGCACGCCATTGAGCTCTGGGACCTGCTCGACTCCACCGCCCCAGACGTAGCCTTCCTGACCGAAACCTGGTGGAACGACTCCTCGGCGCTCGACATCGCAATAGCCATCCCGGACGGCTACAAGATCATCCGTAGGGACCACAAAAACAGAATCGGAGGAGGCATAGCCATCGCCCACAAATCCTCCCTCAAGGTCGACACCCACACCGACGACTCCCTCAAGACCGCCAAACACCTACACTTCCGCATCCACACCGACCCCAACACCACTCTCAGAGGAACGCTCATCTACAGACCCCCCGGACCACAAGCACCATTCAGCGAATCCCTCGCTGACCTCATCAACACCCACGCACTCACCTCAACGGATTACATCCTCCTCGGGGACCTAAATTTCCACCTGGAGAACAACAACGACACCAACTCCACTACTCTGATCGACAACCTCGCCAACCACGGCCTCAGACAACTCGTCAACACACCAACCCACATCGCCGGCCACGCGCTTGATCCCATCTTCTCCTCAAGCACCCACGTCACCTTCAACCATACCACCGTACTCCACTGGACCGACCACCATTGCATCCACTTCACCTACAAAAAACACACCGAGCACCATCGCACCCAACAACCACCCCGCCGATGCTGGAGCAAAATTACGGAAGACCAGCTCACCAACGCCCTCGTCCAGAACCCACCCCCCCGACTCCACCGACCCAGACACCGCAGCCAACAACCTCATCCTGTGGATCAACGACTGCGCCAACACCCTCGCTCCACTCAAAAAACACACCGACAATCAAGCCAGAAGAAAAGCCACCTGGTTCACCAACAAGCTCCTAAATTCCAAACGCAACTGTCAGAAGCTTAAAAAGGAATGGCTCCTCAAACGCACACCTGACAGCCTCACAGCCCCCAAGGACGCCACCCGCAAGCACCACCAACTCATCAGACAAGCCAAACGATCCCACTTCAAAGACCGCCTGGACAACAACGCACACGACAGCAAAGAGCTCTTCAGCGTTGTGAAAAAACTCTCCAACCCCAGCGCCAACATCAACGACATCCCTCCATCCCAAGAATCTGCAACGCACTGTCCACCGTCTTCCACCGGAAGATCATCGACATCCACAACAGTTTTGACGCCACTCCCACGCCAGACCTCACCCCCGAACACTCCACCTGTGCAAACCACCTGACCTCCTGGACCAACGTGAACGACAAAGAGACACGCAAGACCATGAACTCCATCCACTCAGGATCTCCGTCAGACCCCTGCCCCCACCACGTATACAACAAAGCCGACTCCACCATCGCCCCCCAACTACGGAAGGTCATCAACATCTCCTTCGAAACAGCGACATTCCCAGAAAAATGGAAACAAGCCGAAATCCGCGCCCTCCTCAAGAAGCCCAAAGCAGACCCAACGACCTCAAGAACTTCCGACCCATCTCCCTGCTCCCCTACCCAGCAAAGGTGATTGAAAAAATCGTCAACACACAACTAACCAGCCACCTCGAAGACAACGGCATCCTAGACCCCTCCCAGTCCGGCTTCAGACGAAACCACAGCACCGAAACCGCTCCCCTTCTCGGCGCCACAGACGACATCAGACGCCAAATGGACAACGGTGAAACATCAGCCCTCATCCTCCTGGACCTAACTGCCGCCTTCGACACAGTGTGCCACCGCACCCTGGAATCACGCCTCCATGAAACCGGAATTCAAGGAAAAGCCCTCGACTGGATCGTCTCATTCCTCTCTGGCAGAACCCAGAGAGTCCACCTCCCCCCCTTCCGCCCCGAAGCCACCGACATCATCTGCGGCGTCCCTTAGGGCTCAGCCCGACGCTGTTCAACATCTACATGGCCCCCCTCGCACAAGTGGCCCGACAACACAACCTCAACATTCTCACCTATGCCGACGACAACCAGCTCATCCTCTCACTCACCAAAGACCCGCGCACCGCCAAAATCAACCTCCACGAGGGAATGAAATCCATCGCCGAATGGATGAGAAACAGCCGTCTGAAACTGAACTCGGACAAGACGGAGGTCCTCATCCTCGGATCCACCCCCTCCACCTGGGACGACTCCTGGTGGCCCACCGCACTAGGAACCCCACCGACACCGACCGACCACGCTCGCAACCTGGGCTTCATCCTCGACTCCTCCCTCACCTTGCTAAACAGGTCAACGCAGTTTCCTCCTCCTGCTACAACACACTCTGCATGCTCCGCAGAATCTACAAATGAATCCCGACAGAAACAAGAAGAACAGTGACACAGGCCCTCGACAGCAGCAGGCTGGACTATGGCAAGGCACTCTACACAGGCATCCCAGCAAAAGACCTACTTCGCCTCCAACGCATCCAAAACGCCTCCGTCCGACTGATTTTCAACGTACCCTGCTGCAGCCACGTCTCCCACCACCTGAGAAACCTTCACTGGCTCCCCGTGGACAAAAGGATCACTTTCAAGCTTCTTACCCACGCTCCAGGACACCGGACCAGCCTACCTAAACAACAGACTCAGCTTCTACACCCCCACCCATCAGCTCCGCTCCTCTGGCCTCGCCCTCGCCGCCGTCCCCCGCATCCGAAGAAAGACCTCCGGTGGCAGATCCTTCTCAGACCTCGCCGCCAAAACCTGGAACACCCTCCCCACCAACCTGCGACAGACTCAAGACCTACTCACCTTCAGAAGACTCCTCAAGACCTGGCTCTTTGACCAGTCACACCTGCTCCCCCACCCCCCCCAGCGCCTTGAAACCCTCACGGGTACGTAGTGTGCTTTAGAAATCCATTGATTGATTGATGTCTAATAATCCTTAATCCAAATTTGAATGCACTTAGGCTAAGATTATGATCGCCCCTTTATTCAATAGACATCCTGGTTGCTTTAAAACTTTTTCATTCTTTGGTTTAAAAGTTTGTTATTCGCAATTGTTTGACCTTGCGTCTTATAAAGCGCTTTGATGCCTGGGCTTTTTAGCACTGTAAAAAACTGCAAATAAGTAAATCCAGATGTTCGGGAACTGATATTACCTTTAACTCCTCACCTCAGTCGTCTACAAATTCTGAGAATGTACCCCCCAAGTACACTTTTACATGCCAGTCTACTACCCATTTGCACAGCACTAAAGTGCATCAACAGTGCTAGTAAGTGCTAAGTACATTTTAAATACTTGACAGAGGACTAGTGCTCTAGTGTGGGTGGGCTCTCATTCCCTGTTTGGTAGCGACCTTGTCTATGTGATACCATGATTCTTGAAAAGCAGTGCTGTAGTGCAAATCATTTCCAAGGTTTGTGAGCAGTGCTTGGCCCCGAGAGCCGACAGCACATGCAGAGAGCTTCGTTGTGCTAGACCGGCTGCTCTACTTGAACGCATGGCCTCATTTAAGAAGGAATTGAGTGCTTGAATGTTCACCAGATCCGCGAACCTCGGGGTGCTATAGGATTGCAATATTACATCAGCATTGTTAAACTGTGTGAACACTGCTGGGACTGCTGGAGCGGTAGGCCATTGGCTTTTAGCAGTGCTAAACATATTTGACACCAGTCTCTAGCAACCAAGGAGGGAGATGCTCAGGATGTCCTTGTATTGACTGTAGTTTATGTGTATTGTCTAGCTGTGTGTTCACTAAAGTACTTCATGGAGGCAGCTATTGTGTGTTATTGTTGCGCTCTAGTGAGTCATAAGTGCATGGCCCACACCCCATCCCTCATTCCTTTTCAACCTAAATGTGGGCTCGTATGATCGCACGCCAAATGTAACAAAAGCCAACAGTAGGGACAAGATGCTTAGTGGATTAACACTTGCTGCTGATATTTGCAGTGAGTAGAAGGTCACTAGTCTTAATTCTGGTAAAACAGACCATCTTCCATCCTTCTGAGGTTAGTAGAGTGAGTAGCAATAAAATAGCATCTGTAATTTATAGCACTTAGAAATAGCAGATGTGTGGTATAAAATACTATAGGGAAAACAAGTTATTAGTAAGAACCCATGGAAAATTTTGCAAGGCCAATGAATCATTACCCAAATGTACTATATAGTCTGTAAGGGTTTTTTCAGGTTTCCCCCACTTTTTTGCTACCATTTGGATTATTAGCTGCTGGTTTCCGACTCTGAGAGTGCACCGAGGTCTGCTAATCAGACCTCTGTGCCAGTGTTTTAACCCTATACAAATTGCATGTTGAATTTGATACACTCAATTGGTAAGGCCTGACTCACTTATAAATCCTTAGTATCTGGTACCCAGGGCATTAAAGACAGAGTGGCCACTCAGGGCTGCAGCACTATTTGGGCCACCCTTCGTGTGACAAGATACAAAATGGCTCCCAGCCTTTCATTACAGACTGGAAGGACAGTATTTTCTCTGGCAATTCGACTTTGCCATTTAAAACTATGGCAAAGCCACTCTGTCCCTTAACATTATGGGGGTCATTACAACCCTGGTGGACAGTGTTAAAGCGGCGGTAAGACCGCCAACAGGCCGGCAGAAAATTTTTGGGAATTACGACCGTGGCGGAAACCACCAACTAAGACAGCCAGTTTAACACTCAGACCGTCACGGTGGTACAAATAAACAGGTTGGCGGTCACCGCCAACAGACAGGCGGAGGACAATGTACCGCCCACACTATTATGACAGGCCAATCTGCCACCTTTTCAGGGGCGGATTCACCGCAGATAAGAACACGGCGGAAACAGGAATTTCAAAGGGAAAACGCTCACCTCTACACACTCCACAAGGAAGGAGGACACCATGGACCCGGAACTCCAAATTCTCCCTGCGATAGTCTTCCTGCTCCTGTACCAGGAGCACCAACGCCGGCGGCGAAGACCACGGTGAGTACTGCACCTACGACACAGGGAAGGGGGGAGGCAAAAAACATGGACACACACACACAACACCCCTACACCCACCCCCAACCTCACCCACTACAACACACACACTAATACATATTTATACATTATAGTTACACCCCCCAGCCCCCCCCGGAAGAATGCAAAGACAAAAGGAAATTAGTGTAACCATTGTAATATATCAAAATTCAGGAAGCAAAAATATACATATATACACTATTAACAAAATATACACCAAGATTATTAGTCCAGGTATTGCACCATTCATAGACCATGGACCACTGGGCCCAAAATGCATGGGCAAGGCCCACACACGATACCAGATCAAAACAGAGAGAACACTGCAGGGGCATCAGATAGAAATACAACAGGCACCTCAGGGGGAAGGGAAGGGGGGGGACCTCAGCCGGATGAGTGCATGACACCAGATCCACAAGGGGGCTCAATGCCCACTGTTCAATCCTGGGGAGTGCAAAGCCACAGTCTCTCAAGTCTCTACAGTGGGTGGTTTGCCCACTGTTCAATCCTGGGGAGTGCAAAGCCACAGTCTCTCAAGTCTCTACAGTGGGTGGGTTGCCCGCTGTTCAATCCTGGGGAGTGCAAAGCCACAGTCTCTCAAGTCTCTACAGTGGGTGGTTTGCCCACTGTTCAATCCTGGGGAGTGCAAAGCCACAGTCTCTACAGTGGGTGGGTTGCCCACTGTTCAATCCTGGGGAGTGCAAAGCCACAGTCTCTCAAGTGGATAACATTCTCCACTGGTTTCTGGAGGGGGCTTTGTGCCCAGAGTGCTTCATCCTGCCAAGGACTGATGTAGTGGATGTCTTTCTCCACTGGTTCTGGAGGGGGACTGGTGCCCAGAGTGCATCACTCACCCCGTGACGGTCCCTATTGCGTCAGTGCCCCTGCCACTCATGGGCTAGCGGTGCTTGAGTTGGCGGTCCTTGCCCTGTTCAGCGGTCCTTGAGTTGGTGGTACTTGCCCTGTTCAGCGGTGCTTGCCCTGTGCAGCGGTGCTTGAGCTGGCGGTCCTTGCCCTGTTCAGCGGTGCTTGCCCTGTGCAGCGGTGCTTGAGTTGGCGGTCCTTGCCCTGTTCAGCGGTGCTTGCCCTGTGCAGCGGTGCTTGAGTTGGCGGTCCTTGCCCTGTTCAGCGGTGCTTGCCCTGTGCAGCGGTGCTTGAGTTGGCGGTCCTTCATTGCCCAGCTGGGCTGGGGCTGGCGGTCCTTCATTGGTCAGCTGGGCTGTGGCTGGCGGGGTTCTCCTGGGCAGGTGGGCTTTGGCTGGCGGGCCCTCCTGGACATCTGGGCTGTGGCTGGCGGGGCCCTCCTGGGCAGCGATGATGGGGCTGGCGGTGGCCTCCTTGGCAGCGATGATGGGGCTGGCGGTGGCCTCCTGGGCAGCGATGATGGGGCTGGCGGTGGCCTCCTGGGCAGCGACGATGGGGCTGGTGGTGGCCTCCTGGGCAGCGATGATGGGGCTGGCGGGCCCTCCTGGGCAGCGGGGATGATGGCGGGCTTCTCCGCCGTGCTGCTCCTCCCAGACTTGCCGGGTTTCTTGTGGCCCTTCCCCACCTTGGGAGGAGTCACAGCTGAGTCCACACTCCCACCGGGTCCCCTGGGAGCGGCTTGGGTGGCTGGAGTCTTCCCCCTCTCCCGCCGGGCACTGACCAACTTCTGGTGCTTCACGGGGGGGACTGGCTGTGTTGTGGCTCCGCGACACACTGGCTGTCCTGGTGGCCGGTGCACTCCACATACCTGTGACAACAGGCACCACTGGTCCCAGAGATTTTGTGGCTGAGGTGCTAGTTCGGGACCTATGAGTTGGACGGGGGGGTAATAGGTTAAGGGTGGACAGGAAAAGTTGTTTGGACACACTGGGACGGGTAGCTGGTGGGGGTTTGGGAGTGGAGGAAGAGGTGGTGGTTGTAGGAGGTGTACGTTTTGTGGCTTTGGGTGCAGGTGCATGCGCTGGAGGCTGTGGTGAGGTGGATGTCTGTTGGGTGGGTGTGTGCCTGCGTTTGTGTATCTTCGGAGGGGGCGTCACAGACACACTGGGAGAGGACACAGGGGACGTGTGAATGGTAGTGGGGGTGGTGACTGCACCTGAGCGGGGTGTGGTGGTGGGTGTGCTGGTGCGGGACATAGTGGCTGTAGAGGTAGTGCATGCAGGTGTGAGTGTAGACAAGACTGGGAGGGAGGAGGGAGACGACGAGGAGGGGGACACAGTGGAGGCTGTAGATGTTGGTGTGTCTGGATGTCTGTGATGCTTGCGTGAGTGCCTGTGGGATGTGTGGTGCTTATGTTTGCCTGAGCTTCCCTTGTGTGGTGAGGTGTGTGCAGGCTGGTCTGATGGTGTGCTTGGGATAGGCAGAGGTACAGGGGATTGGGTCTGGGTGGAGGAAGTTGGAGGGGGGAGGTTAGACACAGGGACAATGGCTGCCATCAGTGCTGAGGCCAGAGTTTTAAATGATCGGTGAAGGGCCGCCTGACCAGAATGAATGCCCTCCAGGAATGCATTAGTTTGTTGTAACTGCCTTTCTACACCCTGGATGGCATTCAAAATGGTAGACTGCCCAACAGTGAGTGACCTGAGGAGGTCAATGGCCTCCTCACTGAGGGCAGCAGGGGTGACTGGGGCAGGCCTGAGGTGCCTGGGGCAAAGGTGATGCCCACCCTCCTGGGTGAGCGGGCACGGGGCGAAGGCTGAGGGGCTGCTGGGAGGGCGGTGCTGGTGGGGGGGTGGCGGCTGTAGCTGTAGAAGTGGGGGGCACAGATGTTGCCGCCACCACAAGGGAGCTCCCATCGGAGGACGAGTCCGTGTCGCTTGTTTCAGCTCCTGTCCCCGCCGTGGTGCTCCCCTCACCCTCCGTCCCACTGGTGTATTCTGAGTCCGTAGTGTGGCCCTCCGTGGCCATGTGGGATGCAGCTCCCTCGTGCTCCGGTGCCACTGCTCCTCCGCCTGATGATGCTAATGCACACAAGAACAGGGAGACCTCAAAAAAAGGGGGGAACAGAAGAAAGACATGTTGAGTGCATGGATTACCGCTACCGTTGGCGGACAAGACAGACACAGAAGCCCCCTGCACTACGTCGCGCTGTTGGGCTCTACAGTGCAATTCCTGGGAAATGGCCTACAATGATATGGACAACATCTGCACACATAGATGACACAGGTGCATGAATAGCTGTACTTGGCACTCTACAGAGGTGGGGTGGGGGCCCACAGGGCCATGCCTTATGGAGGGGCCTAGCCTACGGATCTCGCCCTGGCCTAGGGAAACCCACAGCCCTCCTCCCCCACCCAGACCCCTCCACTGCGCGCAAAGTCAGCTGAATGATAGTGTACTCACCCCCTTGTGTCTGCTGTGATACCCTCAAGCGCCCATCCAACTCCGGGTAGGCCACCGCCAGGATCCTGAACATCAGGGGGGTCATGGTTTGACGGGCACCCCTCCCACGTTGGGAAGCCATCCCCAGCTGAGCCTCCGCCGTCTTCTTGATCCAGAGGCGAATGTCCTCCCATCTCTTCCGGCAGTGGGTGCTCCGTCTGTGGTGGACCCCCAGGGTCCGGACGTCCTTGGCGATGGCATGCCAAATATCTTTCTTCTGGTGGGCGCTGACCTACATGAAATGTAGAGGGTACGAAGAGAAGTAATTACCAAATGTGCCATCAAAGTGAGTGGCCCCCATCCCTACCCTTGTCATGTGGCACATGCACCCACCGTCTTCCATGCACGCATAACTCTGCCCCCTTCCTTCTTACAACCAGCCCTCTCCACACAGGCATAGCCCATACAACATGCTCCCTGTGAACTTACCTGTTGGTCTGAAGGACCGTAGAGTAGCGTGTACTGGGGGAGGACCCCATTGACGAGCTTCTCCACCTCCGATGTGAAGGCAGGGGCCCTTTCCCCAGACGCACGAGCCATTGTCTCTTCCAGACCGTAGTCACAGCAGCACTTGCAGTGTAGGTCCTCTCCTGTCGAAGATCAGGTATCGACTGATTGAAGTGATAGAAAATGGCGGTCACGTCCGCGGCGGTGAGTACCATCATTGGCTCCTGGGACCCATAGGGTCCAATGTTAACCAATGCAGCATTGCACCGCAGTCTTTGACCGCCTACTGCGACGGTGTACAATGCCAGCGCAGTTACCTCACATCCCATTGTCCCACTTTACAGGTCAGGCAGCCGCCATTTCAGGGGCCCACATGGCCTAATTACCAACTGTGTCACACATACCTAGGCCTAGTCTCAACAAACATACAGGCCAGATTTTGTGTATGAATGGTGTTCTGTGTAGACTGTGGGTACATACCTCTGAGTTGTTTGACTCTGTGCTCGCTGTTGTCCTTCATAGGCACCGTCCGCTGGGACATGTGAGGAGATGGCGGAATCTTCCGGTGTACCAACCGCTGGTGGACCTGTCGACAATAGAGGAAAGAAATTTGATTATCACCTACAGGTTTGACCGTGCCACAATCCAGGAACTGTGTACCCAGTTGGAGCCAGACCTGGTCTCAGCAATCCGCCATCCCACAGGAATCCCCCCTCAAGTGCAGGTGCTATCAGTGCTCCATTTCCTTGTTAGTGGGTCATTTCAAACAACTGTGGCCATGGCATCAGGGATGTCCCAGCCTATGTTTTCCAACGTATTGTCCAGAGTGTTGTCTGCCCTGCTGAAACACATGCGGAGCTACATCGTTTTCCCTCAGGTGGAGGATTTGCCTACAGTGAAAGGTCACTTCTATGCCCTTGGACATATCCCCAACATCATAGGTGCCATTGATGGGACCCATGTGGCTTTGGTCCCCCCCACAGGAGTGAACAGGTGTACAGGAACCGGAAGAGTTATCATTCCATGAATGTACAGATGGTATGTTTGGCAGACCAGTACATCTCCCATGTGAATGCTATGTTCCCTGGCTCAGTGCATGACGCCTCCATCCTGCGGAATAGCAGCATCCCTTATGTGATGGGTCAACTCCAGAGGCACCGTGTGTGGCTATTAGGTGACTCTGGTTAACCCAACCTGTCATGGCTACTGACCCCAGTGAGGAATCCCAGGACAAGGGCAGAGGAACGCTACAATGAGGCCCATGGGCGAACTAGGAGGGTGATCGAGGAGACCTTCGGCCTCCTGAAGGCCAGGTTCAGGTGTCTGCATATGACAGGTGGATCCCTTTTCTACTCACCAAAGAAGGTGTGCCAGATCATCGTGGCCTGCTGTATGCTTCACAACTTGGCTTTGCGATGACAGGTGCCTTTTCTGCAGGAGGATGGTCCAGATGGCGGTGTTGTGGCAGCTGTGGAGCCTGTGGACAGTGATGAGGAGGAAGCAGAGGAAGAAGACATGCAGAACAGGGACTCAGTCATCCAGCAATATTTCCAGTGAAACACAGGTGAGAATACATTCCTGCCTACTACATGTACTTTTACACTTCTACCTCTATCCTGTCTGTCGATTTCACCCAGTGTATGGTCACTGAGTTTTCACTTTCCCTTACGATTTCACAGATGTGGTTCCCATCTGCTTTGTTTCCTCATGGACTAGAGCTGTGTGACATAGGTATGTTGACATTACATTTGAAAGTGCATTTTGTCACTGTAATTGCTAATACACTATTTCGAAATCACAGACAGACTCCAGATTGTTTTGTGCTTTAAGTGTGTTTATTTAAGTGCTCAATATTGGAGGGGGTAGTAAAATGGTCAGGGGTGATGGTGGAGGAATGTCCATGGCAGAGTCCAGTCTATTAGTCTCACGGGTGCATTGCCCATATGGGCAGAGGAAGTGGAGCTGGGGCAGTTTCAATATGGACAGGGTGACAAAGTGGGACAGTGGGATGACAATCAGGGTGGTCTAATTTCTTGGCGGGGGTCTTAGCATTGTGCTCTGTCTTGTTCCTGGATCTCAGGGACCATTTGCGGGGTGGTTCTCCGTCTGCAGGGGGTGGGGTGCTGGTGTGGTGGTCCTGTGGCGGGGCGTCCTGTCCACTAGCGCCGGTGGAGGTGGTGGGCAGTTCATCGTCCATGCTAGTGTCAGGGGCCCCTTGGAGTGCCACAGTGTCCCTCCTGGTGTTGAGTACTTCCTTCAGCACCCCTACGATGGTGCCCAGGGTGGAGCTGATGGTTCTGAGTTCCTCCCTGAACCCCAAATACTGTTCCTCCTGCATGCGCTGGGTCTCCTGAAACTTTGCCAGTACCGTTACCATCGTCTCCTGGGAGTGGTGGTATGCTCCCATGATGGAGGAGAGGGCCTCGTGGAGAGTGGGTTCCCTTGGCCTGTCCGCACCCTGTCGCACAGCAGCCCTCCCAGTTCCCCTGTGTTCCTGGGCCTCCGTCCCCTGGACTGTGTGCCCACTGCCACTGCCCCTAGGTCCCTGTTGTTGTTGGGGTGGTGGGTTATCCTGGGTTCCCTGTAGTGGTGGACACACAGCTGATTGACGTGTCCTAGGGACGGAGGTATGGGCCCGCTGGGTGGGTGCTGTGCTGGTGTTTCCAGAGGGGGGAAGGTTTGTGGTGGCCTGTGCCTGTGTGAGGGGAACCGACTGTCCCGAGGCCCACGATGGTCCGAGCTGGTCATCTAGATCCAGGTGGACAGAGGTGCTGTCATCACTGTGGGCCTCTTCTGTTGGTGGAGTGGACATGTCTGGACCCTCCTGTCGGGTGACGTTGGGTAGTGGTCCTGCAGGGGTTGAAAGGCATGATTATTGCATCTGTGTGTGTCATGGTGTGCAATGGGTGGGTGACCGTGTACCCCAGTGCTGGCATTCCTGTGTGGGAGCTTGTGTGATGATGGTTTAGGGGGGTGTATGGGTATGTGCAGTGGGCATGCTTTGGTTATGGGTGTCCATGCGTTGTTGTTGCATGCTGGGCTTGGTGTTGGGATGTGTGGTTTGTGATATTGGTACATTTGTGAGGAGTTGGAGTGATAGGGGTGGGGGCGAGGGTGGGGGTATGTGATAGCATGCTGGTAGGCTGGGGGATGTAATAGTTAAGATTTGACTTACCAGAGTCCATTCCTCCACCGACTCCTGCAAAGCCCTCAGGATGCAGAATCGCCAAGACCTGCTCCTCCCATGTTGTTAGTTGTGGGGGAGGTGGTGGGGGTCCGCCCCCAGTCCGCTGAACCGCCAGGTGTTGTCTTGAGACCACGGAACGCACCTTCCCCCGTAGGCCGTTCCACCTCTTCCTGATGTCCTCCCGATTTCTTGGGTGTTGTCCCACTGCGTTGACCCTGTCGACTATTCTTCGCCATAGCTTCATCTTCCTTGCAATTGAGGTGTGCTGCACCTGTGATCCAAATAGCTGTGGCTCTACCCGGACGATTTCCTCCCCCCAAGACCCTGAGCTCCTCCTCTGAGAACCTGGGGTGCCTTTGCCGTGCCATGGGGTGGTGTAGGTGATGTGTGGGGTGGTGTGTGTGGTGATAAGTTTGGTGATATGTAGTGGTGTGTAGTGTGAGGTGCGTGGAAGTTTTGTGGGTGATGGTGTTGTGTGCCTGTGGATGCTAGTTTGTTGATGGTGGTGTCTCTCTCTGGCCTTCTCTGTAATTGTGGTCATAGGGGTTTGTGGGTGATGTGGGTGTGTGTTTTATATTGTATTGGGTGTGTGGGAGTGGTGTGGGTATGTGTAACAGGTGTGTGTATTTCGAATTGTCCAATGTGGCTGTGTTTTGTATATGTGTGTGTATTTTGAGCGCAGTGGTGTGTACCGCCAATGGAATACTGCGGTTGAAAGACTGCTGCGTGGATTCATGTGTCGTGATAGTGTGGGCGTATTTCTGTTGGCGTGACGGTGGAGGTTTTGTTTCGCCAGTTTATCACTGACCTTTGGTGTGGCAGACTTGTGTGGGTGTCTGAATTTTGTCGGATTCTGAGATGTGGGTCATAATAGCTGTGGCGGAATTCCGCGGCCGTGGCGGTGTGTTGGCGGTCTTCTGCACGGCGGTAAGCGGCTTTTACCGCCAATGTTGTAATGACCACCTATATATGTCTGTTCTGTATGCCTGGCTTGCGGAAGAGTTGATTTCCAGCTCCAGTCCGAAGCAAAGACTCCAAGGGTCAGTTGGCTGGCCACCCAGAATGACACTGGGGACATTAAAGATGGAAGAGCCCAATTCTGATCTCTGGTAGCCACAGCAGAAATGTTAATGCTACCGGACACTCCAAAGGATAGTTCGGGATAGCCAAAAGGTGCATCCGTGTCTGCTGGACTTGTGAGTGCTGGTTGTGACCGGATTCATCACATAAGGCGGGCATCAGCCTCCACCAAAGATTTGCACCATGACTGCTGTGTTGTAAAATTGTAAGGTCTGCATCCACAGTCCTTGGAACCCTGCACAGAGGATTTTGTGGGACCCCAAGATCCTTGGATAGAGTCACCTCCACTCACCTGTGGACCGAGGACTCAACCTGACTTCCCCCCATGGACCACACAGCATCAGGAGCATCCTTGAGCATCTTTCACCCTACTTCCCTCAGCATCAGGACTACTCCTTTGTCATCTATGGCAGTCATCCTGTAAAGTTTGGATCTTGCTTTAAAAATGCTCTGGTGACCTGGTAACTTGATCGAACAAACTGTTTCAAACTTTTCAAAAGTTTCCAAACTTTTTGTTGGCCAATGCTTGTTTGCGGTTGATTTAAAAGTTCTTTATTGTGTCTAAAATCTGTACCTCTGGAACCCTCTGGTTAATTTTGCTGATTAATGTCTCTAAAATTTCATAAAAATAAACTCTAATCTTATAAATTGGTGTCTTGTTCCTTTTGTGTCATGTGACCTTCTTATTTAGTTGTTTGGTGTTGTTATATGCATTACAAAGCCTTGCTGCTCTCAGCCACAGCTACCCAGGGATGAGCTTAAGGCTCAGTAAATGTACCTGATTGCACCCAAGAAGGTATTTGTGAGTGCACTGCACAATGGGAATACCCAGCCCCATGACATAGTACACCAAAATCCTCACATAGTCACTCCCCCCAATTCCTGCTCCTGTCAATGTTCTTCTGTTTCTGTTGGATGATAAGTTGTGCTTTTCTTCATTTCTTTTTTCCCAGTTTGGTTGCTTCTTGTCTCTTGTCACAACCATATATTGTTATTGCCTTTACTTGTGTGGTGCAGGTACTCACAGCTACGAGTGGTATTTTTTGTCCCCGTTCCGTTTGCTTGCACTCTCCCCGCCAATGTGCTGATCTGCGGCTGTGATGAAATCGGAGTTCTGGTGAGCAGACCACATGGATGCATCCTTGCTGGTGGGTAATTAGATGTACATGGGTCGGGGTACAGGATTGTTCCATTTCTCGCAAGACAAAGTTTGGTTGCAGAGGAAATGGCTAAAACAGGAAAAGGACACAGCTCTAGCGCGGTCTCTCAGTGCAGTAAGTATGGCAATGAGAAAAGCTGCTAATAATTAGCACAGTGTGCAGGCTGCTCCAGATTATGGTGCTGGGAGGTTTTGTACATTTCCAAGGTGGACCTTCAGTATCCTATCAAAGATGCAGGGGATTCTGCATTTGCAGAACCCCAAGCCAAGAAAGCAAAATTAGATGATGAAAAAGAGCTGGATAGTGACCCGAGAGGTAGATTTATTCAGGCATCCTAATTGGAAGACATCCTAAAACACATCATGGAAATGCTGAGTTTTGAGGAGAAAGCCCAGAATGAAGAGGAATTTTACACACAGTAGGACACCTCTGATGATAATAATACTCTGCCACTCCACGGTGTGAATATGAAGTTGATTCTTAAAGAGTGGAAGGGCAGTGATAAAGCGGCCCTACCTAAGTTTTCAACCAAAGATATATCCTTGATGATTTCAAAGACAGTTTCCCTCAAATTTCTAAAGTCGACACAATATTGGCTTCTATGGCTTCCACATCTTCACTGGCTTCTGAATATGCTATATTATCAAATGGAACAGATAAGAAAGTGGAAGCATTTCTGAAACAATGTTATAATGCATCTAATTATGCCAATTGAACCACTACTCATGAAGCTTATGCAACCATAGTTTTATTGAAAGATTTTTACACCCTTTCTGAATGCTTACAAGCAAAGGAGGACCCTACTGACCTATAGACCAATGTGGAAATATTGGCTTGATTCTTGTCTGAATCTCCCTTTGACAGTCTTTGGGCTTCCACTTCAGTAGCAGGAGCATCATTGTTGTGGTTAAAGTTGTAGAAACTACAGTCCAGACAACGAGCTTTGCTCTATAAGTTGCCTTTTTTAGGCTAGTAGTTATTTGGTCCCTGATTTGATGAACTGGTTCAAAAAGCTGGGATGTAAAGAAAATGTTAAGACTGTTCATGAATCTGCAATATAAGAAATCTTCTTTCCAAAGAAGGCAGCATTTACTTCTCAAGATAAGAAACCCTTTCAAGGACAGGCCCATTGTCGGAGGGCTGCATTCTACATTAAAACCTTATCCAACACCTCTGGAAATCTAGACTCCAGTAATTAAAAATGACTATATGATAGTAGGGGGAAGACTGAAGCTGTAACTGATTCCTGGGTCCTCGCAGTAGTCCAACATGGCTATTGGATCAAGTTTTAGGAACTTTCCAGCACAGTCTTCAAGAGTACTCCTTTACCACGAGACAATGTAAAGCGGTTGGCACTAATGACGGAGGTTCAAGCTCTCCTGGACAAAGGGCTCTTTGGTATCAGTCCCAGGAAGATAATATTTTATTCTGTACTGTCTTTAGTCCTGAAACCATTTGGAAGATATCATCCAGTCCTAGATCTCAAAGCCCTGAATATTTTTGTGTCATGAGTGATGTAATATGTGAGGTCATAAGCAGTGCATTAAGGGACTGCTCAGGTAGCTCAGGTAACTATAACTGCTGAATTTCTACGGTTTTGTATGAGTAAATTCAGAAACTAACTATAACCTCTATGTATCCTGTGGGTTTTTCAGTGAATTGCTAAGGTTTTTTTAATTCTATTTCCTAACTATAACGTCCCTGTAACCTTTGTTTCTTTCAGTGAATTTCTGTTTTTTTTTTACCTATAGTAATTTGAATCACTGTACATTAACCGAACAATCGCAGCACATGGCCAACCCCCTAAAAGCACCCAACCGTGCACATCCTTCACTCATGCACAGGGGAGGTTGTCTGCAAGACCTGGGCTGCAGCCAGACCCTGCGGCCAACATTCCCCAACCACCCAGACCAACGCTGTGCACAGCCCTTTCATCATGTGTGGCAGGAGTTAGCTGCAGCTTCTCTGGGTGTGAGAATAGGTGTGAGATGGTGTATCTGGGGGTGAGAGTGACTGTCAGATTCTGTCTGGGTGTGAGAGTGCGTACATCAGTGTTTTAGTGGGTGCATCAGTCTGTGTGCAGGTCTGTGAGCGGATGCATGAGGGTGTAAGTGGGTCTGTGAGTGGGTGCACGAGTATCTGAGTGGGTCAGTGAGTGGATGCGTAAGTGTCTAAGTGGGTGTGTGAGAGGGAGGAATTGAACGACAGACAGAAAGAGAGAAAGAAAGTGAGAGAGAAAGAGAGTGTATTAGGCTTTAATATCTCATATACTTAGAATTAGATATTTTTGTTAGATTTAACAAAAATAAAGTATTTCATATATTTAAAAAAAGTACAATTTTAACTTTAAAAAAATGGAAATGAGTCCAGCTGGAGTCGAATCCCCAAAGCTCAGTGTGAAGGTCTGTGACCTTCACAAGAAGCTATGAGGGTTTTCTTTTCTTTTCTTTTTTTTCAGCCCTTTCTGGGCTTTGTATTAAAAACAAAATAGGGACTGCATGGGGAGCACTCAAGGGCCCTCACGCAGTCCCTACTTTTTTATTTTATTTTTTAAAATATTATTTTTTATAATAAAGCCCTTTATGGGCTATGGAGACCGTTAAGGAGCCCTCAAGGGCTCCCCTGTGGTCGCAACGTTTTTTTCAACTCTATTTTTTTTAATACAAAGCCCTTACGGGATACCTGGCACTGTGGGGGAAGCCTTGTGCCATTGTTTCAGCAAGCACGGAGCTGCTTTGACAGCAGGTCCGTGATTGCTTAAGCATTTCATCTCTTTCCTCTGCACACCTGCAGAGGACAGAGATGAAACTTCGGATTTTGACAGTAGGACCTGCTTTAAAGGTCTCGCTGTCAAAACCTGAAGTAATTGCTATGGTTTGGCTTGGCTGCAGCCAAGCCACAGCAAACAGCTATGTCCCGGGGTGGGCACCCCAGGACATAGCTGGAGCTGGCCCATTATCCCAATTAGAAGTCCTCCACTTTCCTCCCTCCCCTATTGCACCTCCATGTGTGCTTATTGATTTGGTAATACAACGGGATGGGGGAGGGACTATATAGGGCCTTCAGGTAATTAAAATAGAAGGCAGATGGTTCACTACATTCTTTCTTTTAAATTGTAGGTATTTAGGGAAAGCGTCTGAATGGAATGGGTTGTCGTATAGTCTAGGTGCCTCGTTTTTTAGGACTGCTATGAGGAGGATTCCTACTCAGGGTAATGAATATTACCAATAAACAAATGGTTCATTATTCAGTGCAGAGTTAAAGATCGCAGCCTAATTGAACAAGCATTGGCTATCCAATAGGTCGCGCATAGGTAAGAGCTATTGGCTTTGCCAATTACTTTTAGCCATGTTGTAGAGCAGCGTGGTAACTGTGCAGCATGACTAAGAGGTTAAAAAAAGCTGTATAAAAGTTTTTAAAAAAGCGAGATGATGCAGGAAGGTAAATAGCTTTATTTAATATTAACTTTTAGTCATGCTGCACAGCAGTTACTCTTCTATGCAATATGTAATCTGGACCATTGGGTGTGGGATGTGTGTGTCAGGTGTTTGTTAATGATTAAAACATTATGCCCTGCACTCTCGTAGTCAAGCGTACACTGGCTACTGCGGCCATTTTAATAAAATATTCACCCGGGCAACAAAAAAAATAAACGTTAATTACATGTAAAAGTCACATCAATGTATTGAATCTTTACTTCAATCTTTTCCGATATAATGATATTTATATAAAAATTCCCATTGTTGAGATCAAGGACACGTGTTGTGGAAACCTTAATAAAAAAAAAATTGAAATAAGAAAAAGAAATCCCATCGTATTTTTTCACAGTTTTTAGGATTCCAAAATTTTAATAAATGAGAAGTAGCAAATGTAGAAATGCAGTTTAATTTGGAGTTTACCGTCTACCTCAGAGCATTAACTAAAACACTCTCTTATGCAAGTGCTAACAAGACCTTTTGTCACCATTTTCTCTCTCTGAAGTAGCCGGAGTTCCACACCGGGGTTAGCACAATACAGTTTGCTTCCAAAAGCTGCGATCCGATTCGCCGTTTCGGATTCGAACCTATAACTGGTATGACCCAGGACATATTGCTCTAATTCAAACTCTCGGAACTAACAGTGGCTGGGATTTTTTTTTTTAGTTTTATATAGCGCAAACTCGACCCAAAAGGTATTGGAGCGCTTTACATGAGCACCAGTTACATTATACAAGGACCCCTTCATTCTTTGGTAGGCAGGAGGAGATTAAGTTGTGTGCCCAGAATCACAGGATGGTGAGCCAACGCTGAGACTTGACCCTGGTTATCCAGCTCCAAAGTGAGCACTTCTGGCCATTATGCCACATTGATTGGGCAATTGGTAAAGCAGTGTAAGAGAGGGAGCAGTCATGATCTCTGCAGTATTTTCTGTGACGCTGCTGTTCCTTTGCCACCGATTTCTATAGGGTAGAGAGTTGGTATCTTTTACATCGTTGTTGTCATCTAAATTTATAGTTATCATCTGAACCATGGGTGAAGGCTGGGAGAAGTACCCTAATCCAGTGACTAAACACGTTGTTGCCCTTTTAATTTTTAACATGCAAGTGGCACGCACAGCGCTTCACTCTTGCAACAATTGGCTGTCTGAGAGTTAAATTACTATTTGCAATTTTAGGTATTTATGGTTTAATTACATTAAATCATTTTGGGTTGTATTTTTATTGGACAATCAGAATGAAACAGTTAAGTGGAAACAGAGATAGTAGCAAATGCTAATGTGATTTATTCTTCTTGGGCTCGCACCGTCATTTATTTCAAGGTAATGCCAGTGTAAATCCCTGGATTCTCTGTACTAGTGGTTAAAATCCCAGGCCGGTTATAAATGATCATGCTTGACACAGGGACAGTTGGCAGGCTGCTGTTGGGACCATCTAATTTAATTTGAGAGCAGGCATATATATGTGCAGTGTTCAGAGCCGTGTCTTAGGTTTTGTGGGGCCCCAGGCAGAATAGGAACATGCGAGGCACCTGTAGGATGTAACATCACAGGAAGTGACATCATAGGAAGGGATATCATTTGAACATTAATGTTCTAGAATTGTAGAACAGTTTCGCAAGAAGCTACCTACCTGCTGTGGTTATCACAAAAATGGCTAAAAATGTAAATAACAATCCTAATTAAAATCATATATTTTTTTTAAGTTGTATTACGTGGAAATACATAACATGAATCAAACTGGCTGAAAAAGCTAGGCCTAGGTCTCTCCAAAACTGATATGATTGCTACAATGTTCACTAATTGTTTTGTCACTAGGGCATGATTAAAATTCCAAGTCAAATTGTCCCAGAACTATACAGCAGGACTTCAAGTGACTCCTGAGTCCTCCTTTATGCTAGTTAAGTTAAAGAGAAGGTATTTGGGTTTCAGCAGGCACATGGGGAATCAACACAAACAGCTTCATGCTAGATAGGGAACGTGAGCTGCAAGAAATGGCAGCAAACCGAATATAAGAAGAGGAGGTGACATAAATGTCATATAAATGTCGGTGGCTAATATACTTACTGGCAGGCAGAAGCACCAAAGTCTGCCCCAAGCTTGCTCACAGAGCACTTAAACATAGCAATTACTTTCAAACTCCATTTTTAAAAGATGAAAAGAACTGGTATAACTGAAAGATATATATAACGGATAGCTCAAAGAGAAAACAGTTTGTGACCTGGGACAAAAAGACTGCCAAAGCTATAGTGGGAGCCAGTGACTAAAGCAATACATTAAAGCAACAAAACAAAAAAGAGCCTACTAAAGTAGACTTTATATAGTTTACAGCTAAATGGAAAGGAAATGTAGCAATGTGGACTAGACAGGTTGGGGGAGGTTGTGTGTGACTTGCAGACTAGAACTAAAGTAATACCAGCGACTTACAGAGTAAAAAGACTTATGTGCCATGTCCGTAATATTTGAGAAAACACTTGCCAAACACAACAGGCCATAACCATGCCACATGACTCATATTTAGCCTTAGACGTAATAACAACATTGTGCCTGCCCTCAGGTAAAATCATGGGATCTTGGTTAAATAGAAAATCAAATGCAAACCATTTCTATTACCCACAAGTCAATCCAGTCACTGTCCAGGTACCTAACTAAACACTCCTGGTCTTCCAGCCTCCAATGAAAGGTCTCTCTTCCTGAACCTACTGGGTACCTACTTGCAGAGGCTTAGTATTTGGCAGATCACTTAGTATGCAATTATGTACTCTGTGGAATGTCCCCCTTGCTTCTCAGCTGCTCTCTGTAACCAGAGCCCCATGTCCTGTACACTGCTCCTTCTTCCCCTCACCTCCCACAGGAGGCCAATTCTAACTATGTTTCTGAAAAGTAGCCACTTCCCCAGGCCTCGCATTCACTCCTTGAGGTACGGGATTATTTGTTGTGCGAAGAAGTGCATATCATACTGTGCTTGCCCAGACCGGCTCTGCACATGACAATGAGCCAGCATCTTTGTGAGCACAGTCAAACTGACTCTGTGCACACCAACCTTAAGGCTGTTGCGTCCTTCTGGGTTGTGCACCAGCTGCCAAGCCCGCCCAAGCAAGGAGTTTAGCCACAGTAATAAAAACATCTTCTCACCGAGTGGCCTGATCGTAGGCCCGTCAGTCAACTGTGGATTATCTCCCTTTCCTACTTGAATCTAGCCCCTTCTTTGGGCCTCAGTACACTTAAGTCTTGCAGGGTAACTGTTGTTCATTATCACGTTGCAGGATACTTTGTACACAGAGAGATATTGCAAGACGTTTGTTTGGTACTGGGGGACTCTAAGTCACAGAATACATTTTTGTTGTTGTTTGATTCCATTAACATCTGCTCAAAATCAGTCCCCCTTAAAAGATATATCTAGGCTGGCTGAATAAGATGCTAATCTAGTATGATAAATATGACATACATATTTGAGTTCAAATACCTTTATCACCTCCTTGAGTAAGGTTTGACTGCTCACTATTGCCACCTTTGGAGAGACGAGTTTCCAAAAGGAATAACACTCATAAGTTCTGAAACAGCAATCGTCAACTTAATCCACCACAATGGTGCCAATTAATCAATCACCTATTGCCTTTGACCTTAAGAAAAAGTTTCCCAATATACTTCAGCTTTTTTCCTTTTACAGAAAAATATTGTGGGACATTTTTGAGCAGCGAAACAACCACAGCTTGTCTAGTTTTAAAATTGGTAGGAACGTATGACAGGGCAAGCAAGAAATTTCAAAAAGAGGTGATGGCAGGAGACACAACAATACTGATTACCCCTTTGCACAACACCATAATTCGGCCCATGGGCAGAAAGAGGTGCTGGATATCTCTACGTATGGCATAGACACCATAGGTATCTGCCCTAGGGGTGGGGACAAGACTTTGATGTAGTAGTAGAAGAAGGATTAAATATAGAGAAAGATCACATGTTTTTTTGTGTAAGAATGTGCTTCTCATATACTTTATTGCTGGTGACCACATGTGGTTTTACATTGGGTATTTGTAATTTATTTTATTCACTTATCTGGTAATTCCCCATTGTTGTCTTATTCACAGACTTGTGTGCATTTATAATATCCTTTGATATGTTTATTGACTGTTTCCTCTCTTATATACAACACACAATACATTGTTCCTGGGATTGACATTTGCCTTGTCACTCGATGTGCTATTGTTACCCCATTCATATATTCTTCCTGAATATGGGCTTTGCGTATGATAATCTGCATCGTATTATAATCTTATTATATGTTTTGAGTTTACACTACATGATGTTTCTATACTTATGATGTATTATTCTGCCGACTACATATATATATATATATTTAAAATATTTTTTTCTTTCTATAATGTGCCATTTTGGCTTTAAAAGTTAAATACACAAATGGGTTTCATGGCTATGCATGCACACATAATTTGTAGCTTCTTGTTATGGTTGTGTTCAATATGGAATGGGACTATTCCAAAATGGTGACTGAAGGTTCTGGTAATGTTTTACATGTTCGTCTGCTGGTGCAGTCCGTTTTATGTCTTCATGATTTTCTTGGTCAGGCTCCACTTTAAAAATGGTTGATACGCGCAAGTTTTTGTACTTTACTAATCTCTTGTAAATAAGTGGCAATAACAGATGCTTACGTTGAGTTCTTTCGGGACTATAGTTGTGGGATACATTTGTTTCGTTTTTATATGATTTGCAGTCTATCATTCACTTTGTAATTCATGCTGTTACTTTACTTCACTTCGCTTCTTATCGCGTAACACTCGCGCCGTATATTGTGCTGCACAAGAGTTTTTCACTGCTCGATTCATAGGTTAATTTCTGTACACACATGGTAAATACATCTTTTTCTGCCAAGAATTACTACTTCTTGAGGCAGAAGATCATTTTTATGGGGTGCACAATTGGCATACCGGCTTATTTAGGTTTGGAATTGATAGCGCGTCCCTTTATGATAATTTATTATTCATCAGGACTCGTTTTAGGCCAATGAATCTTTTGACCCAGTTGAGAGACACCTTAGGACGAGATAGCTAATCAATATGTCAAGCAATATGTCAATAATGTCATAAATATTTATCACGACAATACATTTCACTTTAGTCAAAGTCATTAATCAATTCAAGACTCTACCATGACCTTTCAGCCATGAATAACCACACCGGTTTAGTAGAATTTTATGAGTTTTATTCCCTATTGCTTACATATCTAATAGCAAGTGAGTCAATCTCAAAACCAAGAAACATAATAGCATAGTCACAATATGGCAACTTTGGTAAGATTTCATTAAAGCGAGAATCACAAACATCAGAACATAACACAGCGTGAACATAGATCAGGTTTAGCAGAGTGTCAATATTGCGTCAGTTCAACAAAGCATAGTCTCAGTCGTTTGTCTATTTGCGTCAGTTTTGGTGAACACCTGTCCTAACCTCTGATTAACATTCGCATGTTGGGCTTCATGCAAAACAATTTAGAACACTAATTTGGAAAACATCTAACTAAGGTCTCTGTCAAAAGTAAGTAGTTGGTACCTAGAAAGGAAAAGCAAACAGACAAATCACAATTGCATTGTCATAATTACCCTCCAAAGTTTAGGTCAGCACACAAGTTCAGTCTTCGTCCTCAGGACATCAGTCAATTCGCCATTAGTCAAACTCAGCTCCAGAGCAAAAGGGCACTTCCATCATAAAGAGGTAAAGTGTAAAAATGGACAATTCTAAGGGCGTGTATGGTTTAAAGTAAACCAACCAGTCACCAAACAGAGTGACAGTTTCTGGATAAAATCAATAGCATTCCCTACCTAATTCCCAGTGACTCCCCGTGACATGGGTTTTTATCCCTTTTCCGTTGTACATTCCACCAAAATTTTATTGGACACTTGTTATACCCCACTATCTTTAACCTATCAGAAAATACATTAGGTAACCCAAATCTTCACCCCATATTATTTTACAAGTCTTTGATTAGTCTTCATAATTGACGTCTTCCGAGGTGGCACGTCCGGTATGATTTCATCTTTCTGTAATTCTTTGCACACCTTCTGGTCAGCAGTTTCATTGTCTTCACCGGTTTGAATGACCTTGTACATTACATTAATCTACACAGTTTCAATTTACTTTTAACATTTATTCTGCAAAGGCTGTGTGAACGGATCTAACATGGTTACATTCGTCTTCTAATTTTAAGAAAAAGAACATGCAGGGTCATGTCCCTTTGTGAGTCAGCATACTGAAAAATAGAAAAATGCATTTAATATGAGAGCCAAGGCAGCTAAGTTTCAGCTCATGCTAACTTAAGGCCTATGAGGATTTCAGCACAGATTCAATAACGCAATCATTAGTACAAATTTATTTAAACATAATATAAACATTTTGGTCATTATTATTAGTCTACGTATACATTGTTGGCCACTCCCCGTGGTCACAATTCAAGTGCACGTATAAGCAAAATTACTATCATTATAGTTTCTATGCAGCATTATCACTCATTAATTCATAAACATTTCATGTTAATATGGATTATATAAGCTACGCTCTCAAAGTCCCTCCTCTGATGACGTTCGTCATCACACAAACCTTTCCCTTTGACCTTTCACTTTAATTTTTCACTTTATGCATAACGCGCATTTCAAAATCTTGTCCCTTGTGTGAACTTTCCCAAATCTCATTAAACATTTTCTCCCTTTCACTTTCCTCATTTCTCTTGTTTCTCTTTGTCCAATTTCTTTAAATTTTATCATTAATTTTGCATGCTCCCCATAATCCTAATAGACAGGCCAAAACAATTAATAGACCCCCTAATATTTTTGCAAGTACCCCATTCCAAATATTACTAAACCAGCTCCCTACTCTGGCAATTCCTTTTCCTAATTTCTCCCACACTCCAGGTTCCTTCAAATCCTTCAGATCTGTACTATCTTTAGTTAGGTTAGTAAGCATACCTCTAATCTTTTTACTATTGTCAGGTATATATGAGCAACAATGACGCTCGTTGAGCATCTTGCATACTCTGCCACTTTTTGCTAAAAGAATGTCTAAAGCAAGCCAATTTTGAAGAGACATAGCTCTTTCCGCAGCAAGTTCAGTATCCATCAGGAGTATAGCCCCTGTAAAATTTGTCAGCATGTTATCCACAATAGTAGACAACTTTTGAATCTTTATGGAGTTTAAGATAACCCCTACTGAAGGAATTATGGCTCCAAATATGTCTCCAACGACAGCAGCCGCTGTCTCTCGTTTTTGTCTAGTATGTTGTAATTCAGACGTTTTAGGTATTTGCTTTAAGTAATCAATCTGGTATATCTTTGTGAAAACTATTCCTAAATAACATGTCCCATACCATCCCTTAGGAAGACGGTAATAAGCATTAAGTCCACAGATATAATAGATCCCAGGGATCGCTGGATCCTGTCCATTTAACATGAATGTCCATTTACTCTGAAACAAAAACACATGCCTGCATTCACTCGTTCCCACAAATAAAGTTTCCTGTTCGGATTTCGGCCTATATATACAAAGCCTTCCTACATGTAAAGCATCTATAGCTAATTTGCCTTGCGTCTTTATTGCAGTGTAAGCATAATCATTTGCATATGTGCGTTTCTCTAACCCTCTTTCTAATCTTTCCTTCAATGCTTTGCGTCTATCATCAGTGTGATTTAAAAAGCCTTTCTCTACAGGTGTCAATAAGCAAATCAGATTGTTGAGGTGTGCATAAGCTGTCCCAAATGTAAGCGTCGGTTCAAAGAAACCTCTGACTAATTTTATACTATGCTCCTTAGCTAGATTGTTCAGAAACCCAATCACAGGCACAAAAGAAAACACCACATGATTTCAGGTACCATAGTATTGACCTGGTACTTCTCGATCAAAACAGAATGCTAAGAATTCTTGTTGCCATTCAGATGTTGTTGCATATGCCCATTCTGGACCTGCGTACCTTCTATTTGCGATTCTTTTTCTTTTCAATCGGCGTTCGCCCTGAAATTCTCCTTCACTCAGATCTCCTGTCCTTGTGGTATCGGTTTCTTCTGTTATTGTTTCACCTGGTACGGCCTTTTCTTTCACAGCCTGCTTTTCTGGCCAATTATCTCCCTTATGCGTCTTTTTCCTGCTTGTTCTTTCAGGACGCTGAACAGCACCCTCCTCTTGTGCTATGGTGTTTTCTCTTGATGGACCTGCAACTGGCTCAGGGGATGCCGGTGTACTTTGATCTCTTTCTACTATTTCCCCTTCTTCTTCTTCTTCTGGATCTGTAACGGGTTCAAGCTCTAACCTGTATCCGTCTGCTTCTGGGAGAACCTCTCCTTGATTTAGTTCTCCTGCTGCCTCTACTGAGATATGCACACTGTCACCTCTCTCAAACTCGTTTACTGTTTGAGGGACAAGGCTTCTCTCAGTGGGCTCTCCTGCAGTCTCAGTTCTCTCTTGGCTATTTTCAGGCCCTGAGACTTCCCTCTCTGGAACTGTTGAGTCGGAAACTTCAAGTTCCTCGTCAGTTGGACATGTTACCTTCTTTGTGTGACTGGCATGTATCCAGTTTGGAACGCCTGCACATTTCACAGCAGTGGTTGTTGTCAATATTACTTGATATGGCCCCTTCCATCGCGGCTCCAAACACGATTTTCTCACGTGCTTCTTGACAACCACCCAGTCACCGGCTTGCTGGATCACTGATCGGTGGCAATGTGTTAGCTTCCACCTGGTGAGAAAAAGAGCGAACCACATCAGCCAAACCTTTGCAGTAGTCCAACACCATATCATCCGTGATAGTCACAAGAGCATTTGCAGGCACTGCGGGCAGCCTCATAGCTCTACCCATAAGGATCTGGTGGGGTGATAGTCCTGTCTTCTTATCAGGGGTGTTCCTCATCGACATCAGCACTAAGAGCAATGCATCTGGCCATTTCATATTGGTAGCTGCGCACATCTTCGCCATTCTCGATTTTAAGGTACCATTAATTTGTTCTACTAGTCCTGATGCTTCAGGGCGGTAGCTACAATGCAGCTTCTGTTCAATGTCTAATGCGGCACACAAAAGCTTAATCACCTCATTGTCGAAGTGTCTGCCCCTATCTGATTCTATAGAGACCGGAAACCCGAACCTGGGTATTAGTTCCCTAAGCAGCAGCTTCGGACTGTGAGACTGTTGTTTCTACATGTGGGGTAAGCTTCAATCCAGTGGCTGAAAACACACACAATCACCAACACGTACTTCAATCCTCCACAAACAGGCATCTCAATGAAATCCATTTGCATCTTGGTAAATGGACCTCCAGCTCTCCCTATGTGGCTCAATGTTACCACAGTCCCTTTCCCGGCATTCATATGTTAACAGATGATGCACCTGTGACAGGTAACCTCTGCAGCATGTCTGAATTTTGGGTTAAACCAGTCAATCTTGAATGACCTGATCATTGCATCTCTCCCAAGATGTGCCTGCCCATGGTAGAGCCTCACAAATTGTGAGAGAAGACTGTTGGGCAAAACCATTTTCCCCTCCTCTGAGACCCATAAGTTGTCAGCTCTTTGTACACATTGCATTTTCTGCCAGGAGCGTTTTTCCTCTTTGTTAGCACGACCCTGTAGTGTCTTTAGGTCGTCTAGTGTATCGACCACCCTTAATGCAAGATTCAAACAGGTGTCATTTTCAGTTTGCGGTAACAATTCCCACTGGTCCTTGAACGATATACAGTTCAATGCACAAAATCTTGCGACTTGATATCTGCATAGCCGTTTCCCATGGACACAAAGGGGGTGATTCTAACCCTGGCGGTCGGTGTTAAAGCGGCGGCCAACCCGCCAATAGGCTGGCGGTCAAAACAATGGAATTCTGACCCTGGCGGGAACCGCCAACACAGACAGCCACTTTAACACTCCGACCGCCACAGCGGTACAAACAAACAGCGCGGCGGTCACCGCCAACAGCCAGGCGGCAGACAATGTACCGCCCACACTATCACAACTCACCAATCCGCCACCTTTTCCGGGGCGGGAGCACCGCCGATAAAAACACGGCGGAAACAGTCTACGAACGGGAAAACGCACACCACTACGCACTCAAGGAGGAAGGAGGACAGCATGGAACCCGAATTAAACATCCTACCTGCTCTCGTCTACCTTCTCATCTACCACGAGTACGAAGTCCGGCGCAGACGACAACGGTGAGTACTGCACCTACGACACACGGGAGGGGGGAGGACGAAAGGTTACGGGCACACACATATGCGACCCCCCCCCCCCCAACTATGTACACACCAATGCAGAGCAACAAGTCACAGTGACACCACCCAAACACCCCTGAAAAATGCTATGACATAATCAAATTTTGAATAAATATTTATGTACCAAAAAGCTCCTGAAAATTATCGTACAACCATGAAAGATATTTACAAGAAAACAAATGATATACACATCAGTGTATAACTGAAGTAACAAGTCCTGCACATCCTACGAATTCATCATGTCCGTGGGCCAAAGTTTTGAGAAACAAGGGCAAAGCCCACACAGGAGACCTGAGTCCTTTGGAGAGAACACTGCAGGGGCATCAGATGTAAAAACTACAGGCACCTCAGGGGGAAGGGAAGGGGGGGGCACCACAGCCACATGAGTCCACGACGCCAGATCCACGAGGAGCCACCATGCCCACTGTACCATCCTGGGGAGTGCAAAGCCACAGTCTCTCAATGTCTCTACAGTGGGTGGGCTGCCCACTGTACCATCCTGGGGAGTGCAAAGCCACAGTCTCTCAATGTCTCTACAGTGGGTGGGCTGCCCACTGTACCATCCTGGGGAGTGCAAAGCCACAGTCTCTCAATGTCTCTACAGTGGGTGGGCTGCCCACTGTACCATCCTGGGGAGAGCAAAGCCACAGTCTCTCAATGTCTCTACAGTGGGTGGGCTGCCCACTGTACCATCTTGGGGAGTGCAAAGCCACAGTCCATCAGGTGGATGACAGTCTCCAATGGTCAAGGAGGAGGCATGGTGGGCACAGTGAACCATAAACAGTGCTTGAGACGGCGGTGCCCAGCGGAGCGGTGCTTGAGAAGAAGGGCCCAGCGGAGCGGTGCTTGAGACGGCGGTGCCCAGCGGAGCGGTGCTTGAGCTGAAGGGCCCAGCGGAGCGGTGCTTGAGACGGCGGTGCCCAGCGGAGCGGTGCTTGAGATGAAGGGCCCAGCGGAGCGGTGCTTGAGACGGCGGGGCCCAGCGGAGCGGTGCTTGAGATGAAGGGCCCAGCGGAGCGGTGCTTGAGACGGCGGTGCCCAGCGGAGCGGTGCTTGAGATGAAGGGCCCAGCGGAGCGGTGCTTGAGAAGAAGGGCCCAGCGGAGCGGTGCTTGAGACGGCGGTGCCCAGCAGAGCGGTGCTTGAGAAGAAGGGCCCAGCGGAGCGGTGCTTGAGAAGAAGGGCCCAGCGGAGCGGTGCTTGAGACGGCGGTGCCCAGCGGAGCGGTGCTTGAGACGGCGGTGCCCAGCGGAGCGGTGCTTGAGATGGCGGGGCCCTCTTCAGCGGTGCCTATCTTCACGGCGGGGCCCTCTTCAGCGGTGCCTATCTTCACGGCGGGGCCCTCTTCAGCGGTGCCTATCTTCACGGCGGGGCCCTCTTCAGCGGTGCCTATCTTCACGGCGGGGCCCTGTTCAGCGGTGCTCTTCTGCACGGCGGGGCCCTGTTCAGCGGTGCCTATCTTCACGGCGGGGCCCTGTTCAGCGGTGCCTATCTTCACGGCGGGGCCCTGTTCAGCGGTGCTCTTCTCCACGGCGGGCCCTGTTCAGCGGTGCTCTTCTGCACCGCGGTCCTGTTCAGCGGTGCTCTTCTCCACGGCGGGCCCTGTTCAGCCCTGCTCTTCTCCACGGCGGGCCCTGTTCAGCGGTGCCTATCTTCACGGCGGGGCCCTGTTCAGCGGTGCTCTTCTGCACCGCGGGCCCTGTTCAGCGGTGCCTATCTTCACGGCGGGGCCCTCTTCAGCGGTGCCTATCTTCACGGCGGGGCCCTCTTCAGCGGTGCTCTTCTGCACGGCGGGGCCCTGTTCAGCGGTGCCTATCTTCACGGCGGGGCCCTGTTCAGCGGTGCCTATCTTCACGGCGGGCCCTGTTCAGCGGTGCCTATCTTCACGGCGGGCCCTGTTCAGCGGTGCCTATCTTCACGGCGGGCCCTGTTCAGCGGTGCCTATCTTCACGGCGGGGCCCTGTTCAGCGGTGCTCTTCTCCACGGCGGGCCCTGTTCAGCGGTGCCTATCTTCACAGCGGGGCCCTGTTCAGCGGTGCTCTTCTCCACGGCGGGCCCTGTTCAGCGGTGCTCTTCTCCACGGCGGGCCCTGTTCAGCGGTGCTCTTCTCCACGGCGGGCCCTGTTCAGCGGTGCTCTTCTCCACGGCGGGCCCTGTTCAGCGGTGCCTATCTTCACGGCGGGGCCCTGTTCAGCGGTGCTCTTCTGCACCGCGGGCCCTGTTCAGCGGTGCTCTTCTCCACGGCGGGCCCTGTTCAGCGGTGCTCTTCTGCACCGCGGGCCCTGTTCAGCGGTGCTCTTCTGCACCGCGGGCCCTGTTCAGCGGTGCTCTTCTCCACGGCGGGCCCTGTTCAGCGGTGCTCATCCAGCAGGTCAAGGGAGCCAGACCTGGCCTGGACTCCCTGCTCAGTCGCCCTCGGACCGTGACGTTTCTGGACCCTTCGGGGACGGACTCCTGGCCTCTTTAGTGTCCTCCTTCCCAGCTGGGATGTGACATGTGGGGTCCACCTTCTCCGCGCTCCTGCTGCCCTTCCGCTCCTTTGATGGGGCTCTCGGGCCCTTGCCTCCCCTAGATGGTGTGGCTGGTGAAGTGGCCGCACATTGCTCCTTGGGGGCAGCCCTGTCAGTCCTCGCACGGCGGCCCTTGTTTTTGCGGGTCCTCTTGCCGGGGGGGGGGGCTGGACGTGTCCTTGCTGCTGATCGATGTGTCACTGCTGGCAAAGGGTGGACTCCAGAACCCATGCACAACAGTGACACTCGAAGCTGGGCTGGTGGTGGCTGCGGTGCTCTTGGGACTCTTTGCAGATGGAGGGGGGAGCTCATCGGAGGGAAAGAGGTCAAGATTAGCCAGGAAAAGCTTTTTAGGTCCAAGGTAAAGGGTAGGAGAAGTGGTGATGGGAGTGGAGGAAGAGGATGTGGTTGTAGGAGAGTCAGGTGTGCTGTCATTGGGTGAAGGTGCTGGTGCTGTAGGCTGACGTGAGGTGGATGGCTGTTGGGTGGGTGTCTGCCTGCGTTTGTGTGTCTTGGAAGAGGGGGTGACAGTAAATGGCAGTGGGGGTGGTGACTGCACGAGTGTGGACTGTACTGGAGGGTGAGGTGGTGATGGAAGCACTGGCTGATGTTGGGGTGCATGCAGGTGTGAGTTTAGACGTCACAGGGAGGGAGGAGGGAGACGAGGAGGAGGGGGACACAGAGGTGGTTGTGACTGCTGGAATGTCTGCATCTGGGTGTTGCTTGGGTGAGTGTTTGTGGGATCTGTGGTGCTTGTGTCTGGATGAGCTGCTCTTGGGTGTTGAGGTGTGTGCAGGCTGGTCTGATGGTGTGGATGGGATAGGCTGAGGAACAGGAGACAGAGACAGGCTGGAGGCAGTAAGAAGAGGGAGGCTGGAAACAGGGACAATGGCTGCCGTCAGTGCTGAGGCCAGAGCAGTGAACGCTCGTTGATGGGCAGCCTGACCCGAATGAATGCCCTCCAGGTACGCATTGCTCTGTTGCACCTCCCTTTGCACACCCTGGATGGCATTCAAAAGGGTCGTCTGCCCAACAATGAGCGTCCTCACCAGGTCAATGAGCTCCGCACTGAGGGCAGCAGGGGCAACAGGGGCAGGGGCTGAGGTGCCTGGGGCGAAGGAGACGCGCGCCTTCCTGGGCGAGCGGGCACGGAGAGTAGGCTGAGGGGCTGCTGGGAGGGCGGTGCTGGTGCGCTGGGTGGCGGCTGTACCTGTAGAGGCGGGGGGCCCGGATGTTGCCGCCACCGCTAGAGAGCTCCCATCCGAGGACGTGTCGCTGTCGCTGCTCTCACCAGCGGTCCCCGTCGTGGTGCTCCCCTCGCCCTCCGGATCACTGGTGCCCTCGGTGTCTGTTCCTGGGCCCACCGGGGCCTTGTGTCCTGCAGCTCCCTCGTGCTTCGATGCCAAATCTCCTCCGCCTGATGATGCTAATGCACACATGCACAAGAAGATGAAGAGAAAGGGTGGGGGGAGAAAAAAGAAGACCAGGTTGAGTGCATGCAATGTCAACACCGTTGGCGGAGAGGACAGACACAGGAGCCTCATGCACTAAGCCGCGCATTCAGGGTACACTACTCAGTACTACTGACTAGGACAACAGGCCAAGAGACGTCAAACGCGCACATGGGTGATGCTGGACCATCAATGGCTGTACTTGTCACCCTACAGAGGTGGGGGCCGGGGGCACAGGGCCATGCCTAAGGGAGAGGACTACACTACAGAAAGCGCCCTGGCCTAATGTCACCCACAGCCCTCCTCCCCCACCCAGACGCCTCCACTGCGCAGAAAGATAGGAGAATGTGCTGATACTCACCCCCTTGTGTCTGCTGTGATGTCTTAAAGCGCCCATCCAATTCAGGGTAGGCCACCGCCAGGATCCGGGACATCAGGGGGGTCATGGTGCGACTGGCACCCCTCCTAGGTTGGGAGGCCATCCCCAGCAGTGTTTCTGCGGTCTTCCTTGTTCCGCGGCGGATGTCCTCCCACCTCTTGCGGCAGTGGGTGCCCCGTCTGTTGTGGACCCCCAAGTTCCGGACTTCCTTGGCGATGGCACGCCAAATCTCGATCTTCTGATGGGCGCTGACCTATTTGACATGTACAGGGTGGAAAGGAGGAAATCATCAATGACCTGCATGTTAGATGTGATTGGCCCCCCCCCACCAACTTTGCCATATGGCACATGCTCTCATCTGTCGTGCGTTGCACTCCTCATTCGCCCCCCACCCCACCAATTTACATCCACCCCAATCCACACAGGCATAGCCCATTCCATGTGCACCCGGTGTACTCACTTGTTGGTCTGGAGGACCGTAGAGTAGCGCATACTGTGGGAGGACCCCATCCACGAGCTTCTCCAACTCTTCAGACGTGAAGGCAGGGGCCCTTTCCCCAGTCGCAGCAGCCATTGTCACTTCCAGACCGAGGTCACAGCAGCACTTGCAGTATAGGTCCTCTCCTGTGGGTGATCAGGTCTCGAGTGATCAATCAGCTAGGTAATGGCGGTCACGCCCGCGGCGGTGCGTACCACGGCGGTGCGTACCGCGACCGCCGGCGCACATCGTCATTGGCTCCTGAAACCCATAGGGTTCAATGTTAACCAATGCGCGTTTGCGCCGCGGTCTTCGACCGCCTACCGCCACGGTGTGCCCCGCCAGCGCATTGACCTCACATCCCATTGTCCCACTTCACAGGTCAGGCAGCCGCCATTTCAAGGGCCTACATGGCTTAATTTTGACTGCGACACACAGGCCTAGGCCTTGCATTGCCACACATACACGCCTTTCAACCCATTGCCATTCTTTAACTGTGCAAGCTGTCTGTACGTACCTGTGGTTTGCCTGACTCTGTGCTCCATGTTGTCCTTCCTAGGCACCGTCCGCTGGGACTTGCGAGGAGAAGGACGAATCCTCGTGTGTACCGACCGCTGGTGGACCTGTCGACAATGGAAGAACGCCATATAATACTTTGATACAGACTTGACCGTGCCACTATCCATGAACTGTGTGCCCAGCTGGAGCCATCCCTGATGTCCGCCAACCCACAGGGATTCCCCCTCTGGTGCAGGTTTTGTCAGTCCTCCATTTTTTGGCAAGTGGGTCATTCCAGACAACAGTGGCCATGTCATCTGGAATGTCTCAGCCTATGTTTTCTAAGATTTTGAGCAGAGTGTTGTCTGCCCTGATGAAACTCATGCGGAGCTACATCATTTTCCCAGAGGAGGGTGACTTGCCTACAGTGAAGGGTGATTTCTATGCCCTTGGACATATCCCCAACATCATTGGTGCCATTGATGGGACCCATGTGGCTTTGGTACCCCCAAAAGACGATGAGCAGGTGTACAGAAACAGAAAAAGTTATCATTCGATGAATGTCCAGGTGGTCTGTTTGGCTGACCAGTACATCTCCCATGTAAATGCCAAGTTCCCAGGGTCAGTGCATGACGCGTATGTTATGCGAAATAGCAGCATCCCCTATGTGATGGAGCAGCTACAGAGACAACGTGTGTGGCTAATAGGTGACTCTGGTTACCCCAACCTGCCTTGGCTACTGACCCCAGTGAGGAATCCCCGGACCAGGGCAAAGGAACGGTACAATGAGGCCCATGGGCGAACTAGGAGGATCATCGAAAGGACCTTTGGCCTCCTGAAGGCCAGGTTTAGGTGCCTGCATATGACAGGGGGATCCCTGATGTACTCACCAAAGAAGGTGTGCCACATCATCGTGGCCTGCTGTATGCTTCACAATCTGGCATTGCGACGTCAGGTTCCTTTCCTGCAGGAGGATGGTGCAGATGGTTGTGTTGAAGCAGCTGTGGAGCCTGCGGAGAGTGAAGAGGAGGATGACTCAGAGGACGACACAGACAACAGGGACAGAGTAATAGAGCAGTATTTCCAGTAGCACACAGGTAATAATCACCCATGCCATTTTACATTTCCTGAAAGCCTCCTGCATCTCAACTTTGTCTATTTTCCCCCCAGAACTATAAACATGATGTTTGATTTTCCCTTCCCTTTTCTGTGCTGTATGAGCCACTGCGTGACCTCGGCTTAGTTGGCCCATGGACTAATGCTAAGTTACCTCGGTATGTGTAATTCACAATGTTAAAAATACGTAATTGATATGTAATGTGTCATACATTTGTAAATAAGACAGGCTGAGTCCTGATTGATTTCAGTGCAATGTGTAATTTATTATTAGTGCATAGATATTGGTACATGATAGTGAAACAGTGATGGGTGGGGGTGGAGTAATGTCCATGGCAGAGTCCAGTTCTCAGTCTCACAGGTGCATTGTCCATATGCCTGTGGCAGGATGGAGCAGGGGCAGTTCAAGGTTTGACAGGGTGGCAATGTGGAACAGTGGGAGGACTTCAGGGGGTATGTGATGCTGGCGGGGGTCTTGACATCCTACTCTGTCGTTTTTTTTTATCTCAGGCTCCTTTTGCGGGGTGGTTGTTGTTCAGCAGGAGGTGGGGTTCTGGTGGGCTGTCGTTGTGGTGGGGCCTCCTGTCCACTAGCGCCGGCGGAGGTGGTTGGCTGTTCCTGTTCCTGGCTAGTGACAGGGGCCCTGTGTGATGCCACATGGTCCCGAAACGTGTCCTCTATACGGTTCAGGGCCTGGACTATGCTCCCCATAGCGGTTGAGATGTTGGTGAGTTGGTCGCTGAACCCCATGTAGCGTTTCTCCTGCTGTGCCTGGATCTCCTGGAACCTGGCCAGTACCGTCTCTTGTGAGTGGTGGTAGGCTGCAATGATGGTGGTGAGGGCCTCTTGGAGAGTGGGTTCCCTGGGCCTCTCCTCCCCCCCCTGTCGCACAGCAGCCCTCCGAGTTGCCCTGTTTCCCTGGGCCTCTGTCCCCTGGACGGTGTGCCCACTCCCACTGCCCCCAGGTCCCTGTTGTTGTTGGGTTGGTGGGTTACCCTGGGGGCCCTGTAGTGGTAGACACACCGCTGCTTGACCTGTCCTAGAGACAGAGGCATGGGCCCGCTGGGTGGGAGCTGTGCTGTTGTTCCCTGAGGGGGTTGGGTCTGCAGTGGCCTGTGTCTGGGTGAGGGGAACCGACTGCCCAGAGGTCCCCGATGGTCCGGGCTGGTCGTCAGGTTCCAGGTCGACAGAGCTGCTGTCATCACTAGGGGCCTGTTCCGGGGGTGGGATGGACATTTCTGGTCCCTCCTGACCGGTGTGTTGTCGTTCGGGTCCTGCATGGGGTAAGAGGGTATGGTTATTGTTTCTGTGTGTGCATTAGCTTGCGTTTTATGGGTGCCCTTGTCCCCCAGTGCTGGCATTCCCTTGGGGGAGGTGTTGTGAGGGTGTTTTGTGGGGGGGGGGGATGGGTATGTGCAGTCGTCATGCTTAGGTGATGGGTGTCCATAGTTTGGGGATGGCATGCAGGGGTTGGTGTTGGGTGGGTTGTGCTGGAGAGACATTCTCAGGGAGGATGTGTGCTGGGGGGTTGGGGGTGAGGGTGGGGGTTAGCATGCTGGGGGGGGGGGTGAAGTGGTTGGCCTTGTACTTACCAGAGTCCATTCCTCTGTGTACTCCAGTGAGGCCATCAGGATGCAGGATGTTTAGTACCTCTTGCTCCCATGTTGTGAATTCGGGTGGAGTGGGTGGGGGTCCCCCGCCAGTCTTCTGCACTGCGATGTTGTGTCGCGAGACCATCGAGCGCACCTTCCCCCGTAGGTCGTTCCATCGTTTGCGGATGTCCTCTCGATTTCTGGGATGCTGTCCCACCGCGTTGACCCTGTCCACGATCCGCTGCCAGAGCTCCGCCTTCCTTGCTATGGTGGTGTGCTGAACCTGTGAGCCGAAGAGCTGGGGTTCCACTCTTATGATTTCCTCCACCATGACCCGGAGTTCTTGGTCCGAAAAGCGTGGGTGCCTTTGTGGTGCCATGGGGTGGTGTGTATGAGGTGTGGGGTGGTGTATGTGATGATGTGTGTTTTGGTGTGTGGTGCTTTGTGCTTCTATGTGGTGTGTGTGATGTTGTGGTGTGCCTCTGTGTGTCTGGCTATCTATTCTCTGATGTGTCTCTCTCTCCTTCGTCTCTGGTTTTTGTTGGTAGGGGTTTGTGGGTGATGTGGGTGTGTGTTTTATATGGTATTGGATGTGTGGGAGTGGTGTGTGTATGTGTTTCAGGTGTGTGCCTTTCAAATTGTCCAATGTGGTAGGGGTTTGTAAAGGTGTGTGTATTTTGACCGCGGCGGTGTGTACCGCCAATGGAATACCGCGGTTAAATGACCGCCGCGTGGATTTGCGGGTCATAATGGGATGGGCGTATTTCTGTTGGCGTGGCGGTGGAGGTTTGGTCTTCTCCAGTTTACCGCTGGCCGCTGATGTGGCGGACTGCAGTGGAGGGCGGATTTTTGGAGGTTTTGCAGTTGTGGGTCAGAATGTCCGTGGCGGCTGACCGTGGCCGCGGCGGTATTGTGGCGGCCTTCTGACCGGCGGTAAGCGGCTTTTACCGCCGAGGTCAGAATGACCCCCAAAGTCTTGTGACTTAACATGAGCATTGCATTTCACCACGGCAATTTCAAGAGGTAACTGAATCGCATGTAACAAATCCTTAATTTATTCACCATTTTTCACAGGAGAACCAGAGGAGGTCATGAAACCTCTCTGTGACCACTATTGGCCAAAATCATGTACAATTCCAAATCCGTATCTGCTGTCAGTATAGATAGTGACTCTCAGATATTCAGCTGTGTGGCATGCCTTGGTAAGGGCAATTAGCTCTGCCACTTGTGCGGAATGCACTCTCTCGAGCCAGGAAGCTTCAATGATACCAGCTATGGTACACACAGCATAACCAGCTCTCAGCATTCCGACTGAGTCTCTCAAACAGGATCCGTCAACAAACATAATGCAGTCATTTTCATTTAACTGCGTATCTTGAATGTCAGGTCGGGGCTTGGTACATAGTTCTGTTACCTCAAGACAATCATGCTCCACTTCTTCATTATTAATCTCAGTACTTTCAACAGGAAGCAGAGTTGCCGGGTTTAATACAGTACATCGCTTCAGTGAAACATTAGGTGACCCTAATATAATTGTCTCATATCTGGTAAGTCGGGCATTTGTCATGTGTTGAGTTTTGGTTCGAGTCAATAAAATTTCAACTGAATGAGGAACCATTACTGTCAAGGGATGTCCCATCACTATGCCTTCACACTGCATGAGGCTTTGACCAACTGCTGCAACTGCGCGCAAACAACCCGGTAAGGCTGCTGCGACGGGGTCCAAGGTATGCTACAGGGTGGTGTGCACCTCCATGGACCTGTGTTAAGACAGACAAAGAACAAGCATCACGTTCATGACAAAACAGTAGAAAAGATTTCATGTAATCAGGCATACCCAAAGCTGGTGCCCTGCACATGCACTCTCTCAATTCCATGAATGACTCAAGCTCTTCTTTTGCTAGGGTTATTGTGTATGGTTCATCCTTAATCTCTTTGCCTCTTAGCTTTATCAATGGTTTTGAGATAATCGAGAAGTTGGGTATCCACTGGCGACAGTATCCCACCATTCCCAAAAACATCCTGACATCTCTCTTTGTTGTCGAGGGGTTCATTTGCAAAATAGCTGTCACCCTTTCCTTCGATATTCTCCTGGACCCTCTCTCAATCAAATGTCCTAAGTACTTCACTTCTTTCTGGCAGTACTGCAGCTTCTTGGGTGACACTTTATGTCCGTTCTTTCCTAAGTGATTAGGTAAGGCAATTGTGTCATATTTACACTCATCTTTTGTCCTGGACGCAATCAGCAAGTCATCAATGTACTGTACTAGGGTCGAATTGAAAGGCAATACTAGGGAATCTAAGTCCTTTTTCAATATCTGATTGAAGATGGACGGTGATTCAGAAAACCCTTGAGGAATTCTGCACCAACTGTACACCTTGTCCAGGAATTTGAAACTGAATAAAAACTGGCTGTCCTCATGAAGAGGTATCGAAAAGAAAGCTTGTGACAAATCTACAACGGTGAACCATTCAGCATCACACGGAACCTGAAACATAATCACTGCTGGATTGGGCACTATGGGGCAACACTTCACCACAATCTTGTTTATTTTTCTCAAGTCCTGCACAATTTGAAACTTCCCACAAGGTTTCTTCAGACCCATTATCAGTGAATTACATGGACTGCTCAATACCTCCTTCAGGACTCCCTGTTTCACAAAGTCCGCTAATATTTGTGCCACCTGGATAAGAACATCTTGTGCCATATGGTACTGCGGCACCTGGGGGAATACTGCATTTGTTTTCACTTGAACTTTAACTGGTTCCATTCCTTTTATCAGTCCCACTTCTTTTCCTGTCAAATCCCACACTTTCTCTGTCACAGTTCCCTGTAATTCAGCCGGTAAGTCAGTCACTGTAAGCATTGGGTATAATGTTATCAAAGGGTAATCTTCATTTGCGGTTTCTGCTTCCGACTCTGAGAACTGACCATCATCCCCTTCATCATCACTGTTTGTCTGCACCTCAATTCCATCATTGGAACATGTAATAAAACATTTTGTTTTGCACAGTAAGTCTCTTCCCAGTAGGGATACCGGACTTGAATCACAGACTACAAACTTATGCAGCCCCTGGAAGTTGCCAATCTCAACTTGCACTGGATCTGTAATTGGATTCGGCAAGTACTGGTTAGCTACTCCGACCACTCTTATGGTACGCCCCGAAAGTGGCAATTTCGGAACCTCTGCACTCCTGACTGTAGAGCGTGTAGCTCCGGTATCAACCAAGAATGAAACCTTATGACCCATTACCTTTCCCTCTACATAGGGTCCCCTCTGATCTACTTCTAGGGATGCTGCAAGCCTGCACTCTTCACTGTCTGAACTGTCATCCGACCATTCTTCATTCATTCCATTTTCACCACGCAATGGGAATTGCTGTACTGTATTATTTTGGCTCATCACCTAACCTGTGACCTGCTGAGGAAACATCACCTGTTGCTGTCCCATTGGAGCCATTGGTAGTTGCATTTGCTGTCTAGGTACCATGGGAACCTGCTGTTGTACTTGCTGTATTTGCGCTGGTTGAACACGCGGCATTTGCATTTGCTGCATGGGCTGTAACCCCTGCATCTGTACCATGTTAGTTTGAAAATTCGGGTTTTGATTTCTCAATTTTGGACCTCTCATATTTTGTAATGTACCGACATTAGTGCTTTGTTGAACGACACCATCCTGCACCACATTTGGGCATTCCCGCTTCCAATGCCCCACGCCCCCGCAAGCGTGACATGGTGACATCTTTTTCATCCCTTGTGCGTAATTTTGAACCACAGCAGTATTCAAGTCCGGACCGTGATTCACAAAACCTCGACCTCTTGGTTGTGCCTGAAACACATCATTCCCTTGCGGTTGCTGCTGTATCATCTGCTGCATTCCATTTCCCTGCATTACTGCCTGTGCAGCCCTTATCTACATCACCATCACTTTCTCCTTCAACTTTTTATGCTTCAGCTCAATCTCATCACTACAGTATTTTGCATACTGCAACACCTCATCAATCGGCTTCGCTTGCCAACAGATCAAATGATTCTTAATCATCTGGCTAACCTCTGGTCTCAACCCTTCAACGAATCTGAACACAAGATGGTTCATGTCTTTCGACTCAATGGTCTCAGTACCACTGTAATGTTTGAATGCCTTCAACAACCTCTCATAGTAAGCATGTATTGATTCTTTAACCTCTTTTGAGGTCCGGTCGATTTTATGCCAATCAGTCACTTTCGGCGACACTTTCTGCTTTAAAAACTCAATTACTTTGTGATAGTACTTCATCACCTCCTCAGAGGGTGCTCCGGTCACCTTATCCCTTGCCGGCTCCTGCGTCGGCCAGTCTACCCCTCACTTGCACTCAAGCCATAAGTCGGGCGGAACAATAATCTCAAACAAGGTATTCAGGTCTTCCCAGAGACATTTCGCAAGCTTCACAAACCTATCTGTTTGTTGGTAACACTCGATCGGTTTCTCCCTCAACCTGGGATAATCATTTGTAGAAGATAAGATGTCTCCTCTGGACCACGGTACATGAATTAAAACCCCACCAGCTGTCTCTCTCACTGGTAGCATTTTTACTGATTCCGTATCTGGTGTAGCTTTAGCTTTACTTGATCCTGGGCTGTCACCTTTCTCCTTGTCTCTTTTCTTAGCCCATCTGCCTTCCCACTTTTCTAATGCTCCCCAGATTTGCGCACTTTGTAATATTTCTTTTAAACGCGCTTTCACTCCGGCAGACCTCTTGTGGTCAAAGTCTTTTGAATCAAAGTCTAACCTGTAACTTCTTTTCAAATGTTTAGTATTCTCAATGTCGATATTGTATTTGTGTGCCAGGTTCGCTAATTTCTGATGTACCTTGCCTACTTCTTTAGTAACCTTAGGGCACAGGTATCTCAATTCTGCTTCTGTGTATGACTCTAATCTGTTTACCCCCATTGTTCCGTCCACTAATTCAGCAGCTTCCACGCCCAGTCTCACAAAGTTCAGTTACTCATCTTTCCCCAACCTTTCCGGTTCCACTGCAGTTACTGTAGTCTTTTGCGTACTAAAGTTCTTCTCTAACCACTCATTCAACTGTTGTACCGTAAAACCTTGTAAGGAAATGTTTCCTGCATGCATCATCGGCGACTGTGAAGCATTCGTACTTATTGTCTGTGGGGTTAACACTCCTAGCCCTCCCTGTCTCATTGCTTCCAACGGGGCTTCAACTGGGCTAAGGTCTATCAAAGACCTTGGTTTTTCAACTGCTTGCTCTCCTGGGGCCATTAACTGAGGGGTTCCTATGGACCCTCCTCTTATTACATCTTGGGTCATTACTCCCTGATCACATACACCAGGCTTACCTTGTGCATACAATGGCACCGGTGGACCAACAGTAATTGGCAATGATATTGCAGATGGTGTCTGACCTTGTCCCAAACCTCGTGGAGCAGCAACTCCAAAGGTCTGATTTTCTGAAGCCGGGGCAGGTATTAATGGAGGACCTGCTGCTGGATTATACCCTGGTAGCAGTTGTGGCTGCGGCTGGGGCAGCAATTGCGGAGTTGATTCAATCTGCACTAAACTCGATTTTGTAAATATTGGGTCTGGCGTCACTATCAGATTTGTAGTAGTCTCTAGTACTGGGACGTCTAGATAGATTCTCTGTATCTGTGGTAGAGGTTGCAACTGTATCTGCATGTCTGGTGCAGTGGGTACACTGACACTATTCTGCATCAAACCAGTATCACTAGTCTGTACTGTATCTGTAACTCCCTTCTCCTGCGTCTGGTTCCAGGACCCGCGCTAGTGCTCAGGACATTGTCGCTTACTGCATAAGGTGGCGGGCGATCATGTAATATCCGATCCAGAAATTCTTCGTTATCTGAATCTTCTTCTTCTTCCCTAGCTCTTTTAGTCTCCTTAGGCTTACTAGAGTCCTTGTCTGTTTTACATGTGGCTTTCTTTCCCTGTGTCTCGTCTCCCTGTGTTATTGCTGGGAACAATTTTAATCCATCAACTATTCCCCGCCTCCACATTTTGATTTCATTATCCCACCTAGCTTCCGCATAAGTCTTTTCTGCCCTTTTTATTCTTCTTTGGAATTTTTCTTGTCTCTGTTTAAGAGCCATTAAATCCCAAATCGCTAAAGCCTCATACTGCGCTGGCCTCGGAGGTGGTTTCTGTACACCTAACATCCACCTTAAATTCTCTAGAACTCTCGTATTGAACGTCTTGTATCTGGGAACGCCAAACATCCCTCTTTTTCTGTCAATTTGCGCCACTGTTTCATCCATAAACAAGGCGCAACACCTTTTTCCTCCATAACTATATAGGCTGGAGTACCCTCAGGCGGTGTAGGCTCCCCTTCACTCGCCATAATGTACGTGTCTCCTTTCAGAGCACTCTTAAAAGCTTTGACAAAGTTCATCTTTACGTCTTTTCTTTTGTTTGTATTTAATCAAAAAGTTACTTTAATTCCCAGGACACTCTTCACCCACCTTTCTCAACCTATTGCCTTTCACGGACGGCAGCCAATCCGTGCGCGACCCCTCTCGATAACTGACCTATCTCAGCGCGGCACCACTGACGTCACACTCACACACTGCAGCTGACAAAGTCTTGCGGCTCGTCCGCCCCTCACTGGATTCACACCAAACTAATGCAAAATTACTGCGAGCACCTTTAACAACAACACAAATTTGCCGGTTTACTACAGGAAGGGTAACACATTTGCTTCAGAACTTTACAGAGATTTCACTTGAAGCCTCGGCCGCTACTCTCTCCTTCTCAGTTCCCACATACGCAAGCAGAATTCGACCCGCAAATCCTTCTCTCGACTTGTCAATGGTTCGTCCTAGTGCACTTTAGAACTTGCCAAATTTCCATCGAAGGTTTCACACATACAATTTGATTCAAACTCAACTTGTCAACCACGCCCGTTTGACCTATTAAACCGCACAAATTACAACATAAACCCAAGTGTCTCCCACACTTGTCAATATACTCCAGAGACTTAGACCACGACGGGTCCGTACATGAACAACCAACCACGTGGATAATTTTGAGCACAAAGCGCCACACTCATATGAAGTACGCCGACTTCCCTAATCTCATACTGCGGAGTACGCCTACTCCTGCTAAAACAACATTTACCTGGCCTAAATACACACAAACTTCCCAAATCACCTGCAAAAATGCATACGCTGAGCAAGCGCAAACCCTATACCACACATACTATGACGCCGAAAACATTCCCAACTCACTTAGGCAGGCTCCGAGATCCCGGAAAGTCATGGTGAATTTAGAAACCTATCATACCTCCAATTTGCATTATCTCAGAAAAAGAGTCTAAACAATGAATCTCCGTCCTAGGGCCCCAAAGGGCCAAACCGTCGCTCTGCTACCAGAACTGATAACGCATCCCTTTATGATAATTTATTATATATCAGGACTCGTTTTAGGCCAATGAATCTTTTGACCCAGTTGAGAGACACCTTAGGATGAGATAGCTAATCAATATGTCAATCAATATGTCAATAAAGTCATCAATATTTATCACGAAAATACATTTCACTTTAGTCAAAGTCATTAATCAATTCAAGACTCTACCATGACCTTTCAGCCATGAATACCCACACCGGTTTAGTAAAATTTTATGAGTTTTATTCCCTATTGCTTACAAATCTAATAGCAAGTGAGTCAATCTCAAAACCAAGAAACATAATAGCATAGTCACAATATGGCAACTTTGGTAAGATTTCATTAAAGCGAGAATCACAAACATAAGAACATAACACAGCGTGAACATAGATCAGGTTTAGCAGAGTGTCAATATCGCGTCAGTTCAACAAAGCATAGCCTCAGTCGTTTGTCTATTTGCGTCAGTTTTGGTGAACACCTGTCCTAACCTCTGATTAACATTCGCATGTTGGGCTTCATGCAAAACAATTTAGAATACTAATTTGGAAAACATCTAACTAAGGTCTCTGTCAAAAGTAAGCAGTTGGTACCTAGAAAGGAAAAGAAAACAGACAAATCACAATTGCATTGTCATAATTACCCTCCAAAGTTTAGGTCAGCACACAGGTTCAGTCTTCGTCCTCAGGACATCAGTAAATTCGCCATTAGTCAAACTCAGCTCCGGAGCAAAAAGGCACTTCCCTCATAAGGAGGTAAAGTGTAAAAATTGACAATTCTAAGGGCGAGGATGGTTTAAAATAAACCAACCAGTCACCAAACAGAGTGACAGAGTTTCTGGATAAAATCAATAGCATTCCCTACCTAATTCCCAGTGACTCCCCGTGACATGGGTTTTTATCCCTTTTCCGTTGTACATTCCCCCAAAATTTTATTGGACACTTGTTATACCACACTATCTTTAACCTATCTGAAAATACATTAGGTAACCCAACTCTTCACCCCATATTATTTTACAAGTCTTTGATTGGTCTTCATAATTGACGTCTTCCGAGGTGGCACGTCCGGTATGATTTCATCTTTCTGTAATACTTTGCACATCTTCTGGTCAGCAGTTTCATTGTCTTCACCGGTTTGAATGACCTTGTACATTACATTATTCTACACTTTCAATTTACTTGTAACATTTATTCTGCAAAGGCTGTGTGAACGGATCTAACATGGTTACATTCGTCTTCTAATTTGAAGAAAAAGAACACGCAGGGTCATGTCCCTTTGTGAGTTAGCATACTGAAAAATAGAAAAATGCATTTAATATGAGAGCCAAGGCAGCTAAGCTTCAGCTCATGCTAACTTAAGGCCTATGAGGATTTCAGCCCAGATTCAATAACGCAATCATTAGTACAAATTTATTTAAACATAATATAAACATTTTGGTCATTATTATTAGTCTACGTATACATTGGTGGCCACTCCCCTTGGTCACAATTCAAGTGCACGTCTAAGCAAAATTACTATCATTATAGTTTCTATGCAGCATTATCACACATTAATTCATAAACATTTCATGTTAATATGGATTATATAAGCTACGCTCTCTCAGAATCTTTATGAAGTTGGGATGATAGTGTGATCTTTCTTATTTTTTACTAGTCCATATAGTAGCATGGTTATTTGACGGATGTGAAAACCTTTCTTTGATAGTTTTATTTATGGAAATAGAGGGTAATCCTTTTCTAGATCACTGTGTATGCATGTCATCTCTATTTTTTGCCGTTTTTCTAACTCTACTGTTCATTCTGGTGTCTCGTATTCTGGTATTCCGAGGCATTTTTTCAGACATCGTTTTTTATACAATAATTGCCTTTTCATTTATAGACTTATCAAGGTCGGCTTCCCACTGCATATTACATGCTTTGCATTTGATGTGTATCTGGCATTATAATTTATCTGGAGGACATAGGAAACCTACACAGAAGTACATTGACGGGGTGCTTAAGATTACAAATTTGGGTAGGTTGCGCATGTGCCGTTATTAGTTTTGAGTGCATTTTCTCTCTGTCTAGCACACTAACATCCCACCCGGTTCTATGGGCTCTTTGTTACTGTAGCGGATGTGCGTTTTATGTGGGTTGTCAGGTCACTCATAAGTATCATATACGGCCACATGGTTTGACGTAACACATCGCATGTATCTCTGGTTTTTCACATGGTTTCACATCTACATCTTTTCTTTTTTCTTCACTTTAAGTGTACCACTTAGGAGACCCTTTTGTGTGTTTGCATCTGCTTTTAATTTTCAATTCTTATTTTTGGATCTTGATGTTTTTTTGCAGTTAATATTTCAATCTTTGTACCCATGCAACACCTGCGATAGTACCATTACATATCTTCTCTTTGTATGTATTCTGTTACAGCCTTGAGAAAGTCTTATTGATGAAACACGTGTCGGCTGTACTCTCATTTGAAGGAGCTATTTCTCATACGGAGTAGCTGTTGTCCATATCGGAGATATACGAAAGCAAACAAATTAAAACCTTCTTGATGAACCATATTGCAGTGCCATACGTTTCTGTACAAGTGTACCAAGGACTTGCCTTATGGACTTTTTGGTGTGCCGTGGTACATTGTTGTTATTGAAATTGGGTTGTTTTTTAACCAATATGTATGCACCTGAAGTGGTTGGGTGTGGTACCGCTTGGCACCCTTGTGACATTGTTGCACAGCATATGACTAATTTTGTGACTGAAGGAAGTGTGAACCTTTGAGCGCAGCCACTATTGTTTGTATAATATGGCAGGAACTATGTTCATTAGATCTCCAGTCATGACATGCGTAGAAAGGTCAAGATGAATAATAAAATAGACAGAGAGCAGGCTGAAATTTAGCAGACATGTTGAGGATGGTTCACAATTACAACCCTTTGTGAAGGATAACACATGCATCTCAAAACTAAGACTTTTTTGTAAATTTGTTTACAGGAAAATAAAGAGATGGTTTACTTCTTCTCCAGCCTCTTACTTGCTTAGTGATTCTGCCCACTTACATCCACCTCACCCCTCCATGCTCTACTTTTCATTTCATCATCTGCCCAGCCTCTCACCTACTCTTGCTGCTTTAGCCCGTCTTACATCCACTTCACCCCTGCATTATCTCCTGTTCATGTATCTCTTCACAAGCTTATTACATTGTCTTTTTGATTCTGCCACTCTTGCATCCATCTTTCCCCTCAATGATCTACTCCTTTCCTCTCGTCTTTCCACCCAACGTCTCACCTTCTCTTGCCTCCAATTTTTTTGCTGGTTCTGCCTCCTTTATATCCACATATTCTCTCCATTTGCTGATCTCTACCACTCTTCTCCCCTGGCCTCTTACCTTATTTCAGCTGTATTCTTCCTTTGCATCCTTCTCTCCCCTTCCACCCTCACACTCTCTGAATGTTTTTTACATTTTTGCATGGATTCTGCCCCTCATAGCATTACTCTCTTTTGCATAGGTGGACAAGTCACTGAAAACTCGATCCAGAGGCCTGGCTATGGTCACTTTAAAGTGTTTTTGTAACCCAAGCCCAAAATGAGCCGAGCTTTCACAGGAGGAGATGTGGCCTAGTGCCTGCAGCTGCCCACCATTCATCAAGGAGGGCAAGGCTTCAATACCGGCCTTGGCCTAGCATCCTTTGAATCCAGGCAAATCTCTGTGCTGGATAAAATATTACTATCGTAGGTGTCTGTTGTGAAGCACTCCTATGTCCATGGTCAATGTTTGTGCTATGTAAAACTGCCATAAATACAATGTGGACCCTGCCTGTCATCCAGGCTCTAGTGTCATCCTCCAAGAAATAAAGATGAAGTATTAAACTTTAATGCCATAAAGAGATACCCATTTAGTGACTGAATATCATAGTGAATAACTGGGGTACGGATGTTGTGAAACCTAAATCTGCTCGGCCACAACAGCTTATGAGCAGCTGAGCTGCTCCCTCCGCCCATCAGTGAGGCAAAGCTGAGGGAAATTCAAAGCGGCGGAGGCACGGTGGCACTGTGGGAGGCCTCAGGGCCCAAGGGGCAATACCAGTGCTAGAAGCGAACGAGAGGGAAAGCGAGTGAACAGAATTGGACATAAAAGTGAACCTGAGACCTGAAGTGTACTGCCCGCCATCATAAAGACACCGAATGATGGTGAGCTCCGGCTGCAGTACATGATGACAGTTCAGCTGCTGGCCTTCCACACATCACGGTGATACAGAACAAAGATGTGGCACCGTTGACCCTACTTGAAAGACCCGCAAGTGAGCTCTGACAGCAGCTTACAGTGAAGAGGGGAGAGGGGGTTGAGAGATTTAGCTCTGCTTGGCTATAATGGATTGTGAGCGCTCTCACGCCGCATGGTGACAGTGATGGCAATCCCTGAACAGCTGGGGCACGGCAGGAAGCCTTGGGTTCTGGGGAGTTAAGCGAGCACTAGTAGTGAAAGTGTGGAGAACCTACTGAGCAAACTTTCAGACCCCAGCCGGTGCTCAAAGCCAATTGCTCGATCAAGGAAAGCAGGCCCTGAAACAGCCTTGAATGCATGGGAGAGAGTGAAACTGTGGGCGCTCACGGGCAGTGTGGCACTTCACTTAGAAACGAGAGCGCTGCAGTGCATTATCAGCCCTCATAAAGAATGAAGTGAAAAATAACTGGAGCGTTGCATAAAAACCCCTGCTAACATAAACACATCTATGCCCTGCAGGCTGCATGGGGCGAGCCATGAGGACTCAAAACTAAGGCCCCCGAGCTCAACCAAAACATGTAAGAAAGCATGAGCGACCACTAAAACCCGTATCTGTGCCTGACCCACCACACAATCGCTTTATGAACCTAATGACTCAATAAGCCACAAAAAGAGCAACCAAATAAACGCCCTCAGGAAATACAACACCATGAGGAACTAGGCCACACAATACCTTATTACTAGACTACTGAACTGGGCACTGTCTCTGCCTCTGGTGCACTGGGATCCGCAGCTGCCTAACCAAGAGGCTGCTTATTCATGTCCCTTGAGAACACGCATGGGGGACCCTCATCACAACAAACCCCCCATGAGGTGACCAGGGACGGAATTCAACCAATACACATTGACTCCTCAAACCCTCCTATGCTATACTATATCCCACTGAGACCTTGATAGAACGCTGAGGGGTGCAACCACCCTGGAAAAAGCACATCTGACTAAAGATAGCATTCTGTGGTACATGGATTAAGGACACCTCTTCAAATATCCTCCTAGCACCACCAGTAAACAGTGGCCTAGATCTCAAATCAGCGTAAGGATGGGCAAAATCAGGAGTAAAAAAGATACAGGCGCCCTCCTCCAGGACCCTCGCTGGAGGAAAAGAAAGGCACAACATTATTCACAATTCTTGAGGCCATAGCAGTATCGCGTGAAAGCACTACACCTTAAAATCAATACTATGGTCACAGATCTAGGCCTGCTCCGAGACAATCACAGATGATTCGCGGAAAGGGCCACCACCATGGAGAGAACCATAGATGCCATGAACCCCGAAGTGGCATTCCTCAGAGACCGCCTGGAGAGGATGGAGGACCGGGTGAAGACCCAGAAAACAGGGCAAGATGTAATAACATTCACATTGTTGAGGTGCCCGAGCGCTTTGAGGGCAAGGACATGCTCAGGTACTTAGAAACATGGCTCCACAAAGAAGGGACGCCCGAAGGCCTCACACGATTCTATGCACTGGAAAGAGTGCCCGTCAGACCACCTCCACCAGGCTCGGGGCTCCGCCCTTTAGTGGCCAAAGTATAGCACTTTAAAGACAGAGACCATATCCTGGCCCAGGCCCGATTCACAGTAAAGCTCCTAGTTGATAACAGAAAAGTCATGATATTCCCCGACTTCACAAAAGAGGTACAACAGGAGCAGGCATCTTTCACTGAAGCCAAGAAACATATTTGGAAATTGGGCATTATCTAAGCCATGATGTTTCCTGCCTGACTCTGAGTCGCACACAATGGAAAAGCACAATTCTTCACATTACCACACCAGCTCTGTGACTGATTTGAACAGCTCCTTCAGTGAGAAAATACCTTCACCTTGCACACCCAAGACACCCAACGGGCCCGAAAGAAGAGAGAAGCCTAACACAAGAATTGTCCCTTCCCAGTCCCAAGCGTTACAGGAACGCCCCAAGGTGATCGAGGAGATGACAGCTATTAGTGGAGCAGGGTCAACTCCTCAATCAGATCAAAACACAAAATAACTTGAGAACTGTGACTCAAAACGAGACTCATAAAGCTGCTGTTGCTCCGATACCTCCCTCCCAATGGTCACCCCAGAACTGCAGACAAGCTGATCTAACATTGTACTGGTAAGGCCAAAAGCAGAAAACAAGGGTAGTAAGGGTGAAAGATGCCGCACGTCTGTGGAGTAACAACCAGTGTAGTTAATGAATGTCAATGAAGTTAGAGACTGGTGCCAGGTGGTCAGGTGCCTTACTACCCAGTAGGCACAAACTTGTGTACCAAAGTACACAGTAACATCAAAAACAATGTGACCAGCACACAGAAATGTACAGTCCAATCACGTAATGAGGATATGTATCCCTGGTAGTATAGTTGAGGATGGAGAGAACAAAACGTGAAGATCCCAAGTTGGTAATGAACAGTGTCTTTAATCGTAGGCACAGTTTGCCTCAGGATTATGCAGTCTTCAAGATACAGCCAACGCGTGTTTCGTCACTCAGGTGACTTCATCAAGGCTAGGCCTAATTTAATAAATTTGTGTCTCAGTCCTTCTTTGGGAGGTGTGGGGTTTGTTGCATGGAAAGATAACGTTTTTTTAGAGAAAAGTTCTGCAGCTAAGGTGTCCCGGTTGTCATCAAATGAGGCCATGCCTTAGTACCTAGAAGTAAATTGATCAGTAAAACAAGGAATATTTGATTTATTGTTGATGTTACCAGAGTGCAGCTCACCACAATCAGACAAGGCAAGGCCAAAAGCAGAAAACAAGGGTAGTAAGGGTGAAAGATGCTGCACGTCTGTGGAGTAACAACCAGTGTAGTTAATGAATGTCAATGAAGTTAGAGACTGGTGCCAGGTGGTCAGGTGCCTTACTACCCAGTAGGCACAAACTTGTGTACAAAAGTACACAGTAACATTGTACTGGTAACACATGGGAGAACACGTATATTTAGGAACACAAAACTATGCAGATTCTCTTCCATAATACTAGGAACTCTACGAGACTGAGGCGAACCTGAAATGCATTGAACTGCATGATTGACAGGATACTTGTCCTGCAATGACTTCTTCTTATGCCCAGATGGCACCCAGCAACACTGGTATGCACCCGTACAAGCATACACCCCTATTCACTCACAAGCTATGAGCATCTTGAATGTAAGAATGTTGACCTGTTGTCTGATAGTTTGGATGGGGGTGAGTTCACTTTTTGTCCTGGGGTTGGGGGTTGGGAAGTTCAGAAAAGGTTACGGATGAAGTTTTACTATTTTATCTCTGCACCCCTTCCCTGGCTTCCTGTAGGGCAGACAGGGCTAATTGACAACGCTAATCAGCATCTCTAGCTTAGGAAAGGACCCGAACACTACCACTCGACCACACCATGGCCACCTCCTGACATTTACCTTTATTAGTTGTTAAATGTTCATTATTACTAAATGTTATAAAATCTACACATATCTAAAACGAAAGGGCACCCACATAGCCATCCTTCAAGAGACCCACTTGACTGCCCCAGAGAGAGATGTGCTCTGCAAACGATGGAGAGGGAAAGTTTATGCCACAACATACTTGGCCAGTGCAAGGGCGTTACTGGTCTGGGTTCGCCAAGGAGTCCCATTTCAGATGATGAATGAACTCATCGACCTTGGCGGGAGATATGTTCTAGTAACCGGTAGACTTGCAGGTCAAGATCTGACCATCACTGGCCTCTGTGCCCCTAACACTGACCAGGGGGACATTTTTCACACACTTTCCCGAATGCTAGCCTTCACCCTTACTCAGCCAATTATAATTGGAGGAGATTACAACAGAGTGAGTGATCCTATCATAGACTGTTCACACCCGCCCATATGCGATTCCCAAGTAACTAGACTAGTCCACGCATTCAAAGACTGGCAACAAAAGTGGGGGCTCACAGACACATGGTGCAGATGACACCCTGGTATTAGGGACTTCTCCTTTCACTCACACCTGCTCAACCTGCACGTGAGACTGGACACCTTCATTTGCTCCCTGATAGTACAGAGCACAGTAAGACACACAGAATACCTTTGTCACGCAACCTCGGACCATAACCCGATACTGCTAGCACGTGACTGGCTTGAGAACGCCCCCAAATATCAATCAATCAATCAATCATAACATTTGTAAAGCGCACTATGTACCCGTCAGGGTTTCGAGGCGCTGGTGGGGGGGGGGGGTGAGCTGTTAGCGGTCGAAGAGCCAGGTCTTGAGGAGTCTCCTGAAGGCGAGGAGGTCCTGGGTCTGGCGCAGTGAGGTGGGGAGAGAGTTCCAGGTCTTGGCGGCGAGGAAGAAGAAGGATCTGCCGCCGGCGGTCTTGCGCTGGATCCTGGGGACGATGGCGAGGGCGAGATTGGCAGAGCGGAGTTGACGAGTGGGGGCGTAAAAGTTGAGTCTGGAGTTGAGGTAGATAGGTCCGGTGTTGTGTAGAGCCTTGTGAGCGTGGGTGAGGAGTTTAAAGGTGATCCTCTTGTCCACGGGGAGCCAGTGGAGGTCCTTCAGGTGAGGGGAGATGTGACATCGGCGGGGTATGTCAAGGATCAGGCGGGCGGATGCATTTTGGATACGCTGGAGTCGTTTGATGTCTTTTGTTGGGATGCATGTGTAGAGTGCGTTGCCGTAGTCAAGTCTGCTACTGACGAGGGCTTGGGTCACCGTCTCCAACTGGCGATTACAGTTAGAGACACTGGAGGACACAGCATTTCGCCATTCCATAGGGGAGACCATCAGAGAATTTTTTGAGGGTGATATACACTCAGTGACATCCCCACTCATAGAATGGGATGCCAATAAGGCAGGCATACGGGGCCAATGAATAGCAGAAGTGGTGGGGGCCCGGTGAATCCTTATACAAGAAGTTGAAGCCAAAGAAACAATATTGAGGGACTTAAAGAAAACACACCCTGATAACCCAGGGATTCAGCAACACCTCCTAGACGCAAAGGAACAGTTGGCGACATGCCTAGAAAAGTTTAGATGTTTTGATTACCGAGAATATATGATCAAAACTCACACTGAACAAGACAGGTCCATGACAGTACTGGCCTGGCTCACCAACCCTGCACCTAGAGGTTCCTTAATATTAGAGGTAGACTCAGAAACAGGAACAACCCTTTATAGCCAATAAAATATCAATCACAGATTGGAAAGATATTATACACTCCTGTATGCTGCTCCCGATGATCCACCCCAGGAGTCCCTACTGGTATTTATTGAGCATATAGAACTATCACACATTGAAATTAATGACATGGAACACATCGGAGGCCATATCACACTACCAGAAATATGTGGCGTGATTAAAACTGTGGCCCAGGGCAAAGTACCAGGAACAGAGTGACTCTCTATAGAATTTTATGCCACAAAACTATGGCCTGGGGCAAAGTACCAGGAACAGAGGGACTCCCTATAAAATTTTATGCCACATACATAGAGGACCTGGTCCACAAACTAGTAGCACTATATATGGCCGTCCAAGAAGTGGATCACTTACCCCCCCACTAAGAGTGGAGCAATTGTGGTCCCCTTGCTGAAACCGAGGCGTCCACCCAAGAATGTGTGGGTATACCTCCCACTCTCAATGTTTAATCTCGATTATAAAATATTGAGCTGCATATTAGCAACCTGCCTTCTCCCATACATGTCCAAGATCATACAACCCGAACATACTGGGTTTACCCCGGAACGAAACACTGTGCTACACATACACATATTATTTTCCTTTATGGAGTCCTCTTCTCCCACAGATAAAAATGCAGTTATTTTATCCATCGATATAGAGAAAGCATTCAATAGTCTGAGATGGGACTACTTGTACCAAGAGATGAAAATAATGGGACTAGGGGGAAGATTCATCCGATGGAGAAAACTCAGGTATATGGGATCCTTAGTAAGGGTGAAAACGGGTAACACAATCTCGGAACCTATGCAGTGGGGAAGAGGACCTGACAGGGGTGTGTTGTCTCACTCTACTTTTTGCCATTGCTGTAGAAGTCCTGGCTTACAGAGCAAGAACAGAGACATCATACAGAGGACTGGACCATCAAATTTCATGCCATGAAATAGCACTATACACTGATGATATGCTTCTTTTCCTGAAAAATGCAGATCAGGAACTCCCAGGGGCAATCCTCCTACTGGAGCGATTTTGTAACATTTCTGGCCTTCACATTAATTGGCAGAAATCACTAATTTTCCCCCTCAACCGTCACATGACACAACCCTACAACTTACACGAGCTCACATGGGAGGGAACATACATGAAATATCTAGGTGTCAAGATATATCACAAACCTGAAGACATACTGGAGGGCAATATTTGAGCAGCGGTGGGGGCGTTCCACTCCAGTGTGGGGTTCAGGAAGTCACTCCCCTTGTCTGTCATGGGAAGGATAGATGTGGCAAAAATGGTGGCTCTCCCCCAATTACTATAGTTCTTTAACATGCTCCCAGTAGTAATACCTGTAAAATCTTTACGGAATTAAACTCCCTGATGGTGGACCTAACATAGGGAACTGGCAGAAGACGAGCAGCAATGTTCGGACTCTGCAGGCCTACCACCAATGGGGGGATTAGCAGCTCCTGCCCTTGAGCTCTATTACCTAGCATCCCAGGTCCAATGGCTTACCCAATTGTTGCCTGTGAGACCGAACCGAGGGAGGGAGACCCCAAGAGACACACCAGGCACAAAGACACTATATCGATTAATCCTAATACCCTGGAAACCTGAAGCGGGGAGCACTGGCGAACAAAAGGCAATGCGCCATTGCTGGAAATGCTGTCTACCGTGCACCCGCAACCACAGGACCTACTCCCAGAGATACCAATACAAATGATACTAGCCATAGATGAAACTGGCACTAGACTGGACAGCATATGGTGTAAGAAAGGTGGGCGACTTGTACAGAGACAGCGAACTGCTATCCCTTTGGGACCTGGCTGAAACATTTGAACTACCCCAGGACAATTCCTACTACATATGGTGCTAAGCCTGGCACTCAGAGATAGATGGGGTGGGGGAACCGCAGAGCCGCCAACTCGTCAGGCTATTAGCATACTATACACCACTACAGGGAAGACGAAAGCAAGAATGCTCATATACCAAGTGCTTAGGATTGATATCACCATGACGCTAGTTGACTTATGTCAGAAATGGGAGGAGGCTTTTGCACACCCTATCACTGACCCAAATGGACCACAATTCTGGCCAACATTTGCCCGATATCCTGCAATGCCAGGTTCAAGCTGATAAACGATTACTTCCTACTCAGGGGGTATCTTACACCTGGGAGGATTATGAGAATATGTGGAGCGCAGGACCAGGGCCACCCTAGAGGGTGGGAGCAGAATGCTGAAATGCTCCATAAGGTCTAGAACTGCCCAGCACTACAGGACTACTGGGGAGGAGTTATGCATGCATAAACGGAGTGACAGACAGAACACTACCCTGCACCCCACTGATTCGCTTATTGGGGGGATTCCCAAGACCAAACAACCATGAAGTAATGACCAGATTTGCAGACCTAGCCCTAATTTTAGCGGAACGAGAAATCACTATGAAGTGGAAGAACGCCCTGAGCCCCAAACCCACAAGTGGAAAGAAAAGCTCATTGTGTGGGCGTGATACGAGGGCTCAGTACTGCTGCATGAGGCACAGAGGGGACGTAGCACTGTGGATATGGCTAGAGCTTGAAATACCCTACTAAACTATTTGAAAGAACCAGATACTGAATCCCTTCACAGTTCCCAACTTTCTGTTCCTGAATCAGGTGACTCCTAGCAGTCTAGAACAGGGGGAAGGAGTAGGTGACACTCGCCGTTGAAGATCCAAGACCCTATAAAAGGAATAAACCAACGCACTGCAGGAATGCACTAATGCCCTGAACAAATGAGAAACATTTGGTTGGCAGAGATGGGAATGGGAGGGAGTTTTGTTTTAAACCTAAATAGAGGTTATGAGTGTGTATGCATCGAATGGAATGTTGTGATCAATATTCACGCTATAGCACTGCATGGAGTCAACTGAGGAGACATGCGCTAACACGTAGTTACTCAGAGATCATACTGTTGCGAATTCATGTCAGTCCTCACTCGAAATGCATTGTATGATATTTTTTTTTTTTACTGTTTGAAAAGAATAAAATTCAGTTTCTTGCTGCATCCATTAGTAAACCCAGCCACCTAAATTGGTACTTTCTTGCCACATAATCCCAGTGACCCTGCTCTTAGTTCACTAATACCTTTATCATCAGCTCGGGTTCAAAAACGCGTTTACTAAATATATCTCAATGCAGTGATATAAACCCATGTATCGAGGTAAAACGCTTCTGTGTGTTACAGAAGTGTTGTTTTTTTTATTTTGATGATGCCTGACTCTCTTTCCTCCATCCTAGGTAATGGAACATTTTTATTGATTTTGTTGTGATGCCTGCCAAACACTTTGCTTTTCATTCACGCAAAGGAAAGACAGAGAAAAGGGCCCATCTGATTGCTGTTGTCCGGTGGCGGCTCCTCCATTTAGGTGGAGGAGTGTCACCAAGCCCCCCTCCCCAGCCAAGAGCAGACGCTGCAAATCTTTCACAAGGAAGGGACAATAAACCATGTTTATTGTCCCTCAATAAACTAGGTTTACTGTCCCTTCCTTGTGAAAGGGGCAGGGCCATGGGGTGATGAGCAGTGAGAGGAGTGCACTGTGCTCTCCCCTCACTGCGCATGTATGTTTTTCTGGCCATTGCGGGCTGGCCAAACATACATGCGCAAAGGCTCCCAGAGTGCCCTCGCCGGATGCTCCCAGCCAATCCTGACGCTGCTCTGAGCATTTATTCAGCAGTGGCTAAGGCGGAGGAGCATCGCCCCACTGCTTTATGCAGTGGATGAAAGGGAAAAATACAATTATGATATCATAACATTATTAGCATTTTATTTTTCCTCTGAAGCAGGGCTATGGCGGGATGGGGCTGGGCTGGAGGAGGGCTATATGCACATAAGTGTGCATGACACTTTGGCCAGCCGTGTTCGACAGACTAAACAGTCCTGCATATTTTGCATTTTTCCACCTGGCTTTATTGAACAGCTGGGAGGAGAAAGTGCACAGGGCCCTACTCCCTGTCTGAGTGCCAAAGCGCAATGCTGCTGTCATGCTGTTGATTGGAGGGGAGTCTGGAAGCCTTGTGCTTCTGGGAGTCCGAGGAAGAAGGATAGTTGAAACCGTCTCTACCAACATAAAGGTTATTTTTTTATTGTTTATTTATTTTTTAATACCCCGCACTCCTCCACCCCTGTTGACAGGTGGTGGCAACTTCATTTATTATTGATTTTTTATAGTGACTGAGTTGTGACTCTTTCTGAAATAATACAACCTGCCTGACTGTTATCTAATGTGTATCTCGCTGTCACAGCCTCTAGCTTGATTTGGCTCGTGGGAAAGTGTCACTCTTAGGGCCATATTTATACTTTTTGACGCACAACTGCGCCAACGCAGTTGTGCGTCAAAAATGTTAACGCCGGCTAACGCCATTCCAAAGCGCCATGCGGGCGCCTTCAATTCAAGTCAAGCTTTATTCGTCAATTAACCATGAAAGCATCACATACATTAAAAGAAAAATTTCATCTCATTTTATAATCTGTACAATGATTTAATAATTTTATAAAAAAAACACATAAATAAATACATACATGTGATATCAGAGTATTCATCTAAAATCCTGCCTGGGCACGCTTCGTGGGTCCTTGATTAAAATGGTGATCACGTATATGCCATGCTGCCACTAAAAACTTGCTGACTGCTAAAATTAATTAATTTGATCTATGGCTTTTTTAAAACCCTTATTGCTATACTGCAATTTTCCAGCCCCATTTCCCTACAGGTTTTTCGAATCCATATTGACTGTGGAAAAAAATATGTTGGGCAAAAAAACATAAAATGTTCAACTGTTTCCGGGGCACCGCCACAAGCCGGACATATATCTGAAGTAGTGATTGGCCCCCAGTTGCAAGTTAAAGACAACATTGGTAAGGACCCAAAACGGAATCTAGCACATAAACCTTTGCCCTGTAGATCTAGTATAATATCTTAATAGGATTCATACTGCGGAAACCACTTAAAATCAATAAAAAGATTAGATAATCGACCATGAGTTATACAACAAATATAATTGTTCCATACATTGGACCAGTAAGCTGATTTCAAAGCAGTTTTATGGGATTTCACTAATTTTTAGGGATTCTCCCAATAATCTCCAAACCCCAAGATACAAAACCAATTGGACACATATTTAATCCAAGGAATAATAGCTGCATTTGGTCTCTTTAGCAGGTCAAGCAATGATGCTTTGTATAAATCCAATTCAGGGTGGTCCAAATCCTTATCCAATATAATAGAGGTCATAGGGAAATTAAATCAGCTACTTGGTTTAGCCCCAAATCAAGAAACATTGGGATCAGTGGTGTACTTCAGGGGCACACTATCAAAGCCCTCGCAAAATTGTTTTCTCCCACAGTTATATTTGTACATACATAGCTTTATTGGTTACTTTCAACCCTAAAAGCAAAACAACCACCGGTAGAAAGATAAAAGATAAGTAAAAATTATGTTAAAAAGGAAATAAGAGGAATAAAAAAGAACATCCTTTACGGCCTTAGAACACATAAAAACCAAACACCTAATCTCCTACTGACTGTCATTTAAATCAATCATGGGGTATTGTTCCAGTCTAGGTGTGTGGTTAAAATTTGATGACTAAAACATTCCATTGTCAGTTTTTCATGTTGTCCTTATTTGGAAGTAAGTTCCGCATCAGCAACTTTCCCCAAGTGATTAGTACGTACATGCCAGGCAGCTGTAATGTACCCACTAACCGCACAGGGCAAGGGGGGGGAACTTTCCCTCATCAGAATTCTTAAGGCAACAATACAATGTCTTACCCCCACATTCCTACACACTGGCCGTAACCACTTTCGACGCGCAATCAAATAGGCAGGACATAAAAACATAAAATGTACAATGGATTCTGGATTAAGGGTACAGCTCGGACATAAATCAGATCTTGTAGTTGCACTCCACTTACTGCCATATGATTTGAGAGGCAGACAACCATATCTGAACTGGATATATAAACTCTTACTTAATGGGTCAAGAATTATATCCATAAAAGATTCAAAAGACGGATACCATTTAAAATCAAAAAATTGTGAGGTCAATCTGCCGTGAGTAAGGCACAGCAGATAGTTTTCCCTGACGTAAGTCCAGTATACCGTTTTCAAATGATTCTTCTGCTCCTTCCTTATACTTTCTGGATGACTCCATAGCTCACTAAGACCCAATTTGTGAAACCATTTAGAGATGTGATTAAACCAGGGAATGGTGAGTACATTAGGTCTATCCAAGATGTCTTGGATAGACTCCTTGTATGTAGATAACTCAGGGGTGGACCAAACACGGACCCAAAAAAGCAGAGGTCGTAGGGCAACTACATCTGTGATGCGTGGAAGGTCAAGGTCCCAGAACAATGGCAGCAGTGGGGTACTGCGAGGGCAGGCCAAAGTAGACCTCACAAAATTGTTTTCCCCCACTGCAAGCCTGCCAGTGTTTGAGGACCCCCAAATTTCTGCCCCATAGACCGCAGCACTTTGTGCCTTTGCTCTATAAATTTTAATAATTGGAGTAATCACTCTCTCAGAAGTAGACTTATGAAAACGAAGAATGGCTCCAGATGACTGTACCAGGCGAGCCAAACTTTTGTCGATTTGGGCCCCCCAATGCAGATTGTTGCTGATTCTCACCCCCAAGTAATCTATAGAGTTTACCAAACCTAGGGGCGTTCCATTGTAAAGTATTGAATATCTCTTGGTGGGGCCACAACCCAAAGTCATGAGTTTAGTTTTGCTATGGTTAAGTTCCAGACCGTAGTCACCGCAAAACGAACTGAACTTGTCCATGAGTACCTGGAGGCCCATAGGGGTTCTGGAGATCAAGAGAGAATCATCGGCAAATAACAAAATTGGAATTTTATGGTGATTCAAAGATGGGGCGTCATTTTGACAATTGGACACGACTTGCACCACCTCATTGATGAACAGTGTAAATAGCGTTGGGGCAAGAACGCAACCCTGGCGCACTCCTCTCTTGATGTCTATTTTGTCTGTGAGTTCCCCCTGATTGCCCCATCTTACTTGTGCAAATGTTTTTTCATGTAATCTTTGGATTAAATGCACTAAGTTCCCTGGGATACCAATTTTGTACAATACTTCCCACAGTTTCTCTCTTGGGACAAGATCAAATGCAGATCTTAAGTCTACGAAAGCCACATAGAGTTTTTGCTTAGATAAGGTGACATACTTCCAGAACAGTAATGACACCCTGAAAACTTGGTCCATAGTATTAGTTTTGGGCCGAAACCCAGCCTGTAAAGGAGATAAAATTTGCTGGTCTTGAATCCAGTCAGTAAGCCTCACTAAGACTTGTTTGGCAAACGTCTTCTGAAGGATATGAATAAGGCTAATAGGTCGATAATTTACAGGCAACCCTGTATCACCCTTTTTATAGATCGGTATTATTTCAGCACCGTGCCAAGACTCTGGAATAGGGCTGCCAGATGCTATGGCATTAGACAACAAATTGATATACCATGCCCATATCTTAGGTTCTGATTTGAACAAATCCCCTGGAATCTTATCCGGGCCAGGGGCTTTTGCTGGCCTCAGAGAATCAATAGCAGCTGTGGTTTCAGCTAAGGTAAAAACAATTCTCTCAGTTGAGATCTTATTAGCAGCCCAACACTCGACATGTGCAGGGTCCTCCAGAGCTTGCTGTACAGGCAAAGCATAGATTTCAGAAAAGTAGGACACCCATCTTTCGGGCTGTATATGCAACCCAATATCGTCCTTACCCCTTTTCGAACTGGAGGTCAACAACCGCCAAAAGGAGCTATCATCTTTACTTTGGACTGCTGCAAGCAGTTTCTGCCATGTCTCATTCTCCCAGTCTCTTTTGGCTCGCTTCAGGGCATTAGCATACCTACAACGAGCCTCTTTAATAGCCGCATGCGTAGAATTTTTAACAGCCTCTTTTAAGGTGGATCTTGCTTGCGCACAGTCCTGATTATACCAGTCCCTGCGAAGGGTGTCAGCGGGTCTCAATTTAATGGAAGTTTCCTTATAGAAGATACCCTGAAGGGAATCGACCATCTTAGTGTGGATCGCCATAATAGGAATATCCAAGGATTCTTGATCTTCATAATCTACAAAGAGTTTTAAAAAAGATGAATACATTTCCCCAATTAAGTACGGGTTACATTCAACCTTTGGCCAGCAGACCCTAGAGCGTCTATGGTTCAAATGAGGGAATGGAACATTAGTAATCCTTAAGTGCTGGACTCTTAAAAATGCCTGATTAGTCAATACAAGACACAAAGGATTATGATCACTATCCAAGCGAGGAAAAATTTCCATATCAAGTGAACTTGACCATAGCCTAATGTCCAAAAGAATGTAATCAATAGTACTAAAGGAAAGCCCTCGCTTGAAAGTAATGGCTCGCTCTGAGTCAGATTTAGTGCGGCCATTGCATTCTCTCAGGCCATAGTTCAGGCAAAGGGAAGACATCTGGAATGCAACACAGGAAACAGGCGAAAGTACCATTTCTTTAGATTGGGGAATACCCCAATGTTCGTCCTCCTCAGTAGTCAGATTGCTAATGGAGTTGTCCAACACAAAAGAACAATTAAAATCACCTGCTATAATCAAAAAAACTGAAGGGTCCAAAGCGTCTATGTAGTCCGTCAACTGGGAAAGAACAATTGAATCAGACCCACGGGGAACAGATCTAGCATAAATATTCAAAACTATAATTTTGAAGCCAGGACGGAATGTAAGTTGCACACCCAGCAGATCAAAGGAGTTAAACTTTATCACAGAGTGATCACATTCTAACTTATTGTTCAGTAAAATCATTAAACCTCCTATCTGTCTTCCGAATCCACCAGAGGCAGGTTGGGCAGCAGAGAAATAGGTTGTAAAGCCTTGTAAGGATAACTGTTCTTTAGTCCATGTCTCCTGGAAGAGACAGATATCTTGTTTGTTTACAAGGCTTACCCATTCCGGGTCATCCAGTTTTTGCTTGATTCCAGCTACATTCCAGGACATGATGTTAATTTTAGGAGGTGGAGATATTGACTTTGTTCTCATAGGTAGGGCAGGAGTCGAAGTCCCTATAAATTGACACACATCATTTACTGTTTTTGGAAGCACTGTACAGGGGGCAGACAGTCAGTCCAATTCAGAGAGTGAGGGGGAAGGGTTCTCATATTTAGAAGTAACAGAATTATCTGGGGAGGGAATAGCCCCAGCTGCTATAGTTCCGGATGTACAACATTCTCTGGATAGCGGGGCCCCTGGCGGCTGACTGCTGAGTCTAAGATTCGATACCCTACCAATACATAGTGTGCGTGTCCGTGCATCAAAGGCCAGGAGATCTTTAGCTAGACTATAATCATTAAAGAGAATCGAGATGTAATCAAATTCTGACCCTAACTGGTTATGTCTGTGGGCCTCACATATATCAGACCGGATAACAGAGCGGCAATTCCTCTGTGAACGAATCCAGTGAATCACTTTGTTAATTAGTGAATCACTCGACTCTCCGTTACCCTGAGGTAGCTTTGGTACCCTAGTTAAATAGATAGTCGCGACTTCCCTCCTCCTTCTGGACCTTTGATTAGGGACGTGCGTCTGCAATAATGTCATATGATCAGGATTAGTGGCAGGACGGGGACTAACACAGCAGCTTACTACCGAGGATGTTCCTCCTGGATTAAACTGAGAAGTTTTTGGACGTGAAATAACTATATCTCCCCGTCCAAAAATTAATCCACCCTTATTAACACCTGATTGAGACTTTCGCTCATATGCGGAAGACATGGATTGAGAAACAAACCTACCATTCCTGCCGCATGTTGGGGAATTATCATTAATACACCTAACGGTGTTATGTGTAGAGGAAGATGTCATTTTGTCACCTAAACTGAGGGGACTGGGTTTTGTGGAATCCATCAGAAGATCAGACGAGGGGACAGACTTATAGGGCACATTACAGTTACAACCAGACTTTTGGCCCTGAAGTCCAGCAATTTTGTTCATCAAAGTTACCAATAGACTTTTAACATCATCTAATTTCAGAGAAATAATATCCAACTGGGAAACTTCATTGTTGCCCATCTTTGCATCCAGAGAGTTTTTAACAGAACCTTCTTCGCATAAGGTCTGTAAGTGGCCAGGACTTACAGGATTTGAAGCCAAAACCGAGAACCTATTTGAACAAGGAATGGTAATAGGGGGAGGGGACGCGCACCTCACATGGGGTGCATCTTCTTCGGCTAGATGACCATTTGTCCCCACCAAGGGTGATGAGGTTTCCAGAGGTAAGGGGGTTGCACCCTGGGATTGAGGAAAAGGGTGTAAATCAGCTTTAACCTCTATTCTATGTGACTGGGTTTTTTTCTTGAAGAGATCTGGGATCTTTTTGGAAAGAGTGGTATCTGGTCTAGAAGGACCAACAATGGAAGGACTCCTCAAAATAGCCTCAACCTCTTCAAACAGTGAATCAATTGCTTTGAATTGCTGTAGTTTAGTGGTTGAAGATCCCTCCATTTTCCCGGCAGAACGTTTCTTGGGTTTTTTAACCCTAGATTGGGATACTGCTACCTCATCGGCCTTCCTCTTCCCCATGTCAACTGACCGGTGGCCTAGTAAAGTAGATAATTTCAACCACAATTATAAGAAGAAAATAGCCCAGCCCCAAAAAGCCTACTATCAAGTACAAATGATGTTGTAAGGAAAGGAAGCCCCTATAAAATAGGAGGTAATAGAAAATTACACCACTAGCAACAGAGGCCTCTATACCAGAACTAAATATAAAAAGAACATAATTTTAGGGGGGTGGCCCAGCCCAGTCTCCTCCTGGCGATGACGGGCGCAAGACGGGCCCGCCCTTGGCCCGGGCTTCGCCCGGGCGCCGCCCGCGCGCGTCCCGCGCAGCGGGAGCGCGAAGAAATGTTTAAAGGGCTCCTGCCCTATCAGGTGTCTCCCCTGGTAGTTGGCGTTCCCCGCGCAGCGGGAGCGCGAAGAAATGTTTAAAGGGCTCCTGCCCTATCAGGTGTCTCCCCTGGTAGTTGGCGTTCCCCGCGCAGCGGGAGCGCGAAGAAATGTTTAAAGGGCTCCTGCCCTATCAGGTGTCTCCCCGGGCGCCTTATTTATGGAATGACGTTAGCCGGCGCAGCTGACTGGTGTGCGTCAAAAAAAATTACCCACACCAGGCAGCGCCGGCGTAGGGTAAAATGGAGCTTGGGCGTCAAAAAATGGGGCAAGTCAGGTCTGAGGCAAAATATTGGCCTCAACCCGATTTGCGCCATTTCTTTTTACTCCCAACCCCCATTGAAATGACTCCTGTCTTAGCACAGACAGGAGTCATGCCCCCTTGCCCAATGGCCATGCCCAGGGGACTTATGTCCCCTGGGCATGGTCATTGGGCATAGTGGCATGTAGGGGGGCACAAATCAGGCCCCCCTATGCCACAAAAAAATAAAAAAATAAATACTTACCTGAACTTACCTTAAGTTCCCTGGGATGGGTCCCTCCATCCTTGGGCATCCTCCTGGGGTGGGCAAGGGTGGCAGGGAGTGTCCCTGGGGTCATGGGAGGGCACCTCTGGGCTCCTTCCGAGCCCACAGGTCCCTTAACGCCTGCCCTGACCAGGCGTTAAAAAATTACGCAAAAGCGGCTGGACGTCATTTTTTTTTACCCGCCCACTCCCGTGCGTCATTTTTGCACGGGAGTTTAAATAAGGCGCACATGTCTTGGAGTCATTTTTTAGACGGGAACGCCTACCTTGCATATCATTAACGCAAGGTAGGTGTCCACGCTAAAAAATGACACAAACTCCAAGATCTTTGGCGCTAGACGGGTCTAACGCCAAAGTATAAATATGGAGTTAGCTTTGCGTCGGATTTGCGTAAAAAAAACGACGCAATTCCGGCGCAGAGTATAAATATGCCCCTTAGTCCCTGAAATGTCACTCATAATTACACTGAAAATATGAAAATGTTACACCTAGCAAGCTGAAACCTTGACAGCTATGACCGTTCATTCCCCCAAATGCCGCGTTTGCACGTTATTGTCTCCTGAAACAACACGGGGGCAATGGCGTTTCAGTGCAGATGTAAAGCACAGAGACCACCACGTGGTGTGAAATAACACATGTGGCAGCGTCGTCCTAACGCGTAGCATTACGCAGAGACCGCGTCCGCCTTTCTAGGACAGCATCCTCCAGCAGGGCTGTGACACATGCCTTGGAGTTGGGAGTCTGGCGTTGGAGTGGGGGCGGCACAGTTCGCGCGGGAAGACACCAGGCTACAGGCTGTGTTCAGTGCCGGCGTGGCGCGTGCATTGCTAACACCGCATGTTTATTGGGCCCACAGAAAGGATGCCATAATATTATTTGTGTGGCCTTCGGTGGCGTCATAAACCCTTCTTTAGCAGCTGCAGTGGGGCGTCTTACTGGGTGGGCCCTGTGAGTTGGTAAGCATAAGTTCTTTATATACATCTTCTATATGCAGACACTAGCTCGTGCATGAAGCAGTAAGGAAACACGAGGACAAATGAGAGGGACGGGGGCCACGTTGTGCTAAGTCAGTCAAGTAAGTGCAGATGAGGAAGGCGGAAAAAGGGCTGTGATGAAAAGGAAGAAAGGTGGCGGAGGGACCAAAACAGCAAGAGCAAGAGAGAAAGGTAAGAAAGGGAAAGGAAGGGAGGATGGAAGGAAGGAAGGAAAGAAGTACTGGTAAATAAAAAGGGTCAAGTAAGAAGGGGGAAGGTAGAAATGAAAAGTGGAAGGAAGTACAGGAAAGGAAGGAAAGGCAAAAAGAAGGGTGCAAAGAATGAATGATGAAAGGGTGTAAGGATGACAGATGGGAGGATGAAAGTATGAATGGAAGCAACGCTCAAAGGATGGATGAAAGGATAGATTGAATCTCGAAAGAAAGACGTAAAAAGAATGGGTGAGTGAAGGATTGATGGAGAGCGAAAGGATGGTTGTGGATATGTAGTTGTTTGAGCCGATGAACATAGGAATGGTCATTGGACAGATGTGATGAGGTTGGGTAGATGGATGGATGGAGTGAGTGAGTATTGGTAATCGAAGAGTGCATGGGTTGATGGATGGAGTGGTTATTGAAGAGTGCATTGATGAATGGCAGAGCGAATGGAACTTTTCTAGAGAAGACAGGTTCACTTCCTTTGTAACTCTGTGCCATAAGAGGTGTGGTTAACAGTGGGGGTATTTCAACGTTTTGGTTACTCCTTTGTGCGTACGGCATGAGTGGTAGGCTGGTGTGGCCTCTTAGTTACACATAGCAGCCTGTGTTTATTTTTTGTGCAGTGTAGGAGCAGCGCTGGCCTAGTCTAGTGTTGGGACGCACACTGAGCCGGATATGGGTGTCTGGGTGTCATGCAGTGGAAGTATACTAACACAGTGAATCACTGTATACCTTGAGCGCTGGAAGGAGGGGTGTGGGATGCTGCTGCACCTCCAAAATTACCGTGCTGGAGTTCCAAAGGTGAATGAGCAATAAAGATGCCTTTACATTTTGTTTCTGCCTTGTCACATTTTCTGTGCACTCAAAGGCAGAGGTCCAGTGTCATGCCTTGTCTTCAGACAAGTTGCTGCTAACATGGAAATTGGTGTTTACTTTTGTTTCTCTGACTGCAAAGTGAGAGGATTTTGTGAAAATATCTATGTGAAAAATCCTGGCATGAAAGGAAAGGCTGCAAAATATCATGTTTTCTAACAATCAACAAAATTTAGATACCTATAAATTCCAATATTATTTTTTGCAAAATTTGGAACCCTTCAGAGGTGTCCACAAGGTGAAAAATAAGACATCACAAAACATAACAGTTTTTTACAGCAAAAATATGATGAAACATTTTTTAAAAAGGGATGTGCAATTGAAAACCCGTAATAAATAACTATAAAATCCTATTAAAATACGAGTATTAAAGAGCTTTACAGACTCCCGTGCAAAACATTTAATTTCACTACAACCCCACTTTACCTTCATCAATTGTTGAAACCTTATATTTCAGAGGCAAAATATTAATATATAAGAAATTATATTCAATACAAATGCAAAAAGCATTAAAAAAATGTAAAAACTCTCAGAGAAAACATTTCCTTACGGGGAAAGCCTAATAAATTCAAGGCATGAGTTGTTCAGGGCTCATATTTCAAAAACAGGGGTCTCAATAATTTTCAGCAGAGGAGGACCATTGCAGCGCAAATAAATAACACGTTTTAAATCTTGAGTGCCATCATTACATCAATTACATACCATATCCTTACTAGGCAAACAAGGCCAACTAGCAGTTAAGACTCTTAGTGATAAGATACCAAGTATCAACAGGAAACAAAAACATCAAACACCATGATCAATATTCCATACTAAATATTGCTATGGCTTACTCGAAATGATCAAATTAAATATCACCTTAAATTTAGCCATTTTTGCACAGTTATCAGAATCTAGATGAAAGTTTAGGTTAAAAGAAGTATGCTTTATAAAAACGTTTAACTGCTGTAGAGACCGAGAGTATAAAAGATCCTCATATAAGTCAAACATACTTAAAGCATAAGTAAAGTTTGAGTAAAACAAAGATGTCTCTCTTCTTACTTCAAAGATCTCCATAGGTATAAGGTTCCTTAGGGCCATCACTTCACTTCTTATTAGCCAATGACCCCAAAGAATAACTGTCACAAGGCCTTGTAATAAAGCACTCTTTAGTCCAAACTCCAATCTGATTGCAGAAATTGCTGCATGAGTGTTAAAATTGCACATTTTCCTTAAAATCAGCCCTTCTGTCTTGTCTAAAAGTCCCACTTCCTCACTTCAATAAATGAAAATGCATATAGTAGGGTTGCAGGGTTTGGTGCCCTATTTGCCAAAAGTACCTCCACAAGGTTTCTCTTTCCCATCGTATTACAAAACTCTTTTAGACCATTGTCCTTACTAATGCTGTGGGAAATGTGATCAGCATTGGTTATGGTTCTCAACATAATTTTACCAAAAAATTGAATGACTTCACAACTTCCAATTTATCTTTATCAAGGTACCAACCATAGTTCAGATATTTCAAAGTTGTTGGCGCCCTTAAATATCAAAATCTCACTTTTGGAAACAATAAGTTTAAAAAAGTGTGTACTTGCAAATTTCATAATAGCCAATAAACGACTTTTCAAGCCCATTGGTATTAAATCCAAGACCATAATATCATCTGCATATTGTAGGCAAGATAGTGACAGATATCCAGTTTTAGGGGAATCGCATGAGCTATTACCTAAATACTGTGTATATAAGTCAAAATAGAGTAGCCGTTAGGAAAGCACAAACTAAGCCCTTTTTGTAATTTTAAAGTGTGATGGAGAAAAGGTTTTAATAGAATCAAAACAAATAAAGACACTTGGTGACATTCACGGCTCACTTCTTTCTAAAGGAGCGGGCGGGGCGGGGCAGTGCGTGACGGGATCTAAAATTTTATTAAGTTAAATTAAATGAATAAATAAACACTTACCTTTTCCACGCCATCCCGCACCGTGCTCTGCTCCTCTTCCCTGCTGGCTGTACGCAGGCACAGGCTCCCAGCCTGCCTGGCGGCCAATCCTGACGCTGCTCAAAGCAGAGTCAGGATTGGCTGGGAGTGCCCTGGCTGGGCACTCCAAGGCAAACTGGGAGCCTGTGCAGGCTCTCTCCAGCCAGGCAACTGTGTTGCCGTGCTGCAGAGAGCCTACTGTGATTGTGTATTTGGCCGGCTCGAGACGACCGGCCAAACATACATGCGCAGTCAGCACTCCCCCACGGCTCCTTACCCCAAATGCCCCACCTCTTTACCAACGCAACCTAGTTTATTGTCCCCTGGTTTTGAAAGTTTTGCAGCTTCTGCTCCTGGTGGGGGTGCTACGCTCCTCCGCCCTAACGGGGGAGCCCCCCCTACTTGGTGATGCATAAATGATAACTTTTTTCTGAAACAGGATTTCATTACATTATTGTTTGTGTGCTATATAGTTTTACTGATAAAGCTAAATGTATGCAAATTTAGTGTCATTTTCAATGGAGAATGTCCTGCCTGGAAGCTACAGTGCGCTACCACACCATGCTTGTAATATATTTGCGACAGTGTGCTACAAAATACATCACTAGCTGCTTACTAACTACACCTTTATCACTCACCTGCTGAATGGCTGAGACTCATTTGATACACTTGTTCTTTACCATGCTCAGATTTTTAACGATCCCTTTGAGTTCATCGATGTAAGTCCGATGGTAGCAGCCACACTCAGAAAATTGCACCAGCAGGCTGCTGTACACAGCAGGCCTGCTATATTTAGGGCCAGATTTACAGGGCCCTAGCGCCACCGGAGCGTCACTTTTGGCAAAGCTTCTGTGGTGCTACAAACTGCTCCATATTGAAAAGGAAGTGCAACGCCACTTTTTGTGGCGTCACGCCTCCTTGTAAATATGGGCCCCTCCGATGCAGTTAACTGCATCAGAGGAGTGTGCAATGGTTGTTACAGTGAGCATTCTGCCGCAACACCCATTGATTTTGATGCTGCTTCAGATTTATGAGAAATCGTAAATCTGTGGCAAAGCCAAAAACTAACACCACCCCAGGGGTGGCATGAGCATGGCACAATGAGGAAGAATGCTTGTATTCCTCCTTGTTTTTCGCTTTTTCTTTGTGTGCTGCATTTTGCAGCACACATAGAAGAAGCAAAATACCATGAATGATTGTTTATGTGCAGGAAGGTGCCCCTTCCTGCACATAAACAATCATTCCAAAATGACGCTTTGGTACTTCTATGTGTGCTGCATTTTGCAGCACACATAGAAGTGCCAAATCGCCATTATAAATTGTATAAGTACAGGAAGGGACACCTTCCTGCACATAAACAATGTATCCCCTCAGCGCAGACAGCCTTGCACTGTAGTGCAAGGATGCCTGCGTTGGCACAGGTAGCGGCGCAGCGTAGCGCTGCTATTTTTGGCCTTAGTGTGCAGCGCGGTGCCTGCAGGCTTGCAGGGCGTGTTGATTGCACTCATAAGAAGCAAGCGTTTGCCATCTGAGTGCAAAGGCGGTTGCGTCATGACAGACCCTGTTGCCTGTGCCCAGCGGAGGCAAGTAGTGGCTGTGTATGGTGCAGGGCGCAGGACTTTGCGTGCCTAGACGCGTGTCGTGTGGCAGCTGCGCTCTTGCAGATTGCTTTTGTTTTTGCCTCAGTGAGCAGAGTGTGGGCATATGTGTGCCCAGAAGGGGCAGGCACGGTCTGCTGAGCAGTCACTAGAAGCGCCTGTGAATTGTGCGAATACTTGCAAAGTGACACAGGCTACGTGTTGCCACAACGATACACGCTTCAGATATGTAGGTATGCGAAGCAATGGGCAGTTTGGACAGTGTGCTCTTGCACCCAACGCAAGCGGGCTCCATGGCGTGTCTGCGATGTGGGCAGGGGCTACAGGGAAACGCCGTCTGCAGTGTGCCCACTGTGAGCAGAGCTTTGTCTGTCCGGCTGTGGCGCGCAGGAAGAGCTGTGTGCTGACCCGTCATTGGCCTCTAACCGCACTGACCCGCGCACAGACTGCACGCTGGCATCGAAGCCTCCAGCTATTGGGACTCGCGGGCTGGCGGCCTCGGTTCTTGCACGGGCTCACAGAGAGCAGGCGTGCGCCTGGTGAGAGAGGCGTGCAGTCTCCGTGCTCGCTTCCAGAAGGACGGGAATCTGTTCACTCTTTTCAGCCGCACAGGATATGCTTTTTCCTACCGAGCAGCAGCAAGAGTACTCAGCTTGAAGCACGAAATGACACCCTGCGACATTTCTTTTTACAACAGACTATTACAAAGCGCTTTGTACTGCCAAGTTGCTTCTGGGAGCTGGGGCAACTAGCTGGGGCAAAGTAAGGAGATTACAAGTGCCACCGAATAAGAGGACGGGTCAATCAATAATTTTGTGGAGGGTGACTCAAGGGATGAGACTACCAGCAGACTGGCACTGTCTGACTCGTGTGCCAACTGACCTGGCCATCTAACACTCCCCCCCCCCCCTTCCCGCACCGGTAACTGCGCCTGGAGTTCCTCCTCCCCAGCAGCTCATTAATTAATATCGAAATCGATCGATCTGAAGCAGCTGGTGCGGGGGCGGGGGTTGCGCCTGGTGCTGCCGCGATGTGCTCAGCGGGGCCCATAACTCAGAAGAGGAAGGAGCCAACGCCGTCCCGTCTCCTCCTCCTCCTCTTCTTGTCTGTGCTGGTTGAAAAATACATCTGACTGCTCTGTGGTGGCCAGGCCTGCGCCAGGGCACCAGGCTGCCTTAGTCCGGCGCCCTCCTCCGCCCCAGTGCCCATAGGATGCAGTGCCAGGCGGAGCCCCTACTCTTCCTTCACACCTAGCCCGGCCCGGGCTCAAGAGATCCGCAAGAGGGGGCGCGGGCACACTATGCCAGCATGGAGCTGCTCAGGACACTGGCATCTCTTATCTTAGCTGTGTGCACCTGCTCCAAGGCTGCCAGGCTCCTGAGTGGTAAGGTTTAATTTTAATTTATTTATTTATTGGCCTTAGTTTTTTAGAATCTTATGCATGAGCTCCCAATGAACTCCGAGCAACCAGTGACCGACTCGCAGATCGTACCTCTTGGCGCTTTAAAATGTTCGTTATTTCGCCAACCTAAGAAAACCTATTTTTGGACTTCTGTCCAGATGTACCTATTTCATTTAACTCTCCTTTTCAATCGGCTCGTGTGACTTGGTGCCACACAGTGGGTGGGTTAGCACTGTAAGCGCTAAATACTTGCTAACTCATTATGTAGCCCTGAACAGCAGAAAGCGGTGCACTTATATTCCGTAACATGTTGTGATTTTCATCAGCGCGTGGCGCGAGCTCAGTTTAACCGTCTCCAGGCGATTTGCATTAGTGTCCTTAAGAGGTGATGGCTTTGGGGTTGCGGGAGGGTTGTAGTGTAACGACCTCGATGTCAGTGAGAACTTTCGATCAGTGGCTTGGCAAGTCCGTCCTGAGCCCTAAAGCAAGAAATTAAATTATTGTGTAATGTAACTGGTACTCATGTATAGCGCCCCAATACCTTCGTGTTGTGTTCGCGCATCTTAAAAAAAAACTTGTAAAAAACGTCCATTTAAAAAAAAAAAAACAGCCTCTAATTTAGGCGAAGAGGGCCCCTTCCACCCCAGGACCCCGGTTGCAATGATAGCCATGCCAGTGCTCTTTACATTCTGTCCATGTCCCCCGAGCTCTCCATCCTGTGCGCCAAACTCCTCACGGTGTTCGTGTGACCCATTCCTCACAGGGTTCGTGAAACCTAAACTCCTCCCAGTGTTTCTGTAACACAAGTCGTCACAGTGTTCGTGTGCCCCGAACTTCTCACAGTTTGCACGGCTCGGGCTCCTCGCTCAGGTTGCCTGCCTCTGAGCCTCAAGATCATCTCTTTGCTTGTCCCCTGCCTCCAGTTTCTCACACTGTGTGCACCGCGGATACTTCACACATATATGTATCCAGGGCCGGCTTTAGCGCAGTGTGACTGGGGCGCTGACTTCCAAAATCACCTGCTGCGGAGTCCATTGTGCGGCCAACTTTCTATCCGCAATACAAATGTCACAATAACTCCTGTGAATAATGTTCCTCCTCGAGAGAGAGAGAGAGAGATTGGAGTATTGTTTGCCTAGTGGCAGTTTTGACTCGCCATATAGTGGCGCTGGGGGTTCATATGCCTACTGCAAAGAACGTAAACAGTACAGATAAAAATAATTTATTTGTATGTCGCTAATTCAGAAGATTACTGCTTTTGTCAAACAGATTATTTTGTTACCACGTTTCATAAGACACACCCATAATGTAGAACGGTGACTGTTACGAATTGTCATCAAAGAGGTGCATGCAAACTGCAATAAATAGGTTAGGGCGTTATGTTTTTCCCCTAGTCTTTCATTATCTGTTTCTAATGTTGCTAACAAGGGTTTAGTTGGAGTAGATACCCATTCTTATTAGTGAAGCCAGCCTTTACCAGTGCTTTAAAAGAAATGAAATGTATGTGAGAGGGGGGCTATGGAGAGATGAGGGGCACTTTTGTCCGGTGGTACTGAGGGAATTTGGGGAGGAGCTCAGATGGTAGGTGCAACAATGATTGTCGCACCAGGCGCCACCAGCGCTAAAGCCGGCCCTGTATATATCAATTGTCATTTGTCTATGTAACCGGGGTAAGTTAACATTGTTTCCCGCGTGTGCCTCGAGCTCCTCGCTGTTTCCTGGTGCCTGAGCGCCTCCTGCCCTCTGACTCCCCAGCAGGCTCACGCTTTGTATCGCTCCGAGTGGCAGTACCCCTGCTTCTCCCCCTTCCTGGGTACCTCCGAATTATTACTGTCAGTGAGACCCTTCTCGATCTTATGACGATTTCACTAACCCCGCCACGGAGAAAGATTACTGGCGGGGACAGTCAACGTCCCCCACATTAGAAGAAGACGACCCTGATCTGTCTCTTCATCACCAGGGCACCGCCGGGGCAACCACCTGGGCACCACAGGGGTCTCCATTCACCCCATATAATGTAGCGGCCTCAGCTCCCTGACAGCTCGAGGGTGGCTAGAAACCCAGTGTGCGGTCCCGGCTGAGGCCTCTGACAGCCCCTATGCAGTGTCTGGGCAGACAGAGGGGCGGACTGGCTGCTCTGAAGCCTGGCACCTGGGCCGTGTTTTTTGGCGTGTTCCACCGGGAGGTCTGGCTGTTGGCAGCGGGCGATTGACCGGTTCTGGGCCCCGCTCTACTACTTTGGAAGGGCGTGTACTGGAAACCGAATATTTCTGTTACTGCGAAGTAATGCTCCAAGGCGAAAGCTGGAGACCACATCGGATGCTTTATGCTACTGGCACCGCATACTTCGTGCTGTCTCCGGATTTACCCTTCTGCTGGAGCAGCCCGGATGCACCTTCCCTGGCACAGCCAACCTGTGATGCCCTCTTTAAATACTTGGTAACAAGGTAGCAAATATATTAACACATCTTCCCATTCATTCATCGGGGGCTTGTTGTCTCTCTCTTCCTCACAGATTCCCATTCTCTCTTTCTCACAGGCTCTCGGTCTCTCATCCTCACAGGCTCTCGGTCTCTCTTCCTCACAGGCTCCCATTCTCTCTTCCTCACAGGCTCTCGGTCTCTCATCCTCACAGGCTCTCGGTCTCTCTTCCTCACAGACTCCCATTCTCTCTTCCTCACAGGCTCTCGGTCTCTCATCCTCACAGGCTCTCGGTCTCTCTTTCTCACAGGCTCTCGGTCTCTCTTCCTCACAGACTCCCATTCTCTCTTCCTCACAGGCTCTCGGTCTCTCTTCCTCACAGGCTCTCATTCTCTCTTCCTCACAGACTCCCATTCTCTCTTCCTCACAGACTCCCATTCTCTCTTCCCCACAGGCTCTCAGTTTCTCTTCCTCACAGACTCCCATTTTCTCTTCTTCACAGACTCCCATTCTCTCTTCCTCAAAGGCTCTCAGTCTCTCTTCCTCACAGACTCCCATTCTCTCTTCCCCACAGGCTCTCAGTCTCTCTTCCTCACAGGTTCTCAGTCTCTCTTCCTCACAGGCTCTCGGTCTCTCTTCCTCACAGACTCCCATTCTCTCTTCCTCACAGGCTCTCGGTCTCTCTTCCTCACAGGCTCTCATTCTCTTTTCCTCACAGACTCCCATTCTCTCTTCCCCACAGGCTCTCAGTCTCTCTTCCTCACAGGTTCTCAGTCTCTCTTCCTCACAGGCTCACATTCTCTCTTCCTCACAGACTCCCATTCTCTCTTCCCCACAGGCTCTCAGTCTCTCTTCCTCACAGACTCCCATTTTCTCTTCTTCACAGACTCCCATTCTCTCTTCCTCAAAGGCTCTCAGTCTCTCTTCCTCACAGGCTCTCAGTCTCTCTTCCTCACAGGCTCTCAGTCTCTCTTCCTCACAGACTCCCATTCTCTCTTCCTCACAGACTCCCATTGTCTCTTCCTCACAGGCGTTCAGTCTCTCTTCCTCACAGGCTCCCAGACTCTCTTCCTCACAGGCTCCCATTCTCTCTTCCTCACAGACTCTCAGTCTCTCTTCCTCACAGGCTCTCAGTCTCTCTTCCTCACAGACTCCCATTCTCTCTTCCTCAAAGGCTCTCAGTCTCTCTTCCTCACAGACTCCCATTCTCTCTTCCCCACAGGCTATCAGTCTCTCTTCCTCACAGACTCCCATTCTCTCTTCCCCACAGGCTCTCAGTCTCTCTTCCTCACCGGCTCCAATTCTCTCTTCCCCACAGGCTCTCAGTCTCTCTTCCTCATAGGCTCTCAGTCTCTCCTCCTCACAGACTCCCGTTCTCTCTTCCCCACAGGCTCTCAGTCTCTCTTCCTAAACAGACTCCAATTCTCTCTTCCCCACAGGCTCTCAGTCTCTCTTCCTCACAGACTCCAATTCTCTCTTCCTCACAGGATCTCAGTCTCTCTTCTTCACAGGCGCTCAATCTCTCTTCCTCAAAGGCTCTCAGTCTCTCTACCTCACAGACTCTCATTTTCTCCTCCTCACAGGCTCTCAGTCTCTCTTCCTCACTGACTCCCAGTCTCTCTTTCTCACAGACCCTCATTCTGTCTTCCTCACAGGCTCTCAGTCTCTCTTCCTCACAGGCTCACATTCTCTCTTCCTTACAGGCTCTCAGTCTCTCCTCCTCACAGGCTCTCAGTCTCTCTTCCTCACAGGCTCCCATTCTCTCTTCCTCACAGGCTCCCATTCTCTCCTCTCACAGGCTCTCAGTCTCTCTTTCTCACAAGCTCCCATTCTCTCTTCCTCACAGACTCCCAGTCTCTCTTCCTCACAGGCTCTCAGTCTCTCTTCCTCACAGACTCCCATTCTCTCTTCCTCAAAGGCTCTCAGTCTCTCTTCCTCACAGACTCCCATTCTCTCTTCCCCACAGGCTCTCAGTCTCTCTTCCTCACAGACTCCCATTCTCTCTTCCCCACAGGCTCTCAGTCTCTCTTCCTCACCGGCTCTCAGTCTCTCTTCCTCACAGACTCCAATTCTCTCTTCCCCACAGGCTCTCAGTCTCTCTTCCTCATAGGCTCTCAGTCTCTCCTCCTCACAGACTCCCATTCTCTCTTCCCCACAGGCTGTCAGTCTCTCTTCCTCACAGACTCCAATTCTCTCTTCCCCACAGGCTCTCAGTCTCTCTTCCTCACCGGCTCTCAGTCTCTCTTCCTCACAGACTCCCATTCTCTCTTCCCCACAGGCTCTCAGTCTCTCTTCCTCACAAGCTCTCAGTCTCTCTTCCTCACAGGGTCTCAGTCTCTCTTCCTCACAGGCTCTCAGTCTCTCTTCCACACACGCTCTCAGTCTCTCTTCCTCATAAGCTCTCAGTCTCTCTTTCTCCCCGACTCCCATTCCCTTCCTCAAAGACTCACCGTCTTTCTTCATTACATGCTCCCGTTCACGCTTTCTCACACTTTTTCTGTCTGTTTGCTTTGGCCGCTATTTTCTTCCTCTCATTCTCATCCTTTCACCTTCTTCCGCGGAATCATCCCGTCCCTCTTCACGTTGTCACTGCGTCTCCCCATTCATCATCTACTTGTTTCTCCTCTTTCCCTCCTCATTATATCTTACTCACTCATCACCTGCTCTCCTCCTCACACCGTCTCCTCACTCTCCACACACTGTCCTTCCCTCTTCCTCTCCACCACTTGGATGCTCTCCCTCGTCCTCTCACGCTTTCTCTGCGGCTCAGTTCTTCACAGACTACCCCCCTCCACTCATGACAGCCCCCGCCCTCCTCAGTCTGCCCCTTCATTCCCCTCAGCGCCTCTCTCTCACTCGGTCCACCCACACTTCACCACCGGGCCCATCTACCGCACTCACCGCCTCTCAAATAACCCCGGACCACCGGATCCTCAGACACTCCACCTCGCATCTCTTCTAATGATTTCTCTCCACCCCCCCACAGGTCACTTCTGCTCCCTCCTGCCACACACAGCAGACAACAACAGGACATTTTAGTCTTATTGTTGACTATACTACCTGGGCATACTCGGTTTATTCTTGCCTTCACCAATTGAACAGGTTACATAATCCTGAACAAACCATCATGTATACCTTGCCGCCCCCCAACTTCTTTTTCTAATTTGGAACACTCAGCAACTGTAAGTAATAAGGAAGCTAGGCAATGAGCCGCACACCACTGGAACCGTCACCTCCAGTATCTTCATTGAGTGCAGTGGTAAATAGGGCGACCAGAATTTTAAAGCCAAAAACCGGGATATTTAACAAAAATAGAAGACAGACTACACTTTTACTTCAACCGAGCTCACAGAAGGACTGCACCTATCGGTGTAGAATTACAGCAGAGGCACTAAGAACATAATTAAAATGCAATTTTTAAAGTCAGTATTTTGCCTGTTAATTAATTTGCTTTCTTAAAACACCTGCTAACTGGACATGAGCTAAATTTCCCAAAATCTGCCGGGACCGCTGGGGAAACAAACCGGGACTGTCTCGGTAAATCCAGGATGCCTGGTCACCTTAGTGCTAAAAGCCCCATCTCAAGCCTCTCACCGCCACCCAACGAGCCATACACCCCCCGCCTCAATACACTTCAAAATATCAAAAGAGGCACCATCTAACCACTCAGCGACCAAATATCCCTTATCTTATAGAGGTCCTCATTGCAACCAACCTATGGTCCAACAATCCCGCCCTCTGAGAAGATCCAGAGCATAGGCAATTGTAAAACTGCAGGCTTATCTACCCCGCCTTCTGAACAAAGTTTGTAAAAAATTGACAGATATGACATCTGAATTTTTTAAAACAAAAACGACAGGGGAAGAAAAGGATAAAAAGTACACACTGACTTTCAGAAAGCTTTTTTTCCTCCAGAATATTAAGTGAAAACCCTCTAAAGCTTTTTCTACCTGTTTCTGCTTGATCCTCCAAATGTACTTTTTCTGGTCGGTGAGAAAGTTGTGCAAGACATTTGTCTCAAGATAATTTCCCTAGCCACATAATTGAACTAAAAATCACAGTACCTCCAACAAAAGCTGGCAAACTGTGTAATTTTCTCCTGATTTACCATTTTAATGCTTGCTTACACTGTCACTGGTCATGTTTCCTTCCAAGGAGACATGAAGCATGGTGGTGATTGCCACACATCTTCAAATGCAAATATTTCAGAAAGAGATGTATTCATGATGTTTCAAAATCCTTATATGTGTTTGTGTGCTTTATACATGGGGAGTCGGTAAAAAATATTTATTATCCTACAATTTCTCCAAAAACACATATGAGAGCGTTTTCTTTAATTTGTGAGCAATATTTTTCACATTTGCCACGATGTAGACAGGAGAATTATCCAACTGTACATTAAAAGCATATTAAACAATGAATTACTTTAGCCTTCAGTCAGTAATAGACTCCACAGATGAGTAGCTCAATGTGCTGGATGGTCATTTTCCTGCCCATTACTTTGTATTTTTTCTACTGTTGCAATAAGTGTTGTGTATGTTCATAAATGCAGTATCCTCATGGTAAGACCATGTCATGTTTTCAGGATAACCACAACTGAAATTTATGAGGCCTATTTATGTATGAATGTATGTCAGCAGAACTTTTTTGGCATTTTTGTTGGGCATACCCAAAAGCCGGACCGGATTTTACTATTAAGTGGTTGGGTAAGTTCAACCAAAGGTATAAATTCTAAATACCTTTATGAATTTTCCAACAATTTCGTTTTTCATCAAAGTCATATTTTTTAGTTTAAATTGATTAAAATGCATCATATGGTGTCACATCGTTTCATACCTTCTTAATTCATTGTCATTAAGTAACTTGAAAGTAGTTCTTACTTCCGAGAAGTAGTTGTTCCTCTTTTTTTAGATGTTTCCAGCTTTCCTCTACCAACTGTTTCATTTTTGATACCTCTTGTTTATTTAAGTAATTACTAATTTTGCATAACTAACATATTTTTTGGAAGTCATTCCTTGCACCTTCGCCTCTTGGTGGGGTTCTGAAAACCTTGCATTACATTTGAGGTCGGTACGGTCACGGCCCCCTGCAGACCTTCATTTTTCAACTTAATTATTGGCCCTGTCTGCCTATCTTCTGTGAGGTTTCTAATTACCCGTACTTACGGTGTCTGGGAACGGTGTCTAATCCTTTGTTGTTACAGATATGCTCTTTTCCAAATCCAAGATTTTGTAATCACACACCAGTTTTGAATTTTTTACATGTCATGGCAACAAATACACCCCTCTGGCGACATATCCTTACTTTATGCGTGTGTTGATAAGTGAGTCCCGGTGAGTGAAATATGTCATAGTATGGACTGATGAGTGACAATATAATTGTGCGGCAGTTGAAATTCGATCAAGTTCATCATCTAGGTGAAGTTTCACCTCTCACCCGATTCATCATTTTGTGGTCAGTGAGTCACACTTGCTGGTTAACGGGCACAATCTAGTAAATTCAGGGCAATTTTCTAATAACTCCACTCTGGGCACCCTCTCTGTCCAACGTGTGCCCTTGACAACCTCCAACCTAACATGTGAGATGTGGCTACATTGTGCTAAACCGTACGCTCTGAGAGGCCTTCTGCTCAAAAAGTCCACACCTGAGGCACGCTTCTGCCCAACAGGCATAGGCTTTGTATATTTTACCAATCCACCTGTGAACACATGGCACATGAAAGACCTCGGTCCAATCGGTGTCTTCTGACCTGATCAACTTCCAGGACAAAAACACTGTGGTACAATTCTGCCCAGAACATGGACTCTTGACAACCATTTGTCATACAGGCATACACTATGGTCACCCTCCTTCCCAGCAGCTTAACTCTGAGGAATGCCTGGCTTCACAAGTTTACAATATGGACACCCTCCTGACAAATATATGGACTCTAAGCAACCCCCTGGGCAATATATCCATTCTGGGTGATCTCTTGTTCAAAAAGCCCTCCCTTGGTCACCTCCTGTCATTCAGACGTGCATAAGGAAACATTGCATTCTAGGCGACCGCAGCCCAAAATATGTATTCTGCCCAAATCCCAGACCAAAACCCCAATGTGGTCAAGCGCTAACCAACACATGGTCTCTTGGCAACCTCCTGCCAAATAAATATATATGCCTCTGGCAGGCCCTACCCACAGACTGAACTCTGAGCAGCTTCTGGAATAAGAGGTACATTGACTCTGGATGCCTTCAGCCAACATCCATTCTGGGTAAACTCCAGTAAGTAATCTCTGAGTATCCTTTTCACTCACAAGTACACTCCGGGCAAGCATCTACCAATCAAATGACTTCTGGACAATTCCCTGTACAGAAGTCACATCCCAAGAAAGCTCCTGCTCATCAAAAGTGCGCTCAAGAAAACGCAAACGACTCCTCCCAGGGAACCCACTTCCCGGATCATTCACTCTATGTAACGTCCAGTGTAACCCATATACTCTGTTCAGCCTCATGCCAAAAATAATCACTCCTGGCATCCTGATGCCCAACAAGTGATCTTTGTGTAATCTCCTGCCCATCTAGGCTCCTCCTGGCAATCTCATGTTTAACACATGTACTTAGCCAAATCTCCTGCCTGGCTAGCAAAATTTGGGAAATCTGCGGATAAAACTTTAGTCCAGCCTAATGGGTAAATTTTATGCAATAAATGCACCCAAATTAAAAAAAAAAATCTAACATTGTCATGGCCATAAATTTTGTTCTGGGCAAGATTCTGCCCAACAGGTGCACTCTGAGCAGTTCATGTCGGACAGAATCCAAAAGGGCAATCTACTGTCCTGTCAGCAAGCTAGGGGAAACTTCCCACACAACGCACAAGACTAAACACACGCACATCCTGGGCAATCTCTAGCCCACCAGTAGCACTGCAGATAATCTCATGTTCAGCACGTGTATTATAGAATACGGCCAACCTAACAAGTATTTTCGGATACTGCCTTTCCAGTCCTCCTTCACAACCAATCTATGAACTACAAGTCTACACTCTGGACAGCCATCCCAGCAAGTATGCCGACAGACAGGGCGCACAGATGTATAGCCACTTACACCCAACAGCTTCTTAAATCCCACCATTTCCAGCGAGCCAGCTCATGTACACTCCATAAATGCCTACCATAATGACTTAATTTTCACATAAACGAGTGTATTTTAAGTCTATTTATTCCTTATCAGCTAAAGAATAAACAGCAATCAAATATTGTGACATAGAAACCAATTTAATAAAAGAAGGGATGTTTATTAATGAATATTGACATAATTTATTGAAAGCGATAAAAGGAAATTCACAAAAACAGTTGTTATGGCCATATTTTTCCTTACCCGTTTGGCTTCCACTAGTCTAACTCTAAACAAAGACATCTAAAAGCATCAATAAATTCGAATTAAGCAGTTAAATGAGATATAATAAAAAACAGGAATAATTGGGAAAGCCAGAACGTCTTGGGTGGAAGACACTGTGATATTGACTTTGCCAGTGCTTATTGGCATTGGCGCAGGGCCAGATGCATATGCACGCATAGTTGGCAATTTTGAAATGGGGTTTCTATCAAAGATAATCTGTTCCAAGATGGCTGAAGATGCTCACAGATGCATCATGATGCGCGCACGGGTTAAAACACGTCGGGGGCTATTTGAAATGTATTGTGTTAACATGTGGACAGCCACATTAGAATGGTAAGTTAAAATGTTAAAAAGGTGGAAGAGCATATGTGAACCAAAAAAAGAAAGCAAGCAGCCTAGCAGCCCTTTGCAGATGTGAGGATCTAAAAAAACCCCACAAAAAACACTGAAATATGGGGAAACAGGGTTGAGAACACCAGGGAGCTGCAGGAAAGTACAAGCATTGGCACAGGCATTAGGTCTCGCCTTTGGGACCTTATAAGTGTTTAGCCAGAGCTATTGGCTTTGCCAATGTCCTTAAGCTATGTTGTAGAGCAGTGTGTCTGCTGTGCAGCATGTTGAAAAGTTATATAACCAAGAAGACATTATGTACAACTGAACGAGCCTATTTAAAAATAATTAACAAAAAAAATTTCTTCTATATTTTTTGTCCTTGCGATGCTGGCAACTTCTTCCTGTCTGTTCTAATGCATGTTTGCTATAGATTTTTATTTGTTATTGGGGGGATGGTGGGGAGGCATAAACAACGGGAGGGTGGAGGTTGGGAAATAGTACCTGAATTACAACACGAGCAGCGGACTGTCACTAGGGGAGAATCAACAGATGCCAGATTCCATGGGCAGAGTGAGATGGTGCTGAGGTGGTGCTGAAGTGGTGGTGTGCTAGTGTGGAGGTGATGTTTAGGTGATGCTGAATGATGCTCAGGTGGTGCTAAGGTGGTGGTGTGCTGGTGCAGAGGTCATGCTGAGTGATACTGAGGTGGAGCTGGGTGATGCTCAGGTGCTGAGTCATGCTGAGGTGGTGATGCTGCAATGGTGTTCAGGTGGTGCTGAGCTAGTGCTGAGGTGGTGGTGAGTGATGCAAAGTTGGTGCTGTGCTGAGGTGATGCTGCGCTATGCTGAGGTGGTGCTGCGCTGAAGGGGTGCTACATTGGTTCTGAGTTGCTGCTGAGGTGGGGCTGCGCTGGTGCTGAGGTGGGGCTGCGCTGTTGATGGTGCAGTGATGTGGAGGTGGTGCTGTGCTGATGCTGAGATGCTGCTGTACTGATGTTGAGGTGGTGCTGCACTGGTTCTGAGAGGGTGCTGCACTGATACTGAGTTGGTGTTGCACTGGTGGTGGTGGTGCACTGATGAGGAGATGATGCTGTGCTGATGCTGAGATGGTGCTGTGCTGATGCTGAGTAATACTGAGGTGGTGCTGAGTGATGCTGAGGTGGCGCTGAGTCATGTGGAAGTGGTGGTGCTGCACAGGTTCTTAGGTGGTGCTGAGTTGGTGCTCAGGTGGTGCTGAGTGATGCTGAGTTGGTGATGGCTGAGGCGATGCTGCACTGATGTTGAAGTGGCGGTGCATTGATGCTGAAGTGGTCCTGCATTGGTATGAAATTGCTGCTGAGGAGGGGACGCGCTGGTGTTGAGGTGGGGCTGCGCTGGTGCTGAGGTGGGGCAGAGGTGGTGGTGGTGGTGCACTGATGCAGAGGTGATGCTGTGTTGATGCTGAGAGGGTGCTGTGCTGATGTTGAGGCGGTGCTGTGCTGGTGCTGAGGTGATGCTGAGTAATGCTGAGTTGGTGCTGTATTGGTGCTGAGGTGATGCTACAATGGCGATGAGGTGGTGCTGCGCTAATACTCAACTGGTGCTGTATTGGTGCTGAGTTGCTGATGAGGTGGTGCTGCAGTGATGCTGAAGTGGTGCTGCAGTGATGCTGTGGTGGGGCTGCGAGAGCGCTGCGTTGGTGCTGCGCTGTTTGTGGTACACTGATGTTGAGGTGGTGCTGTGCTGATGCTGAGGTGGTTCAGTCGTAGTGTTGCTAAGGAGATGCTGTGCTGGTGCTGAGGTGGTGCTGAGTGATGCTGTGGTGGCGCTGAGTGATGCTGTGCTGGATGCTGCGCTGATGCTGAGGTGGTGGTGCTGCACTGATGCTGAGGTAGTGCTCCGCTGGTAGTAAGGTGGTGCTGCACTGGTGCACAGGTGGTGCAGTGCTGGTGCGCAGGTGCTGCGCAGGTGCTGAGGTAGTGTCAATAGCACTATAACATTCTATACGCAACTGCAAGAGTATTGAACAGACAGATCCTTATGTGAGAGTAAACACTATCAATGTAGACAAAATATATATTTTGATAATTCCCTCCAAAAAATATATTCCATCCACAAAGTCAAGAAACCAAACACTACATGTAGACGTGGCCTAGGTATATTGGCCAAATAGTCAACCTATGAAAGTAAACCCATTCTCTTGGCTAATGACAGCACTCAAATTGTCTTCACTTCAGAGCTTTCAAAGTACTCAGCTTTAAGACCTCGCAGGGATGACTTCATAGGCTCTTGGGATGTACTAACAATCAAAGACACCTGGTGTACAACCTATGTAGTGACGTCAACACACTATTCACAAGCTAGAACGGCGAGCTAGGCGGGGGGGATTAACCCACCAGATCTCCATACTTCGGTAAGAAGTGACCAAGAGCTGACCTCTTATATACTGGACAAAATAAGTGCACCCAGATATCCTGATTGCATAGCACAAGATTTAGATTCTGTTCGTTTAATAGGACGCCATTAAAAAGCTTATTTAAAAAACTGGCACCATGTGGGACCATTTTGAATCTTCTCAAATGGCACGTGTCCATTAAAGACTGGTAAACCAGACTGACTCTGCTCCAGCCCTACTGGGCACGAGATTACTTATGCCACAGGGAAGAAAAACAGGCTGGTGAGGACACATTTTCCCCAAAAACACTAGAGACATCCATCCGTCGACTGGATTCACAAGGAAAAAGAAAGGCAAGTTCAAGCTTGAAAGTGGTGTTCTGGCTAAAAACAGGGAGTGGCTGGCTTTATAATTTGGTTATTACATTTCTCTAATGATATACACGTTTTGCAGGCGGGTGCATATGACAAAATCAGTGCCAGCCCTACTGGACTCTGCAAGAGGCTTCCGAAAGACAATGGTTTGTATTCTACCACTAACTGCTGAGAAAGGGAGCAGAAAGCATCACTCTGGGCACATCTCCCAACTGTACTTGGTATATCCAGTGGTGGACTGAATTGGTCTACTAGAGAAAGGAGCTATAAAAAAGCAGCTCCAAGTCCGACATCGGAGTTCCAGGGAGAGGATCACCCAGTGGGTGGAAGAGGTGGGGTGGCTGCTCGTAACTTATCATCCAGACAGCCTAGCTCCCGGCTCTCTGGTTATCTCCCATTCAGGGGCTGGGATTTATCGTAAAGAAAAACACAACTGTTCTAGTTCAAGAATTAACCAATGACATTCCGGTGTATTCTCCTCTCAAAGTCCAAGATATTATCTCCTTGAAATGTCGGTGCCATAGCGAAAACAACTTCTGAAAAAAGGAAATCTTTGGGGGAAAAAAAATCCCAAAACGACGTAGACATAAGTAAGCCTTGCTAAACCAAGCTAGCGTATTATAGAAAGAAAAACTTAAAACACATTGCACACAAGCTTAACGAAAACATGCATTGTGTACAAGCTTAACGAAAACAACATGCAAAAAAGTGTGCACAAACACAAAGGGAAAAACACTACAAAGAAAGGCGACTTGTAATAGGTCAATAATCCAGGGTAGGGAACTAGACACGAAAAGGAGGGACATATAGTAAAACATACTACATAAAAGCAAGCAAGGAAGAACGACTAGTACATTAACAAATCAGCAGCGAGAGGTGAAATGAAAGCCCACATAGTGAATAAAGCATGTCTTACAGACAGCGCATTCGCGCTGCCTAGGCTCGACCTAAAAAACGGACCAGAGTGCACTGAGACACTGGCCCAATGCCTAACTGCCCGCCTTGCGATTCCAGCCCTTGAAGATCACAAGGGAGGAACTTGTAGTCTAGAGGAAGGGTTATCAACACTGAATGAACCTACCAGCCCACTAATTGAACAGAGTTGTTTGTTATCACAGTATTGCTCACCTGCTCACTTTTTCACATTTATTTTCAAAATAGCATGATTGCATCTGACACAAAAGATCCTTGATGTGATTCATTTTGCAGAGCAGAGCTACATATGTGTCATCATTCATGCAAGTTTAGAGAGAGTAGGGTAGGGAAAATGGTAACAAATACCTGAGGACTCTAGGCGAGGGTTGTTTATTGGTAAATCAGTGATTCTGCAGGGGCGGAGCTAAGCCTGTCCAGTGATGATGAATGTATTTACACAGGTAAGGTATTGGACATTTGGAAGACGTAATGAAAAGGACACAAGAGTACGTTGTCAGTTTTAAATATTACATTTTTAAATTTAAACTTGATGCTTTGCATAAAGTTGTCTTGTTGTTAATATTGGTGTTAATACTGGCGTTCTTTCAATTTCAAGCGTTCCCTACTAACTAAGGGGCAGTGACAATATAATGATTTTCCAACGATCACAAAACTGTGTTGTGGGAAATTCAGGATTAGATTGTTATGCCACAAAAAACGTCCAACACATTTCTTCCAAAGTATTTTTTCTGCACGGTCTTTGCACTATAAAACAAGTGCATTCCCGCCACCCACCAAAGTCTGAATACAATGTCTCCTACCAGCAGGCTTCTTTTGTAGGAAAGAACTGAAGACATACATTTTGAGGTTAAAGCCAGATGCAGCCACCGTGCCATCAATATGATGGTGCATGATATTTCAGCCCCCAAACCAATGATTCACGTTTAGAGATGGCAAACAGGGAGAGGATGTGGCATAACGCGGCCAAAGCTGCTGACTTTAGAACTGGGGAACTTGTTTCGAATCACGGCCTCTGGTGAATAACATGATTCTTTGCAAATCACTTGAACTTCCCATGCCTCAAAACAGACAAAATGAATGTGTCTGGTCAAATGCAACTGGAGCTCATGCAAAGCACTCCACTACCCTTGGCTTGTGTTCTGCTGTTAGAAATGGAGTCTTCGGTTGGCAGTCAGGTTACCCCCTGTCCAAGCAAGGACCCTCTTTCTAGTCAGGGTAAAGGAGAATCAACCTCAGGTAACTTCCACTCACCCCCTTGCTAGATTGGTACGAGAAGGCAGGCTTAACTTCAGAAGCAATGTGTAAAGTTCTTCTACCAACACACACAGTAATACAGTGGAAAAGACTACAAAATGGACACCAAACCAGTTTAGAAAAATAGGTAATATTTATCTAAATCAAACAAGACCAAAAAGACAAAAATACAACATACGCAAGTCAAGATATGAAAAAGAATGAGTCTTAATCCATAGAAAGCAGTGAGAACCCGGTTTGCATAAAAAATAAAGCCTCACGGGCGAGCGTGCGTTGGAAGTCAGCGTTGCGTCAATTCCTTAATCGCAAGTGAGGCCGTGCGTCGTTTCCTTCTCCGAGCGGGTCAGCAATGCGTTGTTTCTCTACCTCACAAGACAGCGATGCGTCGATTTCCAGACGGGCACTCTGGGTCCAAGCAGGTTTTGCGTAGATTTTTCACGTTCCGCGATGTTGCGTTGAAATCCAGTCACACTGTGTCAGGAAACCACTCTGTATGGGGTTTGCATCGTTATCAGCAGCCGCTAGCGGGTGTTGCACCTTGTTTTTCCAGCCGTGATGTGTCGATCTCCCAGCCGTGATGCAGGTGGAGCATCGATTTCAGCCACGAGGCTGGCAGCGTGTTGTTTATCAGCCGCGTTGCAGATGGTGCATCGAAAATTTCCCCACATGGCAGTTTTTGCATGGATTTCAGTTCTTTTCCACCAGCTTCACCTTTCAAGGACCCAGGGACTGGATGGGGCACCACTTGGCAAGGCAGGAGTTTCACCAGAGAGTCCAGGTAATGGTAGGGGAAGACTTTGACATCCCTGAGACTTCAACAACAGGAGGCAAGCTAAACTCAAGCCCTTGGAGATTCTTCTCAAGCATAAATGCACAACAAAGTCCATCTTTGTCCCCTTTCACAGGCAGAAGCAGCAACTGCAGGATATCCCAACAAAGCACAGAGTCAGTACTTCTCCCGAACTCTTCAGCTCTTTTCCTTGGCAGAGGTTCCTCTTGAATCCAGAAGTGATCTAATTTTCAGGGCTTTTGGGTCCAATACATATACTTACTTCAAAGGAAAGTCTCTGTTGTTCACAAGATCCTGCCTTGCCCAGGACACGCCCCAGATACACACCAGGGGGTTGGAGAGCTGCATTGTGAAAGAGCAGGCACAGCCCATTTAGGTGTGAGTGACCACTCCTCCCTCCACTCTAGCACAGATGGCTCATCAGGATATGCAGGCTACACCCCAGCTCCCTTTGTGCCACTGTCTAGGGGAGAGGTGCAAACAGTCCAACTGTCAAACTGACCCAGAAAGGGAATCCACAAACAGTCAGAGTCACAGAATGGTTTATGCAAGAAAATGCCTACTTTCTAAAAGTGGCATTTTCAAACTAACAATCTAAAAAACAAATGCACTAACAGATGTATTTTTAAATTGTGAGTTCAGAGACCCCAAACTCCACATTTCTATCAGCTCCCAAAGGGAATCTGCACTTTAAATAATATTTAAAGGCAGCCTCCATGTTAACCTATGAGAGAGATAGTTCTTGCACATTAAAACTGAATTATGCAGTATTTCACTGTTAGGACATGTAAAACACATTAGTACATGCCCCACCTTTAACATACACTGCAACCTGCCCATGGGGCTACCTAGGGCCTACCTTAGGGGTGCCTTACATGTATAAAAGGGAACGTTTAGGCCTGGCACTTTAGCACTGGTTAGCAGTGGTAAAGTGTCCAGAGAATAAAAAAACAGCAAAAACAGAGTCCAGCACACATCAACAACCTGGTAAGCAGAGGCAAAAAGTTAGGGGAGACCACGCCAAGGATGCCAAGTCTAACATCCACTATATAAACCTGTAAAAGAAATAAAGCCCCTAAAGTGCTGCAGGGAATCAGCTGCATATGCTTACAACTCCTCATCCTTCTTTGTCTGCTTCATTTCAAGCGCTAAAGAAGGTACTGAAGCCCACTAAAATGTGTTTGTTATCAACAAGCCCATTGAGGATGGCAATCAGAATGGACAGAAACCTTGAAGCTGGAAAAATGAACAAGCATATTCATTCATAAATCATTACGTCTTCCAAAGCCAGTAGATCCCTCCATACGCAAGCTACTGTCAATATTTTTAGCCCACCGCCCTCCAACGTGAGTTGTTGCATAAACATCGCCTCGGCTGGCTCCTGCTGGTTTTGCAGCATCCTGGTTCTTGGAATCCATCAAATGTTAAACTAAAACCTAAAATAAAAAATCTGCACTGGCCTGATGCCATAACTGTCAGTAAAAGAGTGTGTATACACAAAGGGATGTTGGAATGAAAGCCCACATAGTGAAAACTGCAGGTCTCACAGACAGAGCATGCGCGCTGCCTATGGTTGATGTAAAAAATAGAGTGTGAGACAGGAGAGAAAAAAGGAAGGGAGAAAAAGGAAGCAGTGGAAGAACACAACTCTCCAAACAAAACACTGTGAGACCGAAATGCTCTAGGTGCGGGCAAACACACAAATGGGTAAGGAAACGATTAAATCAAGAGCAGCATGGACCTTATGAAGGTATACTCTATGTATTGAACACACTAGGGGACAGATTTATACTTTTTCACGCAAAACTGCGTAAGTGCAGTTTTGCGTGAAAAAGTATAGCGCCAGCTAGCGCCATTCCAAGACGCCGGACGTGTGCCATATCTATGGAATGGCACCAGCCGGTGCTAATACCATGTTAGCGTCCTTGTAAAGGATGCTAACAAGGCTGGGAGGCGTAGGGGTAACCAGGGCCTGTGCGTCTAATTCTGACACTACACTGTTTAGAGGCAGAAAAATTGCCTCTAAGCAGTGTAGCGCCATTTTCTGGTGCACAACCCCCATTGACATGGCTCCTGTCTTAGTAAAAACAGGAGCCATGCCTACCACCCCAATGGCCATGCCCAGGGGACAAATGTGCCTGGGCATGGCCATTGGGGCCTGCGCTGTGCAGAGGGCCCCAAGTCAGGGCCCTGAGCGGTCTAAAATAAAGAAATATATATATACTTACCAGGGCTTACCTGGGATGGGTCCCCATCCTGTAGTGTCTTTCAGGTGTGGGTGGGGGTGTCCCTGAGGCCAGGGAAAGGCACCTGTGGGCACTTTCCATGGCCTCTGACCATGGAAATATGCCTACAGGTCCCCTTATGCCTGCCCATACCTAGGTGTTAAATAATGACACTAAGCAAGCTTAGCGCCATTGTTTAAGGCCCCCATCCCCCTGTGCTGGAGTTTAGCACGGGGGATAAATATGGTGCAAAGGCCATATCATCCTTTTCTAGATGGGAACGCCTACCTTACATCTCATAGATGCAAGGTAGGTGTTCACATCCAGAAAACTATGTTAACTCCATAACTTTGGTGCTAGACGTATCTAGCGCCAAAGTATAAATATGGAGTTAGGTTTGCGCCCAATTAGTGTAAAAAAAAAAATGACGCTAATTCAGTCCAAACCATGTATAAATATGGGCCTAGATCTGCCTATAAACAATTAAACCTGCTTGTAGCCAAGACGTAAAAAACGTGTTCCAATTTGTCTTTTATTTGTCGTTTATCAAGAGGGTCTACAAGAGGGCTGTTGCTTCCCACGAATATTCACCTTTATTCTGTAGAGGACCTTAGCATGGTGAGGCTGTGCACAGCAGGCGATGTAGTGAAAGTGAAGTTAGATGCACTGAAGATGCTTGATGTTTCTCTGTAATGATAATGCTGTCCTGGCATTATCTAGGATGTCACATCAGTTTGTACTTCCTGTGGAGGTTATGCATTTTTTCCTCGTGCAGTGACATGTTCCTCCAAAGTTGGATCTGAATACTACCAGTTTGTAGATAGATTCAAGCTTCCACAAACAAGCTGTAATATAATTAATTGCAAGAGTCCTTCACAACTTGTCCACTTTAGAGCAACGATGAGCAAGGCATAGGCAGACCTCTCAGTTATTACGACTATCCTGCAATATTTTTATCCTCTGTGTTTCACACCTAACACAGCACTTCAGGGCTTCCCGTCACTCGAGTATCAGACAGTAGGTAAGCAAAGTAGAAAGTACGACTGCCCCACTGATTGAAGAGGTCAACAGGAAAGTAGACTGGTCCGTCTCCTGTAGGCAGTTCCAGCCACGAGGAGATGAGCTCGGGTAAGGATCTTCCTCTTCTCAAATCCGGAAAAGCCTTCAAGTTCCTACAAATTCAGTGGAACTGCGAGGCACTATATATTTTTAGTATTTGGTACAAATAATTGGTGGCAATTCTATGCCTTATAGTAACCAATTACAAGTTTTGCCCAAAATAAACCTACTCCTATTTTACAGTAAAGACCCGAGAAGTGCCTCCTATTCAGTAAGTCTTATGTCGATTTTCCAGTAAGTTCAACAAAGAGGATAGTTTATATCTTGTCTAGAAGTTCTGCTCTGCTATGTTTTTTGCTGTCCAGTACTTTTACATTTTAAAGATGGCTCCTGTGGCGAGGCATGTCAGCGGAGGCAACCCACATGTTAGTACTGGAGCCTGAAAAGCTTGGTTGCTCCGTGTTACCATAAACACATCTCCCCTTCTGAACAAGCGTAAATGGTGCTTACTCAAACAAACCCATAGGCGTGACTGCACTCGGATTCCCAGGAAATCTTATTTAAATATACCAACACTTGCTATGCTCACGTAAGAATGGACAAGACGGCCTAGGTATCTCTTTCTGTATCGACGGGACGGGTGCTATTTTCAGTAATGTTTTGGAACCTCTTTTAAATTTATGATATAGATAGAGGATAGTGGCAATACAAAATATCAGATTAATGAGTCATAATGCAAATTACATATACCTTGTAGCTGCATAAGAATAATTGCCTCCTTCCAGATTTGATTAATCAAGGGTTTTAGTCTAAATAAATTTACTTTCTGTCAAGCTTGGTCTCCAGGTACTGCACATATAAGGAGGTGGGCAGAGGAAACTTTATTTGCTGAAGTGCATCACTTGGAAAAATGATCAGATCATTTTTGAAAGCGGCAAACTGCTGTACAGAAGTATGTGCCAAAACTGCTACAAAAGTACATATTAACGGTATAACGTGTATGAAGGTCAAAGTAGATCAGATGGATTTTGTCACTTTGAAAATCCCTAACAAATGGCTGGGGTTGGCCATCCATGCCTATGAAATAAGCCCCTTTCCGCAGCCCTTTGTAACGAAGTCTCACCAAATATTTTAGGGGCAGACAGAAGAAGTAAGTACCAATTTCATGCTGGGGAATTCCCACTTTAAAACCTCAAGTCTTTCAACATAAGACAAACAACAACACCGTAATATAAAAGTAACATGACACACATTTTAAAAGAGTATTCTACCATAATATCGAGTTTTTAATATTGTCTTGCAAAACATCTTGGCCATAATAACAAATACCGCAATACTATGGAGTTAAGTATATACAGGTAACAATAGATTAGCATGAATCTAGACCTGGATGTCCAACACTGGGACCAGCTCTGCCCCTGCATTCTGTTTATATACATTTGTCCATTGAATATTGTAAAACTCTGGCATGCCCCTAACCCTTATGGACCAATACTGCACTCCCTGGTCTAGGATGATAAATTGCAGAACTACATAAAAAAGCTGCAATAACACATTTCCTGTGATCATCTGTGTACCACACATCAAAATGCAATTTCTTCCGAGCCCACAAGTAAGGAATTGATGTTATAAGTCAGTTATCAGTGTGATCTAGAAAAGAAGATGGGAAGAAATATAGTCTAGTGGCTAGAGCCGCTGACCTTGGAACTGGGGAGCTGGGTTGAAATCTTGGCCTTCATTCAACTATCTGTGATTCCGGGCAAATCATTTAATCTCTTTGTGCTTAATGAACGTGTAATTAGTGTGGTTCTCTTGTACATCACTCTAATACCAGTGGGTCAAATTTGCATTATATAATGCTGCAAAAAGAAACATTCGTTGGCAAAGCCAATAGGCCTCGCCTTTACAATTTGATAGTCGACCAGAGGTTTTGCCACTGTTTATCTGCAAAGTACTATTTAAAAAAATAAAAGAAAAAATCAGACTAGAGGAGGAAACACAAAACTATTTAATGGGTATTTCCAAACTGCACATTTAATTAAATGTTTTCAGTCTTTATAAACGAAAGTTACTTTATTAAATATTTTTCCTCAGGCAACTCCTCTGAATAGAGCTTTATAGGAAAAAGGCTGCATCAAATTTTAAAGGGGAGCACTTTCCAAGGCCTACATTTCCACAGGATTCCGCCATTTGTTCATGTGTAGTAAGTAGCCCAGAGGTGAGATTCATGGGTCTCCAGGGTCTTCTTCCTCATATGCCAGCTGAATGAGTGCAGCATATGTCCCTTCCTCTAGCAACATAAAAGCCTTTGTGTGCCAAAGATTGGGCGTTAATGTAATATGTGAAATACAGGGGATAAAACAAAAGCAACCCTTTAAGTCTGCTCCTCAACCATATCCCACCAGATATTTCTCTGTTACTGTGATTTACAGACAAGTTGAGAGGAGTGAAGGCAAAGGGAGTGCAGGGCTGGCTGTGAAATTGTGAGGAGGAAGCAGCACAAGAGGGAGAGAGCTTGAAAACATGTGCACTCTCATAGAGTTTTAAATGAATCAAGAAAAAAAGTTCCATAAAAGTGAATTTTGGAAAGGTAGAAGCCAGCCAGAGAGATGGTAAAGAGGATATGCTCCAGGGCTGGACAAAAAAAGTTGGGTAGTAAAAGTAAGCAAATGAGAATGTCAATAAAATCAATCCATGATAATGTATTTGGTGGGCCTGCAAGCCCCAGTAAGCTGTTGGTATGTCCGTGGTTGATCTTTTGAAACCAGACAGTTCTGCTGTCTGGTAGGCTCATCCTAAAACAGGAGAGTGGAAAAATGTCTTCTGAGTTAATGTTGATAATAAGGTTTTGATCATGTGATATTCTTGATGTGGCAATGAGTCCCCGTGTGTCCTCTTTGGCCTGGGCTGAATATGAGGGTTCATGTCTATAATGATTTTATGCATACATTTCAATTAAATCAGATCTCTTTGTGCAAATGCATTGTATACACTTGATAATGCCTGATCTAATTCAGTCATGTAAAATGCAGAGTCCTTCATTTCTTATAAAAATGCACCACTCAAGCATTGACAAAACACACTTACGCTGTAGAACTCATAGTCCTTTTGAGTTGTGCATTTCACTTATTTACTTTTCAGATGTGGGTCATCAGAGTCCTTAGCTTACAGTGCTAACCCATCCCTGTTTCCTTACACTGCCATCCATGATAGAGAGCTAAAATGGTCCAAAAATAGGCTTCCGTCCAAAAACAGCCAACGTTATACATTGAGCGGTCCCGTGTGCCTCTGCATTAGTTTCTGCAAAGTGTTCCAAGTTCTAGTGTGTTTCATTTGTGTGTGCCCAATACTACACTAATTAAGAACAATGGGCCAGATGTAGGAAGCACTTTGCGAGTCGCAAACGGCAAAATTTGCCGTTTGCGACTCGCAAATGCGTGTTTCCTATGCAGAAATGCATTTTGCGAGTCGTTACCGACTCGCAAAATGCATTTCCGAATCGCAAATAGGAAGGGGTGTTCCCTTCCTATTTGCGATTCGCAATGGTATGCAATTCCATTTGTGACCGCTTATGCGGTCGCAAATGGAGTCGCAGTTACCATCCACTTGAAGTGGATGGTAACCCATTCGCAAACGGGAAGGGGTCCCCATGGGACCCCTTCCCCTTTGTGAATGGACCCCAAAACATTTTTTCAGGGCAGGTAGTGGTCCAAGGGACCACTACCTGCCCTGAAAAAAAACCGAAACAAAAGGTTTCGGAATTTTTTTTAAGTGCAGCTCGTTTTCCTTTAAGGAAAACGGGCTACACTTAAAAAAAAAAAAACTGCTTTATTTAAAAGCAGTCACTAACATGGAGGTCTGCTGACTACAGCAGGCCTCCATGTTAGCGAGTGCCCATAGTCGGTATGGGGTCGCAAAATGCGACCCACCTCATTAATATTAATGAGGTGGGTCTTTGCGACCCCATACCGACTCGCAGCAGGTGTCTGAGACACCTTTCTGCATAACATTTTGCGACTTGCAAATTGCGAGTCGCTAGTACTCGCAATTAGCAAGTCACAAAATGTTATATTGCTACATCTGGCCCAATGTTTCTTGGCTTCAAACTGTGGTTCCCCTCAAAATATCCTAACTTTGATGGGGGAGACAATTGGCCTAATCTTGCTTAGTACAGGTTGCCAAGTGTTACTGTGAAGTCCTTTCGTAAAACATGGCTGTGATTGCAAGATATCATTTCAGGTTGCTTTGTTATAAGATGGCTTTGCAGTTATGAACTCGCACATAGTCAGAGAAGGGTGGGAAAACCAAAATCAGCCCTGGAACAAGTACGGAAACCAGCCCTGCTTCCTTCATCTACTCACAAAACCCATCCATTGCCTTTCTCTTCTCTCTTCTCTCTCTCTAATCTCTGTCCTTCCCTCCCTCACTCACCCATGTCTCTCTCGAAGCCATCCTGTGCCTGCTGCAATTAACCCTGGGGAGCTGGAAAAGTGACAGAGGAACCAGCAGCCAACCTGGGACTTCAGAGATCACCCTCCAATGGCTAGAGCCCACTGGGGCAATGTCCATGGAACACAAGGCCAGTCAGGCCCTAGATTTCATTTGATTGGATGGAGAATCTCAATAGATCAAGTTCCTATCATCAAAGAGGACCCTGCGCCTCTCATTGCCCCAGCACCTGCAAGAGTGTAAAATTATGTAGGATGGCAAGGTGAACATCCCCCACCTTACCGATTGCTCTGATTATATACTGACTAGGAAGCAAGGAGTTCAAGCTTGAAAGTAGCTTAGATAAGAATGGACACAGTAAACACCGCTTGGAGATTGCCAGGAACTTTAAATGTAATTATTACGTCCATGGCAAGTTAGAAAAAGCCTTACATTCCCTTACAGAGGGAAAAGCCCTCTTTAAAACATGAAGAAAAAAACACCGATAGTATTAATAAAAGTCTCCTGAAATGAATAAAAATAAAAAGGTTTATTTGACCCATGGACTCCTATCCCACTGGACAAAATACTCCCAATAACTACTCTGCAATGTGTAGTATACAGTAGAATTCCTAAAGCAAGTCCGACTCCTTTGAGGTCACCGACATTGATGTGTCAGCAGCCACACTTTGTGAGTCATAACGTCTACTGGTAGCAAAAAAGATAAACTATTTTCTCCCTAAATAATTGCTTTTTTTCTTTTATTGTCTTCCCTGCTGCTTTCACTATATCAGCGGATGTGTTCCTTGGTGCAGGTAAGTGGTTTCTACTGTCTGCAGTATAGAAGACTGTGATATCATATTAAGGTCCGGCTGTACTAAATACTGTGTTCCAAAAACTGGTAATAATTTGTGACCAAAATACGATTGTACGAGCCCACCTATGTACTAAGAGGATGGTTCAAAAAATTCAGATTCAAAGTGAGTCATAATCCAACCTCCCTCATGAATATTAATAGGTTTATTATCAATTGCGACTCGCTTTGATTGGTGGCCATCACAAGGATGGTGACCCTCACCCCAGCAGACCACCATGCCTGTGATTACCTTTAAATAAAGTGCACTTTTTTAAATGCAGCACGTTTTTCTTGAGGGAAACTATGGTGTGTTTAAAAAAAACATACTTTTTAATATTTGTTTGAGAGTTGATTGTGGTCTCGTGTACCACTGCCTACGCTCCACCAAACTTTTGTGTTCAATCAGAAGGGAAAGTGATCTAAGGACCAATTCTGAATTGCAAATCTGTTATCATCCCAACTTGTGAGTCAGAAACTTTGCAATGTTTTGTGACCAGTTAACAGTTGCAAAATATTAATACATTAATTAGGGATTCAGTATTTGGAAGGGAGGCCCACAACACACTCCTTCCAAATATAGAATCGGTATGGGGTTGCAAAAAATTGGATTGGTCAAAACATTGTGGGGGTGATTCTAAGTCTGGCGGGCGGCGGAGGCCGCCCGCCAGACTTCCCCCACCAAAATACAGCTCCGCGGTCGAAAGACCGCTGAGGGTATTTTGGGATTTGCCCTGGGCTGGCGGGCGACCGCCAAAAGGCCGCCCGCCAGCCCAGGGCAAATCAACCTTCCCACGATGACGGCGGCTCAGAATTGAGCCGGCGTAGTGGGAAGGTGCGACGGGTGCAGTGGCACCCGTCGCGTATTTCAGTGTCTGCAAAGCAGACACTGAAATACAAAGTGGGGCCCTCTTACGGGGGCCCCTGCAGTGCCCATGCCATTGGCATGGGCACTGCAGGGGCTCCCAGGGGCCCCGCGGCACCCCCTACCGCCATCCTGCTCCTGGCGGGAGACCCGCCAGGAACAGGATGGCGGTAGGGGGTGTCAGAATCCCCATGGCGGCGGAGCGCGCTCCGCCGCCATGGAGGATTCACAGGGGCAGCGGAAAACCGGCGGGAGACCGCCGGTTTTCCTTGTCTGACCGCGGCCGAACCGCCGCGGTCAGAATGCCCTGCGGGGCACCGCCAGTCTGTCGGCGGTGCTCCCGCCGACCCTGGCGCCGAGGTCAGAATGACCCCCTTTGTGTGGTAATCTCTGAACCAATGTCTTTGTCAATGTAAAAATGCTTTCAGTGTCTGTCCTATTCTTAATTTTCTGAATTTAATATACTTTTTATATGTGTTAATACATCCACATAGGGAACAATGCTTGGTGGTTTGACTGGGCTGTTCTTATTAGAGGAGGACTGAACATGATTTGCATAGTCTTGGTTCACATCTGTAGAGGCAAAGTGAACCAAAAACATTAGATTGCAATATGGCCTAGCATAATTACCAGTGGCTGAGATTAATTCAAGCATTCCACCAACCACTTTTGTGATTTTCTCAGTGAGACGTCCTAACTGTGGTAGGTATACCCTGATGTGCACCACTTTCTCTGCGTGGTAGGACTCAAGTCATCAATGACGTCCAACAAGGCTCAAAATAGTCTGGGATGTGGCCTAGTATTTCAGGCAGGAATGTTCTTTTTGGAGGAGGAGCAACTCTGATTTGCATAAGGTTGGCCACTATTTGCAGAAATGAAGTGAGCTAAAATGACAATGAACAGTAAGGTGATCTAGAGGTTTATTGCCAAAGGCTCAGACTAATCCAAATATTTCACCCATCACTCTTGTTTTTTTCATCCAGTTAGAGCTAGCATGTTAAAAGCAAGTGACTTTCTGTAAGTATTAAACACTTCCTCAGTGCAACCCCCAAACTGTTTCAACCTTACATTTGACAGGAGCAAGTCAAAATGTAACCTAGTCTAGTGTATATTATTTTTTTCTGTGAAAATTCTACTATACATGTGTGTTATTGCTGTGCTTCACTGCCAGAAATACGCCCTTGGCTACTGGGATTGAAAAGTACATTCCTACTTCGGGTGCCATAAAAATATATTTTTTTTCTCACGTGTACTGAGAGGACCTGGCTATCTTGTAGTTTGTGTCAGAAGTGCAGAAGCAGACCAAGGAGCACATATATAAAAACATGGCGCGTCACCCAGCATTCCCTCTTCCCCTTATAGATAATGATATACTGTGTGTTAGGCAGTACAGCGCAGAGTGTGTGTCTGTGTGTCTAGGAGACATATCTATACTTTTTTAGCGCTGCATTTGCGCCGCTTTTTGATGCAAAAACGGCGCTAAATTACAAAGTACAATTGTATTTTGCAAGTTTGCGCCGGTTTTGCGTCAAAAAATGGCGCAAATGCGTACTAAAAAAGTATAAATATGGGCCTTATTTTCTTGGCACAGAGTCTATGCAAAGCCCAGACAAACTGACTGCGCAGCATCGACCCTGTGCACCTGAAGTACTTGTACATTCTCATATTTAAGCAACATTACCTAACTATGGGGTAATACTGTGCTTAAGTAAATCTGACTCAAGGAGTGGGGGGGGGGCATTCCACGGTGGGGTTTGTATGTTAACTTTCTCGGTATTTTCAAACTCCTCTAGGACCTCTTCTCATTATAGAAATGTGCAAGAATTATTCCTGCCGTTATAAAAGTCCGTCCGTGGTGGAAAAGTATAGCCCCCAAAATTAGGGAATATGATAGAGAAGGACTTTCTCCACAGGAAAAAACACAAGGTGACTAAAATAATAATAATAAACATTTGTTTCTGCACATAGGTGTTGCCATTTCAGCATGCATAATTATCGATCGCCTGCAGTTATGGAGGTGGAAATACCTACGCAAGACAAACACAGCAATTCAGCAACATTTTCCTGACATTTGTATGGAAGAATGCAAGTCGAGTAGCTTTCAGAACTAGTTCTGAAATTGTTTGTCAATCACCAAGGGCCAGATGCATCATGCATTTTTGCAGCAGCAAACAGCCTGATCGTGCTGTTTGCGACCCAAAAAATCCATTTTGGTACGTATGAATTCCAATTTGCGATTCAGTAACTTGTTACCGAATTGCAAATCTGGGATTGTGACTACATATCAATTCGGTATTAGGAAGGAGTGTGTCAAGGACGCCCCTTCCTAATACCGAATCACAGTATGTAGAATGTTTTGTGACCGAAATGCAGTCGCAAATCATTTGCATTTTACCACCTACTTAAAGTAGGTGATAACCCATTCGCAAACGGGAAGTGGACCCCTTCCTCTTTGTGAATGCATGCAAAAACGTTTTTTAAGAGCAGGCAGTGGTCCCAGGGACCACTGCCTGCTCTTAAAAAAATGAAAGAAAAACTTTTATTTTTTATTTTTTAAACGTATCCCGTTTTTCTTTAAGGAAAATGAACTGCAAAAAAAAAGATTTATTTATTTAAAAGCAATCACAATCATGGTGGTCTGCTGAGCCCAGCAGGCCACCATCCCTGTGATTTTAGCACTTCCTAATGGGTCGCAAATATTAATATATATATTAATGAGGTAGGTCAATTTGCGAGCCATTGGGAAATGCTAAATTAAACTCCTGTAGTTACATACATTCAAATAGTGATTACCTAATTGTGATTAGAAAAAATCGCAATTAGTTAATCGCTATTCAAAAAAATGATACATCTGCCCTCAAAAGTCGTAAATCTGCACACATGCTTGAATGTAATTCCACAGGTGCAGATATACAGTTTTTTAAAATAATCTGGCCCATTGGATCTGAGGCAAAGTCAGCACTGCACAGAATGCTCTTGCTATGAGCCATCATTTTGTGATCTCCAGCAGAAGATGATAGCTTTTAAACCATGGTGAAGATCTGTTTTTGATTTAATAGTGTACCAAGGGACCAATGGATGAAGTTCTTTTGCTATCTCAAAACGTGTAATACACAAATTCTAAGGATTTGCAACCAAAAAAAGGTTTATTCCCGATGTACAAAAGCCATTTTACAAGTTGGCAAGTTGTTTCTGGCTTGCAAAAGGGCTTTTGCAATCCTTTCCAAATCTCAAACAGAAGTGGGTGTGAAATGGGCACCGCCCTCTTAGTTGTGATTTGGATAGGAACGTATCAATGGTGTGAGACTGCAAATGCAACGGCAAAATATTGATGAGTTACTGACCCCTAAGCTAGGGTGATAAATGGTTCGCTTTGTGAAACATAAGTGCCCTAAAGTGGAGTGGGCTGTAGTCTTGAGGACCATTACATGCTCCCCTCCAAAGCGAAACGTGTGTTGTTTTAAAGCAGCACTTGTGTCTTTAATGGACAAAGGGTGCTTTTTAAAAACAATAGGCCTCATTTACAGGAAGCTGATGCATTGTCCCGATGTGTCAGATTTCTTGCACTGGCCAACGATTCCCTAACAACGCTATGTATGCACTGTATTTACTATACAGAACTCCATTGCACACATTTTCACAGATGGGTTAGAAATTGTGACGCATTGCTGGCGCTAAACTGACACATTGCTGGACTAGCATCCAAAAAATGACACTAATCCAGCAATGCGATGAAAGCTCCCATAGACAAACCCCTGCAACACTTTAATGCCTGCTCTAAGTAGGCGTTAACATTTTGGCACAGTGAAGTCGCAGAATGACACAGTGAAATGTTGTCAATTTCACTGATTCAGTTCTGCATGGCTTTTTGCCTGGGGACACCTACCTTGCATACATTGTACCTGGAGAAGATATAATGTGACGCAAGGATTTACAAACTGATGCATTAGACCCAATGCATCCGTTTGTAAATCTGGAGCAGTGTAAAGCATTGCTTAGCACCAGAGTTGCATAAAAAAAAATTAAAAAAACAAATGCAGGGATAGAGGTCTGCATTGGCAGCCATTCATAAGCATCATAATTTGTAACTTGCCCAATTAGTATTTATGAGGCATGTAATATTGCAGCCACCTATAAATAAATCATTTGTAATGCGACCATCTAATACACAGGTCATTTCACAAAATAGATTTGAACTTACAAACTGTTAGCTGTGCAAACTGCACACCCCTGGTTGGCAACCAACTAATTCAACATAATCAATTATACTAAAACAATAGGGCACCAGAGATTGTAAAAGCAAAGTCCAAGATCGGATCATGATCGGAACATGGTGTAAAGGTGAGAACGGGAGTTTGGTCACCCTATATATTTTTTTCTGCATTTTGTAGAATACTTTGTGTCTTTTGGTTACAACGGACTGCTGAAAGTCCAGTCTTCTATTTTGTGTTCCCTTGGGGCCTTACAGTACAATCGATGAGGTGAAAACTTGTCCGAAGTTCTAGAGTCACAACTTCTACCCTAAACAAAGATCAGTCATGGGCTACTTTAAGAAGTTCTTTTTCAAATGTTTTCTGGATCTCATGTAGTTTGGATCGACTGTCAGGTGTGGATTCAGGAAGTTAAACTGTTGGGGCCTGCACCCAAGGATCTGCCTCTGTGTTTCAGCCACTTGAAGAATCATTGGGTGATGAGGTGACAGTAATTCAATTAGGATTACTGGTTGGAGCATTGGGGAGGGGAGGCTAAAGAGTGTAAGTATTTTGGGCCTTTTCCTAATAGGTTTTTGGACATTGCAGAGGATCTTAAAAATCGTCGCTGCCTACTTTGGGAGCTAGTCTTGTACTTTTATCACTGCTTTAAGGTGCTTGCCTTTATGTGGGTTTAGGCAAAATTCAGCTAAATGACTTTGCACCTTTAGTGCAAAAGCAATCCCAGAAGACTTACAGCCTTGTTGGGCCTCAGCTGTGCAGTGAATCTTGAGTCGTAGGGCATCAAGACCTACACTAGGGCATGCTTGCCACATTTAGGGCGTTTCAGTGAAACAAACAAAAAAAACAGATTGGCGAAATGATTGCTGGACCACCTCTACTAGCTCAAAGCAGTTGACATGGAGCATTTTGAAGCTCCATCTTCAGTCTTTTCCAAACCTGATTCGATTATATCATTTTGTAAGGACGGTTGATAGGTGGACTATGCCCAAAATTAATCTGTAATGTAACCAACATCAATCACACTTGCCACAGCTTGCCATCTCTTTTCTTTTAGGACAGACAGTGTGCAGACTTGGGACTCAGCGGCCATGCTACAAAATAGTCTATTTTCACGATGCATCTAGGAGAGTGAACTTCGAGGAAGCCCAGCAGACCTGCAGGCGGGATGGTGGACATTTAGTCAGTATTGAATCAGAAGCCGAGCAAAAACTGATCGAAAAACTTATCTCTGGGCTCTCTGCTTCTGATGGAGACTTCTGGCTGGGTCTTCGCAGGCGGGAGGAAGAGCCTGAGAACTCAACAGAATGTCAGAGTTTATATTCATGGATGGATGGCAAAAAAACAACATTTTGGTATGTACAGGAATGCCCAAGAGGTGTGAGATTGAAAATAAGGAATTGCTAGTGCTTTATTTGTGCGGATCGTTGTCTGTGGTGGCCACAAGCAATCATTTTTGGAGTCCAAGATGTAGTTTTCATCATTGAGAGAATGAAAAGAGAGAAAATAAGAGGAAATATATAGAGAAGCAATGCCAAAGGTAGAAAGGTTAAAAATAAACTACAAGAGTGAGTTAAGGTGATAGAAGAGTATGGGTGAAAGACACAGGCAGGAGGTGGAATCAAGACTAGTAATCTGAGCCCCCTGATATACCTCCATGAAACAATTGTTGGCCAGAAATTTTCATTTTTGATTTGTGTTTTTGGATCATTAGAGAAGTATTTTAGCTTTGTTAGACATTGCTGATCCAAGTCCATTTTTTCTGGATGACATTTTTACAGTTGGCAGATGTGTTGCAGTGATGATGTAATATTTCAGGAACCATGGGACCTGTATACTTCATTTTGGTGCCAAAACATAGGTTTTAGGACTCAAGTAGCCTTCTAGAAATAGAAAATAGCTCCTCAGAGCAACTGTTCCACCAATTTCCAAAATGGATAATAGAGGAAGAAGAAACATACATAGAAATAAAACAATTAATAATGGTTTTTAATCCCTTTATGTTTCCACCAAACAATATTTATGATCTGAATATGAAAATAAATAATGTTTATCACTCCTGTTTTAGACACATTTTAATAGTTCACTTATTTTTCTTGTTTTGCCATTTGCTAGTGGTAGATTTGCAGAATGCTGAACATTTGGGAAGTGCATGTAGACAAGGACATCTTTTTGTAGCACAGGTTTTGCAAGTACATGTATGTGTAAATTCTGTGGGTGGAGCCTTTAGAAATGTTGTAGGTTTTAGCACCTTATCAATATCTTCTCAACCAAATTCACATGGACCTTTCTGAACATATGCATGATCCAAAACATTTACACATCTTTTGATCTAGAGAACATTCCTTTAATGTGTCCACCCACAGAATATGACGTTGACGGAAGGTCACTTAGCAGGACCGATCTCTTGAACTCACTTTACTGAAGATCGTCAAATGTGCGACAGCCAGGACTCATTTTCCACACATGCACAAGATATTTTTCTACATCTTTAAAATCACATTCTTCTTCTGTCCCAGCAAATCCTTTTAGAAACTTCACAGGTTCAGCAGTTAAAGCTCCAGGCTTTGTTCCAATTTTTCTCATAGTGCCATTACCTGAAGAATATGTGCCTTGATAAGAACACTTGGCATCTCTAGGTCAAGTTTCTTCTACAGAATATGAAGCAGGGTTAAGTGTCTTTTCTTCGCTAGTTCCATAACGTATTCATAACTCTGACAATTCTTGACTTATGAACAATGCAACAAATCTAAGTAGCACAATCATAACATCTGTGTAATTTGGCAGTACAATCACTCAATTGGAACAATTTCGAACAGCCCACTCAACATGTGGAACAACACAAATGTCAGCTTCCTCCAATTTGCTGTTAAGTTCTTGAACAATATGGCTCGTCTCTTTTGAATATATTTCTGCAGGCACCAACTCTTCATTGACAATCATTCCACTTGCAACAATTGGAAATTCAGCAATCTTTTGCCGAGTAAATATCTCCAATTCGTCTTGTTCGATGTTGATGATCAGAATTTATCAAGTTGCACAGGTAAAGGTGTTGAATTTTTGATTTAGGCAAGATCAATTGTTCCACTTCTAGATATTCGTCTGATTCTCTCACATTCTTTGACAGATAGTTCAAGATAACTGTCAAAGGCAATGTGCAGTTTTTGCAAAGTGCACATTGACTTTGATATCTGTAGAACAGCCACAACGACTTCTCTGAAGTTTTGCATGGATTAAATTTTGACCATTCGCAAATGTCATATATAGTCCACAACAACAGCAGTTTTCAATGAGGACACCTTTTGGAATTGAAATTCTTCAGCTGAAAGTTTTCTTTCAAGAACTTGTACAGGTTTGTGCTTCAATGGTTATCATCGCTTTCTCAGAAGACTTGGATTCTTGTTGTGATTCACTGGTTTCTGCAATTTTTTTAATTATTTTGTTCCAGGATTTTTCCATTCTAAATTACTTGTAGCCCTTGTTATTACAATGATAAAATATTTGATCCTCTTCACCCATCAGTTTCAATCTTTTGTGGACTTTGTCTTGCTATATTTCTTCAGCATCTCGAAACTCCAGTCCACAAACTCCTCTAGCCAAGAGTCAGTCCACGCACACCACCAGCCAAGCATCAGTCCACGCACACCACCAGCCAAGCACCAGTCCACACCCAGTACCATCACATTCTTTTTAGCAAAAACGAAAACACAAACCAATTGTAAGTAAATACAAACCTACAAACACAACAGCTCTAACTAAATATATCACACTAGTGCCAACTGTGAAAATGGACAAAAAATATAAAAAGATACAGACCAGGCAACGCTCATGAGTGCTCCCAGAAGCTCTTTTGCGTGAGGTACAATCTTAAACAAGAAGGCACACACAGCCCAGGTTTAGGAGGACAGTCAGGGCGGTGCATGCGACTTTCCTTCCACATGCCTCTTTGCATGCATATTCTACCTTTTTTTGGGGGGCGTGGGAGGAATGTGTTCAGCAAAGTGGTGATCTTTTAATCTAACCACATCCTCCACTACTCGAACTCTAGGAACACTTGCCTGTTCTACTACAAGAAGGCTGCCTATCACAGACCCCTGAAACTGAACAAACATCATCTTTGACTCTGGAGAACAATCATTGAAGACAACAAAAGCATTGAAGGTTGCAGGATTAAACAAATTAATAGCCAACTTCTTATACCAAATGTAAGCCTTACGAAGAGAAGAGTAAGGTTCCAACCTGTGATCTACTCTATCAACACCACCAATGTGCTTATTATAGCCTACAATGCACACAGGTTTGCGTACTTCAGCAACCTGACCCCAAACTGTCACAGGTGAAGTACTTTCATCATGGATGGTAATCAGCATGTAGACAGCCCTCCTTTCTACAGATTTCAAAGCTATCAGTTCACCACTACATAAGGCACTGCACTGTGCCCTCTCAAGTTTTTTTTACAAACAAGCTCCTTTATGGTTAGAGCGTACTGTGCCACAAACAACAGTATTCACTTTGAACAATTCCCTGAACCATTGCACACCAATGTAGAAGTTATCTATGTACAAATGGTTATCTTTGTGAAAAAGTCTTCTACCAAGTTCTCACACAATTTTCTCACAAACTCCAAAAGTGGACAGATAACCAAGGGGGTCAATAGTGGAATCCCACTAAGGACAAACAAAATAACTTCCTGCACAAACCAAGGAGATTTTCACACAAAAAAACATAAGCTAAATATGCTGCTATTACATAATTTACAAAAAAACTCATTTATGCATGGCAAAATACTAATTGGGAGTAAATAGTACAAAAATGTTTTTCTCACCAAACACACGCAACTACAAAAACTGCAGATCTACCAGTGCTGAAGCCGAAACGGCAAGCAGGAGTCACAGCAAGGGAATCAAATGCTTTGCACTAGAATAAAAAGAAAAAGGAAAACATTACGATCACAAAGGCAAATAATGTGCCAGTCCACACACACAGCTATCCAAATGCCAGTACATGCATCCGAGCTCTAGTTCGCACACAGAAACTTTCCTTGGGGGGGCAGAAGAACCTAAACATATGGCAAATCTACCCTAAGGGGGGGCAGAAATGGCCACAACAGTCACCCCCAAAAGGGGAGCAACCCTTGTCCATGGGGCCACACCCCACAACAAAAAACAATATTACAAAAAAACTAAAATCCCTGATGTCTAGGCTTGGGGACAGATGGGCAAAATATTATCCCCCTAACAGGCCACTCCCCAATAACAAATATCGCCAACAAAACATTATCCCTGATGTCTAATAGCTGCTGCTCCCTTAGGGGGCAGATGGGCCTAAATAATATGGCCAAAGGGGGCAGAAATGGCAAAAATGTTATCCCCCTAGAGGGGAGCAACCCTTGCCCAACGGGCCACTCCCCAATCACAAATATTGCCAACCAAAAATTATCCCCGGTGTCTAATGGCTTCTGCTCCCATTTGGGGCAGATGGGTCTAAATAATATGCTGATCTGCCCCTAAGGGGGACATAAATGGCCAAACATTATGCCCCCATAAAGGGGAGCTACACTTGCCAAAGGTGCTGCTCCCCAATCACAAATATTGTCAGCTAAGAATTAACCCTGGTGTCTAGTGGTTTCTGCCCCCCAACCCTTTGGGGGCAAATGGCCCTAAATAATATGGCCGATATGCCCAAGATCCATCCAAATATTATGCCCCCATAAAGGGGAACACAGAAAGAAGTTCCTGGTGGCCCAGAAGATGAATTCCTGCTGCACGATCCTAGCGATCGCAAAGAAGGATCGCAAAGAGACATTCGGGGAAAGGAAAGCCTTTCCTTTCCCCCATTGCCGCTTTGGCTGCCCCAAATCCTCCCCAGAGGAATGAAAACCTGCCTTTCCTCCAACTGCGCTGGAAGCGAATGGCTTCCAGAGCGGTCCCAGTGGGTTATGATTGCATCAGCGTGCCATGCGCACTGACATAATCAGATCACCGAAGGGGGGCAGGGGTGGCAGCAGAAGCGCTTCTGCTGCCATCCCTGGTGGAGAGGTGCACAAGGGCGACTCACAGGGGAGCACCAGCGCTTCTCCCTTCGGTGCATGCCAGGACAGCAGGGAGCTGTTTGACGCACCGAAAGGGTTAAAGCAAGTAACATTCTTATTATGAATTAAGACATGTGGTTTGGTGAATTGTGGGCCCTTACTTCTGCGTGTGGTTAAATATGTTTTTTAAATAATCTTGACAAAGGCAGAGGTGTTAGCATAGGTAAGGGAGGTTTGAATCCATATCATATTATCAGATTGTCCACATTAGATAAATCTGCAGACCTAAATTAAAATGGAACTTATTTCCATAGTGAGTGATTACTCTAAAAACCTGCCATTGATTCTGCTCTGTGCATATTATGTTTGATACCAATTCAGTCAGTCATGAGGTGAGCAGTTCGGTGTGTACATGTTCGTGGAGAATGTATGTTTTGCAGCAACAAGCATGCAGCAAATGCTTTTCTCTAACTATAGATGTTAAAACTGAAAAATGTTGCTGGTCATTTATATGCTTCAGACCCTCCTTTTGTTGGTGTCCATCACTACTTCTCCCATGACACCAAATTATATTTTAAACTTTTCACACTCAGATGTGCAGTCGTTCGTTCCGAAAGATAGGATACCTCCATCTTTGGGACCATATGTTCATCGTATTTAATTATGAAAAGGTTATATTAGGTACTACACTCCACTTTTACGCCACTTAAATGTGTGGCTCTTATGCATATCTATTTAACTTTTTTAAATGTCACAGAATGAAGTAGACAGTGGATACCAAGGTGTGATTTAATACCATTATAAAACATTCTATAATTAAAAATATGTCACTGCATTACCAGAACAGGACGGGAGGTATCAGGGCCTTAGATTACTGTGGGCTGTTATAAGCAATGAGGCATGCCCCACAAGAAGTGTACTCTAGTTGTGGGCTACTGAAGCGTGATGTGGATTACTGGAAGGATGTAGCCGACAGCAGCACTCATCTAGTCATGCACTGGGTGAGTAAAGAAGTTCAGGAGTATAGTTTAGGTGACTGAAAGTTTGAGACAAAAAGACAGGATCTGTAAACATCTCTATATGAGTCTGGGCTTTAAGGACACAGAGGTGAAAACTGTAACCACTGTAAGAGGAGTACCTGTCCTAAACATCTTTATCCTTGTCTACAGCTAAGCAGAAACGAGCATTGATGGAAAAAACACAACTTAGCAGCACAACATGAAGCCCCTTCAAAGCTCTCACTGTGGAGCACTAACTCAAAACAATTGACATACTTACTCTTAATTGAAACATTCTGCATTTCTGCATAGGATAACAAACTGCTGTATGGTTACTGTGTGAAAATAGTTAACGAGCAGAACCTAAGAGGTGGTAGATCTTTGCACTGAAAGAAAATGTCTGTGAATATGACAATTCTCATCTGTAAGCTTAGCGCTGTGATAAGTTAAGTTATCCAGTTGCTCACCTCCCTCACGTGATGGCCCCACCGTCTCTGTAATGCTCAAGATGAACACATTCGAAGGCACTAAGGATGCTTGTGTTCAAACTTTGGCTGAATGTCACAATTTTGATTATTTATGTTTCGGTTTAATTTCCTGGCACTTGTATTGGGATTCGCTGATTCTTCACATTTTGCCTCCAAATTAACAAGAGCTGCTGAGCTATTGGGTCTATCACTGCAGTCTGCGTTTTCAGCTGTTGAGTCAGCATATCATTTTCTTTCCTGCATAGATCAGAACTGTAACAGACAATTGGCCTTGCCCAGATAGAGGATTTCTCTTAAATTCAAATCTCCATCAACATTTGGAAGGATGAAAGAACACAAGCTCAGCATCGATGCCGGCCAATTCTTAGGAACAGGAAAACAATTGCCTCCTAATCACATTAAAAGTGTAAGCCAATTTGAATATTTATACTGATGCAGTGGTGGCATTTTATTTTGCTTAACAAACCTGAACACCCAAACAGAGCTGTACTCAATTAAACAGAACGCACCCTTGATTAGGTATGACATATATGTCCTTTTCAGCCTGGTTTTTACCTCTACGTGATTTACTGCAAATGTGAAAATCTGCACCATGCAGACATTTGTCTGATATCTGTTCAGATCTATTATTATGGATTCACAGGGATTCGCATAACCCCAGTAAGCATGTCCTGGAAATCTATGAACAACCTGGATTTCCATAAGAAATAATGACCCACATTGCTTACTGAAGTGGATTTTCCCCATCATGGACAATCAGCTGTTGCTATATATGGAAGAAATATGAAAATAATACCTTTTTTTCTTTTTATCTGCATCACAAGTAAAATATGCTTCCTCTTTGAGATACTCCTACACCAAAGTCCCTTAAAACACAGGAATGACTCCAACCCTTTCAAACCTCCCAAACCGACTTTTTTCTGCTCTTTGCAGGATTATCTTTCTAGGGCAATGTTTTACAAACGGTGAGTCGTGACCAAGAGATGGGGTGACAGCCCATTCCTGGTGAGTCGAGACAAAGCAATACATAAAGATGCCTTTACGTTTTGTATTTATCTTATCACATTTGCTGTGCTTCAAAGACAGAGGCCAAATGTCAGGCTATGTCTTCTGACAAACTGCTGCTTATTTTTTTAATATGGGGATTAGTATTTTCTTTTCTTCCCCTGGCTTCAAAGTGGGAATAATTTTTAAAATTAACCATGTGATGATCTTGCTGGGGTACAAGGAGTGTGAAAGGAAAGGCTGTATGATATCATTTTTTTTTAAACACAACAAAATGTAAATACCTGAAAATGAATTGTACACATATTTCAGAATATATATCATCAGTTATAAAATCAAAAATGAAGTCCATATTTTGTCATTCTGAAGCATGATGGAAACAACGATTTTAATAGGGTCAAAACAAATCCAGACACTTTTACTTGGTGATGAGCAAATTATACATTTTCACTGAAACCTGACTACACACATCATGTGTGTGCTATATAGGTTTAGCAGTAAAACTGATGTCTGTGTAAATTTAGTGGTCATGCCAATGGAAAATGTGCTGTCTGTAAATGACAGTGTGATGCCGCACACCGTTTTAGTAAACTATTTGCAACAATGTGGTCCAAAATGCACCATTGGTTGCATAATAAACCCTTGCCGCTCTCCTGCTGAATACATTTACTACACTTTGTGTGAAGTTAGTATTTTTCAGTTCCTATGATGTCAATAATGAAACACTGGTGTCAATACACCACAGTCTGAAAATTGTTCAGCCCCACTGGTGCAAAGGTGCTGAACTAACTCCTTAAGTCCAGTTTTAAAACAACAACAGTTGCAAATTGTCACAAGCAAGACTCTGGGTGAATCTATTAATATTTTGTACTGCTGTTTTTTTACTTCACAAAGCAATTTGCGCAGAGAATGTGCTCACTATGCTTGATCATATATAGCTATCCCACTTGTGTATGACTTTCCCACATAAGTTGAAAAATATTGATGTGGCCTAACTGCCAGAGCTGTCAACTTTGGATCTGAGAAACCTGGTTTGAGCCCCTGTGTTGGCTCTGGGCCAATCACTTAGGGTCTGATTTAGAGTTTAGCTGAGGAGGTTACTCCACCACAAACATGACACATATCACGTCCACCATATTAAATCTCATAGGGGGTTATTCTAACTTTGGAGGAGTGTTAATCCGTCCCAAAAGTGACGGATATACCACCAGCCGTATTACGAGTTCCATAGGATATAATGGACTCGTAATACGGCTGGTGGTAAATCCGTCACTTTTCCGTCACTTTTGGGACGGATTAACACCTCCTCCAAAGTTAGAATAACCCCCATAATAGCCTATGGAGAACGTAATACGGGGGATGGGATATCTGTCACGTTTGTGACAGGTTAACCCATCCGCCAAACTCTAAATCAGGCCCCTAGTATTATGTGCTTTGAAATACAACGAATCTTACCATATGCAACATATATGGAGTCCAAAATGCACAGCTCAGCCTTGTTCTAACACAGAAATGTATATGATGCCTTATCTCATTCCCTATTGCAGAAGAGGTTTTTCAAATTCGGCTACACTCACTGGTATCAACACTTAGATTTTTCAGAAGCCTTGAGATTTTAGTGAGCAGAGGCCACAGGTCAACACACCTCACTGCAAAGTATTCTAGCTCCAGTGCAGTTCACCATCTGCTGCTTTTATGGGTAGACCAATATCTCTGCCATAGTCTGATAAAGACATATCAAAGGGTGTGGTCATGGTTAGGACATCTACAAACAACTGTTGTTAGAGAGGAACACAAAAAATGATATAGAGTATGTTATTTTGGTAATTCAGAGCCTTTAAAAAAAAAATATATATATATATATATATATATATATATATATATATATATATATATATATATATATATCTACTATTACATTACAAAATTGCCAAAAATGGTAGAGTATGTTATTTTGGTAATTCGGGCCAACTTTTAAAAAGTATGTGTACTATTACATTTTAAAAGGTGGGTTGACTTTCTTAAAAATTGGATTGCGGTTCCAAAAAGTTTGGGAAGCACTAATCTAGGGTGAGACGAGAACAGGAAAACATTTTTGAATGACCTCATACTTAGGATTTTGGGCCCGGTTACAACCCTGGCAGTCTAATCACTGCCAGTTTTCCTCCACGGGGGTCTGACAGTCCTAATCCGCTAGGGCAGCACTGCAAGCAGTGCCGCCCTAGGGATTACGACCCCCCACCCTCTGCAAGCGTTTACATGACAGAAGCACTGCCATGTAAAGGCTGCCAGAGACGGGGTGCAGGGTTACCCAGGGGGCCACTGCACTGCCCATGCACTTGGCATAGGCAGTTCAGCCCCCCCACCCGTCCAGCCCTGTCGCAAAGTTCACTGTCTGCTTTTCAGACAGTGAACTTTACGACAAGTGTTGGTATACCCTATGCATACAGCATTTCTGCCGGCTCTATTACGAGCCACAGACAATGCTGTAGGCCGTTGCCTGCTGACCCAGCGGGAAACTCGTAATGGGGCCCGTGGGGAGGCCACCGCTCTGGCGGCAAACTGCTCGTCTGGACTTTGGCGGACGGTGTAAACCATCTGCCAAAGTCATAATGACCCCCTTTGTGCCTGGTCAAAACCTTCTTTCGGTCCCAGTAGACAAAACTAGCAGATTGCTGACACTAGTAAACGCATCCTGGAGACAGAAATGTTTCCTGATCCTGAATCTGTGACTCAGGATTGGAAACATTCCAACTACAGATCAGGGTTTCACACACGTTTGTAAGCAATACACTTTCATATAGAGGCCCCAAAATGCAAAAATCTCGGCCAAAGATACAAATAAGCATCACTCTAAAAGACATAATCAGAACTCACTGGCAACCATGAAACCATTCTAAGGTGAATCTAAGGATATCTGGTGAGCTTCTGCTGCAGCTGCCCATCTCAGTGTGACTCTGTATTGTATTTATTTTATTTTGGTAGCATTTAGGAAGTACAGTACAGCAACAGGTCAAAATACTTTCTAAATGAAGTTGTGTAACACATGACACAGGGAGCAAAGGGCCCCTGCTCAATCCTAAAAGCAGCAAATAATGGCCCTCATCAATGGATGCTAAGAGGATCAAAAGGTCACTTTGCGAAGGGCAGCAATACCACTTGCACTGGTCCTAAATACCCACTAGAAGATACACACAGTAGGTTAATACCCCGGTGATGTGTCTAACTCGATCATTTTAATGAAGTGATGGATTGGGATAGCACTGATATACTTTTATAGTGTTTTTGATGCTTCAGCAGTTTTTTTTTTAAATATATTTTATTAACCTTCTGTTGCTTTACATTTGCATGTTTGCTCGAGTTAACAACTTGCATTTGTTGTATGTGAACATTAAACAGTCTGCATTTGTGGCACACATTATACATGTTTCGTTGCTTATTACTTTGGTATTGTTGTATGGGAGAATGAGAGCGAAGCAAAATAGGAAAAAGGAAAAAAAAAAAAAGGAGAGAAAAAAACAACAAAAAAAAGGGGGGGAGGGGAAAGTAAACGAAACAGGAGAACAACTTTACGGCGTTAAGTGGGTGGGATTTGTAGCCAGCGGTGTTTGAGGAATTAAAGCAGGTCAGCATGTAAGGGGAGGCCAGGCGCGCCAGCGTGCGAGGAGGACAATAGGCTGTCTGCTTCATCCCCGTATCTAAAAGTGATATAGTATTTAGTGGCTCGTTGGTTTCTGTTTCGCGTTCCTCGGTGTGGGCTCTACGAGTGTTCAGTTACCCCATGGAGTTCCTTGGGGGTCCCATCCCCCAGGTCAATCCACTAAGGTGTGCTAAGAATCTCCCACCACTCCTATTGGGGCTGCTGCTCTCTTGAGTAGTCCATCCCAGTTCGCCACTAAGGCGCTCATTCCGACCCTGGCGGTTTGAAACCGCCAGGGTGGAGGGCAACGGAAGCACTGCCAACAGGCTGGCGGTGCTTCCAGGGCTATTCTGACCGTGGCGGTAAAGCCGCGGTCAGAAAAGGGGAACTGGCGGTTTCCCGCCGGTTTTCCCCTGGCCCAGGGAATCCTCCATGGCGGCGCTGCTTGCAGCGCCGCCATGGGGATTCCGACCCCCTTCCCGCCAGCCTGTTCCTGGCGGTAAAACCCGCCAGGAACAGGATGGCGGGAACGGGTGTCGTGGGGCCCCTGGGGGCCCCTGCACTGCCCATGCCACTGGCATGGGCAGTGCAGGGGCCCCCTAACAGGGCCCCACCATGATTTTCACTGTCTGCTATGCAGACAGTGAAAATCGCGACGGGTGCTACTGCACCCGTCGCACCCCTGCAACTCCGCCGGCTCCATTCGGAGCCGGCTTCCTCGTTGCAGGGGCTTTCCCACTGGGCCGGCGGGCGATCTTCTGGAGATCGCCCGCCGGCCCAGCGGGAAAGTCAAAATGACCCCCGCGGTCATTTGACCACGGTGCTGTCTTTGGGCGCTTTCCGCCTGGCGGGCGGCGGGACTCGGAATGAGCCCCTAAGTCTTCCCAGGCCGGGGCAATAGGAAGCTGTCGGATGCCCCTGGCCTCTTCAGCCTTCAGGACCTGTAGTTCAGCCCTGGACCATTTCGTAACATCCTTTTTCCACTCAGCCAGTGAGGAGTGGTCTGAGGATTTCCAGCCCTTTGAGATCAGTCTTTTGTAAAGGGCCAGGGTTAGGTCCAGGAAACGCCCTCTCACTTTCCCATTTAGTGCTGCCGGCCTGAGACCCAGTAAGCACAGTTCCAGGGTAGGGAGTAACTCTGTACCGAGTAGTTGGGACAGAATAGACAATATCTCCATCCAACCAACCTGAAGTACTGGGCACCCCCACACCATGTGGTCAAAGACTGCGTCGCCCCCGACATCTCGGGCACATCCTGGGGGGCCCCCTGTATATACGGAATAGTCGGTGCTGTGTTAGGTACGTTCTGTGCAGGAAATTATATTGGATGTATTTTAACCGCGCATTCCGCGTGATCGTCCGGGGGTAGGCCAGCGTTTTGTTCCATTCTGATTCAGACAAGTCCCGCCAAATCGTGCCTCCCCATCGCTCCCTCAATGATTGCAAGGGATCTAATATGGATTGTAACTGGGCTCGGTATATTTTAGTTATCAAGTGGGTCTCCTCCCCTGATGTTAGTAGGAGGTCCAACACTCCGTGCGGAGTGGGCTCTGCGTTTATCGTGCACCAGTGGTCCTTCAGTGCGTGCACTAACTTCCCAAAGAGCAGAAACTGACCCCGGGGAACACCCACACCCGTTAGATCAGCGAAGCCCCTCAGTACTCCCCCCTCGAATAGTCCACCCACTGTCTCAATCCCAGCACTCGTCCAGGGACCGAGACCCAGGCCTCTCGGTCCTTTCCGCCCAGACTCCATAATCAGCGCCGAAAGCGGTAAGGCCGGCGAGTATGGTGGGCCCACTCCTACCCTCTTCGCGCATCTCTTCCAGCATGCCATTGCGACTTTTAACATTATGTTGTTTCCAGGCAGGACTATTTTCTTGCCTGTCATGTGTGTCGCAATCCATGACGTATCCATTACCCCCTGGGTAGTCCACAGGTCCAGGTGTCCTTTGCCCGCCAGCCAGCCGGACACCCACTGCAGTTGGGATGCCAGGTAATAAGCCTCAAAGTCGGGAGCACCCAGTCCTCCCATGTGGGTCGGCCTACAAGTGGTCGTGAGTGCAGTGCGTCTACGTCCATCGTCCCAAATCAGCTCTCTGAGCAATACATTCAGGTCACGAAACCATGCCGGGGGGATCAACAATGGTAAATTGACAAAGTAGTAGAGGAGTCTGGGAAGCATGATCTGGCCATTATTGATAACTTCAGGGAGCGCCAGAACCCCACCGAGGACCTCAAGGATCGAATCGCTTTGCCAAGGTTACCCTCACTGAGATCCCCCAACTTATGAAATATTTGGATATCCAAGTAACTGAAGGACAGTGGGGCCCAGTTCACGTCTTTCGGGCATGTTCGTGGGCGCTCGCAACCTGCTGTTAAAGGGAACACGTACGTTTTGCCACGGTTTAGGCGCAGTCCCGAAACTTCCCGAAGTCCTCCAATGTCCCAAGTGCCCAAGGGATACCACTGGGGCCGTCCCTAAGATAAATTAGTATGTCGTCAGCATAAAGGGAGACAATGTGTTCAGTTGGCCCCCACTCGACCCCCCTGCCCACCCCCCCTCCCGCAACCGAGTCGTCAAGGGCTCAATTGCAAGGGCAAACAGCAGCGGGGAAAGGGGGCACCCCTGTCTAGTGCCACGGAACACCGGATATGCTCTGGAGATTGTTCTACCCGTCCTCACCCTTGCTAGCAGGGACGAGTACAACAGGTCCACCCATCCAACCCAGTTTTCTCCCAGACCCATTTTTAACATCACCGACCTCAGGTAGTCCCACCGAATCGAGTCAAATGCCTTCTCGAAATCCACCGCCAACAGGGTCCCCGCCGGCAGTGTAAGATAGAGAAGAATCGCCTAAGGTTTAGAGAGGTGCTGCGACCGGGAATAAAGCCATTTTGGTCAGCATGTATCAGTGTGGACATGTGGGGAAGCAGTCGGCCGGCTAAGATCCTGCTGAGGATCTTGAAGTCACTATTTAGCATGGATAGCGGGCGGAAGTCGGACACCGAAGCTTCCCTGTTGGTTGTCTTGGGGAGTGGGACTACCAGCGCCTCACGCAGTGTACATGGCAGCTCCCCCTTTTGTATTGCCTCCGCATACATCTCCGCCAAGCAGGGAGTCAGTAAGGATTTATATTTCTTGTAAAAATCCATAGGAAGGCCGTCTGTACCAGGGGTCTTCCCAGGGGCCAGCTGCGCTATGGCATCATTTATCTCTTCCATGGTCACTGGCCCTCCTAGTTTGTCCCTATCCTCGAGATCCAGCACCGGTAGGGGGATCTGTAACAGGTAGTTGTCGAATGTCGCCGCCTCCAGGTCGTTAGGTCTTCTATACAGGTGTGCGTAATAATCCCTGAATGCGTCGTTAATGGGGCCTGGGCATAGCCTGCGGTTTCCCCCTCTATCCAGCACACTTGTGATGGGTTCACTATCTCCGTTTGGGCGCACCAACCATGCCAACAGTTTACCCGACCTCCCCTCCTCTGATTGTATGGATGCTAGGTATTTTTGCATGTTATGACATCTTAGCCTTTCTTCAGCCTGTGAGTGTTCTCTGTGTGCTTGATTATATTTTTCATCCCCCTGCGCTGCCGGGCCCTGCCTTAGTTCCCCCTCGTGTATGACCTCCTCCAGGGCGGTTAGCTCCCTCTCTAGTGTGCGCCTCACTCCCGCCGACTGCCCAAGACAGATACCCCTTGTCACCACTTTGAGTGTCTCCCACTCCACGGCCCTGGAGGGGGTGGATCCCATGTTAGTTTCAATATGTTCTGTTAGGTGGTTGCGCAGTGCCTCTCTATATGCCTGGTCCTCGAGTGACCTGGGGGCCAGTCTCCATGACGGGATGGGCAGTCTGTCCTGTGATACCTTCATCGTTAGTAGTAGAGGGTTATGATCCGATATTGTGCGAGCAAGGTATTCGGATTGGGTCATATCGCGGGCCAGTCCTGGAGTGTAGACCACCCTATCAATTCTGGTGTGCACTCGGTGGAGGCCCGAGTAAAATGAGTAGTCCCTGGCGGTCAGGTGCTGCACCCGCCAGATGTCCACTAACCCCCAAGTACTCAACCACTCAGTTAGATTTTGTGCTATTTTAATTGATGTTGCCCCTTGGAGCGGTGGAATAGACCTGTCCATGTTTATATCTAGTACTGCGTTGAAGTCCCCTCCTATTAATACTTCCCCTGTAATCTGGCGGGTGAGGTGTCTTGATAAGCCCGTCATGAATGGGATCTGATCTTGGTTGGGGGCATAAATGCAACTCAGAACTAACGGTGTCCCATGTAGTTTCCCTTCCAGTATCACAAACCTTCCCTCTTTGTCAATGCTAGAAGACTCGACTGTCAGTGGGACCCCCGCTCTAATCCAGATCAGTGCGCCTCTTGCGTAAGCTGAATACTCTGTGGCAAACACCCGCCCCCTCCACCTCCGTCTTAGTTTCTCTCCCTCACCCAGTGCCAAGTGGGTCTCCTGCAACATTGCTATCTGCACCCCCCTTCTCTTTAGGAATGATAAAATTCTATGTCTTTTGGCCGGAGTGCCCATCCCCCTGACATTCCAGGTTATAAGATTGTAGTCTGCCATCCCGTGCTTTGGGCCTGCTCGTGGCAGGTCTGGTGCGCCCGTGATTTCAATAGCCCCCCCCGCATGCCCACTCCTCCACCGTAGTCAGATTTCTCCACCCATTTAGCCGATTTAACTTGTAACTGTAAACCCCAACTCCCCAACCCCAGGGCGCCTCCGGAACTGTAGGTTGCCCAATAAACTGTGCTATAATGCAACTTTTTCAAACACATAACTGCAGTACTCGCCAGCCAAGTCGGACAGGCAAGAGTCGAGTCAGGGGGAGAGCCAGGTCCGGAGGGGCCACTCGCTCAAACAGTGTGCTATGTCTCTGGGCGCTGCTACACGTCCGGGCTATACGAGCTCATCGGCTGTCTGCGGGGTCACACTCGGCGCTCGTGACAGGCCCCCCGAGTCTTCGGCAGAGGACACCATTGTATCGTCGGACTCTTCTTCGGACCCTCCTCGGGGGGAGGGCACCTCACCACCTACCCGGGCCGCCGCTTCTAGGGCCGCCCTCTTGTCTGTTTCTCTCTGCGTTTGCGTTGGTGCTGACTGAGGGCGGTCACCGGATCCCCTCCCCTTCGGGGCCCGACGGGCTCTTCTCGCTCCAGGGTTTTCGCTTGCAGGTTGCACAGTTTGGGATCCATGCCTCTCGAGCCATTCCCATGCCTCCTCCGGAGATTGGAAGAATGTGGTCTTCCCCTCCGCCATCACTCTTAGCCTGGCCGGGTATAATAGCGAGTACTGGATCCCTTCGTCTCGCAGGGCTCTTTTGACCACTAGGAATGAGGTTCGCCTGTTCTGGACCTCCAGCGTGAAGTCCGGGAACAGTGTAACTTCCCCGTTCCCTACTTTGAACGGGCCCGTCTCTCTGGCTTTCTGTAGGAGGATGTCCCTGTCTCTGTAATGCAGAAGTTTAGCGATTACAGCACGAGGGGTCTGCCAGGGGCTAGAGGTCTCGATGGTACGCGATGGGCACGTTCCAGGGTGTAGAAGGGGGTCAGGTATCCTGGCGCAACCACTTCGCTCAACCATTTCTCCAGAAAGCCCACCAAGTTTGACCCTTCAGTCCCTTCGGGGAGGCCTACCACGCGCACATTGTTCCTCCTGTTTCTTCCCTCCGCGTCTTCGGCACGTTGTTCGAGTCTTGCCACTCTGCCGGTCAGTGAGGTTACCTCCGCCGTTATGTCTTTCTGTCGTGGTACGATGTCCGCTAATGTGGTTTACGCTTCTTTGACCCTGTCAACCAACTTGTGATGATCAGCTCTCAGGAGTCCCACCTCAATCGCAACTTGGTTGATGTCACGTTGCAATGTTGATTTGGTATCCTCTATGGCCCCCAGTATCCTGTCTAGGGTGTCCTGAACTTTAATTTGTGATTGGTTTAGTGAGTCCAGTTCACTCACCCCAGGCGGCAACTCGGGGTCCATGGCTCTATTCTTGTGTCGGCCCTTGGGGGGCATCGATCCGGCAGGTGGGCGCGCCTCGGTGGCCCCGGCAGACGGTCCGCGTGTATTCATGTGAACCACAACTGGGATTGTCCCTTCTTTTCGGACTTTGGAGCTCTAACTTCTACTCCCGGTCCTTTTTGGCTGAACTCCAAGTGCTCCGCTGGTCGTGTCTAACGTACAGCTCCCACGATGGGGGGCACTCATGCGGTCAATCGCGGCCAATTACCTCCTATTTCAGCCCCGGTTCCTTTATTCAGACTTCCCGTCAGGCCCCTCCCCGGGAGCCAGATCCAGGCGCCCACCACAGCCAGGGCCCATTCATCCATCCAATGGGGCACTCACCCACTTTCTAGTCCTCTTTCCGTGCTCATGGGTGTCCACCTGTTCGTGCTGGTGATCTGCTCTCAGGGGTCAGTTGTGCCCCAAGGTGTCCAGCGGCTCCGTGGTCCCCTCACACCGGGCAGTTGGTCAGGGGCCGTCCGTTATGTGCACCTCCCCCAGGATGCAACCCATGGGGCCTCGCGTTCCACCACGGGACCTCCACAGATGACACACTCCGTTAAGCAGCCCATCATGTGGCCGTTTCTATGCCCAGGTACTCCAGTTGGACCAAGTGCAATGCCCTCAGGTCGGTTCCAGTAAAGATGGGGCCCTTACGCCCGCTCCGTCAGTTCCGTGGGGGGCGCACACCGGTGAGGAATCCCTCCTGGGCCCCCAGTTCTCTCCAACCGCGTCGTGGCCCCAGGATCCGCCATCTGGACTCACGCCGCAAATGCGAGCGCTGCCGCACCTGGGCCGCCCGCCTCGTTCCTGCCGCGGTCGGCCGCACACCACCAGGCCGCGGCCTCCAGCGAGGGGAGGGGCCGCTAGCCTCCCCTCGCAATAGTCAATTCAGTCTCCGATGCGAGCGCCGACCAGCTCTGGGCGCCCTCCTCGTTCCCGCCGCGGCCGACTGCGCCACGTCAGGCCGCGGCTTCCATCAAGGGGAGGGGCTGCACGCCTCTCCTCGCTACGGGGCAAACAGCACGACTTGCCGCTCGCCCCAGGACTGTGTTGGGGGCCCAATCACGCCTCCCGGTGATCCGCCGCAGGGTGCCCACACTCCGTGTGCATGCGGCCCGGACCAGCGCGTCGGGAAGGATTATTCCGGCAGGCCCCTCCGGAGCTAGAAAATCAGGCACCCGCCATATTCTGGACCCTGGCCACGCCCCGAATGTCGATGCTTCAGCAGTTAAACAACATTTACATCACAGAACCAGTCTCATGGAACAAAGAAAGAGGCTACATGAGTAAAGTATATATTACATTCATGTGGATTCTCATTTAAGGTGGGTTAATGATGCAAAAATAAATTGATGATAAAACCTTGCATTACATTGTGGAATGAAATTAACATAATCTGCTGAACCCAGCATTACAGTCTTTCTTCTTTACCTTCTCTCACTTTCTAAACTGTGCCCCTTCTTCAGAGTTAGCCAGAAGTACCAAGGGTTTCCAATTACTGGGTCCCCTCTTTTGGAAACTCATCCCAACTTCACTTGGAACTTGTCCAGCTACCCACACAATTCTAAAACATTTCCATAACGATTGCATGTCTCACACTACCTTGAACAGACAGTGGATGACGGAATATACAGGTTATGATTTGTAGTGTACTTTGACTTCTTTTTACCTGTTTAAACTAATTATTTATTATATCATCTTTTTATTATATGTGTTTCAAAGTTGATTTGGAGATAACTCAAATTTCCTGTTAATTGTTGAAAATAATGTTTTAAAATATCATATGTTTACAGATGCGCAACAACCACTGGGCTGAAATGGCTTCAGATGCAGGTGTTGTGGGCTGATCTGAAGCTGCTGGCCAGTATTCCAGGTCCATTCTGAGTATTACTCTGGCCATCCTAAAGCCCTGCCGTACATAGAAAGCTTCTGGTTTTATCTTTTTTTAGGTTGAGCCTAGGCAAAGCACATGCACTGTCTTTGAGTCATGTAGTTGAACAAGCCCAGCCCTTTTCATTGGTTGTTTCCTCTGGCTTTCGAAATTCCTTTGCTGTTGTTGGTGAATGCTTACATTTGTCCCACCTTTTGGATGTTTTGTTCCTGCCTTGGAGATTGCCCCTGTTACATGATTCCTTTCACTATCGCCCATATGTTTTAGGTTTGGCGCACTCTTTTTTTTTTTTTTATTTGGCTGCGGTTGCAACTTTGGCTGTCGTCCATTGGAAGTCTTCATGTTTCCCATGATCAGCGTGGCACGCTGTGCTTTATCTTTAAGTATGGCGGCCATTCCTTTCTTTTGTTCTGCACGGCATGGCTCGCCCATTTTAATTATGAGAGTGTTAACGCGTCCATTTATGATATTTTATTACACATCAGGACTCGTTTTAGGCCAATGAATCTTTTGACCCAGTTGAGAGACACCGTAGGACGAGATAGCTAATCAATATATCAATCAATACATCAATAATGTCATCAATATTTATCACAACAATGCATTTCATTTTAGTCAAAGTCATTAATCAATTCAAAAACGCTACGATGACCTTTCAGCCATGAATAACCACACCAGTTTAGTAGAATTTTATGAGTTTTATTCCCTATTAATTACAATCTAATAGCAAATACATTAATCTCAATACCAAGAAACATAATAGCATAGTCACAATATGGCAACTTTGATAAGCTTTAATTAAAACGGGAATCACAAACATCAGAACATAACACGGCATGAACATAGATCAATTTAGCAGAGTGTCAATAATACATCAGTTCAACAAAGCATAGTCTTGGTCGTTTGTCTATTTGCGTCAGTTTGATGAACCCCTGTCCTAACCACTGATTAGCATTCGCATGTTGGGCTTCATGCAAAACAATTTAGAACACCAATTTGGAAAGCATCTAGCTATGGTCTCTGTCAAAAACAAGCAGTTGGTACCTAGAAAGGAAAAGCAAACAGACAAATTACAAATGCATTGTCATAATTACCCTCCAAGGATTAGGTCAGTGCACAGGTTCTGTCTTCGTCTTCAGGACATCAGTCAAAATGCCAACAGTCAGAACTCAACTCCGGGACAAAAGGGCACTTCCCTCATAAGGAGGAAAAGTGTAAATGGACAAACTAAGGGCCAGGATGGTTTTAATAAAATCTAAAGTCACCAAACAGAGTGACAGAGTTTCTGGATAAAATCAATAGCATTCCCTAACCCACCTCTATGGCCTCCCTGTGACAAGGGTTTTTTTTATCCCTTTTTTGTAGTACATTCCCCCAAAATTCTATTGGTCGTTTGTTATACCCCACTATCTTTAACCTATCAAATTAGCATTAGGTAATCCTAATCTTTACCCCATATTATTTTACAAGTCTTTGATTGGTCTTCGTAATTGACGTCTTCAGAGGTGGCACGTCCGGTGTGACTTCATCCCTTTGTAATTCTTTGCACATCTTTTGGTCAGCAGTTCCATTGTCTTCACTGGTTTAAATGACCTTGTACATTACATTAATCTACACTGTTTCACTTCATTTATAACATTTATTTCAGAGGCGTAGAGAAAGCGCCTGGGAACGGAATTAACACGGTTACATTCATCTTCCAAGCTTGAAGAAAAGAACATTGCAGGGTCATGGCCCCTTGTGAGTCAGCACACTGAAAAATAGAAAAATGCATTTAAGTTCCGGCTAATGCTAACTTAAGGCCTATGAATATTTCAGCACAGTTTCATTAACGCAAATGCTAATATGAGCTTAATTGAACATAACATAAACATTCTAATCATCATTACTAGTTCATTGTGGTCACAATTCAGGTGCACGTTTAGGCAAAATCTCTATTAATATAGTTTCTATGCAGCATCATCACACATTAATTCACAAGCATTTCATGTTAATATAGATTATATAAGCTACGCTCTCACAGTCCCTCCTCTGATGACGCTCGTCATCACATAAACCTTTCCCTTTGACCTTTCACTTCAATTTTTCACTTTACGCATAATGCGCATTTCAACATCTTGGGCCAGATGTAGCAAGTCGGCAATTTGCGACTTGCAAATTGCGAGTCCCTGCGACTCGCAATTTGCAAGTCGCAAATTGCTATGCAGTACGGTGTCTCAGACACCGACTGCGACTCGCAATGGGGTCGCAATGACCCACCTCCTGAATATTCATGAGGTGGGTCGCAAATTGCGGCCCCATTGCGAGTATAGGCACTCGCTAACATGGAGGCCTGCTGTCGTCAGCAGACCTCCATGTTCGCGACCTGCTTTTCAATAAAGCATTTTTTTTTTTTTTAAGTGTAGCCCGTTTTCCTAATAGGAAAACGAGCTGCACTTAAAAAAAAACGAAACCTTTAGTTTCGGTTTTTTTTCAGGGCAGGGAGTGGTCCCTTGGACCACTCCCTGCCCTGAAAAAATAATTTGGGGTCCAGTCACAAACTGGAAGGGGTCCCATGGGGACCCCTTCCAATTTGCGAGTGGGTTACCATCCACTTGAAGTGGATGGTAACTGCGACTCCATTTGCGACCGCGTACGCGGTCGCAAATGGAATTGCATCCACTGCGAGTCGCAAATAGGAAGGGAACACCCCTTCCTATTTGCGAGTCGGAAATGCATTTTGCGAGTCGGAGCTGACTCGCAAAATGCATTTCTGAATGGCAAAGTGGCTTTTGCGCCTCGCAAACGGCGATTTTCGCCGTTTGCGAGGCGCAAACACTTTGCTACATCTGGCCCCTTGTCCCTTGTGTGAACTTTCCCAAATTTCGTTGAACATTTTCTCCCTTTCACTTTCTTCATTTTTCCTGGTTCTTTTTGTCCAATTTCTTTTAATTTTATCATTAATTTTGCATGCTCCCTATAATCCTATTAGACAGGCCAGAACAATTAATAGACCCCCTTATATTTTTGCAAGTACCCCGTTCCAAATATTGCTAAACCAGCTCCCCACTCTGGCAATTCCCTTTCCAAATTTCTCCCACACTCCAGGTTCCTTCAAATCCTTCAAATCTGCACTATCTCTGGTTAGGTTAGTAAGCATCCCTCTAATCTTTTTACTGTTATCAGGTATGAATGAGCAACAATGACGCTCGTTGAGCATCTTGCAGACCCCTCCACTCTTTGCTAAAAGAATGTCTAAAGCAAGCCGATTTTGAAGAGTCATAGCTCTTTCCGCAGCAAGTTCAGTATCCATCAGGAGTATAGCCCCTGTAAAATTTGTCAGCATGTTATCCACAATAGTAGACAACCTTTGAATCTTCATGGAGCTTAAGATAACCCCTACCGAAGGAATTATGGCTCCAAATATATCTCCAATGACAGCAGCCGCTGACTCTCGTTTTGTCTAGCATGTTGTAATTCAGACGTTTTAGGTATTTGCTTTAAGTCATCAATCTGGTAAATCTTTGGGAAAACTATTCCCAAATAACATGTCCCATACCATCCCTTAGGGAGACGGTAATAAGCATTAAGTCCACAGATGTAATAGATCCCAGGGATCGCTGGATCCTGTCCATTTAACATAAATGTCCATTTACTCTGAAACAAAAACACATGTCTGCATTCACTCGTTCCCACAAATAAAGTGTCTTGATCAGATTTTGGACTATATAAACAAAGCCTTCCTACATGTAATGCATCTATAGCTAATTTGCCTTGCGTTTTAATTGCGGTGTAAGCATAATCATTTGCATATGTGTGTTCTTCTAGCCCTTTTTCTAATCTTTCCTTCAATGCTTTGCGTCTATCATCAGTGTGATCTAAAAAGCTTTTCTCTACAGGTGTCAATAAACAGGTCAGATTGTTGCGATGTGCATAAGCTGTCCCAAATGTAAGCGTCGGCTCAAAGAAACCTCTAACTATTTTTATATTATGCTCCTTAGCTAACTTGTTCAGAAACTCAATCACAGGCACAAAAGAAAACACAACATCCAGATTTGAATAAAAGTATTGCACATGCTTTTGATTATAGAATCTTGTTAATAGCAAGCTACAGCTTATCCCATAAGTCAGCGGTAAACTATGATAGGTGACTCCTTCTTGCACTGACGAAGGAATCTTTGTACACACATAACAATTTTTTGCATCCATAGTCTCAACATACTCATTCAGCAAGCGATAGAAGACATTAGTAGAAAGTTCCCCCTTTGTATTAGTTCCCTCATGCAAGTGTCTTGCATCCTGCTCAAACTTTTCCCACGGTGTTCATGTTGTAGTCTCAGGTTTTGAAGCATTCTTAGTCACTTTCTTATCCAACCACGGCATTCCCACAATCACTCCTACAATTATTATTGCACACACAATACCTATTATAAGACTCAACCAACCACACACCTTACCCTTCTTGTTACTACCTCTATTATAAGCCATGTCTGTATAGAATTAGATAGTAGAACAACAATCAACTTGAGGACGATATGAAACTTTGTCTTCTCTCTCCCTTTGCGTGTATTTACAGCGTTTTCATTCACTCCAGGATCCCTTTGTCAAAGCAGGTTAGCAGCTTGTCATAATCAGGTTTTTCAAAGTCAAATCAGGTTATCAATGTCTCATCCAGTAATTTATAAGTCTCTTTCTTTCGTTTTTCAGTTTTCGATTTTAACAAAGTCTTTTTCTTTGAGTTATTTCAGGTACCGTAGTATTGGCCTGGTACCTCTCTATCAAAGCAGAACGCTAAGAATTCTTGTTGCCATTCAGATGCCATTGCATATGCCCATTTAGGACCTGCGTACCTTCTGTTTGCGGTTTTCTTTCTTTTTAATCTGCGTTCACCTTGTATTTCTCCTTCACTCAGATCCTCTACTCGGGATGTATCAGTCTCTTCTGTTATTGTTTCACCTGGTACGCTTCTTGCTTTTGAAGCCTGTTTCTCTGGCCAGTTATCTCCCCTATGCGTCTTCTTTCGGTTTGTCCTTTCAGGACGCTGAACAGCACTCTCCTCTTGTAATATGGAGTTTTCTCTTGATGGACCTGAAACTGGCTCAGGGGATGCCGGTGTACTTTGATCTCTTTCTATTATTTTGCCTTCTTCTTCTTCTTGATCTGTAACGGGTTCAGGTTCTAACCCGTATCCATCTATTTCTGGGAGAACCTCTCCTTGATTTAGTTCTCCTGCTGCCTCTACTGGGATAGGCACACTGCCACCTCTCTCGAACTCATTCACTGTTAGAGGGACTAGGCTGTTCTCAGTGGGCTCTCCTGCAGTCTCAGTTCCCTCTTGGCTGTTTTCTAGCCCTGAGACTTCCCTCTCTGGGATTGCTGTACCGGAAACTTCAAGTTCCTCGTCAGTTGGACACGTTACCTTCTTTGTGTGACTGGCATGTATCCAGTTTGAAACGCCTGCACATTTCACAGCAGTGGTTGTTGTCAAGATTACTTGATATGGCCCCTTCCAGCGTGGCTCCAAACACGACTTTCTCACGTGCTTCTTGACAACCACCCAGTCACCAGCATGTAGGGTGTGACCTGGATCTCCGATCGGTGGCAATGTGTTAGCCTCAACCTGGTGAGAGAAAGAGCGAATCACATCAGCCAAGCCTTTGCAGTAGTCCAACACCATATCATCCTTGATATTCACTAGAGCATTTGCAGGTACTGCGGGTAACCTCATAGCTCTACCCATCAAGATTTTGTGTGGTGATAGTCCTGTCTTCTTATCAGGGGTGTTCCTCATTGACATCAGCACTAAGGGCAATGCATCTGGCCATTTCATATTGGTAGCTGCGCACATCTTTGCCATTCTTGATTTCAAGGTACCATTAATTTGTTCTACTAATCCTGATGCTTCAGGACGGTAACTACAGTGCAGCTTCTGTTCGATGTCTAATGCGGCACACAAGAGTTTAATCACCTCATTGTCGAAGTGTCTGCCTCTATCCGATTCTATAGAGACCGGAAACCCAAACCTGGGTATTAATTCCCTAAGCAACAGCTTTGCAACTGTGAGACTGTCATTTCTACGTGTGGGGTAAGCTTCAATCCAGTGACTGAAAACACACACAATCACCAACACGTACTTCAATCCTCCGCAAACAGGCATTTCAATGAAATCCATTTGCAACTTGCTAAATGGACCGCCAGCTCTCCCTATGTGGCTCAAAGTTACCACAGTCCCTTTCCCGGCATTCATCGGTTGACAGGTGATGCACCTGTGACAGGTAATCTCTGCGGCATGTCTGAACTTTGGGTTAAACAAATCGATTTTGAATGACCTGATCATTGCATCTCTCCCGAGGTGAGCCTGTCCATGGTAAAGCCTAGCAAATTGTGACAAAAGACTGTTTGGTACAACTAATTTTCCCTCCTCTGAGACCCACAAGTCGTCAGCCTTTTGTGCACATTGCATTATTTGCCAGGAGCCTTTTTCCTCTTTGCTAGCACGCCCTTGTAGTGTTTTTAGCTCATCTAGGGTATCAACCACCCTTAATGCAAGGTTCAAGCATGTGTCATTTTCAGTTTGCGGTAACAATTCCCATTGATCCTTGAACGATATACAGTTCAATGCGCAAAACCTTGCGACTTGATATGCATAGCCGTTTCCCATGGACACAAAGGGCCTGATTCTAACTTTGGAGGACGGTGTTAAACCGTCCCAAAAGTGGCGGATATACCACCTACCGTATTACGAGTTCCATAGGATATAATGGACTCGTAATACGGTAGGTGGTATATCCGCCACTTTTGGGACGGTTTAACACCGTCCTCCAAAGTTAGAATCAGGCCCAAAGTCTTGTGACTTAACGTGAGCATTGCATTTCACCACGGCAATTTCAAGAGGCAACTGAATTGCATGTAACAAGTCCTTAATTTGTTCACCATTTTTCACAGGAGAACCAGAAGAGGTCATGAAACCTCTCTGCGACCACAATTGGCCAAAATCATGTACAATTCCAAATCCGTACCTGCTGTCAGTATAGATAGTGACTCTCAGATTTTCAGCTGCGTGGCATGCCTTAGTAAGGGCAACTAGCTCTGCCACTTGTGCGGAATACACTCTCTCGAGCCAGGAAGCTTCGATGATACCAGCTATGGTACATACAGCGTAACCAGCTCTCAGTGTTCCGACTGAATCTCTCAAACAGGACCCACCAACAAACATAATGCAGTCATTTTCTTTTAACTGTGTGTCTTGAATATCAGGTTGCGGCTTGGTACATAGTTCTGTTACCTCAAGACAGTCATGCTCAACTTCCTCCTCATTGTTAGCTTCAGTATTCTCAGCAGGAAGTAGAGTTGCCGGGTTCAACACAGTACATCGTTTCAGTGAAACATTAGGTGACCCCAGTATAATTGTCTCATATTTGGTAAGACGAGCATTTGTCATGTGCTGAGTTTTGGTTCGAGTCAACAAAATTTCAACTGAATGCGGAACCATTACTGTTAGGGGATATCCCATTACTATGTCTTCACACTGCGTAAAGCTCTGACCAACTGCTGTAACTGCGCGCAAACAACCCGGTAAGGCTGCTGCGACAGGGTCCAAAGCAGCTGAAAAATATGCTACAGGGCGATTTGCACCTCCATGGACCTGTGTTAAGACAGACAAAGAACAAGTATCACGTTCATGACAAAACAGTAGAAAAGGCTTCGTGTATTCAGGCATACCCAAGGCTGGTGCCCTGCACATGCACTCTCTCAATTCCATGAATGACTCAAGCTCTTCCTTGGACAAAGCTATGGTATATGGTTCATCCTTAACCTCTTTGCCTGTCAGCTTTATCAATGGTTTTGAGATAATCGAGAAGTTGGGTATCCACTGGCGACAGTAGCCCACCATTCCCAGAAATATCCTGACATCTCTATTTGTTGTTGGGGGGTTCATTTGCAAAATGGCTGTTATTCTTTCTTTCGATATTCTCCTGGACCCTCTCTCAATTAAGTGTCCTAAGTATTTCACTTCTTTCTGACAGTACTGCAGCTTCTTGGGTGATACCTTATGTCCATTCTTTCCCAAATGATTCAGTAAGGCAATTGTATCGTACTTACAGTTATCCCTTGTCTTAGATGCAATCAACAAATCGTCAATGTACTGCACTAGAGTCGAGTTAAAAGGCAGTACTAAGGATTCTAAATCCTTTTTCAAAATCTGATTGAAGATGGATGGTGACTCTGAAAACCCTTGAGGAATTCTGCACCAACTGTACACCTTATCCAGGAATTTGAAACTGAATAAAAACTGGCTATTCTCATGAAGAGGTATCAAAAAGAAGGCTTGTGACAGGTCTACAACGGTGAACCATTCAGCATCACACGGAACCTGAACCATAATCACTGCTGGATTAGGTACTATGGGGCAACATTTTACCACAATCTCGTTGATTTTCCTCAAATCCTGCACAATTCGAACCTTCCCACAAGGCTTTTTCAGACCCATTATTGGTGAATTACATGGACTTCTCAACACTTCCTTCAGGACTCCCTGTTTCACAAAGTCTGCAATTATTTGTGACACTTGAATAAGAACATCTTGTGCCATATGAAATTGTGGCACCTGGGAAAACACTGCATTTGGTTTCACTTGTACTTTAACTGGTTCTACTCCTTTTATCAATTCCACTTCTTTTCCTGTCAAATCCCACACTTTCTCTGTCACCGTTCCCTGTAACTCGGCAGGTAGGTCAATCACTGTAAGCATCGGGAACAATTTAATCAAGGGGTAATCTTCATTTGCAGTTCCTGTCTCTAACTCTGAGAACTGACCATCATCCCCTTCATCATCACTATTTGTCTGTACTTCGATTCCGTCATTGGAACAGGTAATCGAACATTTTGTCTTGCACAGTAAGTCTCTTCCCAGTAGGGATACCGGACTCGAATCGCAGACTACAAACTTATGCAGTCCCTGGAAGTTGCCGATCTCAACCTGCACTGGATCTGTAATCGGATTTGTCAGGTACTGGTTTGCTACTCCGACCACCCTTATGGTACGCCCTGAAAGTGGTAATTTCGGTACCTCTGCACTTCTGACTGTAGGGCGTGTAGCTCCGGTATCAACCAAAAATAAGACCTTGTGACCCATTACCTTTCCCTCTACTTAGGGTCCCCTCTGATCTACCTCTAGGGACGCTGCTAGTCTGCACTCTTCGCTATCTGAGCTGTCATCCGACCACTCCTCATTCATTCCATCCTCACCACGCAATGGGAATTGCTGTACTGTATTATTTGGACTCATCACTTGACCCGTGACCTGTTGAGGAAGCATCACCTGTTGCTGTCCCATCGGAGCCATTGGTAATTGCATTTGCTGTCTAGGTACCATGGGAACCTGCTGTTGTACTTGCTGCATTTGTGCTAGCTGAACATGCGGCATTTGCATTTGCTGCATGGGCTGTAACCCCTGCATCTGTACCATGTTATTTTGAAAGTTCGGTTTTGATTTCTCAATTTTGGACCTCTTACATTTTGCAATGTACCGACATTAGTGCTTTGCTGAATGACACCATCCTGCACCACATTTGGGCATTCCCGCTTCCAATGCCCCACGCCCCCGCACGCGTGACATGGTGACATCTTTTTCATTCCCTGCACGTCATTTTGAACCACAACAGTATTCAAGTCTGGACCACGATTCACAAAACCTCGACCTCGACCTCTCGGTTGCGCCTGAAACACACCATTTATTTGCGGTTGCTGATGTATCATCTGTTGAACTCCATTTCCCTGTATTCCTGCCTGTGCAGCCCTTATCTGCATCACCATCACTTTCTCCTTGAACTTTTTCTGCTTCAGCTCAATTTCGTCACTACAGTATTTCGCATACTGCAACACCTCATCAATCGGCTTCGCTTGCCAACAAATCAAATGATTCTTAATCATCTGGCTAACCTCTGGTCTCAACCCTTCAACGAATCTGAACACAAGATGGTTCATGTCTTTCGGCTCAATGGTCTCAGTACCATTGTAATGTTTGAATGCCTTCAACAACCTCTCATAGTAAGCATGTATTGATTCTTTAACCTCTTGTGAGGTCCGGTCGATTTTCTGCCAATCAGTCACTTTCGGCGACACTTTCTGCTTTAAAAACTCAATTACTTTGTGATAGTACTTCATCACCTCCTCAGAGGGTGCTCCGGTCACCTTATCCCTTGCCGGCTCCTGCGTCGGCCAGTCTACCCCTCGCTTGCGCTCAAGCCATAAGTCGGGCGGAACAATGATCTCAAATAAGGTATTCAAGTCTTCCCAGAGATACTTTGCAAGTTTCACAAACCTATCTGTTTGTTGATACCACTCGATCGGTTTCTCCCTCAATCTGGGATAATCATTTGTAAAAGATAGGATGTCTCCTCTGGGCCACAGCACATGAATTAAAACTCCACCAGCTGTTTCTCTCATGGGTAGTATTTTTACTGATTCCATATCGGGTGAAGCTTTAGCCTGACTTGACCCTGGACTGTCACCTTTCTCCTTATCTCTTTTCTTTGTCCATCTGCCTTCCCATTTTTCTAACGCTCCCCAGATTTGCGCACTCTGCAGTATTTCTTTTAGATGCGCTTTCATTCCGGCAGACCTCATGTGCTCAAAGTCTTTTGCTTCAAAGTGTAACCTATAACTTATTTTCAAGGGTTTAGTGTTCTCGATGTCAGTGTTGTACTTGTCTGCTAGATTTGCCAGCCTTTGATGCACCTTGCCTACCTCTTTAGTAATCTTAGGGAACAGATACCTCAGCTCTGCTTCTGTGTATGACTCTAATCTGTTTACCCCCATTGTTCCGTCCACTAGTTCAGCAGCCTCCACGCCCAATCTTACAAAGTTCAGGTAATCATCTTTCTCTGACCTTTCCGGTTCTACTGCTGTTACTGTAGTGTTTTGCGAAGCATATGTCTTCTCTAACCACTCATTCAACTGTTGTACTGTAAAACCTTGCAGTGAAATGTTCCCTGCATGCATAATTGGCGATTGTGAAGCATTCGTACTTATGGTCTGTGGAGTTAGCAGACCTAGCCCTGCCTGTCGCATTGCCTCTAATGGCGTTTCAACTGGGCTAAGGTCTATCAAGGACCTCGGTTTTTCAACCTCTTGTTCACCTGGGGCCATTAACTGAGGAGTTCCTATGGACCCTCCTCTTATTGCATCTTGGGTCATTACTCCCTGATCACATACGCCAGATTTACCTTGTGCATACAATGGCACCGGTGGACCAACAGTAATCGGTAATGATATTGCAGCAGGTGTCTGACCTGGTCCTAAACTTTGTGGAGCAGCGACTCCAAAGGTCTGATTCTCTGAAGCCGGAACAGGTATTAATGGAGGACCTGCTACTGGGTTGTATCCTGGTATCAGTTGTGGCTGCGGCTGGGGCAGCAATTGCGGAGTTGACTCAATCTGCACTAACCTTGATTTTGTATATATCGGGTCTGGCGGCACTATCAGCTTTGTAGTAGTCTCGAGGACTGGGACGTCTGGATAGATTCTCTGTATCTGCGGTGGAGGTTGCAACTGTATCTGCATGTTTGGCGCAGTGGGTACACTGACACCATTCTGTATCGAAGCCGTATCACTAGTCTGTACTGTATCTGTAACTTCCTTCTCCTGCGTCTGGTTCCCAGGACCCACACTAGTGCTTGGAACACTGTCGCTCACCGCATAAGGTGGCGGGCAATCATGTAATAGTCGGTCCATGAATTCTTCATCATCTGAATCATCTTCTTCTTCCCAAGGTCTCCTAGTTTCCTTAGACTTGCTAGAATCTTTGTCTGTTTTACAAGTGGCTTTCTTTCCCTGCGTCTCTTCTCCCTGTGTAATTGCTGGGAACAATTTCAATCCATCAACTATTCCCCGTCTCCACATTTTGTTCTCATTATCCCACCTGGCTTCTGCATAAGACTTTTCTGCCCTTTTTAGTCTTCTTTGGAATCTTTCTTGTCTATGTTTAAGAGCCATTAAATCCCAGATCGCTAAAGCCTCATACTGAGCTGGCCTCGGAGGTGGTTTTTGTGTACTTAACATCCACCTTAAATTCTCTAGTACCTTTGGATTGAACGTCCCATGTTCTGGGAACGCCAAACATCCCTCTTTTTCTGTCAGTTTGCGCCACTGTTTCATCCATAAACAAGGCGCAACACCTTTTTCTTCCATAACTATGTAAGCTGGAGTACCCTCAGGCGGTGTAGGCTCCCCATGAGTCGCCATAATGTATGCATCTCCTTTCAGAGCACTCTTAAAGGCCTTGACAAAATTCATCTTTGCGTTTTCTCTTATTTGTATTTAATCAGAAAGTGACTTTAATTCCCAGGACAATCTTCACCCACCTTTCTCAGCCTATTGCCCTTCACGGAAGGCAGCCAATCCGTGCGCGACCCCTCTCGACAACTGACCTATCTCAGCGTGGCACTACTGACGTCACACTCGCACACTGCAGCTGACAAAGTCTTGCGGCTTGTCCGCCCCTCACTGGATTCACACCAAACTAATGCAAAATTACTGCGAGCACCTTTAACAACAAAGCAAATCTGTCGGTTTACTATAGGAAGGGTAACACATTTGCTTCAGAACTTTACAGAGATTTCACTTGAAGCCTCGGCCGCTACTCTCTCCTTCTCAGTTCCCGCATACGCAAGCAGAATTCAACCCGCAAATCCTACTCTCGACTTGTCAATAGTTCGTCCTAGTGCACTTTAGAACTTGCCAAATCTCCATCGAAGGTTTCACACATACATTTTGACTCAAACTCGACTTGTCAACCACGCCCGATTGACCTATTAAACCGCACAGATTACAACATAAACCCAAGTGTCTCCTACACTTGTCAATATACTCCGGAGTCTTAGACCACGACGGGTCCGTAAAAAACAACCAACCACGTAGATAATTTTGAGCACAAAGCGCCACACTAATATGAAGTAGGTCACAATTCAGGTGCACGTTTAAGCAAAATCGCTATTAATATAGTTTCTATGCGGCATCATCACACATTAATTCATAAACATTTCATGTTAATATAGATTATATAAGATACGCTCTCTCAAGAGTTAAACATATTTTCACTCAGCGCTGCACCCCTTTCATGAGCGCCACCCTTTATCTACTTGTTCTCTTTGTGTTGGCACCCTTTTTTTGGTTGCAGCCTGCATGTTTTTTCTACTGGGAGATGCTTGATGAGTTTGAGCTGCATCCACAGCCATGGAAAACAATGGGGTCAGTGTGTGCTGGGGCTCCCCGCAGAGGCACAGAGCTTTGTTTAGACACTTTCTGTGAAGTGCTTTGAAAGGTGCCCTCATGCAGGTCGGGCGGTGCCAGGCATCATTAATCGGTATAGAGGCACCAAATCCAGAACTGCCTCTCCACCCACCACTCCCCAGCCCACAATTCCCATCACTGTATCGATCCAGGGCCTCTTTGGTTATAGTATTGGGATGGATGACAAATTGGTCGCCATCTTAAAAAGGTGACTACTACTTTGCGGCAATGGGGCGTCACAATGACTACCAAAAGAACAGAAGTTAAGAAACTATGGCCCTCATTACAACCCTGGCGGACGGTGGTAAAGCAGCGGTAATATCGCCAACAGGCCGGCGGAAAAAAAATGTAATCACGACCATGGCAGAAACCACCAACATAGACAGCCACTTTAACACTCCGACCGCTACGGCAGTAGAAACAAACACTGCGGCGGTAACCGCCAACAGACAGGCGGAGGACAAAGTACCGCCCACTGTATAACAACAGGCCTATCCGCCACCTTTTCCGGGGCGGAACCAACGCTACCAAAAGCACGGCGGAAACAGTACACAGAAGGGAAACCACTCACCTCTCGACACCCAGCGAGGAACCAGGACGCCATGGAGCATGAACTACAGATGCTGCTATGCTGGTCTTCCTCCTGCTCTATCAGGAGCAGTACAGACGCCGTCGACGACCACGGTGAGTACTGCACCTACAACACAGGGGAGGGGGGAGGGAAAAGAGAGTGACACACACGCAACACTCAATACCCCCAGCACCACCCTCACCCACAACACCATACACGCAAATACATGCAGCAACATTAAATATACACCTCTCCACCCCCTGGAAGAACTCAAGGACAAAATTAAATGATTGTAACGATTGTAATCATGACAAATCTGATAGTGAAAGTTCAAAATTCAATATATACAAATATGTACACCAACTACACAAGTCCGGATAGTGTACCAATCATTGTCCGTGGACCAGTGGTCCCAAAATGCATGGGCGAAGCCCATACAAGATACCTGACTCGAAACGGAGAGAACACTGCAGGGGCATGAGATCGAAAATAAACAGGCATCTCAGGGGGAAGGGGAGGGGCACCTCAGCCGGATGAACGCACGGCGCCACTGCTGCACGAGGGGGCTCCATGCCCATTGCTGTATCCTGGAGAGTGCAAAGCCACAGTCTCTCAAGTCTTTCCAGTGGGTGGTTTGCCCACTGCTTTATCCTGGGGAGTGCAAAGCCACAGTCTCTCAAGTCTTTCCAGTGGGTGGTTTGCCCACTGCTGTATCCTGGGGAGTGCAAAGCCACAGTCTCTTAAGTCTTTCCAGTGGGTGGTTTGCCCTCTGCTTTATCCTGGGGAGTGCAAAGCCACAGTCTCTCAAGTCTTTCCAGTGGGTGGTTTGCCCACTGCTGTATCCTGGGGAGTGCAAAGCCACAGTCTCTCAAATGGATGCCTTTCTCCACTGGTTCTGGAGGGGGCCCTGTGCCCAGAGTGCTTCATCCTGCCAAGGACTGAGGTAGTGGATGTGATTCTCCACTGGTTCTGGAGGGGGCCTTGTGCCCAGAGTGCTTCATCTTGCCAAGGACTGAGGTAGTGGATGTGATTCTCCACTGGTTCTGGAGGGGGCATTGTGCCCAGAGTGCTTTATCCTGCCAAGGACTGAGGTAGTGGATGTGATTCTCCACTGGTTCTGGAGGGGGCATTGTGCCCAGAGTGCTCCACATGCACTGTGGCCGGTCCCATTCCCTCACATGGGTGTGGGTGCCACGAGATTGCCTAGGAACAGGTAGCATGATACGCCATGGAGGCAGAGACATACCCCACCCTGCTGCCACTTCGCCTTCCACTTGCAGGTGCTAACAGTGATGATAGTCATGCCTCATGGAAGCTGGGCAGGGTCCAGGAAGTCTCCTCCAGCCTCGGACGGCTGACCACTGGGGATGGTAGCCATGTCAGCGGTGGTGCCACTGTCCGAGCACGTCGCGGGGCTGGTGGCGGTGCTTGCGGCGGTGTCTGTGGCGGCGGTGCTGGTGGTGGTGCACGTGTCAGCACCTGTTGAGGGACACAGCGGGACGTCTCCTGCAGCCTCGGACGGCTGCCCACTGGGGTAGATGCTGGGGACTGTTGCTGAGGCTGCAGACGTGCAGGTGGCGGTGCAGGTAGCTGTGCAGGTGGCAGTGTTGGTGGCGGTGCAGGTGGCAGTGTTGGTGGCGGTGCAGGTGGCGGTGCTGGTGGCAGGGCAGGTTGCGGTGTTCGCCGCCGTACAGATTGGTGTAGTCGTTGACAGAAGGGGTGACACTAGTCCCTCAGTCAGTGCCACCGTGCCCTGACCTGCTCTTCTGCTTTTGTCCCTTCCCCACCTTTGATGGTGCCGCAGGTGTCTTGCCACTGTCCCCTTTAGTTTTATCAGAGCCCTTGGTGGCTGGTAGGTGAGGCTTCTTTCTTCTGGGATGTGGGCACCTTGTTCACCTTGGCAGGTGGCAGAATATCCTTGGCCTCGCAAGGTGGCACACTGGCAGCCCTGAGGGGTGGCGCACTCGATGATCCCGCAGTTGCTGGCACCACTGTGCCTGGGGATTTAGTGGCTGAGGTGCTGGGCTGGTACCTGGAAAGCCTGGCCCTAGGGGAAGGCCGGGGAGGGGAGGGGAGGGGAGGTGAAGGGAAGAGGTCAAAGTTTGCCAGGAAAAGTTTTTTAGACACACTGGGACAGGAAGATGGAGGGGGTTTGGGAGTGGAGGAAGAGGTAGTGGTTGTAGGAGGTGTATGTTTGCTGAATTTGGGTGAAGGTGCATGGGCCGGAGGCTGTTGTGAGGTGGATGGCTGTTGGGTGGTTGTGTGCCTGCATTTGTGTACTTTGGGAGGAGGGCTCACAGACATACTGGGAGAGGACACTGGGGATGTGTGCATAGTCGTGGGGGGTGGTGATTGCACATGAGCGGTGTGTGGTGATGGGCGTCCAGGTGATGGAGGTAGTGGCTGAGGATGTATTGCATGCAGGTGTGAGTGGAGACGAGACAGGGAGGGAGGAGGAGGACGTGGAGGAGATGGGCACAGTGGAGGCAGTGGATGTTGCTGTGTCTGCATGGGGATGGTGCTTGTGTGAGTGCTTGTGGCATGTGTGGTGCTTATGTTTGCCATGTCCACTCTTGTGTGTTGATGAGTGTGCCTGCTGGTGTGCTTGGGATAGGCTGAGGTACAGGGGATTGGGTCTGGGTGAAGGGGGGAGGCTGGACACAGGGATAATAGCTGCCATCAGTGCTGAGGCCAGAGCCTGAAATGCTCTCAGTTGGGCCGCCTGCCCAGAATGAATGCCCTCCAGGTATGCATTTTTGTGTTGCAAATGCCTCTCAACACCCTGGATGGCATTCAAAATGGTAGATTGCCCAACAGTGAGGGATCTCAGGAGGTCAATAGCCTCCTCAGTGAGGGCAGCAGGGCTGACTGGGGCAGGGTCTGAGGTGCCTGGGGCGAAGAAGATACCCACTGTTCTAGGTGAGCGGGCACGGGACACACGCTGAGGGGCTGCTGGGAGGGCGGTGCTGGTAGGGGGGGTGGCGGTTGTATCTGTTGATGCAGTGGGCACAGGGAGCTCCCATCAGAGGAGGAGTCACTGTCATTGGTGTATGCTCCTTCCCCCGTCGTGGAGCTCCCCTCGCTCTCTGTCCCACTCGTGGCTTCAGACTCCGTTGCTTTACCCTCCAGGGCCAAGTGGGTTGCCAAGTGGGTTGCAGCTCCCTCCTGCTCCGGTGCCACTGCTCCTAAGCCAGATGATGCTATTGCATGCAAGAACAGGGAGACAAAACAAAAAGGGGGGGAAAGACAGAAGAAACACATGTTCAGTGCATGCAACACCACTACCGTTAGCGGATACAACACACAGGGAGAAGCCCTCTGCACTAAGCCATGCACTAACAGTTCCTAGCACATTTACCGGCCTAAACCCAATTTCTGCACACCTGAAAGCCACAGGAGCCTGACTAGGTGTAGATGGCTATTACCAGTAGTGGGGTTGGGGTGCCACAGAGCCTGCCTAACAAGGGACCTTGCCTACCAATTTCGCCCCGGCCTAGGGGAACCCACAGACCACCTCCCCCACCCAGACACCTCATAATGCGCGCAGAGTCAGCTGAATTTGAGTGTACTCACCCCCTTGTGACTGCTGTGATGCCCTCAAGTGCCCATCCAACTCCAGATAGGCCACCGCCAGGATCCGGTACATCAGGGGGGTCATGGTGCGACTGTTACGTACTGCGCTGGACTTCTCTCCTCTGGATACCGAGTTGGCGAATACACCAAGTCTTCTACGGGTTCTGGATACTCCCAGATAAGGGCGACCCCTTCTAGTAGCCACAGTGCCGCTTGACAGGCTACACCAAAGCAGACCGTACCCTCCAGAAGGAGTCCCAGAGGGAAAAAAAAACAACACTGGGGAAAAAACCTCAAACAGGAACTCCTGAAGAAAAACAAGAAAAAACAACTAAACAACAGCAAACAAAAAATAGACAAAAATCTCCCAAGGCAAAAAGCAGGAACAACGAACAGGCAAAAATCTCCCAAAGCAAAAAGCAGGAACAAAGAACAGGCAAAAATCTCCCAAGGCAAAAAGCAGGAACAAAGAACAGGAGCGAACAGCACAAACAGAAGGAAGTGTTTGCAACGCAATGTGGAACAAGACTGACTGACTTATATACTGAGAAAACGGAAGTGACATCACAGGAAAAGGAAAGAACACCATCTTGAATTGGGAAGAGCCCATAGACTAGGATAGGAAAAAGAAGGTAGTATAAAAGAAAAACAGAGCATGCTGGGACAAAAACACGAAGAAGACAAGATGGACACAACATGGACAGAGACAGGTAAAAAGACCAGACAAACCCACCAACAACAAAAAAAGAAGAAAAAAGGGCTACAGGGAAGTGTAGCGCGACCGGGAGCGAAATATATGCTTCCCAGAATGTGTAGTCAAAAAACGCGGGGAACGGCGCTCCGAGTATCGGTAGCGCGTTCCATCCGCGAGGACAGAAAGAGACGCCGCGTCAGAGCGCGGTGTTACAGCGACGGGGACCCCTTCCACGTTGGGAGACCATCCCTAGCTGGGCCTCTGCCATCTCCAGCGGCGCAGGTCCTCCCATCTTTTACGGCAGTGGGTGCTCCGTCTATGGTAGACCCCCAGGGTCCAGACGTCCTTGGCGATGGCACGCCAAATACCCTTCTTCTGGTGGGCGGTGACCTAGAGGAAAAGTGAAGTAAAAATGGATGTTTCTAGCCTGTACATTTCATCTCATGCATTGCCAAACACCTCCCACACTGGCCCTGCCATACATACACACACAATCCTGACATGCTGGCCTGTCCCCCTCCCCACCCTCTTCCATCCACGACACTCCATACACTCAGGTGCCATCCACCATGCTCACAGTGTACTCACCTGTTTGTCTGGAGGACCGTACAGTTGCGTGTACTGGGGGAGGACCCCATCCACCAGTTTCTCCAACTCTTCCGAAGTGAAGGCAGGGTCCCTTTCCCCAGACACTGTAGCCTTTGTTGCTTCCAGACACAGGTCACAGCAGCACTTGCAGTGTAGGTTCTCTCCTGTTGAAGGTCAGGTATCAAGTGAGTGAGCAGTAAGAAAATGGCAGTCACGTCCACGGCGGTGCGTACCGTCACCGCCGGCGTACATCGTCATTGGCTCCTGGGACCCATAGGGCCCAATGTTAACCAATGCTGAATTGCGCTGCGGTCTTCCACTGCCCACCGCAACGGTGTACAACGCCAGCGCAGTTACCTCATTTCCCCTTGTCCCACCTTACAGGTCAGGCAGCCGCCATTTCAGGGGGCCACCTGGCATGGAAAAAAACAACATCACACCTATCTAGGCCTGGAATACAGACAGATACCAGCACATTGCGGATTTATTATGTTTCTGAAAATTGAACATTGTGATACCTCAGTGTTGGATGACCCTCTGCCGCTATTCTCCTCCATAGGGCACGTCTGCTGGGGCAGGTGATGACCACTGGTGGACCCGTCGACAATGGAAGAGAGACACATCATTATCACATACAGACTTGATTGTGCAACAATCCTGGAACTGTGTGACCAGTTGGAGCCAGACCTGATTTCAGCTATCCGCCATCCCACAAGAATCCCCCCTCTAGTGCAGGTTCTGTCTGTACTCAATTTCCTGGCCAGTGGGTCTTTTCAAACAACAGTGGCCATGGCATCAGGGATGTCCCAGCCAATGTTCTCTAAGGTGTTGTCCAGAGTGTTATCTGCCCTGCTGAAACACATGCGCAGCTACATTGTTTTCCCTCAAGTGGAGGATTTGCCCACAGTGAAAGGTGACTTCTATGCCCTGGGACATATCCCCAACATCACTGGTGCCATTTATGGTACACATGTGGCATTTGCCCCCCCCGCAGGAATGAACAGGTGTACAGAAACTGGAAAAGCTACCATTCGATGGATGTGCAGATGGTGTGTTTGGCAGACCAGTACATCTCCCATGTGAATGCCAAGTATCCTGGCTCTATGCATGACACTTACATTTTGAGGAATAGTAGCATCCCTTATGTGATGGGGCAACTCCTGAGGCACTGTGTGTGGCTAATAGGTGAGGCCAAGGTCCCAACACAGTTGACATAGGTGTCTGGGTATGGGGTTGTCCCTAAGAGTTAGTGAGTGTCTAACAGTTGTCCCTCGACATTTGCAGGTGACTCTGGTTACCCCAACCTGTCATGGCTACTGACCCCAGTGAGGAATCCCAGGACAAGGGCAGAGGAACGCTACAATAAGGCACATGGGCGGACAAGGAGGATTATAGAACGCACCTTCGGCCTCCTGAAGGCCAGATTCCGGTGCCTCCATCTGACAGGTGGCTCCCTATACTACTCACCGAAGAAGGTGTGCCAGATAATCGTGGCATGCTGTATGCTGCACAACCTGGCTTTGCGACACCAGGTGCCTTTTCTGCAGGAGGATGGCCCAGATGGTGGTTTTGTGGCAGCTGTGGAGCCTGTGGACAGTGAAGAAGAGGAGGCAGAAGAAGAAGATGGTGACAACTGAAACAACATCATCATGCAATACTTCCAGTGAGACACAGGTAAGAAGATGTAACTGCTTCCCACATCTCATACTATTGTTGGAGCTAGCATAAGTCTGTCATTTTCACTCAGTGTATGGACCTTGACTTGTTACTTTGCCTTTCCATTTCACAGATCTGGGTCCCACTTTGTGCCCTCTGCTATGTTTACTGCTGGCCTACAGCTGTGTTATATTGGTATGTGAACAAGTACATTGACATTGCTATATTCCAGAGGTTTTGCAATTACACATTATTGAAAGCACAGACAGACTCCAGATTGTTTTGTGATTCAAGTGTGTTTATTTCTGTGCAAATAAGTGGAGGTGTGTGTGAAATGGGCTGGGTGATGGTGGAGGAATGTCCATGACAGAGTCCAGTCTATTTGTTTCACAGGTGCATTGTCCAAAGGGGCATAGGAAGTGGAGCAATGGCAGTTTAAGGTGCAAAGGGGGACAACGTGGGACAGAAGGGTAACATTCAGGGGGCTTATTTCCTAGCGGGGGTCTTGGCAATGTTCTCTGTCTTGTTCCTGGATCTCAGGGACCGTTTACGGGGTGGTTCTCCATCTGCAGGGGGTGAGGTGCTGGTGGCCTGTTGTTCCTGTGGCGGTGCCTCCTGTCCACTAGCGCCGGCGGAGGTGGAGGGCTGTTCATCATCCAGGCTAGTGTCAGGGGCCCGTTGGTGTGCCACTGTGTCCCTCCTGGTGTTGAGAAGGTCTGCCAGCACCCCTGCAATGGTGACCAGGGTGGTGTTGATGGACTTTAAGTTCTCCCTGATCCCCAGGTAGTGTTCCTCCTGCAGCAGCTGGGTCTCCTGAAACTTGGCCAGTACCGTGCCCATGGTCTCCTGGGATTGATGGTAAGTTCCTATGATGCTGGAAAGTGCCTCGTGGAGAGTGGGTTCCCTGGGCCTGTCCTCCCCCTGTCACACAGCAGTCCTCCCAGCTTCCCTGTTATCCTGTGCCTCTGTCCCCTGAACTGTGTGCCCACTGCCCCCAGGTCCCTGATCGTCCTGTGTTAGTGGGGTTGCCTGGGTTCCCTGTAGTGGTGGACACACTTCTGATTGATGTCTCCTGGGGACAGAGGGATTGGCCCGCTGGGTGAGTGCTGTGGTGGTGTTTCCTGAGGGGGGAGTATCTGTGGTGGGTTGGGACTGTGGCAAGGAAACCGACTGTCCAGAGGTCCCTGATGGGCCAGGTTGGTCATCTTGATCCAGGCGTGCAGAGCTGCTGTCGTCACTGTGGGCCTTGTCTGTGGGGGGACTGGATATGTCTGGCACCTCCTGTCCGGGGACGTTGGGTATGGGTCCTGTTGGGGTGTAAATGCATAGTTATTGTATCTGTGTTTGCCATCTTGTGCAATGGGTGAGTTACCCTCTACTCATGTGCTTGCATTATTGCCGTGGCCCTTGTGTGATTGCTGATTTTGGGGCATGAGTGAGTCTCTCTACTGGACATGGTTTGGTGATGGGTGTCCATCCATTGTTCTTACATGCAGGGCTTGAATTTGGGATGTGTGGGTTGTGTTAGTGGGGTATCTGTGTGTTGTGGGTGTGATGGGTGTGAGGATGAGGGTGGGAGTATGTGTTGGCATGCAGGTGGGGGGGATGAAGTAGTAAAGATTTGCCTTACCAGAGTCCGGTCCTCCTGCTACTCTTATGAGGCCCTCAGGATGCATGATCGCCAAGACTTGTTCCTCCCATGTTGTTAGTTGTGGGGGAGGAGGTGGGGGTCAACCGCCAGTCCTCTGTACAGCAATCTGGTGTCTGGATAGCATGGAACGTACCTTCCCCCGTAGGTCGTCCCACCTCTTTCTGATGTCATTCCGTGTTCTTGGATGCTGTCCCACTGCGTTGACTCTGTCGACAATTCTCCGCCATAGCTCCATCTTCCTTGCAATGGAGGTCTGCTGCACCTTTGATCCGAATAGCTGTGGCTCTACCCAGACGATTTCCTCCAGCATGACCCTGAGCTCCTCTTCAGAAATCCTGGGGTGTCTTTGAGGTGCCATGATGTGGTGTGGGTGATGTGTGAGGTGGTGTCTGTTGTGATGTGTGAGGGGATGTGTTGGTGTGTGTTGTTTGAGGTGCGTGGATGTTGTATGAGTGATGTTGTGTGTCTGTGGATGCTGGTGTTGTGTTAGGTAGTCTCTCTCTCTGGCCTTCTTTCAGAATTTTGGTTGTAAGTGTTTGTGGGTGATGTGGGTGTGTGCTTTACATTGGACTGGGTGTGTGGGTGTGGTGTGTGTATGTGTGTCAGGTGTGTGTATTTTGAATTGTCCAATGTGGTTGTGTTTTGTAAATGTGTGTGCATTTTGAGCGAGGCAGTGTGTACCACCAATGGAATACTGCGGTTGAAAGACTGCCACGTTGATTCGTTGGTCGTGATAGTGTGGGCGTATTCCTGTTGGCGTGACAGTGTAGGTTTTGGTATCGCCAGTTTATTACTGACCTTTGGTGAGGCAGACTTGTGTGGGTGTCTGTATTGTGGCAGATTCCAAGCTGTGAGTCGTAATACCTGTAGCGGAATTCCGCTGCCGCAACGGTATGTTGGCGGTCTTCCGCACGGCAGAAATCGGGATTTACCGCCAGGGTTGTAATGAGGGCCTATATATACAGGGAGTGCAGAATTATTAGGCAAATGAGTATTTTGACCACATCATCCTCTTTATGCATGTTGTCTTACTCCAAGCTGTATAGGCTCGAAAGCCTACTACCAATTAAGCATATTAGGTGATGTGCATCTCTGTGATGAGAAGGGGTGTGGTCTAATGACATCAACACCCTATATCAGGTGTGCATAATTATTAGGCAACTTCCTTTCCTTTGGCAAAATGGGTCAAAAGAAGGACTTGACAGGCTCAGAAAAGTCAAAAATAGTGAGATATCTTGCAGAGGGATGCAGCACTCTTAAAATTGCAAAGCTTCTGAAGCGTGATCATCGAACAATCAAGCGTTTCATTCAAAATAGTCAACAGGGTCGCAAGAAGCGTGTGGAAAAACCAAGGCGCAAACTAACTGCCCATGAACTGAGAAAAGTCAAGCGTGCAGCTGCCACGATGCCACTTGCCACCAGTTTGGCCATATTTCAGAGCTGCAACATCACTGGAGTGCCCAAAAGCACAAGGTTCGCAATACTCAGAGACATGGCCAAGGTAAGAAAGGCTGAAAGACGACCACCACTGAACAAGACACACAAGCTGAAACGTCAAGACTGGGCCAAGAAATATCTCAAGACTGATTTTTCTAAGGTTTTATGGACTGATGAAATGAGAGTGAGTCTTGATGGGCCAGATGGATGGGCCCGTGGCTGGATTGGTAAAGGGCAGAGAGCTCCAGTCCGACTCAGACGCCAGCAAGGTGGAGGTGGAGTAGTGGTCTGGGCTGGTATCATCAAAGATGAGCTTGTGGGGCCTTTTCGGGTTGAGGATGGAGTCAAGCTCAACTCCCAGTCCTACTGCCAGTTCCTGGAAGACACCTTCTTCAAGCAGTGGTACAGGAAGAAGTCTGCATCCTTCAAGAAAAACATGATTTTCATGCAGGACAATGCTCCATCACACGCGTCCAAGTACTCCACAGCGTGGCTGGCAAGAAAGGGTATAAAAGAAGGAAATCTAATGACATGGCCTCCTTGTTCACCTGATCTGAACTCCATTGAGAACCTGTGGTCCATCATCAAATGTGAGATTTACAAGGAGGGAAAACAGTACACCTCTCTGAACAGTGTCTGGGAGGCTGTGGTTGCTGCTGCACGCAATGTTGATGGTGAACAGATCAAAACACTGACAGAATCCATGGATGGCAGGCTTTTGAGTGTCCTTGCAAAGAAAGGTGGCTATATTGGTCACTGATTTGTTTTTGTTTTGTTTTTGAATGTCAGAAATGTATATTTGTGAATGTTGAGATGTTATATTGGTTTCACTGGTAATAATAAATAATTGAAATGGGTATATATTTTTTTTTGTTAAGTTGCCTAATAATTATGCACAGTAATAGTCACCTGCACACACAGATATCCCCCTAACATAGCTAAAACTAAAAACAAACTAAAAACTACTTCCAAAAATATTCAGCTTTGATATTAATGAGTTTTTTGGGTTCATTGAGAACATGGTTGTTGTTCAATAATAAAATTAATCCTCAAAAATACAACTTGCCTAATAATTCTGCACTCCCTGTACATATACATTTCAAACATGGAGATAGAACGGAATACTCCACAGTTGCAATAAAATGGAGCTGATGCTTCAATTGCTTAAATGGCATATTGGTTCAGCTTTTGGTTAAGCATAACAATTATTAGAGGACTCTCTGGGCCGGGAGGCTGGACTGCAGGCTGTTCATCAGCACGTAGTTCCAAGGAACTGAGAGGGAGTGAATCAGTCTCCAAGCAGTAATTATTCCTTATCAAACACAGTCATTTGTGCGTTTGCTCGAAGGTATAAAGTTAACTGTGTTGTTTAGCCCTGCAGATTATACCTTTTAAAAAAGCCCAAACCACTCCATTTTGTGTGCCCATTACTAAAGAAGAAGGCGAGTCACTTGGGCATGGGACTTTGAATGACTTTTCTGCCTGTGTTTACTTTAGATGTTAGTCAGGGATAGTCAATGCAAATATAGAACATATTTCAAAGTGTGAAAGCTTACGCGCTAAAAAAACAGTAAATGTCGTAGCCCTCACGATAATATGCTGCATGGCTAAATACTTAAAAGGTCCCAGAGGCGAGACCTGCTGTATATGCCATGCTTGTTTCTTTTTCTTTCTTTTAGTAGCCTCCCCCTGCAGGGCCCTTTCAGGGATCAATTGCTGTGTCTGCTTGACTACAGCAACAGGGTATCCTGCACACCAGTGGTTCCCAAACTTTTTTCGACTCGCGGCTCCCTTGACCTATTGGCAGTTGGCCGTGGCTCGCCATTATGTTTTACTTTTTTTGGCAGGTGGGAGGATGTAAGCCGGCATCAGGAGTACTTCAATTTTTCTTCCTGAAAATAATTGCGATGAAGGTATTATAATCGTAGTTGTGATCTACTTTGGCACTGATCTGATGCCGTAATCAAGCACTTTGTCAGCAACAAATACTCACTTTACCACCTCTCCTTTTTCCTCCAGGCCTTGAAGCCTTAACCCACATGTTCCTGCCATGAAAGCATCTTCTTCAGTGGCAGCAGCTTGCATTATATTCTGCATGCCAAAGAATTAAATTGAATGCATATCTCTGACAATCCTTAGCAACAAATATGACACAACCACTGAGCAGCCAATTTAAACCCTTATTTTCTTGGGAATTCTGGCATTAACATCAGTAATCTGAAAAGAGCAGTGTTGGCTACATTCACAGAAGGACCTTCAATAGAAAAGTCTGTTGCAGATGGCATCCGAATGCCATATATAGCTGAGCTATAACTGAAATGCAATGGAAGTAACTTCCCATTCAAACTATCTCAGTGCCAGGACACTAAGAAGATGATATCCCCTCAGACATGAACCTGATGCTGAGGAAGCCAACCTCCCTCCAGCAGTAGGCAGGTCACTGTTTTCTTTAAAGGAAAAGAAGGGCAGTGCGAACCTCTGAGCACCCTTTAAGATGGCTGTCCAAGCCCTGCGCCCATCCCTGCATTTCTCAAATGCAAGGCTGTAGCAGTTGAGGCACCCAACTCTCTCTTTGCTGAAATGCAGGTTAGAGCAGGAACTGCTGCTGCAGGTGGGAGGGACTCAGTAGGAGTAAGAATATGAGTATTCAGAGTAAGAAGGAGGAAGTAGAGTTAAGAGTAGGAAAATGTAGCAGAGTAACCGACAGGGAATAGCTGCAAGAAGGAATATCATTTGGAGTAAGCAGAAGCTTTGTTGCTAGTAAAGTGATGAAAGTGGGAATGATAGAACTAGATAAAGACGATAAGAGAACAAATCCTTTCATTTACTTCTCACAAAGAATCTGTGCTAGTAAAGCTGGATGTGCTTTCCGTTTCATGCACAGATCACATTGAAGTAAGGGCGTTTAATTAAGCACTATTGCACCCTGCTTCTGTTGGTTAAATATCACATGTACATAGCTGAAATAGGTAATATTTATACATTTTTAGGCGATCAGACACTGCTGACATGCATTACCTGGCACTTATAAGCATGTTATTGCTGTTTCACTGACTCACTAAGGTACAATGTCTAACTGTAGAATAGTTTACAGCTATACCTGTCTCTGTAATGTATCTTGTATGGAAGAAGAGTGCAGTGGAAGGTGGGCTGTGGTGCATAAGCAGGCATCCAGCAAAGGTCTAACTGCAGTCACCAGGCTGAGTAGTCTATGATCTTCGTCTTATAGAAAAGTGTTAGCTGTGTAATAAATTGCCTATCTGTGGGGCCCTGCTGACAAGAAAAACAAAGTGCACAAGACAATAAAGGTACCTACATACAGACAATGCATCTATACGGCACACATTTTTCAAAAGTGTTTGTCTTAGGGTGGCTTATTCCGAGTGAAGTGTTTGTGACCTATCGTTGAAGGGACAGAATCAGTTGTCTGTGACAGCAGGTCTTCCATGAAGGCCTATGTATGCCTTATTTGCTGAACAGGAGAAATGCCCTTTACAGTGCTTTACTACATATTTCTTTACCGTTTATTTTTGGAGCTTGTGTATTAAATTAATGTTATTCACATTCACCCTTAATGACCTTTATAACGCAGTCTTCCTTGCCTCTTTACCTAGGTCGAGGTTATAAGAATTAGCATGCATATTTTAATTATATTGCACAAAAGGTTTTGTTAAATTGCATGAAGGGATTTCTAAAATTCACTCAAGCAACACTTCTGAACTGTTTATCTCAGGGTCAGGATCTGTTAAATAACGTTGAGCAATGGTTTTATGTTTCAGTTTCATCTATTAACACTGCAGTTAGCAGGAGGGCAGGGCAAGTAGTGACAGCAGATATTTATAGCTATTCCTTGTTCCTAAACTGTGTGCTTGGTGCATGGCGCCCCTGGCTAGTTTTGATGGCGCACCTGGGTGCCACGGCGCACAGATTGGGAACCACTGCTGCACACGAAAAGGAACACCCCCACAATAGGCATTGCTCCTTTTGCAGAAATTACAGATGAATCTAAAGTGGATGTATGATAGATGTATGAAGGGTTACCACTATTTTTGGTTACAAATGGGGGTGTAGCTGATAAGTGAATGCCTTTTTGAAATTTTTATCACACTCTGTTAGCTTTAATAATCATTTATGAATTATGACTATTGCTTAGAATTAATGGTGAGATGATAAAGCAGGGCCACAGGAATTCTGTGGCAGAGGAGAGCCAAATTATGCAGCAGGGTTGAGTAAATTATGGGGAAAGAAAAGACAAATTATGATGCGTAATGCAGCATGCTTGTAATAGTATGAATTTGCCATTTCTGTACTGTCCCAGCATTGGTTGCACCTCATTAGTACCAACCAGTTTAACACTAAAATACAGAAATAAGCAACAGACCAGTCACCCTGTGCAAAGGACCTTCCACTACACAGCAAAACATGTTGCTGCGTTTTTAGAAACCTTTGAAACAGGAGCTGAAAACAAATTTCTATTAAAATCTGTAGGTATTGCAGCAGATGATGGATCATGTGGCATGTACAACAGTGAGCTCAGCTACATACATACATGGACCAGGTAGGGGAATCAATAATGTTGGAAATGGAAAGGCTTTCTGAGGAAAGGCCTTCATAACTGACAGGCCATCCTAATTGCAAAACACGAGGTACTTGTGTGTGATTAACAATTATGCATATACTGAATAATAGACAGGTGAGGATCAAGGGATGGAACACACATTTCTCACTGGAAGGGCAGAAACAACTTTGGGTGTAGTGGACTACCACTGATGAGAGACCCAGTTTACTCAGGGTCCAAATCAGTATCCCATGGCATTGCGTAGTTGTGATCACCCACTAAAAACAGATTAAAGGTGACCCCCCACACAGTTTGTTTGTATTGTTTATTGAGGTATACATCTATTGGTCGCACTTATGAGAGGATAGACTATGGGGGTTATTCTAACTTTGGAGAAGGTGTTAATCCGTCCCAAAAGTGACGGGAAAGTGACGGATTTACCACCAGCCGTATTAAGAGTCCATTATATCCTATGGAACTCGTAATACGGCTGGTGGTATATCCGTCACTTTACCGTCACTTTTGGGACGGATTAACACTCCTGCAAAGTTAGAATAACCCCCTATGTCACATGGAGAGTAAACCTTAAAATAACAAAGCATGTGCTTTAGGGTGATATTCGTATGCCCAGTAATAATGTGGTTGTTATGACACTTTATAAAAATGTTTATTAAAAAATCAATAATTTGGAGCAATGTACCACTGAAAGTACTGCCCTGAAATGGCTTTTTTTCTATCTAGAAGGTATAAATAGTCCACTTCTCGCTATTTTAGTCATGTTTGAAACCTTTCACTTGCGGAATCCCTCAGGGTTTCTCTCTGAGCCCTACATTATTTACTCTTTATCTTATTCTGTTTTATTTATACACCCCTTTGGTTTCTCTGTGATGTACTACACAGATGATAACATAAGGATCACTTTCCTCAGCAATGATCTGGGGTCAGCCCAAGAGAAATTATGATTTTCCTTTCTAGCAGTTGCCTCCTGGATCAAGTCTAATTAAAACCCAATAGTGACAACAAAGAAGGTATTATCTTTTGAGAAGATCCTGGGATATGGCCTTCGCTTTGGTGGTGATGAAGCTGGGCCAATACCTCACTCCAGGTTGACTCAGCAAAATTATCTGGGTTAATATTCAGTTATTATTTCTTAATCTTTCAATACAGCAGGCATATTTTCAACTTGCTTTAACACCATCATCATGCTATGCAAAATCATCCCTTTCTCCCCTCTCGCAAACATAAGACTGCTGTAAACTTAATTATCTTCTCTCAGCTAGATATTGGAAAGTCTGTCTTGGGCTTCTTGCCCTCAAATCATTCAAAACCCTCAGGCATACCTCATCTGAGCAATGCCTCCTTGCTTCACCATCTCTTCTCGCTGTTCTACTGTCCATTGCCTTCTGGTTTTCAAACGATGTAACTTCAAAGTGTTGTGCCTAGAACTGTGTGCTCTCCATTGAATAGGTCCTTTGCTTCTTCAGCATTGTATCACTTTTAATATTCCTTCCAGAACCCTAAGCTTTGCAGGAGCCAAATGCCTGCATCATCCTAATATTAGGCAGCAACTTATTTCTGGCATCAAATTACTGGAACGCTCTGCCTCCCGATCTCCTGTGACTCCAGTCTCCCATCTTCTGGAAAAAAAATAAACCTTGATTTTTCCATATGAGTACAATCTCCGCCTCTCATTTAGTTATCACTCAGTGCCAGGCTGCTTGGTTAGAGTAGAGGTGCACTTTACACATTATTTTCAATCATTCATTTTATTCAGTAGAACAATAACTAAAGAAATGTGCTTAAACTGCACTATTTGCCACAATTATTCTAAACGCCCTGGGAAGTAGTAAGATATAAAACCCCACATATCTTCTAAATGTATTTTGAAGGGCTAATGGGTTGAGGCCAATGCAAATGACCCCGGGAGTTTTACAGTACATCATAGGTCAGTATTTGTTGACAAAACTAGAACTAGAACCCCAAAGAGTAGATATACACATTAAATAGGTATTAAAATACACCATTTACTACTTGTTCTGATAACATTTCTTCAAAGAGAATCCTAAACGTACTGTAAAAGTTGTTAAGTGTGCTTTTAATTGCGCCATGTGTCATATATTGACCAAACAATGACCCGTATGTATTATCCACTACAATGATGGGATGACTCACAAGTAATTTTTAGTCTAACTCTAAATATAGGCCTGCCTCCAGCATTTGAGCTGTTAGCCCTGCCCCTCGCAAAAGTGTATTTATTACAAATATGTTCCAAAAATGCTTTCCAGCACGATTGAATGTCCCTTACTCCATGAGACAGCAGATACTCAGAACCAAGAGCACCTGTAGGTGATGTGATGTTATACATGTCACTTCTATTTAATTATTCACATAAATGCACTATTTATTTACTATACTTTTCCAAAGTATCTTCAAGCCTTAAGGCATGCTGCCTCTGACAGTGAGCTGACCCTTCTGGTTTGATATGTAGTATACTCCAATTTGAATGTTTAAAAAATGTATATATTTATTATTATGTTCAAATGTAATATTTATTTGTTGATTAATGTATTTATTTACTCTGTAAATTAATTACTAGTCACTCACAAAATGTGAGTAAATATGCTCTCGAAAAATAATTAGACACCTATTTCCCATGGCTATGGCGATAAAGGAGATCATGCTATGCTCCAGGTATGATGAAGAACCCGGTACGGATACATGAGGCTGTGGTCAGTATTGCTCTCTGGGTAAGAAAAGGTTTTGAGAGTAACCCTGGCTGTTTTTTAGATTTCCAGGCACGTGAAGGCCGAGACCTGTGACTGAACATACATTTCCTTTTACAGCTCTAGGGATTTTAAAATGTGCTTTCAGTCCTTGTCAAACTTCTCGCCGTGTGCCAGTTTGGAACGCTAGGACTTCCTTAAGGATATCATTGAGGCAAACAATGAAAGTAAGAGTCCACCTCCTCAGAGTAATATGAGGGCTGCAGTGTGTGTGAACTGACTACATTGTGTTGGACGATGAAGCCACTTTTCATGTGAGAAGGCTATTGCAAGCAATGTGCTGGAAGGATGGAGGGGTTAAGAATTTTAAACTGTAGAGGGAAATAAAACAAACTAATCAAAAAGTACGGGGCATCAAAAAGGAAGCTTCAAGATATTGATTCAGGGAAATATTTTCATTAATCATGCTCTTTTGTCTTTTATTTATCATAGGAACTGGTATGTAGATGAACCCTCGTGTGGTAGTGAAGTGTGTGTCGTCATGTACCACCAGCCTTCTGCGAATGAGGGAGTAGGTGGACCATATATGTTTCAGTGGAACGATGACCGGTGCAACATGAAGAACAACTTCATATGCAAATATTCTCTTGGTAATTAATTGATTCATTTTAGAATATGTCACAGTTCTAAGAAAGCTATCAAGCATACTGAGGAGGCACAATGGCACTCATTTTAGGGTATCAGCACAAAAACATTCACAATGTATTATGCACTGCGCTAGTCAGGGTGCACACAACTCTAAGTAGGTTTACTGAGTAGTTTATCTAAAACAGATCATTGAAGGCATCATTCAGGAGAACTCATTTGTATTGGAAAGAGTGTTTTAAAAAAAAAAAAATAGTATTATTAGCTGTCACTGTACCTCCAGCCTACTCGTATGCATGTGTATGAACTACTATATGGAAGTTATTATTATCAAAGTTACATAAATCATGCACATATTTTCTTGTTAGTGCATCCATAAAATGTCAGTCACTCATTTGTTTGAGGTGACATGGCGATCAGTTTAGTCAACATCTATGTCATTTATGAGGGGGGCTAGTAATGCAATAGTATTCATTGGGAAAGGTAGGGGACATTTTGCTTAATTAGTTAGCCACACAAAGGGCTATGCCTGCCTCATTTAAAAACATGGCATTTTTCCTATTGCCACTGTGTATTTTCCTGGTATGCCTAGGTTGTAACTTTGGTGGAAGAATATCTGAAATGTTGGTTAAACACCAAGCAGCTGTATTAAATGTGTTGTATATTTTTTATCTTGTCCCATCTACGTGGCAGGCCTAAGTTACAAGTCAGAAGAACTATTTAGCCAAATAGTGAAATGTCTTCACACGTTTTTATTTTTTGCTTTATGTATCGATTCTTCTTCTTGATGGTCACATAATTTTGAATTGAGCATTGTTCACTTCTAGACTTTGATCTTGAATGAGCTTCATGAAGATTCTATAGGCTTTGATACAGTTCTGAGTAGAAAGGGAGCACCAATTTCACCTACTAGAATGGATACAGACTCAACCTACTCTAGGAACCGCACTTATGTTCAGCTACATCATACAAAGGGTTTGGAGAGAATAGAGCATGTTCGATGTAACATTATTGGAGATACAACCTGGTATACTGTAGAGAGATATTCGCAAGAAAAATTATGGAGCTGATAAAGAGTATAGCGGTAATGAAAAATCCTGCAATTTCCAGAAAAACTGCTTAATTCAGAGTAGATTCCAACAAGTAAATTTACTTCACTTTAGGAACAGTGTACTGGAAGAAAATAAGCCAGTGGTTTCTCCTCTTACTTTATTGTTTTCCTCCAACCACATGAGGATTTTTAATTGCCACTGAACTGTAAACATGTAGAAAGTTGGTGCTCAGCCAGACTTTCATCGCCTCTTAGCCTGACAGTGACAGTCAATGCTGTTTTTTGGACTTTCTATTTACTAATTTTGAAATATTTATTTTAAAGCATGAAAATGTGTTAACCTGGGTTGTCATTGACCTAATGGTATACAGATCCTGTAAGATTATATTTTTAATTTGATGGACAATAGAGGTGTAAATAGAAACAGGATAAAGCTTCCCCTGCTGTACATTATGAGGATTTTGCAAGTCACCAAGTAGTTCCATAACCCTATAGAAGAATGAAGCTGAAGGCCAAATTCCTTTATAAGATTATGGAACTCCGAAGTGACTTGCAGTATCCTTATCGTGTATGCCAGGGGGGACTTTATCCTACATAATACATGGTCATACCATCACCTTTCCCACCAACCACTTTAAACTTTGGTGCGTAGCTCTTTCTTATGAAAGAGCGAACATGTTTGCAAACATGAAAAATACAAATAAATCCCCTAAACCTCTAGTGCAAAATTAAACGCATCCCAAATCTATTAGATATTTGTTGCAAATAGATATAAAAAAACAGTTCAATTCAAGTCAGTTAAAAAAAAAAATGTAGCAGTTACTCGGAATGTGTAGAAATGTGCAGAAAGGTTCTGGCTTTTCTCTATCTAAAAACAGACATATTTTTTCTGCTTGTCACTGTAGGCTATTAAAATAGAGCAGAAGACAGAAAAGCAATGTTTCTTTTATTACTTTAAACAGCTGCTTTAATTATGCTCACTGTCCTGACCTTCCACCTAAGCTGCTGACTCTGGCAGCAGGCACTGTGGTGTCAGAACTCTACTGTAATAACCTAATAATAGTCGAGCTATGAAGCCTTTGATTTATAATCGCAGATTTGGTGCGTCACAAGTTGCTGATGATGAAGAAATTAGATACTACTGTTTACACAGGGATTACAAAATCTCATGTTCTATAAGAAATCAAGGCTGTGAATTTATACAGGAATTACAGAATCCCATGTATCATATAGTCATATTTCCTACCATCCGATGCACAACCCACAGGCTCCTCTTCTGAATGGACCTTTAACACATATTCAAAGCAGAAGCTGACGATACACACATTTCTTGAGGATGCCCACTTTCTGGGACAAATGATTTCAAGACGACCTTGATCAATTGACATTGCAATTTCGAACATGACTTTGTGAACTAAAATATCTTTGCAATATACGACTGAAACAAATATGGAGCAAATGCTTATATTTTAAAGTATTTTTATGTGTGCCATTTTTTAAGTAGTTTGTCTTGTCTTGTAGTTCAGCCTTGTTTTTATTCCCATCTAGATGAAGTACCTTTAAAACCAAGGAACCCAGATGAAATCGCTAAAGAAAAATCAAATGACACAGTCAACAATGCTAAAGGTACTGCAATCGTCAATAAATTCACCTTTACTGTCTGTGGTGAGCATATAGTTGGGGTATGGTGAGTGTACCTGTCTGGTGTACATTAGCGATTGGTGAACCAATGGCCAACTGCTGCAAGATTTTTAAGGGGTTGTATGAAAAACTAAGGCCCATATTTATACTTTTTGACGCTAAACTGCGCTAACGCAGTTTAGCGTCAAAAAGTTTAGCGCCGTCTAACGCCATTCTGAAGCGCCATGCGGGCGCCGTATTTATGGAATGGCGTTAGCCGGCGCTAGTAGACCGGCGCTGCCTGGTGTGCGTGGAAAAAAACCACGTAGACCAGGCAGCGCCGGCGTAGGGGGAAAATGGCGTTAGGGCGTCTTAAAATGGGGCAAGTCAGGTTGAGGCAAAAAAATCGCCTCAACCCGATTTGCACCATTTTTTTCAACGCCCAGACGCCATTTAAATGACTCCTGTCTTAGTAAAGACAGGAGTCATGCCCCCTTGCCCAATGGCCATGCCCAGGGGACCTATGTCCCCTGGGCATGGTCATTGGGCATAGTGGCATGTAGGGGGGCACAAATAAGGCCCCCCTATGCCACCAAAAAAAATAAAAAAAAATAAAAAATTATACTTACCTGAACTTACCTGAATGTCCCTGGGATGGGTCCCTCCATCCTTGGGTGTCCTCCTGGGGTGGGCAAGGGTGGCAGGGGGGGTCCCTGGGGGCATGGGAGGGCACCTGTGGGCTCATTTTGAGCCCACAGGCCCCTTAACGCCTACCCTGACCCAGGCGTTAAAAAGTGGCGCAAATTCTGGGTTTTTTGACCCGACCACTCCCGGGCGTGATTTTTGCCCGGGAGTATAAATACGACGCATTTGCGTCGCCGTCATTTTTTTAGACGGGAACGCCTTCCTTGCATCTCATTAACGCAAGGAAGGCGTTCACGCAAAAAAATGACGCTATTTGCCCATACTTTGGCGCTAGACGCGTCTAACGCCAAAGTATAAATATGGCGTTAGTTTTGCGCCGAATTTGCGTCGAAAAAAACGACGCTAATTCGGCGCAAACGGAGTATAAATACGGGCCTAAAGTTTTAATAGAAAAGACTACTGTGAGATTCCAAGGAAGTCAAATTAGCCATTAAGACTCACCAAGACTGAGACTGTAGTCAGAAGAGAAAAGATTGTGTCCTAAATATGTTTTTCAAAAATACTTTTCCATGGAAATGAATAACAGGAAATCAAGACCCAATGGAAAGATACTTATAAACTAATAAAAGCATAAAATGTATGTCAGACAATATTTTTGTAATTGATAATCTGACATACAGCAAACCAGTACAAGCAGCAGGTATTCTCCCCTACGCTTTGTTTCAAGGAGGTGCCATCTACCTGTGCTGAAGATGGCCCTGCATGCCTTAAGAAGAGTGTTTTTAAGGGTAGCTTTTCCAAGGAAGTCTTCTGGGCAAAATAAACTATACAGGCCTTGGGCTGTGGAAGTGTTAAGCTGAGATATAATAAACAGAAAGCGAACGTTTATTTTGCCACTGTAAATATTATAAAGTTATCATTTGTGGTATTATATGCAGGTCTGAAGGCCTCTTCTTGAGATGTGTGTCCTGTTTTGAAGGTCTCAAGTGTGATCTTGTGTCAGATACTGAGGAATAGTCCAGTACCTGACACAGAACCTGTACACTTGCATCCGTTGTCCTATGAACACTATGCCATATTCTAGGCCAGTGGTTCCCAATCTGTGCGCCGTGGCACCCAGGTGCGCCATCAAAACTAGCCAGGGGCGCCATGCACCAAGCACACAGTTTAGGAACAAGGAATAGCTATAAATATCTGCTGTCACTACTTGCCCTGCCCTCCTTCTAACTGCAGTGTTAATAGATGAAACTGAAACATAAAACCATTGCTCAACTCCGAGTTATTTAACAGATCCTGACCCTGAGATAAACAGTTCAGAAGTGTTGCTCAAGTGAATTTTAGAAATCCCTTCATGCAATTTAACAAAACCTTTTGTGCAATATAATTAAAATATGCATGCTAATTCTTATAACCTCGACCTAGGTAAAGAGGCAAGGAAGACTGTGTTATAAAGGTCATTAAGGGTGAATGTGAATAACATTAATTTAATACACAAGCTCCAAAAATAAACGGTAAAGAAATATGTAGTAAAGCACTGTAAAGGGCATTTCTCCTGTTCAGCAAATAAGGCATACACAGGCCTTCATGGAAGACCTGCTGTCACAGACAACTGATTCTGTCCCTTCAACGATAGGTCACAAACACTTCACTGGGAATAAGCCACCCTAAGACAAACACTTTTGAAAAATGTGTGCTGTATAGATGCATTGCCTGTATGTAGGTACCTTTATTGTCTTGTGCACTTTGTTTTTCTTGTCAGCAGGGCCCCACAGATAGGCAATTTATTACACAGCTAACACTTTTCTATAAGACGAAGATCATAGGCTACTCAGCCTGGTGACTGCAGTTAGACCTTGGCTGGATGCCTGCTTATGCACCACAGCCCACCTTCCACTGCACTCTTCTTCCATACAAGATACATTACAGAGACAGGTATAGCTGTAAACTATTCTACAGTTAGACATTGTACCTTAGTGAGTCAGTGAAACAGCAATAACATGCTTATAAGTGCCAGGTAATGCATGTCAGCAGTGTCTGATCGCCTAAAAATGTATAAATATTACCTATTTCAGCTATGTACATGTGATATTTAACCAACAGAAGCAGGGTGCAATAGTGCTTAATTAAACGCCCTTACTTCAATGTGATCTGTGCATGAAACGGAAAGCACATCCAGCTTTACTAGCACAGATTCTTTGTTAGAAGTAAATGAAAGGATTTTCTCTCTTATCGTCTTTATCTAATTCTATCATTCCCACTTTCATCACTTTACTAGCAACAAAGCTTCTGCTTACTCCAAATGATATTCCTTCTTGCAGCTATTCCCTGTCGGTTACTCTGCTAAATTTTCCTACTCTTAACTCTACTTCCTCCTTCTTACTCTGAATACTCATATTCTTACTCCTACTGAGTCCCTCCCACCTGCAGCAGCAGTTCCTGCTCTAACCTGCATTTCAGCAAAGAGAGAGTTGGGTGCCTCAACTGCTACAGCCTTGCATTTGAGAAATGCAGGGATGGGCGCAGGGCTTGGACAGCCATCTTAAAGGGTGCTCAGAGGTTCGCACTGCCCTTCTTTTCCTTTATTGAAAACAGTGACCTGCCTACTGCTGGAGGGAGGTTGGCTTCCTCAGCATCAGGTTCATGTCTGAGGGGATATCATCTTCTTAGTGTCCTGGCACTGAGATAGTTTGAATGGGAAGTTACTTCCATTGCATTTCAGTTATAGCTCAGCTATATATGGCATTCGGATGCCATCTGCAACAGACTTTTCTATTGAAGGTCCTTCTGTGAATGTAGCCAACACTGCTCTTTTCAGATTACTGATGTTAATGCCAGAATTCCCAAGAAAATAAGGGTTTAAATTGGCTGCTCAGTGGTTGTGTCATATTTGTTGCTAAGGATTGTCAGAGATATGCATTCAATTTAATTCTGTGGCATGCAGAATATAATGCAAGCTGCTGCCACTGAAGAAGATGCTTTCATGGCAGGAACATGTGGGTTAAGGCTTCAAGGCCTGGAGGAAAAAGGAGAGGTGGTAAAGTGAGTATTTGTTGCTGACAAAGTGATTGATTACGGCATCAGATCAGTGCCAAAGTAGATCACAACTACGATTATAATACCTTCATCGCAATTATTTTCAGGAAGAAAAATTGAAGTACTCCTGATGCCGGCTTACATCCTCCCACCTGCCAAAAAAAGTAAAACATAATGGCGAGCCACGGCCAACTGCCAATAGGTCAAGGGAGCCGCGAGTCGAAGAAGTTTTGGAACCACTGTTCTAGGCTGTTGAGTCTAGTTCTGGAGGTTGCATTTGGACAATTGTGGTCATCTATAGAGACCTCAACTGAGGTACTGGTTTCCGGTTCCGAGGATGGGAGTATGTTCACTTTGGAAGAACAGATCAGTGACCATATTACACAAAGTGCCTGAGGGATGCAACAAGCGTGCACTGCTTTGAGCGCCCCCCAGGGCATTTTACTATTACAGAAGGGGCCGCAGACACTTGTGTTGCCCCTTCTGTAATACTGATAGTGCTTTCGCGCATGTAGCGCCACCACTGTTGTGAGAGGGTGTACTCGCATTTGCTTGAGGTTATGCTTCCATTCAAAAGAGCGGAATCTTTTTGTCTCTGTGTCCACGTCGTATTAAGGATGTGGACGCCTTTTCTTTTCTTCTTTGTCCCGGCCCTGCTCCCAGCTCTGTACTCAGGTCTGAGTTCATCCCAACTTCCCCTTTTCTTTTCTTCTTTGTCCCTGCCCTACTCCCAGCTATGTACTCAGGTCTGAGTTCATCCCAACTTCCCTGTCCATAGGGACACGTTTAGGGGCCACTTTGGGACAATTGGCCAGTAATTGTGGTAGTTGTCCGATTATGCTCACCTCGTTGGGGCATGTTCCCTAGTCCCCTTCCTAATAGTACTGCATGCCCCTCCTCCTCTGGCCCAGGTGGACATCCAAAGGCATGCGGGGATTCCCCCCAACCCTATACCAATATCCTGGCTTGGTCCATACCATGTCGCTGCCGGGTGCTAACGGAGCATTCCCATGATGCCACAACACTGTCACACTGCCATCCACTTCCTGACAGAGAGGAAGGGGAGTTGGTTTACCACTCCCATATCGCCAGCCCCTGTCGCTCCTCCTCTAAGTGACCTCTGGGGTCCTAATGTTAATTGTGGTATATAAACTCCCTCTCTGTGGTCCCCCTCCCAACTTTCACCCTGACAGATATTCATTTTTGCTCTTCCCTTTCCCTACTCCCACCCTACATCCCTCTCTGGCCCCTCCCTCAATAATAGTCTGAACCATCCGTAGGTGCTCTACTCGTCGGCTCCTTCCAGGTTGTGCCCGGCGCGCTGGTTGCGCAAGTTTAGACCCGCGGATCAACAGTTTTTGGCTCTTGCGAGGTTTTCCCCCCTCGGTTTACAGCCGGTTTCAGAATACTTCTTTTCCTCTTCTCGATTCCTCTATTTTCCCCCCTCCTTTCTTTTCTCTCCGTTCTCTTCTTCCTTTCTCTCCTTCTCTCTTCCTCTTTCTCTTCTCTCTTGCAGGTCTGCCCTTTTTCCTGTGTGACCGAGGGGCTTCTACCCCCCTTTCCCTTCCACTCTCCTTTTCCTCACACCACAACCTGTCGCCCCTACTTCCCTCTTGCGACCCACAACACCTGTTGCTGCTCCTCCAACTCCTGTCACACAAATGTCCAACACAGGTCTGGACACCACCCTCTCATTGAGGACCCTATCATGGAATGTTAATGGCCTCATGTATTATAAAACGTAAGAAGGTCCTGTCCTATCTACAATCCAAAAGAGCAGACATTGCCTTCCTACAGGAAACTCACCTCTCCCGCCTGGCATCGGAGAAGCTTTGCCGTGACTGGGTGGGCCGCGTCCTCTATGGCAGCAGTACCCGCCGCCAGCAGGGGCTTCTGGTCTGATTAGAAAATGTGGGATAGCAATACTCCTCCACAGACCCTTACAATTCAAAGACCTTAAGACCTGGTCTGATCTGGAAGGCTGTTACGTCCTTGCCAAACTCAAACTAGATGATAGCACGATATGCGTCAGTTCCATATATGCCCCTACAGGCTCCAAATGCCTCTTCTTTCTCCTACTCAACCGTCTTCTGACAGAGATTGTTGCTTCCCAATACCTCCTGGGTGGGGACTGGAATTTGGCCTGTGATGCTGTACTTATTCGCACGGGTAGGCTAGACGTAGACAACAACATTGGCAGAGCGCTGTTGGGGGACATATTATCAGATCATGGCCTAGTTGATCACTGGCGTCTCTCTCACACCCGACTGACTTGCAATATACTTTCATGTCGCCAGTCTATGGTACCCAATCTAGGTTGAAGTATTTTTTAACTACTCACAGAACATTCCCTTGATCAGGGAGTCCCAGATCCTGGAGGCTGCTTTGTCGGACCACTCCCCTGTTCTACTTGCACTGGGCTTAGGACTTGCCACTCTAAGTCGCAAGCTGTGGTACCTGAGCTCTTCGTATTGCACACCACGGGGCAAGGACCAGTTACGTTCCCACTTCTCTGCCTATCTGGACAACAATAAAGGAACAGTTTCCTCTCCCAAGGTCCTGTGGGCAGCTGCAAAAGCAACTATACGAGGACAGCTAATGAGAGATGCCGCCATAGCCGGCGCCGAAAGGCGTTCTCGTCAACAGGTCCTGGAGACCACAATAGCAACAGACACGCACGAATATACTGCAACACCCTCCCCTCTCAAACTCTGTTGCCTACAGCAGTCCAAAATGAAACTCAATTCCCTGTACACTTCCCAGGCGGAATTCGCGCTGCAGCAGATGAAGGGCTATGGAGAAAAGGCAGGTTTCCTCCTGGAGGCCAATTCAGCCAACAGGAAGCAGCACTAGATATCCTGGCCATTCAGGCCACGGATGGCACATCCCTCACTCACCCTCAGGCAACAGCCTGTGAATTTGGGAACTTTTATCAGACTCTATACACTGAGACAGAGGTGGATCACACCTGTCTTGCTGCGTTCTTCACAAATGCCCATATTCCTGGTCTCACCAACAAAGGTAGAGGACTGTTTGAGGGAGAAAGAAGTAAGGAAGAGATAATCCAGGCAATTTCCACACTCCCTTACCACAAGGCTCCAGGTGAGGACAGATTCTTGGCGGAATTTTATAAGTGGTTGGGAGTGGAAACGGTGGATTCATTGTATGAGGCCTTCCAAGGAGTGGAAAACACAGGCTCCCTGAGTCCCATTTCTAATAGGGTGTCCATAGTGGTCCTACTGAATCCCGGGAATGTCCCTCTACTTTGCCCAGCTATAGACCCGTCTCCCTCCTCAATGGAGATATTAAGATTCTGGCAGGGGTCCTGGTGGCTCGCCTTAGAAAAGTGATCCCATCCCTCATTCATCATACCCAGGTGGGTTTTGTACTCGGACGGTCCTCCAGAAATCACCTCCGAACCCAGGCATGTACTCTTTGGACCGACAAGGACTTGCCACGGCCCTCTCCTTGGATGCCGAAAAAAGCATTTGACAGGATAGAGTGGTGATACCGCTTTGAGACCCTACGTCGCTTCGGGTTGGAAGATGAGTTTATAAACAAAGTCTGATAGCTTTATGATTCCCCCATGGCGCAGGTCAACTGTGGGGGATTCCTTTCACAACCGTTTTCCATCCAGAGGTGAACTCAACAAAGCTGCCCACTGTCGCCATTGCTGTTCCTTTTGGCTGTTGAACCCTTGGCAGCTTCCAGCCTTATTGGGATACAGTGAAGAACACGATACGAGAAGTCATACCAATCCCATCCTCTCTTTCCCGGCTCCTAATAACCCTGCATGACACAGGTGAGATGCAAGACCTCTCTCTCCCGCAAACTTACCTATTACACACAGCACTGGCCATAGCTAAATTGTGTATACTCCGACACTGGCGTGCGACCATGCCGCCCTCTCATGATGAATGGCTTACTGCAATGTATCGAACAGCCCCCCACGAATGAGTTATGTACAGTCTGCAGGTCTTTCTCCAAACCTGGGCCCTTTTCCTTCATAACACTGATCATTGATCACAGTCAACTCTGCCCCTCCGCATTCTCCTAGACATTAGCAGGTCTTTCCAATCTAAGTGGCACCTTCCTTCCTTCAAGGTCGTATCCATATACATTATTTTATTCATATATGACCTTCCACCTCCCACCCTCTTCTTCCCCAACCCACCCCCACTGGTTTGCCCTTCTTTCCTTCCTTACTTGCTTACTTCCTCTCCCCCTTCCTCCTTCTCCACTCTTCCTCTGTCCCTTTCCTTTTTCACCTTCTTTGCACACTCCTTCCCTCTTCCTAGCACTGGATGCGAGCACCTTGTGATGGGTCATGCCTTTCACCTTACCCCCTTCCTCTGCATGGTTATTGTCACATCCCTAGCTCCTCACTCCACACCCTAGGACGCACATAGGTCTGTACCCGGGACAATAGCCCAGGGGTTTCCCTTATAAGGTATGGACTTTGTGCCAGCCCTCCGTTTTAACCCCAACTTGAGTCCGAATTTCAGTAATGCAATGAAATAAAGGCTTCTCCGATTGACACCCGCTTTTGACCCCAGATTCTGATGTTGTACCCTATGACACTGTATCTGTCTATTGATATCTCTGGTTGTTGAGGTCATAGAGGGTTTTATTTTTCCTCACTGCATCTGCCTGCAAAAGGATCTCTCTCTCCTCTTGAAGTGCAAGCAGGTTGCCGTCTGCACAGCAAAACACGGAGCATCTTATAAACAGCTGCTTCATATTTAACTTGAATGCACTGCCCCCCCGGCAGGACAGGTTCACGGCTGCCCTGAGGGTAGCACATTCAACATAACAGGGTGCACTTTCCATGTTTGCGGACAGAGCACCTTTTGAAAGGGGTACTATGGTGCAAACTGGGAAACTGTGCTGTGTGAGTAAAACGGCCCCATGTGTATTATGGGCATTTCCAGACATACCAGCTTAACAATGCGTCCAATTATCAAGGCCAAAGCTGGAGATCTACATTCCATGCCTTTCTGAAGTGTTGAGTCTCGCTCAGATGACCAACTCTGGAATCCTATGTCCAGTCCTGGAAATCACATCTAGAGAACTACCTCCAAATCTGAAGGTCACATATATCCTGAAGGCTGATGAATATCAGAGAACGTCCTGAGATAAGTAACCCACATAGTGCCTGTGCAAACCAGAGGAGTTAAAAGGAAAGGCTCAACGACATAAGCATATACATACACATCTCCTCCCCACATAAAATGTAAATAAAAGATGGCGGGGAATGTGTGAGAAAGAAACACTACCACCTGATAACGCGTCCCTTTATGACTAATTTACTCACTTTGGGACTTGTTTTAGGCCAATGAATCTTTTGACCCTGATTGAAGACACCTTAGGACGAGATAACTAATCAACATGTCAATCAATATGTCAATGACGTCATCAAGGTTCAAAGTAATACGACAATTCAAATTAGTCCAAGACATTTAATAAAACTCAGAAACCACCATGACCTTGCAATCATGAATAACCACACCAGTTTAGTACTATTATTTAAAGTTTATTCCCTATTGATTACAATTCTACTAGCAAGTTTATTAGTCTCAAAACCAAGAAACACATTAGTGTAGTCACAATACGGCAACTCTGATAAGATTTCATCAAAGCAAGAATCACGAACATTAGAATATAACACGGCGTCAGCATAGGTTATCCTAAGCAAAGTATCATCATCACGTTATTCTACAAACCATAGATTTGGTCATTTGTCTATTTGCGTCAGTTTAGTGAACCCCTCATCTAACCTTGAATCAGCATTGGCATGTTGGGCTTCATGCAAAACAATTAAGTAACATCAATTTGGAAAACATCTAGCTATGGTCACTGTCAAAAGAAGCAGTTGGTACCTAGAAAGGAAAAGCAAACAGACAATTACAATTTCATTGTCATATAGTTACCCTCCGTATTGGGTCAGCACTCAGGTTCGGTCTTCGTCCTCAGGACATCAGTTGATTCGCCATCAGGAATTCAGCAATCGGGTAATAGGGGCACTTCCCTCATAAGGAGGTAAAGTGTAAACGGGCAATATAAGGCAAGGATGGTTTTAAGAACCAAACAGCAAAGTCTCTCTACAAAGTGACTAAGGCCCTCATTCTGACCCTGGCGGTCTTTGACCGCCAGGGCGGAGGACCGCGGGAGCACCGCCGACAAGCCGGCGGTGCTCCAATGGGGATTCCGACCGCGGCGGTAAAGCCGCGGTCGGACCGGCACCACTGGCGGGGTCCTGCCAGTGTACCGCGGCCCCATTGAATCCTCCGCGGCGGCGCAGCTTGCTGCACCGCCGCGGGGATTCTGACCCCCCCTACCGCCATCCAGATCCCGGCGGTCGGACCGCCGAGATCCGGATGGCGGTAGGGGGGGTCGCGGGGCCCCTGGGGGCCCCTGCAGTGCCCATGCCACTGGCATGGGCATTGCAGGGGCCCCCGTAAGAGGGCCCCTACATGTATTTCACTGTCTGCTGCGCAGACAGTGAAATACGCGACGGGTGCAACTGCACCCGTCGCACAGCTTCCACTCCGCCGGCTCGATTCCGAGCCGGCTTCATCGTGGAAGCCTCTTTCCCGCTGGGCTGGCTGGCGGTCTGAAGGAGACCGCCCGCCAGCCCAGCGGGAAAGTCAGAATTACCGCCGCGGTCTTTCGACCGCGGAACGGTAACCTGACGGCGGGACTTTGGCGGGCGGCCTCCGCCGCCCGCCAAGGTCAGAATGAGGGCCTAAGTGTCTGGGTCATAGCAAATTGCATCAGCATTTCCCTCTCATCTTTCCCCTAATCTCCTATTCTCCCCTGTTCTCCTTCACTTCCTTGTGTCAAGGGTTTTTATTGCCTCTTCCGTTGTACAGTCCCCTAAACTTTTATTGGATACGGTCGGTACCCCACTATCTCCCTCCAATAGAGTTTGAATTAGCTCATCGAATTAGTCACCCCATAACTGTTCTCACATAGCTTATTGGTCCTTATGATTGACGTCTTCAGTGGGTAGAATGTCCAGTGTGATTTCATACTCTTGTGGTCTTCTTTGCATCTTTAGTCAGTGGCTCCATTGTCTGTACCGGTTCAGGCAACCTTGTACCTGCAAGTTGTTTACACTGTTGCGTCCAGCAAGAATGCTTCACTAAGCCTGTTGAATTTCATGGGAACGGATCTACTACAGTTACATTCATCTTCTAGTTTGGAGGAAAACAAGTTCATGTCCTTCAGCAAGTCAGCACACTGCACGTTAGAAAAACACATTTAATATGAAAGCCAGGCAGCTAGGCCTCGACTCATGCTAACTAAGGCCTAATGACTTATTAGCAGAACTTTTACATATAACCTTTTATTATTAGTGCAAAATCATATCCTAATATAACATTTCAACATTATTAGTCAGTTTCATTAGTCATTGTATATATTGACGGCCACTCCCTGTGGGCACATTTCAAGCGCATGTTTTAGCAAAATACATTAATACATTTTCTATGTAGCATTATTACACGTTAGTTCATATACATTTCATATTGACAGGATTGGTGAACATAGGAGTGCACTATTTCATTCTTATCCTTGTTTTTGTTGAAATGCCAATAAAAAAATAATTAAAAAAAGAATACACAGGAAGTGCATTTGTAGTTTAAGGATACTGCTGAAACTGGAGGTCACATGAGATAGGCGGGCCTCAGGAGTAAACCTGAAATGTATCTATTCATGGGCATTGCTGTGAATGTACGGAATATCCAATCAGTAGAAGTTGTGAAGAAAATGGCATCAATTTTAAAAACTTGGTACTTAGAATAAGGCATGGTAACACTGGAAACCTTGTGGGATCTTCAAGGAAAAGGCAGACATAAAATAGCAGCCTAGTTTGGCCTCTGTCAGTTTTTAACAGTATTCATGTGATTTGTTTCTGTCTCTCAATGCACTATTTGTGCTGACTGTGTCATCTTCATGATGCATAAAACAGTGATATCATTGTAGCACCAGTCTCTTCCTCTCTCACTGCATAACATATTTGCCTCTACAGATGTAGACATTGTGCCAGTGAGGCCCAGAAACCCCGAAGAAGTCCTGAAAGAAGACACGAATGAAACAGTCAAGGAAGCCAAAGGTAATCCTAAAGGCTTATATGTGCTGACAGTGGCAAAATACTGTCTTACCAAAGAGTGAATGGAGGATGTGCACTTACTGCCCACACAGTCTCTACAGTATCAGTGTATACGCATTCATTCATGATATCTATTTTGAAGGGGTGCTTGCCCTTCTTCCAGCAGTCCCAGCAAGGTTACTCGGACCCTCCATCAGTAATCTAAAAAGTGCACCAATTAGGTTGTGTGAAATTTCCTGAATACCTAGTAGCATTTTTGACTGTGCACATGCCTCAGTTATAAGGAACTGACCATGAGCATAGTGGATCCCTTTGAAGCACAGGACCATGCACACATGTGTATGGGGGAACTCCTACATTTGACTCTGAACCCTCTGCTGAAGTGGTTGTGTTACAAAGAGGTCCTTATAGTTCCTTCTATAAAATCACAAGTCTGTTGATGCTTCAGGTCAAATGGCAGTTATGGCTATTTTCGCGGAGACTCAAACTCGCCGGTGAACATCCTGGAGAGAAAAAATTTCATCATTCTGCTTTTTCTTTATAGCTACAAAGAGTTCTGAGTGGTGACAATATTTAAAGCGGTCTTTTCAGGTTCATTTTAATACAGCAGTTGTTTCCCTTTACTTTGCATTCAGAGAAAGAGTGAAGAAGTGGCAAAGTGGACAGGGACAGTGGCAATGTCTCTCTCCCTGTGTTGAGTGACATTAAGAGAATGGCTGCTAACAGCCTTACTAATCACATGCAGTCAGGTTTTAAGAGTTTAAAATTGCACTTTTCTTTCATAATGCCCATCACCTGTGCCGAGCTGCACAACTAACAACACTTAACGCTTATAAATAAAGGTCATCACCTACTAACACCACATGGAGCAGATGGCAATAATAAGAATTAAATACATTAAATTACTCTGTTAGGATTTTGAAAAGAAATATGACCCACGCGAGTGCCATTATGAACTGTGTACTGGTGTAGCTATCATGAGAAATCACAATAGAATAAGTACCATTGAGGTAATAGCTGGAGACTAATTATCATATCAAAATCACAATGACATCACAGGAAGTGATATCATGATAAGTAATGTCACGCCCTTCTACTATTCTTCATTTATAATGTGAAATTGGTGTATCTTACAAAAGAAAATAGTATATCCATGCAAAAATGTAAAAGGACATGTTTTGATTTGTTTTACTTATCCATAAAAATGTATGTTTTCAACATTTCAGTGTTTACTTGATCTTAGAAATGACTAAAAGGGACACCATTTTTAAACAATTTGTGGAACTCAACGTTATGAGATTAAATAAAATGTGTTTGGAGTATTTTTTTAAACAGTTGAACTTGCTATTCATCCATGGTTGCTTTCTGCTGGCTTAACTTCTCCAGCTTCAAAGCACAATAGCACTGCACATTTGCAGTTCTTTACCTGATAGGGGGTTAATGGTGTGAAATTCTGTATTAATTCTTAAATAAGACTTTCAAAGATAACCACCCACTGGGTCTTTCTCACAAATACATGGGATACTACCAGCCATGGCATATCTTGACCTCCAGTAAGGGAAACAATTCTCCTCTCTAAAACTATTGAGGGGACTACTGTATGTGGTTCCACCACCGACTTGTTTCCTCGTGCCACCTACAACAGTGGTTACCAATCTTTTGACTTCTGCGAACCTCCACCTTTTCATTACTTGAACCCGGGGACCCCCACTGAATTATTTTTTAATTCCAGGGGCCCCGCACTGAGTCATTTTTGAAAGCTGGGGACCTAATTCGTTAATATTATTTAATTTTCGTAGCAAGCGCGGACCCCCAGGGGTCCCTGGACCACAGTTTGGGAACCACTGACCTACAATGTATTAGTATTTGGAAGTTTCTGCTTATTTTTAAATATTGCTTAGGATCTAACTGTAATGATGTATGACTTTTCTTTCGTCTCTAGCTTTTCTTTCCCTAAATGTGCCTATTCTTGAAAGTCTGGATTTGTGTCAATGTCTCCCACAACCTATGCCTCTACTTTTGAAACTGATGTACAGTGGTAACTCAGGCCCCCATTAGATCAGCGACTCAACAGTAACAAAATTCAGTACAAGGTTATTTTTGTAAATATTCTCATTTATTTTTTTAATAGAAAATGCTCTGAATATTTCTTACATCTTGATTCCCGCCATACCTGTGTTACTCCTTCTGATGGTGACCACAGTTGTGTTGTGTTTTTGGCTGGCTGGAAAAAGGTAAGTATGACCAACTATTGTTCTCTAATTAAAACTGAAGGGCCCTTAGTGCAAGGTAATAGTAATGTTCTGGAAAAGGTACATTTCTTGTCTACAGAGCACTAATGCTTGGACTAAGACCAGTTCCATAGTATTCCTTCTCATCTATGTAGGAGAGAGATTGGTACATATGGCTGTTTTACATCTCACTCCGTCATTTCATACTTGCTGTCCACATGTACAGCAGTCATGTCTGTCTCTGCAACGTGGGACCAGAAAACTGCTGTCAGAATATTGTTTGATATACATATTGTATCCAATGTATTGTCTACAAAAATATTGCCCATTGGATTTATAATAGAAAATCTACACTCAATGGAATGATGTTTTTTAAACAAACGCAATTTCTGTGCAGTATTCTGATACACAACCAGCTTTGCTGTAAGGAATTAAGCTGTGTGATGTAATCTCAAAAGAGTGTATTGCCTTTGTAGCCCACTCTGAGAGGCTGGATGTGGTCTGCTGTGAAGGCTTGACCCCCCATGTTGTCTCCAGCTAACCTGCTTAGGATAGCAGCAAAATGCTGACCAGCTTATCAGCAATATCACTGTATGGCCACCCTATACCACCAAATTTGCAAGTAGATGTAAGGGGTGAGAGTTTATCAGCATTGGCACAGCCTTTAATAATGTAGAAGCAGTGCTTAATGTGCAATATAAGTACTGCCCTACAGAGTATTTCTCAGAAGCCTGTAGCTGACCCTTACAAATCTCGGGATTACTGAATACCAAGGCTGTAGTGCTCATTCAACCCCATACCTCTTTCTTTAACCACCCTACACCCCATCTCTATCTTACTCTTGCAGGTTCTTTGTTATCTCAGATTTCTCCTTTTGTCACTGGTTTTACGCCTTTCTCATTATTTCCTTTTTTGTTTTTTTCTCTCTCTTGCTCTGGGTTGAAGTCTGACAAGGAAAATTTAAACAAAAAATGATTGTCAGTGGGCCCCACCTGCATCCCCTGACTCGGCACTGTGTAGTACAACCCACCTGCAGGGCGATTTAGGCTAACGGAGCCCTTGCTTATCACAACCTGGATTTCCATGATGGGGACACCCTTCTGCCCGAAGGTGACCTCACCTCCTAGCAGAACTTTACACGCCCCTGATGTTTTGCTTGAGACCAACACAAATATATGGGAATGTGACATAACATATAAGCCTTTGAAATAACAGACTTCTTTGTCAAAGACAGTAACCCTGAGTCAGTTACATATGCATTATTTACATTAGCCTACAGTGCGTTTTATCTAATGTAAAGACAACAACCAGAGGCTGAAGCGCATACGAAAACTATGGGAACTATGGTGAGTGCAATTGTTTGGGGAGTCAGCGAATTTAGAGGCGAGAAATTAAGTATAAGAACTGTTATTGTAAAATTAAAGATGATTGGAAATGTCTTCCCAATTAGCTCACACCCACTTCAAACACTGACACATTATGGTTTGCTTTTTCCAAGGCGTCATGAACGAACAGACCACCCAGTCGTGAAGGAGCACAACTTCTGGATGTCCGCACATAGAACGAACAGCCCGAATCTAGATGTGTACAACGTCATCAAGAAGCAAAACGAGGCAGACTTGGCCGGCACCAGGCCGGACATCAGAAACACGTCCTTCCGCGCCACTTCCGGTGACCTTTCCCCTCCCGACGATCTCTCAGGGGACTATGACAACATGGCCGCCAATGCCTCGGAAAGCGGATTTGTGACTCTGACCAGCACAGAAAGTGGATTTGTGACTAATGAACTCTATGAGCTGTGCAGCGATCGAGTGGGGAGAAGCGTAGAATCCGCATGGGTTGAGAATGAAATATACGGTTATTAGAAACACTTATTATGGATACAGCGGAGCGCAAATATAGAGCTACCAATCGACGTTATGCAAACAAATGAACAGTGTTGATAGGTCTGAAGAGCACATTCCTCCTGTCTCAAATCTTGCCAATCTTTTCTCTTCCCCAGCTATCAAAAATAGTTATTGCCCGCTCATTAACAAGACAATGATCAACCAACAAAACATAAACCATGATGAGTCCTGCAAAATGTCCCCTATCTGTTGATAGCGTGGCGTTAGTTTCTCTACTTCGGTTATTGCACGCACAATTACATTTTAGGTATGGCTTAAGAAAAGTTCAGTTCTTTATTTGAATGACCTTTTATAAATCAAGTAATGATGCGCAAAAGAAAACGGTAACGTTTACTGCACTTTCAAAGAGACATGCCATTCCTTGAATGTGGTTAGTTCCATGGTCAGAAATAAGTGCAATGTGAAATAAAAAGAAGGGTACTAGCTGTTGGCTTTCAAGGGGGCAGTAATATTCTGATTGCTGAACATTATTGCCTTTATTTTTAAATGCTACTAAAAACTTGGTAAGTTTGGCAGAAAACAGTCGTGTGTATTTACTACACAGAACTAAGGAATTGTATGTGACTATTGAGGTTGACCATGTCAAACTTAAATAATATCACATCCACTATATCGCCCACACCTATATCACACTTTAAATATATAATTAGTATTCTTAACGTCACCTAAACTTGGGTATAGGTAAATATAGGTGAGTTCAAAATTATAATCATAGATTGAGTTAGTAATTTATTGGTTAGGTCGATGTCGGGAATGCAATATTGTCATTGAATATATTGCATACAATATAGGGGGTTATTCTAACTTTGGAGGAGGTGTTAATCCGTCCCAAAAGTGACGGAAAAGTGACGGATTTACCACCAGCCGTATTATGAGTCTATTATATCCTATGGAACTCGTAATACTGCTGGTGGTATATCCGTCACTTTACCGTCACTTTTGGGACGGATTAACACTCCTCCAAAGTTAGAATAACCCCCATAGTGTCCTAACACCTGCTACCGCTTGGTCGATGGAGCATGGTACGCATACACAGGGTGGGGACGAAGCCTCAAGCAAAAGTTTACATTAGGCAGACGGTTTTCCATTTATCGAAAGGCGTGGGTTCAGTGCTAATGTAAAAGCAACCTTGTACTGGATAGGGACGTGTGGTGTGGTAAATCTAGTTATGTTTAAGCATTGTGTTAAGGTGTCTCAGACTGTTAGTGGTGCGCTTGTGTGCAGGGGGCTGATACATGCCCCTGAGGGCCTCTTCTACTTAGGCTTCCACACCAGGTCCCGAAGAGTTTTGACCACCACTGCCAAATTCGGATGTGCTCATGGCTTATTGGCAGTCTGAGGAAATCTGTAGCTGTGCTGCTGATTCGTAAATGGGAAATCTGGAAGAGCAAAATAGTTTGATTTAGAGGATGCGGGATAACAGCCAAAGCTGCCGATTTTGGAGCATTGGGAATCAAGTTTGAGTCTTGAGGTGGGCTCAATATCCTGTGATTATGAGCAAATCACTTAACCTCCTCCACGCCTACAAAATGTGTCCTTATGTAATGTAACTTGTGCCCTTATGTAATGTAACTGGTGCTCGTGTAAAGCGCTCCAATACCTTCAGGTCGAGATTGCTCTATATACAGAAGTAAAAACACAGAACTCTATAAACTAATTGGGCTCGGCAGTTGTGGCAGATTAATTTAAAAGTAATTATTTTATTTTATTTAGCATAAATTCTTTATTATTTGCCGTTCTGCGTAATATAACATATATAGCAGCAGAGTCTTTTTAAGAACCTTTATCTAAATATTTCACAGAACGGTGAAATAAGTCTCAAGCAACAGGATATGTTCTTCAAGACTTCACTTCATTTAACATTTTGTTAGCTAGGACTGCATATCCTCATTATGTGCAACAGATCTTCATCAATATAAGATAGATATTAGTATCAACAATCCACATTATACAATCAAGAAGTTTAACTTAATCTCTAAGTTTGTCACTTCGATCTTGGTTCTGATCCTATATCCTATATGTTAGGCCTGGTATTCTTGGCGTGGTCTCCCCTAACTTTTTGCCTCTACTTCCCAGGTTGTTGCTGTATGCTGGACTCTGTTTTTGCTGCTTTTGTTACTCTGAGTACTTAACCACTGCTGACCAGTGATAAACTGCAAGTGCTCCCTATGTGAAATTGTATGTGTAATTGGCTTTTCCATAATTGCCATATTTGATTTAATAGTAAGTCCCTAGTAAAGTGCACTAGAGGTGCCTAGGGCCTGTAAATCAAATGCTACTTGTTGGCCTACAGCACTGATTGTGCCACCCACATGAGTAGCTCTGTAAACATGGCTCAAACCTGCCACAGCAGTGTCTGTGTGCGCAGTTTTAAACTGTCAGTTCGACTTGGCAAGTGTACCCAATTGCCAAGCCCAAACCTTCCCTTTTTATACTTGTCAGGCACCCCTAAGATAGGCCCGAGGTAGCCTCATGAGCAAGGTGCAGTGTGCGCTAAAGGTAGGACAAGTGCTGATGTGTTTTTACATGACCTAACAGTGAAATACTGACAAATTCGTTTTTCACCGTTGCAAGGCCTATCTCTCTCATAGGTTAACATGGAGGCTGCCTTTAGATATCCTTAAAGTGCAGTTTCCTTTGCGAGCAGATAGAAATATGGAGTCTGGGGTCTCTAAACTCACAATTTAAAAATACATCCTTTAGTGAAGTTAGTTTTTAGATTGTTAGTTTGAAAATGCCACAGGAAGTAGGCATTTTCTTGCTTAAACTACTCTGTGACTGCTTGTTTGTTGACTCCTTGTCTGTGTCAGACTGCCAGTTGGGCTGTTTGCACATCACCACTAGGCAGTGACACAAAGGGAGCTGGGGTGTAACCTGCATATCCTGATGGGCCATCCGGGCCAGGCTGGAGGGAGGAGTGGTCACTTGCGCCTGAAAGGCCTGTGCCTGCCCTCACACAAAGCAGTCTCCAACCCCCTGGTGTATCTGGAGCCAGACCTGGGCAAGGCAGGATCTTGGAAACAACAGAGACTTTTCTTTGAAGTTGGGCAACTTCAAAGGCAGAACGCGGTATAAGTAGTGGACCCAAAACCCCAGATTTTTAGATTTCTTTTGGTTTCAAGAGGAACCTCTGCCAAAGAGGAGAGCTGGAGAAGGAGTATTGCCCCATTGCCTGTGACTGCTTTACTGGGTTGTCCTGCAGTTTCTGCTTCTGTCTGAAAGAGGACAAACACTGGACTTTGTGGTAAATTCCTGCTTGTGAAGTGTCTCCAAGGGCTTGGACTGAGCTTGCCTCCTGTTTTGAAGTCTCAGGGCCATCAAAGACTTCCGCTGCCAGCACCTGGAATCTCTTCTGAGACATCTACCCTGCCAAGTGGTGCCCTGTCCAGTCCGTGGGCCCTTGAAAGGTGATGTTGGTAGAACAAGGACTGAAATCCACGCACAGGAAGCCATGCAGGGAAAATATTGATGCACCACCTGCAATGCAGCTGTAAAACCTACGCGCCACCTGCCTTGTGGATGAAATCGACACATCACCTGCATCGCAGCTGGGAAATCGACCCTACACCTGCATTGGGACTGGAGAAACGATACAACATCCGCTTGCGGCTCCTGAAAACAATGGAAACCCCTTGCAGTGCGGTTTTTCCATCACCGTGTGCCCGGATTTCGCTCGCATCATCGCTGGGCGTCAAAAATCAACGTGAACCTGAGCAGACCCGAGGACTCATTGCTGATTTTTTTGACACATGCTCACCCCTGCAGATTTATTTTTGACACAAACCAGGTACTTTGTGTAACAACAATGTTTCCATTGTTTTCTATGGAGTAAGAATCTATTATTTTAAAAATTCATAACTTTTCTTAAGTATGTTGGATTTTTGTCATTTTGGTCTTGTTTGATTTAGATACAAATTGGCTATTTTATTCTAAACTGGTGTGGTGTCCATTTTGTAGTGCTTTCACTGTATTACTGTGTGTGTTGGTACAAATACTTTATACATTGCTTTTGGGATAAGCCTGACTGCTTGTGACAAGCTACCAAGGGGGTGAGCAAGGGTTATCCAAGTGTATATCTCCATTACCCTGACTAGAGTGAGGGTCCCTGCTTGGACAGAGTGCAAACTGACTGCCAACCAGAGACCCCATTTCTTACACTACACCATCAACCTCCCACAATATCTTCTTATATATTTGATCCTTCCCCTGAAATAATGTGCATTTATGCAAAAGTGTACACTGCCTGACTCTGATTCTGGAAAGTAGCCTAAACAATGTATATACCTGATTACAATTAGTTATCATTCCTCTTAACAATTGAATCTGACTGAACCAATGACAGCTGTTTATGCTTATAGATGAGGTGTAGCTCTCAGGAAACTCCCAGCATGAACTTTTCTAATATTGACCACATAAGGGGATTGTTTAGGTAGGGATATAGAATGCCATTTGTGATAGCCGATGAGCCATGTAGTAAATCCTCATATGGGATAGTCGTATGTTGCCATCTTCTCTCTTTGTTTATACTTTGAATATTTCCAGTCGTTGCCCACAGTGGTGTAAAGGTGCTGGGAGCCCCCTCAGCACACCACCTGGCTTGAGTAAGTCTGGACCGGGGCTCCATGTTCTTTGCAGGGGCCCCCCTCCAGTTTCGTTACCCCACTGGTCGCCCACCCTAGACAAGTGATTTTATAGCAGTGACAATGCAGTTCAGTATGTTCCTGTGTATGAGAAGGGGCAGATTGCTAAAAAAAAATGTACTTATATTGTGGCACAACTGCCATCTGAATTATTTTGACCCTTCCTCTTAGCAACAGATTAAGTTGGTTTCTGTGGGCAGAGTCATTCTGTGTGCTCTGGAGTAAAGGATCTAAATGATCACACACCATATGGTCCAGCCACTGAATGATTAAGACGCTTAGATATCTCAAACATTTGGGCATCATTATCATTTTTGAGCCACAAAGGTAATTTTTTGGAGGATATTGGCATAATCTGGAAACAAGGGAAAATCATTTATTACCAATAAGTGATGGACTGGACATGTTTGTTTGTGTGAGTGTTAGTAAAATGCTATCAGCATATAGGAAATATTTCACTTGTCCTGCAGTTGAGGCTGTACCCCTAATATCAGTGGATGGGAGTATAACAATAGAGAAATCTTTAATGCTTTGAGAAACAACAAGTTTGATAAAGGGTATCCTTGTCTGGTGCGGCATCATATTGAAATTTCTTCTAAAAGAAAAGCTCTGCAGATGATTTGTGCTTTCAGTGAGTAATTTAGCCATCTAACCTTAGTGATTAAATAATCTCTATAACAAGCACTGGCAAGATGCATAAAAAGATAGCCACATTCAATGCAGACTTATCAGTATCAAGCGACAAGGCTCTTTCTTCACTCAGCAAATCTCAAATCCAAAAGGATATTAACCAGAATGTAGATACCAATATTTTTCAAAGAAATTGGCTGATAATTTCCATACAGAAATTAGACTTTTCCTTCCCTCAGAGTAAGTGATATGATTGCCTTATTACTGAATGAATCTCTATCCCCAGTACCTTCTGCCTTCTTGTATGCTGCATACAACAGTGGGGCTAGGAGAAGGAAGCCCAGTTTGTAAAATTCCTCAGAGAACCTTTATTCCACCTGTGATTTAAAAGTAGCTAGGTGTAGGAAGTTGGCTCTGTATATACTATCTCAAAGTGAGAAATGGTGTGCACAGAGTCCAAGGGTTCCCCTTAGAGGTTGATAGTGGCAAAAATAGATAATACTAATGCTCTATTTTGTGGTAGCGTTGTCGAGCAGCTTATCACAGTTAAGCATTTGTTGTACACACACAGCCAATAAATGGGAACACACACTCAAAGACCTAACTCCAGGCCCATAGGTTTTCATATAGAAAAATATTATTTTCTTAATTTATTTTAGAACCACAAGATTCAGAATTCAAATAAATACATAAATTGTAAGGTACTTGGCATAGGTAAGTATGGAACTTTGAAGTAAAGCAGTAATATACACAGTTTTGGCAAAAATGGCAATAAGCTATTTCAAAAGTGGACACAGTGCAAAAATCAACAGTTCCTGGGGCAGGTAAGTACAAGTTAGTTTAGCAGGTACTTAAAGTACTTACAAGTTAAGTCTCCGGGGCATAAGCAGGCCACCGTTAGGGGTTCAAGGCAACCACAAACACCCAGCACCAGCAACACAGGGCCGGTCAGGTGCAGAGGTCAAAGTAGGACCCAAACAACATAGGCACCTATGGAGACTAGGGCTGCTCGGGTTCCAGTCTGCTGGCAGGTAAGTACCTGCGACCTCGGGGAGCAGACCGGGGGGGAGGGGGTTTGTAGAGCACTGGTGGGGTCACAAACAGGCACACAAAAAACAGGCGTCAGGTTCTTTATTACCGGGTAGTCGCGGTCAGGGGATCCTCTGGATTCTCTCTGCAGGCATCGCCATGTGGGTGCAGGGAGGTCATCTCAGGGTGGACATGCCGTGGGAGGCGCCTGGGGGCCTCGCTGCAGTGTTACTTTTTCTGGACACGGGCCAGGAGCGTCGGGTGCAGAGTGTTGAGTGTTCCGAAGTGAGGCTGGAGTCCCTTTAAAGATGGTTTCTTCTTTGTAGATTAGACAGAGCTGCTGTCCACTGGAGTTTTTTGGTCCTTTGGGTTGCAGAGCTGTCCTCTGAGTCAGCAGAGGTCGCTGGTCCCGCTGGATGCGTCACTGTTGCAGGTTCTTTGAGTCTAGAGACAGGCCGGTAGGGCTGGGGCCAAGTCAGTTGTTGTCTCCGTCGTCTCTGCAGGGCTTTCAGGTCAGCAGTCCTTCTTGTTCAGGTCATCAGGAAATCTGTTTTCCTGGGTTCAGGGTCGCCCCAAAATACTAAATTTAGGGGTGTGTTTAGGGCTGGAGGGCAGTAGCCAATGGCTACTGTCCCTGAGGGTGGCTACGCACTCCTTGTGCTTTCTCCCTGTGGGGAGAAAGGCACATCCATAATCCAAGCAAGATGGAGGATTTTCTAAAGCAGGCGTCACCTCAGCTCAGGACACCTTAGGGGCTGTCCTGGCTGGAGGGTGACTCCTCCTTGTTTTTCTCACTGTCTCCTCCGGACTTTCGGCCAAAAGTGGGAGCTGTGTCCGGGGGGCGGGAATCTCCACTAGCTGGAGTGCCCTGGGGAGCTGTGGTATAGTTCACCCTGCCTAAGGGCTGTAAGGCCTGCTAGAGGGGTGACTTACCTATGCCACAGGCAGTGGGTTGTGTGCATGTGCTGAGTGAGGGGACCCCAGCGTGGCATAATACATGCTGCAGCCCTTAGAGACCTTCTCTGGCCACAGGACCCTTGGTACCAAGGGTACCATTACAAGGGACTTTTCTGTGTGCCAGGGCTTTGCCAATTGTAGAGACAAAGGTACAGTTTTAGGGAAAGAACACTGGTGCTGTGGCCTGGTTAGCAGGGTCCCAGCACACTTTCAATCCTAACTAGCATCAACAAAAGGCAAAAGGTTAGGTGATAACCATGCTAACAGTGGCATTTTCCTACACTAGGTCCTCAATAGCTTCATCTATCTCATCAATTGTAACCTCTTCCTTGAGGAGGGAGCATCTATCCTGATACAAGAAGGGCACCTTAAGGTTGATAAGAAAAGTTTGCTCTGTTGCTTCTATACTGGATGATTCAGGATTATACCGTCCCTCATAAAAGAAAAGCAAAAGTCTCCACTACCTCAATGGGATGTGTCAGGATCTGGCCTTGTTTGTTAGGTTTCATTGGGATGGATAACTGTGATTCTCTTTGTTTAATAAGCCACCTGCTTTTTCTCACCTTTCAAGGTGGCACCATCTCATTTATACCAATGTTGTTTCAGCTTTGGATGAGAACAGAGAATTCAAGGTTGCCTTTTCTGTTTTTAGCTTTTTTTCTTATAACTTTTTTAGCTTTTTCCACAATTTTGTAAATGACCTGGAAGAACATTGCGGTGTGAGGCATTGTAATGAGTGGTCTGATATCAGCTGTCCACTCCGAGCCTCTCTCTTTCTGATAGCAGAATCCCTCATTACCATGCCCCTCCATTTGGCTTTTCCCATCGCTCATATTGTTTGAGCAGAAATGTTAGGTGCCTCATTTTCACTATTGAACTTCTGAATGGGTGAACACAGTTTATATTTCTTTACAGGGGACCTAGCCCTTTCTGCAGGGTCTCCAACAGATTTTTGCTTTCTATTGGTAAACCCGTTATTCGGCATTAGGACTCTGCACTTTTTCCTTGCTAACCAGAAGAAAAGTGCTTGGCTTGCTCCCTAAAACATGAAACAATTGGCTTATACCCAATTGGTACATTTAATTTACTTATAAGAACTTAGCAAATGGTACTACATGTACCCAGAGCCTGTAAATTAAATGCTACTAGTGGTCTGCAGCACTTGTGCCACCTATTAGAATAGACTTTTAAAATGTCTTATGCCTGCCACTGCAGCCCATAGTGTCTTTTGCCAGGCCTAAACCGTCCTTTTTAATACTTATAAGTCACCTATTAGGTAGGCCCTAAAGCATCATAGGGCAAAGTGGATTGTGTTTAAAAAGTAGGACATGTGTACTTCAGTTTTACATGTTCTGGCAGTGCAAAACTCCTAAAGTCATTTTTCACTGTTGTAAGGCCTACCTCGCCCATTTACTAACACTTGGTTACTTTATTACATTTAGTAAGTGATAACTTTGGATTGGGAGCAGATAGAGATATGCTGTTTGCACACACATTTATTGTAATTTAAAATCCACTTTAGTGTTAAAGTCGGAATTTAAGTCACAATTCTGAAAATGCCAATTTTAGAAAGTTGCCATTTTCTTGTCCTAAGCATTTGTGCCTTCTGCTACTGTCCTTAGTCAGTTGACTGTGAATGATCCTGCTGTTGGGGTTTGTGTATTGCTTCTAGACAGTAACACAAAAGGGGTGGATAGGATGGGTCATCCTGGCAGGATGACTTGGAGGGGCTGTTCCCCGTACACCTTACATTTCAAAGGGCCTTGCCCCATGCACACGCAAAGGAATCTGACACCACCCTGTCTTTTTGTCACCCCAGACAGTTTGGAGCCTTGACGGGATGGAGAAGAACATACTAGAACCAGATATGGGGGTAAGACAGAGAATACCCCTTACAAAGAGTGGTAAAAGGTATAAATATTGGACCTGTAGGCCAACTCTTGAGATCACTTCTGGACCCGTGGAAGTTACAAAAAAGGACTGCCCTTGTCACAGTGGCCTTTCCTCGGGATCTGCACGCTGCTGAACAAAAGGCCCACCTCCCGGCGTCACCAACTCAGAAAGCTATTATAGCACATAGTTATGATGAAGCCAGGCAGGGGAAGGGAACTAGGGTAGAGAACTGCAGGGAGAGCGATCTGAAAAGAAAAGGTTAGAACAAATATGCATATACTCATTCATAACATTATAACTCACCAATAGACTCTTGAATAATGGCGTCTCTGTGATATCAGATTGAGACCCTTTGTGAATTGGGCGTAGCCCCTTCTTTGAATCACAGAACAAGAACAAACTGCAACCTCTGAACCTAGAGATGGCAAGAGTCTTGGACTATGGACATACTCTGAATATCAATCATGTAACCACTATGCATTCATAAACATAAACGTTTGATCCCAGCCTAGAAATTCTCAAAGACTTAAATATGTATCTCACGTATTCTCAAAGACTTAAATATTTATCTCACATATTATGCTTCCCAAAAAACAATGAAACTATAATTTGCTTATCTCCGAAACGTTTTCACATTTATTACCTAGGCCTGAAAGTTTTACTCATTGAACTTGAAGCGCTTTGTTCGTTGGGCAGAAGCACTTTGCTTGTTATACATGAAGCGCTTTGTTCAATATGCCAGAGAGCGCTTTTACTTGCTTTGTCTGAAGCGCTACGCTCGTTATGCTAAGGGGTGCTTTACTCATGTGGCCTGAAGAGCTTTGATTGCCGTGCCAAGGGCGCTTTACTCATGTGGACTGAAGCGCTTTGATTGCCGTGCCAAGGGCTCTTTACTCATTTGGACTGAAGCGCTTTGATTGCCATGCCAAGGGCGCTTCACTCATGTGGACTGAAGCGCTTTGATTGCCGTGCCAAGGGCGCTTCACTCATGTGGACTGAAGCGCTTTGATTGCCGTGCCAAGGGCGCTTTACTCATGTGGACTGAAGCGCTTTGATTGCCGTGCCAAGGGCTCTTTACTCATTTGGACTGAAGCGCTTTGATTGCCATGCCAAGGGCGCTTCACTCATGTGAACTGAAGCACTTTGATTGCCGTGCCCAGGGCGTTTTACTCATGTGGACTGAAGCGCTTTGATTGCCGTGCCAAGGGCGCTTTACAAAGTGTGCCTGAAGCGCTTTGCTAGTTGTGCCCAGGCCGCTTTTCTCTTTGAACTGAAAACGCTTTGCTCGTTGTGCTAAGGGGCGCTTTTGGAAGTAACAACCCCCTTCAAGATTGGGCTCATCAAGACCTTACCGCTACGAGTACGACCTACTAGTATCTGAATTCACCATGGAAACAAGGATACTCCGATTTACTGTCAATCTGCCATGCAGGAAATCTGCTCTTCTTCAGAGGAACCCCCACGAGGTCTGACTGCATCGAAGTCTTCAAAATAGTGAGCAAAGTGCTTGGGTGTGGCTGGGCTTTATAGGCCTGCCACACCCCAAGATGGCCGCTGCCTCTAGAAACCTGGGAATTGTAGTCCATTCTTAAAATAGCACTGATAAGTGCATCTTGTCCACCAATGTCCTGGCCCTGCAGCTACATGAGCTTTACCACAGGGCAGGTGACTCTGATGACCACTTTTAGAAGAAGAGCGCATGAAGCGCTGCAAATACGTGCAGCGGAGTTTTGGGCGGGACCTGGACCGCGCACAGCTTTATTCCTGACAGCCCTGCTGCCGGAGGACTGGCCTATTGCTGAGGACAGCCTTACTGTCAGAGAAGAAAGACTGAGCCTACTTACCTTCATCCCAGGTTAACCCAGAGTGGCTCCAAGGGCCAGTTGGCTGACCTCCTGTGTGAGCTACATGAACACTATACAAGCTTCAGAGGCCTCCCTTTAACTGCTGAGCTTTCCTGCTTCACTGAACTTGCCTGGACCTACAACTGTACTTGCATGAGCCCTGCTAGTGGTCTCTGCCTTGAGTGAGGCCTGATCCCAAAGAGGTGAACCCCCCCAGGTCCTGGACCCTTGGATGATATTAGAGTATACCCTTCCCTGCCTAACTAGGGGTTCCATCAAATCTGATACAGAGAGAAGCAACCCAACACAAGACCTCACAGCGCAGCATCTCGCAGCTCCAGATTGGCAGCCTCATCAGAACCGATGCACTGCAAGGCAAATTGACACATGGTCATGCATAGCAGCCCTCGCAGCTCATCATAACACACACAGTTCAACCCAACTCAACACAGGACCATCGCAGCCCACACAGCTCCTGATTGCACCCATTGTAGCATGAGACAAATCAATGCAGGACTTTGCATCGCAGCAGCGCACAGCGCCTGATGGGAACCGACATTGAGCAATGCGAAACCTTGCATCAAGGACATAAAGTACAACTCTAAGTGGGACTAACCTGGTCTCTGTATCAGGCCTGTCCTCCATCACAGTTGGCCTGAACTTATGACTTTGTCCCAGTCCAGTGCAATCAGATAAGTGCAGGCGGGGCTTTGTGCTTCTTGGTGTTATTCTCACTTAAAAATTCCCAATTCAATATCTGTTTCTAATATTGTTTTTTTATGTTAAGATTTTATTTATAAAAAATTACTCTATTTTTCTAAATTGGGTTGGAATTTTTCTTGTGTGTGTTTTCACTTTATGCCCCTAAGTTAAGCCTGACTGCCTTTTGTACCAAGGTACCAGAAGGTCAAGTACAGGTTAATTTAATGAGTTTTGTGGTTCTCCCTGATGCTGGTAGGGCTTTCACCTGCTCAACCAGTAGGCAGGCTTCTATATGTGTAGGCTGGTAGCCACCAGAACATTGTTGGAGGTATAGCATGGCCTAATTTCATTCTGAGCTTAACCATCGCATGGTCCAATAGGCCACCCAGTAGTGTGCCACAATTAGTTACTTTAGATAGCAAAGAAGAGTGTATAAGAACATAGTCTGTATGCAATTTTGTATCATTTGTATCTGAAAAGTAAATCTGTTCTCTTTATGTAGGATATATGAGGTGCTATAAATATATTAAGCCAAAGTCTTTTGTTAAGTCCCAAAGGATGGCCCTGTCATTAATATTGTGGTGGTCAACATTCTTAGTGCTGTCCAACCTGGGGTCTATTGTAATGTTCCAGTCATCTCCCATAATTTATTTGTAAGAGTTTAATTCAGTATGAGAGTTTTGAAAGAACTTCCAATGTATATAGTTCAATGTATATGGAGAACCAATATTTATAGGTGTTGCAATGATCTTACTTTTCACAAAGACATAGAAACAATGCGTGTCTATCCAAGTCTTTAGCACTATGAGGTACTGACTTATTAATTAGGAGTGCTGCATCCATTAAATGTGCTTTCGATCAGCCTTCAATGACTACTGTCCTTCCACTTTCCCTATAGTTTCATGTTTCAGCATCTCAGGGATGAGTTTCCTGTAGAAGGGCTATATCAGTGTGTTTGGTCTTGACATACTGAAACATTTTCTGACTTTTTACGTATGTGGCAAAACTATGCACTTTAAAAGAGGATAACACTAACAGTTTGGTAGTGTATGCATGAGGCAATGGCATTGCAGATACCTGTTTGCTCAGTGCGGAAGGTGTGGAAAAATGTGGGCCCTGGTGATTCAAAGATGTCTTAGTGTATGGATATGCAGTCAGTTGTTGTTCTTCATCAGGAGTCAAATATGTTCTATTACAGTAAATTTCCCATATACCTTAAGAGCATTGTTTGATAATGATGCTGTGCTGTGCACTTTTGTCTGAGGGATCTCGCTCCTAGGTGTTTATCTCCAAACCATCATCAGCACAAACAGGGTACACATTTTGTGGTGATTTTCCAAATAACACAGTAGTATAATAGTATATAATTGACATTTATCTTTTATTAAGGACCCTGTTTACTGTACAGAGTAGCTATCCATATCCACAGCAAGTATAAAATTCATAATCCCTCATCTGCCAAGAATCAGTCCTCAGCTCTTACAAAGAGTAAGAGATTTATCTTACATGAGTTCAGTTTCTCTGTGTCACCTGTGGCTTTCAAAGGAGACCATGATGTATCTCAATCTTTGTTCATCCCCTCAGTTACTTATTTCAGGCTTTCTTTGTCAGACTGTCTCCTACCCAGTCTGTCATGGACAGTCTGGGTTCTTGGGTCAAGCCTGTTGAAGTCTGTACACTTGTTAATGTTCCCAGAGGCCCTCTTCTAGTGCAGTACCATATCCAAGGTATTCACAAAGGTTAACATACACTTTAGTGTAAGTTTAAAATTTATTGCTATTCACAAATTTTAGAGTAGACAGGCCTATCTTTTTATGTGTGTCACAAGTGCGGAGACTCTGCAGTCGTAAAGATACTACTCATAAAATTTGCTTGTGAATAGCAAAAGTGGACGTTTACCTTTGAGAATCAGACCCTACGTGATCTAAAAACGACTTCAGGCTAGATGGCACCACATACCCCATTGTTTTCCCTTCAAAGTGATGATCATTGTTGCAGAGTCAAGTAGTCCAAATTTGATTTCATGGTTCTTGAGTCTTCTTCAACCTCTCCACTGAAAAAACAAAGCCTGACATGATGTTATAGTTAGGTGAAACTGTAAATAAAATGTAACATTTTAAACTAAAAAAACACTGAAATGCACCAGTTTTAGTAAACTGAAGTAACTTTAACGTCCACCCTCACCGCAGTGCTTGCCAATCCACAAGGGAAGGCAGGGAATTTTAATATTTATTTGGGCATAGTTTTGGTATATTGCATAGCTGAGTGTGCATCATTCCTCTCCCCATTCTGCCTTCCCTGAGTGGCAGAAAGTCTGTTCGCGAGTGTGGGTGATGCAGTGCAATGCCATGGTGGGCATAACCTGTATCCCATTCTGTTTGAAAAATGTTTTTCCTGGATGGTCTAATGTGCTCTTTGACCACCCTTGGATCGTCATACAGGCGGTAAACAATCTGCCAATCCAGGGGACTGAAAGCCCACCAAACTAACAGGAGAAAAAAGTGAGATAAAGAATGAGAGACCATCTTGGCATGAGCCCACTCCCCTACACCAGGCAGAATTTTTGCCCACAGGTGAAGGTAGCATTGAGGTGAGTTTACTCCCCAGCTCATATGTCAGAACTACATCTAAAGAAACACAGATTTCCTCTCACTTACCCTGGTGAATGACTGCATATTGTGGGCTCTTGGCAACCAGCACCCAGAGAACCTTACGAACCCCAGATATTTCTGAAACCTAGAGACCAAGAGGAATCTAGAGTGGTGTTGCTTACTTGAATCCCAGCATAGTTTCTTACACAGAATGCCCTACGAATACCAATGCATGGGTCAAAATAGTCTATTTTTCCCACATTTATGTGACAGAAAACTCAAGCACTTCCAGACAATGGCCAAAGTCTTACCACCCTGTGTTCCCCCACTCCTTGCAATTGAAATGCTGCCATGTGTGGGTGGTCCTAACACACGTCAATGTAATGGACTAAAACTACAACTATGCATTGACACCATATTGACTTCACACATTCCATGTTTTGACTGGTTCAGTCTGTACTACTGCTACCGCTGCTACCCTCATCACCAGAACAAGTGAATTCAAAAGGCACCATTTTCATGTTTCCTTGTTGCGTTTTGAGGTATTTTCTATTATGGACTATAAGCACAGCCACACAAGATGGGTACTCTTTTTATTGGGAGAAGTGTGGGAGCCAGGAAGGATGGAATTTGTCTGTCCCCTTAGATAGTGGGACTTCCTCTCATGGAAATATGAGGACTATTTGTGACTATAGCAAATGTTTAACACTTGCAGGGCATTCTAAGTAAGAAAACATAGTGGGATCCATGCAAATCCAATCACACCACACTTGACTCCCCTGGGTATCTAGTTCTCAGAATGTCTGGATTTGGAAGGTTTCCTTGGGTGCAGGTGTAGCCCCTGCCCAAATACCACACCTACTCCCATCTTGAAAATGAGTAATTTTGAAAAATAAAAATATAGTTTCCTTGTTGGGTTTTTGGGCCTTTCCTGCTCTGAGCAATAGTGCAAGCCCCACAAGCGAGGTTCTGTTTTGTGTGAAAACACAAAATAGTAGGACATTTATATTTGTCTGTTTGTTTTCTCTCCATTACTGGCTTTCAAATATACGCTTGCGTGCAAGAATGAACACATTTTACAAAATGCCTTCTAAATCACATGATATTTTGGGTAATACTAAATTCATGACCAGGGGCATGATCTTGCCCATTCACATGTAATTTTGTGTTGTGTAATTTTGTGTTACATGGCTTTCCAAAATAACACTATTATGTCACCTTGCATACTTATGCTCTATTTGTGGTGAAACGTACCAGAACGTGAACAGCTTCTATTTGCGGCACTTGTGTTTTTACACAATTTTTTAGCCAACCGTGTGTTATGTGTACAAAATGGACACAACAACGCATTGTGCACTAAAATATAGTGCCAAAGGCCGATTTTTCATTTCATATACTTTTTCTGAAATTTTGTGTATTTTGTAAAAGCATTGTACATGATTTCGCACACCTTTACAAATATACATTGATAAGTTCATCATCTTGGATAGATTTGAAAAAATGCATGTATTTCCTTCATACCCATTTTTCATTCATTAGATTTTGCTATATAAATTGATGCTTCATCAGTAAACAGTAAAAAGTAATGATCAGCAACAGCTCAATTGCTGGCTCTGGGTAGAGCTTGTTTTTGCACACCCAGCAAACACTATGGGCCTGATTACAACTTTGGCAGAGGGTGTTAATCCGTCCCAAATGTGACGGATATCCTGCCCACCGTATTACGAGTTCCATAGGATATAAAGGACTCATAATACGGCGGGTGGTATATCTGTCACATTTGGGACGGATTAACACCCTCTGCCAAAGTTGTAATCAGGCCCTATATATACCTCCACCCAGAAGACTCCAACTGACTTAACTGTATTTTACTTTTGTAAATCAACCATCAAGACAAACAAAAATACAGATTAATACATTGGCATGTATTTCAAATGGTTCCAATTTTTTAAATGTATTTTGTTTTTAATTTTAAAGATTAGTTTATCTGGGAAAACCCTAAGAAATCTACACAAATGAGCCGGGCCAAATTCAAGATTTTCTTTTTCTTTTTTTAGTTTGTCCCATGTGTTTCACACTTGTTTCCATCACAAATTGCAAGCATTATTTAAAAACCCTCAAAATTTGTAAAAATCGAATACCACTTAGGAAGTTTAAAAAACAAAATATGATAAAATATTTTTTATACAACTCTGACTGTTCTTGAAAGCCAGGGGCATGGTGAAATTTGTACTACTCTGAATGTTCTTTATAACCAGGGGCAGGGTGATCTTAGCACTTTAAACCTTTTGTTGATGTCATTTTTACAAATAAGAAACATACACTTTCTTGCACAGCTCTTTGTTCTCATTTTTCAAAACAGACAGTGTTAACACATTTTAGTTATTCCTTGGTTCCCTACAGGGGAGTCCACAAGACCTGGTATTTTAGAATGTTCAACATGTGGGAAAAATAACACAAATATACCATGCATACATTTTTGTGGAAGAAAAGGTATGAAGGCTGAAGAGCAAACTGCCCCAAACATCAGAAAGGTCACAATCCTGAGCGCTGTGACGTCTGTGTGGCAGGTGGGACAGTGGGGGGCAAGACAGCACATAAGGAATAAAGGAGGGCCACGAGCATCTTCTTTCTACACTTTTGGATCTGTTGGCTAGCTAAGTCTGTAGGTCACTAGCCCTTGATCAGAGAGAGTTATGAGCTCTTACTCAATGTCTATCACAAGCAACAGCTGCTTACTTAAGCAGGTTTCTTCCCCCAGCTGTGTTTTACATCCATGTCCTCTTGTCTAGTTTTCATATTTCCTAGGATTATTACTGTACTACCATAGTGATTTTGTGTTTTATTTAATTCTCCATTCATGTCTAGGTTATCGGTGACCCCCAAACTCAAAGGTCACGGAGCCCAACAGGACAGGATGTGCAGTGTGTTTAGCAGGAAAGATTGCTGGCCTTGATTAAGGACATATTTGGAGGTTTCTGTCAGATGAACCCCGGTAGCTGCCTTTGATCGCTATCCATCTCCCTTCCCTATTCTGCTTGTGCTCTTTTTAAAAATATATACAAAGTTAGCGAAGGAGGATCGCTAATCCATCTGCTTTCTTGGGAATTCATGAGAACACCTGCAGTTATGTTAGGTTACATGAAATTTGTATAGCACACATACACCAGAATGTTCTTGGTGCTGGAAGACAAGAAGGAGAAATGAATACTGAAACAAACCTTAGTGTAAATGGCAGGCTTACTTAAAGAACCACACCTTTAGATCTTACTTGAAGGTGAGAAAGTCAATGTGCCATCGTAAAAAGACAGAAAGAGTATTCCACGTCAGAGGAGCTTGAACAGACGACCCTTGGCTCCCCATGCGATCCCTACTATATTTTGGAATGGCCAAAAGCTTTAATGAGGAGTAGCGTAAGGCACATGCAGGAGTGTAAAGCCTTATCCTGTTTTTAATAAATTGTGGATCCTCACCATGGATTGCTTTAAAGGCAATACAACAAATTTTAAACAGGATACGTTGTTGGATGGCAAGCCAATGGAGCTCCTGTAATAAGGGGGTAATTTGGCATCTTCCAGGCTGTTTGAAAATCGTATGGACTTCTTGGTTCTAAACCATCTGAAGTCTGTACAGGTGGGACTTAGGTAAGCCAGGATATAATGCATTGGCATAGTCAAGCCGAGAAAAAATCAAGCCCATTATCAATGAATGGTGCATCTTGTGAAAGGAAACTAGACATATTTGTAATCTTCTTGTCGTTTGCGTGGGTAGCTGAGACTACTGACCCTATTTGAGATTTCATAGACAGATCATTGTCAATAATAATACCTAAACTTTTTGCCTGTCTTTTAGAAGTAGAGGCCACACCCAGAACTTGGGTCCAATAGTGAACAGTCCAAAGATCAATTTAGTAATTCAAAATCACAATTTCATATTCTCTGTATTCAATTTCAGATAGTTCCTGCCCATCCAGTTCTAGATAAAGAGCATAACTGCCTGGAAGTTTTGGAGAGTTATCTTGGGAGGCAGAGGCAAAATTAAGTCTAAGAAATCATTGAGAGACATCTGTGTAGCTATGAATTCTACAGTGCATTTCTTTTAGTTCCTTAGTTAGCGGTTTAAGGTAAATATTAAATAGATGGGGGACAAGTAAGAACCCTGGAGCACCCCACACTCCAGCCAAAGGGTGGGGGAGGTTTCCTTTACCACCAGTCTCCACACAGTCCACCAATAAATCATAGCCGACCACGTCAAAGGCTGGCAATAAGTCTAACAGAACCAAGGCAGAGTTCAAGCTCTTATCACCCTCACTGCATGTGTGAATGTTGTAGGCATTCCTTAAATGTCAGCCTTCATTATTTACCTCCTAGAAGATGAGTTTCATGCAGTAGGCAGCTGTCTGGTTCCAACTGCTTCAATTCATGTTATTCCGTTGGTGCTTAGGTGGGTTGTTTAATATTCCCAGATTATATGACTTTTTAAAAATCTACATAGTTCTTATGGGTTACCCAGTCCTCCGTTTTTTGTCTGGATCCCCCGTTCTAAGTGAGGTGCCATTATCGTGTTGTTTATGCTAATGGCCTGGGTCTCTCTCCCCTCCCTCAATCTATCTCTCCATTTCACAAACTTTCCTGAAGTACTCAACCAACTTAGCCTACCGTACCATTTCCATTCCTCTGTATAAACTCATAAAACAATTAATAAGTAAAACTAAAATAGGATAATCACTGATCTTTCACTTAAATGTAGATTTGTGTGGTTCTACTGTATTGGTGATTATCAACTTGGCCGCAGACCCACACAATGACATCTGGATAGCATTTTGAGGTCTGTATCGGAGTCATACTTGGGGGGCCTCCAGAACTTTCTAGAAGAGCATCAAAGATGTTTCGCTCAAACTTGTTGATGTTCATGCTGTTAAATAAGGAAGCCCTATGAGTCATGTAGTTCTCTGCCTTAAGCTGTTCTCCAGGACTTCCTGTTTTTTTGCAGTAAGACATTTAGCTCTTCCATTAAGAGTAGTTGTGCAATAAATTCCTCCTCATCAAGGCTCCTGAAATTAAGTGTCTTTTCTAGGGAAAGGACTCTGTTACTTACATTAGCAGTGTCTAGTCACCTTATTTAGGTGTTGATTCAACTCTGCTCCTATTTCTGAAATATCTGCCTTAATGTCCAAGATCATTCTTTTGTGGAGATCTTGATAATACACTCATTGTGGTCATCATGTGTTCTGTCGTCTTGCCGCAATTTTGCTTTCTATTGCTTCCCATGTCATCCATAACCACCTTTTTTCTTGCTTTTACTACTTTCTATAGCAAATCTTCTACAGTAGTGTATTTCTGCTTCCAGCATTACTAAGTTCGCCTACACAGTAAACTGTCTCTGTGATTTTGAGGTCGATTTCACACCATCTGTCCTTCCAAGATGAATTAATCTCACTATGGCATTGACATCTTCCTAGCAGTGCACTCTATGTCCCTTGAACCGTAGCATCCATTTGTTGTTTAACTGGATATGTATGCCATGTTTTTCAACAGTGTTTTTTTATATAAACAAATTTTTATTGTTTTCCGAACATATACAGAAAAGGAGAAAAAAACAGGTTCAAGTACAAGACAAGGACGCATGAAATTTGTACATCTTATTACTGTGGCATCATTGTTCGCCAACAACAGTACTGGGTTGTGGCAATCTCGGCAGCTCTTGTCCCCACAGTGTTCCTGTGAAACCTTATGTATCCCTTACTTATCTGTTTTATGTCATTGAATCTAGCCATCGTCCCCATATCTTTCCGAATTTGTGTGGGCACCCTCTAGACTCAAATAGCAGTCTCTCTTGATTGGCACATCAGTCCACCCCCTTTCTCCATTTTTGGATCGACGGGCCTTCTGGGGACGTCCACGCTGCGGCAATATCTCGCTTGGCGACCAACAATGCCGTAGCTGCCAGTGCTGGTTTAGCACGTGATCCTCCCATTTCTTCCATTACCCCCAATAGGATTAGCTTAGCTGATTTTTGTATTTCTTGGCCCAGAACCCTTCCTGTGTCCCGGGTCACTCCTTCCCAGTATTTTTGTAGTTTTTGACAGGTCCATACCATGTGAAAGAAATCTGCTGGTTCATATGGGCATCTTGGGCATTTGACAGACGGGCGGGCTCCCATTTTATGTAGTTTGGATGGTGTTAAATAGGCCCCATATAAATAGTAGAATTGTATCATGCGGAACCTTGCTGAGATTGCCAACACCTTGGGTGCCATCAAGGCTTCCCTCCATTCTGTTTCTTCTAGGGGTCCGACCCATGATTCCCACCTAGCCCTAAAAATGGCTAAGTTGTCGGGAGTGTTGTTGATTAAAGCTTTGTAAAGTTGAGAAATGCCTTTCCCCTCCATCTTTCCCATGAGCACTTTGGCCTCTAGTGGGTTAAAGTCTGGTATGGGGCCTGTGGTGGGCAAGTGGGTTTGCATTGTGTGTCTTAGTTGAAGGTATCTAAAGAACTGTGTCTGGTTTAGTTGAAATTCTGTATTAGGTCTTGGAATGATTTCATGGCCCTCCCCGTCCATATGTCTCCAACTAGGGAAATGCCTATTTGGTCCCATATTGCTGGCCCCATATTGCAAATCCCTCCAGCGTGGCTGAGGCAGACATCCATTTCCCTCTCCATAGCGGAGTCTGGAGGGTTATAACGGTATTCCAATGAGTGTGGCGTAGCGCAGCTCACCAAGCCAAGAAGACCACTCTGGTTGTTTACTCCATGTCGCGAGGAAGTGATGCTCCGTACAGTATGTCCAGAACCCGCGGTAACCCCAGGAGTGTCAATTCTGTCTTGTACGCCGGGTCATCCCATCCCCCATTAAACCAGTCATGGACCACTATCAATTGGGTAGCCAGGTAATATAGATAGGGGTCTGACGCACCCAGACCTCCGTCGTACATTCCTCTCCGGCAATATTGGACCGCTACTCGATGTCTATTGCCTCGCCATAGAAATCTTCCTGTGATGCTTTTGAGATTTTTGAACCAAGAGTGGGGGATGAGGATGGGAACGTTTTGGAATATGTATAGGAGTCTCGGCAGGATCATCATTTTGTATTGGGCCACCAGCCCCATCACATTCAAGGGGAGGGTCTGCCATCTCTGCATGTCCGTTTTGATCTTTGTTAGCAGTGGAAATACATTTTTGGCCCATGTTAATTCAGGCAGAAGGGTTACCCAAATCCCTAGGTATTTAAAACTTAATTTGCGTATGGGTATGGTACTCTGCCAATCGAAGCAATCACGTCTGTTTTCTAGCGGGATCAGGATTGATTTGGCGGAGTTCATCCTGAGACCTGAGATTAGTTCATATTTCCTTGGAAGGCAAAGGCTCCTTGGACCCGTTACACTGGGCTCTTCCATATATAGCAGAACGTCCTCTGCGTATATGGCTATCCTGTCTTCATGAGATGGACCCCATTTCCATCCTCGGTATACTGAGTCCGTTCTGATCATCTGGGCTAGAGACTCAATGGCCAGGGTAAACCACAGAGGGGACAAGGGACATCCCTGTCGGGTGCCTCTACGGATGTCAAACCTGTAGGATATGGTCCCATTAACCTGTACGCAGGTCGTAGGGTTAGTGTACAGTGCTTTAATTAGGTGGCAAAATAGTTTTCCCATTCCCGCCCGTCGGAGCACCAGCAGAAGGAATCCCCACTCCACCGAATCAAAAGCCTTTTTAAAATCTATGAGCAGGAGGGCCAGGCTTCGGGGCAACCGGCGCCTTTCCGCCAAGGCTACATGTAACCGGCGGATACAGTGTCTAGTGCTGCGGGTTGCCATGAACCCACATTGGTCAGGATGGATTAGCTGCGGCAGGACCTTTTTAATGCGAGTGGCAAGGATAGAGGTGAACATTTTAATTTCTGTGTTAATCAATGATATTGGTCTGTAATCCGCGCAGTGGGGTGAAGGGGGCTGGGTTTTGGGGAGCACCACGATCATGGCTGTATCTAGTTCTGGAGGAAAGGATCCACCTTTTCCTATTTCTGCAAAAAGGCGTAGGAGACGTGGAGTCAAGTCTTCTCTAAACGCCTTATAATATTCTGGGGGGAACCCATCAGGACCGGGCGTCTTGCCAGCGTTTAATGTCGAGATCGCCATCCCAATTTCTTCCTCACTAATGGGTTCCTCTAAAAGCTGTGCTTCCACCATAGGTAACTGTGGGAGGGGGATCTCGTCAAGTAGTTGACATGTTTGGTGTAAGTCTCTTTGTGTAGATGCTTGGTATAGTGTATGATAGAAGTTGGCGAAGGCATTCGCAATTTCGGTATGATCTGTAACCAGAGCCCCACCCCTCCATAAATTTCAGGGACGATCCTGGAGGCCTGATCCCTGGAGGCCAACCAATACAGCATCTTCCCAGTCTTGTCCCCCCAGCCATATATCCTTCCGGTGCTGGCCCTCCATAAATGTTTTGCGGCTTCCAGGGATTGACCCCGTATCTCCTCACGGATTAGGAGGAGTTGTCGTGTCACTTTCTCGCTTGGGTTTATTACGTTGTCTCTTTCGAGGTTTATTGCACGGAGCTCTGGCTGTGAGATATGTAGCGTTTTGGCACGTTATTGATTGCGTATCAGATTTTTGGCCATACCTCGTAATACCGCCTTCCCTGCCGCCCATAGAGTGCCTTCCGAGGTTACTGAACCTTCATTTAGATGGAAGTATTCTGCTTGTGCCTGGCGTATTTGTTCTTTAAAGTATTTATCTTGGATGTACCATGCGTTTAGCCGCCACATGGGGCGATGCCGGGGGCGGACCGGGCCTAGTTTGAGCCGGAGAGGGGCATGGTCAGAGATTCCTCTAGCAAGAATCTCGACGTGTGAGAGGCTTGTACAGTCAGTGCTCGGAAGAAGCATCAGTTCTATTCTGGATTGGGAGTCATGGGCTGCTGAGGTGTGGGTGAATTGTCTCTACCTCGGATGCCAAAACCGCCATGCGTCACACAAGCCTGTGGCAGATAACCACCCCTTAATTTCGGTTGCCAGTGCACGTCTATATGTGGTGAGTGGGCCGTCTACATCTAAGTTCGGATCCGGGGTTGCGTTGAAGTCACCGCCTAGTATAGTGTGTCCAGGGCGTAAGTCAGAAAGAAGTTTTGTGAGTGCCTGGAGGGTTGAACTAACTAGGGAGGGGGGGGGGCGTAGATACCTTTTATATTAAATATGTTCCCTTCTACTTTGCCGGTAATGGCTACAAACCATCCCTGCTGGTCTCTCCGTACTTGGATGTGTGTCATAGGGAATGTACAATGTAATAAGATGGCTACTCCTCGTGATCCACGTGTGTATCCCGCATGGTACACTCTATCGAACCCCCTACGAGTCAGGAATGGGCATCTGTCCCCCAGAAGGTGGGTTTCCTGCAACATAAGTATTTCTGGACGGTGTCTATGTATGAAGGTGAATACTGCGGTACGTTTCATTTTATCTAGGAGCCCATTGATGTTCCATGACATAATTTGTACTTGATTCATGGGGGGTGTGTGATTGTATGTGGAATTGTATAGTTGTTGAGCCAACCTCTAGCTACTAGCTTGTACGACTCTGAGGGACTCATCTCTCGATCTTCCCTTTGCCGGTCCCCAGGCTTTATCATATCTGTCCAATCATTAAGCATCCTGTCCTGTGTCTTGATTAAAGGGAAATATGAACCTTGCCTTTGTATACCAATTCTAACATTGGCCTTTAGAACGAGGCCGAAACCCCATTGCCCCCCAACTCCCTCCCCACCCCATACTTCCCCCCAGAAGCATCTGTCGCCCATATATATAACCCCTCACTTCTAGAACTGGTGAGGTGGCTTTCGAGTAGTGAGGCTGTGGTATCGGTGGCGGTGGACCCCTCCCTAACATCGGATCTTACATAAGTGCATAATATTCGATGTGTGATCAAGTTAGACATCGCTTCTGTTTCTGAATTCATTGTCTTACGTCTATCTCACAATAAGTACCACCCCTGCAGTCACAGAATTGGACTATGGGACAGGTCTGAGTCCTCTTTTGCCTCCAACTGGACCCCAGTTGTGTCTTGTGGCTTTAGGCCCGTCAAGGTGGCTCCGGTGTTCTCTTTCGAGTGTTGGTGTCCGGGTTCCGATCAATGGGTCCCCAGAGGGGAGTCCGAGCCGGATCTATGTCTTCCTCTTCGTTTCCGAGAGTGTGTGCGCTGGCCGTGCATCGATTGTTTCCCCCTTGGGTGGGCCGGCGTTGTCTTAAGCGGTGGTCGCGATCTTGTCCTGTGTATGTCTGGTGGGGTTTCTTCCGTTAGCCGGGTCCACGCCGCGGTCGGCTGCTCAAAGAAGTAGGTTTTGTTATTGTAAATCACCCGGAGTCTTGCTGGGAACAAGAGACGGTACTGGATGTCCATTGATCTAAGTTTTTGTTTCACTTCCATGAACGAGCGGCGTTGTTGCTGTACTTCTAGTGTGCAGTCCGGGAAAAGGAGTACCTTTGTTCCATTGCAGAGGATGTTTTCCTTGGAACGAGCCTCTCGCAGAATCAGGTCTCTGTCCTTGAAGTTGAAGAGGCAGATTATTACTGGTCTGGGTGGGGAGCCGGGTGGAGGTCTCGCACGTAGCGATCTATGGGCTCGTTCAATTGTGAACCATGGCGTGAGGTGTTCTGCCGGCACCCAGGACCGGAACCATTCCTCCAGGAACGTACCCAACGATGACTCTGCAGTGGCCTCGGGAAGACCCACCAGACGAAGATTATTACGACGAGATCTATTCTCGGCATCTTCAGCCCTCCTGTAGAGTTCGGAGGTGCATTTGGTCAGCACTGAAATTTGGGATTTTAGGGTTGTTATCTTATCTTCTGCCGTGGAGATTCTGGACTCGGCCTCTGTGATTCAGGATACTGAATTGCGGAGGTCTTGCCGAATCAGGGCGACATCCACTCCAACTTCCCCTATTTTTGATTCAACTGCTGATTGGGAGGCCTGAATCGCCTGTAGAATCGCCGCCAGATCGTTGGACGATGTGTGTGGGTTATTACCGCCATTGGTGGTTGGGTCGTCCGACCGTGAGCCCACCATCCCTATGGTGAACTGGTCCATCTTCAACAGTGTTATTAAATCCAAGACTGGTGACCCAAGGACCCCCGCATTCAGTGAAGTTTGAGGCTGTCTCACGCATGCTGATCTTTTGCATGCCTGATGGTGTACATACTGCATTAATACTACTTGTAGGCACCCTTGCAGACTTTACCTTGTGGTTCTTCTACTACTATTGACTCTGAGCTGACAGTACTGTCATCAGCTTCCAGCTCCAGTCAGTTGTTGTGTGCATTACCTCCTGGGGCCTTCACCTTGCACGTTATCCTCTAAGGAGAACTACCTCTTGTACCTGATGCCTTTGATCCAGCTTGGACCATATCTCCAATTGTTGACTTTGATGAATCTTCCCTTCTTTGTTCCAAGGAGTGAAGAGACTCACATCAAATTATTTAAGATCAATTACACTGCAACCAAATGGCCACACATTCAATCCCAGAAACCAACTTAAAGTTTCAGAAGGGTTTATTAGAGACTCAAAGTCAAACTTACATAACTTAGGCCCTCATTATGAGTCTGGAGGTCTCCAGACCGCCAGACTCATGGTGGCAGTCGGACCACCACAGTCGTGGCGGTCTGACTGCCACATTAGGACCGTGGCAGAGCCGCCACGGTCGTACCGCTGACATTGCCAGGTTGCCATAAGCAACAGCCTGGTGGTCTCGATGGTCTCAATCTGCCAGGCAGCGCTGCTTGCAGCACTGTCCTGGGGATTACGAGTCCCCTTTCCGGCCTCACCATGCAAAGGCTGGCAGAAAGGTGGTGCCAGGGGACCCTGCACTGCCCATGCACTTGGCATGGGCAGTGTAGGGGCCCCCATGGACATCGCTTTCCACTGGTCGAATTACAGGCAGTGGAAAGTGCGACGTGTGCTGCTGCACCCGCTACACCGCCACATTGCCTCCGACTTAATTACGAGCCGGTGTCAAAGTTAAGGCCCTGTTCCCTGCAGGGCTGGGGTGCAGAAATGCTGTTTCCGCCCACTGGCCCTGCGGTGTACTAATAGGGCCGGCGCTGTTCCGGCTGCATAGGCGGTCGGATGGCGGTATGAGTTTGGCAGGCGGCGGAGAACTCGTAATGAGGGGCTAAGTCTCAAAACCATTGTTTAGACATACAAAATCATTAAAGGAGAGTTAAAATGTTGCACAATATTGAATTAGATTAACATATACAATACCAATATCTTAATAGCGACAATGAAGAAAATCAAGAAAAGTGTCTGGTGTTTAAAATCCAAAATCAAATTCTCCTGCCTAACCATTGAATCTAGATTCCTAACTATTCTAACATTTAAAAGGGTTTCAGGGAAAAGGTCTGCATAACAGAACTTCTGTAGAAGATTCCGGCAAGCTAAGAGGATGCAGCGTAAAGCACCTAAATATTTAGGAATTAGAGGTCTGAACCACTTAAATCTCAATCCTTCCAAAAATGACATCATTGTTGAACTCTTCCTCCGAAAAACAAAGGGCCTGATTACGATCTTGGCAGATGGGATACTCCAACACAAGCGTGACGGATATCCCGTCCGCCGAATTAAAAGTTCCATACAAATTGTAATTTGACGGACGGGATATTTATGATGTTTGTGACCCAGCACACCATCCATCAAGATCGTAATCAGGCCCTAAATCATACACCAAGCGGATAATTGATAACATTATGTCCTCCAAGTTTCTTTTATATAGCCTGGTGCAGCCTTGTGCTCAGAAATTTAGAAACAATTACTGCCAATTCAGGATAGTCCTTCCATCCTTGTAATGCTTCTCTCAAGCTCTCTTATCTCTCACACACAATAGGCGCCTTATTAGTTTCAGCACCTGCAACTTTAGAAAAACATGCAAAAAGCAACCTTAACATTGAGAATTAAAACACAAGAAAAATGTGGGCCTTCACTCCGGCCATGCTAAATATGCATAAGTACACTTTCAATTTAAATGGTTTTTGGACGTCTTCTTGTGTTGAATATAAAGTGATTATAAAGAAAAATAGTGCTTAAAATACTATAACATGAACATTTTTCAAACAATTATATTCCCCTGTGCACTATCTTGTATGCATTTAAGTGCAACACGGTTAAATGGAAAACACTTTTATGTTCTACAGGAAAATAACTACCCCTTTATTTCATGTTTTAAGAAATATAATGGTACAGCCAGATTATGCTCTCTCAACCCTCCCTCTGATGGTAGAGTCATCATAAACCCACTTCATTCTTGAATCAGACCCTCTAAAACCAGGTTGTTTTAAAGAACGTTTGCTTACATTCCTCCAAATGACTCATATCATCATAATATTTAAACTGATTACTTTTCCTCTCAATTTCTGCTCTTTCTTTTTCTTCCTTTCTGAATCCTCATTCTCCTGAAGATTTTGTATCCAACCAACAAAACTATATACATGGTTGAAACAATCAACAATGGTTTCAGCACAAAGCCTACAATTCCACTTCCCAAATTTCCAAATCACCTGCCTGTAGCAAAAAATTAATTTCCAATTGCTTCACATGCAACAGTTGCTTCCAACTCTTTCAAATCCTTTGTAAACCCAGAAATATTCCAGATATTCTTCTGCAAATCCTTACTTTTATCTAGAACATAGGTACAATGCTGTGGGACCTTCAGCATCCGACACACTCTACCCTACATTGCGAGGAGCAAGTCTAGCGCAAGTCCATTTTTCTATACCATTGATCGTATCACTACCATCTCGGTGTTTACCAAGAACAATGAATTTGCAGTGCTGGTAGCAATTGTAGACAACCTTCTGATCTTCTGGTCATTCAGAATCACTCTCACTGATTGAATCAAAGCACAAAATACATCCCCTACTATTTTAGCAGCACTTGCTCCTCGTCTTGTTCTAGCTTTCATCTTCCACACAGGCTCTTGAAGGTGCTCCACATGATAGATCTTTGGAAACACTATTGCGAGATATTATGTACCATGCCAAATTTTCGGCAACCTAAAATATGCATGCTGTTCTCAAATAAAATACACTCCAGGGATCACAGGGTCATTTCAATCCAAAAAGAATTCACTCTTTCCCCTTAACATTACATTTTCCCTATAAACAATGGATCTCCATAGCTCTGGTCAATGTGTATGCACAACTTCCCTTTATGTTGCTAGTCCAAAGTCAAAGCTGGCAAATTTCTTTGCACTTGATGTTCTAATTCCTCTTCTATTTGTGTTGTGCTTTAAGATCCTTATCTGTTTTGAATTTGGCTTCTAATTCCCTTCTTAGATCTTCTACCAAATGTAGAAATGTATTTTCTATCTCAGTCATTGAAGAGGTTAAATTATGTCTGTGTGCATATGTAGTGTCTAAACATTTCAGTGATACAACATATTTCCCTGCAATTTCAGGGCCTTTAAAATAAGGATTATTATTCAGATGCTTAAAGAAGGGACTTTCTGGCAACACTATGTCATAATGTGAGAAATAATATTGGAAACTTCCCTCACTATAAAATATACTCAATAGTTAACTACAAGAAACACCATATGTCAGTGGAATACGATGATAAGTGATACCCTCTGATGCAGACACAGGTAACTGTTTACAGACATAGGCCCTCATTACAACCCTGGCGGTCGGTGTTAAAGCGGCAGTAATACCGTCAACAGGCCGGGGAGAAAAAAAAAATGGGATCACGACCATGGTGGAAACCGCCAACATAGACTGCCACTTTAACACTCCGACCGCCACGGCGGTAGAAACAAACACTGCAGCAGTAACTGCCAACAGACAGGCAGAAGACAAAGTACCGCCCACTGTATTTCAAGACGCCTATCCGCCACCTTTTCCGGGGCGGAACCAACGCGATCAAAAGCACGGCGGAAACAGTACACAGAAGGGAAAACACTCACCTCTCGATACCCAACGTGGAACCAGGACGCCATGGAGCCCAAGTTACAGGTCCTTCCCATGTTGGTGTATCTTCTCATCTACCAGAAGTAGGAACGGCGGCGGCGATGACCATGTTGGGTACTGCACCTACAACACAGGGGAGGAGGCGGGGGGAAGAGGGTGACACACACACACGCAACAAACAATACCCCCACCCCACCCTCATCCAAAACAACATACACACAAATACATGCAGCAACATTACATATACACCCTCCCACCCCCTGGAGGAACGCAAGGACAAAAGGAAATGATTGTAACCAGTGTAATCATGAAAAATCAGATAGTCAAAATTCAGTATATACAAATATGTACACCAACTACACAAGTCCGGATACTGTACCAATCATTGTCCGTGGATCACTGGGCCCAAAATGCATGGGCGAAGCCTACACTAGATACCTGACTGGAAACGGAGAGAACACTGCTGGGGCATCAGATCGAAAATATACAGGCACCTCAGGGGGAGTGGGAGGAGAGGCACCTCAGCCAGATGAACGCACAACGCCACTGCTGCACAAAGGGGCTTCATGCCCATCGCTGTATCCTGTGGAGTGGAAAGCCGCAGTCTCTCAAGTCTCTCCAGTGGGTGGTTTGCCCACTGCATTGTCCTGGGGAGTGCAAAGCCACAGTCTCTCAAGTCTCTCCAGTGGGTGGTTTGCCCACTGCATTATCCTGGGGAGTGCAAAGCCACAGTCTCTCAAGTCTTTCCAGTGGCTGGTTTGCCAACTGCTGTATCCTGGGGAGTGCAAAGCCACAGTCTCTCAAGTCTCTCCAGTGGGTGGTTTGCTCACTGCATTAACCTGGGGAGTGCAAAGCCACAGTCTCTCAAGTCTCTCCAGTGGGTGGTTTGCTCACTGCATTAACCTGGGGAGTACAAAGCCACAGTCTCTCAAATGGATGCCTTTCTCCACTGGTTCTGGAGGGGGCCTTGTGCCCAGAGTGCTTCATCCTGCCAAGGACTGAGGTAGTGGATGCCATTCTCCACTGGTTCTGGAGGGGGCCTTGTGCCCAGAGTGCTTCATCCTGCCAAGGACTGAGCTAGTGGATGTCATTCTCCACTGGTTCTGGAGGGGACATAGTGCCCAGAGTGCTTCATCATGCCAAGGACTGAGGTAGTGGATGTATCTCTCAACTGGTTCTGGACGTAGCCTTGTGCCCAGAGTGCTTCATCCTGCCAAGGACTGAGGTAGTGGATGTCATTCTCCACTGGTTCTGGAGGGGGCATGGTGCCCAGAGCACTTCATCCTGCCAAGGACTGAGGTAGTGGATGTCATTCTCCACTGGTTCTGGAGGGGGCCTTGTGCCCAGAGTGCTTCATCCTGCCAAGGACTGAGGTAGTGGATGTCATTCTCCACTGGTTCTGGAGGGGACATGGTGCCCAGAGTGCTTCATCATGCCAAGGACTGAGGTAGTGGATGTATCTCTCAACTGGTTCTGGACGTAGCCTTGTGCCCAGAGTGCTTTATCCTGCCAAGGACTGAGGTAGTGGATGTCATTCTCCACTGGTTCTGGAGGGGGCCTTGTGCCCAGAGTGCTTCATCCTGCCAAGGACTGAGGTAGTGGATGTCATTCACCACTGGTTCTGGAGGGGGCATGGTGCCTAGAATGCTCCACGTGCAGTGTGGCCGGTACAATTCCCTCACCTGGGTTGCGTGCCACGAGATTGGCGAGGTACACGTAGCATAATACGCCATGGAGGCAGCGACATACCCCACACTGCTGTGGCTTCGCCTTCCACCTGCAGGTGCAAACAGTGATGGAAGTCATGCCTCATGGAAGCTGCCCAGGGTCCAGGAACTCTCCTCCAGCCTCGGACGACTGACCACTGGGGATGGTAGCCATGTCAGCGAAGGTACACTGTCCGAGTACGTCACAGGGCCGGTGGGGGTGCTTGCGGCGGGGCTGGCGGCGGTGCATGGGTCAGCGCCTGCTGAGGGACACAGCAGGGCGTCTTCTGCAGCCTTGGACGGCTGCCCACAGGGGAAGAGGCTGGGGACTGTCGCTGCGGCTGTAGACGTGCCGGTGGCGGTGCAGGTGGCGGTGTTCGCCGCCGTACAGGTTGGTGTGGTCGTGGACAGAAGGTGTGACACTGGTCCCTCGGTCGGTGCCACCATGCCCTCTCCTGACCTGTTCTTTTGCTTTTGGCCCTTCCCCACCTTTGATGGTGCCGCAGTTGTCTTGCCACTATCCCCTTTTGTTTTTGCTGAGCCCTTGGTGGCTGGTAGTTTTGGCTTCTCCCTCTTTCTTTTTCTTCCTTTCTGAATCCTCATTCTCCTGAAGATTTTGTATCCAACCAACAAAACTATATACATGGTTGAAACAATCAACAATGGTTTCAGCACAAAGCCTACAATTCAACTTCCCAAATTTCCAAATCACCTGCCTGTAGCAGAAAATCAATTTCCAATTGCTTCACATGCAACAGTTGCTTCCAACTCTTTCAAATCCTTTGTAAACCCAGAAATATTCCAGATATTCTTCTGCAAATCCTTACTTTTATCTAGAACATAGGTACAATGCTGTGGGACCTTCAGCATCCGACACACTCTACCCTACATTGCAAGGAGCAAGGCTAGCGCAAGTCCATTTTGCTATACCATTGATCATATCACTACCATCTCGGTGTTTACCAAGAACAATGAATTTGCAGTGCTGGTAGCAATTGTAGACAACCTTCTGATCTTCTGGTCATTCAGAATCACTCTCACTGATTGAATCAAAGCACAAAATACATCCCCTACTATTTTAGCAGCACTTGCTCCTCGTCTTGTTCTAGCTTTCATCTTCCACACAGGCTCTTGAAGGTGCTCCACATGATAGATCTTTGGAAACACTATTGCAAGATAATATGTATCATGCCAAATTTTCGGCAACCTAAAATATGCATGCTGTTCTCAAATAAAATACACTCCAGGGATCACAGGGTCATTTCCATCCAAAAATAATTCACTCTTTCCCCTTAACATTACATTTTCCCTATAAACAATGGATCTCCATAGCTCTGGTCAATGTGCATGCACAACTTCCCTTTATGTTGCCAGTCCAAAGTCAAAGCTGGCAAATTTCTTTGCACTTGATGTTCTAATTCCTCTTTCTTCTATTTGTGTTGTGCTTTAAGATCCTTATCTGTTTTGAATTTGGCTTCTAATTCCCTTAGATCTTCTACCAAATGTAGAAATTTATTTTCTATCTCAGTCATTGAAGAGGTTAAATTATGTCTATGTGCATATGTAGTGTCTAAACATTTCAGTGATACAACATATTTCCCTGCAATTTCAGGGCCTTTAAAATAAGGATTATTATTCAGATGCTTAAAGAAGGGACTTTCTGGCAACACTATGTCATAATGTGAGAAATAATATTGGGAACTTCCCTCACTATAAAATATACTCAATAGTTAACTACAAGAAACACCATATGTCAGTGGAATACGATGATAAGTGATACCCTCTGATGCAGACACAGGTAACTGTTTACAGACATAGGCCCTCATTACAACCCTGGCGGTCGGTGTTAAAGCGGCAGCAATACCGTCAACAGGCCGGCGGAAAAAAAATGGGATCCCGACCATGGTGGAAACCGCCAACATAGACTGCCACTTTAACACTCCGACCGCCACGGCGGTAGAAACAAACACCGCAGCGGTAACTGCCAACAGACAGGCAGAGGACAAAGTACCGCCCACTGTATTTCAAGACGCCTATCCGCCACCTTTTCCGGGGCGGACCCAACGCGATCAAAAGCACGGCGGAAACAGTACACAGAAGGGAAAACACTCACCTCTCGACACCCAACGTGGAACCAGGACGCCATGGAGCCCAAGTTACAGGTCCTGCCCATGTTGGTGTATCTTCTCATCTACCAGGAGTAGGAACGGCGGCGGCGATGACCATCTTGAGTACTGCACCTACAACACAGGGGAGGAGGGGGGGGAAGAGGGTGACACACACACGCAACAAACAATACCCCCACCCCACCCTCATCCACAACAACATACACACAAATACATGCAGCAACATTACATATACACCCCCCCCACCCCCTGGAAGAACGTAAGGACAAAAGGAAGTGATTGTAACCAGTGTAATCATGAAAAATCAGATAGTCAAAATTCAGTATATACAAATATGTACACCAACTACACAAGTCCGGATACTGTACCAATCATTGTCCGTGGACCACTGGGCCCAAAATGCATGGGCGAAGCCCACACTAGATACCTGACTGGAAACGGAGAGAACACTGCTGGGGCATCAGATCAAAAATATACAGGCACCTCAGGGGGGAGTGGTAGGAGAGGCACCTCAGCCAGATGAACGCACAACGCCACTGCTGCACAAGGGGGCTCCATGCCCATTGCTGTATCCTGGGGATGTCACGGTTTCGGGCGGGGCTGATCAGGACTTTGGTTGGGACACCCCTTGAGGTCACCGAATGTCCTAAAGAGGTAGTATACTGGGGCAGAGGAGCAGCTAAAGGCATACACGGAAAGGACAGCTATGAACAGGCACAGGAAAGTAAAAGTAGAGCAACCCTTGTGTGAACAAACAAGTAACAGATTACTAGTGGACAAACACTGGGGTTGTACACAGAGTAAGGCGCAGAACCTCCCACAGTGACAGGGAATCTCAATGCCTCTGTGCAGTTTGCTCTTACAGATAGTCACCCTGCCAGCCCCATAGAAAGGAGGCAGCAGAAGTGATTCTGTCTCTGGACCCTAGAGCACAGACAAGGAAAGTACTTACATACACAAGACACGCTCTTGACGGTCCAGCTGGAAACACAGTGGCGATTCCTGAGAAAGCAGCAATAGCACACTGTCACTGTTAGGCACGAAATACAACGTATAACACTGGACAAGGATGGGGGCTGGAATTGCCTCCTGGAAACCAGGAGCCAACCCCAGTACATAGGAGGACACGTATACACTGGTGAAGACTGATAGAACACTTACCAGACACAAAGAACCAAGAAGAAACAGAAACAGAAGGGAACAACAAAGAGGCAGAGGCAAGAACTAGGAACAGGCTCAGGCTGAAGCAAAGGCGGGACTAGGACTTGAAAACAGGGCGCAAACTTCTGGCTGGGACAAACAGAGACAGGACTGGGAAACTGAGAACAGGCTCTGGCTGGAACAGGCAAGGACAGGACTGGAATACAGGGAGTAGGAAAAGAGCAGTAAACAGGACTGGGAAACAGAGAGCAGGTTCAGACTGAAACAAGGCAGGAGCAGGGCAGAGAAACAGGGAGCAGGCTCTGGAAGAAACAAACAGGTACAAGGCTAAGAAGTAGGGAGCAGACTCTGGCTGGAACAATCAGGAGCAGGGCAGAGAAACAGGAAACAGGATCAAGCTGGAACAGAACAGGAACAGGAACAAAACTGGAACACCATCTGACAAAGGGTCTGTAACACAAAGGAATCGAAGTCCGATGCACGACAGGGAGCTTAAGGAAATGGCTGCTTATAAGCAGTTCCAAGCTGGGCTGCACAGGAGAGGTTTCAGGTGTGTGTAGTTTCGGACACTTGCAAGTCCTGGAGGAGAGGATCCAGTGAAAAGGAGCAACTGGACTTCTCCCATTGAAAACAATGGGAAACAGAATCCGGGTTTTCCTGACTACCAAGCTGTGCATTATGGGATTTGCAGTTCCAAGAAGCAAATGTAGTATTATACAAGTGTACCATAGAGAAAAGAGAAACACACAGGGGTCAGCAAGGGACTCTAGATAGGTGTTCAAGGTGATTCCCAGGCTTCTGACAGTCCCCTTACAGCGCCCCCTGGAAATGGGACGACCGAGTCGTAACAGTATACCCCCTCCCACCAGTCTGCTCAAGAAGAGAAGGCGATCCTTTGGCTGAAAAAAGTTGAAGAGGAAAAGCCACAGCAAGAAAATCCAACACCAACCTTGGTTGATAAGTTTACAGTCCTGCCATAGGTGAATCTTCCAATGAGCAAAGCATGTATTAATACCCATATGGGCTCCAATGTCTTTCCTCTTTATTGTTCGAGTGATATTATGGGAGGAGTGCATGACGTTGGTTTCTGGTGAAGTGGATTCAGGAGCAAGGAGATCTGGAATGGCATTATGGGCGGTATTCTTTATGACATTAGTTTCCTGTTCAATACTTTCTTCTTTGGAGGAGATAATTGCCGTATTAGTAACTGTAAGGTCTGTAACACCTTCTGACAAGCAGAATATGTCAGTTTCTGCAGCAGTATTTGCATTGGTTGTGGTCTGAGGCTTGCAAAGCATAGAGACTTGGGAGACATGGGTAACTGGTGTTCTCAAGGTAAACATAAAAAAGTCAGAATTTTCTTTCGTCTTGGATGACTTCGGAGTATCAAATTCAGGAGCAACAGGAGTTTTCATGTCTTTAGAGACTGGATTAACATATGAAAATGTAGAAGTTCCACAAACTAATTCTTTAGGGTGATCTTCTGACAAGACTGAGATTTCATCATTGCAAGTGCTCTGTGGTGTGTTCGTGGTATCAGAAATGGTTTCTTTGCAAGGCGTTTCTACTACAGGTAGTTGATCTTCAACTCTGTTAACACTGAAAGGTTGTTCTTTGAATTGAACTAGAACTGGAGTCTCTTCAGAAATCGCCTCTACATTGTTATCTAAATCTTCAGCTTTAGCCTTTGAATTGATGATGGTTTCTTGCAATAAAACACTAAGAACAGTACTTATTATCAGATCTTCGAATACAAGATTCAAATTCAAGTCTTTAGTTTTAGTGGGAAGTATTACATCTTTCAGCACTTGAGCTTCGGTTTCAGATTGCTGGTTTTCAGGAGTCTTTAGTTTCAGGGACACAGCAGGTGACATTGGTGTACCTGATTTTTCATCAAGATCAGATACCGGTAGCTCAGAGATCTGTTCTTCACTAATCGTGGAGCTGGAAACAGGATACACAGTGGCAGGGAACAGCAAGTCAGGATCAGTGGTTGAGGCCGTAACTGGGTCTAGTTCTGGGAGAAGGCTCTCATTTCTTATGACAGGCTCTTTAGTTTCAGATTGCTGGCTTTCTTCCTTGTCTGAATTCTCCACGGTTTGCTTTGACACAGAAGAGATTTTTAAACTTTCTGAGAAATCCATTACATTCTTATTAATTGCGGGGATTTCTTCATGGTCAGAAAAATCCATTAGTTCACTTGAAACAGGAACTGTCTCTTCATTGTCTGAAAATTCTATGATATTGTTTGAAAGGGCAGGAGTATCCCCACAATCTGAAAATTCTGGTGTGTGCGCCATTTGAACAGCACTATCTGCAGGTTTATTCACGGCAAGGCAGGAACCACTGTCATCATTAGATTCAGATTCTTCAACACTGTTGCACAACTTGCCATTAATCTCCAGAAAAGTAATATCTTGGTTTCTTAAGGTGCAGCTATTGGAGTCTGCATCAGAACTCTCTTCTTCCTTTGGGTTTATTTGTTCTGAGAGAGGGGCTGAGACACTTCCTTCTGAAGACTCTGATCCATCCTTTGAATCAAGAGGTGTCAAATCTCTCAGAGATGTCAGAGATTCAGTCAACTGTACTGGGATATTCTCTGGAGAACTACAAGCTGAGAGAGAGTCTGAAAAAGAGGCTGATATATTTATAACTGGAGCTGTCTTTTGACTGTCAATAATAGAAGGGACAATATGCTCTATAGCAGTCTTTGGAGAGGCACATGAAGTAGCATACTGTTCTTTGAGCCAAAGCTGGTGATCATTTTCTTTTTTCAGGTTTTCAAATTGTCTTGCAGTAGTTTCCATCAGCTGCTCTGTTACTTCTTCTACCTTACAGATAAACAGAATGTCTGGTTCTGGCAACAGTGAAATATGCATGGATGAAAAGAGCCCACGTGCTCGATTTCTTGTGTATGTTACAACATAATCATCATAGAAGTCCAATATCTGCCTTTTAATCTGCCAAAACTGCTCTTTTAGTGTGTGTATGTCCATATTGTTATCAAACCCACTCAGAATAGAAAAGGGTTTAGCAGAGCTTTTAGGGATTGAGACTGGTATATTATCATCCAGTTTGGGAAGAGCACAAGCCTTTTGAATTGAACTAAGGAATCCCACAGTCTTTACTGATCCCTTTGATACAGGTTCTATCCTGCTGATTTGAAAGCACTGAGGGACTGGTAGATCCTTACACGAGTCAGTACAACACTTAGGAATTGAGACTGATGTACTGTCATCCAATTTGGGAGGAGCACAAGCCATTTGAGTTGAACTAAGGAATCCCACAGTTTTAACTGATCCCTTAGATACAGGGTCTAGCCTGCTGACTTGGAAGCTCTGAGGGATTGATAGGTCTTTATAAGAGTCAGCACTGTACTTTAAATTCTGAGAAACTGGCCTAGATGGGCTGAAGCACTCAACAGAAAACAAGGGAATCCCTAGTGTGGCTTCTTGAACAGTGTCAGGGTTCTTTGTTTTGACAGAGTCCTGGAAGTGAATTTGGGATGCGCTAGCATGAGGCAAGGAATTAACCATCTTTTCTTGAGAGTAAATGTCTTGTGCAGAGGTAGCAAAAGCACTTCCACGGTTACGAACATTCTTACTGGCTTCAGCTAATAGATATTGCAAAAACTCATTACGTCCTTGTAATTCTTCTACAGACAGGGACTGGGGGTCATAGCCACAAATAACATAATAGTCTATCATTGAAAGATTAGCGAGCCACTCAGTATAGTACTGAACTTGCAAGTTATGGTTTTCTTTAACAAGTCTATCCTTTAAACTAAGGTCTTTTTTAGAGGATTTCAGAGAATGAATAGGCTTAGAAAGGGGTGTCTTAACATGATAGGAAAGCCCTTTAGGTTTGTGTGTGCCTTTACTGCCAGGGGAGCTTGAAATGTTTGGGTCGTGCATTCTGTCACGGTTTCGGGCGGGGCTGATCAGGACTTTGGTTGGGACACCCCTTGAGGTCACCGAATGTCCTAAAGAGGTAGTATACTGGGCAGAGGAGCAGCTAAAGGCATACACGGAAAGGACAGCTATGAACAGGCACAGGAAAGTAAAAGTAGAGCAACCCTTGTGTGAACAAACAAGTAACAGATTACTAGTGGACAAACACACTGGGGTTGTACACAGAGTAAGGCGCAGAACCTCCCACAGTGACAGGGAATCTCAATGCCTCTGTGCAGTTTGCTCTTACAGATAGTCACCCTGCCAGCCCCATAGAAAGGAGGCAGCAGAAGTGATTCTGTCTCTGGACCCTAGAGCACAGACAAGGAAAGTACTTACATACACAAGACACGCTCTTGAGGGTCCAGCTGGAAACACAGTGGCGATTCCTGAGAAAACAGCAATAGCACACTGTCACTGTTAGGCACGAAATACAACGTATAACACTGGACAAGGATGGGGGTTGGAATTGCCTCCTGGAAACCAGGAGCCAACCCCAGTACATAGGAGGACACATATACACTGGTGAAGACTGATAGAACACTTACCAGACACAAAGAACCAAGAAGAAACAGAAACAGAAGGGAACAACAAAGAGGCAGAGGCAAGAACTAGGAACAGGCTCAGGCTGAAGCAAAGGCGGGACTAGGACTTGAAAACAGGGCGCAAACTTCTGGCTGGGACAAACAGAGACAGGACTGGGAAACTGAGAACAGGCTCTGGCTGGAACAGGCAAGGACAGGACTGGAATACAGGGAGTAGGAAAAGAGCAGTAAACAGGACTGGGAAACAGAGAGCAGGTTCAGACTGAAACAAGGCAGGAGCAGGGCAGAGAAACAGGGAGCAGGCTCTGGAAGAAACAAACAGGTACAAGGCTAAGAAGTAGGGAGCAGACTCTGGCTGGAACAATCAGGAGCAGGGCAGAGAAACAGGAAACAGGATCAAGCTGGAACAGAACAGGAACAGGAACAAAACTGGAACACCATCTGACAAAGGGTCTGTAACACAAAGGAATCGAAGTCCGATGCACGACAGGGAGCTTAAGGAAATGGCTGCTTATAAGCAGTTCCAAGCTGGGCTGCACAGGAGAGGTTTCAGGTGTGTGTAGTTTCGGACACTTGCAAGTCCTGGAGGAGAGGATCCAGTGAAAAGGAGCAACTGGACTTCTCCCATTGAAAACAATGGGAAACAGAATCCGGGTTTTCCTGACGACCAAGCTGTGCATTATGGGATTTGCAGTTCCAGGAAGCAAATGTAGTATTATACAAGTGTACCATAGAGAAAAGAGAAACACACAGGGGTCAGCAAGGGACTCTAGATAGGTGTTCAAGGTGATTCCCAGGCTTCTGACAGTCCCCTTACAGCGCCCCCTGGAAATGGGACGACCGAGTCGTAACAGGGGAGTGCAAAGCCGCAGTCTCTCAAGTCTCTCCAGTGGGTGGTTTGCCCACTGCATTGTCCTGGGGAGTGCAAAGCCACAGTCTCTCAAGTCTCTCCAGTGGGTGGTTTGCCCACTGCATTATCCTGGGGAGTGCAAAGCCACAGTCTCTCAAGTCTTTCCAGTGGGTGGTTGCCAACTGCTGTATCCTGGGGAGTGCAAAGCCACAGTCTCTCAGGTCTCTCCAGTGGGTGGTTTGCTCACTGCATTAACCTGGGGAGTGCAAAGCCACAGTCTCTCAAGTCTCTCCAGTGGGTGGTTTGCCCACTGCTGTATCCTGGGGAGTGCAAAGCCACAGTCTCTCAAATGGATGCCTTTCTCCACTGGTTCTGGAGGGGGCCTAGTGCCCAGAGTGCTTCATCCTGCCAAGGACTGAGGTAGTGGATGTCATTCTCCACTGGTTCTGGAGGATGCATGGTACCAAGAGTGTTTCATCCTGCCAAGGACTGAGGTAGTGGATGTCATTCTCCACTGGTTCTGGAGGGGGCATGGTGCCCAGAGTGCTTCATCCTGCCAAGGACTGAGGTAGTGGATTTCATTCTCCACTGGTTCTGGAGGGGGCCTTGTGCCCAGAGTGCTTCATCCTGCCAAGGACTGAGCTAGTGGATGTCATTCTCCACTGGTTCTGGAGGGGACATGGTGCCCAGAGTGCTTCATCATGCCAAGGACTGAGGTAGTGGATGTATCTCTCAACTGGTTCTGGACGTAGCCTTGTGCCTAGAGTACTTCATCCTGCCAAGGACTGAGGTAGTGGATGTCATTCTCCACTGGTTCTGGAGAGGGCCTTGTGCCCAGAGTGCTTCATGCTGCCAAGGACTGAGGTAGTGGATGTCATTCTCCACTGGTTCTGGAGGGGGTCTTGTGCCCAGAGTGCTTCATCCTGCCAAGGACTGAGGTAGTGGATGTCATTCACCACTGGTTCTGGAGGGGGCATGGTGCCTCGAATGCTCCACGTGCAGTGTGGCTGGTACAATTCCCTCACCTGGGTTGAGTGCCACGAGATTGGCGAGGTACAGGTAGCATAATACGCCATGGAGGCAGCAACATACCCCACACTGCTGTGGCTTCGCCTTCCACCTGCAGGTGCAAACAGTGATGGAAGTCATGCCTCATGGAAGCTACCCAGGGTCCAGGAACTCTCCTCCAGCCTCGGACGACTTGGGATGGTAGCCATGTCAGCGGTGGTACACTGTCCGAGTACGTCACAGGGCCGGTGGGGGTGATTGCGGCGGTGCTGTCGGCGGTGCATGGGTCAGCACCTGCTGAGGGACACAGCAGGACATCTTCTGCAGCCTCGGACGGCTGCCCACAGGGGAAGAGGCTGGGGACTGTCGCTGAGGCTGTAGATGTGCCGGTGGCAGTGCAGGTGGCGGTGTTCGCCGCCGTACAGGTTGGTGTGGTCGTGGACAGAAGGTGTGACACTGGTCCCTCAGTCGGTGCCACCATGCCCTCTCCTGCCCTGCTCTTCTGCTTTTGGCCCTTCCCCACCTTTGATGGTGCCGCAGTTGTCTTGCCACTATCCCCTTTTGTTTTTGCTGAGCCCTTGGTGGCTGGTAGTTTCGGCTTCTCCCTCTGGGACGTGGGCATCTTTTTCACCTTGTCAGGTGGCGGAATGTCCTTTCCCTCGCTACGTGGCACACTGGCAGCCCTAATGGGTAGCGCACTCGATGACCCCGCAGTTGCTGGCACCACTGTGCCTGGGGATTTGGTGGCTGAGGTACTGGGCTGGGACCTGGAAAGCCTGGCCCTAGGGGAAGGACGGGGGGAGATGTAGGGAAGAGGTCAATGTTAGCCAGGAAGAGTTTTTTAGACACACTGGGACGGGAAGATGGAGGGGTTTTAGGAGTGGAGGAAGAGGTAGTAGGAGGTGTACGTCTGCTGAATTTGGGTGAAGGTGCATGGGCCGGAGGCGGTTGTGAGGTGGATGGCTGTTGGGTGGGTGTGTGCCTGCGTTGGGTGGAGGGCTCACAGACACACTGGGAGAGGTCACAGGGGATATGTGAATGGTAGCGGGGGTGGTGATTGCACGTGAGCGGTGTGTGGTGATGGGCGTGCTGGTGATGGAGGTAGTGGCTGAGAATGTAGTGCATGCAGGTGTGAGTGGAGACGAGACAGGGAGGGAGGAGGACGACGTGGAGGAGGGGGACACAGTGGAGGCAGTGGATGTTGGTGTATCTGCATGGGGATGGTGCTTGTGTGAGTGCCTGTGGGATGTGTGGTGCTTCTGTTTGCCTGAGCCACTCTTGTGTGTTGATGTGTGTGCATGCTGGTCTGATGGTGTGCTTGGGATAGGCTGAGGTACAGGGGATTGGGTCTGGGTGGAGGAAGTTGGAGTGGGGAGGCTGGACACAGGGACAATGGCTGCCATCAGTGCTGAGGCCAGAGCCTGAAATTCTCTCTGTTGGGCTGCCTGCCCAGTATGAATGCCCTCCAGGTATGCATTTGTTTGTTGCAAATGCCTCTCAACACCCTGGATGGCATTCAAAATGGTAGATTGCCCAACAGTGAGGGATCTCAGGAGGTCATGAGCTGTGGGTGGTAATACCTGTAGCGGAATTCCACGGGCGTAGCGTTATGTTGGCGGTCTTCTGCACGGCGGAAAGCAGGATTTACCGCCAGGGCTGTAATGAGGGCCATAATGTTAGAAATGGGGTCTCTATTAGGCAGTCAGTTTACACCCTGTCCCCCACCCAAGGGAAACACATTCATCATGTGTTGGTTAAGAGTCAGCCTGTCAGTGTATAAAGGCCCTCTAGGCCAGAAGTGGCCTTACCAGGGTCAGCCTTGAGGTGCTCTGACCTCAGAGCTGGCAACCCCTTACCCCCTGGTCCTCCCACGGGGGACTGTCTCATCTCCTTATCCCTTTCTCTAGACTTCTGCACCCTCCCACCAGGAGTGGTACTGCCAGACACCAGAACTGGTGGGATGCTTCTGACAGGCTCCCCTCCAACTTCTCCTGACACTATGGGGCCCCCCTCAGTAGATGGTCTCCCGGTACAGACTAGGCTGCCCCTGGTGTTCTCTAATGGAACCCTCTGGGCTCTGGGACTGGGTCTCAGAGAACCTAGGCCTTTGCCCACCCCCCACTCCCTCTCTTCTGAGACTGGACATGGGACCCCCTCACCCATCCCATTGCACTGGGACCTACCTGGGTGTCTAAAAACCTCCCCAACCTCCCTTGGTTGGAGAAAACCTGAGCCTCTTCCCCAGGAGCAACCCGAAGTGCCTCTTCATATGCTCTGGTATTCAGAGGTCTTCCTCTAGTGCAAGTTCCCTGGGGTCAGAGAACTCACACTACACCTTGTGTTGGTGTAGCTCTAGAAAACAGAGACTGAACATATGCTCTCCAGCCCCTCACATGTGTTAACCAAACTACCCTCCACCTCACCATCCAGTGCCTTGAAAAGGTACCCCACATCACCCTACTTCGACTGGTGAGACCGAATCTGACTGTCCCTAACATCTTTAAGTTAGTCACCAGGTCCCTGGGCATGTGCACTTCTCCCATAGTACCGGACGTAACAGTTTTGCTGCCACCATCTGAACTGACTTAGCCCTCATGGCATCCAGCTGCAGCTCTCCAAGTCTCAGTTCTTGAGCTACAAACATTTCTTTTTCCTTGACTAAAGTTCTTGCAGCCTCAGCTCTCTCGAGCTCTTCATCCAGCACTCTCAGACTCTGCTCACGAGCTAGAAGACATCTCTCTTTCTCTCTTTCCCTTTCAGGGCCACTGACCTTACTTTCAGAGCAGTCCACCTCCTCATCAGAATCATCTGGTAGTGTGGCTTGCCAGCATTTTAGCTCATAACAAAACAAGACTGTCTCAAGATGTTCCCTTATGGACCTTCTCTTCAGAGCCAGCCCCCTTTCTTTGTAGAAAACTTTTAGCTCCCTCGTTGAATAGGTGTACAGGTGCCAGAAGCTGATTTCTATTCTGCCACGGCCTCACAGGTGTAACCACAAATCAGTGTCTCATGTATCAACAATACACCCAGGAGGGCACCAGGGAACATAAAAGGTAAAAACAGTATGTGGTTGTGCAATGGTCTGCAAGTTGGGTGTAGTGTAAACCAATCACTGTATGTCAACTACAAATACGAGTCCTATCCTACGGCTGCCACCAATGTTGGAAATGGGGTCTCTAGTTGGCAGTCAGTTTACACCCTGTCCAAGCATGTACCCTCCCTCTTGTCAGGGTAAGAGAGTCACACACCTAAAATAACCCATGCTCACCCCCTTGGTAGATGGCACCAGCAGTCAGGCTTATCTCAGAGGCAATGTGTAAAGTATTTGTACACACAGACAGTAACACAGTGAAAACACCTCAAAAGTACTTAACACCAGTTTAGAAAAATAGCCAATATTTAGCTGAGTAAAACAAGACCAAAATTACCCAAAATCCAACAAACACAAATAGTTATCCCTTTTTAAAGGTTTAAAAGAGTCTTAATCCTGAGAAATCAGTGGTTGTATCCTTATAACACATAGTACCTTGGATGCGTCCAAAACAAAGATGATGTGGGCCGCAAAGGAGGTGATGGGTTGAAAAAGTAAGCGGAGAGTCAATTATTTCCCCACTGGACAGGTGATGTGTGGATTCTTTTCCTGTCGGGTTTGCTATGCGTTGATTCTTTTCAGACGGACAGGTGATGCGTGGAATTTTCCTGCCGGTCTCGTGATGTGTCGATGCCATTATTGCAGTGCAGCGTCGATGAAAAAATTGATGTCCAGGGATGATGCCTGGTAAATCCTAATGCACGGCAACAACAGATCCGCACTGAAGCACAACATGTGTCGATTTTGTAGCCACAAGATGGGCGCTGTGTACATTTTTCAGCTACGGTGTAAAAGCTGCGTTGATTTTTCTGCCGCAATGGCCTCGGTGCATGGATTTCACCAGCTTCCACTTCCAGGAGCCCAGGGACTGGATTTTGCACCACTTGGCAAGTCAGGACTCTCAGCAGAAGAGCCCAGACACTGGCAGATGAAGTCTTTGATGTCTATGAGACTTCACAACAGGAGGCTAGCTCAGTTCACGCCCTTGGAGAACCTTGGAAAGCAGGATGGAGAAAGCAAAGCCCAGTCCTTTTACTCCCAGGACAGAAGAAGCAAACAGCAGGCCAGGGCAGCACAGCAAAGCATCCAGCTCTTCTTCCTAGCAGAATGTCCCCAGTCCAGAAGTGTTCTGAAGTTGTGGGGTCAGCAGCCCAATACTTATACTCATTTCTGCCTTTGAAGTAGGCAAACTTCAAAGGAAAGTCTTGTGGTGCACAAGCCCCTGCCTCTCTATGTCCTGACCCCAGACACACTCTAGGGGGTTGGAGACTGTTTTTTGTGAGGACAGGCACAACCCTATTCAGGTGCAGGTGTCAGCTGTTCCCACCACTCTAGCCCAGGAAGACCCATCAGGATATGCAGGACAGCTCCCTTTGTGTGAGTGTTTAGAGTAAATTCCCGAACAGCCCGAACGTCAGTCTGACCCGGACGTGTATTCAGCAGCCAGGCAGAGGCACAGAACGGTTAAGCAAGAAAATGCCCACTTTCTAAAAGCGGCATTTTCAAACTTACAATCTAAAAAACAACTTTACCAAAATATGTATTTTTGAATTGTGAGTTCAGAGACCCCAGACTCCTTACTCTATCTGCTCCAAAAGGGAAACTGCACTTAAAATATATTTCAAGGCAATCCCCACGTTACCCTATGGGAGAGATAGGCCTTGTAATAGTGAAAAACGAATTTAGCAGTATTTCAATGTCAGGATATGTAAAATATACCAGTACCTGTCCTACCTTTTAAATACACTGCTCTCTTCCGATGGGGCTGCTTTGGGCCTACTTTAGGGTTGACTTACATGTAGTAAAAAGGAAGGTTTGGGCCTGGCAAGTGGATGCATTTGCCAGGTCGGAATGGCAGTTTAAAACTGCACACAGAGACACTGCAGTGGCAGATCTGAGACAGGTTTACAGGGCTACTCATGTGGGCAGCACAATCTATGCCACAGGCCCACTAGTAGCATTTGATTTACAGGCCCTGGGCACATATATTGCACTTTACTAGGCACTTACAAGTAAATCATATATGCTAATCATGGACAGGCCTATCACCAATACAGTTTAGACAGAGAGCACTTGCACTTTAGCACTTGTCAGCAGTGGTAAAGTGTCCAGAGTCCTAAAGCCAACAAAAACAGGTCAGAAAAAAATAGGAGGAAGGAGGCAAAAAGTGCTACGTCCAACACATAGCAATCCCTTACATCCATCGTATTGATATATTCATATAGCAATTTAAAATGTACATTAGCTGAATAATGTCCTCTAAACTCATCTAATTGTAATGCTTTCTAATTTAACATATAGGCCTTCATTATGACATTGGTGGTAAATTCTGAATACCGCGCGGTGACTGCCGCCAACATACTGCCGCCGCGGAGGCAAACATTCGTTCACCAGATTATGGGGGTCATTCTGACCCCCCCCGGCGGCGAATGCCGCCGGCCTGGCGGGAACCGCCAGAAGACCGTACCGCGGTCATGAGACCGCGGCGGTCATTCTGAGTTTCCCGCTGGGCTGGCGGGCGACCGCCAGAAGGCCGCCCGCCCGCCCAGCGGGAAACCCCCTTCCCGAATGGAGCCGGCGGAGTGGAAGGGGTGCGACGGGTGCAGTTGCACCCGTCGCGATTTTCAGTGTCTGCCATGCAGACACTGAAAATCTATGTGGGGCCCTGTTAGGGGGCCCCTGCACTGCCCATGCCAGTGGCATGGGCACTGCAGGGGCCCCCAGGGGCCCCACGACACCCGTTCCCGCCAGCCAGGTTCTGGCGGTGAAAACCGCCAGAACCAGGCTGGCGGGAAGGGGGTCGAAATCCCCATGGCGGCGCTGCTTGCAGCGCCGCCGTGGAGGATTCCCTGGGGCAGCGGGAAGCCGGCGGGAAACCGCCGGCTTCCCTTTTATGACCGCGGCTTTACCGCCGCGGTCAGAATGCCCCCGGAAGCACCGCCAGCCTGTTGGCGGTGCTTCCGCGGTCGTTGGCCCTGGCGGTCCATGACCGCCAGGGTCAGAATGACCCCCTATGACACATACAGGCAAAACTGACAGAAAACAACCACAAATCCGCCAGACCCACTTAACGTGATAAACTGTTGGAACTACCACCCATACCGTTATGCCACCAATACTACACCCTCCAAATAATGACCCACGAATCACCACAGCTGACATTCAACGGCGGTAAACCATTGGCTGTGAACACCGCTGCGGCGGATAAGGCCTCCAAAATACAAAACAAGACAACATTGGCCACAACAAAAAACCCACAACTGACACAAATACACACACACCCACCAACAGCACTATAAAACACACACCCACATCACCCACAATCCATTGCTAACACAACAAGACGGATACACTTAGCGATGCTAACACAAATGAGAACTGCACACCCATATCACAACTACCTATTTATCCCACATGCACCACACACCACACCACACATCACCCTCTGCACAGCCTATACACTCCACACAACACCCATGTTGCCACAAAGAAACCCACGTTTCACTGGTGAGGAGTTGCGGGTCATGGTTGAGGTGATAGTCGGGGTAGAGCCAGAGCCACAGCTGTTTGGAGCACAGGTCCAGCAGATATCCATTGCCAGGAGGATGGAGCTATGGCGGAGGATCGTGGACAGGGTGAACGCCGTGAGAATACACGCACCAGGGACGACATAAGTAGGAGGTGGAAATGACCTACAGGTGCGTTCCCTTGCAGCAAGGTACCAGCTCACCATCCAGATGACTGGCGGTGGACCCCCACAGCATGGGAGGAGCAAGTCTTGGCAATACTGCATCCCCAGGGACTCCCTGGAGTAGCCAGAGGACTGGACACTGGTGAGTCAGCATTTACTACCTATCACCCCCCCCATGCCTGCATGCCATCTCAACCCTGACTCCCATCACCCCACTCCATCCCACACAGTACACCACAACAATTAACAAACCTAAATGCCAAGCCCTGCATGCAATACCCACTACATGCACATCCCTTCCAGCCATGCATGTAAACACCCACCACCAATGCATGCACAGCATGAAGAACTAACAATCCCACAATTAATCACCATACACAAACAAAGGTGGTAGGGCAACAGCAATAATTTAGGGGAAGCTAGTGATGCAGAATATGTCACAGACATGTAGCATAATACATCACTTACATCCCCACAGGTGCCCCAACCAATCTCAATGGCAAGGAGGTGCCACGGCTACCCAGTCCCCCACCAGAAGATGCCCCCAGTGATGACAGCAAGTCTGGAGCTCTGGATCTGGATGAACACCCTGGCCCATCAGGGACCACTGGTCAGTTGGCTACCCCAGCCCACACCCAATCTACCACAGAGCCTCTCCCCTCAGAAACCAACACCACAGCAGCCTCCTAATGTCCCCATACCTAAGTCCCCAGGACACGTCAATCAGTAGTGTGCCCACCTGTGCAGGGACCCCAGTCCACACCTCACAAGCAAGACAATGAGGGTCCTGGGGTCAGTGGCATTGGGCACACCATTCAGGGGATACAGGCACAGGGAGCCAGGGACGGTCGGAGGACAGCTGTGCACCAGGGGGAGGACAGGCCCTGAGAATCGACTGCCAAGGAGGCACTTACTAATGTCCTGGGGGCTTACCAACAATCCCAGGACAAGATGGGTCAGGTGATAAACATCATGCAGGAGAACCAGCGGCTGGAGGGGGAACACCATTAGGAGATCAAGCAAAAATTGCAGGCCCTGAACACTACCATGGACTCCATTGCAGGAGTGCTAGGTGATATGGCCAACATCATGAGAGACTACAGAGTACACCAGCGGGCCCTTTCCACTAGCCAGAGTACTGACCAGCCCCCCACATCTGCTGCAGCTAGTGGACAGGAGGCCCTGCCACAGGACGCACAGGCCACCAGCACCCCTCCCCCTGCAAAAGGTGAACCACTCTGCAAGCAGTTCCTGCGACCCAGACAGACACCAGAGACAGTTGCCAAGACCAAGGCCACCACCTAGAAATGAGCCGCTCCAGAATGTCACTCTGTCCACTTTGAACTGCCATTGCTCCCCGTCCTATGGCCCCTTATACACTGGACCTGTGCCACAAACAGACTGGCCCACTACACTAGACTTTTCCCAACCATTACCCTTACATGCACATTCCATTATATACAATTTCTTAATAAACACCCTTGGACACAACTTGAGTAATAGTGCTTTATCTGAAGGTAATGTACAATGTATCAAACTGTTATGATCTGCATGAACCTGTGTAAATGTCCAGTTACATGTTCATCCATCCTACAAATGTATCTCAGCAGTCTGTACACATAACAGCATTACACTGTTGTAACAAAAGCAACGTCTGTAATAAGGTAAGGCATAGGTGACAGTCAGGTGGGTTGCAAAGGTAATGACTAGCATAATCCGACAGCCACACAGCACAACACAAAAACTGAGAAATGTTTAGTTCAATAGTCTTACCTGAGTGTCATTGTCAAGTACTGCTGGATCATATCTGTCCTGTTGTCCACATCCCCCTCCTCTTCTTCCTCCTCATTGTCCTCAGTGTCCACTGCTGCCGCAGCTGCATTGTCACCCTCCCTCCTCCTGCAGATAGGGCACATGCCGTCTGAGGGCCAAATTGTGCAACATGCAGCACACAACAACAATCCTGCAGACCTTCTCAGGGGAGTAGCATAGGGATCCACCTGGCAGATGGAGGCACCTGAACCTAGCCTTCAGAAGCCCAAAGGTCCTTTCAATCCTCCTGGTACGCCCATGAGCATAATTGTACCTCTGCCTCTGTAGTTGTGCCATCAGCTGTGGGACACTGCTATTCCTCAGGAAAAAGGCATGATGCACCGACCCAGGATACTTGGCAGTGGTGTGGGAGATGTACTGGCAAACCATCTGGACATTGAGTGAGTGGAAACTCCTCTGATTCCTGTACACCTGTTCATTGGCCCTTGGGGGGACTAAGGCAATATGGGCCCCATCAGTGGCCCCAATTACATGTGGTATATGTCCCATTGGATACATACCAACTTTCCCAGTGGGTAAATCATCTACCTGGGGGAATGTGATGTAGCTGAATATGTGTTTGGGCATGGCAGACAAAACCCTTGCAAGCACAATAGAGAACATTGGCTGTGACATTCCTGCAGCCAAGCCCATTGTCACCTGGAAAGTTGCCAGGAAATAGGGTACTGAGAGTACCTGCACAAGAGGGGGTATTACTGTGGTTCAACGGATAGCAGGTAGCAGATCAGGCTCCAATTGTGCACGCAGCTCGGCGATTGTGGCCCTGTTCAGACAATAGCTGAGTATGATGTGCCAGTCCTCCAGTGTATCCAAGTCCACAAGGGGTCTGTACAAGGGTGCTTGCTTCCTCATCCTATTCCTCTGCAGTGGTTGGTACCTAATGGGCCCAAAAGTAAGAAGGGAGTGACAACAGGAACCATGATCTCACTACAGCATGTACACAGAGCATGCTTGTTTGTTGGTACATGCATGCTCTGTGTGCATTTGACTACAATGTACATTCGACTACAATGAACCACTTTTAAATCTGTACATGTGTACTAGCATTAGAAAATGGCAACCGCCTGCCTGTATACAGGGACAGGTGGAAGTGACCTCACTCCACCGGCGTTTGCATCATGGCGGGAGGCGGTGTGCACTGGCGTGCAATTCCTCATTGGCTAACATAGCCCTCTATGTAATATGGGAACCAATGATGGTCAACGCCCGTGGTGACGGTGTTCACCGCCACGGACGTGACCGCCATTCTTTTTCTACCACTTCACTTGATTCCTGACTTTCCACAGGACTACATCTCCACTGCGTGTGCTGCTGTGACCAGTGTCTGGAACCTGCCATGACACGTGCAACAGAGGAAGGGGCCCCAGCTTTCACATCGGAAGAGTTGGAGAGGCTCGTCGATGGGGTCGTACCCCTGCATGGGCAGTTGTATGGGCCTCCATACCAACAGGTGAGTACATCATGAGTACGTTGAATGCGACATGGCTGCATGGAGATGTATGAGTGTGCCAGCAGTGTGTCATTGGGGGAGGGTATGGCTAGGGCAATGTTAATGCAGGGGTAAGGGTCATGTGTGTGCCTGATGAGGGGCTAATGCAGTTTGTAGGCCATATGTGTAACAGGTTTGATTGTCTTGTTCATGGTGTCCCACTGTTTGTGTTTCTTCTGCAGGTCAGCGCCCATCAGAAGAAGTGGTTCTGGCGTGCCACCGCCAAGGAAGTACGGACCCTGGGAGTCTACAGCAGGCGGAGCACCCACTGCAGAAAACGGTGGGTGGATCTGAGACGCTGGGCCCGGAAGACCGTGAAGGCCCAGCTGGTTATGGCCTCCCAACAAGGGAGGGGTGCCCGTCAGAACCTGACCCCCCTGATGGCCCACATACTGGCGGTGGCCAATCCTGAATTGGATAGAGGCTTGAGGGCATTACAGTAGCCACAGGGGATGAGTACAGTGTGTTTGACAACCATCTCTGTTGCTTGGTATGGGATTTGGGTGCAAGGTACTAGTCAGTGGATTCCCCAATATGCCAGTTTAGACATTGCTGTGTGGTCCAGCTTAGGTAAATAGGGTAAAATGTATGTTTGTGATAGCTAGGTAGCTGGCTTTCCATGGCAGACAGGGCTTAGTTAGTCTCAGTGGGTGTGTAGCTGGCAGTGTTTGGCTCCTACTTGTTGTGGAACTTAGCCAATGGAATGCCAGTGTGGTCTATACTGCCCATTCTCAGTATCAGTGTGTGACAGTGATTTGTATGCCATCTGTGCTGTTGGTGCTGTGATTGACCCTGTGCTCTCTTTCTTTCTCCCCACTCTCTCTCCTTTTGTCATCCTGTCCATGTGTGCATTCGCATCATCTGGTGAAGGAGCAGGGGCACCGGCAAGTGAGGGAGCTGCAGCCCACGAGACCCATGAGGCAGAATCCACCGATGCTGAGGGGACCATTGGGACAGAGGGCGAGAGGAGCACCATAGCAGGGATAGGAGGTGATACCACTTTATTCTGATTCCTCCTCCGATGGGAGCTCCTCGGTGGTGGCGGACCCTTCTGGGACTACAGCCACCCCCGTATCAGCACCGCCCTCCCAGTAGCCCCCCACAGTGTTGTCCGTGCCCGCTCACCCAGGAGGGTGGGCATCTCCTTCACCCCAGGCACCTCAGGCCCTGCCAAAGTCAGCCCTGCTGCCCTCAGTGAGGAGGCTGTTGACCTCCTGAGACGCATCTCTGTAGGGCAGTTAACCACAGTGAAGCCATCAACGGGCTGGCATCCCAGATGCAGCAATGCAATGCCTTCCTAGAGGGCATTCACAGTGGCTTGGCGGCCCTACAGAGATCGTTTCAGGCTCTGGCCTCTTCACTGACGCCAGGCAGTGTCCTTGTTTCTTCCGTCCCCCCTCCTCCTACCACTTCCCGGTCCCAGTCTCCTCACCCTAACCCATCCCACCCACACATTCAGACAAGCATGCACCCAAAACATCACACAAGACTTGCAGAGACAAACACAGGCAGCACACTTCAGTCCACAAGCACTCACACAGCCAACAGACAGATGCACACACAAGATCATCCACTGCCTCCACTGTCTCCCCCTCCTCCTCCTCCCTCACAGTCACATCTGCATTCACACCTGCATGCACTGCATCAACAATCCCTGAATCTGCCACCTACACAGCCTTGCCCACAGTCACCACAACAGCAGACCCGCAGACTTGCACGCCACACACCACATACGCTGTCACCACCACCACCATCTCCACAACATGTAGCACACCCAACTCACTTGCGGACACCACCACAACATCCATCCACACATCCTGTTTGTCCTTCCCCACCCTGTCTGCCCACCCTCCAAAGACACACAGACGCTGACACTGAGACCCCCAAGAGCCATCCACCTCACACCTGCACACTGTCCATGCACCTGCACCCAAGTCCAGCACACCTTCTCCTCCTGCAGCCACTCCCTCTACCTTCACTCCCATCCCTCCTCCCACATCCTGCCCCATTGGCCCTAAGAAACTTTTCCTTGCCCGCCTTGACCTCTTCCCTCCCCCCTCCTGCCTGTAAGAAGAAGGTCCCACCCCCCAGGACAGTACGTCAAGCACACAGTCTGACACTGTACCACCAACAAAGTTTCCAGCAGCCACTAAGGGGCACATGAGTGCGAAGCCGGCACCCCGCCCCAAGGACACTCCTCCGCCCACAAAACGGAGGGCTAAAGTGCCGCCCAGTCCCAAACAGACAACCAAAAGCATGGAGCCACCTCCAAAACCTAGGGCCAAGGAGACCCCTCACAGGACCAAGGCCAAGGAGGCCCCTACAAAAACAAAGCCCGAGGAGGCCCCTACGAAAACAAATCCCAAGGAGGCCCCAACAAAAACAAAGCCCAAGAAGGCCTCTACGAAAACAAAGCCCAAGGAGGCCCCAACAAAAACAAAGCCCAAGGAGTCCCCAACAAAAACTAAGCCCAACGGGGCCCCAACAAAGACAAAGCCCAAGGAGACCCCAACAAAGACAAAGCCCAAGGACACCCCTCAAGAACCAGTGACCAAGGACACCCCTCAAGAACAGTGGCCAAGGACACCCCTCAAGAACCAGTGGCCAAAGACACCCCTCCACAACCAATGGCCAAGGACAGCCCTCAAGAACCAGCGGCCAAGGACACGTCTACAGAACCAGTGGCCAAGGACAGCACTCCAGAACCAGTGGCCAAGGACAGTTCTCAAGAACCAGTGGCCAGGGACACCCCTCAGTAACCAGTGGGTAAGGGTCCCCTCCAGCACCAGTGGACACGGAGCCCCCTCAGTATCCAGTGGGCAAGGAGCCCCCTCAGTATCCAGTGGACAAGGGTCGCTACCAGAACTGGTGCGCAAGGAGCCCCCTCAGTATCCAGTAGGCAAGGAGCCCCTCATTATCCAGTGGGCAAGGGTCCCCTCCAGAACCAGTGGGCAAGGAGCCCCCTCAGTATCAAGCGGGCAAGGAGCCCTTCCAGAACCAGTGGGCTAGGAGCCCCCTCACAATGAAATGCACCCCCCACCCATCCCAGCCCCCTCTGCCCCTTGAGGTGCCTAGCCATTACCAACATAATGTCCCTGAACAGTGGAGTCCTGATGTTGTCAGGAGTCAAGTTGGGGCTTGGACTTTGCCCTGTGGGCATTAGTGACTTTGAAGTGGCCTTTGGGCCTGCATGTGCATATGCATTTGTATGTTCTCTGAATTTTCATCCAACATGATTACAGTGGTTGGAACAGAGGTATGTGTCCTGGCCTTATCAGCAACGCTACTAATATTACAAGGAAAATAAGCACCAAAGCACCTACTATGTATTTACATTAAACTTTCTGATGTGGCTCCATTATGTCTTTAGAATCAGATCAATTATCAGATAAGCATAGCAATGGTAAACTACTCCATTGATTTCACCAATCCAAACAGCAAGAGAGTTCTAAAAGACCAATATTCATTTATCATCAACATGCAAATCTTTGTGAGACTTCAATAGCCCTACTCTGCATTCTTCTAAGTGACAACCCTCTTTCTTCTTCTACTCGGGCCTAGGAAATCTTTCAAATTCCTGATCCCAATCAATGTAAATGTCTCTATCATGCATGCAATCTAAGCTCATGGATGATAGCGAAAATTCAAGATACAGTTCAACCACAATGTTCAGTTCATGGAGGTTCAGCTGAACGTGTGTATTGATCCCAATATTTTACAGAACTCTTGATCTGTGGCTGTGTCATTTGCAAAGTAGGTCCACTCTGGTGAAGAATACATACGACTAGGCACTCTTTTCCTTTTTGACCTTCTCAGTGCCACATACTTGTCTTCACTTTCGCTCAAGTCAGAGTTCTCATTCTCTTCAGCAATTGTTGGTGGCACAGGTTCTGTAAGCAAACTCACTATTTCCTGCTCTTGTCTTCTGGGCCAACAGTCTCCAGCTTTCTCTCACTTTCTTCCAGCACTCTTTTCTTCTCCAGGGTATGATTCTGAGTCTGTCTTGTTCACCACAGGACAGGACTCAATAGTTCCTGCTTCAGAGTCAGATGTGACTTGATCAAGGCTGTTTTCAACTCGCTCAGGTGCTGTTTCAAACTCAGGTTGGTCCCCAACAACTTAACTGAACTGCCTCTGTTGTCCCTCTCTTACCACTGGTTCTTCTGGAATAGGCGCTGTCGTATCAAGGGGACATTCAACTTTACAAGTGTGGGAAGCATGTATCCAGTTGGGGAGACCTCCACACTTCACAGTAGTTATCGTAACCAGGATCACCTGGTGTGACCCACGCCAACGGGGTTCCAGGCATGTTTTCCTAATGTGTTTCTTCACCAAGACCCAATCTCGGGACTAGGGTCATGGAACTGTTCTTATTGTGAGGGGGCTATGATTGCTGCAACCTATGAGACACAGAACACACTACATCAGCAAGTCCCTTGCAATAGTCCAGGGTCATATCATGTGTTATATTCACAAGTTTATTCCTAGGAATCGAAAGTGGCATCAAGCCATTTCAAAGATGTTGAAACACATACTTTTGCCAATCTTGATTTCAGCGTGTCATTTACTTTTTTAACTAGACTCAAAGCCTCAGGCCTGTAGCTGCAATGCAGTCTCTGTTTCATTTGCAATGCTGCGCACAATAATTTCAGGACCTCATTGTTAAAATGAGTTTCTCGGTCTGATTCCACAGAAGTTGGAAAACCAAATCTGGGAATGAGTTCCCTCAACAGTAGTTTGACTACAATATGACTATAATTTTGCCTAGTTTGGTACGCCTCAACCCAATGGGAAAAGATGCATGCAAGGACCAAAACATACCTCAATCTGTTGCACACAGACATCTCAATCAAAGAATTGTAGCCATTCATCTACCTCTTCCGCACTAATAAATCGAGTCACTACAGGAATTTTAGGTGTGGAATCATTTCACTGAGCAACATTTCCCAAATCCAGAGGCGGTTCCCATACATGAGAAGTGCAAGTGGGTACTTTCTAATAAGAACTTTTAGAAGTGCATCCTGACATATTCAAAGTCGTATCTGCACTCGCTCCACACGGAGTACTAGTATGCGTTGGAATAAAAGGAAAAAACTCACTAGTATCTGGGCTATATGGAACTCTGCTCTGTCTTTCAGTATTATTAGGTACAGCCAAATTGTACGTATTTCTCCCAGAGCCCTCAGATTTATACATAGGTATTTACTGGGTCAGTAGGAACTGGGACTGTGAGAGCATCAACAGTAGTCAGAGTGGGATTGACTGGAACACATTCTCTCAAACCTTTGCTTCTTGGTTCACAAGGCACAGAAACTGTAATTGATCCCACAGGACTAGGAGTCATCTTAGCTGGGGCAGTGGGAAAGGTAACTATGCCATTGCTATCAGTACCATTGTTTCCCCCTTCACTCCTAACTTCATTATACAGGGGTGGGCATTCAGACAGTAACACATCCAAAACACTGTCTCTAGAATCATCACTGTCTAGACTCATGTCATCATGCTCTTTTCTTCTCCTTTTGTCTTCAAACCATTTCCTTTTCCCCTTCTCACTCAACCACATTGGTAGTCAAGGCTGGATACAGCTTGAACCCTTCTATCATGTCCATTCACCACCTTTTCTGCTCAGCATCGCATCTAGCATCTGCATAAGTACGTATAGCTTTCTTTGCTCTACCCTGGTATCTCTCTTTTTCTTGAGCATGAGCAGCGCACTCCCAAGCATTAAGTACCTCATATTGTGCAGGCCTAGGAGGTGACTTCATTTCGTACAGCACCCTCCTTAAATTCTCAATAATCCACAAATTAAATGTTCCATATTGAGGGGAATCTCACTGGACCTTCTATTTCTGTGATCTTATGCCATTGATCAATCCAAACACATGTATGAATCCCTATGCTAACCACCATATAATGACCTGGAGTACCTTCAGGAGGCTCTACTCCACTTTCCATGATAGGGATAAGAACGTCTTCTCTTAAAATGTTTTAAAGCCATATGAGATTTGTTATTTTTCAATACTTTCCACAAAGTTTTAATTTAATCTAAAACAATGTGTACCCACAATCTCTTGCTTCAACAGAACCACCAATCGCAGCGTGGCACCTTATGATATGTTCCAACTATAGCAGCCCGTTACCACATCATCCAGCCTATACCAGCATGGCACACTGTGACGTAGACCTCGCTCCTTGTGGCAGCTTCCCTCCTTTACAGTCTGCATGCACACTCGCTCCGCAATATCACACACATACAAAATACAATACAATAACCGTTGTCTGTTTCGCTAAAGAATGAACAGCTTCAAGCACCTAATCTAAATTAGTACAACTTCTCTTCTGCGCATGAGGATCCCCTATGCCAATTGGCTCACATGCGCACAAAGTAAGTCTCTATTTTAACCATGCTGTTGACAATGTCTCACAACGAGCATGACCACTCAGCAGACAATATAATATGGTGTCTTCTACTTCTTTTAAACTATCCCTGGATCCTAGGCCACGTCGGACCCGATCACCTTTTTAACTCCTTTATAAATCACCACACTCACACAACATACAAACATCTCTTTAAGACACCATCCAACCTCACAATTACCACAAGCAAACAGCTGCACAACCCTGTTTATACTCATGTTCCCAATGCCAATACGACTCACTTCCCAGTCTCTGCAACTTCGCCAATTCTCCAACTCAGGACCTGGGCACTTGGGATTGGGCTCTAAGGTACTAACTGCTCTGGAGTATGGTTCTAGTTCTCCTCACTTTAGCATGAGAACTATCCTCTGCTACCATCTGATCCAGCTTGGACTATATCTCCAATTGTTGACTCCAATGAATCTTTCCTTCTCTATTCCAAGGAGTGAAGAGGCTCACATCAAATTATTTAAGAACAATTACAGTACAACCAAAAGGCCACACATTCAATCCCGGAAGCCAACTTAAAGTTTCAAAAGGATTTATTAAAGACTCAAAGTTACACTTACATAATTAAGTCTCAAAACCATAGTGTAGAAATACAAAATTACTAAAGGAGAATTAAAACATTGTGAAATATTAAATTGGATTAACATATGCAATATCTCTATAGCGACAATGCAGAAAATCAAGAAAAGTGTTTCTTGTTTAAAATCCAAAATCAAGTTCTCCTGCCTAAGTGTTGACTCTAGATTCCCAACTAGTCTAATATTTAGAAGGGTTCAGGGATAAGGTCAGCAAACAGAAGTTCTGTAGAAGATTCCGTCAAGGAAGCCACTGAATATTTAGGAATTTGAGGTCTATACCTCAAAGAGGTCCGCTCTGCTCAAAGGAATAAAGAGGTCTGAACCTTTCACTATCTAAACCACACTTAAATCTCAATCCTTCCAAAAATGACATCATTGTTGAACCCTTCTTCTGAAAAACAAATTCATAAATCAAATGGATTATTGGTAACAGTATCTCCTTTAAGTTTCTTCTATTTGGCCTTGGTGCAGCCTCGCACTCAGGCATTTCAAAACAATAGCTACCAATTCAGTTGACTCCTTCCATTCTTATAATGCTTCTGACAGATTCTCTTATCTCTCATGCACAATAGGCTCCTTATTAGTTTCAGCATCTGCAGCTTTAGAAAACATGCCAAAAAGCAAACTTCACATTGAGAATTAAAACAAAGGAAAAATGTGGACCTTCGCTCCAGCCAAGCTAAATGTGCACAAGTACAGTTTCAAAGGAAATGGTATCTGTTTTCTTATGTTGAATATAAAATGATTATGTATAATGAATAAATGTGGCATACATGAAACATTATATTAATCTGTGCACTTTCTCATATGCATTTCAGTGCAACAGGGTTAAACGGAAAATGCTTTGACGTCATACAGGGAAATACCCTCCCCTTCATTTCATGTTTTAAGAAACATAATGGCACAGTCAGGTTATGCTCTCTCACTTTACTGGTTATTCATGCTGTCTCCTCCGTATAAGTGTTATGGGGTAGTTTCAATCAGCTGAGCTACTGGGAAGCTTGCCTTGTTCTGTGGCACAGTGTGGCTGTTACACTACCTGAGACACCCACATTTCGATAATCGTTCTCCCAAAACTCATTTACAGCCCTTGGACTCTGGTCTGTTTTATTATATTCCACCCTGCTTATTCAAACCTTTGACTCAAGCTCTACTAATTAGAGTTAAATACCTTCGAAACTTGCACTGGCCAGCTCTTGCGCTTCTGGATGGCTGTTCTCCTCTTCTCTATGTCTAGCCTATGCCAATCTGTCCTCATCACTGCTGCTGTGTGAGCTCCTTCTAGCCACCCTTGCCCACCCTGGTGCTCTCTCCCTTACACCTCACCTCCACCAGTCTTTTATTCATCATGTGAGTCTTCTCGCCCAGTGATGGGAAACTTGTGGGGGACATGATCACCTTCACTTACTGCTATTCCCTATTGTTTGGGCTGCCGTCTTCCTCAGCAAGCTCACTGCACTATACCAGTCTTGAGGATATCCTGGGTTAATGAGTGCAAACTATAATATGCTTGGATGGCCTCATTGGTGTCAGATTTTCCGGCTCATTCTTCTCAAGGTCGCTGGTCCTTGCTAGTGCTTGAAGTTGATGCAGACTCAATTAAAGTGTACTTTCTAGTTGGAGGACACCTTACTCCCTCCTGTTGCCACACAACGTGGATGGCGTCCCCTTTACTGTGTGCCCCTTCTGCCCAGTGGCATAGCTCAGTCAGTAAGCTAGAGGGGGGCAATCCTCAGATTTCCCAACAATCACGCTGGCATCTTTTGTTAACATACATTTTCTGAATGGAGGACATGCTCTTCCCTTCCACAGCTTAAAGGGCCGAAGAAGGGGAGAGCAGTGCAGATTGTTAGTGATATTTAAAACAAAATATTTTTTAAAATAACCAATATTTTTTAGCACTTAAAAACAGGGAGGAGAGAGTGTGTTTGCTTTAGTATGTGTTTGCATTTAAAAATCCTAGGAGAAATCCAACAGACACCGCACCATACGTGACTGAAGGCACCTGTTCCCAACAATTTACTACATAAAACATTAGGGTGGGTATAACACCGCAAACACCCCTGAGGGTATGTTCCTGCTTGTGCCACAGATATGTCATGCTGAGTACCTGCCAATTTTAGCCTTCCATGAGGTCTCCCCACTTGTGCTAGGCTGACCATCAGGAAGTAAAAGTTCATCCTTTATTGCTGCTACCCTCCTCTGCTAAAGGACATTTCACCAGAGGCCTTGAACTGTACTTGGCGATTGATTTAACCTTGTGGCAGATGTAGAACTTAGTGATCACTCGTCCATTGCCATTATGCACTTGGCTCCCCCTCTCACATAATAAGTCTAGGAACAAAACTTTCTAATGGCTATCCCGGTCATTGGGTCAGTAGTCCCAGATATAATATGGTAATCTCTCAGTCAAAAGTGCAACACACAGAAGGAGACGTGGTTGAAGCACCGAACATGTCGCCCACAGCTTGATACTGCTCAGTGCGGTCACCACTAATCCTCCTCAATCGTTGACCACATTGAAGCTGTGGTGCCCTTGACCTGAACTGCTGGAGACCTGCGGGCTGCTGAGGTGTCAGGGCAACATTCGCTAGTTTTGGTGGCCACCGCAGCCCGTTAATTTCAAGAGACGGAGCGTGGCAATTGGGAGGTGCGACTTTGCCAGAGTCCTGGACAGACACTGCGGCTTGCGGTGTTGTGGGCCCTGCAGCCTGTGCGCTGGAGCAGGGTAAGTGGTCATGAGGTGTTCTGCTGGGCCCCTACCCTGATTCAAAAAGGCATCCTGGACAGCCCCACTGGACTGACTACCCAGGTTGGGCCCCAAGGTGCAACTGGCCTACTGAACAACACCAAGTGATCTGGAATTGGATGGCGGGGAAGGTAAAGATTAACTCCAGCGCCAACATCCCAGACTCCCCGCCGCTCTCAGGAAGGGACTGGCGGTAAGGAGCCATTGAGCCCGTGGTGAACCGTGGTGGGAGAGAGGAAGCTAGGGCCAGAGAGAGCGGCATTAGAACCCAGAAATGAGGTGTCGCTATCCTCCCCCTCTGCTATACCTCCTCTCCAGTGCCGCAGGTGGGCCCCTACATCACATTGGCTGGCAACCCCGTTAGATGGCCCCATCGGGGAGGGTTTGTGCATGTGGTGGAGGTGGTCGATCCAGGACTTTGTGTGGCCTGCGGTGGCATGCACCCCCCTTGGCCTGATCTTGGATTTCTCGACTCTTCACCTGTGCCTTTGTGAGGAGCCACATACCTCCAGAGCCAGTGAAGATCCTGAGACCTGACTACCCGTGCTACCCCACACACTAGGCCATGGGGGTGAGGCAGGTCAATAAAGAAGATACACACAGCGGCAACCAAGTTGATACCCCCCTAGCCACAATTATCAACATGGCCAAAGAGAAGGCCCCACCCCCGACACTAAGCAAAGCACCATGGATAAGTATGCCCAACTGCTGGGGCGAATATACAAGACAGTCAAAACTCAGACAAAGCTGCGCTCCTGGCAGCTATCACTCAGTTGAGGGACATGCTAGATGCCAAATTCAGAGCAGTAGGTTTGGATGTTGCCCTACCCTGCCACACAGGCAAAGACTAGGGTATCTGAGGTAAAAGACTCAGGGGGTCATTACAACCTCGGCGGTCTTTTTACAAGACCGCTGAGGGACCGCCGTGCGGAAGACCGCCAGTAGTGGCGGTTTGCCGCTCAGCGTATTATGACTGTTGGCTGCTCTCCGTCCTTTTTCCGACGGAGAGCCGCCAACAGCCATACTGGCGGGCGGCGGGGAAGTGGAGGTTGCTCCACCGCCACGCCAACAGAACACCGCCCAGCGAATCACGTCCTGTGATTCGCCGTGGTGGTGTTCTGTTGGCGGTGTGGTGTCGGAGGAGCTGCCCCCATGGCTCCCGTCCCCTCCCGGAGGATCGACGGAACAGGTAAGTCGTTCGTCCGTTAGGGGAGGGGGGTGGGGGGTGTTGTGTGGGTGCATGGGGGTGTGCGTCTGTGTATGTGTGTGAGTGCGTGTATGCTTGCGGGTGTGTTGCGTGTTTTGGGAATGAGTGCGTGTATGTCTGTATGTATGTCTGTATGGATGTGTGCGTGTATGTCTGTATATGGGTGTGCGTGTCTGACTGAGTGTGTGGATGTAGGCATGTATGTCGGTGTGTGTGTTGGTGGTGCCTGCATGCGTGTCGTGTGTGTGTGAGTTATGTGATGTTGGGGTTCGGGGTGGGGAGGGGGGCCCTGCCACCTTTGGGGGGTGGCAGGGGTGGTGGGGGGTGTAGGGGAGGGAGTCGGGGTGGGGGGTGGGGGAGACCCCTATCAGTGCCAGGGAAGGAATTCCCTGGCACTGATAGTGCTTACCGCCATGGATTTCATGGCGGTTCCTACCGCTGGAAATCCATGGCGGTAAGCCGGGTCAAAATACCGATGGCGGTATTGTGACGGCCGCCGGGCTGGAGATCCAGGTCTCCAGCCCAGCGGGCGGAACGGAGAAGCGGCGGATGACCATGGCGGTAACCGCCATGGTCATAATACTGAAAAAACGACCGCCAGCCTGTTGGCGGTCTTACCGCCGCTTTAACACCGTCCGCCAGGGTTGTAATGACCCCCTCAGTCTGCACCCAGCAACAGGCAATGACCAGACTCACAGTTGTGATCAATAAAATGGCAGCAAGGGTGGAAGGCGTAGAGGGGAGAGCTCATCAAAGCAAAATTCAGTTAATGAGCTTCCCTGAGGGGTGTGAGGGTACCTCCATGGAGCGCTTCTTAGACCAATGGCTCTAATCTCTTATGCCGATGGAGGTCCTGTCCTCACACTTCGTGGTCGAGCAGGCCCACAGGGCCTTCGTGTGGCACCATCCGCCAGGAGCTCAACCTCGACCAGTTATGCGAACCTTTTAAACTACATGAACGGAGACGCTATCTTTAAACACGCCCGGGTCCAGGACAAGATTACATTCCAGTCCCAAACCATCATGATTTTTTCTGACTATACCAGGATGGTACAGCAGCAACAGCAATCCTTTTTGGTGGCATAAAAACAACTTTGCAACTTCAATATCCAATACGTGCTGCTGTATCCAGCTAAATTGAAGGTCATCTACTGCTCGCAAACACTCCTATTTTAGACACCAGAGGAGGTCTCCCAATTTACTGACAAGGGAATCCACCTGAAACCTCACAACCCCCTCCGCTTAACTCTGACTCGTCCCAGGAAAATGGACATAGCCGACCCACTTAAACCCAGACAAAGAAGTGCAACAGAGTTTTCTGTGAGATGGGGGGGCCCCAGTCAGAGGTGGGGAGCCCCGTGCTATAAATGCCGATATGGTTCAAGACTCTTACAACCGCAAGACAATGAGGGCGGTGTATTTAGTCTCCCCAGTTGATTGTGGGTATGGATATCCATTGGGATGGGACGGGTGGGGTTCCCTCTTGGAGCCCTGCATTGGTCTGCCCAGCGAGAGATACTTCCTGTTTTCGAAGTATGGGAGGAGTTGGGAATTCGTTTATCTTCATGTTTATATTAGGTGAAGCTGCTGCACACAACCTTTTTTGCTCGCCTTACCTGCTAGGAGTTCCACTTAATGCATCATGAGTGGTTTCCAGTCTAGGGATCCAGGAGACCAGCTCCATGTGGTTTCGTGGAATGTGAATGGTTTTCATGACAAAATTAAATGTTGGCAGTCCTGAAACATGCTGTAAGGGTGGGAATGGATGTTTTGCCACTTCAAGAGACCCACCTCCTAGGCAATACGGTCTCCTGTTTGGCTAGGTTCAGTTACACACAAGTTTATCATTCTGGGTTCACAAGGGGATCAAGGGGGATAAGTGTCCCGATCAAGTACCATTCTGCCTTTCAACATATTAAGACGTGGGGGACCACCATGGCAGATACACAGCCATAACGGTAACGCTAAATGGAGAACCTCATACATTTCTCTGTGTCTACGCCCTTCCCCTCCAGAGTCAGTAATTTATAGACTTGATAACAGTGCTGCGGGGAGAATTCCCTGAAGACTCATGGTGTTGGGGGCACCTAGAATGGTGTCATGGATCATCCAGTGTACCGGAGGCAGACACATAGAATACCCTTTGGGCTAAGTAGATGCATGGAGGGCAAATCACTCATATTGTGAGGGTTACACCTTTTTCTCCCTGGCATATGGCTCCTTTTTCCATCTAGATTATTTTTGTATACCACGCTCATATTTGCATAGAATTTCTGATGCCACTGTCTTGGCAAGGGACTCTCAAACTATTCCCTGATAGCTATCCGTTGCCATAACAACTCCATAGGGGGTATAGACTACATTTGGAGCAATCAATGAAAATATTAGCTACACTACAGGGGAGCAGCGGCATCAGGCACCGGATCTAGTGGATCTTGAACCTCAAATTGCAGAGCTGGATGCACAGAGTGGACTAGATACGGTGCAGACGGTGCAGAGAAAGCTTGGTCTTGAGCAGCAGCAATACCAGCAGACTTTGCTGGAGGAAACCAAGCAGCTCTGGCAGGCGGCTTAGAGCCATATGTACCAATGGGGGGACAAACTGAGTAAACTGCTACACAAACTGTGCCAAATGCTCACCGCCCCTCCTCCATTCCTTTCATTCTGGACCTGAATGGCTCCCTGCTCACAAACCCCAGAGAGGCAGCTTTCAGCAGTTTTACTGCCCATTTCAAAGGTGACAGAGGGAGGTCCTGTCATGGGAAAAGATAGTAAAATTCGTGAATGCACTTCCCCTTGTCACCCTCACATTGGTGGACTGCAACATACTGGAGTGGGACCTCACAGGATAAGAACTTTTCTTGGCACTAGCAGAACTGACGCCCGGAATGGCCCCAGAGCCAAAATGGTTTCCTTGTGAATTCTTCAAAACCTACATGCCTAAACTCCAATAAAACATGCTGGAGGTGATTCACTCCGTTATTTAAAGTGCTGCTGTGTCACTGGGCTAGCAACACGCAGTGATCGTGGCATTTCCTAAGCCTCATATTACCCAATTTCTCTTTTAAGCCTGGAGGTGAAAATTCTAGTGAAAGCACTGGCCAGTTGGCTGGTGCTGCTAATCCCTTACTTAATACATCCCGACCTCATCAAGCTACTGAGCACAATATCACACATTTATATAATGTGTTGGAACATGGCCTACAAATTAGAGGGATCGGCGGCAGTCCTCCTTGCAGACATTGACAAGGCATTTGATTCTGTGAGTTGGGAGTACCTGTGTACTCTCCTTTGTCACCTTAATTTCGGCCCTAAATTTCTCTCCTACCTCAAACTGCTGTACACCGACTTGACAGCAACAGTGTGGGTGAATAGTGCCAGGTCTGACACATTCTGAATCCAGTGGGGGAATAACCAAGGATGCCCCTAGATTCCCATGCTGTTAATTTTTGCCCTGGAGTCTCAAGAAGTGTGGGTGAGTACGGATGCTCTGGTGCATGGCTTTGAGTGGGGAGAGGGGGCCCCAACAGAATAGCATTATATGCCGATGATGTTCTCTTCTTCCGACCTCCCCTAAACACTCAGGGCCCCGGATCCTACAATTAATGCCTATCTTTGGAGAAACCTCCTGGTCTTTGTATTAATGTATCTAAATCTATGATATTCCCAGCATATAGCTGCCCACAGGGTTTTGGTTGGACGACTGAGTTGTGGATCATCTCGGTAGGGATTAAGTATCTGAGTGTCTTTGTGTTCACCGATGCTGTAATGGGAGGAACACGTTATCTGGAACCTATACTGGCCCCGCTTGAGGGATGATATTTGGGTGTGGTCGGTCTTACCTCTACCCCTGACTGGTCAGTCAGCAATTTTCGAAATGTCATTACTCCCATTTCCTGAACCAACTACAGAATTACCCTTCCGATATTCCATAGCTTTGGTGTCAACAACTAAATTCTGTTCTCAGGAGAGTGGTATCCCACACATTGCTCTTAGTAAATGCTTTAAATCCACTCAATGCGGAGGCATCGTAGCAGCTGACATTGAAGCGTACCATCGGGCGTCACATTTGATAATCATCAATGACTGGAGGAATGACCTCCGGGGGGACCCTGCCTTTACATCCAAGAATTGAAACACCCTATTCATCCCGTATTTATATGATGGGGTGGCCTTAATGGCCTCCTACCAAGAACAAGAATAGTTCTTGACCAATGTAGATATACCCTCCAACTGAAAGGGTAGTGGGGGAAACTGACGGGACGACGTTGCCTTGGCAAGGCCACATGCTGTCGCAGGTGGCTGTGATGGAGGGATTTTGAAAATGGGACCTGATAGGGATTGCTGTGCACATGCTTTATTATGGTTTTATTGTAAAAGGTTTGCAGCTGCTGTTCCTGGCAGGGGAGACAAGGCTCCTCCACCATAGCGGAGGAGCTTCCGCTGGAGGCAGGTATGGGTTGATTGCAGAGGTATTGTGTTGGAACCTGCCCTCTCAGTGCGACAAGTAGTAAACGATGAAATTCGGATGCTGAATGGGATGAGAAGAGAGAGGGAGGGGGTAGGACACTCAAGTGGCTCCTGAAATTGTGGTGAATCCTATTAAACTATTGTGTGTGGGGTGACAATGGGTGCACGGGGATTCGCCTATGTTTGTGTTCTTTACATATCAGCCTTCAGGGGCCATGATCGGATTTTTAAATCAATAAAATCTGTTAAAAAAAGTGCACGCTCATTTCTTACTAGACATTTTCAGTGACCCCAACTATTACCTATACTTTTCAAGCAGGAATGGATCTGGTGTGTATCAGTTGACTGGGGGATTGTGCATGTTCCTGCTCCTTCAGACAGTAACCTTTCGGGCCTGAACCAATGCTCCCATCTAAAAATGCAAGAAGAAAGCAATCTGACAAATTATGCTGTCACAACTGCTAATTCCACAAAGCCATGGGAAAAGAACAGTTGCTAATCCCTCAGAATGGAGCACATTGAGTCTTCACCTTAAAGTAGACCTCATGGGGCTCAGTCCATTAACAGGAAAGTAACAAAACAAAGAAAAATGTGAGTTTAAAAAATGTTTCAATATTGACACATTACTATATGATTCGCTTTATCCTTGTTGAAGGCATCCAGCATTATTATAAGAATAAAACTGGAACTCGTCATTTGATGCCTCTCCTATTTCTGGTTCAGAAAGGATCCCAAAAGTCCTTTAAGGAGTCCTAAAGAACCTTTCGACTATAAAAAAGGCTTTTGTACATAAGGAAAATCCGTTTTGCTGTTACAAACTCTGTAATTTTGTGAATTGCAGGATTTGCAAAAGCAAAAAAAAGGTTTTGTATGAGACACAAAAAACTACCAGGCAGCATTATTTTAAATACTCTTTATTAGTGTTTACTTTTAAATTGGCTCATTCCAATGAACAGATAAGTGAAAACATATTCTTATTTACATATTAACATAACCTTTAAATTATTTTACGTTGGTACAGAAGAAGTGATTTACACAAACATTTCATATACCTGCAATACTCTCAGATTCTGTTATTGTCAAGTAGAATTACTAATGGGTATTGAAGGGCACTGACATCCTTTCTATTCTCAGGAGAACTTAATTTTGATGGGGAGTCCACTGAATGATGATAGAGGTTAAACCCGTAAATCATGGGTGCACTTCAGAATCAGGTAGAAGGAAACTTGGGGAGAATGGGAGGGTCCCTTTATCTGCTTCAGTTTAAGCCTAGTATAAATGTTTTGAGCATATGACAATCATGGGGTTTTTAGTACTCTTTTCTGGTTAATTTGAAAACCATCATGTTCCATCCAATGACTATCATATTTGAGCCACCACTATCTCAGAGACAGAGGAGGGTTGCACTCTTGACCCATTTTGCTAATTTCTTTGCCCTGTAGAAATCGTGTGGGGCAGGGATTATGACACTTCCACTTCATAGCAATATTTCTTTTGCCAATAGAATAGATTGGTTACTAAATCTGCAACATTCTTCTGTGTGTTACAACTTGGTATCGAGCCAAGGAGACAATGGTCAGACAATGGTCAGATTTGCAGGTGACTGATTTAATTATAAGCTGTGCAGTGTTATCAGTGACCGTCTACCAATATCCGTGTATAAAATGACAGGACCAAAACGTACATAAAGTTAGCCTCAGCAGAGTGGCATCTCAGACATGGATCCAAAACTTTAGAATAGAACTTGTGCATTTTAGGTGAAACATCCCATTGTTTTGTGGTTCAGAACATTGAAGTTACATAGACCGGGGTCGCCAGCTTACAGTATTGATATAAGTCCAATTCTTTTTCAATAGGGTCCACATATTCCAGTAATATTTACGTGGAGGTCCACCGAAGTCAAAAGGTTATGAACCACTGATCCAGGACACTTACCTACATTCTTTCAGATCTCTGTCCAATGCTCTGTTCAATGATACTCTGAGTTAATCAAGTCCCAGTCTGTGCCATTGCACGTCTAATATCAACAGTCATTTTAACTTAATCATCACAAAATATATTCAAATCAACTGTTGTTACCATTTTAAAAATCTAACTTCAGTAAGGAAGGGTTCTAATTATACATACATAATGGGAGATATGGGACATCTATGTCTTGTGCCCCTATTAAGCATAAAATAAGAAAAGAGGTACTGTAAGTTAACTTTTGTGAAAACATATATTGAAGAGAAAAGTATATTTAAACATTTGGAGCACAAGCTATTCCAGTTCAACGACCTTTTCACAAAGTTCCAACCCAGTGATGAAGGTAGTTATCACATGTATAGGATCTCCACAAAACTTTCCAAAAGGTGTTAATTTCTGACTAGTTTGTGCATTGAAAGTTTTGGGGAGATCCGTCAACCAGACAGAAAAAAGGGGATTCTAAAGTGTGAAATCCCCATGCATTTTCCATAGACTTCTTTAGACAGGGCTACAAAAACTGCTGAACGGAATTACACTAAATCTGGAAGGAAGCTTGATCTTGATACGCAGATTGTGTTTTTCTGTGATTGAGTGTAAATCCATTCAGTAGTTTTGGCAAAATTAAGGTTAAAAAATATAGATATCTGGATGTTTGGGTCCGAAGGAGTTTCTTGCGGGGGCGCAAATTAAAAAATAGAGCGTTCTGATTGGCCCAAGGAGCTTTACTTCCCTTGGTCCATCGTACTTCCATGGGGGAGTCAAACTCCTGCGGGAGCAAGCTCTGATTGGCTGCCAGCAACCTGATAAAAATAATGCTGGCAGCCATTACAAGATTCGGGGACTTAGTCCCTGGTCCTGAATATGTAAAAAAAAATACCAATACAAGAGGGCAGGGTAAGGATACCCTGCCCCCATTGGTCCCAAGGGAGGACCCAGACGACCCCCATCACCCCAGGCCAAAATAATAAACAAATGCCAGTTTCTGCTATGATCCCCCAGGACTCCTATGAGATTGAAAAAAATAAAAACAAAATGGTGGCTGGATGAGCTTTCTTTTATGATGGGAGGGCGGCTCACAGTCCCACTACCCAAGCCATTATAGACCCCGTGGAGCCCACCTCAGGGCTGAAATTATTCAATATGGGAGGGGACTGCGTGGCTTCTATCCCCGAGCTATCACAGGCCCCTGGGAGGCCATCCCTGGTGCTGAAATTATTCAATATGGGGAGTGGGCTGTGGGATGTCCCTTCCACAAGCCATCACAGGCCTTGGGGAGCCTACTGCTGAGGCCAAACTTTTGCAAAAAGGGAAAGCGGCTTGTGGGATCCCCCTTCCCTGAGCTACCCTCTGAGCCACTTTACAGGGCTGCTAACTTTCTGAGAAGGGCCCTGAGGAGCCCATCGCTTGGGGCCAGCTCACTAGCTTTGTCCGTGGCAGCCGACCCCAGGACACAGCGGTTTCTCTGCCCACATCAGCGTGGGCAGCGAAACCTGTGTTTTCTCCTACCTGGTAGGAGCATTTTTAAATCTCCTGCGCAGTGGGAGCAAACACAAAGGCTCTTTTTAAGATTTTGGCGGGCGGCAGAGGCCACCCGCCAAACTCTTTAGGTCAGAAATCCACCACTCCGGCAGACTTTTGATCTGTTTCCCCACCCACACTGATACTGGCAGTGAAACAGATTAAGATATTGCTCCTGCACGGAGGGAGCAGTTTAAATAGCTGCTGTGCCCGGGTGGGAACCATACCAGGTTTGGGGTCCCTGGGGCCTATAATGGCGTGGGGAGGGGGGCTGTGTGGCCCACCTCCTCTTATTTGGTGAATTTCAGTCCCTGGGGCTGATTTGTCGAGGCCTATAATGGCTCGGGAAGTGAGGCCATGCATCCCCTCCTCATTGAATGCTTGCAGAGGGCGGTACACAGCCCCCTACCCTTATGCAGTGCGGCCCCAGGTGTGAGCTTCCTGGGGATTATTATAGCTCAGGGAGGTGGGCCATGTGGCCCTCTCCCATTTTCAGAAGGATTTCAGCCCCAGAGGTGTGCTATATAGCCCTGCAGGATGGGGTACTCAGGGCAATAATAGGCTCAGAGAGGGGGCCACATTGAACCCTTCCCCTTTAAAGTAACAAAATGGCCTTGGGGCAATGGGGCGATGGGGCCCCAAGGGCCATAATATGCTCAGTGATGGGGCTACGTGGACCCCACCCCATTAATTTAAAAAAAGGCCATGGGGGATGGGGCCTAATAATGCTAGTGGAGGTGCCCCCCTTTAAAATACATAAGGCCCTGGGGGATGGGGTCCCTAGGGCCTAATGAGGCTTGAGGAGAGGGGGGGCAACACAGTCCTCTCCTTTTGTTTATTGGTATTGCCCCAGAGTCTGAAACCCGCGGGGCCTAATAAGGATCGGGAAGGGGGCCACACAGCCCCCACCCCCTTTTTCTTTTCTTTGGCCCTGGATGGGGTTCTTAGGGCCCACACGGCAAAGGCCTTGCACAGCATGGGGTTGGCTGCCTGCTGGGGTTTTGGCCACAGAGCCTCGCTGCAGGCCAGGCAATGCAGCCACTCCCTGCCATGCATGGCTGATGGCAGGGGAGTTGGCTTTGCATGTGGTAATAAAGTATTGCTTCAAATGAAAAAAAAAACAAGAAATTCACTGAATAAATCAAAAGTTAAAATATTATTATAGTTAGACATGATAAAATGATCTGTTTTTGTTTTTAAAAAGCCTTAGAAATTCACTGAAGTAACGTTATAGGTAGGTGAATATGTCAGTGACAACATTAGCATTATGAACAAAATAAAAAAACTGAATTCAACAGGTATGGTATGAATTGCACCCCACCATGCATTGCTTATGACCTCATATATTACATCACTCATAACATGTTCTATGACATCATTTATAACATCATTGATGATATCTCAAATGACATCACTGGTGACATCATCTAGGCTTCTTTTACACACATTGCTCTATAAATTAGTATGGCATTAGAGGCCTGAAAGTAAGTTCAAAATAACTCAGAATAATATGAAGCATCACTAATGCCATCACAGATACAACTTTCGTGGGCAGGGTCTTCCAACTGGGGAGTGGTCCCCCTAGGGGTGCCTCAAGAGTGACAGGGCGCGCCAGGCTCTGGCCAAAAGAAGTATTTTGCAGATAACAGTGCTTTGTTTTAATCAGAAAAAACATTTATTACATTTTTAAAAAGGTAACAGAACTTAACTGCAATGTTTAAACAAGTCGAGACATATTTAAACACTGGCAACTTTAAAGAATAATTGTGAAAAATTCTGAGGGGGGGGCGATTATTGTTTTTGCCCAGTGGGGGGCTTTGGCATTAAAAAGTTTGAAAACCACTGCTCTTGGGTGTAGCAAACATGGGTTACGGGCATCATTTACCCTATACCATACACTTCATGAGTAGCCTGAACCACATATACATGGGAAACCCTTATTGTACACGGTGTTTAATCTGTATACAAATGTACAGAGAAAGACAAGTTTATCAGATTCTCAATATCTCTTACAAAATTAATCATCTACTACGGAAAGCCTTTATCTGTATCAAATGCCTCACAGTCACCAAACCTGCATTAAGAAATGAATTTGATATGAGTAGAAAAGTGGGTACTTTAAACAATGTTTACCCTTTACCACATTCTTTGCAAACAGTGAAATTCACATGGGAACTACACCAAAGAGTATTAAAAAATATCTACTTAGAGCAGTATACACCCTATGCAAAACCTGTCCAAAGAGACACTATTTGCTTAAAATAACCAAGGTCTGAAGGTGCTAAAGATTATACTACTTGCAGCCCTCATATTGTGCTGAAAACTTTACAGATATGCCATCTTCTAAAGCTAAACACTCACAGATAGTACTTGGTGCACACAGTCTTCTATGTTATATAGAAATTGTCATGCTGAGATGATTTTATCTAATAACTCAAGGCTGCTTACAATACTTAGTATTTACTACGTAGAATCTTTGCTGTGTTATAAACTATTTTCTGCAGAGCCAAAAAACTTGATTGGAACACACTGGACAGAACTCGTCAACTGTCATCTTCACACAGAGTTACTCTTCAATACTGACATTTAAAACGTGTTTAATGTCTCTACTCATCAATGATGCATTCAAAGCATATTGTTTTGTAAATACTTACTCCCAGTACCTGGATACAAGCTGTACAAAATTAGGTAGAAAAGTAATATGGTAGCTACACGCCACTATGTAAACTATAAAACAAACTATCACACTTATTGGATGATATATAAAGTTCCAACACAACAAAATCAAATTAGACCTTCCTAGATTAGATTGGATCTTACTTTGCTTAAAACATTGAAAAAAGTCCTGCTTTTGTACATAGACGGTGAATGGGATTCTCAAAGCATAGCCTATTCCTTTGCAGATAACCTTCAGAGTATAAAGAGAAAGTGGCCTATTATGTTACACATCTTAGGACTGTATGTACAAAAGCATTTTTACGGTCAGAAATGGCCCGATTTACAGAATCAGGCCGTTATTGTCCACAAAAATGCTTTTCCATACGTGCAGAGCAAAATTGCAATTTGGTAACATGCTATTGAATCACAGTTTGTGTTCAGTGATTCAGTATTTGGAAAGGGCATGTTTAAGGCATCCCATCCTAATACCGAATCGCAGTGGTATGTATGCATGTTTTGCAACCAAATAACAGTCACAAGACATTTATTTTTTTCCAGCACTTCAAAGGTGGTGGTAACCATTTGCAAATGGGAAGGAGGTCCCAGAGGACCCCGTCCCCTTTGTGAATGTCAAAATAAATATTTTTTAAGAGCAGACAAGGGTCCAAAGGACCACTGCCTGTTATTAAAAATAAAACTTATATTTTTTCTTTTTTAAAGGCATCCCCCTTTCTTTTAAGGGAAACGGGATGCATTTAAAAAAACAAAAAAGATTGATTTATTGAAAAGCAGACAAAGATACTGTGGATTTTCCTTTTTAAACTCATATACAGCTTTGGTAACTGAATCTAAATTGATATTGTATTTCAAATGAGACAACTCACACATTTGTGGATGATCCTTATTAAATGATGACAAATATTCATTTATATCTTCATGACAAGGAATATTATCCATTGAACATAAGTATTCATAACATTTTACAAAGATCTCAGTTTGTAAACATATTTATGACTTTATTATCCCGTAAGAATTCAGTTTGAGTGGATTCCTTCTTGACTTTCTGATCATTTAAAAGTAATTTAATTGTCCCATTCTTACATCCACAACAACTTGCATTTATTTTAAGAAGTGAATCACAAGAACATTTTTGTAATGTTACAAAACCGTGTCTCAGATTTCCCTATATCTTCTTATTACAGTTTAGGGTCAAGGCTGTAGTAAATTTGATTTTCTGGATTTTCTGTTTCCCTTGAAACAAAATTAATTATAAAATCCATAGCTGTTGGTTTGAGTGAAACCCAAATTTTTTGTAAAAATAGTAAATCTGGTAGTACTGAACATAAGAAATGATTCTGAACATTTTCCAAATGCAGCAAAAAAATCAGTATATTTCAATTGTAAATTATTATCTCTCCATATGCTGGAATCAACTTTAATAAAATTCCTATGACAGGTTATATATTCAACATATACAGTGAACTCATAACTACCATAACTGGTAGTAATATATTTACAAATATAGCTGCAGCATTTATAGCTCTTTACATTTAAACCTACCTCAGCAAATAGGACAAAACAACACAAAAATCAAGGAATGAACGTATTGCTTTACGAAGCTGCGGACTCATACAATGTTAATATGTATTTCTCCAAACTCTTATGTTGATGTACTTCACAACATTTGTGATAATTTTATATTTTATACTGTTCTGCTATTGTTGGTATTCTAAACGTGAAATCACATTTAGAACCCTATGCACTATGAATACATTTAGAAACAGTGGTAAACGTTTACTAATGCATTGGTATTTTGTGAACCGACCTATTTATTAATAGGTCGGTTCTCAAAACACCAAGGGCCAGATGTAGGAAAGGAATTGCAACTCGCAAACGGCAAAAACTGCCGTTTGCGAGTTGCAAATCACATTTTCCTATGCAGAAATGCATTCTGCGAGTCGGACCGACTCGCAAAATGCATTTCAGAATCGCAAATAGGAAGGGGTGTTCCCTTCCTATTTGCGATTCCTAGTGGTATGCAATACCATTTGCGACCGCATATGCGGTCGCAAATGGTGTCGCAGTTACCATCCACTTCAAGTGGATGGTAACCCACTCGCAAATTGGAAGGGGTCCCCATGGGACCCCTTCCAGTTTGTGACTGGACCCAAAAACATTTTTTCAGGGCAGGGAGTGGTCCAAGGGACCACTCCCTGCCCTGAAAAAATACCGAAACTAAAGGTTTCGGTTTTCTTTTTAAGTGCAGCTCGTTTTCCTTTAAGGAAAACGGGCTACACTTAAAAAAAAAAAAACTGCTTTATTTAAAGCAGTCACGAACACGGAGGTCTGCTGACTACAGCAGGCCTCCATGTTTGCGAGTGCCCATAGTCGGTATGGGGCCGCAATTTGCGACCCACCTCATGAATATTCATGAGGTGGGTCATTGCGACCCCATACCGACTTGCAGACGGTGTCTGAGACACCGTTCTGCATAACATTTTGCGACTTGCAAACAGCGAGTCGCAATGACTCGCTATTTGCAAGTCGCAAAATGTTATTTTGCTACATCTGGCCCCAAATTGCTATGGGTTGCAATTCGACCTATCTGATGCATGAAATCAAAGTAAAGCATTTTATAATTGTTAGGACTCTGCCTTGGTTAGCACATTTAAAACACACACAATTCACTGACAGTAAATACCTGTACTTTTTAAGAGTAATGGTTTGGAGTTAATAGTATAGTAAGGGTGAGGAATGTCGATGGGTCAAAGGCACATATGCATCTCAGTAGTAGCCTCTAGGCCTGCTAATCAGCCATTAAACACATTTATATGTTTTGTTCTTTCCCAGAAAGGCACCCTGTCAAAATTGCATCCAGACTAGGATGAATGGTTTTGGTGCTCCTTAGCTCCTGTTGCCACTTTGTAAATGCCTAGTTGTACCAGGTTGTGGTGCCAAAGGACAAATGTTAAGTGTGCAGACCTTTTTCTGCGCCTGTGGGTTGGACTTATCGGACCCATGAGGCCAGTGAAGGTTGAGAGAGATTACACAAGGGCTGGTTTAGGGCATGTGAGAGAAAAAGCTACCACCAGTTCTGTACATATGCCTGTGATGCAGCAGGAATTTGTTCTCACCCTTGCTAATGTCCCTGTAGAGTGCACGATCTGAGAATTGTACCATCCATAGTAACAATTTCCAGGAAATAGGTGAGACTCAAAGTTGTAGCGCAAATAAAGGTTTCTTTAATGATAAACATCTGGTAGTGGTATCCGAGACAAACAGGCTTCCTGAATGTTCCTGCCTCCTTGTATATATTTGCCATCAAATCATATCCCTCTAATTTTGACAAGAGATGAACTAATCATGCAGATGCTTTGCCCAAACCATTTCCACTCAAAAGATACACCAGAGGCTTATGGTCTGTGTAAATATCAGAAGTGGCACCCCAAATGTAGGTCTTGCATTTCTGCAGAGCTTAGAGAGAGGATGTGGTATAATGGCCAGACCTGCTGACATCAGAGCTGGGGATCCAGGTTCAAGTCTTGCTGTCGGCTCAACGTCCTGTGATTCTTGGCAAATCACTTAATCTCCCTGTGCCTATGGACAGCGCCTGGATACCCTCACGTGCCAGAGCCTCCCTTTCAATCATATTGTAATTGCTTTCAGCATAAGTAAGTGTTCTAGATACAAATTAAACCGTGTTTTCCCACCCATTACCCATTATCCAAAAACAGTTCTCAGACCTTTAAGACTGGCGTCAATTGTGATAACTGATTTTCCTCAGGGGATGAACGATTGCAACATTGTAGCAGTAAGTACTAAACCTTTGATATTCTCAAATACCGTATTAACTTGACTATTCCATTCAAACTTGTTACATTTCTTGAACAGTGTTCTCAAGGGTTGCACGGTCAAAGCATATACTGGTACAATTCTAGCAAAGTACACACAGCCCAAGAAACGAACACAAGGCATCTTTGTCAGAAGGCAGAGGAGCATTTTTAATAGCTTCCAAATTACACAGTTTTGATTTTATACCTTGCTTAGAAATTGTGTGGTCCAAGTACTCGCCTCTTGCACTAAATGTTTACACTTATTAGGTTACACTGTCATACTTCTGGATTATAAAACTTGCAACACCCTTTCCAATGTTTGCTTAAGTTCCTCCTTAGTTTCTTTGAAAACCAAAATTTCATTCTGGAAGGCTTGAACATGGAGCATATCACTGAATAGAGAATCCATTAATTTTTCAAAAACACTTGCCGCGGACGTTAGTCCAAACAGTAGGTGCAAATACTTGAATGCACCATATGGCATCACAAATGTGGTGAGAAATACAGAGGCCCTCATTCTGACCCTGGCGGTCTTTGACCGCCAGGGCGGAGGACCGCGGGAGCACCGCCGACAAGCCGGCGGTGCTCCAATGGGGATTCCGACCGCGGCGGTAAAGCCGCGGTCGGACCGGCACCACTGGCGGGGTCCCGCCAGTGTACCGCGGCCCCATTGAATCCTCCGCGGCGGCGCAGCTTGCTGCACCGCCGCGGGGATTCTGACCCCCCCTACCGCCATCCAGATCCCGGCGGTCGGACCGCCGAGATCCGGATGGCGGTAGGGGGGGTCGCGGGGCCCCTGGGGGCCCCTGCAGTGCCCATGCCACTGGCATGGGCATTGCAGGGGCCCCCGTAAGAGGGCCCCTACATGTATTTCACTGTCTGCTGCGCAGACAGTGAAATACGCGACGGGTGCAACTGCACCCGTCGCACAGCTTCCACTCCGCCGGCTCGATTCCGAGCCGGCTTCATCGTGGAAGCCTCTTTCCCGCTGGGCTGGCTGGCGGTCTGAAGGAGACCGCCCGCCAGCCCAGCGGGAAAGTCAGAATTACCGCCGCGGTCTTTCGACCGCGGAACGGTAACCTGACGGCGGGACTTTGGCGGGCGGCCTCCGCCGCCCGCCAAGGTCAGAATGAGGGCCAGAATCTTTTCCTAATGGAATTTGATAAGCTGTGTGCAAATCGATCATTGAGAAATATTTTGATCGCTCAACATTAGCAACCATCTCCTGTATGTGAGGAGGGGAATGGCAATCCACCAAAATATTTAGATTGGGTGACCTCAAATCTACACAAAGGGGGTTATTCTAACTTTGGAGGAGGTGTTAATCCGTCCCAAAAGTGACGGAAAAGTGACGGATTTACCACCAGCCGTATTACGAGTCCATTATATCCTATGGAACTCGTAATACGGCTGGTGGTATATCCGTCACTTTACCGTCACTTTTGGGACGGATTAACACTCCTCCAAAGTTAGAATAACCCCCAAAGTCTTAGATCTCTGGTCCTTCTTTTAGTAATAAGGACCAGAGAAACCCATTCCGAAGGAGCATTAATCCCTTCAGCCTCCAATTTGCCCAACAAATCCTTCAATCCCTGTCTTACACACAAAGGCACTAACCTGACGTTGTGCATCACTGGTAAAGCTTGTTTCTTTAATTTGATACAATGCTCAAACCCTTTTACTGTGCCTACTTTATATTTAAAAACAATGGGAAATTGTTTGATCATTTGATTAATCACTTCATTTTTTACAACCATGGACATGACTGGCTCACTAACATTCATATCAGGCAAATCACCTAATACTACAGGCACATCATGACCAGGACGCAAGATAATGCTTAATTTAGCCATGTCCTTTCAACCCACAATGTCTCTCCCATTTATTGCAACATATACCTTACTAACTGTGGATCCCCCCCGAGGACTCCAAGGAAGACCAGAAAAACCCAGCACAGGAGATCAATATCCTGGTCACCAAATGCCTTTGGACTGATGTCTGGGTGAATCAAGGTCAACAATTTGGGCCATAACTTGTGGTCTGTATAGTCAGCTAACATAGTAACAGGAGCCCCTGAATCAGCCATAATAGTAAGATGTTTACCATTTATAATTGCTTCACAAAACGTTTCCTTTATACACCTTGTATTATTTTGACACTTCGCTTTTGGCATATCCGCAGTTAGTAACACATTTGAAAATCTATTGCACATTCAGGACACCCAAATCACCAGCATATACATTGTTATCTTCACTTTTGTGTTACTACTACCAGAATTGAAAGCACTCTTACACACCCCTTGGAAATTTAATTTTTTTTTACAGCGATTCCACCTTTTACCAACGGCTGGGCAAGAAGGATTGTTCCCAATGTAGTTCTGAGAACCACAACGATAACAGCTTGTTACCCTTGCAGTCCTCTTTCCCTTTTAAAAGACTTCTTATTTACAGCACAAACAAGTTCCTCCTCAACTAGCCAACTCACAGGTGATTGACTCGCATGACTAGAGAAAACTTTAGATGTAACAATCGAACTTTCAATACTCTTAGCAACATCAATAGTTTCCACTAAGGTTGGATTTCGACAAGTTAACAATCGCTCTTGTATTTTCTTTGAAAAACAATAAAAGACAAATTGATCTTGAATATAAATGTGTACATTGTTCCCAAAATCACATTTAGAGGCTAACATGTAAATTGGCAATATATTCTTCGGCTGTCTCATCAGAAGTTTGTTTCCACATAGCAAAAGTGAATCCTTCTAAAAGAACACCCAAGTCATCTGAATTTTGTTTTTTAATTCTCCCCTTCCAAGTAGACATTCCTAGGTGTATCCTCATCCTGTGGCACGGGGATGGGAGGTAAATTGTCAAAGACACGTTGACCAGCAACTCCCAAACGATTAAACAGAAGCGCCAGTTTTCTAATTGGTTCAAATCTATTAGCATCTATTGCCCTTGATAGTTCTCAAAAATACGCATCCAGTCACATTACTTTATTTCAGGCTTTCCAGATTTCTGAAGTAAAGGTGGTGGTTGAACAATCCCTTGATTCATTGCGTGGCCAATATACAAATATAGGCAGAACAGAGTAACAAAATATTGTGTCTGCACTGTTTTCTTAAAACCTATCACAAGTGCAGTGGAATGTCATCACGACTAACAAAAAGGAAGAATAGTGCAGTTACCTTTAGATCAAATCTTTTCAAATGGTCTGATACACACAAATAAATCTTCCAATGAGGAGCGCTAGCTTAGTGCTCTCAAATGTTTCTCTGAAGCAAAGAATACAAATATACTCAAGCGAAGACTCAACAGGTTACCCAGAGTCAAATGCTTGAATCACGCTTGTAAATACTTCACTGATGTGCCGGACCCTGAATGTGCAACAGAATATCCAAAATGGCTGCCTTACATGCAACACAAATGATCTCACATGTCGGACGTACCAAACATTTTGACGATGCACCGGATCTTGAATGATCCTTAATACGGATTCCAAAATGTCTGCCTGAAACGTGAATATTACGTGTCGGATGTGGATGCGTTGAATGTAAAAGAAACATGGAGATCCTCGTCGAACCCACACCATTTCCTGACACTAAGCCTCATGTCGCAGAGCAGATTGAAAGCGGTGTCGTTACTGCCGCTGCTCAGGTAACATGCAACCTCTGCTCCTAAGAACTTTTAAATGAAGAGTAGTATTGTGAAGGTTCTCAAAAATAAAAATGAAATCCTTTGACTCGAATAGCCAGGCCAGATAAAAATCTCCAAACACCATCACACTCATTTTTTTTTAATAAAAGGATATCCGCCAAAATAAAATATCTCACAGCATTGTCGTGGGTCCTTGATGTGGAATACAAAACCCCTCTTCTGGTACCAGAATGTAGAATGCACTATCTGAGATTTGTACCATCCATTGGAATAATTTCCAGGAAATAGGCGAGAATCAAAGTTGTAGACCAAATAAAGATGTATTTTAATGGTAAGGTCCCACAACCGCATCAACCACCCATTTCCAAGAACAAGCAACTGACACCAGCCTGAAGTTCCAGAACCAACTCAGCACTTGATGTCTTTGTAGATTCAATAAAGAACACTCACGACATAACAGGCATGAACATAAAAGAAAACAATATAATATGTATAACTGAAGCAGAACAAATTATCATTATGCAAATGCTGCTGTGGTGTACTATTGATACAGTGGGCTGTAGAAGAAGCAAGGAATGAATAGAAGGCGGTGGGGGAGATGGAACATAGTTGTTCATCTGAGGGACAACAGAAAGGAGCAATGTTTCAAGTGTGTCTTTTTTAAATTTAGGGATTGCCAGCGAGAAGGGCGTAGTTAGAAAGAAGTCCCAGATACTCTGAAGTATTTGTCAGCGGTCAAAGAATAAATTTACAGGGAATTTCCTCAAATGTATCAAGAGTGAGTATTTATAAAGACACTATCTCCTGATTCCACATTTGGAGACCACATTTGTGTTTCAGGTTTCATCGTTAATAAGTAAAGCAATATTATTTTAAAGATTCAATGCAGTTGTGTGCTCTCTACCCCTTGGTGTAAACAGCATGCTGTGGTGTGGATAGCATTGCTGTCACACACATCAGTTTTTAAAGAGAATTGTTGAGCAACAAAAACATCTCTTTGTGACATATGGATTAAATAGAACAAAATGATGCACATCCCGTAATTTAACCCTAACCCACGTATGTAGGGACCCCAAAATAGTTAAGCCACAAAAGAGCTCGGATAATCTACTCAAAAGACTGTGGGGAGAAGAGGTATCTATTCTTTCGTGCTATGATCTTAAAGAGATACTTCAGTCTACAGGTGAGCTCTGTAGCACATATAAGCTATTATTAGAGCACACAGAACAGCCCAATAGTGTAAAATGATGAAAAGCATGAGAAACAAAGCTAAGCTTTAGTTAAAGAGTAACTCAAAGCATCTTCAGATTTTCTTTAATGCTAGGGTCAGTATTTGACAATGACTGTTGGCAAAAGGCAGCACCATATACAGAGGTGAGTCAGAGCCCGAAAGGTCGCGGGAGGGCAAGGCCAAAGGAAACAAGAAGTGTACTATTGGCATTCCTGGCCTCCTCAGGGGCACCATGTACCAACCACAGAGGCAGGCGCACAACTACCATTGGGCTAAGAGGACTTTATCCCCCCCCACCCAATCAGAGTTTGCACTTTTATCCTGCCTGCTGTCCCTGTATTGTTATTTTAGGGAATGTACCATAGCTAAGGTTGGGGGAGAATGAATCGACTCTTCAATTGAAGAATACGGTATGTATTTGGTTATGAATTAGCACAAATTTTATGTTAGCAAATTACAGTGACATCCAGTTTGTTAGGAAGGTGGGCTTGGTGGGGCCGATGATAAACATCTCTCAGGGGACAGCATAGTGATAAATTGCAGGTCCCCTAACTTGGCAAAATGATTGTTAGGTGACTTCAATACAGTGCACCCAAATAGAGTGGGCATTAGGATCTTGCCAGTTGGTTATTTCTGTCATTACCTGAAGCCCCACCCTAGTGCTGTAGAGATAGGGAAATCTGCTGCCCCAACTCAATTTGCAGTAGCCACCACCAATAGGCTTCCCCCTTGGGGGTTTAGATCAAAATGACTGACTTCAATCTTTTGGCCCAGCTGGGGTTGGGGGAATTGTTGAGCCCTGTAAGCTAAACTTTATTCTGAATGAACAGCAGGTGCTCCCACTGAATTATGGTTTTGGGATATCTTCTAGTATTAATGAGGGTGGTGTTGATGGTATTTCCCCTGTAGGATGCCTTTCTGTTGACAAACCATTTAGCCCCAAAGTTTAATCGCTTGGGAGTTGTGGTCATACTTGGGCAGCTACTTCTATTGATGCTAAAAGCACTGGGTTAAAGATTATAAATTGAAATGTCGCAAGATTAAGTTCCAAGATTATTTTCCCAGTTTGTCAAAAGTTCATATGATTGCACAATATTATTATGCTACAAGAAACAGGGAAATCAACTCGACTGAGTTTGACGGATATGCATTTTTCAGTCTTCCTGCTGTACCTTCTCGTGCCGGCAGGGCATCAGGTGGGTTATCAATTTGGGTTAATTTGCTTGCAGGGGTGCGGGTAGAGGAAGTAAAGGTCCTGAGTTCTGATTTTCAGGTTTTTACTTTCAGGGGTGTTTTACGTTAATTTGTAATCATTTTTTTAATAATGATTTCCTGAGTGTGCCAAATCTTAATTTTTCTAGTCTTTTCTCCTACATCTCCGCTCTGGTGGACAAAAAATCTCAGCTAGGGCAACAACTCTATCTCTGCCTGGGGGGTGATTTCAATGCTAGTCTCACAAATTTAGGAGCTGAGGGGGATGCATGTGATTCCAGCAGGCATTTTTAAAGTGGTAAGGAGCTACTAGCTCTGGTTTCCACTATAAATTTGTGTAATGTCATGGAGAAGGTGGGGCCGTACAGGCAGGTGTTGTCCACGTATAGAGGTAGGGATTGCTCCTCAATTATAGATTATATTCTTATTTCTCAAAACTTGAGAGGGCTTCGAAGTCGATTTCCTTGGATTTCCACCAGCTTTCCTTTCAAGGGCCCAGGAACTGGATAGTGTAGGAGGCTGGACTGGCTTGTAGTGAGTACCAAGGGGTACTTGCACCTTGCACCAGGCCCAGTTATCCCTTATTAGTGTATAGGGTGTCTAGCAGCTTAGGCTGATAGATAATGGTAGCTTTGCAGAGCATCTTAGGCTGAACTAGGAGACGTGTGAAGCTACTACAGTACCACTTAGTGTCATATGCACAATATCATAAAAAAACACAATACACAGTTATACTAAAAATAAAGGTACTTTATTTTTATGACAATATGCCAAAGTATCTCAGAGTGTACCCTCAGTGAGAGGATAGGAAATATACACAAGATATATATACACAATAGCAAAAATATGCAGTATAGTCTTAGAAAACAGTGCAAACAATGTATAGTTACAATAGGATGCAATGGAGACACATAGGGATAGGGGCAACACAAACCATATACTCCAGAAGTGGAATGGGAACCACGAATGGACCTCAAACCTATGTGACCTTGTAGAGGGTCGCTGGGACTATTAGAAAATAGTGAGAGTTAGAAAAATAGCCCACCCCAAGACCCTGAAAAGTGAGTGCAAAGTGCACTAAAGTTCCCCAAAGGACAAAGAAGTCGTGATAGGGGAATAAGGCAGGAAAGACACAAACCAACAATGCAACAACGCTGGATTTCCAATCTGGGGTACCTGTGGAACAAGGGGACCAAGTCCAAAAGTCACAAGCAAGTCGGAGATGGGCAGATGCCCAGGAAATGCCAGCTGCGGGTGCAAAGAAGCTTCTACTGGACAGAAGAAGCTGCGGTTTCTGCAGGAACGCAAAGGGCTAGAGACTTCCCCTTTGGAGGACGGATCCCTCTCGCCTTGAAGAGTCGTGCAGAAGTGTTTTCCCGCCGAAAGAACGCCAACAAGCCTTGCTAGCTGCAAATCGTGCGGTAAGCGTTTTTGGATGCTGCTGTGGCCCGGGAGGGACCAGGAGGTCGTAAATTGGACCAGGAGGTAGAGGGGACGTCGAGCAAGACAAGGAGCCCTGTTAGCAGCAGGTAGCACCCGGAGAAGTGCCAGAAACAGGCACTACAAGGATGCGTGAAACGGTGCTCACCCGAAGTTACACAAAGGAGTCCCACGTCGCCGGAGACCAACTTAGAAAGTCGTGCAATGCAGGTTAGAGTGCCGTGGACCCAGGCTTGGCTGTGCACAAAGGATTTCCGCCGGAAGTGCACAGGGGCCGGAGTAGCTGCAAAAGTCGCGGTTCCCAGCAATGCAGTCTAGCGAGGTGAGGCAAGGACTTACCTCCACCAAACTTGGACTGAAGAGTCACTGGACTGTGGGAGTCACTTGGACAGAGTTGCTGGATTCGAGGGACCTCGCTCGTCGTGCTGAGAGGAGACCCAAGGGACCGGTAATGCAGCTTTTTGGTGCCTGCGGTTGCAGGGGGAAGATTCCGTCGACCCACGGGAGATTTCTTCGGAGCTTCTAGTGCAGAGAGGAGGCAGACTACCCCCACAGCATGCACCACCAGGAAAACAGTCGAGAAGGCGGCAGGATCAGCGTTACAGAGTTGCAGTAGTCGTCTTTGCTACTTTGTTGCAGTGTTGCAGGCTTCCAGCGCGGTCAGCAGTCGATTCCTTGGCAGAAGGTGAAGAGAGAGATGCAGAGGAACTCTGATGAGCTCTTGCATTCGTTATCTGAGGAATCCCAAGAGACAGAGACCCTAAATAGCCAGAAAAGAGGGTTTGGCTACCTAGGAGAGAGGATAGGATAGCAACACCTGAAGGAGCCTATCACAAGGAGTCTCTGACGTCACCTGGTGGCACTGGCCACTCAGAGCAGTCCAGTGTGCCAGCAGCACCTCTGTTTCCAAGATGGCAGAGGTCTGGAGCACACTGGAGGAGCTCTGGGCACCTCCCAGGGGAGGTACAGGTCAGGGGAGTGGTCACTCCCCTTTCCTTTGTCCAGTTTCGCGCCAGAGCAGGGCTAAGGGGTCCCCTGAACCGGTGTAGACTGGCTTATGCAGAATTGGGCACATCTGTGCCCAAGAAAGCATTTCCAGAGGCTGGGGGAGGCTACTCCTCCCCTGCCTTCACACCATTTTCCAAAGGGAGAGGGTGTAACACCCTCTCTCAGAGGAAGTTCTTTGTTCTGCCTCCTGAGCCAGGCCTGGCTGGACCCCAGGAGGGCAGATGCCTGTCTGAGGGGTTGGCAGCAGCTGCAGTGAAACCCCGGGAAAGGCAGTTTGGCAGTACCAGGGTCTGTGCTACAGACCACTGGGATCATGGGATTGTGCCAACTATGCCAGGATGGTATAGAGGGGGCAATTCCATGATCATAGACATATTACATGGCCATATTCTGAGTTACCATTGTGAAGCTACATATAGGTAGTGACCTATATGTAGTGCACGCGTGTAATGGTGTCCCCGCACTCACAAAGTCCGGGGAATTGGCCCTGAACAATGTGGGGGTACCTTGGCTAGTGCCAGGGTGCCCTCACACTAAGTAACTTAGCACCCAACCTTTACCAGGTAAAGGTTAGACATATAGGTGACTTATAAGTTACTTAAGTGCAGTGTAAAATGGCTGTGAAATAACGTGGACGTTATTTCACTCAGGCTGCAGTGGCAGGCCTGTGTAAGAATTGTCAGAGCTCCCTATGGGTGGCAAAAGAAATGCTGGAACCCCAATACCCTGGGTACCTCAGTACCATATACTAGGGAATTATAAGGGTGTTCCAGTAAGCCAATGTAAATTGGTAAAATTGGTCACTAGCCTGTTAGTGACAATTTGAAAGAAATGAGAGAGCATAACCACTGAGGTTCTGATTAGCAGAGCCTCAGTGAGACAGTTAGTCACTACACAGGTAACACATTCAGGCACACTTATGAGCACTGGGGCCCTGGTGAACAGGGTCCCAGTGACACATACAACTAAAACAACATATATACAGTGAAAAATGGGGGTAACATGCCAGGCAAGATGGTACTTTCCTACACAACCCCCCCCCCCCAAACGAAGGACAATAAGACTAGCCATGACCTGATGAGTCTTCATTGTCTAAGTGGAAATATCTGGAGAGTCCATCTGCATTGGAGTGGCTACTCCCAGGTCTATGTTCCACTGTATAGTCCATTCCCTGTAGGGATATGGACCACCTCAATAATTTAGGATTTTCACCTTTCATTTGTTTTAGCCAAAGTAGAGGTTTGTGGTCTGTCTGAACAATGAAGTGAGTGCCAAACAGGTATGGCCTCAACTTCTTCAGAGCCCAGACCACAGCAAAGGCCTCCCTCTCAATGGCAGACCAACGCTTTTCTCTAGGGGTCAACCTACTACTAATAAAAGCAACAGGTTGATCCAGGCCCTCAGAATTAAGTTGTGATAGGACTGCCCCTACTCCTAATTCAGATGCATCAGTTTGGACATAGAATTTTTTAGAGTAACAAGGGCTTTTCAGGACAGGTGCAGAGCACATGGCCTGCTTCAGCTCCTCAAAAGCTTTCTGACAGCTAGCTGTCCACAATACCTTTTTAGGCATCTTTTTGGATGTGAGGTCATTAAGAGGGGCTGCAATGGAGCCATAGTTCTTAATGAACCTCCTGTAATACCCAGTGAGGCCTAGGAAGGCTCTCACCTGAGTCTGAGTGGTAGGGGGAACCCAATCTATAATAGTTTGGATTTTCCCCTGTAGTGGTGCAATCTGTTCCCCACCAACAAGGTGTCCCAGATAAACCACCTTCCCCTGCCCTATCTGGCACTTTGAAGCCTTGATAGTGAGGCCTGCCTTTTGCAGCACCTCCAAAACTTTCCATAGGTGGACCAGGTGATCATCCCAACTGGAGCTAAAAACAGCTATATCGTCCAAATATGCTGCACTAAAAGCTTCCAGCCCTTGCAGGACTGTGTTCACCAACCTCTGAAAAGTGGCAAGTGCATTTTTCAATCCAAAAGGCATTACAGTGAACTGGTAATGTCCTCCAATGGTTGAAAATGCAGTTTTAGGTTTAGCATCTTCTGATAATTTGATCTGCCAATACCCTGCAGTCAAATCAAAAGTGCTTAGATACTTGGCAGATGCAAGTGTATCTATGAGCTCATCTGCCCTGGGTATAGGGTGAGCATCAGTTTTGGTTACCAAGTTGAGACCTCTATAGTCTACACAAAACCGCATTTCCTTCTTTCCATCTTTGGAATGGGGTTTTGGTACAAGTACCACAGGAGAAGCCCATGGACTTTCAGAGTGCTCAACCACTCCTAGTTCTAACATTTTCTGTACTTCTTGCTTTATGCAGTCCCTGATATGGTCAGGCTGCCTATAGATCTTACTTTTGACAGGCAAGCTGTCTCCAGTATCTATAGTGTGCTCACACCAAGAAGTGGTACCTGGCACAGTAGAGAAGAGTTCAGAGAATTGATCTAGGAGATTTATGCAATGGTCTTTCTGCTCAGCAGTAAGACAATCAGCCAAAACTACACCTTCCACAAGAGCATCTTGTTCTGTGGAAGAGAAGAGATCAGGTAGAGGATCACTGTCTTCTTCCTGTCCCTCATCAGTTGCCATGAGCAGGGTGACATCAGCCCTGTCATAGTAGGGTTTTAGGCGGTTTACATGGAGTACCCTAAGGGGACTTCTTGCAGTGCCTAAGTCAACTAAATAGGTGACTTCACCCTTTTTCTCAACAATTGTGTGGGGTCCACTCCATTTATCTTGGAGTGCTCTTGGGGCCACAGGCTCCAAGACCCACACTTTCTGCCCTGGTTTGTACTGAACCAAAGCAGCCTTCTGATCATGCCATTGCTTCTGGAGCTCTTGGCTGGCCTGAAGGTTTTTACTGGCCTTTTTCATATACTCAGCCATCCTTGATCTGAGGCCAAGTACATAATCCACAATATCTTGCTTAGGAGCTTTTAAAGGTTGTTCCCAACCCTCCTTTACAAGTGTGAGTGGACCCCTAACAGGGTGTCCAAAAAGAAGTTCAAAGGGGCTGAAGCCCACTCCTTTCTGGGGTACCTCCCTGTAGGCAAAAAGGAGGCATGGTAACAGGATATCCCATCTCTTGCGGAGTTTTTCAGGGAGACCCATAATCATGCCTTTGAGAGTTTTATTAAATCTCTCCACCAGTCCATTTGTTTGTGGATGATAGGGTGTAGTGAACTTGTAAGTTACACCACACTCCTTCCACATGGCCTTTAAGTATGCAGACATGAAATTGCTTCCTCTGTCTGATACTACTTCCTTTGGGAAGCCCACCCTGGAAAATATTCCCAGGAGGGCCTTTGCCACTGCAGGTGCTGTAGTGGTCCTTAAAGGAATTGCTTCAGGATATCTTGTGGCATGGTCCACTACCACCAAGATAAACCTATTGCCTGAAGCAGTAGGAGGGTCAAGGGGGCCAACTATGTCAACCCCTACCCTTTCAAAGGGAACCACAACCACAGGCAGTGGAATAAGGGGTGCCTTTGGAGTGCCACCTGTTTTGCCACTGGCTTGACAGGTTTCACAGGACTTACAAAAATCTTTTGTGTCCTCAGACATTCTAGGCCAATGAAACAAGGGAACCAGTCTGTCCCAAGTTTTCATTTGTCCCAGATGCCCAGCTAGGGGAATGTCGTGTGCAAGAGTTAGGAGGAACTTTCTGTACTCCTGAGGAATCACTAATCTCCTGGCAGTTCCAGGTTTAGGATCCCTTGCCTCAGTGTACAAGAGGTTGTCCTCCCAGTAAACTCTGTGAGAGTCACTGACATCCCCATTAGCCTGTTTGACAGCTTGCTGTCTTAGACCCTCTAATGTGGGACAGGTTTGCTGTGCCACACTCAGCTCCTCCCTGGCAGGCCCCCCTTCACCCAAAAGCTCAACAGTGTCTGCTTGAAGCTCCTCTGGTGTAGGTTCTGCACAGGGAGGGAATTCTTCTTCCTCAGAAGTAGAATCCACTGTAGAGGGAGGGATAGTAGGAAGTGGTTTGCTTCTACTAGCCCTAGCTTTAGGGAGCACTTGGTCCATTGTTCCAGGATCCAAGCTTCCCTGTCCTTTTTGCTTTTTGGCCTGAGCCCTTGTCAAAGCAAAAATATGCCCTGGGATGGCCAGCATTGCTGCATGGGCCTCCAACTCCACATCTGACCAAGCTGATGTCTCCAAATCATTCCCTAATAGACAGTCTACAGGTAAATCTGAAGCTACCACAACTTTCTTTGGACCAGTAACCCCCCCCCAGTTGAGATTTACAACAGCCATGGGGTGGCTAAGTGTGTTGTTGTGAGCATCGGTTACTTGGTACTGGTGACCAAGTAGGTGTTGTTCAGGGTGGACCAGTTTCTCTATGACCATAGTCACACTGGCTCCAGTGTCCCTGTAGGCCTGAACCTCAACACCATTTATTAGGGGTAGCTGCTTGTACTTATCCATATTAAGGGGACAAGCAACTAAGGTGGCTAAATCAATAGCCCCCTCAGAGACTAACACAGCCTCTGTGGTCTCCCTAACAAGACCAACCCCAACTAAGTTACCAATAGTGAGCTCAGCTACTCCCTTGGATTGGCTATTAGTAGGTTTGCTCCCACCACCACTGCTATTAGTAGGGACACTAGGTGTAGCAGTAGGGGTTGTAGTGGTAGGAGGCTTGGTGCTTTTCTTTGGACAACTGGGATCTGTTGTCCAATGGCCTTTTATTTTACATAAATAGCACCATGGTTTCTTTTCCTTGTTTTGATTAGAAGAGGATTTGGGCCCACCACCCCCACCAGAGTGTTTTTGTGGGCCTGATGAAGACTCATTTTTAGATTTGTCCCCACCCTTGTCAGAAGACTTACCATCCTTCTTCTTGTTGCCATCTTTGTCACCCCCTGTATGAACTTTTCTGTTCACCCTTGTTCTGACCCATTTGTCTGCCTTCTTTCCCAATTCTTGGGGAGAGGTCAGATCAGAGTCCACCAAGTACTGGTGCAACAAATCAGACACACAATTATTAAGAATATGCTCTCTCAGGATCAAGTTATACAGGCTGTCATAATCAGTAACTTTACTGCCATGTAACCACCCCTCCAAGGCCTTCACTGAATGGTCAATGAAATCAACCCAGTCTTGTGAAGACTCCTTTTTGGTCTCTCTGAACTTTATCCTGTATTGTTCAGTGGTTAAGCCATAACCATCCAGGAGTGCATTCTTAAGAACTTTGTAATCATTAGCTTCATTTTCTTTTACAGTAAGGAGCCTATCCCTACATTTTCCACTAAATGATAGCCATAGGATAGCAGCCCACTGCCTTTGAGGGACATCCTGTACAACACAGGCCCTCTCAAGTGCAGCAAACCACTTGTTAATGTCATCCCCCTCCTTATAAGGGGGAACTATCTTATGCAGATTCCTGGAATCATGCTCTTTTGCAGGATGACTATGGGAAATACTGCTGCTGCCACCATGGGTTTCTAAACCCAGTTTCTGTCTCTCCTTCTCTACTTCTAAAGTCTGTCTATCCAAATCCAGCTGTTGCTTCTTGAGCTTCAGTCTGGTTTGTTCCACTCTCAATCTATTGAGCTCCCTTTCTAACAATCTGTCATCAGGGTGGGTGGGAGGGACATGCCTTGAAACAGAAGTATGGTGAGAATGGACAGAAGGAGACCTGTCCCTTACAGAGGGCACCCTAACAGCTTGGCTAACAGAAACATCAGTACCACTGTGGTGAGAATAAATGCTTTTGCTATGATGTGAGACAACACTATTTGTGTGGTGTGGCTCTCCATCATTACCAACTATGCTAGACTGTCTAGTAATGGGCAGGCTAGGAAGTTTCTTTCCTGAATCTTTTCCTGGGGGAGTCCCTGGATCAGATTGGGAACCATTAGCTACTTTTTCTACAGATGGGGCACTTCTAGCCTTATCCTGTTCTCTAAGCATGTTAAGTAACAGTTCCAAGGAAGGATTCTTCCCTACACTCAAACCTCTCTCTATGCAGAGACTCCTTGCTCCTTTCCAGCTAAGGTGATCATATGCAAGTTTGGACAGATCAACATTTTGGCCTGTGCCAGACATTTTTAGAGAGAGTTAAAGTGATAGAAAAAGAAAAAAGTTTGTCAGAGCTTTTAGAAAGACTGGAAAAAAAACTTTTAAAACTTTTTAGAACTTTTTAGAAAGTTTAGAAGTACTTTTCAGCACTTAGAAAAGAGTGAAAAGAGAAAATGCAAAACTTTTTGGCTATGTGTATATACACTGAACTTGTTTTGTATATTTTTCTCTTATGAAAAGTACAATGACAAGAGTGGTAAGTAGTCTCAAAGCACTTATCCCACCGCTGCACAACCAATGTAGGAGGCTGGACTGGCTTGTAGTGAGTACCAAGGGGTACTTGCACCTTGCACCAGGCCCAGTTATCCCTTATTAGTGTATAGGGTGTCTAGCAGCTTAGGCTGATAGATAATGGTAGCTTAGCAGAGCACCTTAGGCTGAACTAGGAGACGTGTGAAGCTACTACAGTACCACTTAGTGTCATATGCACAATATCATAAGAAAACACAATACACAGTTATACTAAAAATAAAGGTACTTTATTTTTATGAAAATATGCCAAAGTATCTCAGAGTGTACCCTCAGTGAGAGGATAGGAAATATACACAAGATATATATACACAATAGCAAAAATATGCAGTATAGTCTTAGAAAACAGTGTAAACAATGTATAGTTACAATAGGATGCAATGGAGACACATAGGGATAGGGGCAACAAAAACCATATACTCCAGAAGTGGAATGCGAGCCACGAATGGACCCCAAACCTATGTGACCTTGTAGAGGGTCGCTGGGACTATTAGAAAATAGTGAGGGTTAGAAAAATAGCCCTCCCCAAGACCCTGAAAAGTGAGTGCAAAGTGCACTAAAGTTCCCCAAAGGACAAAGAAGTCGTGATAGGGGAATAAGGCAGGAAAGACACAAACCAACAATGCAACAACGCTGGATTTCCAATCTGGGGTACCTGTGGAACAAGGGGACCAAGTCCAAAAGTCACAAGCAAGTCGGAGATGGGCAGATGCCCAGGAAATGCCAGCTGCGGGTGCAAAGAAGCTTCTACTGGACAGAAGAAGCTGTGGTTTCTGCAGGAATTCAAAGGGCTAGAGACTTCCCCTTTGGAGGACGGATCCCTCTCGCCTTGTAGAGTCGTGCAGAAGTGTTTTCCCGCCGAAAGAACGCCAACAAGCCTTGCTAGCTGCAAATCGTGCTGTAAGCGTTTTTGGATGCTGCTGTGGCCCGGGAGGGACCAGGAGGTCGCAAATTGGACCAGGAGGTAGAGGGGACGTCGAGCAAGACAAGGAGCCCTCTTAGCAGCAGGTAGCACCCGGAGAAGTGCCAGAAACAGGCACTACGAGGATGCATGAAACGGTGCTCACCCGAAGTTACACAAAGGAGTCCCACATCGCCGGAGACCAACTTAGAAAGTCGTGCAATGCAGGTTAGAGTGCCGTGGACCCAAGCTTGGCTGTGCACAAAGGATTTCCGCCGGAAGTGCACAGGGGCCGGAGTAGCTGCAAAAGTCGCGGTTCCCAGCAATGCAGTCTAGCGAGGTGAGGCAAGGACTTACCTCCACCAAACTTGGACTGAAGAGTCACTGGACTGTGGGAGTCACTTGGACAGAGTTGCTGGATTCGAGGGACCTCGCTCGTCGTGCTGAGAGGAGACCCAAGGGACCGGTTATGCAGCTTTTTGGTGCCTGCGGTTGCAGGGGGAAGATTCCGTCGACCCACGGGAGATTTCTTCGGAGCTTCTAGTGCAGAGAGGAGGCAGACTACCCCCACAGCATGCACCACCAGGAAAACAGTCGAGAAGGTGGCAGGATCAGCGTTACAGAGTTGCAGTAGTCGTCTTTGCTACTTTGTTGCAGTGTTGCAGGCTTCCAGCGCGGTCAGCAGTCGATTCCTTGGCAGAAGGTGAAGAGAGAGATGCAGAGGAACTCTGATGAGCTCTTGCATTCGTTATCTGAGGAATCCCAAGAGACAGAGACCCTAAATAGCCAGAAAAGAGGGTTTGGCTACCTAGGAGAGAGGATAGGCTAGCAACACCTGAAGGAGCCTATCACAAGGAGTCTCTGACGTCACCTGGTGGCACTGGCCACTCAGAGCAGTCCAGTGTGCCAGCAGCACCTCTGTTTCCAAGATGGCAGAGGTCTGGAGCACACTGGAGGAGCTCTGGGCACCTCCCAGGGGAGGTACAGGTCAGGGGAGTGGTCACTCCCCTTTCCTTTGTCCAGTGTCGCACCAGAGCAGGGCTAAGGGGTCCCCTGAACTGGTGTAGACTGGCTTATGCAGAATTGGGCACATCTGTGCCCAAGAAAGCATTTCCAGAGGCTGGCGGAGGCTACTCCTCCCCTGCCTTCACACCATTTTCCAAAGGGAGAGGGTGTAACACCCTCTCTCAGAGGAAGTTCTTTGTTCTGCCATCCTGGGCCAGGCCTGGCTGGACCCCAGGAGGGCAGATGCCTGTCTGAGGGGTTGGCAGCAGCAGCAGCTGCAGTGAAACCCAGGGAAAGGCTGTTTGGCAGTTCCAGGGTCTGTGCTACAGACCACTGGGATCATGGGATTGTGCCAACTATGCCAGGATGGTATAGAGGGGGCAATTCCATGATCATAGACATATTACATGGCCATATTCGGAGTTACCATTGTGAAGCTACATATAGGTAGTGACCTATATGTAGTGCACGCGTGTAATGGTGTCCCCGCACTCACAAAGTCCGGGGAATTGGCCCTGAACAATGTGGGGGTACCTTGGCTAGTGCCAGGGTGCCCTCACACTAAGTAACTTAGCACCCAACCTTTACCAGGTAAAGGTTAGACATATAGGTGACTTATAAGTTACTTAAGTGCAGTGTAAAATGGCTGTGAAATAACGTGGACGTTATTTCACTCAGGCTGCAGTGGCAGGCCTGTGTAAGAATTGTCAGAGCTCCCTATGGGTGGCAAAAGAAATGCTGCAACCCATAGGGATCTCCTGGAACCCCAATACCCTGGGTACCTCAGTACCATATACTAGGGAATTATAAGGGTGTTCCAGTAAGCCAATGTAAATTGGTAAAATTGGTCACTAGCCTGTTAGTGACAATTTGAAAGAAATGAGAGAGCATAACCACTGAGGTTCTGATTAGCAGAGCCTCAGTGAGACAGTAAGTCACTACACAGGTAACACATTCAGGCACACTTATGAGCACTGGGGCCCTGGTGAACAGGGTCCCAGTGACACATACAACTAAAACAACATATATACAGTGAAAAATGGGGGTAACATGCCAGGCAAGATGGTACTTTCCTACAGATAGGGCACCACTTGTCAGAGCAGGAGTCTCTCCAGAGACTCCAGGTGCTGGCAGAGAGAAGTCTTTGCTGTCCCTGAGACTTCAAACAACAGGAGGCAAGCTCTAAATCAAGCCCTTGGAGATTTCTTCACAAGATGGAAGGCACACAAAGTCCAATCCTTGCCCTCTTGCTGTGGCAGAAGCAGCAACTGCAGGATAGCTCCACAGAGCACAGTCACAGGCAGGACAGCTCTTCTTCCTCAGCTCTTCAGCTCTTGTCCAGGCAGAGGTTCCTCTTGTTTCCAGAAGTGTTCTAAAGTCTGTGGTTTTGGGTGCCCTTCTTATACCCAATTTCCCCTTTGAAGTAGGCCTACTTCAAAGTAAAGTCTCTTTTGAATGTGAAATCCTGCCTTGCCCAGGCCAGGCCCCAGACACTCACCAGGGGGTCGGAGACTGCATTGTGTGAGGACAGGCACAGTCCTTTCAGGTGTAAGCGACCACTCCTCCCCTCCCTCCTAGCACAGATGGCTCATCAGGGAATGCAGACTACACCCCAGCTCCTTTTGTGTCACTGTCTAGTGTGAGGTGCAACCAGCCCAACTATAAAACTGACCCAGACAAGGAATCCACAAACAGGCAGAGTCACAGAAATGGTATAAGCAAGAAAATGCTCACTTTCTAAAAGTGGCATTTTCAAACACACAATCTTAAAATCAACTTTACTAAAAGATGTATTTTTAAATTGTGAGCTCAGAGACCCCAAACTCCATGTCCATCCGCTCCCAAAAGGAATCTACACTTTAATCAGATTTAAAGGTAGCCCCCACGTTCACCTATGAGAGGGACAGGCCTTGCAACAGTGAAAAACGAATTTAGCAATATTTCACTGTCAGGACATATAAAACACATTACTATGGGGGTCATGCCTACCCTGGCGGTCCGAGACCGCCAGGGTAGGGGACGGAGGAAGCACCGCCAACAGGCTGGCGGTGCTTCCGGGGCTATTCTGACCGTGGCGGTAAAGCCGCGGTCAGAAAAGGGAAGCCGCCGGTTTCCCGCCGGTTTCCCGCTGCCCCTGTGAATCCTCCACGGCGGCGCTGCAAGCAGCGCCGCCATGGGGATTCCGACCCCCTTCCCGCCAGCCTGGTTCAGGCTGGCGGGAACGGGTGTCGTGGGGCCCCTGGGGGCCCCTGCAGTGCCCATGCCACTGGCACTGGCACATGGCATGGGCACTGCAGGGGCCCCCTAACAGGGCCCCACATTGATTTTCAGTGTCTGCTTGGCAGACACTGAAAATCGCGACGGTTGCAACTGCACCCGTCGCACACCAGCAACTCCGCCGGCTCCATTCGGAGCCGGCATCCTCGTTGCTGGTGCTTTCCCGCTGGGCGGGCGGGCGGCCTTTTGGCGGTCACCCGCCAGCCCAGCGGGAAAGCCAGAATGACCGCCGCAGTCTTTTGACCGCGGTGCGGTCTTCTGGCGGGGGAACTTTGGCGGGCGGCGGTTGGAATGACCCCCTATATGTCCTACCTTAACCATACACTGCACTCTGCCCTTGGGGCTACCTAGGGCCTACCTTAGGGGTGCCTTACATGTAAGAAAAGGGAAGGTTTAGGCCTGGCAAGTGGGTACACTTGCCATGTCGAATTTACAGTTACAACTGCACACACAGACACTGCAGTGGCAGGTCTAAGACATGATTACAGAGCTACTTATGTGGGTGGCACAACCAGTGCTGCAGGCCCACTAGTAACATTTGATTTACAGGCCCTGGCACCTCTAGTGCACCTTACTCGGGACTTACTAGTAAATCAAATATGCCAATCATGAATAAACCAATCAACATTACAATTTACACAGAGAGCATATGCACTTTACCACTGTTTAGCAGTGGTAAAGTGCTCAGAGTTCAAAAGCCAACAGCAACAGGTCAGAAAAAATAGGAGGCAGGAGGCAAAAAGATTGGGGATGACCCTGCATAAGCAAAAAAGTCCAACAGGATGTTATTGAATAGTGCCATTGTTGAGACTGATTATGGAGATCACAATCTAATTGTAATAATTCTGAAAATAATGAATGAAGAACCCCATCAAATAGTCGCAAACCTTGTTAATATGTCCACATCCACTGATAAACTTAGGTTATGCTGGAAATTATGTGACACCCTTAAGTTTATTACTGTTTTTTTCTCGGAAAATTTAAATTTGGTGAAGCAGTGTATATGTAGGGGTTTTTGGGGTTGTCTTCCATCTTACCACTTTATACTGGCATTGTCAAATGAGAAAACATGTGTTTTTATTTCTTCAGGCTGCTGTTCGCTCAAAGAAATCGATGTTTTAGAATAAGTTGCATGCTATATTAGCTGTCACTTGTGATTTTTATGCTATGGCATTTTACTGTATTTTAGTCATGCGGTTTTATCTGTTTCTTTGTGTGTGCTATTTGCTTTTATGGCTGTTTTCAGCTGAATAGAAATGCTTTGATGATGATGAAAACATTAAGTTAAATTCCACGGACTAAGATTTCATTTGTAGGATTTTTTCAGCATGGACTCTTGCTGTATATTTCTAGAAAGTATTATTATTATCTCATTTGTATGATTAAAGGCACCATTGATAATCATACTTTATGCTCAGATTCTGCACTCCATGTACTGCTAACACCAAATTATTTCCAAATAAAAGATGCATTTTCAGGCAATGGCACCTGTCAAGTGTATCAAAACAAACGACACTTGATGATAGATTGAAATCAAGATCAAAATGCACTACTACTGAATATAAATTCACTATTTTATAAGTTACAGTTCCTGGGCATGAAGCATCCTTCTAAGGGACAGCAAGAGAGTTGTAGCTTCTAATAGACTTGTGTTCTAACATAAACATTCTGTGTGCTGCGAAATACACCTAGAACAGAACAGTGACAAAACAAATGTGTTTAAACTGCGCAATTTGCCACAAAGTTTTAAAATCTTCTATGTGGAACTATGCCTAAATATTTTGTTTTTTTAAAGTCCCCGTAGTTAGGACCACTTCAACTGGTCCAGTGTATTTGGAATGCACTTTTTAATGTTTATTTTTCCTGAAATTACACATCCTACTTGGTCTACTGGACAAACATGCATTTAAATGTAGCTTTCGCTGTTCAGTCTGCTAAAATCACTTGACGAAGATCCCTTAAACCCCACTAAAGGATATTAAACTGAGACCAATGTCATTTGCCAAGTATGCTTTAAAATGCACCAATAGCTGCATATTGTCCAGAGAATGCTCCCCGTATCTATCAGCATTCAACAACAAAGAGAGCTCCTACAAGACTTGTTGATCCAGATTCTTAATATGGCCTCCTGCCCCATTGTTCACAGTGCTAGCCTTCCCCGAAGTTTGAGCCTAGTTGAGCCCCTACACAAAACCTACATCTACAGAGCACAAGGGACGAATTGAGGCAGTTTGGAACGTGGCGCAAGGTTCAAACTACAGGTCTTCAGAAGTGAGACTTGATTCAAATGTACTGGTTTAAATAATCACACTTTTTAAGATCTTTTATATCTATTGTTTCTAAAATCTGGACTTCATTTATATTTGCGCTTCTTGAAAAAGGTGAGAGGGAGAACGGGACATTACAAGAGGAAGAGCAAAAAGATGTGGACGTGGCCCAATTGACAATTGTTTAATATATAAATCGAAGCGTGCCGATAGGCTGCGAGGATTGGAATTGCATTGAATATTTCACTTATTTTGAACAACAAATGAGAAGAAACATAACACTCTAGAAATTCATATGAAAGCGTCTGTGGCTTGACGGTAGCACCCGAAGCAGAATGCTGGGACTGGAACATGAATGATATCACAGGCACTGCAGCGTGATGTCACGAGCTCTCGTGAACATGCAGAGGGGGGGGTCTCCACTGCAGCAGAGGGCGAAAAGAGCAACCGCTGTTGGGGAAGTATGTCGGGCAGTTTGGGGTCTCCTTTTTTAAGGTCAAGGCTGGTTCATTTTTAGTGACAATAGAGGAATTATGTCAAGTCACCTGTCTATGCCTTGCCCTGCCCCCACCCCCTTCACCCAATAAATGTGGTATCACCCACAATGGTGTTGTTTGATAACATGTAGAAAATGTGCCATTGTGACGTTGTCTTTGGTATAAAAGTCTGATAACCTGGGCGCTGCAGCATTGGACAAAAGGACACCGGACAACGAAAACAACCGCCAGTGACTGGAGCAGGGTTTACCGAGAAGACGAAAACTGCAGGGTCCGAGGAGGCTCTAAAACGGAAGGTTGGAGAGACTGATGGAGGTTGGGAACGAATAAACAAGGTGGGTTAATAAACCAAATTAAATATGAACTGAAAATCAAACTGAACTAGAAATCAAACTGAAAACGGACTTGCAACTGACTTGAATACACCATTTACCTTAATTCTTAACTTCCTCATCCCAACGCTTTCCACTCACAGCCTGTTCAATCCCTTTCTTTACCTACTCAACGTAATCATCCTCTTCCTCAATCCACTGTCTTCTTGTCTCTCCGTCACCCTTTTCCTACCCTTCCCCACGCCCCCAACTTTTTCCCTTCTTTCCCCACACCCTACCCACCTCCTTTCCACACCATACATTCCTTTAAGCCCCACTCTAATTCTTTCTCCCATTTATTTCGCTTTCCCTCCCTCTTTCCTTCATTTCAAATTCATTTCATTCACTTCACTGCTCGACCCATTCCATCACTTGAAGTTCCTTCACTTCTTAATCCGAATGTATGATATTACAACAAATACCTTTACCACGAGGTCTTTACATGCCTTTACCACGCAGCCTTTACTACAAATGCCTTTACCACTCATATATGTTAATTCACTACAAAATTATTTTTTTCCTTTACCACTACCCACCCTAAGCTTTTGATTAAACATTTAATTTATTTATTTTCTGTTTGGGAGGTGAACCCCCACAAACCCAAACTTTTGTTAATGTACTCCTAACTTTCCTCTGCCCAGCTCTAAATCTAAAATTACACCTACCTCAGTGTACCACTGCCCATGCCTAAACCCTACATGTACCACTACCTCCATCTACCCGACGCTAAACCCTAAAATTACCCATACCTTTTATTACCTCTACCCAACCATTAATTTACCCTTATCACCATCCTTTACCTCTACCCACCCTAAACACCAAAATACCCCTACTTGCCTTTAATACTGCCCTACCCTAAACACTAAATTACTCTTTCCTTGCTTTACCACTACCCACAATTAAACCCGAAATTTAGCCTCACTGTTATTTGAAATCTATACATACTTACTTTACCTACCATGTGTGGTAAAGGCACAAATATCTACCTTTGAGGTAAAGGGATGCACAGTAAAATGTTGTGACAAAGGCATTCTTGTAAAGGCTGTTTTTCCTCATTCCACTTCACCTTTCATTCCACTTCCTTCTTCTCCTCTCTGCTCCTCTCCTCTGTTCTCTTCTCCTTCCCTCTCCTCTCAAATTCGCCCTTCATTTCTATACCAAACCATGTCCACTCTTCTCCTCTTCCCTCCCGTCTCCTAATTTTTAATTTACTATGTGCTCCCTTCCCAACTCTTTTCCTTTCCTTTCCCTCCTTTTCTCTTCCCCTCATGTGCCATTCCGTCACCATCCCTCGTCCTCGCTCTCCTTCTCCCTCCTCCCATCCCCTCCTCACCTCCTCTTCTTTCCTCGCCTCTCCCCTCTACTCTCTCTAATGCACTCCACTTCTCAGCAAATCCCTTCCCAATCCCATCCCATTTCTTCCCTTCTTTTTTATACCACACGTTTTCCTCTCCTCTTCTCTCCTTTCCTCTCACTTCTCCCATCCTACTCCTTTCCTTCTCCCTTTCCCATTGTCTTTCCTTTTCATTTTTCCTTTCACTTTATTTTCTTTTTCCTTTATTTTCCTTCCCGTTCCTACCACACACATTCATTTGCACCTCACTCCAACTCATTCTCCAATTTCCTTTCCTTTCTTTTCCTTTCCTTTCCCCTTCTTCCCTTTCTCCTTTCCCTTCTGTTTTATGTTCACCTTCCATTCACTCCCCTTTCTCTTCACTTCTCCTCCTCATCTCGTTTTATTTTTCTTTCCATTTGTCTTCTTCTCCTCCTTTTCTCCCCTACTCCCTTGCCATTCCTATCCATATCCCTTCACTTGCCCTGCCTTTCCAAAACCATTCCTTCCCTTGCCTTCCATTGCCCTTCCTCCTCCCATTTACTTTCTATTCACTTCCCTTCCTCCTCCCCTTTACCTTCCATTCACCTCACTTCCCTTCCAAAGCTGTTCTCTCCCATTCTCGCCCTTCGTTTATATACCAAACCATATCTCCTCTTCTCCTCCCCTCTTCTCTCCTCTCCTCTCCTCTCCCCTACCCTCTCCTCGTACTCGCCCTTCATTTCTATACCAAACCATATCTCTCCCCTCCCCTTCTCTCCCTTCCCATTCCTTTCTATACCAAATCCTCTCCTCTCCCATCCAAATCCTTTCCTTCCCTTTCCACTTTCCCTTTTCCCCTTCACCTTCCTTTCCCTCTCCTATCCCCTCCCCTCTCAGCCCCACCCCTCATCTCCTCCCCCTCTCCTTTCCCTTCCTCTCCTCCCGTCCTCTCATCTTTTTTGCTCACCTCCCCCATTCCGCCACACGCTTTCCCTCACCCTTTCCTTTTACTTTGCTTTTCCTATTTTCCTCTTCTTCCCCCCACTCTTCCCCTCACCTTACCTCCTCTCCACTCTTCTGCCCTCCCTTTGCCTGTCCTACACTCCTCTCCTCTCCTCTCTCCACTCCACTCCTCAGCGTATCCCTTCCCATTCCCTCCCTTCTTTTTATGACAAACCTTTTTCTCGCCTCTTCAATACTATCATTTCACTTTCCTTCTCTTATTTCTTTCCAACCCCCTTCATTTCACCTGCCCTTCCTTTCTAACCTATTTCAATTCCCTTTATTTTCCATTATCCTTTTCATTCGCATTTTCCCATCCTTACTGTCACCTCTCCTCTACTCCCCCCTCCCCTATCCCATTCCTTTCCTATCCCTTTCCTTTCCTTTTCCTTTTTCAATTCTCTCTTCAGCCTGCTCCTTACCAATCCTTTACCATTCTCTTTCTTTCTTTCTACACCCAAGTTTCCCCTCTCATCTCTGCTCCTCTCTCATCCCACCCTTTCCTATCCTCTTCCTCTGTCAGAATCTCACCTTGTTTTTCACAGGAGCAAGAGGAGGACACGATGCTGGCTCCCAACTTCACCCTCGACCAGGGTAGCCCAACACAAGTAAAAGCCAACCAAAGTAGACAGGGAATAGAAGAGAAAAAGAACAAGAGTCCCACATAGTCTGTACTGTAGTGCAAGTATCTACTTCAGGCTATCCAAGACTCCGCCTAATAGAAAAATTGAGACAAAGAGGGAGTCAGTGATTTCGCCTTTTTGGTGAGTGTCAATGTACGTATATGTTTTTATGTGTAACTAAATACCTACACAATTCCCCTGTTCCGGTTATCAGTAGAAAACAAAAATGGTAGTTAAATGATGGTTTTTGTGTATCTAAGGGAAAAGAGAGAGAGTACATGTATATATGGTAAGGAGCTACAGGATTAGAACATGTACTTCCTATAGTAAAGCATACCTCAGGTTTTACTGTTCCTTTTTGTAAGAAGGCTCAGAAATACTGACTAGAAATTTAGACAAAAGAAAGAAATGAAGAAAATGAGAGAACAAACATTCCTACATGTATTTAATTTCCAGGCATAAATAAAAATAAAAATGAAGAGTTTTAAAAAAGTGCACAAATATGAAAACAATGTCTAACTTATTTCAGTCCTTAGAAACAATCATATTCTTAGTATCTTTGTCCTTTTAGGTAAGCCATCAGAGCCTAGAGTTCATGATACAGAATCCACAGACAAGATGCAAGTTCAGATAATTATTGTTCCGATATCACTTTTTAAACGTGTGAGTAGCACTTTTTCCCTTCCCCTTTCACTTTGCATTCCATTTACCTCCTCTCCTCTCCTCTCCTCTCCCTTCACTGCACTGTACCACACCAAACTACTCTCCACTCCTCAGCTTATCACTTCCCATTCCCTCCATTATGTGTTTTATACCAAACCTTATCCTCTCCTCTTCTCTCCTACCCTCTCCGTTCTCCCATGCCACTCCTTTCCTTTATTTCCCTTTTTGCTTTTCTTTTCCCTTTCTTTTCCTCTTCTCTTCGTTTTCCCTTTCCTTTATTTTACTTTCCTTTTCACTTTTACTTTACCTTTTTTCTTCCCTTCGCCACACATTCCTTACGCCCAACTCCAACTCATTCTCCCATTTCTGTTCTTTTCCTTTCCCCCACTTCCCTTTCCCCTTCACCTTCTGGTTCCTCTTTCCCTTCCTGTTTGTCTTCCATTTACTTCCTTTCCTTATCTCTTCTCTCCCTCTTTCTGTTTCTTTTCCTCCTCCCACTCCTGTCTTCTCCTTTGCTTGTCCTATCCATATCCTTTCCCCTGCCCCGCCTTCTCAAAACGTAACCTATCCATTGCATTCCACTGCACTCTTCCCTTTGCCCTTCCCCTACTCCTCCCCTTTACCTTCCATACCCCAATCCTCTCCACTACTCTGCTCTCCTCTTCTCTTTTTCTGCCTGCCCCTATCCCAATCCCTGTCCCTTCCGATCCCTTCCTTTTTATACAACACCCTTTCCAGATTTTAGGAAAGATAAATGCAGTAGTTCTGAAACTGGAATTATTCAATGCAATGAAGAGAAATTGCGAGTCTTTGAGTTCCATCTCTAAAGGCCTCTAGTTTGACACCTGTTACATGTTGATAGCTGCCTCAAGTCACCCCTTGTTCTTTTGGAGATGTAGCTGCTTTGTTTGGTATGTGGCAGTCCTGAAGAGGTCTGGCCAGTGGTGCTGGGACAATCTCTGGGGTGGTGGTGCTGCCATTAATGTTACATCGCTGAAATCATAAAGATTGTGCAAAAATCTCCATGCTTCACACAAAGAATAATTGTAGCAAATGAGCCACGAACATTCAACAGGAGAGTGGTGAGATATCTGGTGATCCAGTTCCGCTTGGCAGGTCTGGTTCAGGTATTCTTCACCATCAGGTTTCTTGTCCAGAAGTGTCTGTGAGACAGAATGTCTACCCCAACAAGTGTCTAAAATCTGTGGTTTTGGGTCCTCTTCTTATACCCATTTTGGCATTTGAAGTAGTCTTACTTCAAAGGAAAGTCTCGTTTGTGAAATCTTGCCTTGCCCAGGCAAGGCCTCAGATGCACACCAGGGGGTTGGAGACTGCATTGTGTGAGGGCAGTGTAGGAAGGTAGTCTCTTTCTAGCCTTGTTACCCCCACTTTTGGCCTGTTTGTGAGCATATGTCAGGGTGTTTTTACTGTCTCACTGGGATCCTGCTAGCCAGGGCCCAGTGCTCATAGCAAAAACCCTATGTTGTCAGTGTGTTTGATATGTGTCACTGGGATCCTACTAGCCAGGACCCCAGTGCTCATAAGTTTGTGGCCTATATGTGTTCCCTGGGTGGTGCCTAACTGTATCACTGAGGCTCTGCTAACCAGAACCTCAGTGTTTATGCTCCCTCTGCTTTTAAAATTGTCACTGCAGGCTAGTGACTAATTTTACCAATTCTGATTGGCACACTGGAACACCCTTATAATTCCCTTGTATATGGTACCTAGGTACCCAGGGTATTGGGGTTCCAGGAGATCCCTATGGGCTGCAGCATTTCTTTTGCCACCCGTAGGGAGCTCAGGCAATTCTTACACAGGACTGCCACTGTAGCCTGAGTGAAATAACGTCCACGTTATTTCACAGCCATTTTTCACTACACATAAGTAACTTATAAGTCACCTATATGTCTAACCCTCACTTGGTGAAGGTTAGGTGCAAAGTTACTTAGTGTGTGGGCACCCTGGCACTAGCAAAGGTGGCCCCACATTGTTCAGGGCAATTTCCCTGGACTTTGTGAGTGTGGGGACACCATTACACGCGTGTACTACATATAGGTCAATACCTATATGTAGGGTCACCATGGTAACTCCGAACATGGTCATGTAACATGTCTAGGATCATGGAATTGTCACCCCAATACCATTCTGGTATGGGGGGGCAATTCCATGCATCCCCGGGTCTCTAGCACAGAACCCGGGCACTGCCAAACTTGCTTTCTGGGGTCTCCACTGCAGCTTCTGCTGCTGCCAACCCCTCAGACAGGTGTATGCCCCCCTGGGGCCTGGGCAGCCTGGTCCCAGGAAGGCAGAACAAAGAATTTCCTCTGAGAGAGGGTGTTACACCCTCTCCCTTTGGAAATAGGTGTGAAGGGCTGGGGCGGAGTAGCCTCCCCCAGCCTCTGGAAATGCTTTGATGGGCACAGATGGTGCCCTCTCTGCATAAGCCAGTCTACACCGGTTCAGGGATCCCCCAGCCCTGCTCTGGCGCGAAACTGGACAAAGGAAAGGGGAGTGACCACTCCCCTGACAAGCACCTCCCAGGGGAGGTGCCCAGAGCTCCTCCAGTGTATCCCAGACCTCTGCCATCTTTGATGCAGAGGTATTGGGGCACAATGGACAGCTCTGAGTAGCCAGTGCCAACAACAGGTGACGTCAGAGACCCCTCCTGATAGATGCTTACTTTCCTCAGTAGCCAATCCTCCTCTGAGGGCTATTTAGGGTCTCTCCTCTGGGCTATTCCTCAGATAACGAATGCAAGAGCTCACCAGAGTTCCTCTGCACTTCCTTCTTCGACTTCTGCCAAGGATCGACCGCTGACTGCTCCAGGACGCCTGCAAAACCACAACAAAGTAGCAAGACGACTACCAGCAACATTGTAGCGCCTCATCCTGCCGGCTTTCTCAACTGTTTCCTCATGGTGCATACTCTGAGGGCTGTCTGCCTTCACCCTGCACTGGAAGCCAAGAAGAAATCTCCTGTGGGCTGACGGAATCTTCCCCCTGCTAATGCAGGCACCAAACTTCTGCATCACCGGTCCTCTGGGTCCCCTCTCATCCTGACGAGCATGGTCCCTGGAACACAGGAGCTGGGTCCAAGTGTCTCCCACAGTCCAGTGGCCCTTCTGTCCAAATTTGGTGGAGGTAAGTCCTTGCCTCCCCACGCCAGACAGCAAACCTGTGTTCTGCTGATCTGCAGTTACTCTGGCTTCTGTGCACTTTTCCAGGACTTCCTTTGTGCACAGCCTAGCCTGGGTCCCCAGCACTCCGTCCTGCATTGCCCATCTCGCTGAGTTGGACTCCGATGTCGTGGGACCCTCCTTTGTGACTCTGAGTCGACCGCTGTCCTCAGGTCTTCCAACTGCCTGTTCCGGTACTTCTGCGGGTGCTGCCTGCTTCTGCAGGGACACTGAGTTGCTGAGCGCCCCCTCTGTCTCCTCCAAGGGGCGACATCCTGGTCCTTCCTGGTCCCCAGCAGCACCCAAAATCCTCAACCGCGACTCTTGCAGCTAGCAAGGCTTGTTTGTGTTATTTCTGTGTGGAAACACTTCTTCACCCTCCAGCACGCCGTGGGACATCTTCTGACCAAAGGAGAAGTTCCTGGCACCTTCCGTTGTTGCAGAATCTTCGGCTTCTTCCAACCGGAGGGAGCCATTTTGCACCTTCATCTGGCGTTTAGTGGGCTCCTGCCCCCCCGGACACTTGTGTGACTCTTGGACTTGGTCCCCTTCTTTTACAGGTCCTCAGGTCCAGGAATCAGTCTTCAGTGCTTTGGTAGCAGTTGTGGTTCTTGCAGAGTCCCCTATCTCGACTATACTGTCTTTCTGGGGTAGTAGGGTAACTTTACTCCTACTTTTCAGGGTCTTGGGGTGGGGTATTATGGACACCCTTACTGTTTTCTCACAGTTCCAGCAACCCTCTACAACCTCCCATAGGCCTAGGGTCCATTCGTGATTCGCATTCCACTTTTGGAGTATATGGTTTGTGTTGCCCCTAGGCCTATGTCTACCTATTGCATTCTATTGTGATTCTACATTGTTTGCAATACTTTTCTTACTGTTACTTACCTGTTTTGGGTTTGTGTACATATAATTTGTGTATATTACTTACCTCCTAAGTGAGGGTATCCTCTGAGATACTTTTGGCATATTGTCACTAAAATAAAGTACCTTTATTTTTAGTAACTCTGAGTATTGTGTTTTCTTATAATATTGTGCTATGTGATATACGTGGTATAGTAGGAGCTTTGCATGTCTCCTAGTTCAGCCTAAGCTGCTTTGCCGTAGCTACCTCTATCAGCCAAAGCTGCTAGAAACACCTCTATTCTACTAATAAGGGATAACTGGACCTGGCACAATCTGTAAGTACCACAAGGTACCCACTATAAGCCAGGCCAGCCTCCTACAGGCAGGCACAGCCCTTTCAGGTGCGAGTGACCACTCCTCCCCTCCCTCCTAGCACAGATGGCTCATCAGAATATGCAGGCTACACCCCAGCCCCCTTTGTGTCACTGTCTGGCGAGAGGTGCAAACAACCCAACTGTCAAACTAACCCAGACAGGGAATCCACAAGCAGGCAGAGTCACAAAAATGGTTTAAGCAAGAAAATGCCCACTTTCTAAAAGTGGCATTTTCAAATACACATTCTCAAAATCCACTTTACTAAAAGATGTATTTCTAAATTGTGAGTTCAGAGGTCCCAAACTCCACATGTCTATCTGCTCCCAAAGGGAATTTACGCTTTAATCATGTTTAAAGGCAGCCCCTAGGTTAACCTATGAGAGGGATAGGCCTTGCAACAGTGAAAACTGAATTTGGCAGTATTTCACTGTCAGGACAAATAAAACACATTAGTATATGTCCTACCTTAACCATACACTGCACCCTGCCCATGGGGCTACCTAGGGCCTACCTTAGGGGTGTCTTATATGTAGGAAAGGGGAATGGTTAGGCCTGGTAAGTGGGGACACTTGCCAAGTCGAATTTACAGTTTAAAAACTGCACACACAGACACTGCAGTGGCAGGTCTGAGACATGATTACATGGCTACTTATGTGGGTGTCACAACCAGTGCTGCAGGCCCACTAGTAGCATTTGGTTTACAGGCCCTCAGCACCTCTAGTGCACTTTACTAGGGACTTACTAGTAAATCAAATATGCCAATCATGGATAAACCAATCAACAGTACAATTTACACAGAGAGCATATGCACTTTAGCACTGGTTAGCAGTGGTAAAGTGCTCAGAGTTCTAAAACCAACAAAAAGAGGTAAGGAAAAATAGGAGGAAGGAGGCAAACATTTTTTGGATGATCCTGCAAAAAGTGCCAGGTCCAACAATACCCAACTATTGCCCTTTCAAGTAGCTCTTATAGGTGTGTGTGTGTGTAACCCATTTATAGTAGAACCCCATCCCCTCATTAATTATTGAAAACTGTTTTTTAGGTCTTAGGAGATAAAGTTCTCACACATCTAGTAACTTCCCATAATTCCAACATATATCAAGTAGCAGAGGCAGTCTCCAACCTAGATATCTCATATAATATTATACAAGGATATTTGCATTTGTCAATGTTTACATAGACAAAGGAAAGATAGAAGACATCCATTCATGATATGGAAAGAATTAATTCTCTGCTCTTTAACTGATGTGAGAACAGCCAACACATGTTTTGCCCATTAGCCACGTGCAGGCCTGGGGCCTTCTCAAGGCTGAAAAATGTCATGGGCATAAAGGTACATCAGAATCAATATAATAGTATTCGTGAAATACCTCCAAGTAAACAAAAATTCTATCACCATTCTATACATACAGTAGCCCCGCTGTGCATCACGTGAGCAGAAATCTTAAGGTGAGCTTGATAGGTATGATAGTAAATGCCAAGATTCTGTGAAGAAAAATAAAATGTACTATTCACCAGGCAATAATAAATTGATAATGATAAACCAGAGGCAGAGTTATATAAAGCAGTCAGAAAAATATGGTTGTACTCATTACCTTGCCAGTAAATTAGTCAGGATCAATAGTCTAGTCCGTCTAACAGTCCCAATGGTAGGACTGTTAAAATAAATAAAAACAAATGCTAAGTAATCAACTCATAGTGTAAGAGGAGTAGTGGGAGATGTGTTGGGTGAGTAATAATTACCTGGCAAACCTGTCAATGGGAGCTTTTCGCGTCATGTACAGTTCCTAGGAATACAAAGCGAAGATAGGTTAAATAGCTGTGGTGACTGTAACTTAACAAGTTTGAAATGCCTGAATAAAAGATAAGTCACATAATTTTACCTTGAATGGTCTTGAAAAATATGTGGTATTGTCTCTACTCAGGTCTGTCTCGTGAAAAGTAAGTCTTGTCTCTTGCAGTCTGGGATGCTGTAGTCAAAGGACTACTTAAACTTAGAAGGGCTATATCTAAAAAAAAAAAAACGGAAGAAAAAACATCATAATTTACGCAGTCCATGGCCATCTTAAATAAGTTCTAATTTAACTAACAAAAAACTCAATCTTTCCAAAAAGCCACCAAATGTATTGAGAGTCATAGGTGTCAGTTCACCGTAAACAATATTGACTTGTGGGGAGCAGTCTTATTCTATTTAGATTCAGTATAAGGGGGCGATATACCTTCATAGCATATGGTCACCCAGTTCATAATTGTAAATACGATATAAGAACTGCTGCCATCTTGAAGTGGTGGATAAAGGCTAATGAGACAAGAGAAGTACAATTAACAGGTCATAAATGTTGTGGGCCTTGACAAGGTTAATGTAATTGACCTCCCATTACACTAAGGAAATCATGATTGATATTGACTTGAGTAAACCTGTCCATTCATTTGATTCAGTCCGTATAAGGAAAGAGTTCTGTTTTGCCTAGGAGGCAAAATTAACTCTTGGTTCTTGCATGTAAGTTTAATAAGACAAGCATGACCAAATTTGCAGGTAAAAGCCTAGGGCATTTGAAAAGTGCAGTTTGAGAGTCAAAATTCCATGTATCCAGAGTAAGGGCCTCATTATGACTTTGGCAGTCAGACCACCATAGTGGCGGGCGCTAAAAGACCACCATGTTGGCAGTCATACAGACCACTGTATTACGAGTTACACAGGCAGGACGGACAAAACCCAGTAAAAAAAAAACACACCGCCAGTATGTTGGAGGGCTGGAAATAGAGACTCCGACCACCAGCACCGACAGCCCGTCGACCAAACATATTACAAGTTCAAAATTCCAGTGGCGTTCATGCTGTGGCACTCCCCTAATGGTGATCCGAAGCACTACGGTTCACAGCCGCCACAGTAATCCACAACACCACATTGGATGATTTTAAAAACAAAACAGCTGATGCACATTCCCACCCCCAACACACCTACAAACCCCTCTGCAAAACACACCCCTTTACACTCCACAATCTTTTGTAACTCCCACGCAAAACACACCATCTAGAGCGCCCAAAGAAATAAAATTCCCAATTTATTTGACACTTCTCATCTCTCACTGAGCAAATATCCCACACCCTCAACACACCCACATCACACCCATTTGCATCCCTCCACTCCATCTACTACCCATCACCTTCTTGATTCCTAGCACCTATCTTTATAATTGATTATTGCATTTCACCACCATGTCATCCCAGAAAAATCTCTGATTCACCAAAGATTTGAGTCATGGTGGATGAAACCATTAGAGTACAGCCACATCTATTTGGAGCTCATGTCCAGCACACTACTATAGCAAGGAAAATGGAACTATGGCAAAGAATAGTCAACAGAGTGAATTCTGTAGGCCCTACCTCCTGCACAAGGAACTACATCAGGAAGAGATGGAATGACCTCAGAGGAATGGTCCATTCCATGGCATCCAGGCATCAGCTGCATGTCCAGAAGACTGGCGTGGGCCACCACCACCCTCCTTACAACTCACATCCTGGGAGGATAAGGTCTTGGCCATCGTACATCCTGAGGACTTGACAGGAATAGCTGGGGGAAGTGGAGTCGGGTAAGTCACAACAATAAAAATGGCCCCAAAATATAGTGCCATGCATTCTCACTGCTCTCCTTTTGTCATTCTTACTGTCACCCCACTCAACAGTCCAGTGTCCACCTGTCCACAGACCCCTGCTGGCCTCCAACATGTGAACTAGACTCACCTGGGGGAACTACACCTCTAAATAGTGGGTATAGTACAGGGATTGACAGCACTACAAATCCCAGCAGGCACTATTCCAACATTACTGAAACCAGACCAGTGTAGCCTACTCTGATTTAACATTTAATACAAACTCCACATTGGAGTGTACTCACCTGAGAGGATGGCATCTGTATAGTTTGTGTGTAGGACTGGCTCTGACAACACTGCTAAGGCTATGGGCACAGATACTCTCACTCTACTCAGCCACAACACTGTCCTCTGTCACTATGACCTCTCTCCCTGTACTCAACCATTAAACTGTACTCACCTGAGAGGATTGCATCTGTATAGTCTGTGTGTGGGACAGGCACTGACAGCAATACTAAGGCCAGAAGGCACAGGTACTCCACTCTACTCAGCCACAGCACTGTCCTCTGCCACTTTGACCCTTCTCCCTCTACTCAACCATTAAACTGTACTCACCTGAGAGGATGGCATGTGTATAGTCTGTATGTAGGACAGGCACTTACAGCAATGCTAAGGCCAGGAGGCCCTACTACTCTTACTCTACACAGCCACAACACTGTCCTCCGCCATTATGGCCCTACTCCTTCTACTCATCCATTAAGCTATACTCACCTGAGAGGATGGCATCTGTATGGACTGTGGGTAAGACAGACACTGACAGCAATGCTACTGCTACTCTCACTACCCAGCCACAACACTGTCCTCTGCCACTATGGCTCTTCTCCCTCTACTCAGCAATTAACCTGTACTCACCTGAGACAATGGCATCTGTATAGTCTGTGTAGGACAGGCTGTGACAGCAATGTTAAGACCAGGAGGCACTGTATACCCAATGCCAAACATCAGCCCACTGTGCATCTGTTCAAGTATCCCTGTACATGAACCTGCAGTGGAACTCTAGTCACCTGAGAGGATGACCCATGTATATTGTGTGTACATCTTGAAGTAACACTATAAGGAGGGCCTGTCCCTGTAACTTCAAAAACCTGGCCAGTATCCATATTACAATGTGCATCTGCCTGTGAACTCACAGACGAAGTTTACCCATCTAGGAGTGACCAAGATACAGATCATGGTACACTCTGTGATGTGGCTAATCACCTAGATCCATCTTGAGCAGTTATGCCAAGATGCCAAAAATGGGGACAGGAAGGACAGCTCAAACTGTGTGCCAAAAAACATTAAAGACAGATCAAATGCACCAAAATGTGCATCATCTGAATGGCATTGGCAGCAGACATATTCCCAAAGTACTGATCACATGATGACAACTATCACATATATGACAAGGTTCTGGATCTGCCTGCATGACACTTTTAAGTTGACCTAATTCACATCCTGCCCAGCCTCTGTTTTCACTGCACTGCTGGCAAGATATAAGTCTATGATCATCCCTCCAAGTGCTAAATAAATTCAGACATCCTGAAGCTAGTTGACTGAGATGTAATTGGTATGTTACCAAAATGTCAGGTCGACACAGTTGATAGCATGTGAGCCTGTCACATAAGTCAAATAGGCAAATCCAATGTGTACATGGCCTTAGTTAAATGTTACTATTAACTATTGGAGGTAGATGTTACAACAGAAACTGAAACATTCTGTCTCTCACATCAAAAGGTCTACTTGCCACTTGGAACAAAGATACCACTCAAGGGACTGCCACTACCCCCATGGATGAAGCCCTCAGTGAGGACAACACTCCTGGATGTGTGGACGTTGAGGAAGGATCTTGCCCATCTGGGCAACCTGGTCAGACGACACCTGTTAGCCTCATTGTAACCACATCAACTCCTCCCAGCCCGGTTACATCAACATCTCAGGCAATCAGTCACCCCAAACTTGTGTCCCAAGGACAGTGACAACAATCTTGTGCCCCCAGTCAAGGATCCTGAGTCACAGCAAGACACTTCTGACAATGATTGTCCTGGAACCAGTAGTAGGGAGCAAGCTGCACCAAGGGCACAGGCACGTGGGTGTAGAGTGCGTGGGAGGGATGATGTGGGCCAGTGGCATGTGGCTGCTGGGAATGGTTCTGGCCATCACATGATCACCCAAGTCTTGGGAGCATACCAACATCCCCAAGGCCTGATGGGCCAGGTACTTGCCGAACTCGGGGAGATCAAGAAGCTACAGAGGGTCTTCCGTCAGGAAATTTGTGAACAGTGGGAGGCCCACAATAGCAACATGGTCTCCCTAACAGGGGTGCTTAGGGACATCAACACCACCCTGAGCAGGGATCATGAACAACACCAGACCCCTTCTATTGGCCAGTCTTTTAAAGCCCCTTCTACATCTCTAGCAGCCACTGGAAGGAAGGTCCTGCCAGGGGAAGGACCTGCCTCAGACACCCCTGCCTCTGTAGCTGAAGAACACCCTGCCAGAGGGGAGGTCCACCCAAGCATCCAGGAGGTATGGATGGCAAGACACAACCCACTACCAGGAAGCAACCCCTTTCTGATGAAACTCCTTTGTGTGTCCCTGATTCACTCTGTTGAATGTTCTCCAACTCCTTTCCATTTTCCATGCTAGTAGGACACTGGACTTTGGGCTTCAAATCTTGTGGCATCTACCATATTGATTACATCCATCATGACTGATTCCTTCAGTGTCAATTTATTTTTTAGAGTTTTACCTTTATTTCATGTGCATATGTAAATAAACACACCTAACATTAAAACAATGCATACGAGTAATTTGTCATCATTGTGAGAATTTGAATGTTAAAGCCATGTGATGTCTATGATAAATACATAAGATGATAATGAAAGGAGGGATATGTCACACGTAGTGGGATGCAGAGGATTACTACTAACACAATGGCATAAGTGACTAGTCACACCAAAAATTTGATTGCACTGTGCAGCACATAGGCTGCCAAAATGCCTGGACTGTCATAGGCAGGAATGGCAGAACTATGTTGAGTCAGGCTAGATATCTCAAGGTACTGTCCCCCAGACCACAGAAGAAAGGGCTATGTCAGACCTTGTCCAGTAGAATAGGCTAGCATATTAGTGGGTGTTGTTACCAACCTGAGCCTTATCACATACCAAAACCAGGTCTAACTTGACATACGCCATAACACAGACAGAGAGCAGTACAACAGTCCCTAATCATAGGCCCATCCTATTACAATGAACAAGCATCTGATGCTGCGGTACACACCTATGTCAGTGTTGTGGCACAGGCACTGTGGCCTGCAATGAGGAAACACTGTGACAGCTACATACAGGTCATACAGGATCATTGTCAACATAATGTGAAGGGAAAATGCACAGATTCCACTGAATAACAAAATGTATCAGGGCCATACGATCACACACATGAGAAAATTGGATCAACACACCACATCAAACAAGTGCATTGTGCATTGTGCACTTCAGAATTCCACCCACCCACTGTCCTAGCTGCATTTGGTAAAGGACTTATACACCTCAAATCTGTGACAACATTACCTGGATCAATCCATGTCCACTTCATATGTCAGGACAGCAACAGTTACCTGCCAGTGTCACAATTCTGAAATGCCCACATGAGACCGGAATGAAACACAATGCATGGTGAAGATACCTGAATGAAACACAATGCAAGGAGTTTGAGGCAGGAAAAATACATAAATATGACCATAAACTCATAATAGACCAGTAGATCTAGTCACATTTTTATTAGACTGACACAAAGAAAGACGATAATGATGGTCTTAGCTTATTTTCAGTCTGAATTTGCAATCACACCTTGGCTGTAGACTTCCTGTCCTTTGTGAAAAATATGCCATAGTCAACACATCCGGTTTACCACACTTACACTCAAGTAAAGAATTGATTGATGAGATCTACCCGCAAGTGTTCACCTTCCTCCTCATCACTGTCATACTCACTTGGAATTTCAGGATTCTCACATAGTGGCACTGAGCAAGGATCATGAACAACACCAGACCCCTTCTGAAAAACCAGGTCTAACTTGACATACGCCATAACACAGACAGAGGGGCAGTCCAACAGTCCCTAATCATAGGCCCATCCTATTACAATGAACAAGCATCTGATGCTGCAGTACACACCTATGTCAGTGTTGTGGAACAGGCACTGTGGCCTGCAATGAGGAAACACTGTGACAGCTACATACAGGTCATACAGGATCATTGTCAACATAATGTGAAGGGAAAATGCACAGATTCCACTGAATAACAAAATGTATCAGGGCCATACGATCACACACATGAGAAAATTGGATCAACACACCACATCAAACAAGTGTATTGTGCATTGTGCACTTCAGAATTCCACCCACCCACTGTCCTAGCTGCATTTGGCAAAGGACTTATACACCCCAAATCTGTGACAACATTACCTGGATCAATCCATGTCCACTTCATATGTCAGGACAGCAACAGTTACCTACCAGTGTCAAAATTCTGAAATGCCCACATGAGACCGGAATGAAACACAATGCATGGTGAAGATACCTGAATAAAACACAATGCAAGCAGTTTGAGGCAGGAAAAATACATAAATATGACCATAAACTCATAATAGGCCAGTAGATCTAGTCACATTTTAATTAGACTGACACAAAGAAAGACGATAATGATGGTCTTAGCTTATTTTCAGTCTGAATTTGCAATCACACCTTGGCTGTACACTTCATGGCATGTGATCCCCTGTCCTTTGTGAAAAATATCCCATAGTCAACACATCCGGTTTACCACACTTACACTCAAGTAAAGAATTGATTGATGAGATCTGCCCGCAAGTGTTCACCTTCCTCCTCAACACTGTCATACTCACTTGGCATTTCAGGATTCTCACCTAGTGGCACTGCTAGCTCCCCCTAATCTGGTACATATGGGATGTTCCTCCTCAGGGCAATGTTGTGGAGCATGCAGCAGGCCACTTAGATCATACATACTTTTTTGGATGAGTAGAGGAGGGCTCCACCAGTCTTGTCTATGCTCCTAAATCTGGCTTTCAGGAGCCCAAAAGCCCACTCCACAACACACTGCGTTCTTCCATGGACATCGTTGAAGCGGACTTCCCCTGGCATAGTTGGGTTCCATGGATGGTTTGGGTATGCAGAGTACCCTGTAATGGGATGGCACATATGTGCAACAATTAGTCCCTCTCATCGTTTCTTCAGCAGCACGCATTTGATACAAACGCACATGACATATGACATGGCTGGTTGGACTTACCAACCAGCCAGGCCCTCTCTGGGTACAGGTGTGACATCAGCTGTGGTACTGCGCTGTTCCGCATGAAGAAGGCATCATGGACTGTGTCAGGGGGTAACAGGCGCCTACCTGGCCGATCGGGATTTTGTAGTCCTTAGGGACTACATATCCCATGACGCTTCGCGCGGGATGACCGCATAACACCGGCACTTCCCGGAAGCGGTTGCGCGTTATTCTTTCCTCATTCCCCGTCGGAGGCACAACGAGGGCAGGGTGGACGGCGTTCCCATGGGGGAAGTCACCACGTCCACAACGACGAACTGAAGGCATCCGGAACCCTCACGGAGATCAGCATTTCAAGGCAGCTGGAGATACGAGCTGCCTCCCTTCGAGAATTGGAACCGGTGGTAAGAGGCGAGCCGGTTTCTTGCCGGAGGCTTTCGCCTTCCGGTATGGTTTTGGATCTAGTGATCCGACATTTGGTGTACTTCAGAGATGGTGCACAAAAATTAGAGATCCTCGTGAAACATGAATGGTGGTAGTTCAGGACAGAACCTTTGTTTTCTTCGTGGCAACTCAGGATCAAGACGTACTGTTTGCAGAAGTCAAACAGCCGGGAACATTTGTCCGTTTATCTTATTCTATGAATTAGGAAGGGGTGACTTCTTCAAGTGCGTGACATTACTTAGAGGCTCAATGTTTTAATTGAATCAAAAGAAGAAGTGCGGGACAAGTTCTTTTCCTTATTATATATTTTTTTTTCTCTTTTTTGTTGCAACCTAGCTACAGGATTAATTTGCATAAACATCAGGTTTTGAAAAACCCTTAAAGTGACTAGTGGTGTTCGTAGTCGGCCTGGGCATCCATCGATGATTTAGGTGGAGAATAGACAGGCGTTGGACTAGTTCTGCCCACCTGAGTTATGGGCAGGGACGGTCGTGGGTATTTTAGTGAGACTTTATGAGAATAGATAGGCAATGTGATAATTAACACTGTGTATTTTTTCTTTACAGTTATCCCGTCCCTGCTGTTCCTTCCCCTTCCTTCCCTCACCTGATGACTCCAATACACCGTGGTTTTTATCGGTGACTTGGTGGTGTCGGGAGGTGGACCTTATTTGCATCACACCGAGTCTGAGGAGTACCTACAACGTGACAGAATAACGCGCCCACGAATAATACTCCTCCCGCTCGGTGTAATGCAAAATGGCATCTATGGATGACGTATTGCAGGCGTTGGTGGTGGTGCAACAAGAGTTAGCTAATTCTAGGGCCGAGACGGCGACCCTAAGGGAAAAAGTAGAAAGGCTTACTAGGAATCCCTTCGATGCCTCAACATCTACACCGCAGATAACCGTGAACGTCTCCCCTCCAATCCCTTTGGCCAGTCCGGAACGGTTTTCAGGGGACCCCAGGAGAGTTCAGGCCTTTTTAACCCAGTTGTCTCTTCAATTCTCTTGTAAGCCTGCGTCTTTTCCCTCTAACCTTTCCCGGGTAATGTTCGCTATTTCTTATCTCTCGGGAGACGCAGCTAACTGGGCAGTGCCGTTAGTCAGAAACGATGACCCCTTATTAGCGGATTGGAATGCCTTTCGGGCGGCCTTCGAGAGGGTGTTTGATCATAGAACAACCACCTTTAGCGCTGATAGGGAATTATTGGAGCTGAGACAGGGGAGATCTGACCTGGTCACTTATCTTACGACCTTCAATAGACTGGTGGCGGAATCAGGGTGGCCAGAGGAGAAGCGAATGTCTCTCTATTATCAAGGCTTACGAGACGACATGAAAGACATACTAGCTCAAATAGATCCGCAGCCTTCCACTTGTACGGATCTTGTGAATCTTACTCTAAGATTGAATCACAGAATAGCAGAACGAAGAGTTGAGCGTAGAGCAGGTGATCGGCGACCTGTCATTCCAGAAAAGGAGGGGCAACCAGTTCCTAATCCCAATGATTTGAGTGTGGAACCTATGGAAGTGGGAGCCGTTAGGGCACCCCTGTCAAAGACCGAGAAGGAGACCAGGAGGGTACAGGGGTTGTGCATGTACTGTGGCAGGAAGGGTCATTATGTGAGAGAGTGTCCCCAAAAACCAAAAAAAAGGTTATCCTACTTCCCCACTCAAAAGGCAGCGGTTACTTCAGGGAAGACTTCAGAGAAAGAGGATTTGTCTCTTATAGATTTCCAACCGGGGTTACGGTTAACTTCTTTAACCCTTGCTCCACAAGAGGAAAAGGCGTCACATCTCTTGTTAGCAGTAGAGCTGGGGTCCCGAGATCGAAACTATCCAGTAAGGGCAATGATAGACTCCGGAGCCACGGGAAATTTCATAGATGCAGGTTTGGTTAAGAGACTGGGACTTCCTAGCATTCCCAGGAAGGAACCCGAAATAGTACTGGCAGTTGATGGTACACCACTGAAATCTGGACCCCTTACAGAACAAACTGAGGACGTTGAATTGGTTTTTAAAGGGGTATCTCCTGCCCATAAAGAAAGGATCAGGCTAGATATAATAGAGGCTCCTCAGTATGAAATAATTTTGGGGATGCCTTGGTTAAGAATACACAATCCTGTTATCAATTGGCAAACCAAGACGGTTAGTTTTCAGTCCTTGAGGTGTGAGAGCGTCTGTTTCTTGTGCGACAATCCCCCCACGTTAGCATTGGCTCAAGGGCTACAGTTGGCCACAGTGGTGGAGAAAGCAGTGATATTACCCTCTGTGTATGCCGAGTTCAAGGATTTGTTTGACGAAGGTCAGGCTGAGACGTTGCCACCCCATCGTATATATGACTGCAAGATAGATCTGATTCCTGGAGCACTCCTTCCTTCTTGTAGGGTATATGCTCTATCCAACCCAGAAACCAAGCATTTGAGAAATTATTTGGACCACTTCCTGGAAATCGGGTTCATTAGACCCTCTTGTTCTCCGGCAGCCTCCCCACTCTTTTTCATAGCTAAGGCTAATAAAGAGTTGAGAACCTGCATCGATTATCGAATGTTGAACAAGAACACGATAAGGAATAGATACCCTCTTCCCCTCATTCCTGTGCTATTGGAACAGGTGAAAGAGGCAGTAATATATACAAGGTTGGACCTGAAGGGAGCTTACCATCTGGTCAGAATCCGCGAAGGGGATGAGTGGAAGACAGCGTTCAAAACTCGCTATGGCCTGTTTGAGTACTTGGTAATGCCGTTCGGGTTGTGTAACGCCCAGGCGGCTTTCCAGTATTTTCTGAACGATGTTCTCAAAGAATACATAGACCATTTCGTGATCGTTTATATAGATGACATTCTGGTGTATTCTACATCCTTGGAGCGCCACCTTGAACATGTTTCCTTAGTACTTCAAGCATTGCGACATCACAGTCTTTATTGCAAACTGAGCAAATGCGAGTTCCATGTCCAGAAGGTTGAGTTCTTGGGAGTGGATTTAAGCCCTGAAGGGTTCGGTATGTCGACAAGAAAAATACAGGCCGTTCAAGGGTGGCCAGTACCCACTAGTGTGAGAGACGTGCAGTGCTTCCTTGGGTTCTCCAATTATTACAGGAGATTCATTTGTCGTTTTTCCCACATTGTGTCACCTATAACAAGGTTGCTAAGAAAGGGGGTGTCTTTTGTTTGGTCAGAGGAGGCAGAGAAGGCCTTTTGCTTTTTAAAACAGGCCTTTTGCTCAGCACCTATACTTCAACATCCACAGCCAGACGTACCTTTTATAGTCGAAGCAGATGCCTCGGACATAGCGATTGGGGCTGTGTTATCCCAAAGAAACAAAACCACCGGACAGCTTCATCCTGTTGCATTTCTATCTAGGAAGCTATCCGCTGCGGAACTCAACTATACGGTAGCAGAAAAGGAACTGCTAGCCATAAAAAAGGCTTTTCAGGAATGGCGACACTATCTGTGGGGGGCCCAACACCCGGTCACGGTATATACTGATCACCGAAACCTTCAGTATATGAAGGAGGCTAGGCAGCTTACCCAGCGACAAATGAGGTGGATGCTGTTTTTTTCAGAATATGAGTTTGTAGTCACCTTCCGTCCTGGGGTTGATAATCGCAAGGCAGATTCACTGTCTCGACAAGAGGATGTGAAAGAAATCGCTTCAAGACCTGATGAAGCAATCATCCAACCTGAAAGAGTGATTTGTGCCCTTCATGTCTCCCATTTCCTAGAAAAGGTTTCGAAGCATAAGTCTGCTGCTCAATGGAAGAAATGGGCCGAAGTAAGTCAGGACCGTACCCTTAAGCATGGAATACCGTTGCAAGGTAATCGTTTATATTTACCAACACATGAACTCCGAGTACAAGCCCTCAAGTGGTGTCATGATGCAGTAACGGCTGGTCATCCAGGATACACCAAAACCGCGCAAATAGTTCAATGACATTTCCGGTGGGAAGGTTGGGCTAAAGACGTTGCGACATGGGTGGCTCGGTGTGAGATATGTGCTCGAGCCAAGGGAGAAAACGCAAAAAGCCAGGGCAAGTTGATGCCTTTGCCCACTCCGGAGAAACCCTGGCAAACCATCAGCGTGGATTTTGTGGTGGGATTACCAATGGATCAAGGGTACAACGCTATCATGGTGGTAATCGATAGTCTTACCAAGATGGGTCACTTTCTCCCTTGCAGAAACCTACCTACAGCAAGCCAAACCGCCCATCTAATTCTGTCGCAAGTGGTGCGGTTACATGGCCTACCAAGAACCATTATTTCGGACAGAGGCCCCCAGTTCGTCGCTAGGTTTTGGCGCATGTGGTGCAAGGTTCTGCGCATTGAATCCGCCCTATCCACCAGTTTCCACCCACAAACCGATGGCCAGACGGAGCGCCTCAACCAAACCCTGAAGAAATATCTGAGATGCTATGCAAAGGACGCCCAGGAATCTTGGGTAGCGTTGCTGTGGCTGGCCGAACTATCATACAACAATGCTTGGCATAGCTCGATAAAGGAGTCTCCTTTCCGTGCTAACACGGGATTCCACGCGGAGATGTTACCTTTAATCATACCTAGGAATGTCACGGATCAACCTACGGTCCATGCTATGATTAAGAACCTCCAATCCATGCACAAAAAGATACGATTCAATCTGGAGAAGGCCAAGGAACAGTATAAGAAATGGGGTGATGAGCACCGGCGTGAGGCGCCGGTGTATCAACCAGGGGATCGAGTGTGGCTTTCCACCAAGTATATACGCTTCAAGATACGTAGCGTCTTTCATCCTCGTTACATTGGTCCCTATGTGGTATCACGCCAGGTAAACCCTGTGGCTTACCGTCTTAACTTACCTGCTTCCTTAAGGATCCATCCGGTGTTTCACTGCAGCCTTTTGAAACCAGCTCTTTCAACGGCCCAACGGGCGGTACCTCCGGTGGTTAGAGATGGGCAGCTGGAGTATGAAGTGCGCAGTGTGTTAGATTCCAAGCGGAGAGGGGGTAAGTTATGGTACTTGGTTTCATGGAAAGGGTACACTGCCGAGGAGGATTCATGGGAGCCGGAGGGCAATATCCATGCCCCTAGGGCGGTGCAACGGTTTCATGCTCGCCATCCCACTAAACCTGGCCCTAGGAGGCGCGTTGGAGGGGGGCGTACTGTCAGGGGGTAACAGGCGCCTACCTGGCCGATCGGGATTTTGTAGTCCTTAGGGACTACATATCCCATGACGCTTCGCGCGGGATGACCGCATAACACCGGCACTTCCCGGAAGCGGTTGCGCGTTATTCTTTCCTCATTCCCCGTCGGAGGCACAACGAGGGCAGGGTGGACGGCGTTCCCATGGGGGAAGTCACCACGTCCACAACGACGAACTGAAGGCATCCGGAACCCTCACGGAGATCAGCATTTCAAGGCAGCTGGAGATACGAGCTGCCTCCCTTCGAGAATTGGAACCGGTGGTAAGAGGCGAGCCGGTTTCTTGCCGGAGGCTTTCGCCTTCCGGTATGGTTTTGGATCTAGTGATCCGACATTTGGTGTACTTCAGAGATGGTGCACAAAAATTAGAGATCCTCGTGAAACATGAATGGTGGTAGTTCAGGACAGAACCTTTGTTTTCTTCGTGGCAACTCAGGATCAAGACGTACTGTTTGCAGAAGTCAAACAGCCGGGAACATTTGTCCGTTTATCTTATTCTATGAATTAGGAAGGGGTGACTTCTTCAAGTGCGTGACATTACTTAGAGGCTCAATGTTTTAATTGAATCAAAAGAAGAAGTGCGGGACAAGTTCTTTTCCTTATTATATATTTTTTTTTCTCTTTTTTGTTGCAACCTAGCTACAGGATTAATTTGCATAAACATCAGGTTTTGAAAAACCCTTAAAGTGACTAGTGGTGTTCGTAGTCGGCCTGGGCATCCATCGATGATTTAGGTGGAGAATAGACAGGCGTTGGACTAGTTCTGCCCACCTGAGTTATGGGCAGGGACGGTTGTGGGTATTTTAGTGAGACTTTATGAGAATAGATAGGCAATGTGATAATTAACACTGTGTATTTTTTCTTTACAGTTATCCCGTCCCTGCTGTTCCTTCCCCTTCCTTCCCTCACCTGATGACTCCAATACACCGTGGTTTTTATCGGTGACTTGGTGGTGTCGGGAGGTGGACCTTATTTGCATCACACCGAGTCTGAGGAGTACCTACAACGTGACAGACTGAACCTGGATAACGGACACACACCTGTGAAATATAGAGGTCCTCCAAACAAACAACTTGTACATTGATGAAACAGACGTTCTTTCTGTTCCAGTAGACTTGTTCATTACCATGCGGTGGAACCAAGGCAACGTGTACCATCAATGGCTCCCACCATATGTGGGATGTGTGCCAAATCATAGAAGTCAACCTTCACATGTGCAAAATCCTCACGTTGAGGAAATCTGATATAGCTGTCCAGGTGTTTCACATTGCTGAGAGTACATCCTTCAATACAAGGCTGAACATAGGCTGAGACATCCCAGCACACAGGGCCACTGTATTTTGGAACAACCCTGTGGCCAGGAAGGGCAACACTGCCATTACATGTAAAATGGGTGGTGTGCTATTTGGATGAGAAGTGGCAGGCAGTAGATCTGGCTCCAACTGACGACAGAGTTCCACAATTGTTTGCCTATTCAGACAGTAAGTCTGGATGGTGTGTCTGTCTTCCATGGCCTAAAGGTTTGGTAGTGGACGGTAGACAGGAGCATGTCTGATCCTTCCCCTCCCTGGCTACGTATGTGGGACAAGAAATGAGTATTGCCTTCACCAAGCTTTTTTCTTGCAACATACACAATGCATGTTATTGACATACAGTGACAAGGCATGCCATGAATTGATGACACGATACTCCGTACATATTACCAATGTCAATTCCACAGAAGTAACATGTTTCCCCATTGCTTTACCACAAATGTCTATACATCATCTACCTGGACACCAACACATTTTTCCATGAAACATGCAACTCCGAATGTGACATAAGTTCTCAAATTTGAAATGACCGAAGGGAGGTGTCTGTTAATCTTTCCATATGTGTCTGGCAATGTAGAAAAATGCTGTTAAAGTAAAATAAAATACATTACAGAACAAGACTAGCCCTTATCAATTGTTTAGACCATTATTCGGAGTTGTGACGCATTTATTATTAGCCAAATACTACATAAAATACTTTTAAAATGGCGGGTGCCTGACCTACTCCACTGGACACTAGGAACCGCCCGCATTCGCCGGCGGAAGTCGTCATGGCAGTAGGCGGTTGCAACTGCAGCAGACATAGCCATAGGCTAACGTTGCCAGTGGCGGTCTTGGGCCAATGGATGTGTCCGCCAGCGGTGAAGGCCACATACGTGGTGAGCCTTACCACCATGTCCTGAATAATCCCTCACTTGACTCCTGACACTGCTGCCAGCAAGACCTCCACCACCTGAGCTGCTGTGTACCGCCTCTGGGATCAATCAAGCCACGTCCAACTGGTGGTAGGGCCCCTGCCATCTCCCCGGAAAAACTGGTTGCGGAGGTCCTACCTCTGTATGGACAGCTCTATGGTGCACCAGAGGAGCGGGTAGGTGCTTCATGTCCACTTTTTTCCCTGTACTTCAACAGGAAGCCACAGAGTTGTGCTGTGTCCCATACTTTTTGTAATCTCTGTCAGAATGCCAGGGCATATCCCACAAGATGTCAGTTGACCAACCTAGGTAGTGGAGGGTCTGAGCAGGATGGTGGTTTAGTCTGCAAATTGGGAAATGTTTGGAGTCTTGTCAATGTACTCAGTGGCTGGTATGTGCCCCACTAGGGCATTTAGGTTTAAACAGATTGTTCATTGCAATGTATACTGACATGTATGTGACTCTGCCATTTTGTATGTAATCCGGGGACATCATTTCCGATCTTGTGTTTGTGTATCCATGCAGGTCAACGCCCATCAAAAGAAAGGGATTTGTAGAGCGATCAACAAGAAGGTGTCCACAGCCAGCGGAGCGCTACTGCAGAAAAAAGTGGAAGGACCTGAAAGGCTGGGCCTGGAACATCACAGAGGAGCAGGTGGGGCTGTCCTCCCAACATGAACAGGGTACCCGTCAGACCATGACCCCCCTAATGGCCCGCATTCTGGCGGTGGCCTACTCAGAGCTGGATGGGGGTTTGAGGGCAGCACAGCAGTTGCAAGGGGGTGAATACACAGAGAATTCCTGCTTGTCCCATTGCTGGGTAATTTTGTGGGCTACTGACTGCTCCCCCTGACAATTAGGGATGAGCCATGTGTCACACAGTTTTTGGGAGATTGTTTCTATTGACCTGTCATGCATATCTAACTGGTATACCTTGCCTTCTGAACCTGGGACCTAGTACAAACCTTGGGGGAATTCACAGACCACTTACTCTGCAGGGTCCACAAATGACTTGGTCCACTAATCATTCATATGCTATTTGCTGTTGTAGTAGGTGTTATTGTTGACCCAATAATCACTTCCCCTGAATGTCATAGACGAAAGGTAATTGTATTATGGATCACTGTCCTCTGCCATGTGTCTGGGCATATGTGTATGTAGATGTCTAACACCCAAAAGCAAGTTATCCTCAGTATATGATGAGTACTGGTTCCTCACTGCAGTCCGTGCTGCGTTGGTACCTATCATATATGTAACATGGCTTATGTGAATAATTGTTTGCAGATGTAGCAAACCATTTTCCCTTTGTAAGTGGGAATGTCCACTGACATGAATCATGCCCCATGACTGTTGCCAACATTCAATGTGCCTACATGTCAGCATGTGTCCTTTTCCCTTTAGGAAACATTCATTATTTGAAATTTCAGGAATGTTCTAGCCATATTGATGGTATGATGTCTGTATCCCCTCACATACATATGCTAGGAAAACTGTTAGTCACACACAGGAGTCACAGACAGGAGTGTGTTGGTATTGTGTATTGTCTGACAGATACCTTCAAGCGTCGTAGTATTAATATGAAATGTAGAACTGCTGTTGCAAAGAGGGGATGTGACATGTGGCCCAGGATTGTGGGACCAATCTGTGTTTATCTATGCCCTTGATGTGGCATCAAAATGAAGAATTTACTGCACATGCGTGTTGATTAAGTATTGTCCCCTGACTGTTGTCATACATCATGAAGTGTCTTGCATTGATGTTGACATATGTTTGGATTCATGCATTCATACACAGATAGCTACCACGTTTGGCATGTCCAAGATGTGGGTAGTGATGTTGCTTCTCATTAGACATCAGGTTGGAGCTATTTGTGACTGTGAGTTCTGTGTCTCTACAACATTCAAGGGACAGATGTGTACTACTGACACATTCAGATGTTGTCATTGTCATGAGTGTCAGACATTAGTGGTGACCCTCCGGGGGCTTAGTGATTCTTTGTTGTGTGTATCCTTGAGACATTACTTTCTAACATTTTGCACCTGACATCAATGGTGCTCCTTTCATTGACACATGTAAGGGCCTCTCTGTGTTACTCTGACAGTACCTCCTCGACTCTATTGTGGCAGGTGTCACTTGTAGATCTGTACACTGTTGACATGTGTCTATTAGGACATAGGTATTTCCATTTCAAATGCTCTAGGAGATGGCACTTTTGTTTCAGAGCAAGCTGGGTGTCATTGTCTTCATACCAAATTGTTGGTACATCATGAAAGTGAAAAATAGATGTGTGCACAGACTTGCGTGTTACAAATGGGTGTGTACTTTACAATGGGATGGGATACTTTTGTTGGCTACAAGTTAACTGGAGTCTGCTGCATGTGGCACAACATTGGGGATATAGAGGTCACCTAGTTGTAGTATAGTTGTTGGATTTGACAGACTTCATCCATGCAATTGTAGTAATCCGTCATACTGATTTTCTTGTGGGTGATTTTGGGAAATCCAGATGGTATGCAAGCATATGTTATGGCACATGTGTGGGCCACTTAGGTGTATGTTTTTGCTGATGCCTACTTGACCTGATGGTACTTGCAGAGTTGTAGTTGAAGTGTTATCAGGTACATGTTGTGACCCTATTTCTCTTTATTTTTTCAGCATCAACACCGGCAAGCGAAGGAGACCAGGCACAGCCGAGTGGGAAGGCATCTGACCACAGTACCTCGGGTCAAGATACCACCGACTCAGAAGGGCCCAATGGCCTGGAATGCGAGAGGAGTGCCACGGGGAGACAGAACATTCTTCATCATCATCAGATTCCTCCTCAAGTGGCCACTCCCAAGTGGTGGCGGACCATCAGGGACCCCCCAATACATCCTTGCTCACCACCCTCCCTGTTCTATTACCGCCCTCCCTGTTGCTCCCCACCCAGTTGGCGTGCCCCCTCACCTAAGAGGTTGGGCATCTCCTTTGCCACAAGCACCTCTGCCCCAGCACCTATTATCCCTGCTGCCCTCGGTGACCGATTGAGAAGTATCTCTGTGGTTCAGTCCACCATTGTGAATGCCATCCAGGGATTGGCATGTCAACTCCAACAGACCAATGTATTCCTGGAATGCATTCATGGTGCAATGGCTGCCCTACAGAGATCTTTTCAGGATCTGGCCTCCACACTGATGGCAGCCAGTCACCCTCCACCTTCTGTCCCCCTCTCCATGAACATGTATATAGACAAATTTAGATATTGTTCAACAAAGTTCTTTATGGGAGGACAACGTCATGGTCAGCCCCTAAGTAGATGAGTTATATTATACAAATATTGTTGGCCCCGGCAATAAATACACAGGGGCACAATTGTTTCAAACAGTAATGTAATTCTGCATCCTTATTGAGATTATTACGACCTGTACCGAGTAGGTATATGTATCTACTCCCTTTTTGTCTCATTCTCAGCTCTCTGTTACTAGCCCTTGTAGATTTAAGCATATTTTCAATTCCAAAAATGTAAACTTGTGGTCATGTCAATGAAATTGAGGACATTTTATGTTAAGGGAAGTGTGGTATCAGTTTTATGTATGTTGCAATAGTGCTCCTTACGTCTTACCTTAAGTGTGTGGATTGTGCTCCCTAAATATATTGTAAAGCATGGACACACAAAGATATATACCAGAAAAATACTGTTATAATTCATCCACTGTTTGATTGTTATTCATATCGTTGTATCTGAAGAGAAGATTTCTCATTTGTTTCTGCAAACTTTGCACATTGAGCAGTCATGACATGTATAGAATCTTGGTTGCTGAGCCTCTGTGAGGCAGTGTTAATCTTTCGTCCATCTCTAAATTCAGAATGGCAGAGTATTTATTCGCGGTTTGTAGCCTGCCGAAAGCCCATTTGAAGGTGTTATGATATTGAATTTTTCAAAGAGGAATTGTTGGTCAGGAGATGTCAATGTTTTTTCAATATTCTCTGAATATGATAGTGAACACTGTGGAAATGTGTTATGAATATCGAAGTTTCTGTTTTGATTACGGTATTCTTTGGTGTCTTTTCAAGTAATAATGGGTTTCTGAAAGTTTACTAGATGGTCTTAACTGTTTGATCTAAGTGATGTTTTCGTAGCCACGTTATGATAGTCTTCTAATAAGTTCTTCACTTTTTAGCTTGAATTCGGCCTCCTGTGAACAATTTCTACAAACTCAGAGTAACTCCTTTGGGGATATTCCTTATGGTCGAAGGAAGGCGACAACTATCTGCTTTTAAGATGGAATTTGCATCTGTTTCCTTTTGGGATAGTGTAGTGTGTATTTGGTTCTTCTCAATATAGATAGTAATAACTAGAAAATTAATCCTGGGAGTTGCAAAATCTGATGTCTCCCTGATGTTCCATTTATTGTGATTAGTGGGCACATGGTTCAGGGAACAGAGGCCCAGGAAAACAGGGGAACTGGGAGGGCTGCTGTGCGACAGTGGGAGAACAGGCCCAGGGAACCCACTCTCCACGAGGCCCTCTCCAACATCATGGGAGCCTACCACCATTCCCAGGAGACGATGGCAGCGGTACTGGCCAGGTTTCAGGAGACCAGCGGCTGCAGGAGGAACAGTATTTGGGGTTCAGGGAGGAACTCAAATCCATCAGTTCCACCCTGGGCACCATTGTAGGGGTGCTGAAGGAACTCGTCAACACCAGGAGGGACACTGTGGCACAACAAGGGGCCCTTGACACTAGCCTGGACGATGAACTGCCCACCACCTCCGCCGGCACTAACTAGTGGACAGGAGGCACCGCCACAGGACCACAACACCAGCACCCCACGCCCTGCAGATGGAGAACCACCCCGCAAGCGGTCCCTGAGATCCAGGACAAAGACAGAGAACAATGCCAAGACCCCACCAAGAAATGAGACCACCCTGATTGTCATCCTTCTGTCCCACTTTGTCACCCTGTCCATACTTAAACTGCAATGGCTCCACTTCCTATGCCCCTTTGGACAATGCACCTGTGAGACTAATAGACTGGACTCTGCCATGGACATTCCTCCACCATCACCCCTGACAATTTTACAACCCCCCTTCACTATTTGGCACTTAAATAATCACCCTTAAACCACAAAACAATCTGGAGTCAGTCTGTGCTTTCAGAAATGTGTATTTGCAATAACTGTGGGAAAATGCTATATCCAATGTAATGTCAACATACCTATGTCACACAGCTCTAGTCCATGCGGAAACAAGGCAGAGGTCACACAGTGGGACCCACATCTGTGAAATCGAAAGGGAAAGTGACAACTCAGTGTCCATATACTGGGTGAAAATGACAGACAGATGAGAGGTAGAAGAATTAAATCAGATGTAGCAGGCAGTGTTGTCTTCTTACCTTTGTCTCACTGGAAGTATTGTTGGATCACCGTGTTCCTGTTGTCTATGTCCTCTTCTTCTGCTTCCTCGTCTTCACTGTCCAGAGGCTCCACAGCTGCCACAACACCTCCATCTGGACCATCCTCCTGCAGAAAAGGCACGTGTCGTACCAAAGCCAAGTTGTGAAGCATACAGCAGGCCACGATGATCTGGCACACCTTCTTTGGTGAGTAGAATAGGGAACCACCTGTCATATGAAGGCACCAGAACGTGGCCTTCAGGGGGCCGAAGGTCCTCTCTATAATCCTCCTAGATCGCCCATGGACCTCATTGTAGCGTTCCTCTGCCCTTGTCCTGGGATTCCTCACTGGGGTCAGTAGCCATGACAGGTTGGGGTAACCAGAGTCACCTGCAAATGTCGAGAGACAACTGTTAGACACACACTAACTCTTAGGGACATCCCCAGACACCTAGTCACACTGTACTGGGTCCATGTCCTCACCTAATAGCCACACACGTTGCCTCTGGAGTTGCCCCATCACATAAGGGATGCTGCTATTCCGCAGAATGTAAGCGTCATGCACTGAGCCAGAAAACTTGGCATTTACATGGGAGATGTACTGGTCGGCCAAACACACCATCTGCACATTTATAGAATGGTAACTCTTCCGGTTTCTGTACACCTGTTCACTCCTGCGTGGGGGGACCAAGGCCACATGTGTCCCATCAATGGCACCTATGATGTTGGGGATATGTCCCAGGGCATAGAAGTCACCTTTCACTGTAGGCAAATCCTCCACCTGAGGGAAAACGATGTAGCTGCGCATGTGTTTCAGCAGGGCAGACAACACTCTGGACAACACGTTGGAGAACATAGGCTGGGACATCCCTGATGCAATGGCCACTGTTGTCTGAAAACACCCACTTGCTAGGAAATGGAGTACTGACAGCACCAGCACTAGAGGGGGGATTCCTGTGGGATGGCGGATAGCTGACATCAGGTCTGGCTCCAACTGGGCATACAGTTCCAGGATTGTGGTATGATCAAGTCTGTAGGTGACAATTACATGTCGCTCCTCCATTGTTGACAGGTCCACCAGCGGTCTGTACACCGGAGGATGCCGCCATCTCCTCACCTGCCCCAGCGGACGTGCTCTATGGAGGAGAACAGCGATCAGAGGGTCAGCCAACACTGAGGTCCGTAAACACAACTTAATAGGAACATTTTTGAAAATCGACATATGGCTGTATTAGTGTTTAAGCAAGGCCTAGATATGTGGGACGCAGTCAAAATTAAAGCCATGTGGCCCCCTGAAATGGCGGCTGCCTGACCTGTAATGTGGGACAAGGGGATATGAGGTAACTGCGCTGGCGTTGTACTCCGTCGCGGTAGGCGGTCGAAGACCGCAGCGCAATCCTGCATTGGTTAACATTGGACCCTAAGGGTCCCAGGAGCCAATGACGATGTACGCCAGCGGTGACGGTACGCACCGCAGCGGACGTCACCGCCATTTTCTGTCTGTTCAATCACTTGATACCTGATCTTTGACAGGAGAGGACCTAGACTGCAAGTGCTGCTGTGACCTCAGTCTGGAAGAGACAATGGCTTGTGTGTTTAGCGAAAGGGCCCCTGCCTTCAGCAAGGAGGAGTTGGAGAAACTAGTGGATGGGGTCCTCTCCCCCAGTACACACTACTCTACGGTCCTCCAGACAAACAGGTGAGTACACTGTGAGCATGCTGTATGGGCAATGCCTGTTTGGAGTGGTGTTAATGAAAGATGGGGGGGGGAGAATGCTGCATGCATGATACGACGGTGAGTGCATGTGTGTCATAGCAAGGGTAGGGATGCGGGCCAATGACTGTGACGGTGCAACAGTTATATATTCTCCTATTCCCCTGTACTATTCCTGTAGGTCAACGCCGACCAGAAGATGGATATTTGGCGTGCCATCGCCAAGGAAGTCCGGACCCTGGGGGTCCACCACAGACGGAGCACCCACTGCCGGAAAAGATGGGAGGACATTCGCCGCTGGAGCAAGAAGATGGCGGTGGCCCAGCTGGAGATGGCCTCCCAAAGTGGGAGGGGTGCCCGTCGCACCATGACCCCCCTGATGTTCCGGATCCTGGTGGTGGCGTATCCGGAGTTGGATGGGCGCTCAAGGGCATCACAGCAGCCACAAGGGGGTGAGTACACTCTCATTCTGCTGATTCAGCACGCATTGTAGGTGTCTGGGTGGGGGAGGTGGGCTGTGGGTTCCCCTAGGCCATGGCGAGTTTAGTAGACAAGGTCCCTTCTTAAGGCAGGCCCTGTGGCACCCCACCTGTGTTCAGAGCCAACTACACCTAGTCAGGCTCCTGTGACTTCCATGTGTGCAGCAATCGGGCATAGGCCTTGTAACCCATGTCCCTGTGATTAATTAGGGAACTCTAAGTGCACGGCGTAGTGCAGGGGGCTTCTGTGTCTGTAGTGTCCACCAACGGCAGCGGTATTGGATGCACTCAACATGTCTTTCTTCTGTCTCCCCCCCCTTTTTGTGGTCTCCCTGTTCTTGTGTGCATTAGCATCATCAGGCGGAGGAGCAGTGCCACCGGAGCAGGAGGGAGCTGCATCCCACATGGCCCTGAAGGGCAACACAACGGAGTCAGAAGCCACCAGTGGGACAGAGGGCGAGGGGAGCTCCACAGCGGGGACAGGAGCTGAATCCAGCAAGACTGACTCCTCCTCTGATGGGAGCTCCCTTGCGGTGGTGGGCCCCTCTGTGCCCCCGCATCAACAGGTACAGCCACCACCCCCCCTCCCAGCAGCCCCTCAGCGTGTGCCCAGTGGCCGCTCACCCAGGAGGGTGGGCATCTCCTTCGACCCAGGCACCTCTGCCCCTGCCCCAGCCAGCCCTGCTGCCCTCAGTGAGGAGGCCATTGACCTCCTCAGGTCCCTCACTGTTGGGCAGTCTACCATTTTGAATGCCATCCGGGGTGTAGAGAGGCAGTTGCAACAGACCAATGCATACCTGGAGGGCATTCATTCTGGTCAGGCAGCCCAACAGCGAGCTTTTCAGACTCTAGCCTCAGCACTGATGGCCGCCATTGTCCCTGTTTCTAGCCTCCCCCCTCCAACTTCCTCCACCCAGACTCAAACCCCTGTAACTCAGCCTATCCCAAGCACACCATCAGACCAGCATGCACACATGTCAACACACAAGGGAAGCTCAGGCAAACATAAGCACCACACATCCCACAGGCACTCACAAAAGCATCATACACATGCAGACATACCAACAGCCACTGCCTCCACTGTGTCCCCCTCCTTCTCGTCTCCCTTCTCCCTCCCAGTCTTGTCTCCACTCACACCTGCATGCACTACCTCTTCAGCCACTACCCCCATCACCAGCACACCCACCACCACACCCCGCTCACGTGCAGTCACCACCCCCACTACCATTCACACATTCTCTGTGTCCTCTCCCAGTGTGTTTGTGAGCACACCTCCCAAGGAACACAAACGCAGCCACACACCCACCCAACAGCCATCCACCTCACGACAGCCTCCAGCCCATGCACCTTCACCCAAAGTCAGCAAACGTACACCTCCTACAACCACTACCTCTTCCTCTACTCCCAAACCCCCTCCATCTACCCGTCCCAGTGTGTCCCAAAAACTTTTCCTATCCAACCTTGACCTCTTCCCCTCACCTCCCCCACCCCTTCAGTCTCCTAGGGCCCGCCTTTCCAAGTCCCAACCCAGCACCTCAGCCACAACATCTGCGGGAACAGTGGTGCCAGTAGTAACCGGCTTCTGGAGTGCGCCAGGAAGCAGGGCAGCCAGTGTGCCAAGGAGCCAGACCACGGACAGTCCCCCACCTCAAAAGCACAAAAAGTTGGCCAGTGCCCGGCAGGAGAGAGGCAAAACATCTACCACCAAAGCCTCTCCCAGGGGTACAGTTGGGAGTGTGAAGTCAGCTGCGCCACTATCCAAGGTGGGGAAGGGGCACAGAAAAACAGGCAAGTCTGCGAAAACCTGCACAGCGGACAAGACCGCCACCAGCACTGCTGAACAGGACACCACCGCCACAAGTACCGCTGCCAAGGACACCGCCGCCATAAGCACCGCTGCCAAGGACACCGCCGCCACCAGCACCGCTGAACAGGACACCGCCGCCACAAGCACTGCTGCCAAGGACACCGCCGCCACAAGCACTGCTGCCAAGGGTACCGCCGCCACAAGCACCGCTGCCAAGGACACCGCCACCACCAGCACTGCTGAACAGGACACCGCCACCACAAGCACCGCTGAACAGGACACCGCTGCCACAAGCACAGCTGAACAGGACACCGCTGCCACAAGCACCGCTGCCAAGGATACCGCTGAACAGGACACCACTGCCACAAGCACTGCTGCCAAGGACACCGCCGCCACCAGCACCGCTGAACAGGACACCACCGCCACAAGCACCGCTGCCAAGGACACTGCCGCCACAAGCACCGCTGAACAGGACACCGCTGCCACCAGCACCGCTGAACAGGACACCGCCACCACCAGCACCGCAGGCCAATGAGCGCCAAAGCTTCCGACACTGCTGAGGCTGCCACAAGCAGGATGAATCACTCTGGGCACAAGGCCCCCTCCAGTACCAGTGGAGTAAGGCATCCAGTACCTCTGTCCTTGGCAGGATGAAGCACTCTGGGCACAAAGCCCCCTCTAGAACCAATGGAGTAAGGCATCCACTACCTCTGTCCTTGGCAGAATGAAGCACTCTGGGCATAAAGCCCCCTCCAGAACCAGTGGAGATTTACATCCACTACCTCTGTCCTTGGCAGGATGAAGCACTTTGGGCACAAAGCCCCCTCCAGAACCAGTGGAGTAAGGCATCCACTACCTCTGTCCTTGGCAGGATGAAGCACTCTGGGCACAAAGCCCCCTCCAGAACCAGTGGAGTAAGGCATCCACTACCTCTGTCCTTGGCAGGATGAAGCACTCCGGCCACAAAGCCCTCTCAAGAACCAGTGGAGACTGTTATCTACTTGAGAGACTGTGGCTTTGCACTCCCCAGGATGCAGCAGTGGGCAACCCACCCACTGGAAAGACTTGTGAGACTATGGCTTTGCACTCCCTAGGATGCAGCAGTGGGCAACCCACCCACTGGAAAGACTTGTGAGACTTTGGCTTTGCACTCCCCAGGATGCAGCAGTGGGCAACCCACCCACTGGAAAGACTTGTGAGACTGTGGCTTTGCACTCCCCAGGATACAGTAGTGGGCATGGAGTCCCCTCGTGGATCTGGTGTTGTGCACTCATCCGGCTGAGGTGCCCCCTCTTTCCTTCCCCCTGAGGTGCCTGTTGTATTTCTGTCTGATGCCCCAGCAGTGTTCTCTCCGTTTTGATCGGGTATTGAGTGTGGGCCTCACCCATGCATTTTGGGCCCAGTGGTCCACAGACTATGATGGTGGAATACCTTGGACTTGTATTGTTGGTGTATATATTTGTTTATACTGTAAATATATATATATATATTTTTTTTTTATTACTGTATTTGAATAGATTACAAACGTTCAACTCATTTCCTTTTGTCCTTGCATTCTTCCAGGGGGGGTTGGGGGTTGTAAATGTAATGTATCTACATGTACTTGTGTGTGTGTTGTAGTGGGTGGGGGTGGGGGTGGGAGTTTTGCGTGTTGCATGTGTGTGTCACTCAGTTTTCCCTCCCCCGTGTCGTAGGTGCAGTACTCACCGTGGTCTTCGCCGCCTTCTTTGTTGTTCCTGGTAGAGGAGCAGGAAGAGAAAGGATGGGAGTATCTGGAGCTCGGGTTCCATGGCGTCCTGGTTCCTCGTGGGGTGTGTAGAGGTGAGCGTTTTCCCTTCCAAGTCCTGTTTCCGCCGTGTTTTTGTTCGCAATGAATCCGCCCCGGAAAAGGTGGCGGATTGGACTGTTGTAATACAGTGGGCGGAACCTTATCTTCCGCCTGTCTGTTGACGGTTACCGCCGCAGTGTTTGTTTGTACCGCCGTGGCGGTCTGAGTGTTAAAGTGGCTGTCTATGTTGGCGGTTTCCGCCATGGTCGTGATTTCATTTTTTTTACCGCCGTCCTGTTGGTGGTTTTACCGCCGCTTTAACACCGACTGCCAGGGTTGTAATGACCCCCATAATTTGGTTGCCAGTCCATGTTATCCAGTTTACTCAGAATATTTTAGCTATCCCTTATATATGGAGGAGGGGGGGTTATGTAATAAAGGATTGTAGATGGAGTTAAGTCCGGCTATGATTGGTCATCTAGGTGGGGGAAATCCCTGTTTATGTATTTAAGGTAGTATCTAAAAAATAGCCATTATGGAGTATTCAATGTTCAATGTACAATGCATATTTTTCCTCAAACGTTGGCGGTTATGCTAGTATTCCAGTTTACTTCTGAGTTCCAAATTTATCTTCTTGATAAGAGTATATGGACGTTTAAGATAACAGCCAGTGTTCTTTAATTATCTGTTTGCTTCTTTGATATAATCATCTACTTGTAGAATCACCACATTGCCACCATTATTCTCCTCTTTGACAACAATGTTTGTCTTGTCTTTTAGGTCCCATAAGGCCTGTTGTTCTTTATTTGTGATGTTCTTAGGTAAGAATTTCTATTTCTTGGTATATTTTTGAAATGTCTTTTCCCAGTTGTATATGACTGCTGTGCGGAAGAGTTCGATAGAATTCCCTGCAGATAATTGTGAGGTAAAGCAAGATTTGATCCTAATGGTCATTGCCAATGTGTATGATGTATCGGTTTCTGAATCATTGGCTGTCTGGTTCACAGTAGGTTCCATCATGCTCATATTCGAAAGAGGAGTGAGTATGTCTTCAAGCTCCTTAATGGTAAATTGACTTCTTGATTGATTCGTAGGTAAGCCTGTAGAGTGGTGTGGCATTGATGGTTTATCAATGAAGGAAGACTTGAGCTTGAGGAGTTTCAGAAATTTGTAAATTTCTACCCGTATGTCAACAAAATTCTAATATAAAGTTGGATAGAATGTTAGACCTTGATTGAATATCCTATTCTATTTGGTAGTTAAGTATGTACTGGATTGGTTCCCCATTAACTGGTCATCTATTTTTGTTCTTTTTCTTGTTCCTTTTTCCGTGCTTGGGTTATTATCCCTGAAGTTGATGGCTGATTAGATGGGGTTGGTGTAGGTTCTGGTCTTGTTTTTGTATCTGGTGTATTGAAGTTCCTGAGTCTGTGATGATGGCTGATGAGTTCCCTTAAAAAATCAACACCCAATCAAGTGGTGTTTGTTCTCACCTTACTCCCCAGTAAGTCTGTTTCAGAACTAGATGCAAATTGTGAAGGAACAGATGATGTAGTTGTGAAATTGGTAGAGGGTCCTGCGGACACATTATCAAACATTTAAGCAAAAGTGTATACTGCTCCAATTGGTAATGAAGTTGGTTGCAATGAAATTTCCGATTCTTCAGCTCAATGAGGTCCTTCTCATTCATCTATGATTTTACTAATGATAGTGTAATTCTTTTGCGTCATATCTCCCCAATTTGGTTCCTCTATTCTCTTTGTAAATTCATCCACTTCATTTTTGTATTTCTCACACTCTTCTTCTGTGTCTCAATTAATAGCCTAATCATATTATTAGAAACCTCCTTTAGATTTGTTTCCCATTTCTGAATTTTAATAGGATCAGTAGTATCAACAGGAGGGAGAATCAGATTCCTCAAACCTCATGGTATCCAGTCCGCCTTTTTTAGTGAGGGAGTTTCACACCATTTTGCAGTGTCTTTTCAGAGCTTTTTGTAATGCTTGAAAAGTACTTTCCCCAGGAAAGGCTCGGGCTGCACCCCTGTGGGGGGAGATGACTGGCTGTGGGGGAGACCAAGAGTGCTGCTGGCTCCCTTATGGGAGCGTCGGTCGACGTGCGGAACGTGGAGGCGGCGCTGGGCCTGGCATCCGCCTCGCTGGTTTCACGCAAGAGTGGCCTTGGATCTTGGGGCTCCCACAGATGCTGGTGCAGAGCAATGCCCTCTACCCTCATCCCCTCGCCTGGCTCTTGGCTCTGCAGCTTTCTGGCAGTGCCGCGTAAGCCCTGGATGGTGGATGCCCCACGGGGCCTAGTCAGCGGGCCATTCGGCCCACGGGCCCCGCGGGTACTGGTGTTGGTGTGCCGGCGGCCTGGGCGGGCGGCAGGGCTTCCCTGGTGCTCCACTCCGCTGTGCTGCCTGGGCAGGCCGTGCCTAGCTTCCTATGGTGGGGGCGCTCGTTGGTGCCCCTAAGATGCGCTTGAGACCTGGTGATGGGGGGGTCGCGGTTGGATGGTGGTCTTGTTTGGTGCCTTGGTTGTGGGCTTCCCGCTGAGGCCTATTGGGGGTGAAGCTCGAGCCACATGTGGCCTCAGCAGCGGTGACTTCTGTGGGGGCCGGAAGACGACGCTCGACATTGGAGCGAACTAGAGCTGCAGGCTGGGGCCCATTTACTTTTGGCGGGTGTGCTGGTTCTGCCTGGAGGCTGCAGGTGAAGGTGCTTGGCCTTTGGTCGAGTTGGGAGGTAGGCGACGTCCCTGTTCTCCCTCTGGCCCGAGTGGTTGTCCACATTGGCGAGTTCCACGGCGTATACCTGTGTGGCGTGGTGAGAGCTGTCTGCCATGGGGAAGGCGGATCAGAAGCAGCCCAAACTTAAGTTTGAGGGCAAAAAAAAAAGTAGCCAGGCAGGCAGGTCGTCGGACGACCTACCGCAAGAGTAGGACACGCAATCGCACCCTGTGAAAGACATGTTCTTAGACCTTAAACATAGACTGGCTAGCATAGATGGGAAATTGGACCATCTGACTGAACAAATGGATCGTCTAAAGGAGAGGGTGGATGGCCATGCCACCCGTCTTGAGCATGTGGAGTCTTGCACATCGGATTTGGAAGAAAGCCACCACGATGATGGAGGGAAGCTACTCGGATGGAACCCGTGTTAGAGCTCATCTGTAATAAGAACGAGGATCTGAGGCCCGGTCCCGACGCAGTAACGTTCACATTTTAGGTCTGCCGGAGTCGACGGCCATGGGACGAATGGAGGACTATGTGGAGACAATGCTTACATCACTTTTCCCTGGCGAGCTCTCTCAGGTGCTGGTGGCAGAGCGGGCCCACCGGTCGATTGCCCCCGGACCCATTTGGGAGCGCTGGTGCGGTCAATCATTGTACATTTATTGAATTACCGGGACAGGGAAACAATACTTCGGCTGGCTCGGAGGGCTCCCAGTGATATATAACGAGCTCAGCATTTTTCTGGACTATACTCCTGGGGTGCAGGCAGTCCGTAGGGCGTTTCTTCTGTTCAAGCACACCTTGAGTCAGATGGACGACAAGTTCTCTCTCATTTATCCTGCCAAGCTGCGTGTACTACACAAGGGCAAGCAGCATTTCTTTACGGATCCAAAACAGGCAGCCAAATACGTCAAGACTATCCCAAAAAAAAGCGCCTCCGGTTTGCGTACAGGCGGATGGGGTGGGTGATGAACTCCCTGATGGTAGCTATAATGATTAAACTCTGTTCTGTTGCTGAGGATCGCGATGGCCCCTCTGCCTGTGGGTTGGAACAGGACCAGGTTTGACTTGGGCTGGTTTTGAAGTAGCCGGTCCTGGGCTACGGACGGTATCCTGGTGCTCCTGCCCATCCACCCCAATCGGAGCGGTTACGGGATGGCCTCGCTGATGCCCCACTGGATGAGTCCAATTAAAACGTTTGCTGTTTGCAATGGGTTATGAGTTTGGGTGCGGTGGGCTTACTAGGCTGGCCCGATTGGGGGGCCAGTGTGGGTGGGGACATGCACATCTGTTGTTGGGGTTGTTGGTGCTAATCTTCTCCTTCTCTCTCTTTCCCCTTTCTTAGCAGCTGTTGCTTTATGTAGGATCGCTGGGGATGGCATGCGATTGGGTGGCTGTTGCGATAGTGAATACAAGCACGGCGGCTGTTAGGTGCCTCACTTGGAATGTCGGGGGCTGAATAATGAACGCAAGATGAGTTTGCTGTTGGCCTATATTCACCGCCATGTAATTGATATATGTATGCTGCAGGACACTCACTTGGTCGAGGAAACAAAAGCGAGGGTGAAGGCTGGCTGGATTGGCAAGAGTTACATGGCGATGTACTCGGGCTATGTGCGAGGTGTGGTGATTTTGATTAGGAAGGGACTGCCATGGCGCACAGGTAGGATGCTAGTGGACCTGCGAGGTTGATAATATCATGCTGAGGGGCACGTTGTATGATATGCCGTTCAGCTTGCTATCCATCTATGGCCCCAATGTTGACAACCCTGAGTTCTTTGGGGAAGTTTTGGGAAGTTTGGCATTTGATTGGCTCACTGGGCCCTGGTTCCATATTATGGAAATTTCAATGTGGTCTTGGACCCGGAGGTGGATCGCGAGAGCCGGGCCAGACCTCAACATGTAGCGGCTGCGAGGGCACTGGCGCACATCATGGCTGAGGTCACTTTGGTGGACCTGTGGAGGGCCAGGCACGGTGGGGATAGGCAGGGCACGTGTGTTAATTATGCGCATGGCAGCTGGTCTAGAATAAATAGATGGCTGGACACCAGAAATGTGGAACTCTGGCGGAAGTCAATTGAGCACACACTTTATCGGATCATTCGCCGGTCTTGCTGGAGATACATGTGCCCAGGGGTCGAGGCCGCGTGTTTTTGTGCTGGTTGCCTTATGGGGCGCTGGGAGATTGTGTAGTCTGGGAGAAAATCCGTACTGCTATCTTGGACTACTTTGAGATCAACCAGGGTTCGGTGTCCTCTGCGGGCACCCTCTGGGAAGCCTTTAAGGTTGTGATCCGCGGAATCTGTCTTGCTAAGCAACATGGGGTGCTGAGGGCTCTTAAATGGGAGTTAGCGGACCTGGAGGCATGACTTGCTGACTTGAAGAGGCGTTCGGCTTCTGGCTGGTCTGCAGGCCTTTTGGCTGAATTTAGGGAAGTGCTGACCCGCTATGAGGAGGCAGCGCTTTGTGAGGTGTGCCTCCTGGGCAAAGAGGCACAGGCGCGGCGCTGTGGAGAAGGTGAGCAGGCGGAAAAGACATTAGCGGCCGTGCTTCATAAGCCGTGGACTGGAAATTATATCGTAGAACTCACTGACTCGCCATGGATGCTTCGGATGGGTACGGCAGAGGTTCAGCGGGTCATGTCTGACTTTTACTCGGACCTGTATGCTGAGGAGCCAGGAGTGCGTGTTTTGGATGCTGTTAATTACTTTGAGGAGATTAGCTTGCTTTGGCTTGAGAACTCCCACAGACAGTATCTTGACGCTCCTTTCTCTGTGGAGGATGTGGTTCAGGCTATACGTAGTTTACCAAGTGATAAGGCCCCGGGACTGGATGGCTTGACGCCTGCCTTCTATAAGGAGTATGCAGATATCCTAGTGCTGCACCTTCTTGAAGTTTATGTTGAAGCGCTCGAGGGTAGAATCCTTCCGGCTTTGTTGCGGGGGGCTCTCATTGTGACAATCTTAAAACCTGGGAAGGACCCCAGTAGTTGCGACTCGTAGTAGCCACTTTTGCTTATAAATATAGACAATAAGATCTTAGCAAAACTCATTGCGGTCTGTCTGCAGCCCCTGCTTCCATCCTCGGTACTACTGGACCAATCTGGCTTTGTGCCATGCAGTGTCACTCTGGCTACCCCCTGTGTTGGGCAGACAGGCCGGTGCATTATCTGGGTATTTGGCTGAGTCTAAAGGTGGATGAGCCGTGGTCGGCTAATTATGGCGCAGCAATTGCCTGGCAGGAGGATAAGGTGGCGGTCTGGCGCACGCTACCACTCTCACTGACCAGACGCATTGCGATAGCAAAGATGGTGGTTCTGCCTAAATTCTTGTATCTCTTTGTTAACTTACCTCTTGTTCTTACAACTGGTTTATTGAAGCGGCTTAGATCTTCGCTTGTGGTCCTTGCGTGGGTGGGGGACAGCCCAGAATTTCATGGGAGACTCTGACTTTACTGTTCGAGCAGGGCAGGGAGGTCTTGCGACCCAGGATCTGAAACTTTATTATTACTGTGTGCAGGCCCACTTTGTGTATTTTTGGCTGCATCCCATACGTTATTTGCCGCATCTAGCTCCTGAACTTGGCTCGGTAGGGCCAGACAGATTGGATGGGGTGGTTGGTGGGCAGGCCAGGCCCTGCTGGCGAGGTGTGGACACCATAGCGTGTCCGGCATGGGCTTGGGCGAGCTGAACTTGCTAAGGCGGGCTGTGGTGCGTGAGGCGTTTGCGCCTTCGATGCCGGTGCGAGATGTGGTGGGCCTTCCCCCATTGGAGGATGGCCAGATATCTGAATGCCTCCGGGCGTTAAATATGACCACTTTGGAGTCTTGGTTCCCGGCGGGAAAGTTAGTTTCCTTGGAGACTGCGCTGGGAGCCCTCCGCGATACTGCAATTTATCGATTGTTTTTTTTTTAGGATCCGGGCCTTGTTGCGGGTGCAGTACTCCTGCTTTCCCACGGAGCTCCCGCTGTGTTGAGCGCTGGAATTGATGTACAAGGCGCCGTCCGCCCGCCGACTCATTAAGAGTCTGTATGTTTGTCTGCAGACTACGGAGCCTTTTGCTGAGTCCAAGGCTAGGTTTCACTGAGAGGCGGATTTGGGCACGCGCATTCTGTAGAAGTGGTGCTACTGCTGTGCTCAGATGCAGGAGCTTTCCCTTAATTACAGACTGCGCCTTATACATTTTAAATTTCTGCATCGTCTGTATTATACGCCTAGTCGACTGAAGAGAATGGGCCTTAGGGCAGATGCTAGATGTGAACATTGTTCTGCCTTGGAGGCGGACTTTCTGCATTTGGCGTGGGACTGTGGGGCGCTGCGAGGTTACTGGTCTGAGGTTCTGCATCCACTTGAATAGAGGACTGGGCTTGGTGGCACTTCTGGGATACGTGGAGGAGATCCCCTCTACATCCAGACAGTTGGTGGGATTGATGTTGCTACTGGCTAAACGCAGGGTGGCGATGTGTTGGGGTGCGTGAGCAGATACCCTGATGTGATGAATGGCTGAAAGACACTGCATACTGCCAGGAGCAGCTGGCGATCTACTGGGAATTGATGCTGGAGGGCTCCCACCTGCAGGATATATGGGCTCCCTTGACAGCATTACCTGCGGCCCCCACACAAGGAGAAGACTAGCTTTTCATGCCTCCCCTTGAGTATCCAGCTGTGGATGTTTTCCTTTCTGAGGCACTAGGATGTGGGCCCCTCTTCTATGGGTGTTATGATGGCAGCGCTGCTTCCTTCCCCTCCCTTCCTCTCTGTCCTCTTCTCTTTCCCCTCCCCTTTCAGATTCTGTTTCTAACGTTCACTTGTGCCAGGGGATGGAAGCACTCATGTAGGGTAGCACTCTATCCTGTTGATTATTTTGATGCCTGGTCGTGGTTGTTATTCATATGAGACCTCCTAGTAGGCTATGTTAGATGAACACTGTATGTGAACGGTACTTTGCTCTGTTTGATGGTTCTTTTTTTCTAAATGCAAAAATAAATAAATACAAAAATTTAAAAAAAACCTTTAGGGTAGAACACCATCCCCTCACTATATATTTAAAACTTTTTTTTATGTTTTAGGATATAAAGCATTACACATCTAGTAATTTCACATACTTGTGGCATGTATCAAGTAGCAGTGATAGTGTTCAACATAGATATTTGCATTTGTCAATTTTTACATAGACAAAGAATAAATAGAAGAGATCAATTCATGATATGGAAGGAATTTATTCAAATGTTGTGATAGCAGCCAACAACTGTTTTGCCCACTAGCCGCACGCAGGCCTGTGGGCTTTTCAAAGCTGAAAAAATATCATGTTCATGAAGGTACATCCGAATCGATATAATAAGTATTACTAAAATATCTCCAAGTAAACAAAAATTGCTAAGTGTGAAATGTTCTATTTACAATCCATACAAACAGCAGCCCCGCTGTCCACCATGTGAGCAGAAGTCTCAAGGTGAGATTGATAGATATGATAATAAATGCCAAGATTCTGTTAAGAACAATTCACAGTTTTTTACTATTCACTAGGTGATGTGCCAAACAAGAGGACCAGTAAGTATAAAGGTAAATCAAGCATGTTATAAGGGGTCCTCTGACAAATAGCACATCAAGCAGTCAGAAAGATAATGTCAAACTCATTACCTTGCTGCTAAACTAGTCAAGATCAATAGTCTAGTATGTCTAACAATCGCAGTGGTAAAGCTGTTAACATAAAAACCAATACCAGACCTGACAACTTCACCAAAAACCTCATAGTGTGAGAAGGGGGTGGGGCCTTGGAGGGGGTGAGAAATTGTGCGAGAAGCACCTAAGAGGCACTTTTGGCCCCACCCTGGCCCCATACCCCCTTCACAAATAAAAAGAACGCTTGCTGAGGCTGCTGCCAATGTCCTGGGGTGTTTTCACAAATTTTAATGGACATTGGGAGTTAAAATCCTCCAACAAAATGTCGTGGACCCTGACAAGCTTAATGTAAGGGACCTCCCATTACACCCAGAAAATCAAGAGTGAAATTGAGTTTGAGGAAACCTGTCTAATATTTTGATTCAGTCCATATAAGGAAAGAGTTCGTAATGGCCTCAATAAGGATGTGGAATCACTACTGGTTGAAATTACTGTGCACCCATGTATTTAACCTATTCCTAGGCTCATCTGTATTTGTGTAATATGACTACTTGATAGGGATGGCTATAGTCTAAATAAGGAAGTGGTATTACTTTACGGTTTGAAATAATTGTGCACCTATGTATTCAACGGTAGGGTCAAAGATATTTGTGTAATAAAACGTATTTATTGAGGGGTTGACCATGATGTTGTTTTATAAAAAAAAACGTAGAAGGGGTCTTTGTGCTTGCCTGTTTTGTTGACAGCAGATCTAGGAATCACAGGGGAGTAATTGCCTCTTTGTGTTTCTGAACTCTGCTGTCAGAAAAACATGTACCAACTCAGAGATATTTCAAGGTAATGAATGCGCTCCCAGTGCCAAAAAGAACCACACAGACCTCTTCTGAGCCACAAAGACCGTACCATGTTTAGCCACAGTCCTCCAGAAACGTGGGGTGGCCTTCAGGTTCAGACTTCTCCTCCGTTTGCTCCCCAGCCCACCTCAAGTTGCCGTCCCCCTTCATCCTCATGTTCCGCCTTGTTGGGCTCTTCCTCTTTTCAGCTCGGGTCCCGCGTCTTCTCTCCTGCGCGTCCCTGGCTCCACTCGCTCGGGTCCCACATCTTCTCACCTGCCTGTCCCTGGGTCCACTCGCTCGGGTCCTGCGTCTTCTTCTCCTTTTCCAAACTCGCCGCCGTCTCTCTTCTCCTCTTCCTGCCCTTGTTCACCCTGTTGATCGAGCCGCCGATGGAAGCAGTTCTTGCTTTGGGAGAATCTGCTCTCTGATGTACCCCCTGGGCACCTATCAGGGTTATCCCAATAACCGGAGCCAGTGAACCATGCCAGAGTAGCCGCTGGAGGCCCATCACACCAATATTTCTCCAAGTTAGTGCATTATTTTAGACAGCACAGCCCAGAAACAGAAAGAGGCAAACCTTGCTCATTATTTCAGAGCTGTGCTAGATGAAAATGAAGCTCTAATTCAGATAAATGTTGGATTAAATTAATTGATTTTACCCACTGCATGTGCAGAAAAGCAGGCTCTTGGCTCTACGTTGAGGAAGTGGGGCCCATCGTGATGTAGCCCAGGCCTTTACTCTGCTGTGCTGCACTTTGCTATTGTTCACCTGGGCCCACATATAACTGGGGAGCGGCAGGGCTGGACTCACAGGGTCTGAAGGGATGGCGTGACAGGTCAGAGTGTGGGCCTTTTGTGGCTGTTTTTGGGCCTGTTTTATGGTCCGGTGGACCAGTTTTTACTATTGATTTTCCTGATATTATCATAGGCATTGACTGCAGCAAGCATAAATACATACTAAATCGCACATATTGCAAATTCCTATGCAGTGTGTCTTTATAAGTTCAAAACTTCCCTGATTTTAAATGTGGGCCACTTTTTTCTAGCTATCTGATTCACTAGTGGGGACTGCTTTTGGTGTCCTGACCCATCTCCTGTCTCAGTCCGACCCTAGGGAGCGGTGTTACCTCACAAATCCCTTCTCAATAGATATTTGTACATATTGATCAGAAAGAGCTGTGATTGAGCAGCCAACTTTATACTAGGCATAGCTTGTACTCAGCGCAGTGACACCAAAACAGTAAAGTGCATAGGGTGGTATTCTGTTAACCAGAAAAGTCTGAACAGAGGTAACTCATGAAATGCTTCACGTGTACGGTATACTGGACAGTATGCGACAAACCATGTTTATTATTATTTCAAGTGCACAGTGGACCTGTACTGTAAATAGACAAGTTAAGACTGTAGTAACGACCACTGTGATCTAGGCCTGCACACTAACAAAAGGTACCACTTGCTTTATAATTGTCTTGGGACAGAGGCCAATAAAAGAAATGTAGTATATGAATAGTATTGAAACAACAGTACTAATAATAAACACTGACTGGACAGCACTGTCAGCCCCAAAAAAGTGAGGCAGACTTATCAGCTTTACCAACGCTGAGGCAGTAGCATAGACAGTCTTTTTTTTTTTTTTAGTTTGAAAAGACTTTATTGAATTCATAGACTATAAAAAACACTTTCTTATAATAGTAAGCAGTACATTTCATAAAAAAGATATAATAAACAGCAACAAATTAGTAATACTTAGATATAACAAAACTTGTAAATCCAAATTATCTTGAACTGTATAAATGAGAAATAGAAGACTGTTTCATTATGCTAGCTTGAGAATCATAAATAAAGGGAAAAAGGAAAAACCACAACACTGTACAATACTGTTATACATTTCTACAAGTGATTGTGGAGTGAAAAGTGAACAATTATATATAAAATACAATGTTTGTGTTATATTTGCAGCTATTGAAACTTCATGAAGTCTGACCCAAATCTTGGGGGGCGTGGCCAAGGACCCGGAGATGGCGCACGCCTGAATTTCTCGCTCCGGAGGGGCCGGCGAGAGAGAGTTCGAAAGCGCGCCTTCTCCGGGCCGATCGGGGTCCAGGCTGTGGCGCGAAGCCGGCGGAAGGGGTCGAGCGTGAGTGGGCCCCCGCGGCGGCCCCGGAGAGTGCCGGAGTCGGCCAGTAGGAGAGATTGGTGACCGGAGGCCTGAGCACGCGACCGAAGCCGCGGCCTTGCGTGGCGCCGCGATCCGAAGCGGCGTGAGGGCAGACGGCTCGGAGCGACGGGGGACTCCGAGCGAGTCCTCCAACAGCGATGGAGGTGCCGGAGGGGGCCTGGGAGCCCAGGTGAGGTCGCGCCCAGTCGGGGTGCGGCGAGGCGGCGCTCCTGGAGGCGGGCGGCCCCTGGAGAATACGGGGGCCGGCCCGCGATCGAAGCTGTGGCCTCGCGCTGGGCTGCGGGCCTGAGAATAGCAGGGGACGCCGGGGGAGTCTTCCTGCTGCGGTGGAGATGCCGATTGGGGCCCGGTGGCCCAACTGAAGATGCGCTCTGTTTGGCGGCGAAGTGGCGTTACTCTAGGACTCGGGCGAGGCCCCAGAAAGTATCGGGGACGGAGCAAGGCCATGAGAGAGAGAGTGACGGAGCAAAGCGACGCCGAGGTGACGGGGTGACCCGGGGGCAAGCCGCGAGGCCGCTTAACTTGAGGTGGGGCTCTGGGCCCTGACACACACCTAAGAAGCGGAGTGAACAGGGGACAGCGGGCCCTGGCGTGAACCCCGGTAGACACTGGCGAGATTGCAGCGGGACAGGTGGTCCGCTTGAGTTGGGTGCCGGAGAGGGGAGGCCCCGGACTGCGCCGACCCGAGACCCCTGGGTGCTGACTTGGAGTCCGGGGCAGGAGGATCCAGCTGACAGGATCAAGCCAGCGAGGCAAGAGGATCAATTGGTGGAGCTGGTGAGTGGCGGATCGCGCCCTGGGGGTGAGCGGTGGGTGGAATGCCCAGTAGATGGAATTGCGGACTCTCCCGGGCGTCCTGGAGCACCGGAGACCCCTAAACGAGCAGGACTGAGCATTGAAGTGTCTTTGGTGCAACTTGGGAAGCAAGTGGGAGGCAAATCGGAGCCTCGTAGAAGAGTGACAGTTGTGAGCCTACGACGGACTAAAGGGCCCGGAGCTTGAGAGGCTAGCGGCTAAACAGAGAGTGTCAGCGCGGAGCCCCTGGCGCCACGGCCCGAAAACATTGGGTCCTGATGGAGTGCTGGGATCCCGCGGAGGACCAACCGGGAACGGGGGTGAGGCCTATGGTGAATGGAGAGTGACGCCTCGGTGAGGAACTATAGAAACTGCTGGGGCCGCTGCCGGGGCCCCTGGGGCAAGGCCCGCCGCTGGTCTGATGTCCCCCAAGTACCGCCACAAGAACAGAACCATGGACACTGCGGCTCTGGCTGAGAGCGGGGAACCGGACCCGCAGGGCCACACGCAGGTCAAAGTCCAGGATACTTTAGATAAAATACTCGGGGCGATTGAGGACACAAAAACAACGTTGCAGCGGGAGATCAGCCAGGTCGCGGTTGAGGTGAGCCTACTGAGAGCGGACCACCATAAACTGGTAGACAGAGTCAAAGAGACAGAAACCGCATTGGCGGACATTGCACCAAAACAGAAAGACCTGGCGGCTGAAGTGACCTCCCTGGTCGACAGAGTGACGCGCCTCAAAAAGAGAGCTGAAGATGCGGAGGGAAGGAACAGAAGGAACAATGTACGAGTGGTGGGCCTCCCGGAGGGGGCCGAGGGGGCGAACATTGTTGAATTTCTGGAGAAGTGGTTCAGTACGACAGTGGCGCCCGGATGCCTGACTCCTTTCTACACGCTGGAGCGGGCGCACCGGTTACCGGCGAGACCCCTTGCTCCGGGTAGGCCCCCCCGGGCCGTGATAGCTAAACTCTTACACTACAGAGACAGGGACACCCTCCTGCAGAGGGCCAGGGAATCGGGCCCATTTAAAGTCGCAAACGGGGAGTTGACACTATTCCCGGACTTCACCCTGGAGGTACAAAATAAGCAAACTTCGTTTCTGACAGTCAAGAGAGCCCTAAGGGAGGAAGGAATCCAGTACTTGCTACTCTACCCAGCCAGATTAAGAGTGATGCTTGAAGGGAAGACAACGTTCCTCCAATCCCCTGAGGAGGCGTGGGAATGGCTGGAGTCACATAGCTCCCAGGCGGGAGGTTCCACAGGAGAGGGCCCGACAGGGATAGGGCTCGCTGAGCTCTGAAGGGAAGGAAGTCCAGAGACCGTAGACGACTGGCGCCTACACAAACACAGAAAGAAAAAGGCAGGAAGGAAGCACTGGAAGCAGCGGCACGCATGGGTGGTGAGGCATCCCCCCAGGAAGGTTCTGGGGATGAAACGGACGACACGCTGGTGTCCTCTGCGGAAGACCTGGAACATTCAGCCCGAGCCCCAAAGGTGACCCCACAAACGGCTGACGAACTTGGCTAGCCTGGGCCTGCAGAAGGCACCGGAGACAGGGCATGTCATGTGAAATAGCGGCCCCCTCCGGACTTGGCCACCCCCCGGACCAGAACCTCGCCTATCTAACAAAATGGCGAGTACTGCTGATAAGAAGTTGAACAAGTTGCAATGTTGCGCAGTTTTCTGGGCAGCCAACAAGTTAAGAGGTGCCCTGGGGAACGGGAGTTGGGATACACAGTTACAAGTTAATATGGCAAAGTGGGTGGCGGAATTAGATTGTGGCAAAGGCATTAAAATGTGGAAAAACACCAGACTGATATTATGAAATGGCGGATTACAATATCTTGACCTGGAACGTTAGGGGGATGGGCACACCAGCTAAAAGGCACAAAATACTCTCCTATTTAAAGAGAAGGGGTGTACAGGTGGCATTACTGCAGGAAACTCACTTGGCGCCTGGGGAGGGTGAGAAGCTAAGACGCAGGTGGAGGGGGCAGGTGTTTGCATCGGAATACTCAGCCTACGCAAGAGGTGCATTAGTATGGATCAGAGCGGGGGTCCCCTTCACAATGACCTCTTCCAACATAGACCGAGAGGGAAGATTCGTGATATTAGAAGGGAGGCTACATGGTATACCGATAGTCTTAAGCTGCATTTATGCCCCCAACCAAGACCAGGTACCCTTCATGTCGAGCCTGTCGAGACACCTCACACGCCAATGCGCCGGAGAACTGTTAGTGGGGGGGGATTTTAACGCAGTGCTAGACACAAATATGGACAGGTCCACCCCGCCTCTACAGGGGGCAGCGACAATTAAAACAGCCAAAAGGTTGAGCGAGTGGTTGAACACGTGGGGGTTGTCGGACGTCTGGCGAGTGCATCACCCAACTGCTAGAGATTACTCTTACTACTCTGGTCTCCACCGAGTGCACACCAGAATTGACAGGGTAGTCTGCACTGCAGGCCTGATAAATAATATGACACGCTCGGAATATTTAGCCCGCACCTTGTCTGACCACAATCTTTTGCTAATAATGATGAGGGTGTCAGAGGATAGACCCCCCATACCGTCATGGAGACTGTCTCCCTCAGCACTTGAGGACCAGGCGTACAGAGAGGCCCTACACGGTCACCTGGCAGAATATATTGAGACGAACAATGGGTCCACCCCCTCCAGGGCCTTGGAGTGGGAGGCACTCAAAGTGGTGACGAGGGGCTTCTGTTTGGGGCAGTCGGTGGGGGTGAGGCGCACACTTGAGAAGGAACTGAACGCCCTGGAGAAGGATATGCATGAAGGGGAGTTGGGACAGGGGAAGACAGCTCAGGAGAATGAAGAATATAACCGTGCCCGCAGGGAGCACTCCCGTATTGAAGAGCAGCTCCGGTGCCATGATAGGCAAAAATACTTAGCATCCCTGCAGGCGGAAGAGGGCAGATCGGGGAGACTGCTGGCATGGCTGGTCCGCCCAGGGGGACAGGGTGAGCCTATCACATGTGTGATAGATGGGGAGGGATCTCGCAGGCTCAGGCCAGGCCCCATAAATGATGCATTCAGGGAATACTATACGCAGTTGTACGGGAAACCCAACGAACTGCAGATGGAGTCCTTTGATAGGTACTTACAGCAAACTCCACTACCAACACTCAGTGCAGAGAAAGAGACAGCCTGGGGGGACCAGTATCGGTGGAGGAAGTAAACGAAGCAATAGCACAGTTAGCACCTGGAAAGACCCCAGGAACAGACGGTCTCCCCATGGATTTTTATAAAAAATACAAGTCGCTGCTGGCTCCCCATCTGACAGGGATGTACGCGGAGGCACTGCAATATGGAGAGCTGCCGCGCACACTGCGGGAGGCTTTGGTGGTGCCGCTCCCCCAAGACAAAAGACAGGGAAGCTTCGGTGACGGACTTTAGGCCCTTATCAATGCTAAACAGCGACTTAAAAATTCTTAGCAAGATCATGGCTGCGCGGCTGCTCCCCCTTATGATCAAGTTGGTGCACGCTGACCAGAACGGCTTTGTCCCCGGCCGTAGTACCTCCCAGAACCTGAGACGGGTCTTTACGATTTTGCACATGCCCAGGGACCTGAGGCCGTCAGCGGGGGTCTTACTCGCTGTGGACTTCGAGAAGGCCTTCGACTCTATCAGGTGGGACTATTTAAGGACTGTGATGCTCAAAATGGGGTTGGGGGAGGAGTGGGTGAAATGGGTGGACTTGTTGTACTCATCCCCACTTGCAAGAGTTAAGACCGGAAGGACGATTTCCAGTGCATACCCAGTATACAGGGGAACTAGGCAGGGTTGCCCCTTATCCCCACTACTGTTTGCCCTGGCAATTGAGCCCCTGGCGTCGCAGCTGCGGTGTGAAGGCATGGGCAAGGGAATCGTTTGGGGTCCGACTGAGCATATTGTTTCTCTGTATGCAGATGATATACTTCTCTACCTGAGGGACGGGACAAGAGGACTCACGTGGGCACTGGCATATTGGAAGACTTCGGGGGCCTATCTGGACTCCGACTTAATCGGAGGAAAACATATGTGTTCCCCGTGATGTTAGACAGCGCGCGCCCCGATGCGTGCCCAGCTGATGTAAACTGGGCCCCGCGGACCTTCAGATACCTGGGCATACAAATATTTCACGAATTGAGCGACCTTAGGGACGGTAATCTTGGTAGGACACTCAGGTCCCTGCGCTCCTCAGTGGGGTTCTGGAGATCATTGAAACTAACAATCATGGCCAGAGTGGCGCTCTCAAAAATGATCATGCTTCCACGCCTCCTCTACTACTTTGCTAACTTACCACTACAGGTCCCCTCTGCATGGTTCTGAGAGTTGAACGCCCTGCTCAGAGAGCTGATATGGGATGAGGGTCGCAGGAGAACGGCGCTCTCGACCATCTGCAGACCAACACATCTGGGGGGTCTGGGTGCCCCTGACTTCGAGGCTTATTACCTGGCATCCCAGTTACAATGGGTGGCCGGCTGGCTAGCGGGTAGGGGACGGCTGGACCTGGCTACCGCACACAGTGAAATAGACACAGCTCGGATAGCAGCAAATATGGCGGGCAGGAAGATTGCCCCCATAAGAGACAACATAATGTGCAATGTGGCGATGAAATGCTGGAAACAGTGCGAGAGGAGGACTGGGTGGGGCCACCGTACTCTCCCGCTCTGCCACTGGCAGCCGTCGCTCTGGACCCGGGTGCGGGGGAGCGAGGGGGGCTGGGATTGGGACCATGGACGAGAGCAGGGATAGTGACTGTGGGGGGGCTATTCACGGAGGGGGTGCTAAGGAGCTTCGCTGATGTAGCAGGGGGGGAGTGCCGCAAGGACAATTTTTACTCTTCAGGAGGCTGGTGCACACCCTGAAGGATCATTGGGTCACGATCAACGCGGAACCCACTATTCACGGGGTGTTGCACCTCTTGTTGACAGCAGGAGAGGAACCTCACTTGATTGCAAAAATATACCGGGCCCAAATAGAGGCAGCTGTGGACCCCCTGCAATCCCTAAGAGAAAAATGGGTGAAGACAATTGGGCGGGATCTGTCCGAGTCAGAGTGGACCAGGGCACTAGCTTATCCTAGGATGATCTCACGCAACACGAGGCTGAGATATATCCAATACAACTACCTACACAGAACATACCTTAGTCCTCAACGGCTGCACCGCATATATGGGGGGGTGCCCAGGACATGCCCCAGATGTGGGGATGGAGAGACCGACTTTGATCATATGATGTGGGGATGCACGACACTCCAGAGGGGTTGGAACGCGATGATGGCAACCCTCACGGAGCTGTTCGGGACGGAGCTCCGGCCAACCCCCGCCATGTGTCTACTGGGCCTTAGAGCCGGCGTCAAATGGAGCAGGGTTGGGGGTCGTTTTCTTGACTTGTCCCTAGCTCTCTATAAAAGACTGATTACGAAGGGATGGAAGTCTCCCGCGCCCCCCTCTCTGACAGAGTGGAGAGGCGATGTCACAAGATGGTCCAGAGCTGAGCTGCAGGTCCTTAAGGCCGAGGAGGCCAGGGGAGTTCGCCAGACCCCCATCGCTTCGAAGTGGGAAAACCTAGTGACAAACTGGGATGACCTAACGAAGAGACCGATAGCACCTGAGGGGGTGGTATGAACTATCTGGAAAGGCCAACAGATATGCTGGTAGGGAAAGGTTCCTGAAACCATGATGGGAGGAACACCAGACGCCCCGCCAGCCTAGACGTGGGGAGGGAGAGTGCGGGGGGACAGGACACAATAACTTATTTATTTATTTTTTTAAATAGAGGAGGGAGGGGAACGGAATATAGGCCACTCATATATAACATGAAACGCCCTGACAGCCCTCCCTTTTGGAAATTAAGCAGATCCACCCACATAAGCCAATAAGTTTATTTACAGTTTGTAGAGGAGTTAAGTCTGTTATTAGGTCACAAATATAAAAAGTAACAAGGGGCACTGAAAGAACTGACACCATAAAAACGGATTGATTAAGAGCTGGAAACAATGATGTATAAATATTATAATATTACTGAAATGAACAGGTAATTGTGAAACACATTGCAAGCAAAGCAAAACAAAGATGCGTCTCAATTAGTAGAAATGTATAATAAGGACAAAATGTTACTGTAAATAGACCTACATATGTAAAACAGCAAACAGTTAATAAAAATATATTTGAAAAAAAAAAGTCTGACCCAAATCTTGTCCCAGGAAAACACAGACCAGAAGATGTTCAGATCTCGATCCCAGAGTAATTAAATTTCAGTTTTAGGCTTAAGAAAGGGTAAGGAGATAAGAAATTTATATAAAATTGATGCTTCGGGATTTGCTTTCCATAGAGGTAAAAGGTTTTTATTAGAGGGTGATTTTGAGGAGGGAAAAGGAATAGTGGCGAAGTCATCTACAATCGTTTTAGAAAAAGAGATACATTTAGTTTTGAAAGACGAAGGACAATTAGTGTGAAATTTAAAATCAGTAAATAATAAAGGAGCGGAGTTCTGTGAAAATCAGTGGATCCAGTAAATATAATGGCCCTCATTATGACATTGGCAGTAAATTCTGAATTCCGCTGCGGTGTCTGCCACCAACATACCGCCACAGAGGCGAACATCCGTCCCCCAGATCATGACACTCACCCACACACACAAAACCGACAGAAAACAGCCACAACCACAAATCCGCCAGACCCACTGAATGTGATAAACTGACAGAACTACCACCCATACCGTTACGCCACCAAAAGTACGCCCTCCAAATAATGACCCACGAATCACCAAAGTGGACATTCAATGACAGTAAACCATTGGCGGTGAACACCGCTGCAGCAGATATGGCCACACAAATACAAAACAAGACAACAGTGGCCAGAACAAAAACCCCGCACCTGACACAAATACACAGACCCACACACCCACCAACAGCACCATAAAACACACACACATCACCCACAAACCTCTGCAAACACGACAAGACGGCTACACTTTGTGAGGACAATCCAAAAGAGAACTGCACACACATCACAACTAACAATTCAGCCGACACGCACCACGCACCACGCACCACACACCCCACCACATCACACATCACCCCTGCACAACCTACACACACACACAACACCTGTGTGCCCACAAAGGCACCCCCGTTCCACCTAAGAGGAGTTGTAGGTCATGGTTGAGGAAATAGTCAAGGTAGAGCCACAGCTGTCTGGAGCACAGGTACAGTAGATATCCATTGCTAGGAAGATGGAGCTAGAGCGGAGGATCGTGGGCAGGGTGAATGCCGTGGGACTACATCCACGCACAAGGGATGACATAAGGAAGAGGTGGAACGACCTGCAGGGGAAGGTGCGTTCCACTGCAGCAAGGTACCGGCTCACCATCCGGAGGACTGGCGGTGGACCTATTCCTCCCCCACAGCTGACAGCATGGGAGGAGCAAGTATTGGCAATTCTGCATCCTGAGGGACTCACTGGCATTGACGGAGGACTGGACACTGGTGAGTCAACATTTACTACCTACCACCCCCCCATACCTGCATGACATCTCGATCCCCACCCTGATTCCCATCATCCCACTCCATCCCACACAGTGCACCACCACAATCAACAAACCTAAATGCCAAGCCCTGCATGCCAATCCCACTGCATGCATATCCCTTCCAGCCCTATATGTACACCCACCGCCAGTGCATGTGCAGCATGGAAAACTAACAATCCCACAGTCCATCCCCATACACAAACAAAGGTGGCAGGGCAACAGCAATAATATAGGGGAAGCTAGGGCTGCGGAATATGTCACAGACATGTAGCATAATACACCACTTACATCCCCACAGGTGCCCCAGCCAATCTCAGTGGCGAGGAGGTGCCACGGCCACCCAGGCCTCCAACAGAAGATGCCCCCAGTGATGATAGCAACTCTGGAGTTCTGGATCTGGATGACCTCCCTGGCCCATCAGGTACCACTGGTCAGTCAGCTACCCCAGCCCACACCCAGTCCACCACAGAGCCTCCCCCCTCAGTATCCAACACCACAGCAGCCACCCAATGTCCCCAGGCCTCAGTCCCCAGGAGACATTAGTCAGCAGTGTACCCACCTGTACAGGGACCCCAGTCCACACCTCACAGGCAAGACAATGAGGGTCCAAGGGTCAGTGGCAGTGGGCACACTATTTAGGGGACACAGGAAGCCAGGGACATTCGGAGGACAGCTGTGGCCAGGAGGAGGACAGGCTCACGGTACCGACGGCCCAGGAGGCACTCACTAATGTCCTGTGGGCATATCAACAATCCCAGGACAAGATGGGTCAGGTGTTAAACATCATGCAGGAGAACCAGCGGCTGCAGAGGGACCACTACCAGGAGATCAAGCAAGAATTGCAGGCCTTGAACACCACCACGGTCTCCATTGCAGGGGTGCTGGGTGACATGGCCACAATCATGAGGGACCACAAAGCACACCAGCGGGCCCCTTCCACTAGCCAGTGTACTGACCACCCTTCCATATCTGCTGCAGCTAGTGGCCACAGGACCCACAGGCCACCAGCACTCCTCCCCCTGCAGAAGGTGAACCACCCTGCAAACAGTCCCTGTGACCCAAACAGACACCAGAGATACTTGCCAAGACAAAGACCACCGCCAGGAAATGAGGCCCTCCTGAATGTCCCCCTTGTGTTCCACTGTGTCATCTTGTCCACTTTGAACTGCCATTGCTCCCCTTCCTACGCCCCTTGGACACTGGACTGGTGCTACAAACAGACTGGCCCATTACACTAGACTATTCCCAACCATCACCCCACTCTATTGCACTTCCCATTGTATACCAATTTCAATAAACGCCTCGGACACAACTTGAGCAATAGTGCTTTATCTACAGGTAATGTACAATGTATTGAACTGTAATGAACTGCATGATCTTGTGTAAATGTCCAGTAGCATGTTGATCCATCCTACAAATGTGTCTGAGCAGTCTGTATACATCACAGCAGTACACTGTTGGAACAAAACCAACATCTGCAACAAGGGAAGGCATAGGTGACAGTCAGGTGGGATGCATAGGTAATGACTTGCAATATGCTACAGTCACACAGCACAACATTAAAATGTAGAAATGGTTAGTTCAACAGTCTTACCTGAGTGTCATTGGAAGTACTGCAGGAACATCTGTGACCTGTTGTCCACATCCTCCTCCTCCTATTTTCTCCTCCTCACTGTCCTCCGTGTCCACTGCTGCCACACCTGCGTTGTCACCACCTCCTCCTGCAGATAGGGCACATGCCACCTGAGGGCCAAATTCTGCAATATGCAGCACACAACAACAATTCTGCAGACCTTCTCAGGGGAGTAGCATAGGGATCCACCTATCAGATGGAGGCATGTGAACCTAGCCTTCAGGACCCCTAAGGTCCTTTCAACAATCCTAGTACGCCCATGAGCATCACTGTACTTATTTTCAGCCCCTGTTCTCGGAATTCTATTAGCCACACTCTGTGCCTCTGTAGTTGTGCCATCATCTGTGAGACACTGCTGTTCCTCAGGACAAAGGCATCACGCACTGACTCTGGATACTTGGCAGTGACGTGGGAGATGTACTGGTCAGCAAGACACACCATTTGAACATTGAGTGAGTGGAAACTCTTCCGATTCCTGTGCACTTGTTCATTGGCCCTGGGGGGGACTTAGGCAATATGGGTACCCAATTACATGTGGTATGTCTCATTGCATAGAATCCAGCCTTCACAGCAGGTAAATCATCTACCTGGGGGAATGCGATGTAGCTGCACATGTGTTTGAGCAAGGCTGCCAAAACCCTTGCAAGCACAATAGAGAACATTGGCTTTAACATTCCTGCAGCCAAGCCCACTGTCACCTGGAAAGAGCCAGTTGCCAGGAAATTGTCACTGAGAGTACCTGCACAAGAGGGGTATTAATGTGGTGCAACGGATAGCAGGTAGCAGGTAGCAGATCAGGCTCCAATTGTGCGCACAGCTCTGTGATTGTGGGCCTGTCCAGACGATTGGTGAGTATGATGTGCCTATCCTCCAGTGTAGCCAAGTCCACAAGTGGTCTGTAAACGGGTGCTTGCCTCCTCCTCCTATTCCTACCTAAGAGGCCCAAAAGTAAGAAGGGAGTGACAACATGAACCATGAACACACTACAGCAGTGTACACAGAGCATGCTTGTATGTTGAACACTGGAATTGTATAGGTGAGTACCTTCGTGGATACTGGAAATGTATAGGTGAGTACCTTCAACTACAATGACACACTTATCAATCTGTACATGTGTACCTGCATTAGAAAATGGCACCTGCCTGTCCTGTATTCAGGGACAGTTGAAAGTGACCTCACTCCGCCGACGTTCACGTCATGGTTACAGGCTGTCTGCACCGCTGTGCAATTCCTCTTGGGCCAACATAGCCCTCTATGGAGTATGGGAACTAATGATGATCAACGCCAGGGGTGATGGTGTTCACTGCCGCGGACGTAACCCCCATTTTATTTCTACCACTTCACTTGATTCCTGACTTTCTACAGGACGACATCTCCACTGTGTGTGCTGCTGTGACCTTTGTCTGGAACCTGCCATGGCTCGTGCAACAGGGGAAAGTGCCCCTGTCTTCACATTGGAGGAGTTGGAGAGGCTCGTGGATGGGGTCCTACCCCTGTATGGGCAGTTGAATGGGCCTCCAGACCAAAAGGTGACTACACCATGGGTACGTTGCATGCGATGTGTCTGTATGGAGATGTGTGTGCTGGCAGTGTGTCATATGGGGGTACTATGACTGGTGGCAGCACTAATGCAGGGGTATGGGTCATGTGTGTGCCTGATGAGGGGATAATGCATTTTGTAGGCTTTATGTGTGACAGGCTGGATTGTTTGTGTTTCCTCTGCAGGTCAGCGCCCATCAGAAGAAGGGGTTGTGGCGTGCCATCGCCAAGGACGTGCAGACCCTGGGGTGGTCTATAGCAGGCGGAGCACCCATTGCAGGAAATGGTGGGAGGACCTGAGACCCTGGGTCCAGAAGACCACAGAGCCCCAGCTGAGGATGGCCTACCAACGAGGGAGGGGTGCCCATCGGAACCTGACCCCACTGATGGCCTGCATACTGGCGGTAGCCTACCCAGAACTGGAAGGGTGCTTGAGAGCATCACAGCAGCCACAAGGGGGTAACTACAGTGTGTTTGGCAACCATTTCTGTTGCCTGGCATGGGATTTGGGTGCAGGGTACTAGTCAGTTGATGCCCCAATATGCCAGTTTAGACATTGCTGCGTGGTCCAGCTCAGGTTAATAGGGTGACATTCATGTTTTTGCCAGCTAGGTAGCTGTCTTCCCATGTCAGACAGGGCTTATCTGGTCCCAGTTGGTATGTAGCTGGCAGTGTTTGGCTCCTATCTGCTGTGGTACTCAGCCAATGGTATGCCAGTGTGGTCCATACTGCACATTCTCAGTCTCAGTGTGTGACAGTGATGTGTATGCCATTTGTGCTCTTGGTGCTGCAATTGACCCTGTGCTCACTTTCTTTGTCCCCATCCCCCTCTCTCCTTTTGTCATCCTGTCCTTGTGTGCATTAGCATCATCTGGAGAAGGAGCAAGGGGCAAGTGAGGGAGCTGCAGCCCACGGGACCCAGGAGGCAGAGACCACCGACGCCAAGGAGACCAATAGGGCAGAGGGTGAGGGGAGCACCACAGTGGGGACAGGAGGTGATACCACCAACTCTGATTCCTTCTCCGATGGGAGATCCCTGGTGGTGGTGGACCGCTCTGGGACCACCCCAGCTGTAGGTTCTACCACCACCCCCGTACCAGCACCACCCTCCCAGTAGCACCCCACCGAGTTGCCCATGTCCGCTCACCCATGAAGGTGGGCATCTCCTTCGCCCCAGGCCCTTCCCCTCTCAGCGAGGAGGCTATTGACCTCCCGAGATCCATCTCTGTAGGGTAGTCAACCATAGTGAATGCCATAAAGAAGGTTCGAGGTGGACAGCCAAGATTTTCAAAAAAGCCTTGTAGTCAATGATAACTAGTAATATAAGTCTGTAGTTTACAAGCTTTAGGGTCTTTCTTTCGGTATAAGACTGATAGTGGGTTCCTGAAACATTTGCATCACAAGAGGAGATTAAATAATTAAACAAATGAGGCAATTTAGGGAATCGTGTGAGTAAAATTCAATAGTGAACCTGGTGTTTGGGCAAAATATAGAATAAAAATAGTGTGATACAAGATGATCCTGTCAAGGATATTGGGATGTCAGAAACAACATCGACAGGAACATCAAAAGTTAGAATATTGTTTTAATCATTGTTTTTAATATTGTTGTAAAAACTATAGCATTACAGAATATTATTGAATATAATATTGTTTGTATTATTTTGTATGTATTTTATTGTGTTTGATTTTATAAGTTTAATCATTTTTCTTCTTTGTGTGATTGGTAAGAATGTATTAATTGTGATTTAAAAAAAAAAAGTATTTTAGTTGTATATATATATATATATATATATATGTATGTATGTATATATATATATATATATATATATATATATATATAAACTCCAATTTCTCCACACACAGAGAAGCGCCAAGCCTTCGTTCACAGTCATAGGAGGCACATTATTCACTACCATCAAATTGCGTGAGCAAATAATATGAAGGAGATCGTAAATTCAGTGTACTTTGATATAAGATAAACAATGTCACTACGCAAGTTAATTAATTCATCTGCACTCAATTAAAGCTTTAGGATAAAAGGGTAACGTTTCCATCACGTGGTTATTTTCAAATTGTGAGTCATGCACCTATGATTAAGGCTGGCGTGAACAGCCGAAACGCATCAGGAAACATCACATGCTCACGCAATTTGATGGCAGTGAATAATGTGCCTCCTATGACTGTGAACGAAGGCTTGGCGCTTCTCTGTGTGTGGAGAAATTGGAGTTTATTTAATGCGAGGGTTCTCCGACCCCGCACGTTGTGGCCGCCCTGCTGAGATGAAGCTTGGAGCGGAGAAATATCGTCGGTGAAAAAAAAAAGAAAAATATATATATATATATATATATATATATATATATATATATATATATATATACAGCGGGATGTTGGGTTTTAAGGGGATCAGGGTGAATATATTTTACTATAAAATTAATGTTAGGTATTTTAATGGTATGCAAATTAATATGGTGAAATATACAATTGTTTTGTTACTTTAATACTTATTCTAAATAATAGTTTATAATTACTTTGAATGTATATACTAATTATATTAAATTATAGAAATATTGTATTGTAAATAATAATTATTTAAATTATAATTAATTTGGTAAAACCCAAAATATATCAAAATACATTTACAATATAAAATATTTTAATTGTTAATAAATAATGTCTAATTACATTTTTAAAACATTTTTTTAATTTTATAGATTTTTTAATGTTGGAAATTATAATGCCATTGTAAAAAATGTTTAAAAGATGTAATTTTTATATTTACATGTATTTGAAAAGTTTTTGATATATTTAATTAAATTATGAATTATGAATGATTTAATAAAGCGACTGCATCTTAGATAGCAAAGCATGGACTGCAATAACCAGGACGATACAGCATGTCAAGATTAAAAGTGTGACAAGGAGAGTAAAGCATAGAAATAACACTACCATATTGTCACTAGAGTCAATGGACTAATTCCTACTAATTCCTAATTCCTACCTACACTAAAATAGAGCACAGCGTGTTAAGATCTAATTCTGCCCTTCAGGTTCCCCTGGGAAGACATCATCCCCCATAGCTGAGCAAAGGCCTGAAGTCTGCATAAGCAGCTGTAGCGAAGCATACAGCAATCAGCATACAGTTGTGGTTCTCTGGCTGGAATCTCCCTCTAACGTGTAAGGTACAGGGAAGTGTTTTTATAATAAAACAGCTGATGTTCTGAGAAATGTCCCTACGTAAGGATGTGTGTTTTTATGTGAATGTCAGAGACAATACTTATACCATGCTCATCGGCAACCTATCTTATTAAACCCTTGAAAGAAGCACAGATTGAGCAAGAATGTCTTGTTTGAGAACGCAGTTCTGGCCTAGGCAAAAACAGCTAGATAGAGAGAAATAAAACAAGACCACAAAAGTGGCTATTGTAAGAATAATACAATGAAGCTGAATAAAATATATCTAGGTTAAGTGCACAACGGTAGGCCTAGTATGCTAAAATAACGTGCATGGAGATATGACTAAAATGGCTACACAACACCCTCCCCATGTCGATTGAAGGTGGTTCAAAGCCTAAGTATATATAAAAACTACTAAAACGCAACCTAAGACATATATGTAAATAAAGTCAATAATGACAAGTTAAAATGACACAGTGCTTGCCTCCCTTATATCTTGCAAACCCTCCCAATAATATTAGTAAATTGTTGTAGTTACCTTCCTCTGTGATAGGGACATATGTTGACGCTATATTGTTTTGCTTGGAGATGCAAGCTCTTACCTCCACCAAAGTTGGACGTTTTATTTCAAAGGCTTGACTAATTGTAGCACATTCTACACACTGCGGATTGTTAGAGGTGTCTCTATAGCTTTGATTGAAATGGTAGTAACAGCAAGTTACCTGCTGTAGAAAATGTTAGGATTCATTGATCATTGTATAGGTTGTCATATAACTGGAAGGGTTCCTCATTATTTGCAATCTTTAAGTGTTCAGGCATTTCTATATCTTGATATCTTCTAGGGGCAAGAGGAGTATGTAGTTTGTGCAATTATATGTTTTTAAATGGGTAAAGGTGGTAGTTGACCAGTAATGTGTTCAGTCACTTTAGGGAGTATGGGCCTCATTTCGAATTCAGTGGATGGGATAACCTGTCCACCGAACTTCCGACAGGGAGGTTGCCGTCATGCTGGCTACCTCCACGCCGGGTCCATTACAAACTTTCGCGCTTGGCTGACAGATGGAAACCAAGATTTCCATTGGTCATTCCATCGGGAAAGTGGCGCAGCATTGTCGCCGACTCGTAACTGACCCAGCGGCAATGGTGGTGCCTGCATGGTGCACCAGCACCCTCGCAATGCTCACTGTTTGCACTGCAGACAGGGAGCATTGCGAGGGTGCTGGGCAGGGGGACCCTTGCACTACCGATGTCAAGTGCATAGGCAGTGCAAGAGCCCCCCTGTGGCCCCCTGCACCTGTTCTTAGCTCGTCTTTTAATGGCAGTGAAACCGCCATGAAAAGGCTGGCAGAGAACCAGGTCATAATCAGCGCTGCCCTAGCTGATTGAGACCTGCACCCCCTGCCAACCTGTCGGTATCACCGTTCCCAGCAGAGACAGTGGTACCCTAGTGGTCAGACCGCCAGGGTTGTAATGTGGCAGTAAGACCACCATAGCAGTGGCAGTCCTGACCCCCACTGCGAGTTTGGTGGTCTAGTAACCACCAGACTCGTAATCAGGCCCTATATTATTTAGGATGTTGGTTGAGAGCTCTTGGGAGCTCTAGTGCTTGCCTCTCTTATATCTTGCAAAACCTCCCAAAATGTCACATTCGGGGGTGGTTTTGTAGCCTTACATTAATTAGAAGATCATCTTTTGTAGTGGCCCTCCCTTAGCAGGCATTAGAATTTTTTTTGGTACATTTCCAATTCACATTTTCTATCAATGTACGTTATTGGTTGTAAGCGCAGCCCACATAACTTAGTAAATGCTTTCCTTTCTAGAATATTATGAATCTTGCTCCTTCTGTCATTGTGTTTGCAAGTAGTACAATAGTATAAATAACTACAATTGTAAAATGTTTATAAGTTTGTTATTTACATATAAAAGTATGCAACTATTTATACTCACCTGTATGATCTTATTAGATGGTTCACTCTTTGTTGCAGCGTTTCCTTTGGGGGTGTTGTACTATAGAGCAGGTGCTTTTTTTGCTGTTGGAAGAAAAAAAAGAATGTCAGTTTAATCTTAAATGTTTATTTTTTGGCAGTTTGTAAAGGTTCAGGTCATTAGTTTTTTAAATCGTTTCTACTTTATAATAATTTATATATACACTTACTTTTTTATGTCATTTTCTGGTTTGTAATTGATGTTTTTTAGCAGGTTTGCAGTTTTCAAAGTTTTAGTGTTTTCTTTTAGATAGTGCACATAAAGAGAACTTTGGAGAGTCTTTTGTTAATTATTTGCTATTTTCATTTATAATTTTAATTACAAGTAATGTTTACTTTAAATAAATGTTGTATTAATATTGCATGGTAGTTGTTGACATGTATATATTTCATTTTCAATCATTTGTAAGGGTTTGTTAAAAAAAATCCGGCAAAGTTTCCTCATCTTGCAGCTCTTGATGTCTTTAAAGTGTTCGGTTGATGAAACTTGTGTGCCATTCATATTGCTGATTTGATTGTTTGTGTGATTTTTTTGTATATGTTTGTTTATAGTGTGATTTTATCAGTTAGTTTAGTTTTAGTTTGATCTTCTCATCAGTTATGTCCTTCAATGGCAAACGCTAACTTAGATTTATTTATAATGTTTAAAATGTAAGTTGATAGTTTTGTAAAATATTTTATTGATAAATATTTATTACTATTTAGATTGTTGTATAAATGTTTGTAGTTGATGTAAATCATTATTTTTGCTTATATGGTTATATATAGTTATATATTGTATTGTGGTGAAGTAATAAAACATTTTTATTCAAACATGTATATATTGTTTATTATAATTACTTATTTAATGTAAAAATAAGTAGTTTTTTTATGTTAATTAATGCTAATGCAATTATTTTGTTGATATTAGTTTAGTTGATATCATGCAAGGTGATATTTTTTATATATGTTTATTTAAAGGTGACAATATTTTATATGCTGAGTCTCCTTTTTTGTAATAAGACAAGTGCTACAATGAGTCACACACTTTCTGATTTTAGAACCTGACATTGCACACACAAAGTCAGGACAGATCTTGCTTACCAACAAGCCAGGCCCTCTCAGTTTGTAGTTGTGACATCAGCTGGGGTATGGTGCTGTGCTACATTACAAAGGAATGATGGGCCAAACCTGGGAACCAGGCACAGACGTTTGAAATATACAAATCTGGCAAGCAGACAACTTGCACATTGATAGAATGGAAGTGCTTCCTGCTTTGATAGACTTGTTAACTGGCTTGCAGTGGTACTAATGCAATATGGGTGCCATCAATTGCTCCAGCCACATGTGGGAGGCAACCAAATCCATTATTCAATGCCATTAGTCATGTCCAATTGCTGAAGCAATGAAGAACCCGACAGGCAGACCTACAGTAATTTCTCACAATGTGAAATCCCATGCCATTGATATGGAACTATTCATCTATGTGATTTGAACATGTTTATTTGTTAAGGTTCATTAACTAACTGTTGACATGCATCAGGAAGTAAATGCAGAAATGTTGGAATCATATGTAAGGATATACACTAAGTAATGCAATTAAATTTGTGTGTGCATGAAAAAGGTATAGTGATGTGCCTTCCCTTTAGAAAACAAATTAAACCACCTCTTCAGGTAATGGAGATTCCCTGAGCCTCAACAGCATTCAATGGACTATTGGCTTTTAGTTATGCGATGTTAGAATGGTGTTCTAACCAGTACCATCCTAGGCATGGGATAAGCGTCAAAGGTTGAAATAGCGTTGAGTTGGCAAAAATCTATACAGAACCGAATGCTATTTTTATGTTTAGGTACTAATGCAATGGGAGAACACCATGGACATGTAGAAGGCTCTCTAATGTCTAGTTCCAGCATTTTTTTCACCTCCTCCTCTACGGCTCTTCTTCGTTCTTCGGGAATACGATATGGTTTTAGCCTAACGTATTTCTCCGGTTCGGTGCGGATGTGGTGTTGTGTAAGGACAGTTTTGCCCGGTTGAGCAGAAAAGACATCTTCGTACCGATGGACAAGGGCTGTTATTAAAGTGTAAATCAAAAACAGGAACAGAAACCTCCTTGTCATCATTTAAAGGCAGGAATTCTATTTGCAATGGTTGGGTGGTAGTGGTGAGTGAAACAGAGGTAGGGTTTTCTGGTTCCTTCCATTCTTTCAACATGGTAAACTTGTTCCCGTTTTTTCACGTGTGGCACTGCCACTCAATAAGTGATCGGGGTGACTTTACCAGTGATCTTAAAAGGTCCCTGCCGTTTTGCTAGCATTTTATTACCAGTGGAAGGGAGCAAAAGACGCACTTTGCTTCCTACTTGTAGATTCTTTAATCGACTATTCCTATCATAATACTGTTTTTGTGTTTGTTGACTGTTCTCCATCTGTTTATGTAGGGTGTCCCCTAATGTATGCAAAGTTTCTTTGAGCTGTTGGGCGTAATCTAAAAGATCTCTCTTCTTCCTCCTCCCACTGTTCTACAGCCATGTCTAATAGGTTTCGTGGCAACCTGCCAAAGACCAGTTCAAAAGGACAGTAGCTGGTGGAGGACTGTACATAACTTCGAATAGAAAAGAGGACCAGGGGCAGCTTCTTATCCTAATCTCTACCAGTGTCAGTAATATTTTTCTTAAGTAGAGACTTGATAGTGTGGTTATATCGTTCTACTAGGCCGTCTGTTTGAGGATGATAAACTGATGTTTTCAATTGAGTAATACTTAGTAAGGCGCATAGTTGTTTAATTAATTTAGACATAAAGGGAGTTCCTTGATCTGTCAAGATTTCTTTGGGAAATCCAACTCTTGAAAAGATTTCACTCATTGATTGGGCCACTGTTTTAGTGTTCATATTCCGTAAAGGCACAGCCTCAGGGTATCTAGTGGCATAGTCTGCCAATACTAAAATATATCGATAACCCCGAGTGGATGGGATAAGCGGTCCTACTAAGTGCATACCCACCGGGTATAAGGAATGTCTATAATTGGTAATGGAAATAAGGGGACTTTAGGCACTTGTGGGTTGTTAGTAAGTTGACACCTGGTACAGGTGGCACAATACTTTCGAATGTCAGAGAAAACGTGGCCAATAGAAAGGTGATAACAGGTAGGACTCGTTTTTTCCCCGGCCATAATGACCTCCCCCACATTGACCATGGGCCTGTCACGTAGGCTCTCATTATCCTAATGAGACTACTGGATTTTTGGGCGGCAAGATAGTTCACAGTGTGGGGGACTAAGTCTGACCCACGGCGAAGGACCCTTGTCACCCCAAATCCGGGTTAAGCTCCAGCTAACTAGCAGTGCCTTATCTTTCCCAAAGGGAAGAGACAATTGGGCAGCCGAGCGCATGACATCTTAGTTCTTTCCAGGGAAGTCGTGGTCACTCAGGTCACAACCAGTTCTCTCATACACAGTGCGGTCTCATATATAAATGACAACGGCAGTTTGAATTTTAAAGATTGGTTTAATAAAACGACTGCATTTTAGATAACAAGGCGTGAGCCACAATAACCAGAACCATACAACACAGTAGGATTGAAATAGTAACGAGGAGAGTGAAACATAAGAATAATGTTATCATAGTGCAACTAGGTTACCTTCTCTCTCTAAGTTATATTTTTAGCACAGCATGTTAACCTCTAAGCCTGCCTTTCAGGCTCCCCCGGTAGGACATCAACCCTCATACCTGAGCAAAAGCCTATGATCTGGATCAGTATCTGCAACAGGGAAGTCGGCATCTAGTTGTGGTTTCCTGGTCGGAATCTCCTTCTTACGTGTACCAGGACTAGAAAGTGTTTTTATAACTAACACACCGGTGTTCTAAGAAACGTCCCTACGTAAGAATGTGTACTTTCAACGAACCCTAAAGACTAAACTTCTACCACGTCTATCGGCAATGTACCAGACTGTATCCTTGACTGAAGCACAGAGCGAGCAAGAATGTATTGTTTAAGAACTTCAGTGCTGAAGTAAGCTAAACAGGGTGATAGAAGAAAATAAAACAAGACCGTGAAACTGGTTATTGTAAAATAACAGTGCGAGGCTTAATAAAATGCATCTAGGGCAAAGTGCACAGAGGCCTAATACTTTAAGCAAACGCGCAGAAAGCTACAATTAAAATGGCTACACTACACCCTCCCCTTGTCGGTAGAAAGTGGTTTCAGTCAAAGCTAAAAGTGCCCTAAGCTAAAACATGATTAAAAACCTACAGAATTTCAACAAGTCAAGAGGACATCAAAGCACACTAATCCTCAATTTAAAAATAAGCATGTGGCTGAATGCCGAATTCATATAACAGTGTCAATTTACACTAGATTCAATTCTAACATTGGTCATGGAAAGCAGGAGATTCTCCACTTCGGCAGATGACAAAACCGGAAAATCCACGCCAAAGACTATCAAGGAGCAGGTGTGTTCCAAAGCCCCAGTGTCAACCAGGGCGGCATCCCTTACAGAGCCTGTGAACTAGTTAATATCAACTTCCTCCAGGAAGGGTATCTCGTAATCAGCCTCACAAAGCAAACGCAGCCGCAGCGCGCATGTCTGGTAATGAGCCCTCATCGGGAACATCAACAGATCAGCATCAACCACTGGGGGGCATTGCTGTGAGAGACAGACGTCCAGTGCTTGTTCCAAATCGCACCAACGGCACCGAAACACGGGCTGCACACAATCCAAAACCGGTCTGAATGACAGAGACCAGTCACACTCCAAATGTCCCAGGAGTGTTGCTCCAAAGTGCTGCATCATGCGTTCACGACACAGCTGTGCTGATGGGAGCGCCCACATTCGTCCTTTTTGCGGCGGGACAGCCATTGCGGAAAAACAACAGCAACAGCAAAATGCCGGCTAATAAGGCCAAAGTTATCGAAAATCCCCCAAAAATGCTTCCGAAAATTGAATGAATAGCCGAAGGTATTAAACCGAATATTTAAGAGAAGGTGTGAACGAAACCAACACCAACGGCTTTGAAAAAATGTGCTAACCCAGCCGTGCTGGACGCATTAAATATACGTCCCACGAGTTCACCAAAGTGGCTCAGAAAGTTGGTATTTAACAGGGACTGTATTTCCGCTGATGACCTTGCCGCCTGAAGTGCGTAGGTCTTGCGTGCAGATGTAAGGGCCACATGCTTCTGAAACAATAAAGCCTTTAGTCTACATAACTTGTCGAAATTCACCTTGGAAGTAGCAATGTGAGGCCAGATATCTGCTACCTCCCTTAATTTAGTGGGGGGAAACAACACACTCCCGCAGCAAGTAACGACCTTAGTGACCGAAATAACATAAACTATTCCGGCCCGCATGCCACAACAGTCTTCACTATTGAGGAGGACGTAGCTGCCGTTTGAAAGCACCTGGAATGTGCGTTTAATCAAGGGGACCGGAACTCCCTTCAGATAGCAAGCCAAGTCGCAACCGAGGCATTGCATGCCCCATGCAAGGAAAGCTGCTTACAAATCATCGAATGGCTGACTGAAGTCTCGCATTCACTACCGCTAAGAAAGACCTCTTTCATGCCATTGAGGCATTTGTACAAGAAGGGAAGCTCCCACACCTCATGGATATAACTACCTCCCAACTTCTCATATCTGCCTACCGGAACATGTTTCAAACAGGAAGTGAACTGTAACGTAGAAATGGGTAGATTAATAACCCCGTGTATCAACCACTCTGCAGAGGGGATCTCGGCCACGGTAAAAGGCAATCCTTCTAATTTTTCAATGTTGAGCATGACATAAGTCGCCTCCTTCTCAGCCATTAGTTGTTGCGTTAAATTAAAGGAAAAAAGATCTCCCTGGCACTGATGTGCTGCCACGGAACGCGACCCGCCTTCAATGTCTGAAGTGTCCAACCCAACTGCATAATGGACCTGGTCTGACTTTGTCCATGATATAAAGAAGACATATCAGATTGTATTATGTCTATCGCAGAAGAAACAATGGGCCAGATGCAGGAAACTATTTGCGAGTCGCAAACGGCAAAAAATGCCTTTTGCGAGTCGCAAATTCCAGTTTCCAATGCAGAAATGCATTGCATTTCAGAATCGCAAATAGGAAGGGGTGTTCCCTTCCTATTTGCGATTCGTAGTGGTATGCAATACAATTTGCGACCGCATATGCGGTCGCAAATGGTGTCGCAGTTACCATCCACTTCAAGTGGATGGTAACCCACTCGCAAATTGGAAGGGGTCCCCATGGGACCCCTTCCCCTTTGTGAATGGACCACAAATTATTTTTTCAGGGTAGGTAGTGGTCCAAGGGACCACTACCTGCCGTGAAAAAATACCGAAACTAAAGGTTTTTTTTTTTTTTTTTTAAGTGCAGCTCGTTTTCCTTCAAGGAAAACGGGCTACACTTAAAAAAAAAAAAATGCTTTATTTAAAAGCAGTCACGAACATGGAGGTCTGCTGACTACAGCAGGCATCCATGTTTGCGAGTGCCCATAGTCGGTATGGGGCCGCAATTTGCGACCCACCTCATTAATATTAATGAAGTGGGTCTTTGCGACCCCATACCGACTCGCAGACGGTGTCTGAGACACCGTTCAGCATTGGAAATTGCGACTTGCAATTTGCAAGTCGATCCTACTCGCAAATTGCAAGTGGCAATTTCCAAATTTGCTACATCTGGCCCAATGTTGTTAATCGTATCTTTTCAGTCGGACAAGTTGTCAATTCCATTATCCACAACAGCTAATGCCTTTTTCAAATTTTCCTGATCTATCTGCCTTAACCGGGCTGCAGCCTCCTGCTGGGAAAGTTTCCATATTTCATTGTATACTTCATACAAGAAACGCTTCCTACGTGGTGTCTTTGGGCCTGACAAAAAATCTTGTAAGTCAGTGTTATTAGACATGAGAGTGAGATGTGTCTTAACTGCATCTAGCGAGGATGATTTTAACCATTGTTGGCACAATTTTCCCACACTATATGTAGTAATTATTTCAGCATGTTCTGGTGATATATAGTGAGGGTCTGAACTACTCGTCCGGAAACCCCCCGAGGAGGTGACAAAACGTTGATGACACCCGTTGGTGTCTATGGGCCACAATAACCACCCGCCCGGACGTGTCAATGAAGTGTTAAATGTACCATTCTGGACCCAGTCTGTAAGCTCACTAAAAGTGGCATTTATGTATTTCTGCCAGTTATTAATTTATGCAGGGACAGGTATACTAGACATATTGAATTCTCTGATTGTTGCTAAGCCTAAACAGCTAGTCTGTTGTATTGTTTCATTTAAAAAAATCATTTGGACGGGAATGAGACATGCTCTAAACAATGTTTCTTTACCCTTTGTCTGCCAATGTTTTGTTCCCCAAACACTTTTCAAATCAACATTATTTGACCAATATTCATAACCTTCAATTGACAGTCAGGAAACAAAAGAATCTGAGTATATGAATTTCGTATTAGTCAACAACATTTGTTTATCTTTAGACGGAGTTAACCTAAAATAATATGACTTAGCATTCATTTGATGATGCCCAGAAAAAGACGTAAATTTGTCAGAATAAGTTTTGGAACTCCCTTGCGGGGAAATTGGGCAATGATCCCATTGTGTATAGTCAAATATCGTTTTAGGACTACTTGCTTTATGTATAAAATGGTGCCCATAATAATTATAGCAAAACATGTCACCATAATTGTCTTTAAACTGGTAAACATCTTCATTTTCATAGACAGTAGGATATTGTAATTCAGTCATCATGGAATCAACTGTCTTCACATCCCAATCATCAGATACAATGCCTGGTATTACTATATCATTCATAGATAACTTTAGGACATATGGTATTTGAATTATCTCAGTGGGACCGTATATATCAAACATTACTTTATCCCACACAATCCCATCCGGAATCAGTACTGCAGAAATGTTCACAAAGGACAAGTCTCTTCGAACCCTATGTGATGAAAAATGTGGCTTCAACACCTCCTCCACCTGTTCAACCGCTGATCTCTCAGGAAGAAAATTACCATGTATCAACAGAAAAAAGGTAATGACAAACCCTAACCAAAGAAAAAATGCTAGCATAGTCAACAACAGCCACAGATAGTCCCATGGAAAAACAAAATACGTACCTTTAAGCCAACACATCAGCTTACGTGGACCTGATAGGTCAGAAGTCGAAGAGGCAAACGAGTCCGATATACCATCGTTGTTGTTGGCAAAGTAACCAGAGGCAATTCGTGCAAAAGGTGTTGCCGTATTCAATGGAGGAGTTGGTGTTTCTCGCGGTGGTACACTGTAGATAGCACCATCCGTCACTTCAGTAGTCATGGTGACTTGATCAAATGTTTCTAAGTTATTTGTTGTCAGTGGAACTAATGCAAGACCATCATCCACCCTCCCCAAGCTCGGAGAGGCAACAGTGTTGGTATAGATAACTTGAAGAGGAACATCTTCCCCAGTAGTGAGAGGGACTCAGGAACTACTGGACGTTCCTCTTGGTCTGCTGTGTAGAATCGGCCACATGTTGTAACTTGACATTGTCAATGGAAACAAAGCGATTTTCTTTGGCACCCGGCAACAGGGGTAGAATGACAGTTCTCGTTCCGTGTATCCCCAACACAGGGACTGGTGCTCGATAAGAAGGGCCAATTTTTTTTTCACTGCAACCTTTTCACGCACCAGATCCCCAACCCTGGGAATCCAGCCGGTAGGTGTTACTGGCACATCCTTAATTCCTGTGGAGGCAGCACTTTTAGAAGAGCTATCTTCACGGAACTGCTGTAATTCCTGCAAAACAGTGACACAATCATTTATGTCAAAAAGCGTTTCCGCCGCCTCCACACCAGGACCATCAAGATCCGGAACAAACATTTGTGTTCCGAACAGGCACTCATATGAAGTACGACGCCCCAGGGACCTTCTAGGCAGGTTATTTGGTGCTCTCTGAACTCCATACAGGTGGGTTAGCCAACTACGACCCGTACCTAATACTCTGGCTGTTAAGGATTGCTTTAAATCACGGTTTAATCGCTCCACGACAGAATTTCCCTTGGGATGAAATGGAGACGAGTACTGGAGCTGGACCCCCAACGAAGCCAGTGTCCCTGAATGCCCTTGAGGCAAAAGCAGGGCCCTGGTCCGAATGGAATGCCGCAACTGCATATGTACCGACAAAGACTCGCAAAACTTTAATAACAGTCCGAGCATCAGCCGAGCTCTGTGGCCACACCCACACAAATCTGGAGCAAAAATCAACAGCGACTAGTATATATTTGTATGCACTATCTGGTGTTAGTGGACCGCAATGATCCAAGTACACACATTGTAATGGTCTGTTGGATATTAAGGGGGGTCTCTGCGGCGGGCGCTTAGCTGTTGAAACTTTAATTTGTTGACAGATGTCACAACAAAAGACATACTGCTTAGTCTCTTTATAGAGATCAGGCCACCAGTAACAGGCCTGCAATAGCGAAATTGTAGCGGCCATGCCCGCATGTGCAGATGCCACTCCCTCATGCGCTGCTTTAATCAATTGTGGTCTTACATTATTATTGGGGATGTCGCGTACACCTGCGCTAGGGATTTGAACTTCAGCGTTCAGCATACTTCCCATGAAGTATTGATATTTATTAGGAAATCCTTTAGGATAAGGCGTGCCATCAACCGTAGCCTTTATGGCAGCCATAATCTCGGTGTCTGGTTTGGAACTCAAACGAGTCACTGTAGCTACAGTGGCAACCGCCACTGCCGACTTTGAGGCTACATCAGCCAAAGTATTCCCAGCAACGTGTATTACAACGCACTGGTGTCCAAGTGTATGTACAACATGGACTTTGGGTAGCATCTCTTTCAGGTCTGCTACCTTCCCCCACAGTAGTCTGTGTTTTATGGTGTTGCCTTTTGAGTCTCTGAACCCATTCAAGCGCCAGTAATGTAGGTATTCATTAAAAGACTGGACCCAATAATACGAATCACAAACAATCAGTGTAAACTGCGTCGGATCTGTATGTTCTAATGCCATCAGTAGAGCTTTTAGCTCAGCCAATTGTGCCGTACAATCCCCTAAGATCTGTGTATAAGTATGTTGGGGGCAGAATTTCTCCCCTTCCATATGGCCGCTCACTACTGCACATGCAGCCGAATATTGGTGTTTTGTTCCAACCACCGCTTGCGCAGAGCCATCGGTGTACATGACTACTTGATATTGATCAATAGGCAACGTGTCAGCGGGAACTAGATATTCAACTTCATATTGCAGAAATTCCTGCGTTTGTAACTTTGGGTCAAAAATGTAATCTACATCAGTGGCTGTTAAAGACGTAGCCCATTGTATCCATCGCGGGTGCAGTGCTTTTGCGTTCGGAACACTAGCTTTTGTAACAGCCTCGAGGGCCGGAATAGGGGAAACGACAAGAATGCATTTTCCCTGGGCAAGAGGTCTTTCTTTAATAACAGCCATCTGCACAGCAGTGAGATCTTCTTTGTGGGTGCAAATCGTTGTTCAGTAGCCGAATAAAAGTGGGACTTGTATCCAATCGGGACTGTCTCACCTTCATTAAATGTGACATATGTAAACCCAATGGCCCCAGCTATCACCCTGATGACCCAATGCGTCTTATTGTCCCGTGTATGTAAATGTTTTGCGGCTAGTAGATCTGCTTGCAACTCCCGAAGAGTATGTGTATGTTCAATTGTCCCGAATTTGCTTGAAAAATCAGGACGGATTAATTCATATAAAGGTTTAATGCGTGTAACATAATCAGGAATGTATGTTCTGCCAAAATTTAGAAAGCCCAACAATGATTGGAGTTTCTTGATCGTATTAGGTGGTTGCAATTGTGCACACTTTTCTAAGAATTGGGACGCTAGGCTCTTACCTTCATTCGACAGCTCGTATCCCAGGAATATGACACTGAGGAAGGCAATTTTAGATTTTTTTAAGTTAAATTTGTAGCCAATTTTGGCAAACCCTACAACAATGCGGGTTACTCATCTTAAATGTTGTAGTAACTCGTCATCCGTGAGATATATATCATCTACATATGACAATGCTTCAGGGTCTAACTCGTGTAAAATTGCAGTCACACGAGCCGCAAACAGTCCCGGGCTGTTCTTATACCCCTGAGGAAAACAACAGAATTTTCTGGGAGCCTAACGCGCTAAAGCTTGTCAAATCCCTGCTTTCGGATGCTATATTCTGGCAGAAGAATCCATTCGAGATGTCTAAAGTCGTTTTATATTTTTTCTGCACAATGTTGTGCGGCGCTATGTGAATTTTGTATATCATATGTACGTGCATGTCCGTTCAAATGTCTGTAGTCTAAGACTATTCTATATGAATGGTCTGGTTTAGCTACAGGGAATAAGGGATTATTCATCGGTGAGACACAGGGTTCAATCACCCCCTGGTATTCCAGTTGTGTAAGTATTTCCCTCACCGGTGACCTTGCTTCATGTTTTATGGGATATTGCGGTTGTGGCTGAGGTTCACCTTTAATCGGAATTACATGATATGGAGAATCCCTATCCCACCCTACGTGATTTATATATCAGGCAGGTGCTTGGGCTCTAACAATTAAAGCATTGAGCTTGGTTATTTATTTCTCTGCCTATGGGTCGAGAAAACCTAGGAGTCTCGACTGGTTCCCGTACTGTTTTTTTTTCAACTATTGGCTTCCCCACCGGGGTTAAGACCCTGTTATTTCGTGATGGGTATCCCTTAGGCTCCATGTTTCTGTGGTAGGCATTAGCTAGGTCTATAGCTTCGGTATTCGAGACATTTGGATGTTGCTTTATTCAGTGCCTAGTTGGGCTAGGTAAGGCATCTAAATACTGTTCGAGTAGCATTTTCTGGATTATTTCTTCTTTAGTAGACTCCTCAGGTTTTAACCTTCGTAGTCCCAAATCCTGAATCCTGAATATAACGCTCTAGCATTATCCTGGGCACTCCACTTCTGTTGCCTGAATTTTACTCTGTAGTATTCACTGTTGTATCCTAATCTTTCTAATATAGCTTTCTTAATGTTGTCATATTGAGTAGTGATGAGCACTCTGTAAATCGCCTGTCAATAACAGGGCAACATATTGTCCCCACTGTTCTCTGGGCCATGAGGCTGAAAGAGCGACCCTCTTGAAGTTGGTAAAAGAGGAGTCAGGGTCCTCCCCTGGTACAAATTTTTGTAGGACCGAACTAGGGACGTTCGGATGTACCCTGGCATTGGCTATAGTCTCTGTTAGCTTCTGTATAGTGGTTTTGTGCACTAGTTGATTGTTTGCGGTTATGGTAGCTTGGCCTTTTAAAGCCGCCTGTAGTTGCTCCTGGTCTTTCTCAGCGTTCTTCACTTGTTCCTCAAATATTATCTGTAAATGTCTTTGACCTTCAGCTAATTGACGTAACATATCAGTTAGACTTGTGTTGGTATCTATTGTCTTCCTGGGTGGGGATGGGTGGGTTAGCATTAATAAAGCTTCTAATCCCACTTCTGACACCACTGTAAGCAAAAAACGCTGTTTTTTCCTTTAAAGCATACGAATTACAGGTTAGAGTGCAATATACTTAGTAGATTTTATTTCTTAGTTGTCTTATAGATATGGTAGATATTACAAGTTTTGTTCAGTTATTCTCTTGATCTTCTTTTCCCTTTTCTCTAGGGGCATCTCGCTTCCCTTGCCAGTCACTTCCTGTTGACCTCAGAGTACCTCGGTGGAAAGGAAAAAAAAAAAAAAGAATCCTGGTTTCAGGTAAGTGGGTTACTGTAATTTTGGGACAGGGTTACTAGGGAAGGGAGTGGGTGGTGTAGTGAGTGTCACCAAGATTGCACATGCATAGGTGCCCATGACATGCATAGGTGCCCGTGATAGTGTTTTCAATTTTCTCTATACGGGTGAGCCCTTTAGTTGCTAACTCCCCCTCTCACTTTTCCCCTTGTTCCGCAAAAGGAAATTCTAACCCGAAAACCACCTATACCTTGTGCAGCCACTTCCCACCAGGAGCGTGGCTGGGCTGTTGGCAGGTGGGGTCCTTGATTTTTCCTTCCTCTTTCCTCTCGTCCCCTCACTCCTCCATCTCCTTCCTCCTCGCGTTGTCTTGCACCTCCGTCTCCTCCTTCCTCACGTTGTCTCGCTCCTCAGCCTCCTCCCTCCTCGCGTTGTCTTGCTCCTCCGTCTCATCCCCTCTCTGGTCCTCTCACTCCTCCGTCTTCTTCCTCCTTGCCTCGTTTTGCTCCTCCATCTCCTCCCCTCTTTGGTCCTCTTGCTCCTCCCACTCCTCCGTCTTCTTCCTCCTTGCCTCGTTTTGCTCCTCCATCTCCTCCCCTCTTTGGTCCTCTTGCTCCTCCATCTCCTTCCTTCTTTGGTCCTCTCGCTCCTCCATCACCTTCCATCTTTGGTCCTCTCGCTCCTCCGTCTCCTTCCTCCTTGTGTCCTCCGTGTCCCGGAAGTCCCCTCTCGTTTCTGCCTCCCTTCCCTTGAAGGCGCCCCTGGGGCATCGTCCTGTGTCGTCACGGGTGGTTGTCCCGACAACGGTTGTTGCTGGAAACGTACAGGTAACGGTATCTCCGTTACAACTACTTATTAATGATATCCCCTTAACGGTTTTAATATTTATGAACCCACGAAAATAGATTATTCCTTATGGCCAACTATTTCCAAAAAATATTTGCAATATGATGATGATTTCTTTATTTTGTGGGGTGATTGTAATCAAATTATGGACACTTTTTTGATCTCAAGTCAAATTTATACCACATAAAATGCACAAGCATTTCACTCTTCTCTTTCACAGCATCTAATAGGGAACTCATGGAGACTCAGTAGTCCTTCTAATAGGGAATTCTCTTTCTCCTCTCCCTCACATGGCTCTCTTTTTAGGATTGATCATGTTTTTGTAAGTAAATCGTCATCCAAAAATCTTATCAATTCTAATGTTGAACCTATCGTTATTTCTGACCATGGGCCAATTGTTACAGATTTTGACCTACTCCCTGTGCATTCCAAGTTCAGTAGTTAGAGATTTGATAATCCGCTTTTACTCCATTCCAACTTTTTACACTTATTTTACTGATGCTAAGGAGGTCTTTACAATCCATGAAGCTGCAGATATTTCGCCTCAGCTTCTTTGGGCTACCTTTAAAGCTGCTGCTCATGGAAGAATATAGACTTTGTTTCAAAAATGAAGAAAAGTTTCTTAAACGACATCAGTCCTTATTTTCAAATATTAAACATTTACTCTTTATCAATATTAATCTTCGTCTTCCAATCTAGTTTACAAGAACTCATCTGAGCAAAATTGTATTTTAATAAAATTACTAATTACAAAGCTTCTTAAATTTTACTTCGCAGTAGTGCTCATTACTACAGCAGATGCAATAAAATGAGTAAACTCTAGCTATTTGAATATCCGTGAACAACATCATACGTTTGACTCTATAACATCCTCTACTGGAAATTCTATATTCAAAGATAGTGAGATTTGCGCTGAATTTGGTAAGTTTAACCAAACTCTCTATGCTCCTGACTCTCCTGCCTTTCCATCCCAGATTGATACCTATTTAAAAGACGTTGTAAATCCTAACCGTAAACTTCTGGACTTTTCTCCTCTAGAAAAAGATATTTCTATCTCAGAAAGTTTCCAAGCTCTTCACTCTTTTAAGAAGGGTAAAACTCCAGGACTGGATGGTTTACTGTTTAATTTTCTCTTCATTTTTATAACATTTCAATTCTCAGATTGCTTTGATTTGTTCCAATTCTTCTCAAGCTCTGGATCCGCAGGGGGCCCCTGCCAGGATGCCACGATTTGACTCAGTCATAAAGACGGTAAGGACCCCTAATTCTGCAAGAATTACAGACCAATTTCTTTGGTTAATGTAGACTATAAACGTTTTGTCAAATTGTTAGCCTTACGCCTTGAACCTTTCCTTCCTTCCATTATAGGTAAGGAGCAATCCAGATTTATCAAGGGCAGACTAGCATCTGACAACTCTAGAATTTTCTTTAATGTATTGAATAAAGCTTCCTCTCTCTCATATTCCCTTGCGGCAATATCTATTGATGCAGAAAAAGCATTTGATCGCATTGATTGGACCGTTTATTGAAATCCCTGACCTGGCATGGGTTGGGTCCCCACTTCATCTCACTTTTTTATTTACTTTATAAATCCCCCATGGCACCTGTTCTTGTTATTGGGAAACTTTCCAACGGCTTCTCTTTAAAACGCAGAGTCCGCAAGGTCTATCCATTATCTCCTCTTTTATGTATCTTAGCCCTTTTTATCCCAAATTCAGAATAATACAGCAATAGTTGGGTTTCGTTATGGCGATAGACAGCTGAAACTTTCTGCCTATGCAGATGATATACTTCTTTTCCTTTCTAATCTGGACTAATCTGTTCCAGCTCTGCTCTAAGAGATTGCCAAATTTTCCTCAGTCTCAGTTTATAAGGTAAATTCCGATAAAACTGAAATTCTTCCTCACATCAAGTGTTCTTTTAAACATTCTTTTACAACCACAGTATTTCATTGGAACCCTTTTAAAATCAAATACCTAGGTGTTCAGTTCGCTTCTGCAATTAAGGATTCTATTGCTTTGAATACTATTGTTTGGAGAGAGTTGACAAATATCTTTTATCATGAAATCCTCTGCTTCTTTACAAAATGATGATTTTACTCATCATCTTATTTCTTTTATGCATGATTCCGTTATTCATACCTATCACATATTTTGAAAGACTGGATTCAAAATTTCTATATTTTGTTGGAGTAATAAAAAACCTAGAATTTCGTTCCTCCATCTTCTGAAAAATAAACCTTTTTGTTTGAGACAAGCCTCTAGATGGATTTCTTCTTTGAAGTCTCAGTTTTCTCCCTTATGGTTGGACATTGAATATTTGTTCCTAACTCCTTTCTCACAGAAAGAAGTTCTGTCTTTCTTTTCTAATCCTTACATCACTGCTTCTCTGCTTTTTAAGCATACTTGTACCCGCAATTGTAGCCACAATTTATGACTTGTAATCTCTTCTGGCAATCCGCTCTCGGTATAATAGTCTTATCACTATAAACAATAGAACATTATTTTGGAACTCCTGGAGAAAAGGATGTATATTATGGGTTGGTAATTTGCTTTTAGATGATGCTCCTCTTTCTTTTTCAACCTTCCAACTCGTATTTAATTGTCATTGCTCCTTTTTGCCTAAGTATCTTTTGCTTGTTAATATCATTCTGGATCTTCTCTGCACGTTACCGACATCTTTGCCATCTTCTACAGTGCAATCTTCTCTTTGTTCTATTCTAACCTCTATTCCTAAAGCCTCTTCCATTTACAAATATCTTTGTTCTCCAAATATGACTAGACCTAAAACTAAAGTGGAACTTCAATGGGAATCTGATTTGAAATGTACCTGGACTATTTTTTGGGAAACAAATATGTGACAGATTGCATAAAATATCTAGAACAGCTTCTACTTCTGAATCACAATTTTTCTTTATCACAGACTTTATCTTCCTCCCAGCAATATTGCTACATTTCCCAAGAATACTCACACGAACTGTTGGTCATGTGAATACCTTAACGGATATATCTCATGCACCTTCAATTTCAATGCCCCCCCAACAGCATCTTCTTGGAAAAAAGTTTGGTCCCAACTCACTTCAATTTTTCACTTGAACTCCTCATTTTCTTTATCAACCCTTTTCCTAGGTAGTTTATCGGAAGATATTAACTCAGACTTTGACCATTTAAAATTGCTGGATCTCATGTTAGCTCTGGCATTTCAACAGATCACGCTTAATTGGAAATGTTCTTCTAACATATTATACAAAGCATGATGGTATAATGTCTGCCATTATCATAAGTTGGATACTGCCTTTGCTTCACTGTATTGTCCTTTTGTTAATGGAGATTTATATCGGTTAACATTAACTTCTTTTTAGATACTGCTACTCATAATTATACCAACTGTCTTTATACGGAAAATGTTAAACCACCTTATGAAGTTTCATTTCTCTGCATTTGTTTTTATAATATTGACTTTCTCCTTCTTATATTACAGTTTATATTTGATATTATATGATGTTACTATGATTTGGTCTTCAGTTTTGATATTATTCTCCTTCGCCTTTATACCCAAAACATATAAAAGTGTTAAACAGCTTATCTTCTTACTAACAATTTGTCAAGTTTGTTGTATCTTCTATACATATTTTTCTTATTGTTACTCTATTTTGACATTGCATCTACTCAATAAAGCTGATTTACCTGAAAAAAAGAACAGCTAGAGGTAGGTTCATCTAAAGGCACTCAGAAAGGAAGAATAATGTCCTGTCACCGCTTTTCCAGAACACGTCATCAACCTGGAATGTGGTGGGATTTAGGTGGCAAGCGTATACCTCTACTGTGAAGCATCCCGCTGCACAGGTTGCAGCTGCTGCCCTGCAAGGGCCATCCGTGCATAGCACATCATACATATGAAATAATCACGATTGCATGGTATTGATTAGTAATAGATACAAGGCAGTTCTTATTCGATATATTGGCTCTAGGAAGACATGTCTGTGGCTACGAGCTCCAGGTTTAAATTGCTACTCACTCCTACCTTACATTGTCTCAAGCACAGCTTGGGCTACATGAGCTGTTTCTGCATGTTCTCTCAATCTCACTTCCATCACCCCTACTTACCTTGCCACTTCACATCCTAGACTGATGGGGTGAGGGATGATCTCCCCTTCTTGGTCATATGTGTGACCCAGGGTCTTGCTACTGATAGACTGACCATTGCTTTTACGGCATCCTCTGGTGCCTGCCACAAATGCCTACTGTTAGAAACTGGGTTACTGCTTGTCAGAGGTATGAACCCTGTCCAAACACGAACCACAGTACTAGTCAGGGTAAGTCACAAACACATCCTAAATTAACCTGTGCTCACCCCTGGTAGCTTGGCATAGAGCAGTCAGGCTTAACCTAAGAGGTAATGTGTTAAGTGTCTGTGCAACACTTCAAACAGTATAACAGTGAAAACACCACAAAAAAAGATACCATTCCTGGTTAGAAAAATAGAACTTAAGTTAATAAATAAAACATGACCAAATGACAAAAATCCAATAATTAGAACTGGAGATATGAATTTTTAAAGAATAAACTGTGAAGTACCGCTTAGAAACAAGGAGACAAACTGGGATATCTGCTGGTGCCAGACCGGGACAAAGTCGAAAGTTCAGGCCAACCATGATGGAGCCCTGGACGCTACAGGGAACCAATGAGGCCTGCTGAACTAAAGTACCTTAACCCTGGTTCTATCGACATTGAGGATGCAGAGAGCAGGCTGAAGCAATGCACCTGTGTTGACCCCCCCCAACTAAGGCAATGTGTCAAGTTTTTTGCATGCAGTTTCAAAGTTGCATTGATTTTCTCCATGCAGCAGCAGTGATGTGTCGTATCTGAGATGCGGTGGTTCTGACTCTGATCCTTGCAATGAGGCCGATGCACTGGTTCCAATCCATGCAACAGGGGCGATGCACCGGTTCAGATCTGCGCAGTGGCGATGATTTATTGGTTCTGAATGGAGCAACACTTTATACCCACTTCGAAGGGCCAAAGACTGAATTGACACCACATGACTGCACAAAACCCACAGATGGCAGATTCCAGGTGCTGTAGCAGGTGAGTTGGAAGTCTTTTGTGTCCCTGAGAGTTAGTTCCCTAGAAAACAGGAGGCAAGTTAGCAAGCCCTTGGAGTCACTTTGGTTCGGGGGTTAGAGAGATGCAAGTCCAGTCGTTCTCACTACCAGGCACGGAAGGAACAGGGCAGCACAGCAGAGGAGTCCAGCAGAGTAGCACTCCAGCAGAGGGGTATTCCTGGGAGCAGCACATCAGTCCTTCCTGGCAGAGTATCCACAAGTCCAGAAGTGTCCTGAGTTGGTGGTGTCTGAGGTCCAGGTTCGCCTTTTGAAGTAAGATGCTTTTGAAGAGGACAGTGTTCCTGCCCTTCCTGCTCTGTCGCCAGTTTCACTTACAGGTGGGTTGTGCAGCCCTTTGTGTGTGGACAGGACACAACCTATTCAGGTGTACGTGAGGCAGGGCTCAGCCTGGCTTCCCCCCATCAAACCAGTTAATGGCCCATGGAGGCCCATCAAGTCAAACCTAAGCTCCCATTGTGTGTGGCTGTCTAGCGGGAATACACAAAGTCCAGCTGTTACCCACCCCAGACGTTATCAGAGGCAGGCACCAAATGGCTAATGTGAGAAAATGCCAAGTTTCTAAAAGTGGCATTTTCAGAATAGCAATTTAAAATCTGACTTGGCCATAAGTTAGGATTTTAAATTGTGATTCCAGGGGCACCAAACATGAAATGTTTATATATTCTGGAGTGTGAATTATAAACGTATAAAATGTAATATGGTAAGTCCAATGTTAACATATGTTAGAGATAGGCCTTGCAGTATTTAAAACGCATTTAAGAGTTTTTCAGTACCAGGACATGTAAATCTTAACTTTCAAGTACATGTCCTTTTTTTAAGTAAACTGCACCCTGCCCTTGTGCTCCCCAGAGCCTACCTTAGGAGTGATTTATATGTAGTAAAAAAGGAGGTTTGGGCCTTGCAAGAGTGTTGACTTGCCAGGTCTACCTAACAGTTTAAAATTGTTTACACAGGCTCTGAAATTGCAGGCCAGAGAAATGTTTGAAGTGCTACTGAAGTGGGTGGCACAATCAGTGCTCCAAGCCCACTAGTAGCATTTACTTTTTATGCCCTGGGCACAGGTAGTGCACTTGACTAGAGACGTATAAGTAAACTAAATATGCCAATTGTGGTTAAGCAAAGAGCAAATGCACTTTAGCACTTGTTAGCACGTGTTAGCTGTGGTAAAGTACCCAGAGTCCTAAAGCCAGCAAAAACGAGGTCAGCAGGCAACATGTCAGGGGAGACCACCCCATGGGTGCCTAACTCAGCTTATTCTCCTGCTTTCAGGTATGGGTGAGCAGGTTAACTCAATAGCACCATGAAGACTTGCTCTGTGGCCCTGCGTTTACACCCCAGCACCTATGCCTCATAGGCTTGTTTGAAAGCTGCTGGTAGGCAATATTGGCTCAAATTCACACCCTCACTTTGATGCTTCTTTCGGCTCATTTTGTGGACTTCAACCCAGCACCAGACAGGTCTAGTTGGAGATTCTGCATGGCACTAATTCACCCCCATTTACTTTGTATCCGGAGTGTCCTCGGAAGCCTTCATGCAATGCCAAAAGAGGCTTCAATGTTTCTGCATGGCTGGTGACATACAGTAGGGTGTTGTCCGCATATTGGGATATTTTTTCCCTCTGCTAGTCCTAGACATGGGCAGTGTATTGAAAGGAATGCTTTTTCCGCTTCAGCAGGGATAGAGAGTATGACAAAGGGTATTTAGAGTCTTTTGTTGCATCCAGCCAATTGTGGAGGCAGCTGAGATTCTGGCAGGTGAAAAGAATAGGCATGAGCCCAGTCTGATCCAGATGAATCAGTGAGGTTATTTTTTTTAGCCTACAAGTCAACACAGTAGCCAACAATTTGGTCTCTTTGTTTAACAAAAATGTCAGGCAGTAAGTCCTGCAGTCCGATTTCTGTTTGTTATTTTTTTATAGTTATATTATAATTAATTGATTCAAATAAAGTTTACTTACTTATTTTTAATAATACAGTAATTAGGGCGCAAGGCAGGATAGGTGGCAGTGGTCCCTGGTTCCAGACTTCCTCAAACATCTTCAGCAAGTGTGGGCCCAACAGTGATGCAGGTCCATTATAAAGTTCCGATCAGAAACCGTTGTACCCTGGCATCCTCCCGCTTTGCATGTATTTTATGGTGTCCGTGAATTTTTCTAATGTGAAACCCTCCTAAAATGATTCAAAGTGTTCCCCACTAAGGTTTAGGATATTTAGGTCAACAGAAAAATGTTGTAGTGCCTCTTCCCCCTTCTGAGGTCTAGACTTGTGGAACACCTGGTAATACAAAGAAAACATCTGGACTATTCCTTTTTTTTCTTTTTTCCCATACCCATTATTGAGGATGAATTAGACTTAAATTGCGCACAGCTACTCAACAGATTGTCCCGCGCATAGCCTAAGGTCAGAAATTAAATAACCATTGTTCAATCCTGATTAAAAAGCCAAGTTTCAAGCCCTTTTTAAAAGGCTGTTGGATTGGAGACAGCACACAGTTTCAAAAGGAACTTATTCCATGCAGTGGCACCCAAAAAAAAAAAAAAAGATCTACCTCCATTTCTGGTCTTCTGCATTCTAGGTATCACTGCCAATAATTTATTGGCAGACTGCAGATTTCGTTCTGGAGCATAGAAGGTAAACCTGGCTCTAAGGTGCAACATCCCAGATCAATGTAAGGCCCAATGTGTTAGCACCAGAGCCTTGATCAAAATTACTTTTTGAGCAAACGCAGAACCCCTAAACATGTACCCACCATGGTTGTAATTTGTAGCTTAAATGGCAAATGATCATCAAATTTAACCCCCAAGTTCCTTACAATGCCATCCTGAGGACCTGGTGGAGGGGCATTTTTGGGCCAAAAAGCCTGCCAGTTTTCATAGAGATGTCGCCCAAAAAAGAGAATCTCTGTTTTTTCTGCATTACATTTAAACAGGTGTCTTGCCATTCAGTGAAAAACTGCCTCTAGACATGTTTTAGGCAGGTTCTGAGGGAGCTCTTCACTCTTGCCGCAAGAGAACAGTAGCTGGGTGTCATCAGTATAGGATATAACTTTGGTACCCAGGGATTCCGCTAACTGAGAATGAGGGGTGGGATATACATTAAATAATGAGGTTCAGGTGAAAAGGGAGGAATCCAGACCTGCTGGCTGCGTCCCTCCAAAAATGAGGAGAGACAGTTCACAGCCCGACCCACTATTCCAACCTACTGCAAAGGAGGGTGGAGTCGGGGACCGTGTCAAAGACTGCTGATAGGTCTAACGTTATCAGCCCAGCTTTTCCACCTACATCCAACATGTCTTTGATATACTCGCTAACCCACAAGAGACCAATCTCTGTACTGTAGTGGGGTCTTAACCCTGACTGGCTGAAGAGGAGCAAATTATTGGATTCCAGATAAATGACGAGTTGATGGTTAACATGCTTCTCCAGTACCTTGGAAAATGCGGGGAGCAGAGATATTGGCCTGTGATTGGACTGTGTCCCAGGATCTGCTGAGGGTTTCTTTAATAAAAGCAACATTTTAGCTTGCTTCCAAAAACCTGGAACCCTAGCTGACTCTAAAGAAGAGTTTAATACCCTATTTACTAGAGGGTTAATTACAGGCGCACCTAGTGCACACACAGTTGGCGGGCAAGGGTCAGATGGAGAGACAGATTTTAAAGTTCTTACCACCTTCAGGGACCCTTCCAACGAGATAGGCTCAAAGTTAAATAATGAAACCTTGGTAGGCGGGAGCCTAATGCTCTGTATCATGTCCAAAACTTCATCATTCGGCAGAGAGCCATAGGAGAGACTGGCCTGAATTCACAAAATCTTAAACTGACAGTGGGATGCAAACTGTTCAGTTGAAGTCTGGAGAGTTGATATCAGCTGTAGGTGCTAAAAAATGTTAAACTATGGGGAAAAAATCCTTGTTTTATTACTGCTCCAGTGACCTTGGCCTCAAAGATCCCAGGTTTTGCAGTTTTAATGTTGGCATGATACTTTTTTAGTGCCAATTTATAACTTTCCTTATCTTTCAGGTTATAACCTTTCCTCCATTGCCTCTCTAAAACTTTACATTTTTTCTTCTCAGCTATAAGGCTGCTCGAGGACCAGGGGCTAAAGGGCTTAGTTCTCTTCGATCTAGAGGTAAGGGATGGGGTTAATTTTTCCATTGCATTCCTGATTGAGTTTTATCTACCAGGAAAACTTCAGCTTCCACCTGACCAACTGGAGAAGGGGAACTATATTTCAAGATACAGTTAAATTCCTCCAGCTGGATTTTATGTAAAGCTCTCCTTATGGTTGAGTGGTATGAGCTAGGGGCTTTCATGGGGGCAGACCAGGAAAAGTTGATCAGAAAATGGTCTGACCAAACGTGAGGCAGTGGATCTTCTAACAACAAAGACATATTAGAAAATAACTGATCAATCTCATGCATGACCTGCTTGGTGAGTGGGACTAAATGTATGTTGAGTGAGATCTAATGACATCATCAGTTCCTTTAGTTCAACTACCTCACCATTATCCATCTTATCCATATGGAAATTAACGTCTCCTAGAAATAGGAATTGTGAGTATCTCAGTACTAGATCTGCTATTGTATTTCCAAGGGATTTCATATAAGGGCCTGTGTGCCCTCGAGATCTGTATAATAGCACTACTGCCATGGAGTGCTGGTGAGACAGGGCAATACAAACACCCATTGCCTCAACTCTGTTAGACTCTCAGTTTCGAATATCTGGCAGTCTAGGTCGTCCCTGAGAATTACTGCAATGCTGCCTCCCCTCTCTGTTAGTCAATGCTTCCTATGTACTTTATAACCACTTGGAATAGCCAATGCAATGACTGGGTTAGAGGACCTCGATAGTCAAGTCTCTGTCAGAAATAGTAAATCAAGTTTATTAGGCTTATCCTCACTTAAAATATCATAAATATTGTCAGCGTGTGTGTGCATAGATCAAGCGTTAATCAGGGCTGCTGAAAACTGCACCTTACCATTCGTCTGCCTCAGCGAGAGGGGGAGGGCACCACCTCAGAATGGTGGTGTAAACTGAAAGTTACAATGGGGACATGGATGGTTACTAGATAATAGGGCAAAAGGCTCTGCCCTTATACATTCTGTCTCTAGTGCAAGACTCAGAAGAAAATCCCTACAATACTGATTAGTTGGGTTACTTACTGAGTCGGGCAGAATAGCTGGTGCTGGCCGCTTCCAGAACGTTGGTAGGTGCAGACGGGCTTGCCTTTGGTGTGCCGGTGGTACAACCACTGTGTACAACCGCTGCACATCTGCGCAGCATGACTCATATACATGTGGCCCAAGCAACAACTAGAGCGTACGCTGCCTAAAATGGCATCTCTAGCTGTCCTAATACTCAATGGAAATGTTTTTAGCTGCTCCCTCCCCCCTTTCAATTTTAGAGTGCAATTCTTCTCTGTGACTAAGACAGGCAAGTAGGCCTTATCCTTGACCTCGTACTGTGTGCTGTGTTGTGAGGTAGCAGCGGCAATCCACGTTAGCTGTTTCATTTTGGTATAGTACCCAGGTGCTCTACAGCACCATGGCCAAGTCTGCTACAGGATGTGCACTGACTCGAATCTCTAGGGCTACGATGCGTCTCTCCAGGGAGAACATTTCAGCAGTTTTTTATGGTTTTTTTTTTTCAGGATTTGATTGTCTGTTTTTTATCCTGGAGAACAGCTTTATAGGCTTCCCCAATGGCAGTAGGGGAGTCAACATATTCCATGCTGTCATCAAAGTATAGCACAAGTCAATCGGAATCTCTGTTATAGTTTCTGTGTCCCTCAAATCTCTTACGATAACTCACTAGTGAGTCTCCTTTAGGTAGATCCTAGTGCCCAAGATAATTGCCAGCAGTGAGTAATCAGAAATCTCAGAGTATCTCAGAGTATTCTGCATCTATCAACGTGGAATTCTCTCCAGTGAGGACAAAATTATAGTCCAGCCTGGAGAACGTCCTTTGACCACCAGCGAAGTATGAGTAGTGTTTATCTGTGAGGTGTTTCAGTTGCCAAAGGTTTATAGTACCCATTGCCCTGGCAAACTGAGCCAGCAGTGTAAGCTGCATTTTTCTATTGGTCGCGGGTGGTGTTGTGATCAGCTCTGAGGTCATAATGTTGTTAAAGTCACCACCCAATATTGGTCGCATGCTGGTGAACTCTACAGAATTGGGCCAATTTTCTTCAATTTGTCCTTTTGCAGATGTGTGGGGGGCACTTATGTTAATGATGGTGTAGCCTTGGGTACCACAGGTCCTCTGTACCCTTATCACGGTACTGCACGGGTTGTACCATTTCTTGAGGGGGAGGGGCCTCCTTTTTGCTAATATTGCCATCCTTCAAGACCCCTGGAAGTAGTCTGCATGACTGTGAAAGACATGCTGTCCCTTTTCCAGGAATCTACAGTCAGTCTCCCATTAGGTGTGCCTCCTTTCTATTACTATACAATGGCCCTCATTATGAACATGGCGGGAAAGTAACTACCGCCAACAGTCAGGCGGTCTTGGCCACCAAATAATGAAGCACATGAAAAACAGGCAGCCTCAAAAACACCCACCGCCAGAAGAGGAGTGTCGACAACGACGAAAGAGGCCGCCCACAGTCTGACGGAAAGGCCCTACCCGCCCAACAAATTATTAAGCACTAGACCGCCGTCAGTGCTGGCGCGAGAACCACCACCATGCAAAGCCTGGCAGAAACGCACCAAATAAAAGAAAAAACACACCGGAGGCTCACACACCACGCCGAAGCAAACATGGAGAGAGAGTTGCAAATCATGCCAGCGCTGCTCCTTGACGTATACCTCCACGACCGTGACCGCTGACGATGATGGTAAGTACCGCAACCTACTAAAGAAGGGAAGAAAGGTCATAGTTACATACCCACCCACTCTACCCACCCCGCAACGCACCCACAACCCCTTACAACATCACAAGCCACACACACCTGAGCAAGAGGTACTTACCTGACACAAGCCTAAGACAACCAACCCAAAGTACCCACGTGTGCACAACACCCCCCCCCCCCACAATGAAACGAGGACTCACGGATCCAGAGTGTGCCAACACCAACACTGGGCACACAAACTTTATCAAAGCTCCAGGAGCAACAGATTGTCCAAATGAGGCCATTGGCCAGTCCATATGAAAAAGGCGGATGGGCCAAAATGGCCCGAACTTGACTCCCACATTTGCACATGATACTCCACCATAAAGGGGCATCACTGGGGCAGCCAGGCACCTCAGGGAACAGGGGCAGGGGGTGGCGGGTGGGGACTTACATGTGGGAGGGGGGTCTTGGGCTTACACTTGGGAGGTGGAGGGACTTTGGGTTTAGCCTTGGAAGGTGGGGGAGCGGGCTTGGACCGGGGAGCGGCAGATGGTCCTGGGCCAGCACGGGGCCTCTTGCTTACAGGGGAAGGTGCACGGGAATGGGAAGGGCGGACTGGGGCGGACTTGGACGTGGGAGGAGTGGACAGGGCAAGGAGGTGTGCACGGTTAGGGACGAGACAGGGTGGGCCTGTGGGTTCAAAAAGGTCTGTAACAATTATAAAGTGTTTGGTGGTTCTTAGCCTGAGATCTTTTACCAATGGTAGTCAGACCAATGATGAACACAAAATATAGGTGTATGCAGGAGAGAAAGAAAAATAAAATTGTTTCTAAACCATGCCCATCATATTTAATAATTCAGAAGTTGGTTTAGGCCAAGATTAAAAAATGAAAAAGGGGATCTCCGGCTAAGAACCACCACCTTTCTAAGGGGTGGCCCGTCAGACATTGCAGTGCCGGTCTGACGAGGAGCGTGCCCAGTGATGAAGCTTGACATCCTATTCGGTGTGTGAGGGCTCTCTAGCTCCTGGTTATCAGTTGTCTTGTGATCCTTTAGTATTTTGTCTTTGGAACAGTGTACTTTATAATTGTTACAGGTTATATTTGGGAGAGTGTACACTGGACCAGTAATCTCCCTGTTCCCTCCTCTATTGTATACATTGGGTCAAAAAGGTCTACACGGGACAGGAAAAGTTTCTTAGGGGAAGTCGGGGTGGACCTGGAGGAAGGTGTGGGAGTGGAGGTAGAGGGAGTGGCCGTAACAGGTGTAGGTGTGCGTGACGTGGATGCAGGTGATTGTACAGTATGCTGAGGTGTGGTGGATGTGTGTTGGGTGGGTGTCTGGGAACGTCTGAGTGTAATGGGAGGAGGGGTGGGGTGGACACAGTGGGACAAGACAGGCTGCCAGTGTAATTGGATGCTGTCTGGGTGTCTGCAAGTTTGGTGAGTGTGCTGCAAGTGGTACTGAGAGTTGTTGTGGTTAGTGCAGGTGTGGTGTCTGGGGTGCATGACTGGATGTCTGATGTTGTGGTGACTGCAAGAATGGGGTCAGAAACAGTGAATGAAGGTGCAGTGCCTGTGAGTGTGCATGTATAGGTGACAGACAGGGAGGTGGGAGAGGTGGACACACTGGGGGAAGTGGATGTTGTTGTGTGTGCCTTTGTATGTTGGCTGTGTGTATGCCTGTGGTGGGAAGTGTGGTGCTTGTGTTTCTCCGTGTGCTTCTTGTGTGTTGAGGTGTGAGCATGGCTGTCTGAACGTGTGCTTGGGATGGGTGAAGGGAGTGGGGTGCTGAAAGGGGTAGAGGTGGTTGGAGGGGGGGCGGAAAGACCAGGGACACTGACTGCCGTAAAAGAAGAGGCCAGAGCCTGAAAAGTTCTCTGTAAGCCAGACATGGCACCGTGAATGCCTTCCAGGGATGCATTGCACTGCTGCATCTGGGATGCTAGCCCCTGGATGGCATTCATGATGGTTGTCTGCCCTACAGAGATGGTCCTCAGGAGGTCAATAGCCTCCTCCGTGAGGGCAACATGGCTGACTGGGGCAGGGGATGAGGTGCCTGGGGCAAAGGAGACGCCCATCCTTCTGGGTGAGCGGGCACGGGCAACTGGGTGGGGTGCAAATGGGAGGGCGGTGATGGTATGGGGGGTGGCGGAAGATGTCAAAGAATGGGTGGGCCCACTATGGTCCGCCACCACCAGGGAGTTCCCATCGGAGGAGGTATCAGAGTCACTACCTGCAGTGGTAGTTGCCTCCCCCGTGGTACTCCCCTCGCCCTCCAACCCACTGGTCCCCTTGGCGTCACTTGACTCTGCCTCCTTGGAACCGTGGGCATCCCCTCTCGCCGTGCAACTGCTCCCTCGCCAGAAGATGCCAGATGATGCTGATGTACACAGACAATACAAGAGTACAGGGGTGGGGAGACAAAACAGGAGAGAAGTCTGTAAATAGCTGAATGGATGTACATATCTGGTTCACACATACTCCCACCCAGCAAATATATCAACATGCAGCACCTACAGCTATAATCATTGCTATGCCCCTGACTAGTGGCCACAACCCTGGCATACAGCCATCTCCAACATTACAGAAGGACCTGAAGAACTGCAGACCTGCCCCTTATCATCTAACTGCCCATGGGGGCCATTATGCTAAATGACATCAGTCAGAGTCCCTGCCACTAGACAGCATACATACTACAGCACCCTCAGACATCCATCAAGGAGACATACAATGGTCTTGGTACTCAGCCCCTTGTGCATGCTGTGCAGCCTTGAAGCGCCCATCCAAGTCTGGATATGCCACTGCCAGAATGCAGCGCATTGGGGGGGGGGAGTCAGGGCCCGACAGGCACCCCTTCCTCGTTGGGAGGACTTCCCAAGCTGGGCCTTGCAGGTCTTTCTCGCCCAGAGCCGCAGGTCCTCCCACCGCTTCCTGCAGTGGGTGCTCCTCCGGTTGTAGACCCCCAGGGTCCACACCTCCCTGGCGATGGTGTGCCAGAGACCCCTCTTTTGATGGGCGCTGACCTGTAGTAGACACACAGGAAAGAAACACTGAGGTCAGAAAAAGCACATGTGATACCGCTGGCCATACATCCCCTATGGGACAGACACTTAAAACAGCATTACAGCACCTCACTCACGCATATTGTCATGCATTAAAGGGCTGTGCAGTTACAAATCGTGCACACATGTTTACAGGCATCCACCACCATCACACACATCCATGCACCCCAATTTCCCTGGTGAGGGTGCTGTTGTGTGGTTGGGTGTGTGAGTTGTGTGCTGTTGCATTCAGCGTCTGCTTGTAGTGTTGTCAGTCTGGCTTCACCTATTGGCGGTGCAAAGAATTGTGGGCTGTGTCTGTGCGTGCTTTATAGTGTTGTGGATGTGTGTCAGGTGTGTAGGTTTCAAACTTGCCAATGTGTACATTTCTGATGGATACAACTACCTGTGGATTCCTCACCTCATGAATACTCCCATGGCGCCAGCATTCGACGGAAATCTTCTTACTAGTCTCTGCACGTCGACGAGGACGTCACTGTCGCCCACGCGACGCCGTCTGACGTCATACAGGCAATAAGAGGTCCTCGACGACGTGCGGACGTCCGTTCCCTTTTTTCCGTGCATTCGAAACGGTTATCTTCGAGGGAGCAACTGTTACTCTTGCGGTTACAGTGTATATCTTGCTGCGTAGTCTTTCGCTGTGGAAATAATGTCGCAGAGAAAGTCTGGATTTAAGCCTTGTCGTGAGTGTGGAGGCAAGATGTCGGTGACGGATCCTCATTCCGATTGCCTTTGGTGTTTGAGCTCCGACCACGACGTCTCGACTTGTGATTCATGTCAGCACATGAATCCAAAGGCTCTTAAAGAACGTGAGGCGAAACTGTTTATGGCCAAGTCAAAGGAGAAGCATCACAAGAAGTCTTCTCCAAGACATCGGCGTCATCGAGACTCCCGGCGCCGTAGAGAATCTCGGCGTCATTCAAGGGAGGCTCGTTCCAGGTCTCCGGATCGGCGCCGAAGAACATGGGAAGTCAGCCCCACGGTTACGCCGCATCCTTCGACGCCGTTGCCTTCTCCGGCGTCTCCAACTTCACCTGGACAGGCGTCGGTGATTGAGGTATTGGAGCCTCAAGTGTTTTCTCCGGCGCAGACGCCGAGGCCGTCGTCGGGGTCGCCTCCGAGACAGGCACCCCAGTATCCGGCTTTTCCCACCCCTGGAGCCGATAGTTCCGCATTCTTGAATGCGATGTATGCCATCTTCCAACAGATGGCTCCAGGGGGTGCTCCGGCTGGGCCTTTGGCCTTTTCTTTGGGTGATCCTGCGCCTCTTCGGCCGGCACCCTTTATGCCCTTTCTCCCGTTTGGGAACGTGGGCTCGGCGCCAGTGTCGGCGCCGGTGGCCGCTCCGGTGGCTTCGGAAGGATTGGCCCCAGGGATTTCCATCCCGTCGACGTCGAGATTTCGGCCTGTGACTCCGGTGGGCCCATCCGTTTCAACTGCTCTTCAGTCGGCGCCGCAGTTACCTGTGGCGCCGGATGCGGCGTCGGTGGCTTCGGAAGATCGGCGCCGATCTCCGACTTCGGCGGAGGCATTGTCGACTCTGCGGATTGAGCAACGACTGCATTCAAGGAGACGTGCTCTCCGGGTACTAGAAGAGCAGGAGTACCAACGAGCCCTAGAGGAAGGAGAGCTAGAGGACTCGGGTGATGGGCTGCGTGGACTGGAGTCGGCCAGTGGGCTGGACACTTCCCCTGAGTGGGACCTTTCGTCCCCGGGGGAATATACTGAGGAGGCTGCTTCCTTTCATGCAGTGGTACGGAAGGCAGCTAGTTTTTTGGACCTGCCTTTGCTGGTAGTGGAGGCGAAACAAAACCTTTTGACAGAGGTGTTACATCCGGCCTCAGCCGCGGCGGAGCCTCTGTTACCTTTTAATGACGCTCTGCTGGATCCGGTTTTAGAGGTGTGGAAGAGGCCGGCATCTTCCCCAGCAGTTCACAGAGCCGCGGCCAGGAGGTATCGGGCGGCTCCAACTGACCCTGGTTTTCTGTCCAGGCACCCTACGCCGGAGAGCTTGGTGGTGCAGGCCTCCTGTTCGTCCAAGTCAGCGCCTGGTTCTTTTCCGACGGTGCCTGGGGACAGAGATTCAAAGAAGCTAGAGGCGCAGTCGAAGAAGATTTTTTCGTCCTGCAGTCTGGCGTTAAAAGCCACCAATGCAACCTGTATCCTGGGGAGGTATATTCATGCTCTGATGGATGACATCTCCTCTTCGTTTACAGAGCTTCCCCAGGGTCTTTTGGATCTTGTCTCAAATGCCCAGGCTGCTGCGACCCAAATTATCCAGACGGGACTGGATACCACCGACTCGGTAGCCAGAGCAATGGGCACAACTGTGGTGGCAAGGAGACAGGCCTGGCTCCGTAACTCGGGCTTTTCGGCTGATGTACAGTCCACATTGTTGGATCTCCTGTTTGATGGGGACAAACTGTTTGGGGCTAAGGCTGATTCGGCCTTGGAACGTTTTAAGGAAAGCAGGGCCACGGCTAAGTCGTTAGGGCTCCAAGCTCCTTCTTCCACGGCCTCTTCCAGATTCTTCAGGAGGTTTCGTGGATTTGGGCGTGGCTCTTCCTCCTCTTCCTTTCGGGGAAGATATCAGCAACCTGCCTCTTCCCATCCCTATAGATCTTTCAGGGGGAGAGGTAGGGTCCGCACCAGAGGAGCCTCTCAGCAGCACTCTGCCTCTTCCTCATCCTCTGGCGGGGTGCAGCAGGGGAAGCAGCCTTAGGCTTCCACCATTTCCAACTCACGCCTCTCCTGTAGGGGGAAGATTACAGCATTTTCTCACCAAATGGGAAACTGTTACGTCGGACAATTGGGTTCTCAGTGTTGTGGGAAAAGGCTACACCCTTCCTTTTCGGGAGTTTCCGCCCCTCATCCAGCCCCGCCCTTCGTATTGTTCACAAGAACACCTCCTGTTGCTAGAACAGGCGGTAGAAGTCCTCCTTTTAAAGGGCGCGGTGGAGTTGGTCCCGGAGCAGGAAAGGGGTCAAGGAGTTTACTCAAGGTATTTCCTGATTCCCAAGAAGGATGGTCGTTTGAGACCAATTCTGGACCTGAGGATCTTGAATTGGTTCCTCAAGCAGGAAAAGTTCAAGATGCTGACCCTAGCACAGGTGCTTTTGGCGTTGAACATGGAAGACTGGATGGTGTATGTCGACTTGCAGGATGCTTACTTTCATATCCCGATACTCAAGTCACACAGGAAGTATCTCCGGTTTGTGGTGGGATCGCAACATTATCAGTTTGCGGTCCTTCCGTTTGGTCTTACTTCAGCACCTCGAGTCTTCACGAAGGTGATGTCGGTGGTTGCGGCAGAGCTCAGAAGGAAGGGGATAGCAGTATTCCCTTACTTGGACGACTGGTTGATCAAAGCCAAGTCCCCGGAGCTTGTGTTGCGTCATCTGCAGTCAACAACCCAGTTGTTGTTCGACCTGGGTTTTTCGGTGAACGAGCCCAAATCTCACCTAGAGCCCTCTCAGCGCCTCCTGTTCATAGGGGCAGTACTGGATACAACATTGGGTCGGGCCTTTCCTCCGCCTCAGCGGATTCAAGATATTCAGGATTTGGTTCCAATGTTTCGAAATGGAGCGGTAGTTCCAGTCCTCAAGGTCCTTCGTCTGCTCGGTCTTTTTGCCTCCTGCATTCTGTTGGTCACGCTTGCTCACTGGCACATGAGGGCTCTTCAGTGGTGCCTCCGAAGGCAGTGGTCTCAACACAGAGGGGATCTAGAGGGTACTGTCAAGATCACCAGAGATGCTGCTGTGGATTTGAAGTGGTGGATTGTAAGCAACAATCTTTCGCAAGGAAAGCCGTTCCAGCAGTCACCACCAGTGGCCACAGTCATAACGGATGCTTCCACTCTAGGGTGGGGAGCTCATCTGGGGGATCTGGAGATCAAAGGTCTTTGGTCTCCAGAGGAACAGATTTTTCACATCAATCTGTTAGAATTACGGGCTGTACGTCTGGCTCTCAAGGCCTTCCTCCCTTCCCTTCGTGGTCAGTCGGTACAGGTCCTAACGGACAATACTACCACGATGTGGTACATAAACAAGCAGGGAGGAGTGGGGTCGTACCTTCTCTGCAGAGAAGCTCTTCGACTATGGTCCTGGGCAAAGGACCATCGGATTTGCTTGATAGCAAACCATCTGGCCGGAGTTTTGAACGTGCGTGCGGACAGTCTCAGTCGCCACTTCTCGGCAGACCACGAGTGGCGTCTCCATCCAGATCAAGTCCGTTTGATCTTCCAGAGGTGGGGGTTTCCTCGGGTAGATCTGTTCGCCACTCGAGAGAACGCGCATTGTCCGTTGTTCTGCAGCCTTCAGTATCCGATGCAGGAAGCGTTGGGGGACGCGTTTCAAATGACCTGGTGCGGCCAGTTGCTTTACGCGTTTCCTCCCATACCCTTGATTCCTCGAGTATTGAGGAAGATTCGCCAAGACCGGGCTCTAGTAATCTTAATAGCTCCGGATTGGCCAAGGAGGGTGTGGTACTCCGACCTTCTCCAACTCTCAATGTGCCCGCCGCTCCGTCTCCCTTTCAGGGCAGACCTCCTCTCGCAGTCGCAGGGGCAGGTTCTACACCCCAACCTCCAGAGTCTGCACCTACATGCCTGGAGATTGAACGGGGCAACCTGAGTTCCTTCTCTCTCCCTCCTGAGGTAGTGGATGTTATATTAGCGGCCAGGCGACACTCCACTAAATCTATCTACGCTAATAGGTGGTCTAAATTTGTTGCGTGGTGTGGAGAGAGGCAGATTGATCCTTTGCATGCTCATCTATCGGACGTTTTGTCTTTTGCTCTATCTCTGGCGCAGAAAGGTTGTGCAGTGGCTACCATTAAAGGTTATTTATCGGCCTTGTCAGCCTTCTTATGTCTTCCAGACCAACCATCTTTATTTAAATCCCCTATTGTTATCAGATTCTTGAAAGGTCTTCTAAATTAATATCCTCCAAAGCCATTCGTTATGCCGCAATGGGATTTGTCCTTAGTCCTGACTTTCCTTATGGGGTCCCCTTTTGAACCTATGCATTCTTGCCCCTTGAGGTATTTGGTTTTAAAAACAGTCTTCCTGATAGCTATAACATCAGCAAGGAGAGTGAGTGAGTTGCAGGCCTTATCAGTAAAACCCCCTTATACAACTTTTTATGGGGATAAGGTGGTGTTGAGGACCAAGGCTGCTTTCCTCCCGAAGGTTGTTTCACCCTTCCATTTGGCTCAGGCAATTACTTTGTCCACGTTCTATCCTCCGCCTCATCCTTCCAAAGAGGAAGAAAGACTGCACCGTCTGGACCCAAAGAGAGCGTTGAGCTTCTTTATCGATAGAACAAAGGATTTCAGGCTGGAGGATCAGCTGTTTATTGGATACGTGGGCAAGAGGAGAGGAAAGGCAGTCCACAAGAGAACACTATCCAGGTGGGTTGTTCTTTGCATTAAAATATGTTACTCTTTGGCAAAGAAGGATCCTCCTGAGGGCATTAGAGCTCATTCCACCAGAGCTAAGTCGGCCACTTCGGCCTTGGCCAGAGGTGTTCCTGTGGTCGACATCTGCAAGGCCGCAACTTGGTCGTCCCTTCACACTTTTGCAAAACATTACTGTTTGGATTCTGAGGTTAGAAGGGACGGCCATTTTGCACGGTCAGTGCTGCAGGATTTCTTGGTTTGACCATTTAGGCACCCACCGCCGGGCGTGGTACTGCTTTGGGACTCTATTCATGAGGTGAGGAATCCACAGGTAGTTGTATCCATCAGAAGAACGAGTTACTTACCTTCGGTAACGACTTTTCTGGTGGATACATTAGCTACCTGTGGATTCCTCACGGTCCCACCCGCCTCCCCGTTGCCTTTCTGGTCTTACCAAGTAATCCTTGAGTGCGCTCCTCTTGGTCTTTGAGGGTGCAATAGATGTATATATAATATATTTATATATATATATATATGTATATATGTATATATCTTTGTGTATATACTTGGTGTGTGTATATATTTTAAAAGAGAGAGTTTTATATATATATATATATATATGTACATAAAAAGATTTACAGTTATTCATACAATGTGGTGTATTTTTACAATATAATGGATGTTGCCTTGCTCTTTCATTGCATTGCCTGGTTGTTCTCATGCACGTAAAAAATGATTGGTACTGACGTCCGCACGTCGTCGAGGACCTCTTATTGCCTGTATGACGTCAGACGGCGTCGCGTGGGCGACAGTGACGTCCTCGTCGACGTGCAGAGACTAGTAAGAAGATTTCCGTCGAATGCTGGCGCCATGGGAGTATTCATGAGGTGAGGAATCCACAGGTAGCTAATGTATCCACCAAAAAAGTCGTTACCGAAGGTAAGTAACTCGTTCTTCTTGCTGTTGGGTCCCATTGCTGGCCGTGGCGGTCTGTACTGCCATTGGTCGTTCGGCATCCACTGACCGCCGCGGTGATTTGTGCATCATTATTTGGAGGGCAGGGGATTTGTGTGCTCTGCAGTAGCGGGGTGGGATGTGTACCTTTTTTGCCGACAAGGCCCAGGTGGTGGCAAACAAAATTTGGGCGGTTTCAGTTTTTGGCATCTTTATATGGCGGGTTTCTGTTTACTGGCAATGGTGGTATTCTGTTCACTGTCGCCACGGCGGGCGTTGGTGTTTACCGCCATGTTCATAATGGCCCCCAATGCCTGGAATGGTACATCTGATATGCTGCCACACCACCCACCTCTTAATTTTGTTCCCATTACGGGAGAGGATTTTAAGGGTTCTTTCCAGCTCTGCAGCCATTATTACAGTTGGAGATTAGTCCTCACCAGATCAATCCCATCATCACCTCAAGAGCACCATGGCTGTCTTTCTACCATCTGTCCATTTTGTGCATCTGCTTTTAAACCTATCATCCCACCCCAATCCCACCTTTTACTTCATAAGCTTAAAACTGCGTACAGCCATCTATGGAAAAGTCTGTTACCCACCCTCTCTCAAGGTAACTAGTAGGCAGGGAACTACCACTTATCTAAGATCTGATTGGTTATAATCTCAGGGACAGTTCTTCCAAAGTGTGGGGATAAGGAAGTAAGCTCTGTATACTTACAAATGGAGTCGCCTCCGCCCCCCTCCCTAGCTTACGGCTGGTGCATTTGGAAATTTTGCCTCCCTCATCTCACTAACCAATTAGGTGCCAGCCAGCATCAGTTCAGTGTTGCAGGGGCAGTAGCACACAGTAGTCCACACGCCCTACTCATGCTATCTTTTCCCCTGTTACAGAGGTCATGTCTGTGGTCTGCTGGAGAAGAGTCCCCTTTGGATCATCCCGGGATGGGTTCAGGCTGCTCTGCAGAGTTGTCTTTTAAAAGTGTCTATAGCTCTCCATGTCTGCCACCACCTTGTCTCGTTCTGATTCTGCCTGCTTTCTAGATGGTCACTCAGCGAACCTGGCTTTTCAGCTCACTGCTAGATTCTGTGATCTCATTTTGGTGGCCATCCAGCCATCGTCCTCTGCTTTGGATGTTACATTATGTTCAAACCATTGTCAGCCCTCATCTGGGGTTGCAAAGACATATGAACATTTGTCTTTGATCACACAAAGTTTTGTACGATAGAGAAGTGCATATTGCAGTCCCAGCTGTCTCATTTTAGATTTCATTTTTAGAAAGGCATTTCTGTGTTCTTGGATCAGCAGCGTGAAGTCAGGAAAGAGATGGACTTTGTTCCCTTCAATACTCCAATGGCCGTGGGCTTGTGCCACCTGCAAAATGTGATCTCTGTCTCTGAAATGTAAAAGTGTAGCCACCAATGGCCTTGGTGGGGCCGAAGGGAGCCCTAGAACCTGATGAGCTTGTTTTGCGTTAAAGATGCTCCGGGAGTTCAATCATAGATATCCTGTATGAGCCAAAAATAACTCTGCACTTTGCCCCAAATTTTCTCAGGTAGTCCCACTATTCAGATGTTATTCTGGAGAGAACAGCCTGCCGTATCCTTGGCTAGCACAAAGAGTTTTTTTACATGTGTTTTCAAGTCTGGAACCACAGGAGTTAGCATTTCAATTGTTTTCTCAGTGTCCATCACCCATGGGACTAGTTTAATGCAATCCATTCTGAAGAGCCCCACATCAATTGCCACTGCATCTATCTTGGCCTTCACTGTTTCTTTAATCTCAGAGATGGCCCATAGGATTTTCCTGAGCTCTTCCTCTTGACCTTCCAGTGTGCCTTTCAGTGATTTCAGCAAGTGTTCTTCTTGACATGAGTCTCTCAATGGAGACAGAGGTGGTCCCCTCATTGGTGGGGCCCTATCTGCCCTGGGTTTCTCCATGCTGTAGTTGGTCCTCTCTAGCGTGATGCCCATGATATAATTTCGCACAATTGTTTACCACCTCTCCCACATTGAGTGGGTCTTCCTCCAGGGTCTGGCGTTCACTTCAGCAGAGTCTCCCGGAGGGGCGCCGCTGCTATCTGGACGAAGTCTCCATTTATTGTCAGGACTGTGTGCATTATGGACTGATTGTGAACCCACCTGAAGAAGCCCCCACCAGATGTCCTTTGTCTGGCAATTAGTTCTGCAAGAAGTTCAGGTCTCCCACCACTCACTCCCCACCACCTCTGGGTGGAGGAAGAGGGGCAATTACCATACATCGCAGCCAGGGCCTGCAGACCACCCCACCACCACTACCTCAAGGCTATCTAGATGTGTTGGCACCTTCCCACTGTGTGTACTGCCTCCGTTACCACCAGCCACATCTCTCTCCTCCTCCCCCCTACTAGCTCCATTGCATTTTAGAGCCATAGTGATTACCACCCCCCCTCAGTAGTTCGTCAAGGCAAGACCGCCACTGGAGAGGTCCACTTCAATGGCAGTGTGACCGTCCCTCCCCACCAGGCGGCCACTCAGTCTTCCCTGAGTCCTCTGCCTCACACACCCCAGACAGAGTGTTTAGTGCCCGAGCCAGAAAACAGCAAGGGGCCTCACCTGAACATGGGCGCATAGGGATGTGCACCCAGGGCCACTCCACCCCATCTCACACTCCATTAGTCTTCCTCCAGGGTCACTGCTAAGGCCCATCTTGGCAGGCCACCATCCTAAAAATGTTCACAGACCACTGTAGGTGTTGGGGTCCAGGTGCACAACACAATTCAAAGGCTGGGCTTTAGGGCTTCTCAGCGTCAGCACCAACCTTCCGGCAGTCTCACACACCAGAAAATGTCGGGCAGGGATGGGTGGGGGTCTGGGGAGGGGCACCACAGAATATGATGATTGCTGGGAGTCAGCAGACAGAACACCGGAGCTTGCAACCTACTTTATCTTGGCTCCACCTTTTCACGTGTTTTCACACAGATAACGTCTGAATTTAAAACCGTGACATTGGTTAAAAACTGGAAGAGATTTTCACAAAGAGTGAAACCAAAAGCAAGAAAATTCCTCCCAAGCAAGCTCTCACCTGGTGCTTCCCTTGTGTCCCAGGTAAGCACATACCTTCCACATCTTCCACTCAAGAAATGTGAGACCAAAGAACGTTGACTGGCACACTGGGCTGGAAAACAAGACTACTAGGCATCCTAAACCACCAGAATGGTCCTCTCTCCTCCTGCCCTTTATATTTTGCTCTATCCTCATTATATTACAATACATTATGATGTTCCAGATTAAATCTACCAGAAACAAAGTACACCCCGATATAAGGTCATGCATTTTTTTTTTATTGTCTTTACATTGATGTACATTTGAGGCACACTTCATCAGAGGCAGAAAGCTTGCTGGCAACGTTGAGCTGCACCTTGGGAAAACCTAAAATCAGTCCTTCTTATTTATGCAACTCGTGCATCACATCTTCTTTTGTTTTGGGTGCAATGGGAGGGCAGGGTCTGGAGACCCCCTCGAACTTGATGTAGTCAATCATGTAGCAAGAGCGCGGAATGGGCTTAAATTCAGCCTGTACCAGTTCTGGTTGATGAGAAGGGTAAGCGTGCGGCTCTCTTTTCATAACTGTATAGAAGCAAACAAAAACATGTGAGCATTAGAAAAAAAGCGTTCAACAATGCAAGGGGAGACTGAAGCTTAGATCCAGCAACTGGAGTTTCCAAGACAATATTATTGATTTAGCCATGGAAACTTCAGAAAATACACAATATGAATTTAAAAAAAGCAAGAATATAGGTAAGAAACAACAGAGATTACAGCTTGCAAAATGTACTTTTACTCTGGGAGTTTTTTAAGTATCTCCAGGTCTTTCAACGACCTTCCACGCAGTTGGCAAGAAACTGGATGAATGGGTGATCAGATGCTGTACGGTCCACTGTGCAGACCCTACAGGCACACTCATTATGTGATTCTACAGTTGCGCTGCTTTCAGCATAATTATTTAGGGATTTATCACAGTTGCCATATAATCCACCATCTCTGTTATAATTTAGAGACTTCAATAAAAAATTGTTTTTATCTTAAAGAGATCATAAACTACTGAAATGAAAGGACCACATGTGGTGCTGTGTAGCTGCACACACTTTCTAAAAGTTACCTGGCCACCGTTTAGTTGCTAGCTGCTGTACTCAGTAGTAAATCTGGTACTAGTGATGAGAAACTTTTTCCCTGGACAGTACTGTGTCTTAAAAATTACAAAAAATATTGCCATATAATGTGCCTTCTTATTGCATTTGTTTCCTGCTTAATTTAATCAAAGCTGCAGCATAATTTGGTCCTTAATTGCAGCACAATTCTAGTGGTCTTGGAAATAACCCCATAGCAAAGTGGCTTACAGACCTGCAGAAACAGACGGAACTATAAATACTGTGGATGAAACAATTAATCACACAATATTGTGTTTTAGGAAATACGATGTTGGTTTATTCTTTGGACACAGAGTGGTAAATTGACACTGGATAAAATTTACGCATTGAAATGGTCATGTATTAGAGAATTAGCCATAAAACGTTTTGATTGGGCAAGTCGGGCACAAGAGCTTTCTCAAGGCAAAAATAGACATATTAAACATTCTGGGTCTAGAACACAAAGATTTTGCTGTGATAAGGTGTGACTTGCTTTTGTAGAATTTCTGACTTACTCCTGAATTCCAAGAGCAAGCCAGGAGTTGTGTGTGTGCAGTTCACATCGTCAGTCCCTGTGTGTCTGTACATCAAAATATACATGTACCCAATACCTACTTCTCTGTCATACAAGAATTGCCCGCAGCCCCCAGAGCAATGATCTGTAACCCTGATTTCACTTTGCGCATTTATTTATTTTTCTTGAAAAAATAAAGCATTCTAAAACACACCACCTGGAACACCCTACCCATCAACATCAGACAAACCACCTCCCTCCCCAACTTCACGAAGGAACTGAAGACATAGCTTTTCTAATCCACCTCCGGTACACGCTGCAACCCCCTCCCTTGAGACCCTAACGGGTGAGTAGCTGCGCATTATAAACTCTGATTGATTGATTGATTGATTTGGACTGCATGTAAATTGTCTGTCTGGATGTATTTACTCATCTCGTGCCACGTGTGTTGCAAGTTGCAAGGTACTTTTGACTGTGTGAGGCAGATACAAATCTGAACGTATGTAAACTATCATGCATACACACCTGCAAATTCAATAAGCAAACCCAGGAAAATCAGAGACTGCAATGTACATGTCCATGGCTAAAACATGTTTACTAATAGAGTTTTTTGGGATTGCTTTAATATGACCTATAACATACAAATGCTTACTTATTCCACAAAAGCCCTGCAAAACATATTGAGATCACCATATCCCTCCAGAATAAATGATTAGGTGCAATGATTTACAATGCTGTAAGGCTAATATCCTGACCTAGACTGATATACAGAACAAGCTGATATCGCTGTGAACATCAATAATAAATGGAGTGCTGTGATTTAAGTGCTGTAATTTAAACGACTGTAAAGCCTTTCATGGTTCCTGTGACAGCATACAGGGAGTGCAGAATTATTAGGCAAATGAGTATTTTGACCACATCATCCTCTTTATGCATGTTGTCTGACTCCAAGCTGTATGGGCTCGAAAGCCTACTACCAATTAAGCATATTAGGTGATGTGCATCTCTGTAATGAGAAGGGGTGTGGTCTAATGACATCAATACCCTATATCAGGTGTGCATAATTATTAGGCAACTTCCTTTCCTTTGGCAAAATAGGTCAAAAGAAGGACTTGACAGGCTCAGAAAAGTCAAAAATAGTGAGATATCTTGCAGAGGGATGCAGCACTCTTAAAATTGCAAAGCTTCTGAAGCGTGATCATCGAACAATCAAGCGTTTCATTCAAAATAGTCAACAGGGTCGCAAGAAGCGTGTGGAAAAACCAAGGCGCAAAATAACTGCCCATGAACTGAGAAAAGTCAAGCGTGCAGCTGCCACGATGCCACTTGCCACCAGTTTGGCTATATTTCAGAGCTGCAACATCACTGGAGTGCCCAAAAGCACAAGGTGTGCAATACTCAGAGACATGGCCAAGGTAAGAAAGGCTGAAAGACGACCACCACTGAACAAGACACACAAGCTGAAACGTCAAGACTGGGCCAAGAAATATCTCAAGACTGATTTTTCTAAGGTTTTATGGACTGATGAAATGAGAGTGAGTCTTGATGGGCCAGATGGATGGGCCCGTGGCTGGATTGGTAAAGGGCAGAGAGCTCCAGTCCGACTCAGACGCCAGCAAGGTGGAGGTGGAGTACTGGTTTGGGCTGGTATCATCAAAGATGAGCTTGTGGGGCCTTTTCGGGTTGAGGATGGAGTCAAGCTCAACTCCCAGTCCTACTGCCAGTTCCTGGAAGACACCTTCTTCAAGCAGTGGTACAGGAAGAAGTCTGCATCCTTCAAGAAAAACATGATTTTCATGCAGGACAATGCTCCATCACACGCGTCCAAGTACTCCACAGCGTGGCTGGCAAGAAAGGGTATAAAAGAAGGAAATCTAATGACATGGCCTCCTTGTTCACCTGATCTGAACCCCATTGAGAACCTGTGGTCCATCATCAAATGTGAGATTTACAAGGAGGGAAAACAGTACACCTCTCCGACAGCTAGTCAACACGCCTACCCACATCGCCGGTCACACCCTTGACCCCCTCTTCACCTCTAGCAACCACATTTCCTTCAACCACACCTCCGAACTCCACTGGACTGACCATCACTGTGTCCATTTCACCTATAAGAAAACCACAGAGCAACACCGCATCCAGCTACCTCCCCACCGCCGCTGGGGCAAAGTCACCCAAGAACAACTGACCAGCACCCTCAGCAACAACCCTCCACCCGACGCAATCGACCCGAGCACAGCCGCCATCAACCTCCATCAATGGATCCTCGACTGCGCCAACACCCTTGCCCCTCTCAAGAAACCCACCACCATCCAAGGAAAGAAAAAACCAGCCTGGTTCACAGACGATCTCACCACCTCCAAAAGCAACTGCCAGAAGCTCAAAAAGAAATGGATCCAAGAACGCACACCCGACAACCTCGCCGCCCTCAAAAACGCCAACCGCGAACACCACCAACGGATCCGCACCGCCAAGCGCGCCCACTTCACCGAACGCATCAACAACAACGCCCACGACTGCAAAGAACTCTTCGGCATCGTGAAGGAACTCTCCAATCCGAAAGCCAACTACAACGACATCCCGCCCTCCCAGAAACTCTGCGACGATCTCTCCACCTTCTTCCACCAGAAAATCACCACCATCCACGACAGCTTCATCACCGGTTCACCGCCAGACCTCACCCCTGACGTCTCCTCCCGCGACTGCCGCCTCACCGCCTGGACCCACGTGGACGAGGCAGAAACCATAGCAACCATGAACACCATCCACTCAGGCTCCCCCACGGACCCCTGCCCCCACCATGTTTTCAACTCAGCCAACGCCACCATCGCCCCCGAACTCCGCAAGATCATCAACCTATCCTTCACTTCTGCCACCTTCCCGGACAGCTGGAAACACGCAGAAATCCAACCCCTCCTCAAAAAACCCAAGGCTGACCCCAACGACCTCAAAAACTTCCGTCCGATCTCTCTCCTCCCTTTTCCAGCGAAAGTCATCGAGAAGATCGTCAACACTCAGCTCACCCACTTCCTCGAAGACAATTCCATCCTGGACCCCTCACAATCCGGATTCAGACGAAACCACAGCACTGAGACTGCCCTCCTCGCCGCCACAGATGACATCAGACATCAAATGGACAATGGCGAAACCTCAGCCCTCATCCTCCTCGACCTATCAGCCGCTTTTGACACCGTCTGCCACCGCACCCTACTGACCCGCCTCCAAGATGCCGGCATCCAAGATAAAGCCCTCCACTGGATCTCATCCTTCCTCTCCGACAGAACGCAGAGAGTCCGTCTCTCCCCTTTCCGCTCCAAAGCCACCAACCTCATCTGCGGCGTCCCCCAAGGATCCTCCCTCAGTCCCACGTTGTTCAACGTCTACATGGCCCCCCTCGCTCAACTGGCCTGCCAACACCACCTCAGCATCATCTCCTACGCCGACGATACCCAGCTCGTCCTCTCCCTGACCAAAGACCCGCTCACCGCCAAAACAAACCTCCACGAGGGACTAAAATCCATCGCCGATTGGTTGAACAACAGTCGCCTGAAACTCAACTCCGACAAGACGGAAGTCCTCATCCTCGGACGCACCCCCTCGGCCTGGAACGACTCATGGTGGCCCTCCGTCCTCGGACTCCCACCCACCCCTGCCAGCCACGCAAGAAACCTCGGCTTCATCCTGGACTCCGCCCTCACCATGTCCAAACAGGTCAGCGCCGTCTCCTCCTCCTGTTTCAACACCCTTCGAATGCTCCGCAGAATCTTCAAGTGGATTCCAACAGAAACCAGAAAGACGGTGACCCAGGCCCTCGTCAGCAGCAGACTTGACTACGGCAACGCACTCTACACAGGCATACCAACCAAAGACATCAAACGCCTCCAACGTATCCAAAATGCCTCCGCCCGACTGATCCTCAACATACCTCGCCAAAGTCACATCTCCCCTCACCTAAAGGAATTCCACTGGCTCCCGGTAGACAAGAGGATAACCTTCAAACTCCTGACCCACGCTCACAAGGCACTTCACAACACCGGACCCTCCTACCTCAACACCAGACTCAACTTCTACACTCCAACACGTCAACTCCGATCCGCCAACCTCGCCCTCGCCATCGTACCCCGAATCCAGCGTAAGACATCCGGCGGCAGATCCTTCTCCTTCCTCGCCGCCAAGACCTGGAACTCTCTCCCCACATCTCTTCGCCAGACCCAGGACCTCCTCACATTCAGAAGGCTCCTCAAGACCTGGCTCTTCGACCGCTAATCCAGCAGCGCTCCCCCCCCCCTCAGCGCCTCGAAACCCTGACGGGTACATAGCGCGCTTTATAAATACCATGATTGATTGATTGATTGATTGACCTCTCTGAACAGTGTCTGGGAGGCTGTGGTTGCTGCTGCACGCAATGTTGATGGTGAACAGATCAAAACACTGACAGAATCCATGGATGGCAGGCTTTTGAGTGTCCTTGCAAAGAAAGGTGGCTATATTGGTCACTGATTTGTTTTTGTTTTGTTTTTGAATGTCAGAAATGTATATTTGTGAATGTTGAGATGTTATATTGGTTTCACTGGTAATAATAAATAATTGAAATGGGTATATATTTTTTTTTGTTAAGTTGCCTAATAATTATGCACAGTAATAGTCACCTGCACACACAGATATCCCCCTAACATAGCTAAAACTAAAAACAAACTAAAAACTACTTCCAAAAATATTCAGCTTTGATATTAATGAGTTTTTTGGGTTCATTGAGAACATGGTTGTTGTTCAATAATAAAATTAATCCTCAAAAATACAACTTGCCTAATAATTCTGCACTCCCTGTACATGCAGACATTAATGTTGGAGAACATTATGTTATGATAATCACAAGATGGCATTTTATTCACAAGAAATTGTATTTTATTATTTCACAAGCTTTCCTTTGGTTTGGGGTAGAAAGAACATTTCTGTTAAAAAAAATTGTAAATAGAAACATGCAGTTTGGTAAGTTAGAGAAAAAAAAAAAGGACATCATGTTGAACATACTTGACAGGTGCGGCTTTCAATAAACTTTTTTGTGTAATTTTTATTATTGTAAAGAAAGTTGTGAATGAAGGTATTTATTGCACAGATCAGGTTGAGTAATGACAAGCTTGCAAGCTACACTACAAAATGATTCTAACTCAATAGAACTGGAATGAAATGCTGAACAAAGGAGCTACACGAAAGGAAAGCATCCCTGTTTAATTTGTACACTTTCTTATTAACAGAATGCTGATGGATAAACTGAACACAATTGGTGGTGTTAATGAAAAAAACTTTCCCTTATCTGATCTTGGCTCATAAATCATAATGTGTGTAGTTTTACTGGCAACTCCAACCCATTAATAAGATTCACAAAACTATCAAGGATCTTCGGTACACTAAGGCCCTCATTCGAGCGGTGGCGATTGTACCACCGCAGACCCGGCGGTAAAGACCGCTGCATCACAAGTAGGCCAGTTTGGCTGAAGCCAAACTGCCAAAACACCACCCAGCCCACCGGTGCGGTCGCACCCACGCGACCGGGGGTAGGCCTCAGACTGCCGGCCATATTAGGAGGCAGCATACCACCAGGCTTTTCATGGCAGTCGCCCCGAAACGAAAAGCCTGGTGGTAATGCACCCTGCGACAGGAATCCCTATTCCTGTCGCCGACACACGCACCCCCACATGTCCACACACCTCCATGCACCCCCCCACCCATCCACGCACTTGCAAACACCCGCCAACCCAAACGCACATATCCACACAAACACCCCCACTTAATCACACCTATCCATACAAACATCCCCACTCGCACTCACACATACGCACCCACCCTCCACAATCATTCACACCCCCACCCCATCCGAATTAATGCTCACCCCCTACATGCACGCATACATTCATACACTCCCCTCTCAACCGCACACTTGCACATCCCCCGCCAACCGCACACTTCCACACAGCCCCCATCCGCACACTTGCACACACTCCCCATCTACACACTTGCACACACAGACTCTCAACCGCACACTTGCACACACAGCCTCTCAACCGCAGACATACAGACACCCCCCAACCGCATACATGCAAACACACCCCCCCAACCGCACGCATCCATCTAGCCCCCCAACTGCACGCATCCATTGAGACACCCCCAACTGCTCACATCCACCCAGACACCCCCAACCGCATGCATCCACCCCCAACCAAACCCATCCATCCATCCATCCATGCAGACACCCCCACTCGCTCGCTCACAAACATGCACTCAGACACCCCCACTTGCACACATACACGCACTCCGACACCCCCATTCTCACACATACACCCACTCACACACCACCATTCTCACACATACATGCACTCAGAAAGATACCTCCACCCCTTTGCATACAAACACACATGCACTCGCACCCCGACACACCACCCTCCCCTCCGCTTCCATTCGGAGACACATACCCTCCACGCACACATGCATACACACATGCACACCCATTCCGCTACACATACACTCACACACATGCACCCAACACCCCCCATTTAGACGGTCCACTTACCAGTTTCGGCGAGGTGGTCATCCGGGAGGGGATGGGTCCTGGCGTCTTCCACCGCCAGCACTGCACTACCGTACAGGACACCGCCAGAGTCCTGTTGGTGAAGCAGTGCTGGTTGTGGAACCGCCTCTCTTTCTCCGTCGGCGGGCGGAAATCCGAAGCAACTTCAAATATGTCAGTCTTTGGACCACCAACTCTGGCAATCTGTTGGCGGCAGCGGCTTTGGCGGTCTTGCAAAAAGACCACTAAAGTTGTAATGAGGGCCTAAGTTTCATTCTAGCAATTAAGACTGTGGGGGTCATTACAACATTGGCGGTAAAAGGCGCTTACTGCCGTGCAGAAGACCGCCAAGACACCACCGCGGCGGCAGTAGTCCGCCACAGCTATTATGACTCACATCTCGGAATCCGCCGAAATACAGACACCCACACAAGTCCGCCACACCAAAGGTCAGTGTTAAACTGGTGAAAACAAATCCTTTCACCTCCACGCCAACAGAAACACGCCCATGCTATTACGACCCACGAATCCACGCGGCGGTCTTTCAACTGCGGTATTCCATTGGCGGTACACACCGCCGCGCTCAAAATACACACACATCTCCAAAACACCGCCACATTGGACAATTACAAATACACACACCTGACACACATACAAACAACACTCCCACACACCCAACACAATATAAAACACACACCCACATCACCCACAAACCCCTATGACCAAAATTTACGGTTGAAGGCCAGAGAGACAGCACAGCCAAGACAACACCACCATACAGAGGCACACAACACCATCACCCACACCACATCCACGCACAAAACACCACACGCCACTACACATCACCACACATATCAACACTCACACCGCCCCACACATCACACACACCACCCCATATCACGCCAAAGATACCCCCGCTTCTCCGAGGAGGAGCTCAGGGTCATGGTGGAGGAAATCATCTGGGTAGAGCCACAGCTATTTGGCTCACAGGTACAGCACACCTCCATAGCCAGGAAGATGGAGCTATGGCGCAGAATCGTCGACAGGGTCAACGCTGTGGGACAACACCCAAGAAATAGGGAGGACATCAGGAAGAGGTGGAACGACCTACGGGGGAAGGTGTGTTCAACGGTCTCCAGGCACAACATCGCGGTGCAGCGGACTGGTGGCAGACCCCCACCTCCTCCTCCACAACTAACATCATGGGAGGAGCATGTCTTGACCATCATGCATCCAGAGGGCCTCGGAGGAGTCGGTGGAGGATGGGATACTGGTAAGTCAAATCTTAACTATCTAATCCCCCACCCTACCTGCATGCTATCACACACCCCCACCCTCACCCCCTCCCCTATCACTCCAACTCCTCACTAATGTACTAAGAACACAAACCACACATCCCAACACCAAGCCCTGTATGACACAACTAAGCATGGTCACCCCTCACTAAAGCATGCCCACTGCACATACCCAGAACACCCCCTAACCATCATCACACAAGCCCCCACACAGGAATGCTACCACTGGGGTACACAGACACCCACCCATTGCACAACATCACGCACACACATGCTATAATCATGCTCTTATGCCCCTGCAGGAACCCGAAGGACCGTCACCACACCAGAGGGTCCAGACAACACCACTCCACCCCCAGAAGAGGCCCACAGTGAGGACAGTAGCTCTGCCCTACTGGATCCTGATGACCAGCCCGGACCATCGTGGGCCTCGGGACAGTCGGTTCCCCTCGCACAGGCACAGCCCACCACAGACCTTCCACCCTCTGGTAACACCAGCACAGCACCCACCCAGCAGGCCCAAACCTCCGTACCCAGGACAGGTCAATCAGCTGTATGTCCACCACTACAGGGAACCCAGGATAACCCACCACCCCAACAACAACAGGGACCTGGGGGCAGTGGTAGTGGGCACACGGTCCAGGGGACGGAGGCACAGGAACACAGGGGAACTGGGAGGGCTGCTGTGCGACAGGGGGCGGACAGGCCAAGGGAACCCACTCTCCACGAGGCCCTATCCATCATGAGAGCATACCACCACTCCCAGGAGACGACGGCTACGGTCCTGGCCAAGTCTCAGGAGACCCAGCGACTGCAGGAGGACAAGTATTTGGGGTTCAGGGAGGAGCTCAGGACCATAAGCTCCACCCTGGGCACCATCGTAGGGGTGCTGAAGGACATACAAAAAACCATGAGAGACACCGTGGCACTCCAAGGGGCCCCTGACACCAGCCACGATGATGAACTGCCCACCACCTCCGCCGCCGCTAGTGGACAGGACGCCCCGCCACAGGACCACCACACCAGCACCCCAACCCCTGCAGACGGAGAACCACCACGCAAGCGGTCCCTGAGAGCCAGGAACAGGACAGAGCAAGATGGCAAGACCCCCGCCAGAAAATGAGACCACCCTGATTGTCCCCCCACTGACCCACTTTGATACCCTGTCCATACTTGAACTGCCCCAGCTCCACTTCCTATGCCCAGATGGGCAAAGCACCTGTGAGACTAATAGACTGGACTCTGCCATGGACATTCCTCCACCATTACCCATCCTCATATTACAACCCCCTCCCAATTCTGAGCACTTCAATAAACACCCTTGAAACAAAAAACAATCTTGAGTCAGTCTGTGAGATTGTAAATATGTATTATCAATGACAGAGTCATAATGCGTTCCCTATTGTAAAGCCAACATACCTATGTCACACATCACAAGTCCTTGAAGGATGCAAGCAGATAACACACGTTGGTAACCACACCTGTGAAACCGTAATGGAAAGGAACAACTCAGTTACCAAATACTGGTTGATATCGACAGACAGGATAGAGGTAGATGTGTGAAAGTTAATGTAATGGAAAAAATGAAAATGTTCTCACCTGTGTGTCACTGGAAATATTGCTGTATGACTGACTCCCTGTTGTCGTTGTCTTCTTCCTCAGCTTCCTCCTCATCACTGTCCACAGGCTCCACAGCTGCCACAACACCGTCATATGGACCATCCTCCTGCAGAAAGGGCACCCGGCGTCGCAAAGCCAAATTATGAAGCATGGAGCATGCGATGATGATCTCGCACACCTTCTTCGGTGAGTAGAATAGGGAACCACCTGTCATATGGAGGCACCTAAACTTGGCCTTCAGGAGGCCGAAGGTGCGTTCGATCACCCTCCTAGTCCGCGCATGTGCCTCATTGTAGCGTTCCTCTGCCCTGGTCCTGGGATTCCTCACTGGGGTCAGTAGCCATGACAGGTTGGGGTAACCAGAGTCCCCCAATAGCCACACACAGTGCCTCTGGAGTTGACCCATCATATCAGGGATGCTGCTATTCCGCAGGATGTAGGCGTCATGCACTGAGCCAGGGAACATAGCATTTACCTGCGAGATGTACTGGTCTGCCAAACAGACCATCTGAACATTCATGGAATGATAACTCTTCCTGTTCCTGTACACCTGTTCACTCCTGTGGGGGGGGACCAGAGCTACATGGGTGCCATCAATGGCACCGATGACGGTGGGGATATGTCCAAGGGCATAGAAGTCACCTTTCACTGTAGGCAAATCTTCCACCTCAGGGAAAATGATGTATCTCCTTACGTGTTTCAGCAGGGCAGACAACACTCTGGACAAAACGTTGCAAAACATAGGCTGGGACATCCCTGATGCCATGGCCACTGTCGTCTGGAATGACCCACTTGCAAGGAAATGGAGCACTGACAGCACCTGCACGTCAGGGGGGATTCCAGTGGGATGGCAGATTGGTGACATCAGGTCTGGCTCTAACTGGGTACATAGTTCCTGGATTGTGGCACGGTCAAACCTGTAGGTGATGATGATATGTCATCTTCCATTGTCAACAGGTCCACCAGCGGTCGGTACACCGAAGGATTCCGCCATCTTCTCACATGTCCCAGCTCACGGTGCCTATGAAGGACAACAGCGACGAATCAGTCATTTTTCATCCAGGTATGTACCCACAGTTACACACAAGACTACACCAATCAAAAAACCTTTCCTGTATGTGTGTTGAGTGTAGGCCTAGCTATGTGTGAGGCAGAGGTAAATGAAGCCATGTGGGCCCCTGAAATGGCGGCTGCCTGACCTCTAAACTAGGACAATGGGATTGTGGGGTAACAGAGCTGGCGTTGCACACCGTGGCGGTAGGCGGTCGTAGACCGTGGCGCAATGCAGCATTGGTTAACACTGGACCCTATGGGTCCCAGGAGCCAATGAACAGGTGCGCCGGTGGTGATGATGCGCACCGCCGCGGACGTCACCGCCATTTTCTATCTGTTCAATCACTAGATACCTGACCTTCGACAGGAGAGGACCTACACTGCAAGTGCTGCTGTGACCTCGGTCTGGAAGCGACGATGGCTGCTGCGTCTGGGGAAAGGGCCCCTGCCTTCACTGCTCAGGAGTTGGAGAAACTGGTAGACGGGGTCCTCCCCCAGTACACGCTACTCTACGGTCCTCCAGACCAACAGGTTAGTACACAGGGAGCACGTTGTATGGGCTAGGCCTGGGTGGAGAGGGCTGGTTGGAAGAGGGAAGGGGGCAGAGTTCAGGGAACAATAATGCATGTCAATGAATGGGCCACATGGCTAGAGTAGGGAGGGGGGCCACTCATATCGACGGTGCAGTTGGTAATGACTTCTCTGCTTCCCTTGTGCATGTCATGTAGGTCAGCGCCCACCAGAAGAGGGACATTTGGCGTGCATTGCCAAGGAGGTCCGGACCCTGGGGGCCCACCAGAGACGGGGCACCCACTGCCGGAAAAGATGGGAGGACATTCGCCGCTGCAGCAAGAAGACGGCGGAGGCTCAGCTGGGGATGGCCTCCCAACGTGGGAGGGGTGCCCGTCGCACCATGACCCCCCTGATGTTCCGGATCCTGGCGGTGGCCTACCCGGAGTTGGATGGGCGCTTGAGGGGATCACAGCAGACACAAGGGGGTGAGTACAACCTCATTCTGCGGACTCTGCGCGCAGTAGAGGGGTCTGGGTGGGGGAGGAGGCCTGTGGGTGTACCTAGGCCAGGCAGAAACACGAAGACTAGGCCCCTCTGTAATGCAGCCCATGTGTCACTGTACCCCACCTCAGTAGAGTGCCAAGTCGAGGTATAGTTGCCCCTGTGGCATTCACGTGTGCAGATGTCCACCATTGCCATGTAGGCCATATCCCAGAAATTGCATATGCAGAGGGCAGGAGCATGGCGTAATGCAGGGGGCTGCTGTGTCTGTCTTGTCCGCCAACGGTCGCGGTATGCCATGCACTCAACCTGTCTTTCTTCTGTCTTCCCCCTCCCCCCTTGTTCTGCTCTCCCTGTTCTTTTGTGCATCAGCATCATCAGGCGGAGGTACAGTGGCACCGGAGCACGAGGGAGCTGCATCCCACATGGCCATGGAGGGCCACACCACGGACTCAGAATGCACCAGTGGGACGGAGGGCGAGGGGAGCTTCACGTCGGCCACCGGATCACGAACCAGCGACACGGACTCGTCCGACGATGGGAGCTCCCTTATGGTGGTGGCACCATCTGTGCGCCCCACTTCTACAGGTACAGCCGCCACCTCCCCTACCAGCACCGCCCTCCCAGCAGCCCCTCAGCCATCACCCCGTGCCCGCTCACCCAGGAGGGTGGGCATCACCTTCGCCCCAGGCGCCTCAGGCCCTGCCCCAGTCACCCCTGCTGCCCTCAGTGAGGAGGCCATTGACCTCCTCAGGTCACTCACTGTTGGGCAGTCTACCATTGTGAATGCCATCCAGGGTGTAGAAAGAGAGTTGCAACACGGTAATGCATTTCTGGAGGGCATTCATTCTGGTCAGGCTGTCCTTCAGCGAACCCTGCAATCTCTGGCCTCAGCACTGATGGCAGCCATTGTCCCTGTGTCTAGCCTCCCCCCTCCAACCTCCTCCACCCAGACCCAATACCCTGTACCCCAGCCCATCCCAAGCACACCTACAGACCAGCATTCACACAAGTCAGCACACACAAGTAGCTCAAGCAAACATAGGCACCACACAACCCCTCACGCAAGCATCACACACATACAGACACAGCACCATCCACTGCCTCCACTGTGTCCCCCTCCTCCTCTTCTCCCTCCTCCCTCCCAGTCTCATCTACACACACATCTGCATGCACCACATCTACAGGCACCAGGAATCGCACCAGGACACCCAGCACCACAAGCCGCTCACCTGCACTCACCACCTCCACTGCCATTTACACGTCCCCTGTGTCCGTAACCAGTGTGTCTGTGACGCCCCCTCCCAAAGTACACAAACGCCGGCAATCACACACCCAACATCCATCCACCTCACAACAGCCTCCAGTACCTGCACCTAAATCACCTAAAGTGACACCTCCTACAACCACCTCCTCTTCCTCCAGACCCCCTCCAACTACCCATCCCAGTGTCCGTCAGAAACTGTCCCTCTGTAAAGTTGACCTTTTTGCCCCCCCCATCTGAAATTGGAGAGTGAACGACGGGAACCGTGTGAAGCCTCATGGTGGGAAACCAACTCACATGGGTTCCAAGGGGATTGGAGAGTCAGCTGTGACTCCACCAAAGGTGGGGAAGGCCCAGAGGAAGTCTGGCCAGCATGTTGAGAGTATCACGGCGGAGAAGGGCACCATCATTCCCGGCGGTCAAGACCCAACTGCCAGCACTGTCGTCACTGGTCAGGAGACCACCGCCATCGCTGGAGTCAGTGCCCAGGAGGGCCCAAGTATTGTCACTGGTCAGGAGACCACCACCAGAGTCATAGCCCAGGAGGGCCCAAGTATCGTCACTGGTCAGGAGACCACAGCCAGAGTCATAGCCCAGGAGGGCCCAAGTATCGTCACTGGTCAGGAGACCACCGCCGGAGTCATAGCCCAAGAGGGCCCAAGTATCGTCACTGGTCAGGAGACCACTGCCGGAGTCAGTACCCAGGAGGGCCCCGGCTGCCACAGCCTAGGTGGGCTATGAGGGAACGTCATGCCACACACCAATGCCCAGTCTAGGGAACGTCATGCCACACACCAATGTCCGGACCAGAACCGCCATGGCAAAGCACCGCTGAACAGGGCAAGCACCGCCATGGTGAAGACCGCTGAACAGGGCAAGCACCGCCATGGTGAAGACCGCTGAACAGTCCAGAACTGCCATGGCAAAGCACCGCTGAACAGTCCCAAACCACCATGGTGAAGACCGCTGAACAGTCCAGAACTGCCATGGCAAAGCACCGCTGAACAGTCCCGAACCGCCATGGTGAAGACCGCTTAACAGTCCAGAACTGCCATGGCAAAGCACCGCTGAACAGTCCCGAACCGCCATGGTGAAGACCGCTGAACAGTCCAGAACTGCCATGGCAAAGCACCGCTTAACAGTCCCGAACCGCCATGGTGAAGACCGCTGAACAGTCCAGAACTGCCATGGCAAAGCACCGCTGAACAGTCCCGAACCGCCATGGCAAAGCACCGCTGAACAGGGCAAGCACCGCCATGGTGAAGACCGCTGAACAGGGCAAGCACCGCCATGGTGAAGACCGCTGAACAGTCCAGAACTGCCATGGCAAAGCACCGCTGAACAGTCCTGAACCGCCATGGTGAAGACCGCTGAACAGGGCATGCACCGGGTAAGAATTAATAGACCGCCACATCAAGCATCCTTATCCCATGTGCAGCTGGGACAGTGACAGGACAGGCACTTTCACAGGGAGACTAATCCAGTCTGGGCACTAGTCCCCCTCACGAGCCACTGGCAGATGTTATCTACTTGCGAAATTGAGCCTTTGTACTCCCCAGGATGGCACAGTGGGCAAGCCACCCACTTGTGAGACTTGAGAGACTGTGGCTTTGCACTCCCCAGGATGGCACAGTGGGCAACCCACCCACTTGTGAGACTTGAGAGACTGTGGCTTTGCACTCCCCAGGATGGAACAGTGGGCAAGCCACCCACTGTAGAGACTTGAGAGACTGTGGCTTTGCACTACCCAGGATGGCACAGTGGGCAAGCCACCCACTGTAGAGACTTGAGAGACTGTGGCTTTGCACTCCCCAGGATGGCACAGTGGGCATGGATCCCCGTCGTGGATCTGGCTTTGCAGTCATCCGGCTGAGGTGCCCCCCTTCCCTTCCCCCTGAGGTGCCTATAGTATTTCTATCTGATGCCCCGGCAGTGCTCTCTCCCATTGTCGTCAGGTATCTTTTGTGGGCCTCGCCCATGCATTTTTGGACTAGTGGTGCACGGACATTGATATGTACATATCTGCACTACTTCTCGTACTGTATATATTTCTGAAAGATTTTCGTATATATATATCTGTATATTTTTGCTAAACTTGTTTATTGCAACATTACAATGTTTGAACGGATCTCGCTTTGTCTTTGCATTCTTCCGGGGGGATTGTGGGTTGTTACTGTGAGGGTTGGAAATGCATTGGTGTGTATGTTGTAATATGCGAGGGTGGGGGTGTTTCGTGGGTGTCCCCCTAACTTTTGCCTCCCCCATGTCGTAGGTGCAGTACTCACCGTTGCCTTCGGCGCCTACGTAGATGGTGGTCGTAGAGGAGCAGAAAGACAAGCGCTGGAAGTATTTGGAGTTCGGGCTCCATGGAGTCCTCCTTCCTTGTGGGATGTGTTCAGGTGAGCGTTTTCCCATTGCAAAAGCAGTTTCCGCCGTCTTTTTATCCACGGTGTATCCGGCCCGGAAAAGGTGGCGGATTGGCGGGTTGTAATACTATGGGCAGTACATTGACTTCCGCTTGCCTGTTGGCGGTGACCGCCGCGCTGCTTGTCTGTACCGCCGTGGCGGGCGGTGTGTTAAAGTGGCTGTCTTTGTTGGCGGTTTCCGCCAGGGTCATAATTCCCTTTTTTTGTCCGCCGGCCTGTTTGCGGTATTACCGCAGCTTTAACACCGTCCGCCAGGGTTGTAATTGTCACGGTGTAGGTACTCCTCAGACTCGGTGTGATGCAAACAAGGTCCACCTCCTGACACCACCAAGTCACTGATAAAAAAAACCACAGTGCATTGGAGTAATCAAGCGAGGGAAGGAAGGGGAAGGATCAGCGGGGACGGGATAACTGTAAAGAAAAATACACAGTGTTAATTATCACATTGTCTGTCTATTCTCATAAGGTCTCACTAAAACCAAAACGACCTGGACTGCCCATAACTCATAAGGGCAGAACTAGTCCAAAGCCTAACTATGTTCCATCAGCATCACCAATGGATGCCCCAAGCCACCTACGGCCACTAATAATCACCTAAGGGTCTCACCGCCCTTCCTCCTAAACAATACTACAGAACGTATAACGAAACGAACATGAGGAGAAAGAATAAGGAGAAGAAAATCTATTTTGTACTTCTTCCTATGATTCAGTTAACCCACTAAGCCTTTCGTTAATGTCACGTATATTTGAAGAAGTACTTCGTTCATATCTCAGTGAATGTTGACAAGAATTATTTGTCCCGGCTGTTTGGAATCCTGCAAACAGTAAATCTCATTCTGAATCGCCGCCAACAAAAAGCCAAAAGATTATGTCTCATAAGATCGCCGTTCCTTTATTATGGTACCTCAAAAGTAAAGTGCTCCAATTTATGACAGTCACCCCCAACCTGGCCGTAAGGAATGCAGGAATAAAGAAAGGCGATAGCCTCCGGCAAGTAGCAAGCTTGCCGCTTACCACCTTCTTAGTACTCGGAATTCGAAAGGAGGAGCAGCTCGGAACTCCTTCTACCGGTAAAAGGTCGGTTTCCAGGAGGGGGCCATGCTGAATCTCATTCCTCTTTTCGGGCCGCCGATGAATTCCCCCCTGGGGAACGCCGTCCGCTCCTACTTCGTTGAGGCTCCGACCTGCCTCATTAGCACAAATAACGCACACCCTTTCCAGGGTGCGCCGACTTTTACGCGATCTCTACCGCGCTGGGCTTCATGGGAAGTGTAGTCCTTAATGACTACAATCTCCCGATCGGCCCTGTAGGCGCCGGCTAGCACCTGACAGTACGCCCACCTCCAAAGCGCCTCCTAGGGCCAGGTTTAGTGGGATGACAAGCATGAAACCGTTGCACCGCCCTAGGGGCATGAACATTGCCTTCCGGCTCCCATGAATCCTCCTCGGCCTCATACCCTTTCCACGACACCAAGTACCATAACTTACCCCCCCGTAGTTTGGAATCCAACACTTTGCGCACCTCATACTCCAGCTGTCCGTCTCTAACCACCGGAGGCACCGCCCGCCGGGTCGCGGACAGAGCTGGCTTCAAAAGGCTGCAATGAAACACCGGATGGATTCTTAAGGAAGCAGGTAAGTTGAGACGGTAAGCCACAGGGTTTATCTTGCGTACCACCTCATAAGGACCAATGTAACGAGGATGAAAGATGCTACGCATCTTAAAACGTATATACTTGGTGGAAAGCCACACTCGGTCCCCTGGCTGGTACACCGGCCCCTCACGCCGATGTACATCACCCCATTTCTTATACTGTTCCTTGGCTTTATCCAAATTAAATCGTATTTTCTTTTGCATGGATTGTAGGTTCTTAACCATAGCATGGACAGTAGGTTGATCCGTGACTTCCCGAGGTATGATTATGGGCAACATCTCCGCGTGGAACCCTGTGTTAGCACGAAAAGGAGACTCCCTTATCGAGCTATGCCAAGCATTGTTGTACGATAGTTCGGCCAGCCATAGCAATGACACCCACGATTCCTGCGCGTCTTTTGCATAGCACCTCAGATATTTCTTCAGGGTTTGGTTGAGATGCTCCGTCTGGCCATCGGTTTGTGGGTGAAAACTGGTGGATAGGGCGGATTCAATGCGCAGAACCTTGCACCACATGCGCCAAAACCTAGCAACGAACTGGGGGCCTCTGTCTGAAATAATGGTTCTTGGTAAACCATGTAACCGCACCACTTGAGACAGAATTAGATGGGCTGTCTGACTTGCTGTAGGTAGGTTTCTACAAGGGAGAAAGTGACCCATCTTGGTAAGACTATCAATTACCACCATGATAGCATTGTACCCCTGATCCATTGGCAATCCTACCACAAAATCCACGCTGATGGTTTGCCATGGTTTTTCCGGAGTGGGCAAAGGCATCAGCTTGCCCTGGCTCTTCGCGTTTTCTCCCTTGGATCGAGCACATATCTCACACCGAGCTACCCATGTCGCAACGTCCTTAGCCCAACCTTTCCACCTGAAATGTCGTTGCACTATTTGCGCAGTTTTGGTGTACCCCGGATGACCAGCTGTTACCGCATCATGACACCAATTGAAGGCTTGCATTCGAAGTTCAGGTGTTGGTAAATACAAACGATTACCTTGCAACGGTATTCCGTGCTTAAGGGTACGGTCCTGACTTACTTCGGCCCACTCCTTCCACTGAGCAGCAGACTTATGCTTAGAGACCTTTTCTAGGAAGTGAGATATATGAAGGGCACAAAGCACTTTTTCCGGTTGGATGATTGCTTCATCAGGTCTTGAAGTGACGTTCCTCGCGTCCCTTTGTCTAGACAGTGAATCTGCCTTGCGATTGTCGACCCCAGGACGGAAGGTTACTACAAACTCATATTCTGAAAAGAACAGCATCCACCTCATTTGCCGCTGGGTAAGCTGTCTAGCCTCCTTCATATACTGCAGGTTTCGGTGATCAGTATATACCGTGACCGGGTGTTGGGCCCCCCAGAGATGGTGTCTCCATTCCTGAAATGCCTTCTTGATGGCTAGTAGTTCTTTTTCTGCCACCGTATAATTGAGTTCCGCAGCAGATAGCTTCTTAGATAAAAACGCCACCGGATGAAGCTGTCCTGAGGTCTTGTTTCTTTGGGATAACACAGCCCCAATGGCTATATCCGAGGCATCTGCTTCGACTATAAAAGGTACTTCTGGCTGTGGATGCTGGAGTATAGGCGCTGAGCAGAAGGCCTGTTTTAAGAAGCAGAAGGCCTCCTCTGCCTCTTCTGACCAAACAAAAGACACTCCCTTTCTTAGCAACCTTGTTATAGGTGACACAATGTGGGAAAAATGACAGATGAATCTTCTATAGTAATTAGAAAACCCCAGGAAGCATTGCACGTCTCTCACACTAGTGGGCACTGGCCACTCTTGAACCGCCTGTATTTTTCTTGTCGACATGCAGAACCCTTCCGGGCTTAAATCCACCCCCAAGAACTCAACCTTCTGTACATGGAACTCGCATTTGCTCAGTTTGCAATAAAGATGGTGCTGTTGCAATGCTTGGAGTACTAGGGAAACATGTTCCATGTGCCGCTCTAAGGAGGTAGAATACACCAATATGTCATCTATATAGACGATCACAAAGTGATCTACGTATTCTTTGAGAACATCGTTCAAAAAGTATTGGAAAGCCGCCGGGGCGTTACACAACCCGAACGGCATTACCAAGTATTCAAACAGGCCATAACGGGTCTTAAACGCCGTCTTCCATTCATCCCCTTCACGGATTCTGACCAGATGGTAAGCCCCCTTCAGATCTAACCTTGTATAGATAGTTGCCTCTTTCACCTGTTCCAATAACACCGGAATGAGGGGAAGAGGGTATCTATTCCTTATCGTGTTCTTGTTCAGCATTCTATAATCGATGCAGGTTCTCAACTCTTTATTCGCTTTAGCTATGAAAAAGAGTGGAGAAGCTGCCGGAGAACAAGATGGTCTAATGAACCCGATTTCCAGGAAACGGTCCAGATATCTTCGCAAATGTTTGGTTTCTGGGTCTGATAGAGCATATACCCTACAAGAAGGAAGGAGTGCTCCCGGAATCAAATCTATCTTGCAATCGTATATACGATGGGGTGGCAATGTCTCCGCCTGACCTTCGTCGAACAAATCCTTGAACTTGGCGTAAACAGAGGGCAATATCACCGCTTTCTCCACCACTGTGGCCAACTGTAACCCTTGAGCCAACGCTAACGCGGGGGGGTTATCACATAAGGAACCGACTTTCTCACTCCTCACGGACTGAAAACTAACCGTCTTGGCTTGCCAATCGATAACAGGATTGCTCTTTCTTAGCCAGGGCATTCCCAAAATTATTTCATACTGAGGAGCCTCTATTATATCTAGCCTGATTATTTCTCTGCGTGCCGGAGATACTCCACTGAAAACCAACCCCACATCCTCAGTTTGTTCAGTAAGGGGTCCAGACTTCAGTGGTGTACCGTCAACTGCCAACACAATTTCGGGGTTCTTTCTTGGAATTCTCAGAAGTCCCAGTCTCTTAACCACCCCTTCATCTATGAAATTTCCCGTGGCTCCTGAGTCTATCATTGCCCATACAGGATGGTTTCGATCTTGGGACACCAGCTCTACGGATAACAACAGGTGTGACGCCTTTTCTTCTGGTGGCAAGAGGGTTAAAGAAGTCAACCGGAACCCTGATAGGGGTTCTATAAAGGGCAAATCCTCTTTCTCTGATATCTTCCCTGACGTCACCGCGGCCTTTTGAGTGGGGGAGTAGGAGAACCTTTTTCTTGGTTTTTGGGGACATTCTCTCACATAATGACCCTTCCTGCCGCAATACATGCACAACCCCTGTACCCTCCTACTCTCTTTTTCGGCCTTTGACAGAGGTGCCCTAACGGCTCCCACTTCCATAGGTTCCCCGCATAAATCAGGGGAATTAGGAACTGGTCGCCCCTCTCTTTCTGGAATGACCGGCCGCCTATCACCCGCTCTACGCTCTCCCCTTCTCTCTGCTAGCCGATGATTCAATCTCAAGGTAAGATTCACAAGTTCAGTACACGTGGAAGGCTGTGGATCTATTTGGGCTAGGATATCCTTCATGTCGTCTCTTAATCCTTGATAATAGAGAGACATTCTCTTCTCCTCTGGCCACTCTGATTCCGCTACCAGTCTATTGAAGGTGGTAAGATAGGTAACCAGGTCAGACCTCCCCTGTCTCAGTTCCAGCAGTTCTCTATCAGCACTAAAGGTGGTTGTTCTGTGATCAAACACCTTCTCAAAGGCCGACCGAAAGGCATTCCAATCCGATAATAATGGGTCATCGTTTCTAACTAACGGCACTGCCCAGTTGGCTGCATCTCCCGAGAGATAAGAAATAGCGAACATTACCCTGGAAAGGTTAGAGGGAAAAGACGCCGGTCTACATGAGAATTGGAGAGACAACTGCGTTAAAAAGGCCTGAACTTTCCTGGGGTCCCCTGAAAACCGTTCCGGACTGGCCAAAGGAATTGGAGGGGAGACGTTCACGGTTATCTGCGGTGTAGATGCTGAGGCATCGAAGGGATTCCTAGTAAGCCTTTCTACCTTGTCCCTTAGTGCCGCTGCCTCCACCCTAGAATCTGCCAACTCTTGCTGCACTAACACTAACGCCTGTAAGACATCATCCATAGATGCCATCTTTGCATTACACCGAGCAGGAGGAGTATTATTCGTGGGTGCGTTATTCTGTCACGGTGTAGGTACTCCTCAGACTCGGTGTGATGCAAACAAGGTCCACCTCCTGACACCACCAAGTCACTGATAAAAAAAACCACAGTGCATTGGAGTAATCAAGCGAGGGAAGGAAGGGGAAGGATCAGCAGGGACGGGATAACTGTAAAGAAAAATACACAGTGTTAATTATCACATTGTCTGTCTATTCTCATAAGGTCTCACTAAAACCAAAACGACCTGGACTGCCCATAACTCATAAGGGCAGAACTAGTCCAAAGCCTGACTATGTTCCATCAGCATCACCAATGGATGCCCCAAGCCACCTACGGCCACTAATAATCACCTAAGGGTCTCACCGCCCTTCCTCCTAAACAATACTACAGAACGTATAACGAAACGAACATGAGGAGAAAGAATAAGGAGAAGAAAATCTATTTTGTACTTCTTCCTATGATTCAGTTAACCCACTAAGCCTTTCGTTAATGTCACGTATATTTGAAGAAGTACTTCGTTCATATCTCAGTGAATGTTGACAAGAATTATTTGTCCCGGCTGTTTGGAATCCTGCAAACAGTAAATCTCATTCTGAATCGCCGCCAACAAAAAGCCAAAAGATTATGTCTCATAAGATCGCCGTTCCTTTATTATGGTACCTCAAAAGTAAAGTGCTCCAATTTATGACAGTCACCCCCAACCTGGCCTCCGGCAAGTAGCAAGCTTGCCGCTTACCACCTTCTTAGTACTCGGAATTCGAAAGGAGGAGCAGCTCGGAACTCCTTCTACCGGTAAAAGGTCGGTTTCCAGGAGGGGGCCATGCTGAATCTCATTCCTCTTTTCGGGCCGCCGATGAATTCCCCCCTGGGGAACGCCGTCCGCTCCTACTTCGTTGAGGCTCCGACCTGCCTCATTAGCACAAATAACGCACACCCTTTCCAGGGTGCGCCGACTTTTACGCGATCTCTACCGCGCTGGGCTTCATGGGAAGTGTAGTCCTTAATGACTACAATCTCCCGATCGGCCCTGTAGGCGCCGGCTAGCACCTGACAGTAATGACCCCCTGTGTCATCTGCATAACGTAATAAAGGAACCTACATGCAGCACATCAGCATTTAAGTTGGCCAGGTGATGTTCTAGACCATTTGTGAATAAAAAATGTGCCAAGACACAACCCTTTTGGGACACCACGAGAATGAGGAAATCTTTCAGTGGTTTCCCCCATAGAGCCATACATTACACTGCTCAAAACTCATTATGGAGTCAACTGAGAAAATTGACAATATTTGCCTCCACTCCCATGTCCATCATGATACTCCATAGTTTAGCACGATTAACATAGTCAAGTGCAGACTTTAGGTCCATGAAGACTAAGGAAATCTGCCCTCACTAGGCCATGGTGTATCTATTAATTATTAGCTCTAAATTTAGGTATTATTCCACAGGGCCTAGTTCCACCCTAAAATCATATTGAAAGTCAGACATATTATTGTTTTCCTGAGCCCAGGCCTCTAATCGGTCTAAAATAACACTGCCCATAATTTTTGCTGTTGATCAACGAGGTGGGACGACAACATTTAGAGCTGCCTTTGTCTCCTTTCTTGACTATGGATACAATGAACGAGTGAGACCAGAACTTTGGCATCCAGTCATGGATATAACATTCAAAACGTTCTAAACATTAGCCAGAAGTAGTGTCCAAAAATCAACATTATCTTTTAATAAAGTGTCAGGAACCCCATCGGGGCCAGCGCCTTTCTGATAATGCATCTATTTATGGCCGCTATAGCTTCCTTTAATTCAATCACTATTTCTTTATCAGAAATCACGTATTCTCCTACCATAGAGCCCCCAAATGGCGAGTTGTATTTATCATAAACCTTTTTAAAATACTCAACCCAAATAGCAGGGCTAACAACAGAGGCAAATTCTACTACAGGACTGTGGAAAATGCTGGGAGACATTCACATTGCTGGCAACTATCAAGATCTCATAGACCTCGGATCTGATCACACTCTTTCTTGAGTCTAATGCTACCTTATAGGACCTACAACACAACGTAACAGTTCAGCATCCAGCGGCGGCTCCTCCGTTAGGGCGGAGGAGCATCGCCCTCTCCACCCCGCTGCCAACAACAGCTGTCGTTTGTTAAAGGGGCAGGGTACTGGGGATGACAAGGATATAAGGGGAGTGCACTGTGCACTACCATCAGTGTGCATGTATGTTTGACCGGCCGTTTCAGGCCAGCCAAACATGCATGCGCAGTAGGCTCTCTCCAGCCCAGCAACACAGTTGCCAGGCTGAAGAGAGCAGGCACAGGCTCCCAGTCTGCCAGGGAGTGCCCTGGCTGGGCTGCCCCAGCCAATCCTGACGCTGTTCTGAGGAGTGTCATGATTGGCCGCAGGGCAGGCTGGGAGCCTGTGGCTGTGAGGAGACACGGCGCGGTGCAGCGCAAAGGTACATTTTTATTTTTTTCATTACATTTTTCTCCCCTCAACCCCCGTGTGCCGCACTCACACTGCCACGCGTGAGAGCAGTGAGCCACGACTGTCAGCATCTCAAAGGACCATTTTTATAGCCTGTAATAGGGCTGTGTGTGCTTTAGAACAATTAGAATCAAACCACCTAACAGGTTTCTGTGGAGAGTTTGTAACCTCACTGGTAAGCATCTCCTTAACTGAGGTACAGTGAGAGTCAAAGCATGTAATGATTTCAGAGAGTATCCCATCAATATCTAAACATGTAAGCAATGCCTCCCTATTGTTCTTGACATGATTGTTAAACAGCCGAAGCTTGTCAGTCTTGTCCCATTTCTGTAGAACACCTTTGTTCTGAGTGATAGCTAAAGGGACAGATAAGTTGTGCTTATTCAAAGTGCATATGTCGCCTAAAAGGAACACAGCAAGTAAGTTGTGGTCACTAAACGCATTATCTTCAACATCATACCCTGTAAGAAATCCTGACAAATCATCTGAGAACAGCAAAAAGTCAATTATATTGTGGTTGTCCCTGCCAGTATACGTGGGTTTTAAAACAGGACACTTAACAGTTGATTCAAAAGTGAAATGCAATTGATACTTGGCTACAAGTTCATTAAAGGCATCCTGATAGGGGTTGTGAGTAAGGTGGTTCACCAGAAAAGCAGCTTTGAGATCCAGTTGATATCAACGTTAGCAAGCCACCCTGGGCCCGACCAAAAGTCCCAGGGATTGATGGGGTAAAATAGAACATGTAGTCTTGAATACGGCAAGGATTGACTGTCCATGGCTCTTGAAGTTCAATAAGGTCATAACTACGAGTAATGTTCATTTTGTAACCTAAACCAGCCACATTCCATGTTCCAATTCTCTCTCTAGGCTTTGATTCAGAATCCATGATGTTACCCAGAGGACACACTGACAGGTAAGGATGGAGGCCCAATTGAGAGGGCTAACTCTGAACGTAATTGGTGACAATATAAGCTAACATGACCATTCATGTGTTCAGCAAGATGCTTTATTAGTAATATGATATATGGGAAAATGGCCAATACTTCCTTGCTATGGAAAAGTTTTAAACTAGGTAATATTGAATAGATGAATTAATTTATCAGCTGACGTTTGAGGGCTAAAACTCAGATAAATTCTTCAATTTAATGTATATCTCACCCAACAATGCATGTCCAATGAATCCTTTCTGTAAAATTATTTTTTGCACCTATTTTGTCTATCTTATCTTTGCCTTGCTGACTGAACTAATTGTAAATGTATTCATTTATGTACAATATTTGCAAGCTAGATAGTTTATACTACTTTCCTAAATGAAATAATATATAAGACAAGTTTATAGGATGAGTCACACTTACTAGAACTTTAATCAGATAAATAAGCAGAGAAGCATTTTATTGAATTATGGTGAAAACCAAATTCAATCCAAACTAACGGCATCTCCGTAGATATCATATAGCAAAGAGGCAACACTATGGGTGTTTAGATTGGGATGGAAAAAAAGAAGTGAAGCCAAAATTATCAATCAAACATGGTAGTAAGAATTTTAATGAACTAAAAAAACAGACCTACAGTATAGTAGGCTCTGGAGCATATGGTAAATCTTGCACACAGTCCGTGGTTTTAAATCTTATTGAAGCAACATTAGGAGTGAATCTGTAGAGCATTATTATCATTATATTTGAGATTTAGAATTTCTTTATGAGAAAACACAAATTCCTTTGTACAATATAATGGTCAAAAATAAAGATCATAGGAAACGGTTTCTTAAGAAAAATCTAAAATGTGTCAAAATCCATACAACCCTCCTTTCAGTCCACATATAGATAGTGAAAATGAACTGCTGAAGATTGTTACCAGTGTGTGGTGATTGGTGATTTTGAAGTGATTATATGATAGGCTGCACTATCAACGTATGTGTGAGTGTAACCTGATGGTGGGACTAATGATATGTTGGAGGACCATACGTTCAGAGGCTACCCCAGGATTTGAAAGTGTCGGATAACTGTGGTAGAGGATGAACGACTGGCAAAATTGATTACCTTGAGCTCTCCCACACAACATGTTCTTAATGTGCTTGTTTACCTCGATATGTGTTATTGCCTCTGTGCTGCTACCATGGAAGACACTACATACATTTTGATGACAAGAACAACTGGCAAATTAACGTGCTTTTGGAGCAAGCTGCCTCAGAGACATCTGGACAGTGCTTTGTGGGCACCAATGTATAGATTTCAGGATGTGGTCTCAACAGCAGACAAACATGCTGGTGATCTTGGATGCCCCTCTCAAGAAAAGCAGTGGGAAGATGACATCCTTTGATGAAAAAAATGAGATGGGGCAGAAAACTGCTGACAGACATGGAGATAGATTAATGTGAAACCCGAAGTTGAGCTATGTGGTGCGGTCAGACTAAACTAAGGAGGCGCAACCCAGAATAGACAGAGGCATTCCCCATTCCTTTGAGGCAGTGGTTTGAGAGCAGGGATCTCATTGACATTCCTCCTAAGGGAAGACAGTCCAAGAAGCAGACTGCCTTATTGGAGCAAGCCTCATCAAGTCAGATAGTGTAATGTGATCATTCCCACCCTCCACTCCACTATTTAGAGGCATCAATAATTATGTTTGAGCAGATGCTCAGTGAAAATGCAGGCATATCTGCTGGCATGAAGGATCTCACTTGTGCTAGGTTACCACACCAATTTTCCGTGCCATGGTGGTCCACAAGTAAGATGTGAGTACTGTTTTTTGAAGAGGTGAGGCGTAGCTCAATGTGTTGGCACGTTATTTTGTGAGCATTCCTGATGAGGCAGAGTTTATTTTACTATTCAATGACTCCTGTACCTGACATCTTGCCTATATGTTTCTCTCTTGTTTGAATTACTCAGATAGATTTTGGCAGTTTGTCAATATGCCACACCCTACATTCAATTCACATGAGTACAGATGAGGTTTGTGAACAGCATTATGTGGAAGGCGGCTTTTTCGTTTTCTGTGTATTGTATCCTGTTGGCCCTCCAAGATGTATAAGGATTTCTACTGCTTTCCCCTAGCACATTCTGCTGGAGGATGTTACTTGGATAAGGAAAGAAAACTACTAACATGTTGGGAGTCATAGTGAAGTGAAATTTTAACATATCTGGGGATGTGTAGAAATTTACTAACGAAGGATTGTTGTATTGATTAGAAAGGATAATGCTTTACAATATGTATGACACATTATTAATACAAAAAATATTGTGCTGAGGTTTCAATGTGCAAGAATACAAAATGTTACAAAGATTTAGTAAAAAAATAATGAAGACGCAAGATGATTCAATTATTACATGAAAAGTTGCATCTTGTATTTTGAAAGTTGTCATATTCTGCATTTAAATATCAGCTGATATTTTTTTTACATATATTACTATTCCATATTACTATTCCATTGAAACTACTTTTCATATTCATTCTATGTAATTTCACTCGAATTAGTAAGAGGAAAGTTCCTATGCTGGGCAAGCCAGTTCAGGCATTTGTTGGTAAGCTCTTCCTGGTCCTACCTCTCGCCCTTATGCAAACAAGGCACTCCTGTTAGAATTATCACATAAGAACAGGACAAGCTGCAGGGGGAAGATCTATGACGGGTTGCTTCCGGAAGAGGGCAGGCGACTTTACCAATAGTTGGGATTTGCCCACCACCTCCCCCACGCAGCCTGCTGCACCCCCAGACCTGGCAACAACAGGGGCCGTTCTTTGAGGGCAATTAGCCTCTGCCTGTCCAGCGCTGTTAGAGCAGCTGAAGCATGCTGGGTATCTGGAGCCTCACACTGCAAAACAGTAGGTGCTTTGTTGGCTAATTTAGCCAAGCGGCATGAGATGTTGACCTTGGGGCCTCCCGAAACTGAAGTGGTTGGTTTTTGTATTTCACTCTGTGTTAGCTTGATGTCAGTAATCCCCTTCTCAGTGGCTGCCAATCGAGCCAGTATCTGAGAAAGTTCAGATGCCATAATGTCTCTGACCTGCGCTAGGCAAGCCTCCGTTAAATCATCAGCCCGTGGTGGATTGGGCCAGACCGTCTCTCGGGCTAGGGAATCAAAGTCTTAGGAAGCATAGGATTGTCATGGACTGTCCATACTAAGGTTTGATTTTGCCACAGGATGACCTCTAGTCAGTTTGACATACTTAAAGGGCCATGTACAATCCTTCAGGCATGCTCCAGAAGCTGAGGCATCTGTGTAGCAGCTAGGGATTTGGATTTGAGAGGCAGTATCATCATGTGGTTAAGCTGCTGTGGTAGCACTAGGAAGGCAGTGGAGAGAGAAGCCCCCTGGGGACAAATTCACAGCTGCACCCAGGGACAGCCTCCTCTCTGTTAGGGCAATTTCTGTTGAAATGATCCCCAACGCCTGCTACAGAATCTTGTCAATAATAGTTGTAGATAGGAAGGAGGGGTCTCAGCAACAAGGCCCACGGTGGCCTTTATTTTGCCCATGTCGCCTTGTATGTGCTTAACTGCGAGAGGCGCATTAAATGTCAAGAAGGAAAGCACTAGATAAGAAATACCATGGACTGCTTAAGCGGCACAATATAGCACAGTGAGGTCAAAGAAACGCCCAGTCGACATAGAAACAGTCTAGAAGGAAGTAATGGCCGAAGGAGCGCTCTCCCCTGGGGCACGATGTCAGAGGGCATTAGAGGGTGGATGTTCGCAGACTGGCATTCTCTTGGCCTGGTCTTTGCCTGGACGCAGCGGGAGCTCCTTGCAGAATTAAATATAGCGCCTCTGGGCATGGCAACGCTAAGGGCAGTCCTATGGGCTAGGCTTTCTGGGGCTTGTAGTCCTTTATCAGCACAGCCCCCACTCTGCCCGAAGCTGGTTCTTTCACATTTTCTGCCGCACAGTGGGAGCTCCTTGCAGAATTAACTATAGTGCCTCTGGGTGCTGCAACACTGTGGCTGTTCCTGCTGGCTAGGTATCATGGTGCCTGTTGTCCTTTATCAACCTGGCCCCCACTCTGCCGCAGCTGCTTCCTTTGCTTTTTCTCGCTTACAGCGGGTTGCTCCTTGCAGAATAAAATATAGCGCCTCCAGGTGCAGCAACACTGTGGGTAGTCCTGCGGGCTAGGCATTATGGTGCCTGTAAAAAATTTATCAGCGCGGACCCAACTCTTCCCCAAGCTGCTTCCTTCACATTTTCTCCTGCTATACTATTCACAAATGAACTTTATATTTCATTCAATCAACTACAAGCAAAACTTTTAGACAACATTTGGAAAGCTCTCACTAGATAAAGGTTTCCAGGAAAACTAGCTGTGACTATCTTTGGGTCATTTGGAGTTCACCACATTCTACCCCTAATGGCAAGCTGATTTACAACTGCATTAAAACAGAGTTGGGTAATACTTCCAACTGCCAAGTGCAGGACCAGATTAAAGTGTGACAAAATAGGCTCACTGTCTCAGTTCTAGACCAATCTCAATATTTGACAGAGAGTTGAGCTTATGAAGGAGAAGCAAATATGGAACAAAAGCTCCTCTTTTACCTCAAACTCTAACAATACTGGATATACATTTCTGATTCAACACTACAGATCCTCAGTCTGGAGATGTACATAAGCTTGAATATTACGTGGCACACTTGATGAGATCTCTCCTTTGTATAAAACTAGAACCAAACTCCTGGACAACCAGCTGTGTTTGCCAGGCAGAAGTTCACTACTAACATTAAAGAAAGCTTCTAACCCACCTACCATTATTCACTTATTGAACGCTGTCTACCTATCTCACAAACTAGAGTGGAACATCATGAAAAAACAGTGGTTTATATTCAGAGAAGTATTTCCAAACATTGCCTCCCATCAACTGAACACATTCAAATCCTGAAGAGATCAGATCATGCTAATTACTCATAGACTGATTTTAGAGCTTACCGTGTAATAACATGACCTACTTTTCTCAGTTGCCTTCTACTACATATACACCTTATACCCTCTCCTGCACCACAATTCTTTATTGTATTCCACCTTTCACTTACGCCTTTTCTTCCTCTTTCTTTAACTAGATGTTCTATATTTTCTGTAGCTGGAATTAATACCTAAATATCAATTAACACATTAAACTAAAAAAACATAGATTGTGGTAGAGGACAGTTTGATTCAGATACGTTTTGGAGGAGGGTAGATTTTCCTAGAAAATTTCACAACAAGAAGATTATAGGCCTGATTCAGATATTTACGGACAAGTAACTCTGTCACAATTTTGACGGATACCCCATCCCCTGAAATCTAAATCCCATAGGAAATAATAGTATTTAGATTTCGGCGGACAGAGGAACTCGTCCGCCAATACCTAAATCAGGCCCATAGATTCTTGTGATTGACTGTTTCTCCTGGAATAAAAGGTAAATAATCCATTTAATAAAATGTTCTTGAAGAGATTTGGTTTCAGAAGAAATCGTCTGGAAATGCCTTTTCCAGATTAGATACTCATGATGTGAATATGTTTCACTAGACTGTGCTTGAGATAAGAATCTCAAGCACAATAGCTGATTGAGGGACAGTTGATTTCAGACTAGCTATGCTATGCAGCATATACAGCATTAGAAAATATGCTTTTTAAAGTTTTTGAAGATGGGGAATCAGAGGAATTTCTTAAAAGGCAGAATTACTGGCTTTATCACTGTAAATTGTTCAGACACTCTCAAAGACTTCAAACACACAAATGATGATGAGAGGAATGTTTGCAATGTGTCTAACAACTGGCAGTCGCTTCAGGTAGCCTGCAAACCCATTGTTCTTGTGCTCACTATGCCATCTCAGTTTGAACCAAGCAAAATGCAAATCAGTTGTGACTCTGCTCCAATAGAAACAATCCAGCCCAAACTGCCAGGCAAGGTCCTCCCTGAACTGGAACACAAGCAGCCCAGACCAGTATCACCCTGATTAGAGGTCATCAGTCATGTATATCTTAGTTCCAATGGCAAAGTGAGCACAGGGCCCATTTCTGGGCATACCTTTGCCACTTAGGGTGCCACATCAAACACACAAAAATAACGCGAGAAACGCATGCAATTTGCCTACCCACTCGGAAAGGCTTGTGGTAGCATTCCATTCCATTGTTCTTTTGCTCACCATGCCACATCAGTTTGGACCAAGCCATATGAAAAGCAGTCTTGACTCTCTTCCAATAGGAACAGTACAGCATGAATGTCATGTCAGGTCATTCCGAACCAGAACACAGGCAAACCAGAGCTGGCTTTGCCTTAGTTAGGGATCACATTTAGACAAAATGCAAACATTCCTCCCATCTGCTTGTGTGTGGTTGATGTAACACTCTAAGTGGCAAGGGCATGTCTAGGCCCCAAAATGAGGTAGCCGTTTCCTGCCGGAGAATCCCCTGCAAGCAGGTAAGTCAGGTTGTCCGACAGGAGAGGGGGTGGGGGGGTGTTGTGTGCGTGTGTGGGGGTGTGTCTGACTGTGTTTGAATGCGTGCATTTGTGTGTAATGCGTGTGTGCATGAATGGGTGTGTGTGTACGTGCATGTTGTGTCGTGTGATTATGTGTGTGCCTGGATGTCGTTACCGCCGTGGTGGTCGGTGTGTTAACTTGGTGGTTTGGCTTTGGCCTAACCGCCAATGTCATAATAGTGGCGGTACGTACCGCCAGTCTGTTGGCGGTACTACCGCCACTATTAAACCAACCGCCGGGGTCGTAATGACCCCTTTTGTATACGCTGCTCTTCTAATTCCCTTTAGGCCACTGAAAGTCACTGTTCTTCAAAAAGTATCTTTTCCTTTTATACTTTAAAGAATATGTGTATAGGTTGCCATGTCACTTCAAGCGAAAAACATGTTTTCGATGAAATACCTATTGCATTTAAATAAACCAGAAACCTCTGCTTAGTTATGCAAAAATGAGCAAAAGTGGGAGGTGATAGGATCTGTCATAGGATGAGGAAACCTTGCATTATTTATTTATTTTAAATAAAGCTGCTTTAATTTTACTATTATTTAAAAATGCAGACATTTGCAAGTCTTTATTTTTGTAGCGTTATTTTAAGAATAAATTAAAATGTGTGATAGAGGTGGTGGTGGGTTGGACGCATAAGGGCTATTTGGTGGGGACATGGAGGATTATACACGTCGAAAATGAAGGGTAGACAGTTTTGCATACCGGTCCCTTGCATACTCATGTGACTACTACTTTCCTGATGGGAATAACAGATACAGGGATGAGCCGGCGTTTGTTTCGTAATTGCATCACTGTCCAAAGGGGAACGTCCCGTGAATTTTATTCTAAGCTAGATCATTAAGGTAGATGAAACATTCATTCTTCTATTTGCTTAATACACATGCTGTGTCCTGGGTACTTCCTCTGCCTGAGACAATGTTCTTCTGGATACCTATCTGTACTCTGTCATTGTTCTTATTGAATGTAGGAAATATGAATAAACTACACAAAAATACAATGTATTTAAAACCCTTTCTAATATCTTTTGAATGTATTTTAAACAGGCATCAGTCTGTAATTACCAAGCACAAAATTCTCTATTTTTACAAATGGCACTTACGTGTTGGCTTTTCTCTTTTTTCCTCTCTGTTGTATTCCGTCGAATACAGTGTCTCAAAATGGTGTGCATACTGAAAAACAAAAAACATTTCAAACATCTGCAAAACTTCACATGTTTTGATCCCTTTTTGGGATACTTTGCTAAAATAAATACTGAGTAGTAGGAAAGTAGGAAATCACACAATATTGCCAATACTGCTCAAGTTTTGGTAATATACTTTTTTGTCAAAATAACGCATATTTAAACTGAAAAAGCAGTTTTTCAAATGAGAAATATCTAAACATGTAATGAGCTACCATTGTAATCCACTGAAGCTTTTTTTTTAAACTATAGTACTTACAAAATGAAATTGTAATCTCAGTTGTATAGCACTTTATAGTGAAACACTAAAGGGCATTACTGGGCGGGTAGCACAGTGCACTGTATAGCAGGTGCGACTCCTCTGTTAGGGCAGAGGAGCATCACCCCCCCCACCAGCATCAGCCCCTGCAAATCACTTTTAATAAACAAAAAGATAATAATCCATGTTTATTATCTTTTTGTTTGTTAAAGGGGTGGGGCATTGGGGATAACGAGATGAGGAGAGTTCACTGTGCACTCCCCTCACTGCGCATGTATGTTTGGCCGGCCGTCTTGGGCCGACCAAACATACATCCGCAGTAGGCTCTCTCCAGCCCGGCAACACAGTTGCCAGGCTGGAGAGAGCCTGTACAGGCTCCCAGTCTGCCTCGGAGCGCCCTGGCTGAGCGCTTTCAGCCAATCCTGACGCTGCTCTGAGCAGCGTCAGGATTGGCCGCAGGCTGGGAGCCTGTGCCTGCCTGCAGCAACGGGAGAGGAGCAGAGCAGGTAAGCGATTAAAAAAAAAATAATAATATTATTTTGCCCCGTGCCCCCCCGTTCACCCCACCCACCCTGTCCCAGCAAAGCCCCGCGAGCCGTTCCTCCTGTATAGATGATTGGTTGGAGGCATGTTATGCTTTCAGCTATGACTATGTGGTAAGCATTATGGTTTCTTGCTTAAGTGGTTCTCTTATCCAGCCTTGGGTTGCAATATCTAACAGTGTGATGGGGAAGACAAATGAGCCCCAGCATATGCATGGTTTACATCTCTGCAATGGAGAATTTTTCTGTGACTAATAAGCCTTCATACAGAAGTCATGTGCTGGGTACAGCAGTCACAACAGCCATTCTATATATCCTGTGGGTCTACAGGCTACAGAGAGTATATAGATCTGCTTGGATGGTCTTTATTACAGTCATCCATTGTGCAGGAGGTTGTTGCACTAAATAATTAGTGATGCTTAGGGAGTGGAGGGGCCAGATCCTACAGGGATGGGCTATGTCAAAGTCCTCCAGGGTGCAAACATAATGTGTCAGACCTCTTTGTGCAATCTGTGCATGTCATCATTGGAGTGAAAAGGCTTTGTTTGGGTAAAAGAACAAGTGAGTGCTGTTGTTTCTCCTTTGCAGACTGCCTAGTATGATTGTTCTGTTGGTCTAAAACATGGGTCAGAGGTTTTCTCCGGTTTGTTCTAGTCAGATGCAACCAGGATGGAATGTTGTATTAGAAGCCAAGAAGATAAGAGTGTCATCTATGGCCGGAACTAATTGCAAACAGCCTTTTATGATTGTTCTACAGGTCCACAACCTAGGTTAGAAGGAGACTTTGGTCTGTTCTGGTTAAATGTAGCTAGGATATAGCGTTCTACCAGAAGCCAAGAGCATGTGAAAGTCGTTCATGGCTTGAACTAATTACAGCATATCATGGTAATGTTTAATCTTGGTAGTTCTGTCATTTTTAAGGAGCATCATTGTGCAAATATTCTAGTTTGATATTGAATGTTGTTCAGTTTAGCAAATGAAGGGTGCTAACTTGATGCGGGGTTCTTATTTTGCGGACAGACAGATCCTTATTCCCTTGCTGAACTCCAGGTGGACTTGTATATGTTGTATCTTGGATGCAAAGCATTCTAAAGTTTTGTCACCTGTTCTGACAATCTTATAATCCTTTTCTTATGCGAAGAAAGAATAAGGCAAGGTTCCTGTCTTGAGCATAGAATTTTGTTTTGGAGTATTGTTGGAATTGAATTAGTAGGACATGCTGGCCTTTACAGGGAATGACACTCTAGGTGATGCAAAGTACATTAAAGTCTGAGAGTTTAGCTGTTGCTAACCAGTATACAGCTTGACGCACAGGTTATGTGTTACCTTGGATGGAGATGCAGTATCAGATTTTGAACCTTTCGTAGTTTGCATAATAAAAAACTGTGGATTCCTATGCACAGGTTTTTTGTATAATCTACATGAGATATCACGAGTGTCAGAATAGCCTGAAGTTTCTGAGGCTACCCCAGGCGGTATAAGATGCACTGCAGTGTCTGCTTTATCTAGAATGCTATTCAAGTGACGTCAATAACACGTGAGATCGGGTGGTCTCTTGCTTCACTTGATGTTGCTAGTGGATATTCCAGTGTTTGGGCCCGACAGATACAAGTTGGCAGTAGTTCTAGTGTCAACGTGCAATGAGCTCAGTTTTTGGCCAATTTGAAATTTAGATTATTGGTCATTATCCATATTTTAGTGGGCTAAAGGCACTTGTCAAACCTATTTATATATAAAACGTTCAGGTTTTCCAGTTTTAAAATAACCTGTGTGTCCTCTGCATAGCTGTAACATGTTAATGTGAATGAGGTGATCAGGTCTGATAAAGGAGAGATGTAGAAAAGTAGAGGAGACATGATTGAACCTTGTGGAGTCAGCAAGGAGAATGAAAAGCTGTTGTGAATCGTGGTACTGATACCAAACTGTCTCGCTTTGAGGTAGGAGGAGATACACTTTATGATGATTCTTCTTATGCCAAGATTTTCTAGTCTTTATAAATATGTCTGAAGATGGACTGCGTCAAATACTGATAATATGTCCACTCCATTATTGGCCATTTCAGGTGACTGCAGACGGATATCAAGGCTATTTCCGAGCCTCTGCTCGAACTACACCCACATTGATTGTCAAAGGGCAGATTGTTTTCCTGAAAAACAACACATTCCTTTCCTGAAACTCTCTAGCTTTGGGTTTGCCACAGCCTCACATAAAATGTACAGTGCCATTAGCTTTGCTCCCATGTTGCACACCAGCATGCCCTATCAGATTGTGCTTGATCCAATGGGGTTGGAACCGTCAGCAATCTGAGCATCCCAGAGTAAAATATAGTCCAGTGATTATGGTCACGTCAGACACTGCCAGTCTCACAAAGGGTAGGCTGAGAAGATCGCAAATGTGTTTCCTGTGGGATTGCTCCTACGTTTGTAGCAAATGTCTGACACTTTTGAAATTATTAAAGAATTGCATCAGTACACCTGAAAACTCATAGTTTTAGGTATCCAGGAATATTCATGCGTTTAATATTTATACTTGGATAAATCTATCTAAGTCCAAATTTCCACATATCAAAAATAATGCAAATGTGCATTTGATTTTTTTTTCTCGTTTCTCAATAGGGAAATTATTTTCTTTCAGTGGAGAGACCCTTTCTACTTCAAATCCTTTAAATAAAGGGGTAGTCCATCCCCATTCTCACCCTGGAAATATACTTACTCTTGTCCTTGACAGGAGCAAATTTGAAAGCAGTTTCAAGTTCTAGTTCCCATTTCAACTATTTGCACATTGTTGGTGAATACCTTTCATCGTATATTTTTGTGAATGTTCCCTGACTTTATAGGTGGGTCCAACCTACAATGCCTACATACTGACTCCTACGATCAAAAATGTGTATGTGAAAAGTTTTGTCAGACTAGCCAATTTTCTATATTTACAAATGCACTATGCACATGGAAAATCAGTGCAATCCAGAATCATTGAATTAGGATTTAGAAACTGTGCTCACAAAGTGAAATTATCCATCACAATAATTTGTGAATTCGATCCCAAAGGAGCATTTGTGATTAGAATTAGAGAAATGTGAAATTTGACTGGAGTTCACTTTGCCACCAGAAAAGATGTACACTTGGCTTTCTTTAGACATGTTTCTGTTGCTATCCTCCGGCAACCTATTATTCAAAGAAAAAGGGGCGAACCCAGTAACCAGGGGACCTGGGTACGTAAGTATATGATAAAGAAGTCCACCCCATTTCCACAGCATTCTGAGTGATTGAGGGGGATGTTATTTTAAGATCTTTTATATGTACATATTTGTGTATATGGATTGTATATTAAACATCAAGCTACAAAGCAATGGAGAACTGTCCACACTGGAAGTTTTACAGTGATTACTGCAGAAGAAAGGAAGAGTAGAATACATGTTCAGTGGTGAGGTTTCAGAAGTGTTGTTATGCTTGAGCCCTCTTATGAACCACAATGAAAGCAATAAGGAGGTAATTGTTAAATGGCTCTATGATCAGCCTGCTTGCCAACCTAATACATGTTTCTCCTTCTTTTGCAAGATGAAAAAGTAAGAACAAAAAATGGCAGTTGACTTTTAAGAACCAGGTTTAAGCTAGTTTAATTGTCAAACCTTGAGCAACATGTCCTACATAGGCCAAACTACAAACAACACACTCTAAGCCATGCACGCCAAAGGGCACCCAGAAAACCACTGCAAATTGGAGAACTTAACGACCTCATCATAACTATTAAGTGTGTATGAGAAGGGTGGATAGGGGCCCCCTCTCCAAGCCGATTTTGACCCAGGGAGCCCATACCCTAAGGCATGGCTTTACACATAAGTGGGAAGGGGACACACGGACATCCTTCCCGAGGCCACCCGTAGGTGAAAAATGGAAGGGGACAAACAGTCATCCTCCTCAGGCCGATTTCAGCCCTGGGGACCCCATGTCCCAGGGCCTGGCTACAATTAGAAAGGGGAGTCAAGGACCTGCAGCACCCCTCACGGAGCCATTAATGGCCATGGTGATCCCATCCCCCATGGCCATCTCCTGCTATGTCCTGTGATGCCCACTCCCGCGAAATAGCAGTTTCCTTGCCTGCACTGGCAAGGAAACAAGTGTTTGCTTCTGTTTGGCAGGAGCAATTTCAAAGCTCCTGCAAGGTGAAAGCAAACACAAAGTCCGCAGATTGGAGATCTGTTTTTCTGCCCACAATGATGCAGGCAGGGAAACAGACCTGAATATTGCTCCCACTCACAGGGAGCAGCATTTTTAGCTGCTCCCTGCGAATGGGAGCAATGCTGGCTTCTGCTGGATGTGGGGAGCTGCTGGGGCCACGGGGGCCTTTGGGCTTCCACCGCGGCCCTCAACAAGGACAGGGTGGGTGCCGGTGGACTTAGCAGAGTCCCAAGAAAAAAAACACCAAAAAAAAACATAAAGGGGCAGGGCAGGAATACCTTTGACCACAGGCCCTCTGTGTGTATGAGAAGGGGGTGGAACCCTTTGTTGGACGGACCCCAGGGATCGGGTCTCCTGGGCCAGAAGTGGCCCAGGGAGGCGGGCTGCGTACCCACCTCCCCCTTTAGTAATTGGCCAGGCCCCAAGTGATTGAGTCTGCAGTGCTGAAATCGACCTGGGCAGAAGGGCCGACTATCCCTCTCCCCCTTAATAACTTTGGCCGGACTCCAGGTGATGGGGTCACCAGGGTCGAAATCTGCCCTGGAGGAGAGCTGTGTGCCTCACAAGAAGAGAAAAAGCCCTACACAAAATACAAATACAATAAATAAAATACAGGATCTTATGCTCTTGTAAAAAGTTAATTGGATTTTTACCTGAGATGGAAGGGGTTTTCGTTCTTGAATTTTCTGAATATCGAACCTCTCCTGGTACCAGTTCCCTAATAGCGTCTTGTTGGAATAACCATCCTCATTAGTTGTACACCTCCAGCCATATTGTTCGAATTTGGACTTGTCAAAGGAGTCGGTCCATACCTCTGCATGCCCATTAGCTTGAAGAGCTGTGCCATACTGTGGAGTTGCTAACAAAAAAGATGACATTCTGTGCAAAGAGAAAGCAAGAGGTTGGAAAGTGACAGAGACTATGACGAAAAATAGCATTTGGCAACTTTCAAGATGGTGGCATAGTGTGCTTGGCTTTAATCGATACATACTTAGATTTCAGTTGAAAAGCTTAAATTGTGAAGAAGTATAGCCTGCTGTAAATGTATCTGACTTACTAGCTGCACTACCCTTCCAAGTGCCCATACAGGACTGTCACAAAGCCCATGAAGATCCCTGCCAGATTTCCCAAATAGCTGTATGTGTAAATGATTCTCATTTAGGTTTATTTTATGTAAATGTATCCAATGTGGATTTCCAGAAAATCATTGATGGAGTTAGCAAGTGGGAACCAAGGTTAACACCAATCTCTGTCAAGAAAGGGGGCTTCTAACTGCGGGGTGCACCTCCTGGGTGGCTATTTGACCAGTCTGATGGTGCTAGTCTCCAAGCAAGAAGACAAGCAGGAAGATTGCAATATTGGGGTATTAGCAAAAAGGAGGCTGGCGCAATGCACCCTCTTGTGTATCCGGTTACAAAAACAATTTGCAAAACAAGATTAGTGAGGGGTGATAAAATAAGTGTAAATTCATGTTCTGAGTAAAAAGCCAAAGAAAGGTTTCATTGTATAATCAATGTATAGTCTAAGTTTGAAATGCATAATTACTGCTTTTAGTCCAACATGAGTGTTAATCAGTGTGTAAATGACGCTGGATATATTTCACTGGATCTAGTGTCCACATGAATCTATGGCATGATCAGATTATATGTCTCCAATTTGGATACTTACATAAAAGAACAATTCTTTCCTTTGTTTCGATATGAAACACATGAAAAAGCCCTGAGTAAGCGATTGATGCAATCGCGAAATGCATGTTGGCCAGTGAGTCCAATGCCCCTTTATGAGTGAAAGAACAGTTAAGACCACTAAGGGCCACATGTAGCAAAGTTCCGATTTGCGACTCACAAATTGCCAGTTAGAGCGACTCGCAATTTGCGAGTCGCAAATCCAAATGTAGGGTAGTGTCCCTGACACTAACTGCGACTCACAAGGGGGTCGCAAATGCCCACCTCATGAATATTCATGAGGTAGGTCGCAATTTGCGATCCCCTTTGGAATGGCGGCCCTCACAGGGATGGTGGCCTGCTGGAGACAGCAGACCACCATGTCTGTGACTGCTTTTCAATAAAGCAGTTTTTTTTTTTTTTTTTTTTTTTTAATGCAGCCCGTTTTCCTTAAAGGAAAACAAAATGCATTACAAAAGCAAAAAATGAAACGCTTTTGTTTCATTTTTTCAGAGCAGGCAGTGGTCCATAGGACCACTGCCTGCTCTGAAAAAATGTTTTCAGTGACATTCACAAAGGGGAAGGGGCCCCAAGGGGACCCCTTCCCGTTTGCGAATGTGTTACCACCAGTGTGACACTGGTGGTAACTGCAATTGCTTTACGACCACGTTCGCGGTCACAAAACAATCCTACATCGCACTGCTAGTCAAAATTAGGAAGGGAACACCCCTTCCTAATTGTGAGTCGCAAAACTAGGTTTGTGCATCGGGAAGTGCTTTTTGCACGTCGTAAACAGCCAGATTTGCTGTTTGCAAGGTGCAAAAAGCATCGTACATGTGGCCCTAAGTCTTATGAACACACATGATTAAATGACTGTCAAAGAAGCTATCAATGAATACATCACTGATTATACATTGAGATTTTTCATTAACAGGAAGGACCACACATATTGCCAATGTGGCATGAGCCTCGATAAGTGGAAGGCCTATGCTGCTTCAAAATAAATTCCGCTTTGAGCAAGCAGAGCTGGCTTTAGCGCTGATGGGGCCCGGTGCAACAGTCCTTTTTTTGCACCCCATGACCTCCTTCTCCACAAATTCCCTCAGCACCACTCTCCAAAAGTGCCCTTCATCTCACCAAAGCCCCTCTCTGGAATTCATTTCTTTTTTTTGTAGCGCTACTGATAGCTCACTCACAGTTTTGTGATCTGCATGGTACAAGTTCTTTCCAGCAGCCACATTAACGCTCAGTGCTACTTTATGATGGGTAAAAACAACCAGTAGACAAAACTCCCATCTCTCACCAGCAGGAACATTAATCATCAGAGTTATTTTGACATTTTTATTGTTGCCTGAAAATCGCTGGACGCTTAAGAAAGTTATGGTACTTTTAAAACAGTAATTTATTTTTAAACATAACCCTCCCTCCCACCAAATTCAGCTCCAGGTGCAGTTGCACCGGTCCCACCGCCCTACAGCCGGCCCGGGGAGCAACTCTACCTCAATGTGGAAGCTGCAGTACATAAAGTGGTGTATGGAACATCATGCTACCTTATTATCATAGCCAAAACTTGGAAGACAAAAATATACTTAGGTAAGTGCACAGAGTGAAGTACAGATTTCCTTTTCTTAAATTCTCGTCTATGTACCTTGAACATTCACAAATGTGGAGTTAGGTATAGAAAAACTTTGCTTACTTATCTGTCAATATTATTGTCCTCGCTATCTTGGCTAAAATGTTAAGGTTGCAAAATATTCAATATTCAGTATTCTGGATCCACACCAATGTGGAGATGTACCTCAAGGCCATATGACCAGCAATGGAAAGTAAGAAAAGCAGATGTCATCAATTGTTCAACCAACCATCACTGCTCTTAATCAACCCTGCACAATGGAACTACAAACAGAAAACCCTAATATCGAAATTTCCAGTGCTCCATGAATGTGTCACTACATAATTAGGCAAAGCTCAGGCACCTCTTCCGTGCCAACCACCCAAGGGGTAGGAGGCCGTCAACTCTGCATAGAAGTTTTTCTGACACAAAGAGTGCCACTAACTTATTCTTCAGTTATCTCGATATCATTTAATAAGTCCAGTTTTCCAATGAACAGTGTCATATGGAAAGGCTTGCAACTGTACAAATAGTTTTTGTTTTTTCTTTAATCATCAAACGTTTTTTATTATTTTTTAGCTGCACTTATGTCTGCTTCCACAACATCACAGAATTTACCATTGTGTTATACTTACCTCCTCAGCCACATTTCTTATTCCCGGATAACCATACAATTAGGGCCTCATTACGAGTTTGGCAGAGGGGACTACTCCATCACAAACGTGACGAATATCCCTTCCACCATATTACAAGTTCCATAGGATATAATGGAACTTGTACTACGGTGGACAGGATATCCGTCTCATTTGTGATGAAGTAGTTCCCTCTGTCAAAATTGTGATGAGGCCCATACCCTGCATTTGCATGTATTCCCCAAACTACAGCTGTACCCCTAACACTAGGGAAGTACTTCTTCCCTACCGAGTTCTAAGTATTTCCATCCTGAAGAAGGCTATGTACATTGTGATACAAAACATATGAAACACATGGCAAAGCCTTCACTTTTACATTGGGCTTCAAATCATTAAAGTCTTCTCTCAGACATACTATTGCCTCTTTTAAGTGACGCAGCTACAACAAATGCTGAACTATTTCACATTTTGACTTCATACAGCAGATTTCCCAATATTAAAACAAGTTTCATTTTTTTCTTTCAAACTTGGATTTACAGTTCTGCCTTTACTTAGGTACACACATGACTTTGAAACAACCTTAATTCAATAGCATTGTAGAGACAACTCGACAACTTAGTGACTTACGCAAACGCCCAAAATCTAGTGGAAGACAGAAATGGGTCATGGCTTTTTGAGATTTAGCTGTTGTGCAATACCCATATTTATAAGTAATATTTTCAAATAATTTGTCATGGTCTTCTCATATTATAAGACAGACTGCTAAAGATTGCTCTCTTATGTTGGGATTGTTGCAATTCTTTAAAGCCCTTCTCAAGAGACATGTTAACTCTACTAAAACTGTATATTTCTAGAGTCCCTTCCTTTGCTTTGTACGCAATTGAGGCTTGACATTTGTTTTTCCATCTATAATACGAATAAGGTATAATTTTGAATTTGGAAGTTTTACATTGGAGGAAGGCCGTCTATTTTGATAGGATATTTTAGACTGGAGCTTTTTCTGTACTCGATGAATTATCGAGCATTCTGCCAGGTGGTTCTGTATTTTTTGCACGTGGCCAAGTCTCCATCTCACGTGTAGAAAATGTTTTTGGCATGTACTTTTACATGATGTGGAATCAAAATATTATTTTACTGTACCTTACGGTCGAATGTTTTGGATAAACACTTTAAGATCTCACCCTATCTGTGGGAACGCAATCATATACTGACTGAGGTTTAGCATTACGATCCAATCAGCACCACCAGATTTCTGGAAGTTACATATATCCTTTTATATAACAACATACTTTCATGACTTTACGAGTTTAGGTACGGTAATCATTTGACTCTTGATAAGCCCTTATTGGGTGTTCGTGTCATTTTTTACATAAGTAGGAGCAGGAACATGTCTGCACTCTTGCAACTATATACATGACGTCAATCGTCCTTTGTTGTTAGCTTGTGGGTGGGATGATGCAGAATAAATATTAGATTACTCATCCGCACATCCTCTGACGTTTTAGAGTCTTTTGCAGGTGTATTGTGGTGAGGTGTAGTTTAGTGATTACAACTACACACCTACATCAACAAGACTGTTAGTGACAGATAAATAAGGAGATACGGCTCACTGTTGTACTATGCACACTCTTTTATTCTGATATTGTTCACCCATTCAAAGAACCTTACATCTCTCACACATGATGTGGATGCTGATTACCTCACAGGAGCGGGCCCCCTGCTGAGGCAGGCCACAAGCTGTGGGTGAGAATTCGAACTACTTGTAACTAATAATTAACTTCACAGTCCTATAACATGAGTATAAGCTTAGGGATACTGTAGGAACCAAGGGCATACTGGGGACAGAGTAAAATACAAAAATATATATTGCATATTACATCATAAGGAGGGTTCACTGCTTCCTTTTAGAACTGCCCCGCTGACTCCTCTGTTTGGTTTTGGATGCCATAAGGCCAACTGGAGACTTCAAATCATAGAAAACACTGATTTGTTAAATAAAATCCTGGGACTGAGACAATGGGTGATCGAGTAATCCTAATCATAGGCACATTTACTGCCCAAGCCACAATCAAGGCACAACTTCATGCAGAATGTTAGCTTTTTATTGCACAATACAGCTTTGGTTGGGTGGACTAAGGTAAAAGGTAGTGCTTAATGAGAGGGGAAGTGAGATGGGTGTAGGCAAGAAGAGTACGCTGATGGGGCCTCCTCTTCTGCCCCATAAAATCTTCCTGTTTCCTGTTTTCGCTTGATAAATATACCATACATGGTTTACGGCTTTCTTCCTTTTTCTGTTTTGGTCCTCTATCAGCTTTTCCAGATCCTATTAACATATCTTTATTCTTTGTTTCAATCAATATGAATCATATTCGTGTAATAACTATGCAAACCTTTAATGGTGTTACTTCTGAACTTCACCGAGTTTTATAGTGTCATATTTTATTTTATTATGCTTTTGCTCAAAGGAATTGTACCTTCCTGCCTTGTTTATTTACTTTGGCATATGAATGCCTCTTGTCATGGTCTCATGCTTTTTTGTTTTTAGTTGACGGTCTCTAATCTCTCTTTGTTATTCTGGAGATGCATTTCACTGGACTGGGCTTTATGCTGCAGGTGTGCCCTCCAGAACTGGACACGATTCTCCAGATGAGAACTGGAAGATGTGCTGGTGATTCTTTCTCAGAACTAGACATGATGTTCAGGCTTGCTCTCTGTATTTGGATGGTGTACGCCTTCAGCACTGCTTATATTTGTGCACAGGGATTCCTTTTAGTCAGGCCACATATCTCCAGCATATGCTAGTGTGACTCGCTGCACAGCGCCAGTACAATTGGGCATAACCGTGCGATGGGTGCTTGTGAACTTGGATTATAGGGGTATCCCAAAGTGCCATGCTCCTTGTGCTTTCCCCACCAGTGCATGAAGGTGCAAGCCTTAGGCGTGCCAGCATCACAGTAATCAGATAAACACATTATACCATATGAAATACCATAAAGGGACAGGCAGAGCTGTTCAAATCTATCAGCATGCTGATAACCATAACCCTGGGTGTCTGTGTCTTACACTCCATCATCCAACACACTACTACTCGCTGCATCCCATACCAAGATAACCGCACCTTGGTGATGATCAAGCACACCATGGAAACAGAAACACTTCCAACATAGGATCAAAACAAAAACAACATCCTTCCAACAACATACCTTACATGCTGTATTGTGCTACTCATGCAAGCAAGAGCTTCAGCGGCCCACATAAGGATAGTAAGTGCTATATAAATGCTACAGTACAATGCAATCCAATGATGTATTATCCTAAATTCACAACATTGCCTCCCTGGCATTTGTCCTAATATGATGTTAAAATATGACATTCAGTTACTTATTCAGCTGGATTATGTTCTATTCATACAGTTTGTATTATTCAATGTGCTTCTGTTAAGAAATATTTCTTGTTTCCCAGTAACTATGAGGTTCCTAAGGTTGAGGAACAATGTGGTTTATGATTCTTGTGTACTGGCTTATACCATATTGTTAGACCTATCAGCCTTAGGGTGCTCTTCCCTCAAACTTCTTTCCTCCCTCCTACATTTTTGCTGAGCTCGTTTTTGCTGGCCTTAGTACACTGTGCACTTTACCACTGCTAACCAGTGCTAAAGTGCATATGCTCATTCCTTAATACATGGTAACATTGGCTTATCCCCCAAACCTCTTTATGGGATGGTTCGAGGAGAAGCAAGTCTGGGGCCTAAAAGCGCAGAATGGGTACAGGATATCCAATATTGGGGCAGATACATAGATGGCTGTATTATGATCTGGAATAGCTACCACCGATCTGGAGAGCTTTATGTATCATCCTAATACCAACACTTTTAATATTTCATTTGTATATGAATACAGTAAGGACCGGATAGTTTTCCTAGATTTGAAGCTGCATTTTAAAGATGGCAAGATACATAGCAGTATGTATAGGAAGATGACTTCCTGTATAGCAGTGCTACATGCGTCAAGTGCACATCCAAGGTCCCAGATAACTCTGTTCCATATGGGGACCTGTTAAGAGCCAGGTGGAACTACGGTGAGGAGGATACATTCAGAGCAACTATCCTTGATATTGAACAAAGGTATCTGAATAGGGGCTGTGATTAAAAAAAAGTGGTTACGAATGTGAAGAATAAAGCTCTCAAGAGCGATGGTACTTGCACTTTAAGAGAGAATACACAGAGAACGAAAGGTAATGGTGATAAGGTCAGACTAATCATGAATTACAGTTCGATGTCTGGTAGAGTTTACAATAATTTACGTAAATACCGGCATCTATTGACTAAAGATAAGGATTTGCAGCCATTTTTGACACACTACCCAGGTATTAGATATCACAGGGGTATATCCATACGGATGTATTTTAAGTCCTGGTTATCCAGTTCATCGCACGGAAAAGGCTTCTCTGCTTACGTCAGACATGTCCAACGATGAGTAAACATCATAGCCATGATCCTGCATCACCGATGCGGCCATATTTGCTAAAACATCAGCAGAGGACAAAGGTCTTTTTAAGGCTCCCTGGGTTATACCCAGATCAGGCAGTGGGTTGGGCTGCGAACCAGCATCAAGTAAGGGGCGACCCCTCAATTCACGCTGCCCAAAACATCTCAAGGGCTGAGCAAAAGGTTTTAATGCATTAATAGGAGCCTGATTCACGGAATACTGGACATGGTAGCCCAGAGCTTCCACTAGTCTTTCCTCCATATGGTCATCCATAGTGTCAGGGTGTTCCTGATAAAAATCATCCTCTCCAGTGTAGTACGCCATAGGAACAGAGGATTTATGGAGGAGATCACGGGGGAATAATACTTCCCAGCATGGAATATCTAAATCGATATATTCATTCTTTTTGTTACCCAGTCCAAATTCAAATGTGGAGGGAGCCCCTGCACAATCCCCTCAGCAAAGGCTTTAATTGTAAAATCGCCCCGACGGGTGTTCTAGGGCTCAAATAGCAAAGTGGAGGAGAGACGAGCTAAAAATAGCTTTCTCTCTGAGCACCGCTCGCGCTGTGAACACCTTGTTCTCCAGAGAAAAGAGAAAGAGGAGGTGGACGCATGCGCAATGCTAAAAATAAAAAGAGGACCTGTCCTCTAACGCGCGACGTGGTCTAGAAGTTGGAAGGACTCCCAAGCTGGAATGCGCGACGTGGTCTAGAAGTTGGAAGGACTCCCAAGCTGGAATGCGGCCACGCCCACCGGCCGAATACCGGGCCCTTCGGAAGACGAAAAGGGGCAATAAAACGCTCTAAACAAGGGGTGCCCACAAAACAGGCACCGTGACGAGTGTAGAGCCCGCTCCCGCTCCACGCTGAGTAATTTACATAACCGCTATACAATTGTAATAAAGACAGTATAATCAAGAAAAAATGGACTTATCTCTGGCTGCAGCAGCAAAGAAAGAGGTAGGAGTATGCTGAGAGAGTCATATATATGGACAGGTTCCCTATGATTGGTAGACCTAAACTACTGGGTTTCATGGGAAATGTAGTTCTTTTGTTTTGTAAAAGTTCATTGGCTGCTGAGTTTTTGCAGTAAAGAGAGAGAAAGCATAATCCTCGCCTCCGTGTCCTTAATAGAATTGAAAATTCTTGACGCAATAGCTAGATTTTTTTTTATTGTCCTAAGATCTATAATAATTTAATGAGACTTAGCCATGATTTAGTGTAGTTTTGTAAAAATATATGGTATTGTGGTTTATGGCATGGTTATTGACCATAGATGATTTTATACAAATGAGAGTTCTTGTAGGAACTATGAGCTAGTAGTGGGAAGTGTAGTGTTGACGCAGGTGCGGGCCGACACATTCCTCTCTATCCCGCGGGGTGTAACGTCATCTCCCCCTTCGGGTCCCGTCCTAGTGGATGGGGCCCTGGTGACGTAGGGCAAAGGTTATATACGTGGGCGTCTGAGGCGGGAAAGGCAGACACGGAATAGTTACGAAATAATAAAGCGGTATATCAACCGCATTGGTAGTCCTGTGTATTATTTAGGGCCTACAACCCTACAGGGAGGTTGACAAATATTCAAATATTCGTAGTTAAGGCTCTGGTATACCTGATTTATGTTTTAGTCCGTGTAGTGGCAGCAATGAGGGAGGCGAAGTGGTTGTATTGTATTAATCTCTCTTTATTTGTGCAGTAAACAATATGGCCCACGAGGAGCCGCCGAGAGCACCACCGCCAGCCCGAGTCCCCCGCGCTCCGCTTTTCCGTCCTCCTCTCGCCGCCCCCCGACGTCACAACCATCCCCGATACCGGATTGGCCATGACGTCAGGAGGCGACCTAACATAGAGGAAGGACTACATTCTGTTCCCCGCGTCTCGTACGTTAACTCACGTACGACATCTCCCCTTTTTAACAGAACAAGAAACCTATGGAGCTTCATCACATAACAAAATCTTCGAACCTCTTGGGAGCTCGGACATGCCTCATTGGCCTGCTCGGAGTAATATACTGGGGTGAACCCACCCTGCCAGCGCCTGTACCATCTTGGCCTGAACTCATTACATTGTGACTGTCGCTCTTCGCAGTTTCGGGGCTGCTACCATTCCGTCCTTCGGCATCCACCAAGCCGCGCCATGCTTTCTCACACCGATCTGCACTTCCATGTCCGATCCGCCCTCGCATAGAGGGCGTATTCCCACACTCATCATCACCAGTGACTACATCCCTGGCCTCGTGACTTTGCCACTCATACATATCGTCCGTGCTCTCGGCCTCACACACACGACTACCTCTCATGATGATTTCCTCTTGACCAGCCTTGAGCCTGACGATGTCGTCCTTGCTTCGCCACCCCCCTCCTTCCAAACAGACTGCTCCTCTTGTCACTCCTTGCACACGTACAGGGGTTTGAAATACAGATTCTCCTTTCATCACCTTGTTAGGTTTCTTCACCAATACCCAATCCCCCTGCACTATATCTTTAGCTTTGGCTCTGTTCACGATGTCAGCATACCGCTTGTTGCTTTCCTGTTTAGCCAGGATTCTTTCTTTGACTCTCAAACTCTCATCAGGTACCACCTCAATTTCCTCCCTCATGTCATACCACTTATTAAATTTGGGGGTAAGCTCACTCATACATCTTCTCCCTCTCATCAAGTAGAACGGAGTGTGTCCCGTAACTTCATTGGGCGTGTTATGAAAAGTGTGCACCTTGTCCGCCAGAAACGCTTTCACATCCATGTTGGAGGCGACTGCCTGTTGCACGCCCTCTTTGAGGAACCTATTCATCCGCTCAACCTGCCCATTGCTCTTCGGGCAGTACAGCGGGGTCTTCTCCTGCTTTATCCCTAACCTGGACAGAAAATCCGTCATTTGCCTGGACACCAGCTGGGTGCCATTGTCAGACACCATGATCTTCGGCTGCCCCTCAATCGCGAAAATTTTCGTCAGCGCCTTGATCACTCGGTCAGTGGTAACCTCCCTGACGAACTTGTAGTGGATCCATTTGGAGAAGTAATCCGTGAGAACGATGAGATGTCTACAATCGTCTGGCAGCAGGGTAAATGGGCCCGCGAAATCAATGGCAATCTTGTTCCATGGGCCAGCAGGAATGTCCACCAGCTGCAGCTCCCCTTTCGCCGTCTTCCAGTGCTTGTCGGCCCTTAAACACGGTCCGCACCGGTCTATGAAGCTGCTGACGTCGCTGCACATCCCTGGCCACCAGTAGTACTGCTTGAGGAGATTTTTGGTAGCGGTACTGCCCGGATGGCCCTTATGGGCAATCCTGATTAGCTTGTCTCTCAAACCTTCCGGAGGCACAAACAGCTCGTGTCTCTTCACAAAGCCGCCCTCGATGGTGAGTTCGGAGCTAACCTGTTGGAAACTCCTGAGTGCTCCGTGCAAGTTCCGGACCGGGGGCCAATGAGCCGTCATGTGGTCCATCACCCTTCGAATAGTCGTGTCCTTCTCCTGAGCCGTCAACCATTCCTCCTCAGATATGGATCCCTCGCAAATGGCTGTTGCGTCAACCATTGCCACCACGCATTCCGTGTCATCTAGGGAACCGTCCTCCTCACCCGTGACCGGCATGCGCGATAGGCAATCCGCCCTGCAATTGAGGCCACCCTTGATGTGTCTGATGATGAAGTGATATTCTTGCAACTTGGATAGTAAACGTAGGAGCCTCGAGCTGGCTTTGCCATTGCCGCGTCCTTCACCGTCCATCATGTATATCAAGGGTTTGTGGTCAGTGACCAGTTCGAACTCCCTGCCCCACAGATAGTTCCTCAGTTTCTCCACGGCCCAGACGCACGCGAGCGTCTCCCGCTCGATGGTGCTGTAGTGCTTCTCTGCATCGCTCAATGACCGGGATATGAATGCGACTGTGTTCTCCTTCTTCCCTTGGAATTGGCAAAACACTGCGCCGATACCCTTGGCACTAGCGTCAACTGTGATCACGTTCCAGAGATCCTTGTTGTACGGCTGCAACACTGGAGCCGCCACGATGGCCTGCTTGACGGATTCAAAGGCAGCGCTTTGTTCCTGTGCCCACGTGTATTTTTCGTTCTTCCGCAGCAGTTTCCTTAGAGGCTCCACGGTGGTCGCGTATCCTTGCATGAATTTGGAATAGTATTCACTGAGTCCCAGGAACGATCGCAAGGCGTCTTTGTCTCCTGGACAGGAGGCATCTCGTATGGCCCTCACTAAGTCATCTTTAGGCGCAATGCCATTTGGGGTAAGCACATGCCCTAAGTATTCGATCTTCCCTTCCATGAACTTGCATTTGTCCTTGGAGACCGTCATCCCCCTTTTATCCAGCACCTCCAGCACTCTGCCTAGCAGCTCCAGGTGCCCCTCCTCATCTTCCGTGTGGATCAGAATGTCGTCCTGGAAGGCTTCAACTCCCTTCATATCGCAGAAGAGAAGGTCCATCAGCTTTTGGAAGACGCCCGAGGCCGATGCAAGGCCGAACGGAAGACGGACGTACCTGTATGCTCCGAACGGGGTAATAAAGGTGGTCAATTCCTTGGAATCCTCCGTGAGACATACCTGGTGGTATGCGGACTTCAGGTCTATCAGGGTGAAGAACCTCGATCCAGATGTGGAAAATAATATCTCCTGAATGTTGGGCAGTGGGTGGCAGTTCACCAGGATATTTCTGTTCAAGGATCGCAGGCCTACACACAGCCGAATGTCCCCTGTCCTCTTCTTTTTGGACACCACGATTGCGGACACCCACTCTGATGCACCTGCTTCCTCTATTACTCCTTCCATTTTCAGCCTATCCAGAACAGCCTTCAGCTCCCCCCTGACCGAAAGGGGAATCGTTCTGACCTTGTGCTTAATCGGCATGGCACCCTCTTTCAACCGTATGGCATGCACAAATCCTCTTACACATCCTACCTTGTTTTCAAAAACTGAATCAAATTTGTCGAGAACCTCAGCTAATCCTTCATGCAAATCCTCAGGCTGCACGTAGTTGACCCAATCATCCCTCAGAACTATGGGATCTTCAGCCCCAGGGACTAGCATCACACCCAGCTTCGCCAGGTCCTTCCACCCCACAAGGCTCCTCCCTTTTTCAGCCACATATATCTTCGTTCTCACCGTGCGCCCTCGAAAGGTGAGGGAGTCCCAGAAGTACCCCCTCATCATTATGTCGTGTTCCCCGAAGGCCTTTGGATTCACATCCGTCTCATGCAGTCGCACATCCTGCCATTTCAAATCAAATGTCCTATCAGAGATCAGGGTAAGGGGGGAACCAGAATCAGCCGTAAATGGCAATTCTACCGCACCAATCATGACGGAGCCAATAGACCCCTTCACTCTTCCGTCCTCATCATCAATGGACAGCACGATGTCCGCATCCGCATCCATGTCACTATCGCTCACCGAGCTCACTTTTATGCTCATACTAGATTTCTTGGCTTTACACACTGCCGCAAAGTGGCCCACCTTCCTGCATTTAGAGCAGCTTTTGTACAAGGCAGGGCAGGTCCTGTTGTCCGCCAAGTGGTCCCTTGACCCACATCTAAAACAAGCGAGCGGCCTCCTGCCTCTCCCTCTATCGCTCGCCGCCCTGTCTGGAGTCTTGGGCGCATTTTGTATGTCTGTCCTGCACATAGAACACATTTGAAGCCTGACTAGTGCTCGCCAGTTCCTTAGAGGACACCATGGAGCGTTCCACTGCCTTTGCAATGGCCACCACTTCCTTCAGTGAAGGGTTCCTGCAAGAAAGCAAACGTTCCTGCACTTTCTTAGAATGGCAGTAGAACACCACCTGGTCTCTGATGTAAGTATCAGTCATCTCTGCAAATTCACAGTCTTGGGCCAAAACTCGTAGACACGCAATATACTCTTCGATAGTCTCTCCTTCCTCCTGTTTCCGCAATGCGAATTTATGGCGCCCCACCATGATGTTACACTCCTCAGCATACTGCAGCTCAAGCCGCTTGACGGCCTCCTGGTATTCATTCAGAGGAGCTGTGGCCCCCGGGGGATTCATATAAACCGGCAAGCTATTGAAAACCTCCTGGCCAGCCTTCCCCAACAGTCCGAATAACAGCGACTTTTTCCGCTCGGGGCTATACCCCTTACCATCAATGGAGACGATATAGTTCTCAAATGCGCGCAGCCATCCCTTCCATTTCATGCACGGCTTACCAGGAGAGTCCAGGAAGAGAGGAGGCACGCAGATATTAACGGTCTGCGACATGACCGGAGAGCGGGCACCACACCCGGAGAGACCACGTGAAACAGGTGCAGCAGCAACTCTGGAGGCTCCTAGACAGCACAGAAGGATACCCCAGCACGCAGGATAGCCGGAGACCACCAGTACACCGGCCACTTTTCAATGAGGTGTACACGAGCTGACAGGAAACACGGCGCACGGGCCTACTGCCTGGTCCTCACGTGGCAGGGGTCGTCAAAGATCACTCACATAGAGCTCCCCCGCATCAGCTCACCAGAGGCAGTGCACGTGGTCATCGGCGAGGAGATATCGGCGCGCACCATCAGCAGCAGGGAACACCAGGCACGCTGGACTACACTCGTGGGCCATAGTAGAAGCTGTGACCCTCGTCGCCATTTGTAGTGGCAGCAATGAGGGAGGCGAAGCGGTTGTATTGTATTAATCTCTCTTTATTTGTGCAGTAAACAATATGGCCCACGAGGAGCCGCCGAGAGCACCACCGCCAGCCCGAGTCCCCCGCGCTCTGCTTTTCCGTCCTCCCCTCGCCGCCCCCGACGTCACAACCATCCCCGATACCGGATTGGCCATGACGTCAGGAGGCGACCTAACATAGAGGAAGGACTACATTCTGTTCCCCGCGTCTCGTACGTTAACTCACGTACGACAGTCCGTTTTCTGTTTTTATTCAGGACGTTGGTGTACATCTGAACCGGTGACTGTTATGTTGAGCATAAATACAGTTTTCAATATGACCCAGGTTTAACACGCCGCCTAACTACTTTGAAGAAGGAGTACTCTTCTTGTACAAACTTTATGGTATATTTGTAGATTTACGGCACTTACATTTATCAAACAGATATATTTGGTGGGATTACCTTTCAGGGATACTTTAGGAGTACGTAGGTATTTTTTAATATAGCTCTTAATAATTTTCTGGTTTTTCTTCAATCTTAGACTGCACTGTCTATACAATTTGGGATATACGGTCCCGACCATGACTTAAAGCGTCACATCTAATCGGTAGTTTAGGTACGATTTATTTATTATGTGTTTAATAAATAGGTCACGTTTGATGCCATTGTGATAATGCATGAATGTATACTTTTCATTTAGTCAAAAAATACCAGGCTTTTACGAACCAATGGTTTGGGAGTGAGATATGTGGATAATACATCTCTGAGTTATAAAGTTTTGGTAAGACTTTGTGGTCTTGTTTCAATCTGATTTAGGTACTTGGGTCATGTCACGCAGCTTTGCATGAAGCATGCGGATTTCCACACCAGAATTCATGGATCTTTCCTGTGTACTATACGTCCACTCTCCTAATTACATGCGAGTAGGTATGATTATGCTTTAGATTTCTCCTTCATTAAACACTTCTAGTCAAAAGCAAGCTAATTGGATATATGTATTTACCCCAATTTCCTTAGCAAAGCTATATCTTAGGTGTCCTGTAAGTTAGCAGGTTGAAAGTTATTTAATGTTAGGCTGTTGGGTTACAGCAACGGCAATAAGGTCCTTTCAGGGCTTCATCTTCTCATTAACTCTGTATCTCACGGCTTTAACTCCAAACAACACACCAACATTATTTTACATCACTCACACTCAACAGTCCAAACATCAGCTCATATATACAGGAAATGAGAACACTAAAGATACTGCACTTTTCCTTTTCTTACAAACAAATACAAGCCATTCCATTACAAATAAAGTACAGGAACACATTTCAAACAACCTGTTAAACTCTCCAATACCCACACAGAACACAAAGGCAGCTAATAGCATAACATAAACTCTGATGGGTCAAGAAATGTGGCACCCACGCCGCATACCAAACAAAGAAACAAAGACAACAACTAGGTTGTGACTACCACTGAATAATGGTCCAAGATGTGCATGATTTGCGATCCCTGACATGAGGCCCTACCACCACTTGTTTGCCTATCCACAAGGACACCATACAACATTTATGCACACAGGACATGTTGTCAACAGCAAAGGGTTTCCCCATCATTCCTAAGTCTACACATTTGAGGAACAAGTAAATACAGAACGTTTAGCATATATCACCTACTTAAAATTCTCTTGACCAGACTCCAACATAAAACCTGTCTTCACAACTCCATTCATACACAACATCGCAATATCCCCAGACATCCACCTTACATCACCAAACTACACAGCACAACAAACTCTCACACTTTTTCCATCTTCGCAAACAACATATACAACCCAACAAGGACAACACACTGCTTCATACACTCACACAAAGTGCAGCCCAACACTCCAGCACACTCCACACCCAGTCACACTAGCTGGACAAATCAACATGACCAAGTACAAGGTCGAAGAAAGTATTCAATCAGCACCTGGTACCACGCCCTCTGGAAACTGTACCAGAAAAACTTGGGACATCTTCCAAACACAATGATGACAGTCCCCAGTAAATGAGTGCTTAAAAATGTACAGACCCAGGACACATGTAGTCCTAATCTACTAGAGATTTACAAGTAAATGCAATATGCCCTTTGGGGATAAGCCAATGCTACCATATATTAAATAGTGACCACGTGCACTTTAGTTGTTTCTAATCCCCCGAGCTATTACCTAACAGCTTAAAGTAACAACCTCCGAACAGGTAATTTGTCAAAAACGTATAAAAAAAAAGGTGGTCCAACTGTCCATAGATTCACTTATTTATTTGGTGTCTTCAGGGTAGATCCAGACACATATCCATGTTGATCTGCTAGGCTTTATACAGTTCTTACAGGCAGTTTTCTTAAATTCCCCTAGATGGCGTAGCCAACATGTGTTTCATCGTAAGGGCAGTACGCCGATGACTTCATCAGGGCTACAATAGATACATAATATGAACTTCATTGAAACCGAGTCTAAAATAAATGTCCTAAATAAACCTAAATAAAGTGCCCAATCTCCTATTGAAACATGAAAGGGGAGGCAGTGAGACAAAAAGGATCAATAAGACAAGTAGTCATACCGGTAACAATTTGTAGCTACACAAATCATAGGTCTCCGATCTAATTCGGGAATTTTGGCATGACCGGATAAAGAGAACTATAAAATACCACAGGAAAACAAAACACTTGGGGCTGAGCTAAACGCGCGTGTATTTATTATTCTTCAAAATCGTATTTTGAACCATATCAAAATAAATATGAACTCGTTCCAGTAAAACATACAACTTCATAAAAGTTAGATCCTGACCAAAAGATTAGAAGAAAGAATGTGTCAAACAGCATTGTGGATTCTAATTTAGTGTAAAAAAAGTGTTTATCAAGTAATGACGCTTTGCAACCACTCTGTAGCAATAAAGTCATAGACACTCAACCTCACCACTGCGTCGTGACACAATTCAAGCCTGTGAATAGGGGAGGATGAGAGCTATTTACCTGCTCTTGTAGTTCGGTTCTGACGATGCAAGTACTGTCCGTTGCCACGGTAATAAGTACACTATGATGTCAGAGCAACTCGCAAGTGCAACGTGGAGCGTAAAGTATGATATTGTGGCGGCCATCTTTGAGTGGGGTGTTTCCTTTCAGAGACTCCTTGGCGCATACATTTCACATTCTGCCTATAAAAGAAATAGGTTTTCCCGTTTGTATTTTTTTTTTTAAATCATGAGCCAATTGGTTTGTTAGACTAACCCGTGTTTGCAGGGCACTGGGGTCGTTTGAAAGTGCGAGGAACGGTTGTGTAGGAATGGAGAATTTGCGACACATCTTCCAACCTTAGTGCACTACAGTTTTCCGGAATGCCGATTGGCTGCGGAGTACGCAAGTTCATCTATACGAAGTGTCCTTCCTCCCAACAGTTTTAGAGTGGTTTGTGTATGGGCGAAGGTTGGCATGAGGTGAGTTATTTAAGAACTTAGAGTGCTGCCGGTCGCGGTTCTAGTCTAGATGGTAATAGACCAGCAGCGCGGAGGTTTTATGACCGACTATTGGTCAGGGTGAGCGATAATAGTAGCCGGTTACAGGGCCACCGCGGTGGCTGGTGTTCACGCTTGACTGTCTCCAGCCCCAGTTGACTGCTGGTCACGTTTCTTGGCCCTCAGCTAGTGAGTGTCTTACACGGCCCGTTCGGCAAAGCTACATCTTAACAGGAAACTGGAGCCGAAGGTTTCCAGTGGCTTCAAAAGCCCCTGCGCGAGTCCAGTGTGTTTTTACTTTTTTTTTTTCAAATGTATTATTTCCTGCGATTTTATACAGCGCTGACATGTCTCGAATGTGTAGGATTGCACAAGCAGTGCAATCTAAACGGATCGAAGTAACACACACGCATCCTGGTTGGGGTCTCAAGGGGAACTGCATCAGTGCAGCCCCAACTTTACTACTAGACCTCGGTTCCCCAGGTGGCTCTCTACATCCCTCCCATGTTTTACTTCACACTGAAGGGAAAGAAAGAATGCAAGAAAACTAGAAACACAAGAATGAAACAGAACGGACTAATAACAGAACAGATGCAAAGAACTAAAGTCTCAGGGGCAACACCCCTCTGTCAAACAGGCAACGATGATCTGACGTCACTGCTCAGGGATCCAGGGTACACACAAAGTCTCAAAGCTGACTGTTCGGCACCGGGTTGGGGCGCAGATGATAGTGTCCACGTCGGGGAAGTGACTGTCCCCGACCGACGCTTTCAACCGGAGAGTGTTGTACATGGGGTGTCGCTACCTGAGCCCCCTCAGCCTGCACCTCCTCCGGCGGTGACTCAAGCAACAAGTCATCACTCTCTGCCTCCTCCTCGGATGGGATCGCAACCCCTGCCTTCCTGAAGTGTGATACATTCCTGGTTACCCTCTGCCGGCCTCGAGCAGCTGTTATCATGGTACCCCGGACACTGACAATCTGCCACAGTTCAGGCTCAAATGGAGTTTGGAATTTCCCACCTGGCCGGCGATTCTTCACTACAACCACATCTCCTTCCTGCAAACCCCTGTATCGACACTGTCTCCGTTCAGTGGGTTTCCGATTAGTGCGTTCTCTGCGCTGCTGAGTGGCTTCAACATCCAGCTCTGGTGGTGTCCACTGAGGACCAGACGGGATGTAACCCCGCAGCGGAACTTTAAACATCAGGGCAGCCGGGGCACACCCTGTAGTGCTATGAGGGCCTGGCGATAAGCACCCAAAAAATCTTGTAGACATTTCTCACTGTCTTCTCTTTGATCAACTCCTATTCTGAGGGCACGGTTTTGAGTTCGCATAAACCTTTCTACATCCCCATTAGCCTGTGGCCAATAGGGCATGACCCTGCGATGACGTATAGCCAAACTATCAAGGTAAGACCGAAACTCCTGTCCTTGGAAGGGCGGGCCATTGTCTGTTCTGACTTCATCCGGAAGGCCAAACATGGCAAAAGTTTTTTCTGAAGCACCGGCCTCACATTCTCAAATGCCGTGGAAGATACGACGTCAACAACGGGAAACTTGGTGTAAGAGTCAATGAGGACAACAGACAGCCGCCCATCCGGAAAACTCCCAAAGTCCATGCTCACTTTTGTCCATGGCTTCAGACTAGCTGGCTCAGTGATCACGGGACAGCAGGGTGGTTCCCCTGAGGTGATTACACAGGAATGGCGTTTTCCCACCAATTCATCCACTTCACTGTCCATGCCAGGGAACCACACCTTGGCCCGCAATCTTGCTTTAGTCTGTGCAGCGCCTTGATGGCCTTGATGTGCTAGCTCCACTATTTTGGCCCATAAACTCTGAGGCAGCACAATTCTCCTTCCTCGCAGGATCAGTCCTTGCCCATCTGTAGACTATTCATCTCGCACCCTCCACATCCCTTGCATTGCGGCTTTACATTCATGATTAGCCATGTTAGTCTTTTCCAGGAAGAGCTTCCATTTCCTGTGATCAAGTGCTTCTTTGATCTGGGTGAGCGTTGAATCCCCTTTGGTGGCGTCCACAATGTCTCCTACACTCAGGGCATTAGGGCATGCCGACTTCACCACCATGTTGACAAATATTTCCGTGTTCTCTTCATCTTTCTCTTGAGAGTCATCAGGTGTGGTTAGCGACGGGTGATGAGATAAATAATCTGCCGGGTTGTTCACTCCAGGGCGGTAGACAACAGTAAACCGGTACGGTTGCAGAAGAACAGTCCATCGTTCTATCCGCGGGGGTGCCAGGCGAGGACAACCTGCAAACAGTGCGACTAAAGGCTTGTGATTGGTCACCACCTGAAATTCTTGGCCATAGAGATACAGGTGAAAATGCTTGCACTCCCACCGAATCGCCAACGCCTCTTGTTCTATTTGGGCGTATCGTGTTTCGACCGACGACCGTGCTCTACTGGCATACGCAACCGGAACCCACTCCTGCGGGTTCTGCTCCTGGAGAAGAACAGCACCCAACCCCACTGGACTTGCATCTACCACCACCTCCGTTCGTCGGCGAGGGTTAAAATACGCCATCGTTGACTTGTCCAGTAAAGCAGTCTTGATGTCGGCAAACGCCTTGTCTGCCATTGGGCTCCACTCCCACCGATGCCCAGTTTTCGTGAGCTGCCTGAGAGGTTCTGCCATGGTTGCCAGCTGTGGGATAAATCTTCCACAATAGGTTGCCATACCCAGGAAGCTTCTAACTTCTGTGATGTTTTTCGGAATTGGGGCTTGACGGATAGCATCCACTTTTCGAGGCTCCACTTGTAGACCATCCTTTGAAAACACATAGCCAAAAAACTCTACTGACGTCTGATAAAACGCACACTTTTTCTTGTGGAGTGTTAGTTCAGCCTCCGATAACCTCTGCAGTGTAGCCCTTAAGTGTTGATGGTGTTCTTCTCGGGTTTTGGAGTAGATGAGAATGTCGTCACTCAAATTGATTACCCCCTGCAGTCCTGAGAGCGTCTCCCTAATCACATTTTGGAATACTTCAGCGGCTGAGGATACCCCGAAGCTTAGTCTCTTGTATCACCTAAGTCCCACATGCGTTGAAAAAGTAGTGATGTTTCTACTGTCAGGCTCCAGTTCCAGCTGATGATACCCAGCATTGAGATCTAATTTCGAGAACCACTGGGCACCATTCAGATCCGCTATGATATCATCCATCGTAGGCGTTATGTGCCGCTCTCTTTTAATAGCCTTATTGGGTAAGCGCATATCGACACACAAACGGATGGCGCCAGGTTGCTTAGGTTTCGGTGCTATCACCAACGGCGACACCCACGGTGTGGGCCCATCTCCCTTCTCAATCACTCCCTGATCTTCCAGCAACTGTAGTTCCTTCTCCACAGCTGGTCGTAGGTGAAATGGAACACGTCTGTGTCTGAGGGCCACATATGATCTATGTGTAGCTTGACCCTTTTACCTTTGAGTCGCCCCAGGCCTTAAAAGAGCTGTGGAAACTCGTTAATCAAACGTTCAGCGTGGGAGTCATACACTTGTCTAGCAAAGAATACCAATTCGAGCTCTTCCGCGGTGTGACAGCCTAACAGCGTACCTCGATCTCCAGCCACCACGTAGAATCTTGCCAGCGCTGATGCCTGCCCGCTGGACACCGACACCTCCACAGTGCCCCGCAGAGGCAGTGGCTTCCTGCCCCCATAGTTGTAAATTCTCGTGGTAGTTGGGGTAAGCGATAATGCTGGGGTCAGCTGCCTGAACAGAGTCACGTCCATCACATTCACTGATGCCCCATTATCTATGAATACTGTTGCCGACCTGCCGTTGATCTGGACATTGCTCATGGGTGGAGGTCGTTTATTTTGTTGCCTCCCACCGGTGAACGAGATCACAAAGATGTATTCATCTTCGTCCTCTTCAAAGACTGGGGTCTTCTGAGTGGTGGTGTCACCAGAATCATCAGTTTCTTTAGTCACACTTCTGATTTTTGTGTCCCTTGCCTTCTGGTTTCCTTGCCATCCTTGGCCAGACCGACATACTTTCGCAAAGTGGTTATCTTTGCCGCATTTGATACATGTTTTCCCTTTCGCTGGGCACACCATTGATGGTTTGTGATCATATCCACAGCTTCAGCAGGTGCGTGCGTTTTGTCTGCCGGAGTTCACCTTTCGTCCTGGTGGTTGACGAGTTTGGATGGCCTCTACCTGCTCTTCCTTCACCTGGACTGGATGCGCATTTGACGCAGCGGCCAGTGATTGTCCTCTTACTGCCGCCGTGGCATCCAAGCACACTGCTGATAGTTCATGTGACCGTGCCAAAACCAGGATGTCGTCAAGGGGCATGCCTTGCTGGCGTAGAATGAGTTCCCTTAGTGCGTTCGACCGACATCCTTGAATGATCTGTGCCCTAATCTCTTCCTGTTGATTAAGGCCTACGCACAAGCTTGCTGGCTTTCTCAGTCGTGCATAGAACATATACATTGACTCAGCATCCGTTTGCTGAGCCTGCTGAAGCTTGAAGCGTTCAAAGTCTGAGTTCAGCTGTGGGTCGAAATGCTTGTTCAGGGCTTCCACTGCTGCATTGAAATCCGCCTTATCACCTGTGTTTGGGAGTGCATCAAACAGCTCTTGCAGTTCGTCTCCCCCATGAGCAACATGAGAGATCTGCGCACGGCCCCATCTGTCTCACGAGTGGCGCAAAAGTAATTTTCTAATCGGTTTAGCCACAGGCGCCATCTTGGGGATGCTGTGGCCGGATCAACCAGTTGGCTGAACGGGGGCAGCGCAGTGACTGAGGAGTGGGCACTTGCTCCTGCTTGCACGGGCAATTGGGATTTTTCTTGTGGTGGGGCACTCATGATGCCCCTAGTTATGTAGGCGCTTTTGCTGTTATGATTACTGTTGAGTATTATCTTCCGTTCTTCTTATTTTTTATTTTTTTCCAGGGAGGGTCTTTTTTTTTTCTTTTGTGTTCCTACGTCTGTCTTCCCTCTTTGTTTTTCTTTGAGTTCACTTTCCCCTTCTTGTCTCTTTTCCCCCGTTTCTCTTTGTTTGGGGCTTTTCTTTTATTGGGGTCTCCGCCCTTCTTCTGGCCGTTTCTTTTTTTTTTTTTTTTCTCTGCCACACGAGAAAAACGTTATTTTTTCTTCTGTTTTTTTTTTCTTTTTCTCTCTTCTCTTTTATATATTTTTTTTCAGGGCACCCTGCCCTTTCTCCTTACTTCTACGGGGCTCCAGCCCCTCTGGCTCTTCAGCTGCGTTCCCCTCCCTGGGGAACACAGCCTCAGCGTCGCGTTGCTAAGCGACGGGGCGCACGCATGTGCAAACGCGCACAGCCCCCACTCAGCGTTGCCGGCCTCAACGAAAGCGCTGCTACGCAGCAAGCGCCGGAGGTAAGCTGCCTCCTTTCTCTTGATTGCTGCGGCAGGGCTTTCCTTGTCTTGTGTGGTTGCCGCGCGCCGTACAGGCCGCTGCAAGGCTCTGTGGGGCACTGGGGCTTTCCTTTCTCTGTGTGGTTGCCGCGCACCGTTCAGGACGCAGCAGGGCTCAGTGGGGCGCAGGGCACAGCCGGGGAAGTCAGGGTGGCTTACCTGTGAAGTTGGGCGCAGGGAGCCTCTTCCACCCTCAGTCGGGTTTCGCCGGGCCAAGCGTCCTTGTGCGCTCTTCTGGCACAGCACTAGCTCGTGGGATCGGTCACGGTTTCCGCCTTCTTTTTTTTTTCCTCTCCGTGCTCAAAGTTGTTTAAGTGCGACGCGGAGTATTAATCTCGTTCGTCGTCATTGTAGGATTGCACGAGCAGTGCAATCTAAACGGATTGAAGTAACACATACGCAGCCTGGTTGGGGTCTCAAGGGGAACTGCGTCAGCGCAGCCTCAACTTTATTACTAGACCTCGGTTCCGCCCTACGTCAGGACGCGCGGAACCTGGTCCCAACAAAAGGAGAGCCCGGGTGGCTCTCTACAGAAGGCATCAGAGTGCTCTACAAAAGTAGGCTGGTACAAGGGTTAAACAGGGTTCCAGTTACATTAGTTGAACTTGGAGGTTTTCATCGGAAGATGCGTGCAGGAGTTACCACGTGAGACTATTGTTAACACGTCCCTTTATGAAAATGTATTACACATCGTTTTAGGCCAATGAATCTTTTGACTCTGTTGAGAGACACCTTAGGACGAGATAGCTAATCAATATGTCAATCAATACATCAATAATGTCATCAATATTTATCACAACAATGCATTTCACTTTAGTCAAAGTCATTAATCAAATCAAGACGCTACCATGACCTTTCAGTCATGAATAATCACACCAGTTTAGTAGAATTTTATACGTTTTATTCCCTATTAATTACAATCTAATAGCAGGTGCGTCAATCTCAAAACCAAGAAACATAATAGCATAGTCACAATATGGCAACTTTGGTAAGATTTCATTAAAGCAAGAATCACAAACATCAGAACATAACATGGCGTGAACATAGATCAATTTAGCAGAGTGTCAACAATGCGTCAGTTCAACAAAGCATAGTCTCGGTCGTTTGTCTATTTGAGTCAGTTTTGGTGAACACCTGTCCTAACCACTGATTAGCATTAGCATGTTGGGCTTCATGCAAAATAATTTAGAACAACAATTTGGAAAACATCTAACTATGATCGCTGTCAAAAGTAAGCAGTTGGTACTTAGAAAGGAAAAGCAAACAGACAAATCACAAATGCATCGTCATAATTACCCTCCAAGCTTTAGGTCGGCGCACAGGTTCAGTCTTTGTCTTCAGGACATCAGTCAATTCGCCATCAGTCAGAACTCAGCTCTGGGGCAAAAAGTTCACTTCCCTCATAAGGAGGTAAAGTGTAAAATGGACAATGTAAGGGCGAGGATGGTTTAAAGTAAACCAACAAGTCACCAAACAGAGTGACAGAGTTTCTGGATAAAATCAATAGCATTCCCTAATCCACCTCAATGACTCCCCGTGACATGGGTTTTGTATCCCTTTTTCATTGTACATTCCCCCAAAATTTTACTGGACATTTGTTATACCCCACTATCTTTAACCTATCAGAAAACACATTAGGTAAACTAACTCTTCACCCCATATTACTTTACAAGTTTTTGATTGGTCTTCATAATTGACGTCTTCAGAGGTGGAACGTCCGGTATGATTTCATCTTTCTGTAATTCTTTGCACATCTTTTGGTCAGCAGTTCCATTGTCTTCACCGGTTTGAATGACCTTGTACATTTCATTAATCTACACTGTTTCAGTTTGCTTTTAACATTTATTCCATGAGCAAGGAAAAGTATGTATGAGAACGGATCTAACATGGTTACATTTGTTTTCTAATTTGAAGAAAAAGAACGGGCAGGGTTGTGTCCTTTTATGAGTCCGCACACTGCAAAATAGGAAAATACATTTAATATGAAAACCAAACAGCTAAACTTCGGCTCATGCTAACTTAAGGCCTATGGGGATTTCAGCACAGATTCAATAACGCAGTCATTAGCACAAACTTATTTAAACGTGATATACGACATTTTGGTCATTATTATTAGTCTACATATACATTGGCGGCCACTCCCCGTGGTCACATTTCAAGTGCACGTTTAAGCAAAAATCATTATTATAGTTTTCTATGCAGCATTATCATTAATTCATAAACATTTCATGTTAATATATATTATATAAGCTTCGCTCTCTCAGTCCCTCCTCTGATGATGTTCGTCATCACACAAACCTTTCCCTTTGACCTTTCTCTTTAATTTTTCACTCTACGCATTATGCGCATTTCGACATCTTGTCCCTTGTGTGAACTCTCCCAAATTTAATTAAACATTTTCTCCCTTTCATTTTCTTCATGCTTTTTACTCCTCTTTGTCCAATTTCTTTTAATTTTGTCATTTATTTTGCAAGCTCCCCATAATCATAATTGACAGGCCAGAACAATTAATAGACCACCTAATATTTTTGCAAGTACCCCATTTCAAATATTGCTAAACCAGCTCCCCACTCTAGCAATTCCCTTTCCAAATTTCTCCCATACTCCAGGTTCCTTCAAATCCTTCAGATCTGCACTATCTTTAGTTAAGTTAGTAAGCATACCTCTAATCTTTTTACTATTATCAGGTATATATGTGCAACAATGACGCTTGTTGAGCATCTTGCAGACTCCGCCGCTCTTTGCGAAAAGAATGTCTAAAGCAAGCTGATTTTGAAGAGTCATAGCTCTTTCCGCAGCAAGTTCAGTATCCATCAGGAGTATAGCCCCTGTAAAATTTGTCAGCATATTATCCACAATAGTAGACAACTTTTGAATCTTTATGGAGTTCAAGATAACCCCTACTGAAGGAATTATGGCTCCAAATATGTCACCAACGACAGCAGCCGCTGTCTCTCGCTTTTGTCTAGTATGTTGTAATTCAGACGTTTTAGGTATTTGCTTTAAGTCATCAATCTGGTAGATCTTTGGGAAGACTATTCCCAAATAACATGTCCCATACCACCTCTTAGGGAGACGGTAATAGGCATTAAGTCCACAGATATAATAGATCCCAGGGATCGCTGGATCCTGTCCATTTAACATGAATGTCCATTAACTCTGAACCAAAAACACATGTCTGCATTCACTCGTTCCCACAAATAAAGTGTCATGTTCAGATTTCGGCCTATATATACAAAGCCTTCCTACATGTAATGCATCTATAGCTAGTTTGCCTTGCGTCTTTATTGCAGTGTAAGCATAATCATTTGCATATGTGCGTTTTTCTAGCCCCTTTTCTAATCTTTCTTTCAGTGCTTTGCGTCTGTCATCGGTGTGATCTGAGAAGCTTTTCTCTACAGGTGTCAATAAGCAAGTCAGATTGTTGCGGTGTGCATACGCTGTCCCGAATGTAAGCGTTGGTTCAAAGAAACCTCTAACTAATTTTATACTATGCTCGTTAGCTAACTTGTTCAAAAACTCAGTCACAGGCACAAAAGAAAACACTACATCCAAATTTGAATAGTAGTATTGCACATGCTCTTGATTATAGAATCTTATTAGTAGCAAACTACAACTAATCCCGTAGGTTAGAGGAAGACTATGATAAGTGACCCCTTCTTGTACTGATGAAGGAATCTTTGTACACACATAACAGTTTTTCGCATCCATGGTCTCAACATACTCATTCAGCAAGCGATAAAAGACATTAGTGGATAGTTCCCCCTTTGAGTTAGTTCCCTCATGCAAGTGTCTTGCATCCTGCTCAAACTTTTCCCACGGTGTTAGTGTTGTGGTCTCAGGTTTTGAAGCATTGTTAGTTGCCTTCTTATCTAACCTCGGCATTCCCACAATCACTCCTACAATTATTATTGCACACACACAATACCTAATATAAGACTTAACCAACCACACACCTTACCCTTTTTATTACTACCTCTATTATAAGCCATGTCTGTGAAGAATCAGATAGCAGAACAATAATCAACTTGAGAACGATATAGATTCTCTTTTTTTTTTTTTTTCTTGATGCAAAAAGTCTCTTTCTCTCTGTGTGTATTTACAGCGTTTCACTCATTCCAGGACCCCTTTCGTCAATCAGGTTAGCAGCTTGTCATAATCGGGTTTTCAAAGTCAAATCAGGTTCTCAGTGTCACATCCGGTAATTTATAAGTCAGCGTTTCAGCTTTTAATTTCAAAAGTATTTTTCTTTGATGAATTTCAGGTACTTCTCGATCAAAACAGAACGCTAAGAATTCTTGTTGCCATTCAGATGTTGTTGCATATGCCCATTCAGGACCTGCGTTCCTTCTATTTGCAGTTCTTTTCCTTTTCATTCTGCGTTCGCCTTGCAATTCTCCATCACGTAGATGCTCTATTCGGGTTGTATTAGTTTCTTCTGTTATTGTTTCACCTGTTGCGACCCTTTCTTTCGCAACCTGCTTTTATGGCCAATTATCTCCCTTATGCGTCTTTTTCCTGCTTGTTCTTTCAGGACGCTGAACAGCACCCTCCTCTTGTGCTATGGTGTTTTCTCTTGATGGACCTGCATCTGGCTCAGGGGATGTCAGTGTGCTTTGGTCTCTCTCTACTATTTCCCCTTTTTCTTCTTCTTCTGGGTCTGTAACAGGTTCAAGCTCTAACCCGTATTCGTCTACTTCTGGGAGAACCTCTCCTTGATTTAGTTCTCCTGGTGCCTCTACTGAGATAGGCACATTGTCACCTCTCTTGTTCTCAGTGGGCTCTCCTGCAGTCTCAGTTCCCTCTTGGCTATTTTCAGTCCCTGAGACTTCCCTCTCTGGAACTGTTGAGTCGGGAACCTCAAGTTCCTCATCGGTTGGACACGTTACCTTCTTTGTGTGACTGGCATGTATCCAGTTTGGAACGCCTGCACATTTCACAGCAGTGGTTGTTGTCAATATTACTTGATATGGCCCCTTCCAGCGCGGCTCCAAACACAACTTCCTCACGTGCTTCTTGACAACCACCCAGTCACCGGCTTGCAGGGTGTCACCTGGATCACTGATCGGTGGCAATGTGTTGGCTTCCACCTGGTGAGAAAAAGAGCGAACCTTTGCAGTAGTCCAACACCATATAATCCGTGATATTCACAAGAGCATTTGCAGGTACTGCGGGTAGCCTCATGGCTCTACCCATAAGGATCTCCTGGGGGTGATAATCCTGTCTTCTTATCAGGGGTGTTCCTCATCGACATCAGCACTAAGGGTAATGCATCTGGCCATTTCATATTAGTAGCTGCACACATTTTTGCCATTCTCGACTTCAGGGTACCATTCATCTCCTCCACTAGTCCTGATGCTTCAGGGCGGTAGCTACAATGCAGTTTCTGTTTGATGTCTAACGCAGCACACAAAAGCTTAATCACCTCATTGTCGAAGTGTCTGCCCCTATCTGATTCTATAGAGACCGGAAAACCGAACCTTGGTATTAGTTCCCTAAGCAGCAGTTTTGCAACTGTGAGACTGTCGTTTCTACGTGTGGGGTAAGCTTCAATCCAGTGGCTGAAAACACACACAATCACCAACACGTATTTCAATCCTCCACAAACAGGCATTTCAATGAAATCCATTTGCATCTTGCTAAATGGACCGCCTGCTCTCCCTATGTGGCTCAAAGTTACCACAGTCCCTTTTCCGGCATTCACCTGTTAACAGATGATGCACCTGTGACAAGTAACCTCTGCGGCATGTCTGAATTTTGGGTTAAACCAGTCAATCTTGAATGACCTGATCATTGCATCTCTTCAAAGATGTGCCTGTCCATGGTAAAGCCTCGCAAATTGTGACAGAAGACTGTTTGGCAAAACCAGTTAACCTTCCTCTGAGACCTATAAGTCGTCAGCTCTTTGTACACATTGCATTCTCTGCCAAGAGCGTTTTTCTTCTTTGCTAGCACGACCCTGCAGGGTTTTTAGCTCATGTGTCATTTTCGGTTTGCGGTAACAATTCCCACTGATCCTTGAACGATATACAGTTCAATGCGCAAAATCTTGCGACTTGATCTGCATAGCCGTTTCCCATGGACACAAAGTCTTGTGACTTAACATGAGCATTGCATTTCACCACGGCAATTTCAAGAGGTAACTGAATGGCATGTAACAAATCCTTAATTTGTTCACCATTTTTCACAGGAGAACCAGAAGAGGTCATGAAACCTCTCTGTGACCACAATTGGCCAAAATCATGTACAATTCCATATCCGTATCTGCTGTCAGTATAGATAGTGACTCTCAGATTTTCAGCTGCGTGGCATGCCTTAGTAAGGGCAATTCTGCCACTTGTGCGGAATACACTCTCTCAAGCCAGGAAGCTTCAGTGATACCAGCTATGGTACATACAGCGTAACCAGCTCTCAGAATTCCGAGTGAGTCTCTCAAACAGGATCCATCAACAAACATAATGCAGTCATTTTCTTTTAACTGTGTATCTTGAATATCAGGTCGGGGCTTGGTACATAGTTCTGTTACCTCAAGACCGTCATGCTCCACTTCCTCCTCATTATTAATCTCGGTGCTTTCAACAGGAAGTAGAGTTGCCGGGTTGAATACAGTACATCGCTTCAGTGAGACATTAGGTGACCCCAAAATGATTGTCTCATATCGGGTAAGTCGGGCATTTGTCATGTGCTGGGTTTTGGTTCGAGTCAACAAAATTTCAACTGAATGTGGAACCATTACTGTCAAGGGATGTCCCATCACTATGCCTTCACACTGCGTGAGGCTTTGACCAACTGCTGCAACTGCGCGCAAACAACCAGGTAAAGCTGCTGCGACGGGGTCCAAGGTAGCTGAAAAATATGCTACAGGGCGATTTGCACCTCCATGGACCTGTGTTAAGACAGACAAAGAACAAGCATCACATTCATGACAAAACAGTAGAAAAGGTTTTGTGTAATCAGGCATACCCAAAGCTGGTGCCCTGCACATGCACTCTCTCAATTCCATGAATGACTCAAGCTCTTCTTTGGATAGGGTTATGGTGTACGGTTCATCTTTAATCTCTTTGCCTGTTAGCTTTATCAATGGTTTTGAGATAATTGAGAAGTTGGGTATCCACTGGCGACAGTAACCCACCATTCCCAAAAACATCCTGACATCTCTGTTGTCGGGGGGTTCATCTGCAAAATAGCGGTCACCCTTTCCTTTGATATTCTTCTGGACCCTCTCTCAATCAAGTGTCCTAAGTATTTCACCTCTTTCTGATAGTATTGCAGCTTCTTTGGCAACACTTTATGTCCGTTCTTTCCCAAATGATTCAGTAAGGCAATTGTGTCGTATTTACAGTCATCTTTTGTTCTGGACGCAATCAGCAAGTCATCAATGTACTGCACTAAAGTCGAGTTAAAAGGCAGTACTAAGGATTCTAAGTCCTTTTTCAATATCTGATTGAAGATGGACGGTGACTCAGAAAACCCTTGAGGAATTCTGCACCAACTGTACACCTTGTCCAGGAATTTGAAACTGAATAAAAACTGTCTGTCCTCGTGAAGAGGCACCGAAAAGAAGGCTTGTGACAAATCTACAATGGTGAACCATTCAGCATCGCACGGAACCTGAAACATAATCACTGCTGGATTTGGCACTATGGGGCAACACTTCACCACAATCTCATTTATTTTTCGCAAATCCTGCACAATTCGAACCTTCCCACAAGGCTTTTCAGACCCATTATCGGTGAATTACATGGACTGCCCAATACCTCCTTCAGGACTCTCTGTTTTACAAAGTCTGCAATTATTTTCGACACCTGAATAAGGACATCTTGTGCCATGTGGTACTGTGGTACCTGGGAAAACACTGCATTTGGTTTTACTTGTACTTTAACTGGTTCCACTCCTTTTATCAGTCCCACTTCCTTTCCTGTCAAATCCCACACCTTCTCTGTCACTGTTCCCTGTAATTCAGCCGGTAAGTCAGTCACTGTAAGCATCGGGAATAACGTTATCAAAGGGTAATCTTTATTCGCGGTTTCTGTCTCTGACTCTGAGAACTGACCATCATCCTCTTTATCATCACTGTTTGTCTGTACCTCAATTCCATCTTTGGAACAGGTAATCGAGCATTTTGTCTTGCACAGTAAGTCTCTTCCCAGTAGGGATACCGGACTTGAATCACAGACTACAAACTTATGCAGTCCCTGGAAGTTGCCAATCTCAACTTGCACTGGATCTGTAATTGAATTTGTCAAGTACTGGTTTGCTACTCCGACCACTCTTATGGTACGCCCTGAAAGTGGCAATTTCGGAACCTCTGCACTTCTGACTGTAGAGCGTGTGGCTCCGGTATCAACCAAGAATGAAAGCTTGTGACCCATTACCTTTCCCTCTACAAAGGGTCCCCTTTGATCTACCTCTAGGACGCTGCAAGCCTGCACTCTTCACTGTCTGAACTGTCGTCCGACCATTCCTCATTCATTCCATCTTCACCACGCAATGGGAATTGCTGTACTGTATTATTTTGGCTCATCACTTGACCTGTGACCTGCTGAGGAAACATCACCTGTTGCTGTCCCATTGGAGCCATTAGTAGTTGCATTTGCTGTCTAGGTACAATGGGAACCTGCTGTTGTACTTGCTGCATTTGCACTGGTTGAACATGCGGCATTTGCAATTGCTGCATGGGCTGTAACCCTTGCATCTGGACCATGTTATTTTGAAAGTTCGGGTTTTGATTTCTCAATTTTGGACCTCTCATATTTTGCAAAGTACCGACATTAGTGCTTTGTTGAACAACACCCTCCTGTACCACATTTAGGCATTCCCGCTTCCAATGCCCCACGCCCCCGCACGTGTGACATGGTGACATCTTTTTCATCCCTTGTGCGTCATTTTGAACCACAACAGTATTCAAGTCTGGACCGTGATTCACAAAACCTCGACCTCTTGGTTGTGCCTGAAACACACCATTCCCTTGCAGTTGCTGCTGTATCATCTGCTGAATTCCATTTCCCTGCATTCCTGCCTGTGCAGCCCTTATCTGCATCACCATCACTTTCTCCTTCAACTTTTTCTGCTTCAGTTCAATCTCATCACTACAGTATTTCGCATACTGCAGCACCTCATCAATCGGCTTCACTTGCCAACAAATCAAATGATTCTTAATCATCTGGCTAACCTCTGGTCTCAGCCCTTCAACAAATCTGAACACGAGATGGTTCATGTCTTTCGGCTCAATGGTCTCAGTACCACTGTAATGTTTGAATGCCTTCAACAACCTCTCATAGTAAGCATGTATTGATTCCTTAACCTCCTGTGAGGTCCGGTCAATTTTCTGCCAATCAGTCACTTTCGGCGACACTTTCTGCTTCAAAAACTCAATTACTTTGTGATAGTACTTCATTACCTCCTGAGAAGGTGCTCCGGTCACCTTATTCCTTGCTGGCTCCTGCGTCGGCCAGTCTACCCCTTGCTTGCCCTCAAGCCATAAGTCAGGCGGAACAATGATCTCAAACAAGGTATTCAAGTCTTCCCAGAGACACTTCGCAAGCTTCACAAACCTATCTGTTTGTTGGTACCACTCAATCGGTTTCTCCCACAATCTGGGATAATCATTAGTGAAGGATAAGATATCTCCCCTGGACCACGGTACATGAATTGGAACCCCACCAGCTGTTTCTCTCATGGGTAACATCTTTACTGATTCCGTATCTGGTGAAGCTTTAGCCTGACTTGACCCTGGACTGTCACTTTTCTCCTTATCTCTTTTCTTTGCCCATCTGCCTTCCCTCTTTTTTAAATCTCCCCAGATTTGCGCACTTTGCAATATTTCTTTTAAATGCGCTTTCATCCCGGCAGACCTCATATGCTTGAAGTCCTTTGAGTCAAAGTCTAACCTGTAACTTCTTTTCAAATGTTTAGTATTCTCAATATCAATATTGTATTTGTCTGCCAGGTTCGCCAACTTCTGATGTACCTTGCCTACTTCTTTAGTGATCTTAGGGCACAGGTATCTCAACTCTGCTTCTGTGTATGACTCTAATCTGTTCACCCCCATTGTTCCGACCACTAGTTCAGCAGCTTCCACACCCAGTCTCACAAAGTTGAGGTACTCATCTCCTTGCAACCTTTCCGGTTCCACTGCAGTTACTGTAGTCTTTTGTGAAGCATAAGTCTTCTCTAACCACTCATTTAACTGTTGTACCGTTAAACCTTGCAATGAAATGTTCCCTGCATGCATCATTGGCGACTGTGAAGCATTCGTACTTATTGTCTGTGGTGTTAGCACTCCTAGCCCTGCCTGTCTCATTGCTTCCAACGGTGCTTCGACCGGACTAAGGTCTAGCAAAGATCTCGGTTTCTCGACCGATTGGTCTCCTGGGGCCATTATCTGGGGAGTTCCTATGGACCCTCCTCTTATCACATCTTGGGTCATTACTCCCTGATCACATACACCAGGCTTACCTTGCGCATACAATGGCACTGGTGGACCGACAGTAATCGGCAATGATATGGCAGCTGGTGTCTGACCTGGTCCCAAACCTCGTGGAGCAGCAACTCCAAAGGTCTGATCCAGTGAAGCCGCAGCAGGCATTAATGGAGGTCCTGCTGCTGGGTTATATCCCGGTATCAGTTGTGGCTGCGGCTGGGGCAGCAATTGCGGAGTTGGCTCAATCTGCACTAACCTCGATTTTGTATATATCGGGTCTGGCAGCACTATCCGATTTGTAGTAGTCTCTAGTACTGGGACGTCTGGATAGATTCTCTGTATCTGGGGTGGAGGTTGCAACTGTATCTGCATGTTTGGCGCAGTGGGTACCATGACACCATTCTGTATCAAACCCGTATCACTAGTCTGTACTGTATCAGTAACTCCCTTCTCCTGCGTCTGGTTCCCAGGACCCGCGCTAGTGCTCGGGATATTGTCGCTTACCGCATAAAGTGGCGGGCGATCATGCAATAGCTGATTTTAAAATTCTTTGTTATCTGAATCATCTTCTTCTTCCCAAGACCTCTTAGTTTCTTTGTCTTTGTCTGTTTTACATGTGGCTTTCTTTCCCTGCGTCTCATCTCCCTGTGTTATTGCTGGGAACAATTTTAATCCGTCAACTATTCCCCGCCTCCACATTTTGCTCTCATTATCCCACCTAGCTTAGGCCTGAGTCTTATCTGCCCTTTTCAGTCTTCTTTGGAACTTTTCTTGTCTCTGTTTAAGAGCCATTAAATCCCAAATCGCTAAAGCCTCATACTGAGCTGGCCTCGGAGGTGGCTTTTGTACATTTAACATCCACCTTAAATTCTCTAGAACTCTCGTATTGAACGTCCCGTGTTCTGGGAACGCCAAACATCCCTCTTTTTCTGTTAATTTGCGCCACTGTTTCATCCATAAACAAGGCGCAACACCTTTTTCCTCCATGACAATGTAAGCCGGAGTTCCCTCAGGCGGTGTAGGCTCCCCTTCACTCGCCATAATGTATGTGTCTCCTTTCAGAGCACTCTTAAAAGCTTTGACAAAATTCATCTTTGCGTCTTTTCTTTTGTTTGTATTTAATCAAGAAGTGACTTTAATTCCCAGGACACTCTTCACCCACCTTTCTCAACCTATTGCCTCTCACGGACGGCAGACAATACGTGCGCGACCCCTCTCGACAACTGACCTAACTCAGCGCGGCACCACTGACGTCACACTCACACACTGCAGCTGACAAAGTCTTGCGGCTCGTCCGCCCCTCACTAAGTTCACACCAAACTAATGCAAAAATGACTGCGAGCACCTTAACAACAACAACACAAATTTGCCGGTTTACTACAGGAAGGGTACACATTCGCTTCAGAACTTCACAGAGATTTCACTTGAAGCCTCAGCCGCTACTTTCTCCTTCTCAGTTCCCGCACCTGCAAGCAGAATTCGACCCGCAAATCCTACTCTCGACTTGTCAATGGTTTGTTCTAGTGCACTTTAGAACTTGCCAAATCTCCATCGAAGGTTTCACACATACAATTTGACTCAAACTCTACTTGTCAACCACGTCCGATTGACCTAATTAATCCGCAAAAATTACAACATAAACCCAAGTGTCTCCTACACTTGTCAATATACTCCGGAGTCTTAGACCACGACGGGTCCGTACATGAACAACCAACCACGTGGATAATTTTGAGCACAAAGATCCACACTCATATGAAGTACACCGACTTCCCTACTCTCATACTGTGGAGTACGCCCACTCCTACTAAAACAACATTACCGGGCCTAAATACACACAAACTTCACAAATCACCTGCAAAATGCACAAGCTGAGCAAGCGCAAATTCTACACCATACATGCTATGACGCCGAGAACATTCCCAACTCATTTAGGCTAGCTCCGAGATCCCAGGAAAGTCATGGTGAATTTAGAAACACATCATACCTCCAATTTGCATTATCTCAGAAAAACAGTCTAAACAATAATTCTCTGTCCTACGGCCCCAAAGGGCCAAACCGTCGCTCTGCTACCAGAACTGTTAACTCGTCCATTTATGATAATTTATTACACATCAGGACTCGTTTTAGGCCAATGAATCTTTTGACCCAGTTGAGAGACACCTTAGGACGAGATAACTTAATCAATATGTCAATCAATACATCAATAATGTCATCAATATTTATCACAACAATGCATTTCACTTTAGTCAAAGTCATTAATCAAATCAAGACGCTACCATGACCTTTCAGTCATGAATAATCACACCAGTTTAGTAGAATTTTATAAGTTTTATTCCCTATTAATTACAATATAATAGCAGGTGCGTCAATCTCAAAACCAAGAAACATAATAGCATAGTCACAGTATGGCAACTTTGGTAAGATTTCATTAAAGCGAGAATCACAAACATCAGAACATAACACGGCGTGAACATAGATCAATTTAGCAGAGTGTCAACAATGCGTCAGTTCAACAAAGCATAGTCTCGGTCGTTTGTCTATTTGCGTCAGTTTTGGTGAACTCCTGTCCTAACCACTGATTAGCATTAGCATGTTGGGCTTCATGCAAAATAATTTAGAACAACAGTTTGGAAAACATCTAACTATGGTTGCTGTCAAAAGTAAGCAGTTGGTACCTAGAAAGGAAAAGCAAACAGACAAATCACAAATGCATCGTCATAATTACCCTCCAAGGTTTAGGTCAGCGTACAGGTTCAGTCTTTGTCTTCAGGACATCAGTCAATTCGCCATCAGTCAGAACTCCGCTCCGGGGCAAAAAGGTAACTTCCCTCATAAGGAGGTAAAGTGTAAAATGGACAATGTAAGGGCGAGGATGGTTTAAAGTAAACCAATAAGTCACCAGAGTGACAGAGTTTCTGGATAAAATCAATAGCATTCCCTAATCCACCTCAATGGCTCCCCGTGACATGGGTTTTTATCCCTTTTTCGTTGTACATCCCCCCAAAATTCTATTGGACATTTGTTATACCCCACTATCTTTAACCTATCAGAAAACACATTAGGTAAACTAACTCTTCACCCCATATTACTTTACAAGTTTTTGATTGGTCTTCATAATTGACGTCTTCAGAGGTGGCACGTCCGGTATGATTTCATCTTTCTGTATTTCTTTGCACATCTTTTGGTCAGCAGTTCCATTGTCTTCACCGGTTTGAATGACCTTGTACATTTCATTAATCTACACTGTTTCAGTTTGCTTTTAACATTTATTCCACGAGCATATATATGAGAACGGATCTTACATGGTTACATTTGTTTTCTAATTTGAAGAAAAAGAACAGGCAGGGTTGTGTCCTTTTATGAGTCAGCACACTGCAAAATAGGAAAATACATTTAATATGAAAACCAAACAGCTAAACTTCGGCTCATGCTAACTTAAGGCCTATGGGGATTTCAGCACAGATTAAAAAATGCAGTCATTAGCACAAACTTATTTAAACCTGGTATAAGACATTTTGGTCATTATTATTAGTCTACGTATACATTGGCGGCCACTCCCCATGGTCACATTTCAAATGCACGTTTAAGCAAAAATCATTATTACAGTTTTCTATACAGCATTATCATTAATTCATAAACATTTCATGTTAATATATATTATATATTCGCTCTCTCACTATCACAGCGGTTGGTTAAAGGGCTTAAACTGTTAAAGCATCTATTTAGATGGTGGGGTCACATAACGCAGGTATTTCAGATCCCAGTGGAGAGTATACTAGAGTATGGTCGGAGAAGATTAACCATGGTATCTGTCAAATAGGAGGCGCTTGATGTATTTTTTTTTTAAGGTTCTTAAAATAGATGCCGTCTAAATTATGTAGCAAACATCATGTGAAAACATGATAGTCTCTTTACAATTAGAAAATGCATTTCTTAAACATGCGGAAGCGTTTCACCTTTATACATCAGATTGTTTTTACACAGTGCCTACCCCGAAGTCACTAACTGAAAGGCGCTCTCATACGTGTTTGGGAAGAAAATTGAGGCTCTATAAAAATAAAATATTTGCTGAGGATCACAGTTTGGTCAAGCGAGAAAACCTGGAATGCCCCCCAAGTTTTCTGATTCCACAGTATGCGATTCACCCACTAGATGGCTACATCTTTCCTTTTTAACACCAAAGGTTTACGTGCTGTTTTTAATTCTTGGAGCATGGTGGTAGAGAGCCTGTGGCAGGCAGCAGGCAAATTAAAACTCGACTCGCTTGTGATCGAGAGTCCAGAAGGACCTGAAGCCGATTCCGAGCCAGGACTTTGGCTCGAGGCCTAATTGCCTCACCACCTGTGTTCTCGGCCTGCTGGGTATGCAGTGGCAGTTCTCTGAGAAATATGTGCCATTTCTAGCATTTCATTAATGTTTAACGTGCTTAAAGGTGGAATAACTTGTGTTCAGGACATGTGCAGTGCTAAAACATCTTGTGTTTGATATTATAGACCATAGCTTTGCTCCATCTAGAACAGGAATCTAGGCCACATATAGAGTACCCATGACAACTGACTTGCCTCGTTATTCACCAATAGCATTTTCATGAGGGCGGGGACAGGAATGTTTCTAAGTTCATGTTTACAAACTATCACTTTCAATAAATATTTCTCAAAGCAGGGATATAATCTAATGTACCCAATATGAAACACTGCTTTATGTTAAAGAAATACACTATTTTGAAGACAGCTAATTGTTTTCTAACATGATGTTTTATGCATGATTTACGTGGAAAAAATATTTACAAGGCTCGCTTGTGCACAAGCTCTAAGAGCCAGTGCAGACCTTTGGCTCAGCTCGTCCTGTTAACTAGTTGGCTCATCCACCTCTACCAATGCTATGTTGCACTTGTTCACTTCGTCTTCTGCAGCTACATCGAGCTCTCACAGGCAATTTAATTGTGGACTAACTGAAAGGACAGGTCCCTTTCTTCATTGTCCTGGTGCATGTGACTTACATATTGCATGATGTTTATACATAGTCTGCATTCTGCATCGCACCACTTCTGTCTGTGTTGCTAATGATCAGGAGTACGTCTACACTGGTACATTTTTATTCATGCCTTCTGTCTTTGCAATTTTTGTAATAAAAGAATAAACCAGTGGTTTTCTTTATGTGAAAGAGAATTACAGCGCTCTGTGATACCCAATTCCTTCACAATACATTTGCATTTTGGATCTGAAAATTGACTGACAGATGATACTATTTGATATTTCGAATATATTTTAAATATTCTATTTTTTAATTTTGCCGGACGGTGAACAGTAATTTTCTTGTTAATAAACAATAATCTCTTGAAGACCGCACATCATAAAGTAGACTGAACAATTCTGTACTGAGAGTAGGATCGGCAGGTGTGCACAGTGGTACAGGGTGTTAAAAATAGAGGAAGGACTATAAAAGGGAGATGGTGACCTAATTAGTAAAACATAGTTTATTAAAACCATGCTGCACATAGAATTAGCAACACATCTCATTATTCTGTGATATTGGTACCTCTGTATAAAAAAAGGCAGCTGTTTAGACCTGGTCAATTTTTGACCAATTAGGCTGTTGAATATGGCAGAGAAAATTCTGGGTCGGGTCTTACTGAATCATCTACAAACATGTGTAGATGCAAACACTTTCCCAACTAATTCCAAGCTTCGATTTAGAAAGTCGTTGAATACTATAAAACAGACATTTCATTTACATCTAGTATGCAACAAATATGCTACAATTAAGACATTTCCTGTAAGTCCCACCCTTATTGATCCCTGGTCAGCTTTTGACTTGGTATGCAGGTCTAAGCTTTGGGCATTGACCTCCCTCTGTTAACAGCCATCAGATGCCTCAACATCCAAAATACAGCAAGGATTTGTTATGGACCCAATGTGGAATGTAGTGGCCATTTTTTTAAATACCATTAGAAGAATGACAAGGCTGCACACTGGCTTGCCTCCTATATAACCTGTTTATTTATGCTGGGGCCTGCCTTGAGCTTAATAAGCCAGGCCAAGCTGCTTGGCGAAAAGATCTCCATGCTGTTGCATGCAGACAATGCTGTTCTATTACAGAGGCATGGAATTCCTATAGCCCAACGCCCAGGACATATTGTTTGGGGTCAAGGACAACACTTTTCATATTTTTTTGTCCTTGGGACAAGTAGGACCAACCCCATGTAGTACAAACCCTTTGGCTGCCAGTTTACAGGGAAGAAAACTGTGTGAGGTTCAGGTAATATTTGTGTCATTATGTTCAAACTTGTATTTATGGTTCGTTAATGCAAAGCCTTCATGAATAGGGCGAGCACTTTAAATAAACATAAGGTCATACTGCACTACTGACAATGATTCCAGTAAAAAAAATATGTACACACGTTTGAGCTGTTTAAAAACACAAGGCTATGTTTAATGCTCCCAGAATACTCCCTGATTAGATGCAAATGTTTGCAGAAGCTTGTAAGCCAGAATGATGATTCTTTGCTTTCAAAATAAAAAGTTCAGTAATAAAAAAAACTTTTTGCTAAATTGCTGTGAATATTTCTTTTAAGCATCAATTAATAAAATGTGTTGATGCATGTTAGTATTTCCCAAAAATAATTATATTGGAAAAATCAGTATAGCCGTTTTCAACAAGATTATGGGAAACATGAAAAGAAACATGCACTGGCACAGCTATCTGATGTGACATTGGTGGTCAGTCTTTTGGTTTTGTTAATGTGTGTCTTGTTATGACATGGCTTTTGTACCATTTAATTGTTGTGGGAGCTGCCAGGCCCTCACCATTGTAACAAATATTGGCAAAAAGCAAAAAACAAATTTTGGTCTCAGAAAGCACACATTTCCACAGTAGTTCCTGGCACTGGAAATAAAACCACTTTGTGTGCCACTATGCTCCATGTGGAAGAGCAGAACGCTGTCACTCACAGTAAAGCCAGCCGACAGATGGATAGAGAGAAAAATAATTTTAATAAAAACAAAATGCCTTCGTAAACAGAAGACCTAATTAGGAGCCCAACTCTTAAAGAAAGTCACAAAAGTGCACCCATGGTATATGTCTTTGCATTAGTGGCTTTCATGAATTCACAAGAATTTACATAAGTATACCCCAAAGTCATACTCCTATAAAATATTTGTGAAGTGTATTTTAGCATGAGCAAATGTGCATGTGTAGATTTGCTCAAGCTTGAGCGCTTACCCTTTCACTTTCCCTGAAATCACCGTTTTCCCCAACCCTGGAAGAACTTCTACCCTTGTCAGGAGTAAATTTCCAGCCTTTCTCAGTATGGTAAACAATTAGAGAAAAGCTGGTGAAAATCCTTAAAACGTGCAAGTTAGTAGGTCTACACAAGCTCAAAGGCATTCCAGCCCTGAAACTATTGCTTATTGCTTTCTCCAGCTCCAGTATGTAGATCTGCGGAAAGGTGGCAAAATAAGGAAATTGCTATAGTAGGGCTTGAAATTGCTGGCATTCAAGCCGTAGTATATTATTAGCCCTTGCATAACCACAGAGGCTATTATCAGAACTCTTTCATAATTACATTACTGCCATAACGTGTCATTGGGCTACATGGCACGAAAGGGACAAGCAGATTTGTTTTTACAGGACTAGTAGATTTATGAAGCAACCTATCCCATGGACTAGTAGATATTTTATTAAATTCCACACCACTGTATTATAATTAACTCAAAAATCCATGCATACTATGATAGAGAAATGATTCTCCAAAAACCCCTTTATGAATATAAAAAAACTAACGGTTTGCTGCTGGAAACTGCTACCCATAAAGTATTTTAAAATAAATGGAGAACTGCTGGATAAAGTCAACAGTTTTCAGCTATTTGGGCATGCACTTTCATCGTAATAACTGGCACTGTCATGCAGAAAAAGCTAAATTCAAGGTGTGTGTAAACGCTGTATTGAAATATTCCAGCAGAGTAGGCTCTCAACCAATTAGTGCTGTTTTGTAAGTCTACGCACAGAAAGCAGTTTCAACTGCACCTTGCCTTGGTGTAGCCAAGATCTGGTCTGGATTTTTTGTCTATACTGGATATAAAAGATAATAGTTGGCAAGGATATGTTAGAAAGGTGATCAGGGGGCCAAATCTGATACATCTATGGAATGACTCTTGTTAAGTCAACCCTAAGAGCATTTCAGCCATAAAGGATGCATACTGGCGAGTGAAGTTTTCTGCTGGTTTTAGTAGAGGAGTATCTGGAAGCGCTACACCTAAAAGTGAAGCATAACTTCTACTTGAAATTTAGACTAGGGACATATCAAGAGTCTGTCTTTCTAGATGGGACGCGTGGCTGCCCCAAGACTGTACATATACTCGAGGGGTAGAGATTCTGTGTTACACTTGATGATTTTTTGCACACATATTGTGAACCCTAGGCAGAATTGGCTGTGCCCCTTATTAAGGGTAAGGGCATAAGGTACTATCTTGAAGCAATGACACTTAGGTTGAGGTCCAATGACAATAGTATTGTCTGTTTGCTGCTTCCTATTTATGGTCCTCTTGTTATATTCTAAGGAAAAATGAGGAATGAATATAGCTCATATTTCTTAGAGCATATTCATCTTTTTTTCTTGTAATGGAATTTTGTATTTATACTAGTCCTTGTGTTTATTAGAGAATCAATAATACTTTCTTTACAATTTGCACAAGTAGCGGTTCATGTATGTACAGTAACAGCGAGCTGAATATAGAAACAGACTCCATTGCCCCCTAGGAGAATTGGCAAAATGTTATTCTATATTTTATGATCATGTTATATGTTGTATTGGACTTTATATATAGCCTGTATGTTGCCACAAGATATTAACTTGTGTGAACATTGACTCTGGCCCCAAGAATGTAAAACCAAACTTACCAGCGTCCATATTCATGTTTTATTTGTAGTGTCATTTTATTATGTTATGGTTAGGAGCCTAAATAATAAAAATAAATGGCCAAACTAGATGGATCTCACAAGTTGACTCTTGGCCACCACTACCCAGGACCAGTCTAGAACTATCATTTAGTTCCTCTGTAATTGTGTTATGGGTCCTCGAGTAGCTACCGTCTCTCCTTGCTCATCCTTCATAAAGTAGATGTGGGAAAACTATTGATAACTGCACCTAGGTAATGACTGGACAATTCCACTCATTTGTTTTAGACAATAGTCCTAGTGTAATGACCTCAGACTACTGATATCTTATTCTTTCAAGTAGAAGGTGACACTAATGTCAAGGTATTTTGTTATTATGATGTAGAAATGTAGAATGGTTCCCACAAAGTTGCAGCCTTAACCGGTGATCTTATTCATTATTTGCAACATTTTAAAACCTAGTATTAACCAGTAGTTTAATGCCATCAACCATCAAATGCTGCTCTCACGCTGACAACAATGTGCTTGCTGCCAGGGGAACTACAAAAGCGTTTACATTTTAGAGTACATTTTGGCAGTTGTGTTGCCTTCAGTCACTTCACCGGCAGTTTTATTGATAGGTGGATTTCCTTCTGGTTTTCCCGTTGTCTCATCTGTACATTATATTACTCCAGTTGCCAATGCCTCTCACCTTGTATTGGTTTTGCTATTACACCAGTGCAAGCAAGACATCCAAATTATGCTGCAGCTTATGAGCAACGGGGAGGAATCCACAAATACGATAGGGACGTGCTTGGGAAACCCCACGCTTCAATTGGTGGTTATAATAAGGCAGTCAGTCATCGTGCTGTATGCCACAAAGGGAAAACACTGTGTTAGCCTAAGCAGTGGGCTGCGGTAATGGCCATTAGGAAAAAGCAGCAAGAAAAAAAGGAAAACACTGTTTGCACCCATTCCTGTGGCATCCAAGAACTGATACCCTGTTCATTATACTGTGTTCCATCTTGTCAAACATAATCTCTTTCCCTTCCAACCATGTTTTTCATATAGCGAAACAGATGTTGTTGTCATTGGTTATTTGTAGAGGGCACTATCACCAAAGCTTCATTTATCAAAAAGAAACCATCACACAACATTTTAACCACATTTCTACACTGTAATATGAAAAGCCAAGTTTATCGTTGATTGTTAAAATTGAACAGCACTGACTAGGAGCAGGCAGGAAATGGAAGTTAGTTTCAAAGTCTGGTTACTGCTAAAGAAAGAGTTGTCTTTTGAAGTACATTACATATTCGAGGAATAAGTAGCAAACCTCCATTTGATGATCATCTGTTTTGTACAAATAAATGCCATTTAAATGTTTTAGCTAAAATGAGGTAAAGCTGTGTATGTGTCCTTTGTTGATTGCTACAGATTTAAACATAATTCTTTTGCATTGAGGTAGTTGGTGAAGTTGAGAGTCGAGGAAATAGGTCCTCACTTCTTCTGTCATTAGTTAGACTGGCTGGTGCATTTGAATTAACTTGAAGATAAATTACACCATTTCTTCTTTTTTGCTTAGAAAGATGGCTATTTTTTTTTGTCCCTTTGCACCTCACAAAGACTCCTATATCAGCCCCATAGTTGTTCTTTGCACCCTGTTAAGAGTGAAGCTGATCATGCCAAGGAGCCTCCATTTCCTCTCATATAGACGTCTGGTGGTATATAAAAATAACCATACCGACCAGTCTAACGAAAGAGGGGGAAGAGAAGAAATAATCATTGAACATTGATCTGCGAGACCCCAATTTATACCCTTTCTATTCCATTAAAACCTTGCTTGAGCTCTTCCCCAGTTAAAAAAAGGAGCCCACATTTCCTCTTACTTAAACCTCCCACCTCCAAATCCATTCTTGCAACAAAGAAGAGAGCCTGCAGCCAATCCCAAAGAAGAGGAGGGGCATTCACCATCCATTTTTGACACATTTCCCTCGTAGCCACCAAAATGGAATAGAAAATCAAGTTCTTATGAGCATTATGTCCGTTAAGCCTATCGCCACCTATCCCTTGTACCTGCCCGAAAATAATGAGAGGAAGAGTTACCAGAATTTCCCGTCCCAACATACTAGAGAGAAGGTTAAACAGTTCTTTCCAGAAGAGCTCCACCACTGAACACTCATAAAACATATGTATATCAGTGGCATACTGTAAATCACATTTGGGGCAATTGACTGCCTTGTTGTTATCTATTTTAGAGAGGCTTCCTGGGGATAAATAGGCTCTATGTATAGTGAACAGATGGTTCTTCCGCAGAGACGCCGGTTTTACTATCTTGAACAGAGATAACATAGATGATTCCCACCACTGCACTACCTTCCCTTGCGGCATATCCTTCCCCCAAAGGGAGGCGGGCAGTAAAAATTCACCATCCAATCCTTCTAATATCCCCCAATACCAACTTGAAACCTGCTTAAGTCTGGGGGACTCTGCTAACACACATTCCTCCAAAAAGCTAGCAGCCCCAAATGTTACTCGGGATTTTAGTTCCCAGCCTTTTATTTGGGTATATTTCAATCTAGAAAAGGCACCCCCCAGCTTAACCTCAAGATCTTCCAGGGAAATTAAAGCCTCTTCACTAAATAGATCCCTCCCAGGTCTCTATACCTGCCTTCTTCAATGGCAGCGCTAAGACGTCCTTTAAGCATTCAGGAGTACCTGAAGAATCCCAAACCGGGGCATAGGGGCTATAATAGCTAACTCCCGCGGCAGACCTCAAATGGTACCAACTTGCCGCAAGGTCACAAAGAGTTTTCAATTTTATTTTTTAGAAGAATTTTGGATCTCCAAATTTGTAAAGGAATCCCTTAGAGGCTCCATTGACAGTGTCCACCATAGCTTGAAACATCACTCCAATGGCCGAGGAGTCAGGAATAGAAAATAACATTTTTTGCGGAGTTCAGTTGAAATGCCCAGGCATAATATTTTAAATCCGGAAGTGATAACCCCCCTTTTTCTCTCCTTCTTCTCAATTTTTGCCATGAGATCCTAGGGCCTTTTGATGCCCAAAAGAAGGAAGTAATAGCCTGTTGAAGCTTCGCCAAATGATGCCTATGCATTAATAGAGGTATAGAGCTAAACAGAAAATTAACTTTGGGCAAGATCATCATTTTTACCAAATTAACCCTGCCAACTATTGTCAGAGGGAGATACATCCATCTTTGTAGAGATCTATACCCTTCCTCTACCACTGGCTTTAAATTCGTCATTTCAAGCTGATCGATTTCTTGTGTAAATGAGATCCCTAAATATCTAATTTCTCTCTTCAGTTGTACTTGTCCCACCGACTTATCATTCCAAGCCATAACCTCTGTTTTCTCAGTATTCACCCGATACCCTGACACTCTGCCAAAGTCTTCAGCTAAGGTCAGCAGCGTAGGCAAGGCTGATAGTAAATCCGCTGTATATACTAAAAGGTCATCAGCATACTGGGCCACCTTTTTCACCCAGCCGTTACAATTGAAAGGTACAATAACCGAGTTCCCCCTTATTTTCCTTGCCAATGGCTCTATATACAAATCGAATAATAAAGGGGAAAGAGGGCAGCCCTGTCTGGTGCCGCTCGTTATCTTCAAGGGCTCTGTAAGTTTGCCGTTTACTAGGACTCTTGCAATAGGGTCTTTATATATAAGACCTATTGTTCTACACAGATTTTCTCCTAAACCAACTGATCTCAAAATGTAAGCTAAATATTTCCAGTTCACTCTATCAAAGGCCTTCATTGCCTCAAGAGTAATTACAGCCAAAGGCATTTCAAAAGATGTGGCCATGTCTATGGCCCCCATCAGGTTATACGTCAATTCATGTAGAAATCTACCCTTGATAAACCCTTTCTGAATTAACCGACTCACCACTCTGCTGAGTCTATCAGCAAGTATTTTAGCGAATATGTTATAATCACAATTCTGCAAAGAGAAAGGCATATATGACTCACACTTAAGCAGACTCTTAACTGATTTCAGAATTAGTGCTATCGTAGTCTCATTTCATGAGCCCGGAATAGGGGCCCTGTCTTCAAAAATCGCCACAAATAATTCTACCAAGACTGGAATTATTAACTCGGCCATCGTCTTATAAAATTCCATAGGAATACCATCTGGCCCAGGTGCCTTACCGTCCTTACTACGAATCAACACCTTCCTAATTTCCCCAGCAGAGATCTGGCTATTCAAAAAAATCTGCTCCTCTTGTGAAATAGTTGGGTATATATCATCCACCAACCGTTTACTTATATCATCCTCTCTTACCTCGACCTCTTCTTTATATAAATCAGAAAAGAAAGACTGAAAAGCAACCTCCATTTCCTCACTACTTGATAATCTCTCGCCTAATTGATTTATCTCTACCTCCTTGATGTAATTGCTCACTAGATCCCGCTTACATTTCCAGGCTAGTAATTTTCCTGCATTCTCACCGTATTCAAAGTGAGCTAGCTTATTAGCCTCTACTCTTTTAACAACCCTAGCTTGTAACACCTCATCGGGCTGAGATCTCAACTCCTTCAACTTATTCTCCAAAGCCACAACCTCCTCCTTCTTAGTACTCACCAATAAATGACTCCTTACTTAAAGCATTTCCTGTTCCAACTGAGAAATACCGACCCTAAACTGCCTATTCTTATAACTGGCTATGCTCATAATTTTGCCTCTCATAACCCCTTTAAAGGTGTCCCATACCAGTGCTAGCGTAGCCGATCCCAGGTTGGCTTTAAAAAGACCTTCGTCTCTATTCGTAACAGATCCAAAAACCCCAGATCTTGTAGTAGCGTGCGATCAAATGTCCACCTACTACCATCCGAGCCGCAAACCAGCCTTAAATCTAGTGTCACCGCTGCATGATCTGAGAGGTGGGCGGGCAGATAAGTAATATTGCCTACCAGGCCCTCCAGCCTCATGTCAATGAGGAAATAATCTATACGAAAGGCATGCTTGTATTTTTTATTATAGAAGGAGAAATCCCTTAGATCCCTCTTCCTCTGCCGCCATAGGTCCCTTAACCCCCACTCTTTCATCATTCCTCTCAAAAAGCATTGAGATTTTGGAGTCCCTAACGATCTGCACTTCTCAGATCTATCTAGCTTATTATCTAGTACAACATTAAAGTCTCCAGCGATTATAATTGGATTGGGAAAATCTACTAGCTGTAAAAAACACTTTTCCAGAGGGCCTGATCATCGCAATTCAGGCCATAAAATCCAGTCACTGTAAATCTTCTATTATTAATTTGTATATTTAACTATAATCCATCTACCCGCCGGATCATACCGTATCTCCAATAATCCTGCCTTAATCCCATGCTTGACTAGAATAGCCCTTCCCCTAGTGTTAAAATTGTGCTCCGTACAAGCATAAGAATTAAGGCATTTTTGCTTTTTAAACAGTTCAATCCCCTCTTCTCTAGTTAAATGGGTCTCCTGTAGAATTAAAGTTTGAGCTGGGGAATCTTTTAAATATTGTAAAATTGTATCTCTCCTGTCCTTTGTTCTTAGACCATTAACATTCCAAGAGAGTATCTGGAAGGAATCTCCCTGGGGTCCCGGCATTTACTACTCTCACCAACCATTACCCACTGGGTGCCACATTAATTGAGGTGGAATTGGAACCTTTTTTTCTTTTTTTTCCCCCACATGCTCCCCACCCTGTGACCCATTCCCTCCCTTAGAGAACCCCCTTTGAATAGTGGACCGAGGTAGGTCCTCAGTTAAGAGCGCACGTGGCTCCCGGGCGAGGGCTACAGGTGTTACTTTCCAGTAGCGCTGACCCCAGACTTGAAAGCTGCCAGCAACTCATCCACAGCCTTCCCATCCCTTAAATTACACATCTTATTATTAAACATGACTTTAAGGGTAGCGGGAAGCTTAAGTTGTGCAGAAGGCCCCAACATTCTAAACTCCTCGAGCCAGTGCCCCAACTCTCACTGCCTATTGATGGTGATCCTAGATAGGGCTGATTTGATCTCAAAGGAAAAGTCCTGCGCTTTTATGGTTCTCAACTTAAGTGCCTTTAACAAGATTTTTTCCTTCAGACCATAAGTTAGAAAGTTGATTAGGATTTTCCGAGGCTTGCTATTGTTTTGATTTTTCCTGAAAGGGTCTCTATGTATCCTTGAAGGTCCCGCGTGATTTCTTCTTCACTCTCCTCTAACGAGAACACAGACTTCAAGAGTGATACTAAAAATGGCTTCAGATTGTCTACTTCCGGCACATGCAGGACTCTAAAGTTATTTCTCCTTGAACTATTCTCCAATTGTTCCAATTTACTCTGGAGAGCCTGTTCAAAGCCTGAATATCGACTTTCTGAACTTCTAATTCGTCTTTTATATCTCCCACGTATCTTCCAGAGCCTGAGTTCCTAATGACAGGAGATCAAGCTTCCTTTCCAAAGCCTCACAGGCCTCTCTTATTTCTGCCTGATTTTTTTCAGATATTGAAAATCCTTTCCCGATATCCTTAGAGATGGAAAGTAGCATTGTCTCTACTGAGGGGTTATCACCAGAGGCACATCGAGAGGAGTCCAACTGACCAACCGGCTCTTGACAAGAGGCACTACCCTCCAAAGACCTTTGTACTACACATCCGGCAGGAGAAGCCTCATCACTAACTGCCTGTGGAGAGGGGACCCCTTCACCCCCTTGGGATGGCTCCTCACTAACCCTTAAAGGAGTTTCCATTACTTGGAGGGAGCCCCTTAATCCAGGGACCCTTATGTCACCCTGCTCATGCATATCCGCAGTACCTTGAGAGCGCCTTTCCTGTAAAGCTTCCAATTTTTTGGATGGGAAGACTTTCACCCCAGGTTTAAGTTTAAAATAAGTTCTCACAGAGGGGGTGATTTTTAGAAGTAATACTACAGTTTTTTTTACTGCCCAAACCTCTAGTCTGTTTTTTAATTGCATGACCCAATGCACAAATAGGAACAGCTTCACCCCTGGGTCCCGATGCCCTTCACCCTCACTTAAACTGACAGGGTTACAAAAGTTACCAGCTGTATCCAAACATAAGGTGTCAGAGACCCTCCTACCTTGAAGTTGAACCCCCCCCCCCTCCACGAGTTCAACAACAAGGGCCCCCCTTCTTGACTACCTGGAAGGTTTCTGGGCCCTTCTGGTGGTTCGCTCTCCCGCCTCGCTGTCTTGGACCTTCTTGCCAAAGCCTTGAGCAGGTTAGAGCTTAACCAGCCTTTGCTTGTGCTGGCTCTGCCTCTGCCTGCATCACCACAGAGGGGGGCCTGTACTACAGCCCTCCGAGAGTGTTTAAGCTCCAGGGCTGCTCTGTTCCACCACAGAGCCCCGGGGTTGCTGGCTCCGTTGTTCGAGCCGGTTTGCGGCTCACATGACCTCCAAACTTCCTGGAATTTGTGCCGGCACATCAGCGCAGACAGGGAGCTCTCACCCCACCCTCGCCTGGGAGATGGGGTGCTCAGTTCGCAGCAGCGATGCTGCAGCCCGCCATGTTCTCCGCCGCACAATCAAAGTTTGACCCTTGGAAAAGCCTAGAAAGATGGCTATTACTGTAATCCTTTATCATTTAGTTAAGCACTAAGGGATTAACATATGCAAACTCCATAACCTGTAGCTCCAGCAGCCTAGAAGCTAAAAGTATCACATTCAGAGATTCCTGAAATTCGAGTGATCCAATATATATCTAAGTGAGTTAGGAAGAGTGTTCTACAGCTTTGCTACCTGAATTGACGTTCCTTCTCATAGTAGGGGTTGTCAGTTTCAGAAAGAGTGGATCTGAGGAGCCTGACTGAGGTATAATGAGTCAATTTTGCTTGAACATAGTTGGGTCCCAGCTGATGGAAAGTACCGATGACTGATGCAAAGTGACTTAAATGCTATTCTTTGCTCAATCGTGGAGCTGATCTTTGAAAGGAGAGTTAGGAAATAGTCTTTGTGGATTGAATATTGTGTGCACTGCCCAGTTTTACACCTGCTGCAATCCAGATAGCAATGCCTTTAGGGATCCTAAATAAAGGATATTCCAATAGTCTAATCTAGAGGGAATCATTGCATAATAGAGGCCTATTGGGCAATCATGAGGGAGCTGGGGGCAGATCTTTTTCTGCAGTCTCAGATAATGAAGAACTGTGTAGGTGACTTTGTTGACATCAACTCTGAGCATTATGGTGTTGTCTAAGAGATCTTCTAAATTCTTAACAACTGTAACCAGGGCAAAAGGGGGCAATCGTATTTGTTGGCCCCCAACAGTCTGACCAGCATTGATTAACATGTTTCAGGTTAGAGTATCTCCAACTTGTTGGTGTTTTTTGTGACAGTGTTAGCTCGCATCCAAGATGCTACTTCAGTCAGATGGCTTTTAAAACGCTTTTCATACCTGAAGAGGTCATCCAGGCAGTTGATGAGTTGTGAGCTATTTGCCTGTGTTATGAAAGAGACTACCAGAATATATTTCAAATTGAGAAGCGGTGCTGCATGGAGTAGAGCTTTGAGTTGGAAAAATCAGAACTTGAAACTATGACTAGCTGCGGCCCTGAGGAATGATGTTTGTCAGTAAGTATACCTAGTTTCCAGAATGTTTTAAAAGGTACTGGACATATATCCGTGAAGACAGAAAGGTTTTTCAGTATTGTTCCATGATGAAGAAGTGCAGTCTGTCAATAGTAATTTTGTCTTTGTGGGATTTAGCTTCCGAAAGATTATTGCCCACCGCCACCACACTGTTGCAAGGGTTGAGGTGACATGAACTTCCTAAATTACATAATTCTTCAGCCCTTAACAGTTTGAGAGAAAATAAGTGGTTAAAGTCAATTATAAGATGACTCGGGATTGTTGTTGTCCTATGTCTTTTTTTCTTTTTTCTCCTTTTCTTTTTTTTTTTTTCCAGTGCAATGGCCCGGCCCCTATCTTCTGGTACTTGAATTTGCCAAAATATATAAGATGAGGTTTTAGATAAAAATGATATTTTATCAATACTGGAGGCTTTAACCCCTTCGCTGCCAGGCCTTTTCCCCCTCCTGTGCCGAGCCTTTTTTTGGCTATTTGGAGCAGTTCGCGCTTAGGCCCTCATAACTTTTTGTTCACATAAGCTACCCATGCCAAATTTGCGTCCTTTTTTTCCAACATCCTAGGGATTCTAGAGGTACCCAGACTTTGTGGGTTCCCCAGAAGGAGGCCAAGAAATTAGCCAAAAAACAGTGAAAATTTCATTTTTTTAAAAAAATTTGGAAAAATGGGCTGCAGAAGAAGGCTTGTGGTTTTTTCCCTGAAAAGGGCATCAACAAAGGGTTTGCGGTGATAAAATCACCAGCTTCCCAGCTTTCAGGAACAGGCAGACTTGAATCAGAAAACCCAATTTTTCAACCCAATTTTGGCATTTTACTGGGACATACCCCATTTTTACGATTTTTTGTGCTTTCAGCCTCCTTCCAGTCAGTGACAGAAATGGGCATGAAACCAACGCTGGATCCCATAAACCGCAACATTTCTGAAAAGTAGACAAAATTCTGAATTCAGCAAGGGGTAATTTGTGTAGATCCTACAAGGGTTTCCTACAGAAAATAGCAACTGAAAAAGAAAAATATTGAAATTGAGGTGAAAAAACATCAATTTTTCTCTAAGTTTTACTCTGTAACTTTTTCCTGCAATGTCAGATTTTCGAAAGCAATATACCGTTACGTCTGCTGGACTCTTCTGGTTGCGGGGATATATAGGGCTTGTAGGTTCATCAAGAACTCTAGGTACCCAGAGCCAATAAATGACCTGCACCCTGCAGTGGGTTTTCATTCTATGCCGGGTATACAGCAATTCATTTGCTGAAATATAAAGAGTAAAAAATAGCTATCAAGAAAACCTTTGTATTTCCAAAATGGGCACAAGATAAGGTGTTGAGAAGCAGTGGTTATTTGCACATCTCTGAATTGCGGGGTGCCCATACTAGCATGTGAATTACAGGGCATTTCTCAAATAGACGTCTTTTTTACACACTGTCTTACATTTGGAAGGGGAAAATGTAGAGAAAGACAAGGGGCAATAACACTTGTTTTGCTATTCTATGTTCCCCCAAGTCTCCAGATAAAAATGATACCTCACTTGTGTGGGTAGGCCTAGCGCCCGCGACAGGAAACGCCCCAAAGCGCAACGTGGACACATCACAGAAAACAGACCTGTTTTTAGCAAAGTGCCTACCTGTAGATTTTGGCCTCTAGCTCAGCCGCCACCTAGGGAAACCTACCAAACCTGTGCATTTCTGAAAACTAGAGACCTAGGGGAATCCAAGATGGGGTGATTTGTGCGGCTCGGACCAGGTTCTGTTACCCAGAATCCTTTGCAAACCTCAAAATTTGGCTAAAAAAACACATGTTCCTCACATTTCTGTGGCAGAAAGTTCTGGAATCTGAGAGGAGCCACAAATTTCCTTCCACCCAGCGTTCCCCCACGTCTCCCGATAAAAATTATACCTCACTTGTGTGGGTAGGCCTAGCGCCCGCGACAGGAAACACCCCAAAGCGCAATGTGGACACATCAGAGAAAACAGACCTGTTTTTAGCAAAGTGCCTACCTGTAGATTTTGGCCTCTAGCTCAGCCGCCACCTAGGGAAACCTACCAAACCTGTGCATTTCTGAAAACTAGAGACCTAGGGGAATCCAAGATGGGGTGATTTGTGTGGCTCGGACCAGGTTCTGTTACCCAGAATCCTTTGCACAGCTCAAAAATTGGCTAAAAAAACACATGTTCCTCACATTTCTGTGGCAGAAAGTGCTGGAATCTGAGAGGAGCCACAAATGTCCTTCCACCCAGCGTTCCCCCACGTCTCCCGATAAAAATGATACCTCACTTGTGTGGGTAGGCCTAGCGCCCGCGACAGGAAACGCCCCAAAGCGCAACGTGGACACATCACAGAAAACAGACCTGTTTTTAGCAAAGTGCCTACCTGTAGATTTTGGCCTCTAGCTCAGCCGCCACCTAGGGAAACCTACCAAACCTGTGCATTTCTGAAAACTAGAGACCTAGGGGAATCCAAGATGGGGTGATTTGTGTGGCTCGGACCAGGTTCTGTTACCCAGAATCCTTTGCAAACCTCAAAATTTGGCTAAAAAAACACATGTTCCTCACATTTCTGTGGCAGAAAGTTCTGGAATCTGAGAGGAGCCACAAATTTCCTTCCACCCAGCGTTCCCCCACGTCTCCCGATAAAAATGATACCTCACTTGTGTGGGTAGGCCTAGCGCCCGTGACAGGAAACACCCCAAAGCGCAATGTGGACACATCACAGAAAACAGACCTGTTTTTAGCAAAGTGCCTACCTGTAGATTTTGGCATCTAGCTCAGCCGCCACCTAGGGAAACCTACCAAACCTGTGCATTTCTGAAAACTAGAGACCTAGGGGAATCCAAGATGGGGTGATTTGTGTGGCTCGGACCAGGTTCTGTTACCCAGAATCCTTTGCAAAGCTCAAAAATTGGCTAAAAAAACACATGTTCCTCACATTTCTGTGGCAGAAAGTTCTAGAATCTGAGAGGAGCCACAAATTTCCTTCCACCCAGCGTTCCCCCACGTCTCCCGATAAAAATGATACCTCACTTGTGTGGGTAGGCCTAGCGCCCGCGACAGGAAACGCCCCAAAGCGCAACGTGGACACCACCAAAATTTTGGAAGAAAACAGAGGTGTTTTTTGCGAAGTGACTACCTGTAGATTTTGGCCTCTAGCTCAGCCGGCACCTAGGGAAACCTACCAAACCTGTACATTTCTGAAAACTAGAGACCTAGGGGAATCCAAGGAGGGGTGACTGGCGGGGCTCGGACCAGGTTCTGTTACCCAGAATCCTTTGCAAAGCTCAAAAATTGGCTAAAAAAACACATGTTCCTCACATTTCTGTGGCAGAAAGTGCTGGAATCTGAGAGGAGCCACAAATGTCCTTCCACCCAGCGTTCCCCCACATCTCCCGATAAAAATGATACCTCACTTGTGTGGGTAGGCCTAGCGCCCGCGACAGGAAACGCCCCAAAGCGCAACGTGGACACATCACAGAAAACAGACCTGTTTTTAGCAAAGTGCCTACCTGTAGATTTTGGCCTCTAGCTCAGCCGCCACCTAGAGAAACCTACCAAACCTGTGCATTTCTGAAAACTAGAGACCTAGGGGAATCCAAGGAGGGGTGACTGGCGGGGCTCGGACCAGGTTCTGTTACCCAGAATCCTTTGCAAAGCTCAAAAATTGGCTAAAAAAACACATGTTCCTCACATTTCTGTGGCAGAAAGTTCTGGAATCTGGGAGGAGCCACAAATTTCCTTCCACCCAGCGTTCCCCCAAGTCTCCCGATAAAAATGATACCTCACTTGCGTGGGTAGGCCTAGCGCCCGCGACAGGAAACGCCCCAAAGCGCAACGTGGACACATCACAGAAAACAGACCTGTTTTTAGCAAAGTGCCTACCTGTAGATTTTGGCCTCTAGCTCAGCCGCCACCTAGGGAAACCTACCAAACCTGTGCATTTCTGAAAACTAGAGACCTAGGGGAATCCAAGGAGGGGTGACTGGCGGGGCTCGGACCAGGTTCTGTTACCCAGAATCCTTTGCAAAGCTCAAAAATTGGCTAAAAAAACACATGTTCCTCACATTTCTGTGGCAGAAAGTTCTGGAATCTGGGAGGAGCCACAAATTTCCTTCCACCCAGCGTTCCCCCAAGTCTCCCGATAAAAATGATACCTCACTTGCGTGGGTAGGCCTAGCGCCCGCGACAGGAAACGCCCCAAAGCGCAACGTGGACACCACCAAAATTTTGGAAGAAAACAGAGGTGTTTTTTGCGAAGTGACTACCTGTAGATTTTGGCCTCTAGCTCAGCCGGCACCTAGGGAAACCTACCAAACCTGTACATTTCTGAAAACTAGAGACCTAGGGGAATCCAAGGAGGGGTGACTGGCGGGGCTCGGACCAGGTTCTGTTACCCAGAATCCTTTGCAAAGCTCAAAAATTGGCTAAAAAAACACATGTTCCTCACATTTCTGTGGCAGAAAGTTCTGGAATCCGAGAGGAGCCACAAATTTCCTTCCACCCAGCGTTCCCCCACGTCTCCCGATAAAAATGATACCTCACTTGTGTGGGTAGGCCTAGCGCCCGCGACAGGAAATGCCCCAAAGCGCAACGTGGACACATCACAGAAAACAGACCTGTTTTTAGCAAAGTGCCTACCTGTAGATTTTGGCCTCTAGCTCAGCCGCCACCTAGGGAAACCTACCAAACCTGTGCATTTCTGAAAACTAGAGACCTAGGGGAATCCAAGGAGGGGTGACTGGCGGGGCTCGGACCAGGTTCTGTTACCCAGAATCCTTTGCAAAGCTCAAAAATTGGCTAAAAAAACACATGTTCCTCACATTTCTGTGGCAGAAAGTTCTGGAATCCGAGAGGAGCCACAAATTTCCTTCCACCCAGCGTTCCCCCACGTCTCCCGATAAAAATGATACCTCACTTGTGTGGGTAGGCCTAGCGCCCGCGACAGGAAACGCCCCAAAGCGCAACGTGGACACATCACAGAAAACAGACCTGTTTTTAGCAAAGTGCCTACCTGTAGATTTTGGCCTCTAGCTCAGCCGCCACCTAGGGAAACCTACCAAACCTGTGCATTTCTGAAAACTAGAGACCTAGGGGAATCCAAGGAGGGGTGACTGGCGGGGCTCGGACCAGGTTCTGTTACCCAGAATCCTTTGCAAAGCTCAAAAATTGGCTAAAAAAACACATGTTCCTCACATTTCTGTGGCAGAAAGTTCTGGAATCTGGGAGGAGCCACAAATTTCCTTCCACCCAGCGTTCCCCCAAGTCTCCCGATAAAAATGATACCTCACTTGCGTGGGTAGGCCTAGCGCCCGCGACAGGAAACGCCCCAAAGCGCAACGTGGACACCACCAAAATTTTGGAAGAAAACAGAGTTGTTTTTTGCGAAGTGACTACCTGTAGATTTTGGCCTCTAGCTCAGCCGGCACCTAGGGAAACCTACCAAACCTGTACATTTCTGAAAACTAGAGACCTAGGGGAATCCAAGGAGGGGTGACTGGCGGGGCTCGGACCAGGTTCTGTTACCCAGAATCCTTTGCAAAGCTCAAAAATTGGCTAAAAAAACACATGTTCCTCACATTTCTGTGGCAGAAAGTTCTGGAATCCGAGAGGAGCCACAAATTTCCTTCCACCCAGCGTTCCCCCACGTCTCCCGATAAAAATGATACCTCACTTGTGTGGGTAGGCCTAGCGCCCGCGACAGGAAACGCCCCAAAGCGCAACGTGGACACATCACAGAAAAAATACCTGTTTTTAGCAAAGTGCCTACCTGTAGATTTTGGCCTCTAGCTCAGCCGCCACCTAGGGTAACCTACCAAACCTGTGCATTTCTGAAAACTAGAGACCTAGGGGAATCCAAGGAGGGGTGACTGGCGGGGCTCGGACCAGGTTCTGTTACCCAGAATCCTTTGCAAAGCTCAAAAATTGGCTAAAAAAACACATGTTCCTCACATTTCTGTGGCAGAAAGTTCTGGAATCTGGGAGGAGCCACCAATTTCCTTCCACCCAGCGTTCCCCCAAGTCTCCCGATAAAAATGATACCTCACTTGCGTGGGTAGGCCTAGCGCCCGCGACAGGAAACGCCCCAAAGCGCAACGTGGACACCACCAAAATTTTGGAAGAAAACAGAGGTGTTTTTTGCGAAGTGACTACCTGTAGATTTTGGCCTCTAGCTCAGCCGGCACCTAGGGAAACCTACCAAACCTGTACATTTCTGAAAACTAGAGACCTAGGGGAATCCAAGGAGGGGTGACTGGGCGGGGCTCGGACCAGGTTCTGTTACCCAGAATCCTTTGCAAAGCTCAAAAATTGGCTAAAAAAACACATGTTCCTCACATTTCTGTGGCAGAAAGTTCTGGAATCTGAGAGGAGCCACAAATTTCCTTCCACCCAGCGTTCCCCCACGTCTCCCGATAAAAATGATACCTCACTTGTGTGGGTAGGCCTAGCGCCCGCGACAGGAAACGCCCCAAAGCGCAACGTGGACACATCACAGAAAACAGACCTGTTTTTAGCAAAGTGCCTACCTGTAGATTTTGGCCTGTAGCTCAGCCGCCACCTAGGGAAACCTACCAAACCTGTGCATTTCTGAAAACTAGAGACCTAGGGGAATCCAAGGAGGGGTGACTGGCGGGGCTCGGACCAGGTTCTGTTACCCAGAATCCTTTGCAAAGCTCAAAAATTGGCTAAAAAAACACATGTTCCTCACATTTCTGTGGCAGAAAGTTCTGGAATCTGAGAGGGGCCACAAATTTCCTTCCACCCAGCGTTCCCCCACGTCTCCCGATAAAAATGATACCTCACTTGTGTGGGTAGGCCTAGCGCCCGCGACAGGAAACGCCCCAAAGCGCAGCGTGGACACATCACATTTTTTCATTGAAAACAGTGCCTACCTGTAGTTTTTGGCCTGTAGCTCAGCCAGCACCTAGGCAAACCTACCAAACCTGTGCATTTCTGAAAACTAGAGACCTAGGGGAATCCAAGATGGGGTGACTTGAGGGGCTCTGACCAGGTTCTGTTACCCAGAATCCTTTCCAAACCTCAAATATTGGCTAAAAAAACGCATTTTTCACACATTTCGGTGACAGAAAGTTCTGGAATCTGAGTGGAGCCACAAATTTCCTTCCACCCAGCGTTCCCCCAAGTCTCCCGATAAAAATGATACCTCAGTTGTGTGGGTGGGCCAGGTGCCTCCAACAGAATAAGGCCCAAAACTTGTAGAGATACAGGGGATAGTACTGCGAGTTTATAAGGACATATTCTTTTATACATCTTTAGACTGACTCTGCTTTGGGGACCCACATACGTGAGGTGTCATTTTATTTGGGAGACTGAGGGGAACACTGGGGAGTAGGAATTTTGTGCTGGAGTGGTGATCGTACGAAGAAAAGTCAGGAAAATATGCTTTTTTTAAGCACATTTTGAGGTTTACAGAGGAGTCTGGGTAAGAAAATGTTGGGGGATCCACGCAAGCCACTCCTCCCTAGACTCCTTGGGGTGTCTAGTTTTAAAAAATGTCTGGGTTTGGTAGGTTTCCCTAGATGAAGGCCGCACACAGGACCAAAAACATAGGTGCCCTCTCCCCCCCCAAACACAGGTAGTTTTGTAATATATCGTTTTGATGTGCCCACATACGTCCGTGATGTGCCAAACACTAAAATTTTGAAAAGAAACACACTTAGGTTATGTGAAAAAGACCCCTCACCCACCAACCAAGTTGGTGGCATGCTTCATCATCGGGGTCCCACCTGAGGCACCTAGCGTGTCATAGGTGTGCTGCGACGCCTGATTACAGCGGAGCAGGTTTGGTCATTTTTACCACACATACTGGTTGGATTTGGCACGAGGGTGAGTGATGGTTCAGTGGATCAAATTTTACTAACAAGAGCTTTCACAAAAATGAAAAGCACTGTTAGTAACTGAAAGGCAAAAAACTGAACCAATGACTCACAGCTCGTGAGCTGTAAAGCCGCGACAAGGCACCAACCGCTTTACAGTCCATTCACACAACTTTCATACATGACACACACAAGGCCATTCACACCGCCAGCCACGGGCCCAGCACATTACAACACTCACATCGACAGACAGCGCCACTCAAGGGCCCATCACTTACATACGCCCACATGCCTGATACAACAATCACACCAGCTGATGGGAGTGTGTGGACTGGTGTTTGGCTGGCAGTGTGTTGCAGTAGCCAACATCAAGTCAATATGTACAGTCTCAGCCAAGCCCCACTCCACACACAATGGCATCATATATTTTTTTTTTTTTTTAAACAGAGGAACCCCTAACTAAGTAGAAAGAATTACAAAACAACAAACACAAAAGCTCTAACTAACAACATGACAGAAATGCTAACCATGAAACTAAACACATGAAAATACAAAACAGACATGAGTTTACACTCATGGTTGTTCCCAGAAATTCTTCTGGGTGTGGTAATTCTTAAAACAAGCACCGACACACAGCCCAGGCTTTGAAGGACAATCTGGGCAGTACATTCGAGACTCCCTCCGGATACCTCTTCGAAAACACACTCTACATTTCTTAGCTGGAAAGTCTTTTTTGGGTGTGGGAGGAATGTGCTCAGCAAAGTGGCGATCTTTCAATCTAGCCACATCCTCCACCACTGCTTCTCTAGGAACTCTGGCCTGTTCCACCACAATAAGGCTCTCTATCACTGACTCCTGAAATTTCACAAATGTCATCTTTGAGTCTGGAGACCTATCCCTAAACAAAATAAAAGCATTGAAGGTTGCTAAGTGGAAGAGGTGAAGTGCTAACTTCTTATACCAAACATAAGACTTACGAATAGCAGTATAAGGTTCCAACCTCTGGTCAACTCTATCTACACCTCCCATGTGCTTATTATAATCTAAAATGCACACAGGTTTGCGCACTTCAGAAACCTGGCCCCAAACAGTCACAGGGGAAGTACTCTCATCATGGATGGTACTTAGCATGTAGACATCCCTCTTGTCTGAAAATTTCAAAGCTAGCAGCTCCTCGTTCCGCAAGGCACAGCACTGTCCCCTCTCAAGTTTTTTACAGACAAGCTCCCTTGGATAGCCTTTCCGGTTAGAACGGATTGTGCCACAAGCAACTGTGTCCACTCTAAACAATTCCTTGAACAACTGCACACCAGTGTAGAAGTTATCTACATACAAATGGTGACCTTTGTTGAACAGTCGTCTACCAAGATCCCACACTATTTTCTCAGTAACTCCAAAAGTGGGAGGACAACCAGGGGGGTCAATATTGGAATCCCTACCAGTGTACACACGGAAACTATACACATATCCTGTCCTACTTTCAGACAGCATATACAATTTAATTCCATATCGTGCCCTTTTGCTAGGAATGTACTGCCTAAAAACCAAACGACCCTTGAAGAGGACCAAAGACTCGTCCACACTTATCTCTTTGCCTGGAACATAGACCTCCGAAAACCGATCTACAAAATGATCAAGGACAGGCCTAATCTTAAAAAGACGGTCAGAATCTGGGTGATCTCGTGGCAAGGCTAATGCATTGTCAACAAAATGCAGCATCCTAAGAAGAAGCAAATACCGATTACGACTCATGGTAGCTGGAAATATAGCTGTTGCCATCAAGGGACTAGTAGACCAATAAGAAGCCAGTGACGGCTTCCTTATCAACCCCATCAAAAAAGTCAAACCCAAAACCTTTTTTAGCTCCTCCAAATTTGTGGGAATCCACTGGGCAGCTCTAGAGTGTGGCCTAAGTCTAGCAGCGTTGTCCCTCAAATGCTGCTCCGCATACAAATTAGTCTGCTCAACAATCTCTTCCAAAAACACATCATCCATGAATAACTCAAAGAAATTGATAGGCATAAAGTTCTCTGTATTGGCGTTACACCCCGGGAGACCAGTAAAGGCAGGCAACTCTGGCTGCTCCATGTTTGGGGCAACCCAGACATCAGGTCTTCTAACGGGAAACCTTTCAGCCCCAGGTTGCTGCACTATTGGCACATCAATGTCCTCCTCTAAAACAGAACCTTCATCTGCACTGAGTGTGGCTTCATCATCAGAAGATTCCCCTCCAACAGAAACATCACTGCCAGAATCTCTGACTTCCTCCTCTGCCTCAGATGCAGAGTCCGTCTCATAGTCATGATCAGACTGTGACTCAAAAAGCATACCAACCACCTGCTGAGCGGTCATCCTGCGGCTAGCCATGATCTCTCCTGCTAAAATTAACTGGACAAATTCACCACCAACAACCAGCACTGTGTAAGACAAGTAACAAAGTGTAGCTTTGTTAGTAAGAGTTACAAACTCAAAAACTATACCGCTCACTTGCCTGAAAAAGCTTGATTCACCAGCAACTACACAGCAATCACCAATGATATCCCACTAAAAAGAAAGAAAGAAAGGCAAATTAGAAATAAGACAAAACAAATATCATTGTGCACAAACCTAAGGACAATTTCACACACAATCCTGCATTTAGTACACCCCCTACAAACATGTCATTCATGCATGGCAACAATACTCCTTTGGAGTAAATTGTTTTTACTTACCTAAAACATGCAACTGTGCAAACTGCAGGTCAACCACCGCCAAAACCGCAAGGAGCCACAGCAAATAAAGCAAAAGCTTTGAACTAGAACAAAAAGGAGGAAAACATTTTTTATCACAAATGCAAAGACTTCTTCAGTTGACAAACACCCCACCATCAAACATTTTAGAAATTGGTGCCTAAGTGGATTCTGCCATAGGGGCAGATGGGCCTACTAAAAAAATAGGCCTGTCTGCCCCAAGGAAGCCAAAAAATACCTTTAGTACTGTGTCCCCATGGAGAGCGACCCTTGCCAAAGGGGACAGCCCTCAAACAAAAAAAACACACACAACACTATCCCTGGTGCCTAAGTGGCTTCTGCCCCCTTGGGGGCAGGTGGTTCTAGAAAAATAGGCCCATCTGCCCCCAGGGGGGGCAGAAATGGCCAACAGGTCAATGCCCCCCTTGGGGGGGCGCCCGTGCCCAAGGGGACGCCCCCACACAAAAATAAACACATAAAAAAAAATCCCTGGCGTTCTAGTGGTTTCTGCCCCCCTTGGGGGCAGATCAGCCTAAAAATAATAGGCTGATCTGTCTCCAAGGGGTGCAGAAATGGCCTGGGTACATGTGCCCCCAAAGTGGGGGGCGACCCTTGCCCAAGCCCCCCCCCATCCACTAACACACACACACACACACACACACACACTATCCCTGGTGTCTACGTGGCTTCTGCCCCCCTTGGGGGCAGGTGGGTCTAGAAAAATAGGCCCATCTGCCCCCAGGGGGGGCAGAAATGGCCAACAGGTCAATGCCCCCCTTGGGGGGGCGCCCGTGCACAAGGGGACGCCCCCACACAAAAATAAACACATTAAAAAAAATCCCTGGCGTTCTAGTGGTTTCTGCCCCCCTTGGGGGCAGATCAGCCTAAAAATAATAGGCTGATCTGTCTCCAAGGGGTGCAGAAATGGCCTGGGTACATGTGCCCCCAAAGTGGGGGGCGACCCTTGCCCAAGCCCCCCCCCCATCCACTAACACACACACACACACACACTATCCCTGGTGTCTACGTGGCTTCTGCCCCCCTTGGGGGCAGGTGGGTCTAGAAAAATAGGCCCATCTGCCCCCAGGGGGGGCAGAAATGGCCAACAGGTCAATGCCCCCCTTGGGGGGGCGCCCCGTGCCCAAGGGGACGCCCCCCCACAAAAATAAACACATAAAAAAACATCCCTGGCGTTCTAGTGGTTTCTGCCCCCCTTGGGGCCAGATCAGCCTAAAAATAATAGGCTGATCTGTCTCCAAGGGGTGCAGAAATGGCCTGGGTACATGTGCCCCCAAAGTGGGGGGCGACCCTTGCCCAAGCCCCCCCCCCCATCCACTAACACACACACACTCACACACTATCCCTGGTGTCTACGTGGCTTCTGCCCCCCTTGGGGGCAGGTGGGTCTAGAAAAATAGGCCCATCTGCCCCCAGGGGGGGCAGAAATGGCCAACAGGTCAATGCCCCCCTTGGGGGGGCGCCCCGTGCCCAAGGGGACGCCCCCCACAAAAATAAACACATAAAAAAACATCCCTGGCGTTCTAGTGGTTTCTGCCCCCCTTGGGGGCAGATCAGCCTAAAAATAATAGGCTGATCTGTCTCCAAGGGGTGCAGAAATGGCCTGGGTACATGTGCCCCCAAAGTGGGGGGCGACCCTTGCCCAAGCCCCCCCCCATCCACTAACACACACACACACACACACTATCCCTGGTGTCTACGTGGCTTCTGCCCCCCTTGGGGGCAGGTGGGTCTAGAAAAATAGGCCCATCTGCCCCCAGGGGGGGCAGAAATGGCCAACAGGTCAATGCCCCCCTTGGGGGGGCGCCCCGTGCCCAAGGGGACGCCCCCCCACAAAAATAAACACATAAAAAAACATCCCTGGCGTTCTAGTGGTTTCTGCCCCCCTTGGGGGCAGATCAGCCTAAAAATAATAGGCTGATCTGCCCTCAAGGGGGGCAGAAATGGCCCTAAAAGACATGCCCCCCAAAGGGGAGCGACCCTTGCCCAAGGGGGCGCCCCCCCCATCCACTACACACACAATCCCTGGTGCCTAAGTGGCTTCTGCCCCCCTTGGGGGCAGATGGACCTAAAAAAAATAGGCCGATTTGCCCCCAAGGGGGGTAGAAAAGGCCAACAGTTCTCTGCCCCCTTGGGGGGGGCGCCCCTTGCCCAAGGGGGCACCCCCCCCCCACATAAATACACGTAAAAATAAAAAACCCTGGTGATCTAGTGTTTTCTGCCCCCCTTGGGGGCAGATCTGGCTAAAAAGTAGCCAATCTGCCCTCAAGGGGGGCAGAAATGGCCCTAAAGGACATGCCCCCAACAGGGGAGCGACCCTTGCCCAAGGGGGCGCCCCCCCATTCACTACACACACAATCCCTGGTGCCTAAGTGGCTTCTGCCCCCCTTGGGGGCAGATGGACCTAAAAAAAATAGGCCGATCTGCCCCCAAGAGGGGCAGAAAAGGCCAACAGTTCTCTGCCCCCTTGCCCAAGGGGGCACCCCCCCCCAACATAAATGCACAGAAAATAAAAATCCCTGGTGATCCAGTGGTTTCTGCCCCCCTTGGGGGCAGATCCGCCTAAAAAGTAGGCCAATCTGCCCCCAAGGGGGGCAGAAATGGCCGTAACAAATTGCCCCCACAAGGGGAGCGACCCTTGCCCAAGGGGCCGCTCCCCGCCAACAAGAAACAGGAAAGAACAACAAAAAAAAAAAATCCCTGGTGTCTAGTGGGCATTCCTGCTGCCCGATCGCAATGCGATCGGGCAGCAGGAATGCTCAAAGAGACACCGGGGGAAAGGAAAAGCCTTTCCTTTCCCCCGGTGCCTCTTTAGCCCAAACCCCCCACCCACCGGGAAGAGGAACTCACCTCTTCTCCGTTCGCCGCACAGGAAGCAAATGGCTTCCTGTGCGGCGAAATCCCCATAATGAAGTCAGCGCGCGATCGCGCGCTGACGTCATTATGGGGGGGTGGGGGGGTCGGGGGTGGAAGGGGAAGGGCTTCCCCTTCCATCCCTGACTTTGGGGGGGTGGGGGGAAGCACACAGAGAGAGCGAGAGCGCTCCCTCTGGGCTGTGTGCCAAGGACGTAGTGGTTACGTCCTCGGCACAGCAGCACTGTGCCGCGGGACGTAACCACTACGTCCGCGGCACAGAAGGGGTTAAGTTATCATACAATGAAGTATTACTCAGGTACTGAAGGCTCTCTTTGGGGTCTCAGCAGTCTGGTAACAGACACATTATCTCATTCAGCATTGTTGCTCCTCTCTCACACGCTCCTCTTCTGCCATGCTTTAGTTTCCTTCCTGTGCCCCAGAATCGACACCCGACGACTCAAGCTCCACGATAACTCCCCCTATTGGAGAAAGAGAGCATATGCGGGCCCTGACACTACCAGTATTTACACAGACGAAGCAGGCACACAATTGCCACCTCAAGTCAGAGAGTGCAAGCATGCCACTGAAATCATCAGTTTTTCTTTCATTCTCTACACTACAAGCTTGTGATAGCTGCTGCGAACTTTGGTAATTGTAGGTGCATTATGGGTCTTCCCGCTCAATTTGCCTATTATTCTGATATATATTGATGCTGTTCTTGGGTGGGATTTGTTTTTATTCGTGCAGTTTAGCTGTTGTTCTCATGCTTTATAGTTTACTCCTTTTAGTTGTAATCTGATGTAAGCATTTGCTGGATACTGTAATTCTCTGGTGCTGAGGTGCCACCTTGTTCCATCCACACATACCTTGTTTTTATATTTTGGCATGCTGTAACATCTTAAACGATGTTTAACTTTTAGGTCTGCGTATAAATATATATATATGTATATATCTATCTTGCGAAGTGTATAACATTAAGGCTGTCAGTCCACACTTACCTACGGACATGCTCTGCAAATTTTCTAACCGTTTTTTTCCTCCCAAAAAATTACCACAATGTTAATATTCATCACTTTTCTGAAACTTTTTTGTAGATGTTTTATTGACGAGGCTGTGGGTCTCTTTTGCGTGCAGAAAGTGAGCTGAGCTGCGAGGATACAGATTTTTTAACTACGTTACTGCTGGCATCACCATTTGAAGGTGATGCTGGTCATCGCAGAGGGCTGCAGATATTAGAGCATCATTGCAGCCGTTCGAGGTGAGAGTAAGACATTTTCCATAAGCTAAGCAAGAACTGCAGCTTCAGAAGCTATTCTTGAAATAAAATGCTGTTAGCACTTTGGGTCTGTCTCCTGTGCCCACCTAGCCACCTATCAAGGAATGTGCTACAAAGATTCTCTCTTCCCGTCCTTCCTTCCCCCTTGAGCTCCATCCTCTCGAGACAATCATGGCCCAAATATCCATAGTTGATGGCACATCTTGACCATGTACGCAAGAACATGGTGCCCTCTTTTACAAGTGAATGGTGGACAATACACAGCTTGACAAATGTTGGATGATTTTATTTTTAGACAGTATATTTTCAAAAGCCCCACTTTACAGTAACACATCTTTAACTCGATAATGTAATCTCCACATTTGCCTTTATGTCTCTAGAATGAATTTATAGCATTTAAACAACGTTCCTGAGTGCCTCATGCCAAGAGTCTCTCAGAACCTTACCTCATATCAAGAATAAATTAGAATACATCTCTTTTTACAAGTACCAGACAGTCCTGTACAAAAAGTTAATATAGGCAAGTATGTTTGTATAGCTGTGAGGCTAAATTCCAAGGTTTTAGGAAAGTAAAGCAAAAAGAAGAATATTAAAGTAAATGAAAATCTTGATTACAAAGCTGAAGTGAAATTCACCATGATACAAAATATTTCACCCAGAATGTTTTATTTTCCTCTCATACATCTCTCCCCATTACTCACCTGTGCCCCATTCTCACTTTTGTCAGCAAATCCAATGTTGCTAGTTTCTTCTGAGGCTTTATTACACCCTCTATACATGCTCTGAATTCCCCATTATCCAATACAGACACACCCATTCTCACTTCTACAATCCTTCTGGAACACGAGAATTATGATTGTCCATTCTTACCCAAGCTAGGTTTCTGTATGCATACTCGGTCTCAACAAAGCAAACTCATTTTTGGACAATTTTGTTTTGTCATGATTCCTAGTTCTATCTTTTCACTGGCGCCTCACATTCGTCCCACTCAACCACAACTCTGCTTTAGAGAAATCCTGTCTCCTCCCTTTCAACCACATATGGGATACTTTTGATCTTCCTGGTAAACACCTGAAAGTTGATTTGCATTTAACAGCATTTGCAACACTGTGATGAGTCTTGAGCATTCCATATCATACACCAGTCCATGTCAGGTTTCCAGACCTCCAACCCAGTGGGTTGCTCAGCTGCTCATGCTTTCACTATGTTCCATTTCGCCATTGCCAGACCCAGCATTGTCCAGGTTTTTTTGCGATCGGCTAGCATCTGTATTTCCCCAAATATTCAACACATATCATTTAGCAGAGATGGTAACACCCCCTCACACCACAACTCCATCATGCCATTAACTACTTCAGTCGAGAACTTTTTTATAGCTGGGCATTCCCATAGGACATGGATGTGTAATGCTATTTGTATTTAACCACCAGCTCCATCTTGACCACTGACTCCATTTTGTGTTTAGCTTAGCTTCACACACGCCAGGTATTTTTCTGCGCACAGCCTGTGCAACATGTTTTCGCTCTTTCTCACTGAAGGATGGGTACATAACTTGGAGGAGTGAAGAGCACTGATGATAAGATGTACCAGGCTAAGAATGTTTACGGTAAGGCAGGGAACAGCTCGGTCTTGGAAAAACATTGACCTGCTGCAGCCAACATTTGAACAACATCTTACATTATGGGAGGGGGGTGTTGTTAGAATTCTCATCTCCAGCTTGTTTATGGTACTGAAGAGGGGGGCTTGACGACTGGGGTAGACAGAACTTATTCCGCGAAGGGGGGACGCCTTTTGCCCGGATTCCCATTGAGGGTTGTTTCCTCTCTTTCTGCAGTCGTCTGGCTTCTCGACTTGTCAAAGAGATGATGTCACGGGCAAGCCCCATGGGGATGCATTTTTAATTCTTATTTTTAGCTTTGCGTTGTGAATGAATATATAATCACTATATATGTAGATATATTATCCATGATTGAAGTAGTGTATTTTCATTGTTTGTTTCTGTGATCATTATTATTTTACTGCTGGGATTATTTTCAGAAGTGTACTTGTGTTGCTGCATTTGACCTACACTCTTTCCCTGCACGAACCTTGAAGAGTGCCTTAATGTATTACTCAGACTAAGAGTGCTGCCTTGTTGGCATTCCTTTCATTTAGTCTTTTCTCAGTCTGAAGTATAGCAAACAGTATGAAAATACCTGTTTGTCCCCATCTGTGTAAGCAGTGAGCATCCCTTGCCCTCCCCATATTAGCCATTGTCATGTGGGCATAAGATGAGTGATGAAGAATTTTCAGTTGGACCAACCTGAACCCTGTACGTATAGCTACTTCCCTCGGGGTTGCTAGGCCTTCCTCCAATTCACTCTCCTCCAGTCCTCCCAGTTCTCATTGCCATTGTTCTCTGACCCTGCCCAAGACCCCTGGAGTGTGGTTTAGCAATTATTTACAGGTCAGTGTCGAGGCCTTTCTGGGTATGTGTTCATCTCAAAGCCACTCCTCTAGTGGGGAAGGTTACGGAAGGTCAGTCCTCTTAGTTAATATTGCCCTGAGTGCATGTCTAAGTTAGATGTATCCGTATATCTCTGAGGGCACCAGTTGATATTCTTGCTGCAGGTTGGGCCAAGGTATAACATTTCCCTGTGTCCACACTTCACTAATTCCTGTTTATCAAACCCTGGCAATTTTGACAGAGCGCCCAGAATTTCGGCATCCTATAGTGGGGTTGCCTGTGTAATCACATTTTTCCATCCTAAGACAGAGAGAGCAATCTACCATAGCTGCACCACAATCTGTGCAGGCCCCGGTTTGTTGCTACGTTTGGCCTTTTCATATAGCGCATGTAGGTATCCCCTGAGGAGCAGCACTATTCTATCCATGCAGAACGGCGGCTCGCAGGCAGTAGGTGGACCCGTCCCTCAGCAAAGTTCTGACTTCCTCCTCTATGGCCCTGAAGTATGACCTAGGCACTACAAGCAGGGTGTTTTGGAGGACATATAGAAAGCGGGGCATTGAAATCATTTTGTCTAGTGTCGCCATCCCTAGCAGCAAGAGCGGAAGTGATCTCCAAGGCCACAACTCGCTTCTCAGTCTTTCCAGCAATGGGGCCAAATTATTCTTGAAGAAGAGGTCTGCATCTGGTGTGGTCTAGATTCCCAAATATCAGAAGCACACAGTTGTGACTGCCACTGAGCAATCTGGGCATATCCGGGGTATCGGGCCCTTAAGGGGAAATAATATGGATTTGTGCGAGTTTATCACCACATTAATTCTAGGTCTAAATGCATTTCAATTGACGTTTCATAAACATTATGTAATTCTCCATCCCATTCTTCTACAGGTAACTCTGGGCTATTTTCATAGTTGTTTCATCTCTTCACCTCCAAGTTTTGTTTTAAATGTAAACGTTTTACTTCTTCGCCTTAAGGAGCAGCATTGCCTTAGGCTCTCTTGTGGGTCTATTAAGCATTAGGGGGTTGACAGCACATCTGTTCCCTACACAGGTAGGTGTAGATGTTCGGATGTCTGTCGGTTTGAGTGAATGATAGACACAAGCAGCTTGACAAAGGCTAGGATTTTGTGGTGTAAACAGTACCCCACCAAAACGGTTCCATCCTTCCAACAACACATCTCCTAACTGACATAAGTTGAATAATGCACTTGAGCTTGCAGTGCCCACATCTGTGACTTAAAGACCCCAGAACTAATGTATGACATTTGAACAGCTTACCTGTTGCCTAATGAAAAGTGTATATTTATATTTCAGAAACCCACCCCTATAACAGGAATAAGTGGTAAAAAGCACCTGAAATTATCTTCAATCCTACTGCTCAGAAAATAGACTCCCATCTACATTGCCTTCTTAATGCTTTTGTGCCACTTTCTCCTCCTCCGTTATGCTTTCCTGGCAGCCAGAACAGTCTGCTGCAACACATCTGTCTGTTACAAGCCCACCGAAGACAACTTGGGCCTCAAAAAGTGCAATGGAGCCCTTCGAAGATTTCCTTTCCCTTTACCAACCTCTTACTTATTGATTGTTTTAAAATCATATGTTTTCATTTTGATGCCTAAGTGGAATTAGATTGTATCTGATTGTACTTCTTATTGGTAGTGTGAACTTCTTTGGGGATGAACTTTTGAAATCGCTTTAAATAACTGTTTCCTGGGCCAGTTAAATCCATTCATCAACAATGTGGTGTTCAAATGTTTTGGTGTCTATTCCAATGACAGTCGTTTTAATTTGCTATCCATCACCCCACCCTCAGTCCTACACTTAGCCCCTCCCTTGGTCAAAGAAATGTAATTATTAGAATGTAAATTGGCCCTATGTGATGTTTTTAGTTTGTTAATGGGATTTTTTATGGTAGTTGTTGAAATACGAATTTGATATTCACCTCTCTTAATAGCTGTAGGCTAAGCACACATCTAGTAGTCTCTCCTAATTGTTTGTAAATAAGATAGAAACACTTTGGAGCAGTGTTGTGTGCAGTGCATCAGTTCCACCTAGTGAAATTGATGCTTTCTTTGCGAGTCTTGGACCAAGAAGCAGTCTCACTCACTGCATACACTTTGGCCGCTGATCTCGATCGTCTGTCAGTCTTGATAACAGATCACAATCTCATCCATTTAGCTTATGTGAACGTGTATAAGTAACTGGAAACATTCACTGTAATATGTGACTCTGCCTTACACCCATATTTATTCGAGGTTATGCCTTTTAGATGAGCTATCACCATTCATCTGTATTTGACTGATATTTGCACTTCAGCACGTCATTTATGGACAGACACCTCACAAATAATATTCTCTAATACATGTCTTTGGCAGCTTGGGTATGCAGACTTCACTAGACCAGGCTGTTTGCCGATTTTGTGTCAGGCTGATTGCAGTGCCATGAATACAAACTGTAAACCCCACCAAGAACAAAGTGGGCGTGGAGAAGTAAACTAGGCACCTGTGTACCTTTCGCCTGAAATTGTGCCTCACATTTAGTCACAAGTGCACCCACATGGCCAAGTTCCTGAAGTACAGTGATTTAACTATTCATAAAGTTCTGTCCTCTGGGAATAAAAGAACCTCAGTCACACGATGTCGGTTCAGTTGCTGGCCTATGGATAGGCTGGTGCATCAGAGCCAGCACTGCTCTGGGAATACACATGGGATTCGGCTGAAGTGCTTTCAATAACCTCTTGTCATTGTATGTTCAGAGTGCCTTAGGGCAAGGGCGTAGTGAATCCCCCACTTCAGCAGCTACAGCGGAGGTGGGGTTTTTCATGGGCCTCTTTTCTGTAACTTGGCAAATGGATTAGAACTAAAAGGAAGAAAGAAGGATGAGTCGTTAGAAAAGGGAGAGAATGATTGACAAGTGGATGCATTAAAGGGTGAAAAGATGGATGAGTGGGTGAAAGTATGGCATGAGTGAGTTAAGGGATGGATGGATGAGTGAGTGAAAGGATGGATGAATGGGAGAAAGAATGGATGGGTGTGTGAAAAGATAGATATGTGAAAAATGAATGGGTGAAAGGATGAATGGATACATGGCTGGTGACAGGATATGTAAATGGGTGGATGAAGGGATGGCAGAGTAAATTGAAATCTGGGATGGATGGAAAAAATGGCAGAATAAATGGGAATCTAAGAGGATCAATGGATGAATTAAAGGATGGCAGAGTAAATGAAAATCTAAGAGGATGCATGGATAGTTGGGTGAAAGGATGGCAGAGTAAATAGAAATCTGAAAGATTGGCAGAGTGGCAAAACTAATAGAAATTGGAGAGGATGGATGGGTGAATGGATGGACAAAATGAACAAGTGATGGCTTTACTGATGGATGTGTGGATATGATGTATGGATGTGTGAACGGATCGAAAGAAGGATTGAATGGCCAGTGGATGGATGGATGTAATGGTGAACGATTGAATGATATATAAAAGAAGGAATGTATGACTGCATGGTGGATATCAGCAGGTACATTAAGGGTGAAATGATGATGTATAGATGCCTGGATGGAAGTGACAAGGGAGCACTTCCGTGGAGGTTCGGGCACACTGTGCAGGGGCGGGAGGCCCCTGACTGGGTCCAGAGGGGAGGGGAGCCCCCTCCAGGGACTTTGCAGGGAGAGCCCTAAGTTTCGTTACGTCACTGCCCTAGCCTCTGTCTATCCATCCCTGCTCTGGGAGTAAATGGGCTCCTGGCCCAGACGTGCAGCCCTTCTTTAATGTGAAGGTGTGTGTTTGACTAGTCTGTTTTCTCCCTTTTTGTGCTAGGACTAGGAGGGTCAAGTTGTGCATCGACATGCTTGTCATAACTCAGCATTTGCTCGTCTCCACCAGCTAGGTAGAGCAGAGATCAGAGGTGCGGAGCGCCGCAGTGAAGGGCAGTGGGTGCAGGTTGGGAGCACAGCACGTGTAGATGAACACCCAGGAGCAGCAGGTCAGCATTCACTGGCCTATGCCATGCTCCCGCAGCCAGTGCTGGGTATAGAACCGAGAGCTCGGAGGCCTTGGCTCAGGTGCAACAGGTCTGTTCGCAGCACTGAGAGAGCACGGCACGCTGGGAAAATACCAGGATAACTGAAATGTCTTTTCCCATCCTCGTTCTTTTAGCCCAGGAGTTATGTGCATTTAAGTTTTATACACTGTGCTGGCTCTCCTTCCATCTGCCTTCTGTGCTCGCTGCGCCATATCCTTTCTTTTTGGCCCCTTATATATTTTTTGTAATTTTACCTTTAACCGTTCTCTTTCTAGGGGTGGACTGAAAAGTCGCCAGTAGCCTAGCCGGCGGCAATATGGATTGTTGTTCACCCCACGTCGCCATTTATATAATACTTTTTAGTTGACCCTCGTATAAAAAAATCACAAACATTGAGACTCCAGTCTGGGATTTGCTTATGCATAGGCACTGTGAAATGTGAAACCTGTGCTTTTGTTACATTTGAAGAATCCATCTACTGTTAATCACAGCTATGCTGCATCGTTGGAACTCCCTTTGATTCGGTCTTTATTTGCTGATCAGCACAAGTTTCTATCCCATATGTTTGCAATTTATATTCCCTCGAAGGTGGAATACAGTGTGTGGGGGAGAAAGTGGTTGCCTTTACTGCTTTTTTCCTTGTTGCCCTCTATTTTGGTATGTGAATGTTTGAGTCACAGAATTGGCAACAAGTGACAAAATATGTAGCATTAAGGATTTTTTTAATTTTAGGTGGATTCTAAAACTGCATCATATTCATCTACCAACAAACTCCAGCGGAACCATACTTTATATTGTTCACACTTCATGCAGAACTGCAGCAGCTCTTTCCAGTAGGTACAGCTGAGGATGGAAAATTTGGCAAAGTAATGCACTGGGTGACTGGCCATCCAGCAGATCGTTCTATATCGGCTACCAGTGCTTGCCTGACAGACAAGAGCACCAAACCTGAATTATGATGCAAGAGACCTGAATTTCTTTTTGAGGTAGGAGTCACTACTGCTTGCTGTTTTCTATGCGTGGAGTCTTCTTTCATGTGAACTGCTGCGTAGAATGCAGTGGCCTACATTGGAAACCTTACAGTGGTGCAGAAGCGGAAAGGTAGGCCATCTGAAAAGTAATTGCACAAACTCACTCCATTGCTCCCTAGTGTGCTCTACATTACTGTGGAAACTGAAGAAGCTCAGTAGTCCATCTGAAAAGATATGGGGCAAAGCTTGTAGAGAGGAGGTGGTGTCAGGAGGCTGGGCGGACGGGAGCAGTAGTGGGGCGGGTTTGGAATAACACAACCAGGAAGGAAAACTTTGGTCATCCTCCAAAATAATGTAAAACTATATTGACTGACTTAAATCTTAATACCTGCTACAAACACCTAGCTTCACCCTCCTTGGAGGCCACTTCCTGCAGTGGGATCACCCAGGCTACCACTAATAGTTGATGCCCCTTTCCTCGGACTCCATGGGTTGAGAGTAGGTTCTACTTGTTTATGACACAATACCATATTCACATTGACTTGAAACTGTAACTCAGCCTTTCTAACCTTACTAGTCCCTGAACTTTGGTGACACATTTTTTTCACCCTACCAGTTGGTTGTACTCCTTCAAAAAATGAGCACTGCTCCATACATCAGAAATGAAATAAGGGCGGAATTCTGTGAACATACTCACCATATTTTACTAGGCATGTCTCCCTTTAAAATTTGGCCTAGCGTATGTTTGCTAGACATTTTGTCTGAAATATCTATCCATAAATTAGTTGCTTTAGCCAGAATTCTTGACTTTAAATATGATCCTCTGTCCAAGTGTTTTCATTTTTTGTCCAGAATTTCACTCTATGCATGACACAGCCACACAGATAGGATAGTATAAAATCATGTGAGATAAAAAACCTGTAGCTGCAATGTATATTTTATAAGCCAAACATAGGTTTCCCCAGACAAAGTTTTGAATCCTGCTAAATGTCCAGTGCTCTCAGCAGTTCCCTGATAGTAAGTTGAAACCAGCCTCATTCAAAGGATGGGCTCTACTTTTCCTACCCATAGTAGTGCTCTGGAGTAAAAACACGATTTTAATCAGTGCGCTGTAAAACAGCCAAAAGTACATAAATGAAAACACGGTATTTCACCAGACTTTGTCATTTCTAATTTAACAGGGAAAAGGTGTGTTTCAATCCTTATACATTGATTTGAACGAAGAGTGTTTACATTGCAACAAAAGGGAAATACTGCTACTCCCTGTCGGGGGTTATCATTTAGCAGATACATGCATTAAGGAAAAGTATTCATTGTTTGATTCAGATAAAAATCTTACAATAAGATTAGAAAAATTCATATGTACCACCATCGAAACAAAAGATAGCGACACAGCTGAGCAAATTAGTGGGTTAGTTTAAAATGTTAATCTTCGGCCTATTAAAATTATATGGTTAAAAAAACGTGAGCAACTATAAAAAGCCTCGTCCTATTAACTTTGCATATTCAAAAGGCATATACGCAGCTATGAAAGTTAAGGTGGAAAGTACAAGTGCAGCACTATTCAGGTGAGTTCAAGTGTGGTATGTCCTCAAAGTGCAACAAGTTGGTAGAAAAATGGCATGCCCCGGTGAAGTGACGCCATGTGGAGGGCCCGTTTATTAAGGCCATATTTCAGCCTGCCGTTCCACATTGTTTTCCTCCTGAGGTAAGTGATTGCCTGAGTTCTGAAAACTTTCTGAGTGGTCGATGGCCATAAAGAATTTGATGAATCGACAGATCGGTTGGATGCTAGAGCACTCCATGATGACGATCATAGCCTGCCAACCAGACTTTATTTACGAGGTGTTAAAGGATGATTTTAGCAGGCAAACTCTCTCTTCCTTAAAACCCGAGTACAAACACAAAAAATGCACGCCCGACTCATGATAGTAATCGCTGTAAGTGCGAGTCTTTGCTGAAGAAATCTGCTCTCATGGTAGAGCGCAGTCCGCTGAAGACCGGACACCAAATCTATGAAGCAGAAGCCTCCAGCCTCCTTCGAAGCAGAAGCTTCGATACATAGAGGTAAGAATTATGTCACACAGCGTGAACTTCATACAACTTAATCAAGCGACCCTCTTCGAATGGTTCTGCTTCCTTTGAACAACACTGATAAGAAATCTTTGAAGAAGCAAATTAATTCATTACTTTTTCAAAGCATGCAATATATATCCAAAACTACAAAATGTCCTTTGCAATTCAATTTACAAAATTTTGCTTTAAACTATTTGTGAGCAGCGCACAATTATGTTGTGTTTAAGTACTTAAGGATAAATGAAGACAACATTTTTTTCTTGAAGATGTAAATATGAAAATTCCTATTCCAAGATGGCCATCCTGCTGCCACATTGACATTGGGGTTAAGTAACAAAAAGTGTGTATTCCATGCCCTTGGTAGAGCGAACAAAGATGTGTAGGAGTTTATCTGGGAACTCGCAAAAGGTAGCTGCACCCAGAAGTAGCTGTACCCTAAAGGATTTTGAGAAGTTTGGTAGGGTCTTGACTCCATTGGTATGATCTGGAAGAGTAGAGTTACACAGGGGTGGAGATGCAGGATATTAAATAATTATTATATGTGGAGCTTCCTCCCTATTTATTTTCGGTTTCCAGTTTTATTCCTTTTTTAATTTTTATATTTTCTCCATGCCTTTTACATCGTTGTTGCTTCTCCTTTTCTTATTCTCTTTCTTTATTTTTCCTTTTCCCCACATTATTCTTTTCCTTGTGTTAATTTCTTCTACATGTTTCCCATTCTTCCTCATGTCCTTTAATTCCAGTCTCGCGCTTTCTTACTTTGTTCCTTCTCTTTGTGTCATCAATCTTATTCGTAATGTTCCTTCATTCCTCTTTTTTTCTGGTCCACTTCTCTCTCTACCCGATTCCTTACTTGTTCCTCTGCTATGTTCTTTCTTACACTCATATACCATCCTCTCCGCTGAGTCCTACTTTTTCAGTTTCATTAATTCTTATTTCTTCCATTCCCTTTTCCCTAATTTCTTCTTTCTCCAGTTACATCTTTCTTACCTAATCCGTCTTTTATTACATATTTCTTCCTCTCATTTTTCTTTTACTTTGATTCGTTCCTTCTATTGATCCTTATTCCCTCTTTTTGCTCTCGTAACATCTTCTCCATATATCTTACATTAATTCCTTCTCCCTCCATCTCTTCCTCGCAATATTCTCGTTTCTTATTTTTTATACTCCTTTTTACTCTTTCCTTCATCTCCTCATTCTTATTTATTACTCTTGTTCTCTTTACTAAACATCTTCTTTCTTTCAATACCTCTTTATAACTCACTGCTTCTCCATTCTTTTTTTACCTGTGGTTCATTCGTTTCTTATTATTCCTTCTGTTTCTCATTCTTGTTTCCTTCTTTTATTGTTTCTTTGTTCCTGTCATCTCTTCTTCATGCCAATTCTTTTTCATTCCTTTCCCTTGTTAACATTTCTTCTTGTTCTCATTCCTTTTTACCCCATTGTTTCTCTTTTTCACTATTCTCACTGTTCATCTTGTACTTTATTTCACATCTTTTGATGTCTTTCCCATTGTAGGAAGGTGAATACGACTCTGTTAATGACAACTGACTTTGGCATATTTTAATAGGTATTGGTGCCATGAAGTTGGGACGCCACATCTTGCTGGTGGGAGAAGGAAACTTTTCCTTCTCAGCATCCCTCTCTGATGTTAGCACTCAGGAGACCTGCATAACTGCAACCTGCTTTGAAAGTGAAGAAGTCATAACTCAGCAAGCATGTGCAAGAGAAAATGTACAACATCTGCGAGAAAACGGTGAGAGTGGCTCAATACACAAGCTTGCCTATATATCTCAGCCCAGTGTTCATTGCCAGCACATTTCGGTAAAGTGGTAAAGCAAGGACCAGAACTCATGTTTCCTAGTTTTATGGCTAAAACGTACCCACTTAACAATATTGACTGGTGAGGACAGCGGGGTTTCCCTATTTGAGTTATTTGCCATCCGTGTTTAGGTCCTTTCATAGTTTTTTTTATTTTGTATTTTTATTTATTTTTATAGTATGCCCTACTTTAATTACGCATGTCTCTAAGGGCTCAAAGGTTTGCAAAAAGGGAGAGGGGGCTATCTATTGTGGATGCAGCTGTTCCTTCTAAGCGTCTCAGAGCCTAAGATACTATTTCATTCCTATTCAGTAACTAATTAGGGCTTTGTCATGTTAAAGATGGTCCTGGCACAATACTTTTTTTTAATTGTTTGAGTGCTATGATATTATGCCAGAATGTTGGTAACAAAAATATCTTCTAACATAAATATTGTGACCTAAATAGTGTTTAGAAAAATGTTTCTCCATTGGTGATTAATTTCTTTATTATAATCTCCAATGTAGTGTCTTTTTGTAAACCATATTTAAAAATCTGTTTTTGTCAGTTGATATGTAGGTAACCGAACTTGGGGTATGTATTTTTCTGTAAAGAATGCAAAACACAGTCTCCCAGCAGAAGTTTGGAGGCTGAAAATATGTAAACACAGATTTTCATAAGACGGAAAACATGAAAACTACCCACTGAAATTCACAAAAAACAAGCACGGAAAATAGGAAACCTTAACCATACAGGAATAAGGCAATCTTGCTCCCCATCATAGGGTTGGGTTGATCTGCTGTTCTAATGTAATTGCTAGCAATTTGGAAACAGTTGCTGGATGCTGTGGTTAATCATTTTTTTAGATACTTCTGTATGATCACAATTTAGATCCTGTATATTAAGTCTATATTTTCAGGCTTTGTTTTCTTTGTTTTTCACAAGATACTCAAATGTAATTGAAAAGTCGCAGGGTAGTTGTTTCTGGACTAACAGACCAAACTACCACTATAGTGAATTTAGAAGATAGGCCAATTCTTGGCAATGCCCAGTGGCACTTTAATGAAAACAAAGGGTATATATACTCAGAAATGACCCCGCCATTGTCACTTCGTTAGTCTGTAGAAATCTCCCCCTGTTTGTGTAACTGTGTCACATTGACAGCGAGCTTGCTGTATTTATCTTTGATTTTTGCCATGATTTGTATTTATTAAAACACATTATTGTGATTGTAAAATGTAGATCTTCCAAAATAAAAATGTGATGCCATTTTTGCAGCTAGAAAAAATAACCCATGCAAATATCGAGTAATAGTTTTATAATTTAACAGTAGTTTCCTTCAGACATATAATGTTAGTGTAATCAATACCACCTTTTTTATGTGTTAAGTACTTTGCCCGAAATTTTGTTATCTTTATAGCATATATTGGAAACGTTATACCACATTGCATGACGTTCACCCTTTTGGAACCAGTGTATCATCTGCAGCTTCCTTGGATGTTCAAAATGACAGGAACATGCTGAACATTTAGTTTCCTAAAAAATATAATTTTAAACTTGACACGAAATGCCAATGGGACTTGCAAATACAGGAGGGGGTGTTCTTCTCCCCAGTGGCACAGCAAAACTGTAAGTACCCCCTTCAACCACAGTCTGGTGGTAAGGCAGCCCATATTACACCGATGCTATCCTTGTGCCCCACCTCTCTAAGTCTTGGAGCCTAGTTATCCACAGGTTGCACTGACACACAGACTCTGGATTTCAACTACAGGGTATCCTTTAGGTGAAACTGAACATATAGGCTCAGAAATTAAACAGCACTGCCCACATGGCTGTCACACAGGCTGCACAAACTAAATTTAGGCTACAGAGTTATCCCTGGGGTGCAAAAAAGAAAAGACTAGCTCAGACCATTGAGAGTATGGCTCTCTTGGGTTACACAGATACCCCATTCTGAGGCCATAGGCAGCAGACCTATCACGCAGGTTACAAAGACCAACAGGTTTTAGCTATAGATCACTGAGTATCCCACAGGCGAAACCGAAGTACAGGCTACAAATTTACACAGCAGAGCTGTCTCTCTGAATACACTGTGACAGAACAAGGCCTTAGGCAGCACATATATTCCTCAAATTACACTGCTTCTTTTGCATGGTTGTTTAAACATTATATAGCAATGAATTGGCGAAGAGCTCTCAAAAGCTGCTAGGCACTACAACCGCTACATTTAAAGCCCCTCTCATGAGGTAAATGTCCCTTATTCTCTGATGGATGTTGAATGGGGAATTTTCAGTTATCTGATTTCACCTAAATTGTTTGCACTACTTGTATTAGTGACAGTTGTGCAGCAGATGTGGTCTGAGCATAGTGCAACCCCCCCTGTATAATTCCTTTTCTTCATCCTTTCTCTTTGTTCTTCTCATTCGTCATCCTTTCTCTCTTTTCACTAAAACAAGGTGACACGCAGTGCACTATATAATGCACTGATCACTGCCTATGTTTCGGCCCGGTAGACGCATAACTGCCTGGTGGATGCAGGTATGCTCACTATCAAGGGCAATAACTTACTACTTCGTGAGGAAAATGTTTGAGTATTCTCTGGAATCTGACAGGACGTCTACTACAACTGGTGAAGACGTCATTACCTCAAATTGAGATCATATTTGGCAACAACGTGGGCATTGGTGTTTTGGCATTTTTATCTCCAATTAAACAGTACAGGGTTTGTACCAGCATTTTGCCGGTACTAACACCATTGGACTTAATGAGCACAGAAGTCACATTACACCATTTCTTTATGTAATAATCTCACTTTTCCTTAATATAAAAATTGTGCAAAACTTAATACAGATGTACTGAACTTTTTCCCCATTGCTGATGAGAACTAGATGATGGCCCTGAGTCAAAGTGCACAGACATTATCCCTTTAATTTTTTTAATTTATTATTATTTTCAACTTTTCTGCGGCCATGCTTATTGATGACTAAATGATCATCTTCGTAAATATAAACACATATCTCTATTCCCTTGGTGCATATTATGGTCCAATAACATTTGGGGCCACAACAGAAATTATCTACATCATTCCAAGAACTCCTCATCACCTTTTCCCCACTCGACCCTGCCTCCCGCCAGATCAGAGCCAACCCTGTTTGTGTGGGGTCTGATTATATTGAAATGGTCTCACCAGGAGTCTCATACCTTCATGTTTTTTTGTTTCTTTTTCCCCAGACACCCCGCTTTTACACCGATCCTTCTGCAATGAAGCAGTAATCAGTCACTAAAAGCCATTCAGGAAAGCAGGGGGCATTACTGAACTCCACTTAAAAATGATGTCTCGCTTGGCCAGGATACTGCCAGTGCCAATCAATTGTTTCTGACCCTGATGACCATCCCACCCTGGAAACACCTCCAGTAAGGTCTTGCTCTATTGATGACCCTGCACATTTTCGAGTGCATTCAGAATTGTGGCCTACTATCTTTGGATACCTATGTAGTCTCATATAATACGCAGTGAAGTGCCTCTCACCGATCCACATCTAAAGAGTAAGATCTTCTCCCTTTCCTCATATTCCACAGTCCGTCAGGGGTGTAGTATATTCTTTGGAAGTATTTAAATTGAACAAGTCTAAGGCTAACCAGGATTACCAGCTGTCTGGCTACCATATTGCCTCAACCCATTCTTCTCCGTCCAGTTTATTTAGGTCTGACTCCCATCTGCCTCATTGTTCAGGAGTGAGTCGAGGCGCCCCTTATGGATCTCCAGTGCATGTCTCAGTTGCAAAAAGAGGAAAAATTGAGTCTTGAGGAGCTTATGTTCCTGGGTCAACTGTTTGAAGGATAACATATGACAATGCGCCCAGATGTCTCCAAATTTGGAGATTCCCAGCTTGTCCCCATCCTGTACCACAACGGTGTATCTTTAGTTAGTGGCTCAACCCATCCTATCCCTTTCAGTGTTCTATGCCTGCTTTCAACTTGTATTGCCATCACTGAAGTCGCTGCCGACACAGGGATCGCAGCCCAATACAGCCAGGAACAAATGGCTGCATACTCTAATGTTGCTATCGGTGGATTGTGTCTGTGCTCAAAATCCAGTCAATGATTGGCAGCATTTGGGCTGGCCAGTAGTACAACAACGTCTACTGACTGAGTCACCGTCATATGACATCTGAATACATTTTTTGTGAGAAATGCTTGGGATCAGTTTCACCACACGCAGTTGTTTACGCTAGCCTGTGTTTTTGTAAACCAAGATGGTGCAGTCCTGTATGGATAATTTAGAAACATGTAAAGCATATATCGTAGAGCCACCATCTTAAATAAAGCTGTAGGATCTAACATAATTGTCTTGTCTTTGACCATAGAGCCTGGGCTATTGAACACCCCCTTACCAGAAGGAGCGCTGCTTTTATGACCTGTTCTGGTATCCTGACACTTTCTTCTAAAACCAAAAAATGTCCTGGTTTTTAAGAGAGGGTCCGAGTGAACCTGCACATTCATCACATTGTTGTGCAGGCTCACATTTCAACCGGCCTTCTTTCAAAAACCGGGGACAGAAGTTCACTTGTGTAGACTGCCTGCTGTGCTGCCTCGCCTTATTCAAGCAGCACAACAGGATTTAATGAGGTGTTAATCAGGGCTGTAGAGCCCCTAAGTCAAGGTCTGACCCACTAGGAGCCAGACCCAGGAGCTTTTCCCAAACGGGGGGGGGGGGGGGGATTTATATTTTTGAGACTATATATGTGTATATATAGATATTTTATTCCACTGGAAAAAATAAAGATTACAGGGACGTTATAGTTAGGAAACAGAATTAAAAAAAAAACATAGAAGTTCACTTAAAAACCAAAGGTTACAAGACGTTATAGTTAAGTTCTGAATGTACATGCATAAAACCATAGAAATTCAGCAGTTATGGTTATCTCAAATAACTATAACTTGCACCCTAAGGTAACTATAACTTGATCTCTTGCCATGCACTGTTAATTACCCCAGATAGTACATCACTGATGACATCTGTGACATCATTGATAATGTAATTATAACATTGGCAGTAAAATTATTGAGGAGGAGAGAGGGAGTAGTGTGTGTGTGTGTGTGTGTGTATGTATGTATATGTATTTGTGGCGGCTTTAAATACAAATCAGTTCAATTTACAATTCTGTGAGTCAGTGAATAAGAAACAGATTCAGTTTCTTGATGTAGATGTGACAGTGCAAGACCATCATTTGACTACTAAGATAAACTATTCCCAGCTGTTATTTTTCTGTGTAAGTGCTAAGAGTGCACATCCACTCAAGCTTATACAAAGCATCCCATATGGAGAACTGTTGAGAGCTCATAGAGTATGTAGTACATGGGATGAGTACCAATAAGAAAGTCAGCGCATGTGTCTAAAATTTAGAGAAAGAGGATATAGCATGAAAACCATACAGCAAGCAAAATACAAGGTTGACAGTATGGAGAGAGAAGAAGTATTTACAATAGAGAGCAGAAACGTGAGTCAAAGGAAAGTTTGAGATTTATTACCACCTTTTCAAGTCAGGCATGTGCAGTAAGACAGATCCTATTGAGAAGTTGGCATATTTTGCAAACTGATTCCACTCTAGATAAATATATCTCAGAGAAACCATTAGTGACTTTTCGCAGGGGGAGGTCCTTAAAAGATGACTTGAGTTGAAATATGGCCCACGGAATCGGATGGAAGGCAAGTTGTTTGATAGTCCGTCAGGTTTTTACTGCTGTAAAAGATGTAAAGCGTGTAAATACAGCAGTACTTGTGAGAAAGTGGAGTGCGACAATGGAAAGTGGATTTATCAAATCAAAGGGCACTTTAGTTGCAATACAGATTTTTGTGTCTATGGCCTTCAATGCCCGTATGGGAAATGGTATGTTGGTGGTACCATACACAGGGCTAAAAAAAAAGTATTAGAACATTTAAGGGCGATTCGTAATGGGGATCGGAATTACCCTGTGGCAAGACATTTTCATACAAGTCATAATGGGGATGAAAAGTTGCTCAGTTTTGTGGTTCTAGATCAGGTTAAACAAAACATACGTGGTGGTAATAGGGAGAAACAATTGAGAATTTTGGAATCAAAACTAATCATTAAACTCAATACATTGAATCCAGTTGGGTTGAACTCCAGTGAAGAATTAAATGTACATCTGGGTTGAACTGAGTTAAGAGATACAGGTAACTGTAGTTTGTAACCTCTGGCATGCATGCAAAAGTGATAAAAAATAATGGGCCAGATGTAGCAAGATATGCTTTTGCGAGTCTGAAATTGCAAGTCAGTGCGACTCGCAATTTCAGACTCGCAAAAGCATATGCAGAATGGTGTCTCAGACACCTTCTGCGACTCCCTATGGGGTCACAAAGACCCACCTCATCAATATTCATGAGGTGGGTCGCATTTTGCGACCCCATAGCGAGTCCCTGCACTCACAGGGATGGTGGCCTGCTGAAGTCAGCAGACCTCCATGTCTGTGACTGCTTTATAAAGCAGTTTTTTTTTTTTTCATTTTGCAGCCCGTTTTCCTTAAAGGAAAACGAGTTGCAAAATGAAAAAACTTCCGAAACCATTTGGTTTCGTTTTTTCAGAGTAGGCAGTGGTCCATAGGACCCCTGCCTGCCCTAAAAAAATATTTTTTTCGTCATTCACAAAGGGGAAGGGGTCCCATGGGGACCCCTTCCCTTTTGCGAATGAGTTACCACCAGTGTGACACTGGTGGTAACTGCGAGTTGCTTTGCGACCGCATTCGCGGTCACAAAGCAAGTCTGAATTGCGATGCGAGTCGCAAATAGGAAGGGAACACCTCTTCCTATTTGCGAGTCGCATTCACAAATTGCGAGTCGGTACCGACTCGCAATTTGTGAATGTGCATCGCATTCGGACGTTTGCATGGCGCAAACTGCGATTTTCGCAGTTTGCGTCATGCAAACGGCTTGCTACATCTGGCCCAATATTTTTTATATATAGGGTGATCTGTATTTTGTGGGTTTGGTTTATTTTAGTGGTTAGTTTTAAGTTGGGTCACTTTTAAGTATTAGATGTATTGGGGATGGGTTGGCATATTATATCAATTATAATTGATGTTAAATGCCTGCTGTCATTGTTGCAATGTTACCTGCATATAAGGAGATGTGCGCTTGCATTAATTTGTAAATGATTTGTAAAGATGTGAAAATTTGATATAATGTTTAAATCAATTAATAGAGTGATTATATGTGAAGGTAATTTGATATTTGACAAATTGTGGCTTTCATCATGACAAAAATATGAATTAATGGTAAAAATTAAGATGGATTATGATTGAAATGCCTTAGTGAGTCCCATTCTCTAAAATGGCACTCTGGGAAGACAGAGAATGCATTGGTGGTATGTTAGACATTTGTAGTAGTAGTCCTTTATTTGTTTTGGTGACTGTGTTTATAATTGTTGGATGACTGAACAAACTATTTCACACGTGAACAAGGCTACGGCTGAAACACGTTGTGGTATTTGCTTTAAAGAAATATAGAATTTTGATTATACATTGTTGTCCGAGGACTTTTTGAATTACTTGTAGAAAAGTTTTGGATTATGTAGTGTGCTGGAACCACTCTCGGACCGCCCTGCTAGTGAGCCTTGGAATTCCGGCATCTCTTTTGGTGATATATATATATGTATGATATACGGTTGCCAGTAGGTATTTATAGTTAGGACCATGTATCCATAGAAAAAGCATTTTTCCACTTGCCTATATCTTTTGTATATCATCGCAAATTTGCGGAAAAAATAGCGGTCTCCCGCGCCTTGTTTACATGTATATGCATATATATTTGGACAAGCATTTTACTTTTACAAGTGCCTCCCTTTCAAATATTCTTACTATAATTCTGACTATACTTTTTCAGTAAATGAGAAGACGAGTTCGTTGAATGCACAAAACAAGCACTGCAGACAAATAACCAGAGCGCCTTGTTGGGCCTAACACCTACCTCTGATAAAGGCAATCCTTTGCATCTCTGGAAAGGCTTGACTACAGTCTATGATCCTTGGTGCAGCCAGAGCTTGGCTGCAGACCTTTCTCCCAGATTGGGGTTAGCAGGTGAAGTTTGCACATTTTTATTCCAATGCGCTGGAACTCAGTTATGTATTTCCACAAGGTTCGCAATTGCCTGCAGAAGCTTAGTAACGATAGTAACCTTGTTGTGATTAACTGATTACTGGACCAAAATTACCATAAGTTAAGACATTACTCCGAAAGGAGTGTCTTAGGCTTCCTTGATGTGGCCATAACCTATGTGGTTCTCTAAGCACAATCCATATTCTCAGGAGTACTTAAATGTAGTTGTTGTGTTCTGGGGTGCCCCTGCAACTCCAGCTGTAGTGTCTTGGACCACCCTCTTGAATAGTAATAATTTTTCTGTTAGTATCATGTTGGGTATCCCATTTGCTCAGTTTATTTCAAGCTACTGTTGTTGTCCATTGCCGCACCTAAATCAAAATTAAGCATATTACAAATAGTAACGATGGGGCTTGGGTTACATTTCTTTAAAGGTGCATCTGAGTCCTGTTGGCCAGTCGAACACCTTTTCCCGTCCCGCACTTTTAAACAAATTTCCAATAAAAGCTCTGATAGTACTCGCTGAAACCCAAAGAGCTAGCATAACTTTCAGCACAACTGTAATAATGAACGTTAGTGCATTGTAAAGGAGAAAACATTATTTATACATTCATAAATGAGGCCCGAACAATGAATATAAAGAAGAGCATACATGTTAGCTTAGTTAGTTAGTTGTTTTTGATAATGTGCAGCATTAAAAATAATTTTTAGAAAGATTAGTCTGAATATACGTTTTGCCTTATTCTGTGTATGTATGTTTTTGTATCTCCTTTGCTTTATTGCTTTAGGTGCACTGTTTGAAGAGTATTTGTCTAAATACGCATGGTGGGTTAGAGGGTGAAGGGCAGATCTCTTAAGGTACTCAAAGACTAGCTTGTCAGTAACTGTTCTGACCCGCAGAGTGTTGCAGCGTGGCAAATAACATCTGATATCCTTAAGTGCAGCATCATAAGACATCCTCCATAGTACATCTGGATTAGGACTTTGGTGATTATATACCGGTATTCGGAAGACTTTTGCAAGCTGTTTGAAAGGGCTTCTTATCTACTACCAAGGCTGTTTTGCATCATAATGTAGAATAATAGTTGGAACTGGCCTTTTACCCACATTCATTCATAACCAGTCCTTATTTCAGAAAACAAATACCACTAAAATTGTCTTTTGAATGCATTTTATAAACAGTTGGGAATAGTCCCATCTCTAAAAGCTGTATGCCAAATTATTTATGGTAGGATCGTCTTTTTCAGGTGCCCAAATTTACTTCCAGGTGGACTGCACCAAGCTTAAGGAATTTTTTGCCACAGCCAAGAATCGGTTTGATCAAATTGTTTTCAACTTTCCACACTGTGGGAAAAAAGCTGGTGTGAGGAAAAATAGGGAACTTCTTGAGAAGTTTTTTAGAAGGTGAGTATTGAAATGGATAAGTAAAGACAATGCCAATCTTGGGAAAAGTTGGTGAAAATGTTTTAATTTTTTGTGCACCAAAAATGTAACTGTACGGGGAAACGTCTTGAATCCTACATTTCTTATCAAAATATTTAGTACTAAATAAAATTGCACTCTTTATTTTACTTACTCGCATCGTTCCCCTGTTCTGGAAAGGAAGCTAATAAAAACGTAGTGACTTCTACATCTCTTATTAACCTACCGTTGAGTCTCCTGATGTCACTGTATCTGATAACCGTTAAGCAACCTTGATTTGTCCATCCACCAGGGTCTCTGCTCCTTGCCTTACCTTTCGGCAACTTCACTTGCCTGTTTGTGCCCCTAAGAACACATTTACTACATTCATTACATCGTGGATAAATGGAAAGTGGGCGCCAAATGAGTCGTGTGGGTGACTTCCTGACACACTTGCTGTTTGGATGATTCCTGACACTCTTCTCCCCTTAGTGCAGTCTGCGTCTCCTGTTTCCGCAACCTCACTTTACAGAACATTAGTGCCTTTGTTTTAGGAGTTTTGGTAGCCTATTTTGTTTGTGTAGTCATAGCTCTGCTGACTTGATTTTAACATCCCACCTTCCTGATGTTTTGGTTCACTTTCTGTCTGGAAAGTCATGTCTAACATGTTGAAAATTGTATTAATCTGTGAAAAATATGAATATTCGTAGTTCATTAGGATATATGTTTTTTTTTTTTGTGGATCCTTGCTGGTAAACAGGTCGTTTTTTTTTCTAAGCTGAAGGAAATGCTATTCTACTAGTTCAGCAACATTAAGTTCCCAAGCATTCATTAGATCAGCTTCTCATACTTGGTTGTTTCGACTGCAAGCCTGCTCTTGTTTTTAACAATCAACGTAATTGGATTAACCTACTAATCAAACACAATAAAGATGATGTAGCGAGCTTTTTACACACCTTTACACATTAACACTAACCCTTGCGTACTGGGCAGTTTCTTACCATAAATGAAATACTTCCATCTTTGACGCGCTTTTTTGTAATACAGGGAGATGTATTCTTCTGATGTTGATAATTTGCGAGTTCCTCTTCGAATAGAAAGGCAAAAGAAGCCCTGTTTCTAGTCTGTTTTTAATATATGTTGAATTCTGTTTTTATGTTGAATAATTGTACAATATCTGGATGTGTTTACATACATTTCCTATTTCTGAGTCGGAAAAAAGTAGGAATTAAAGCAAACCCTTTCATTGTGATATCTGTAAAAAAAAAAACCTTCTGCATTATTTCAAACTGTTCTGTAGAACACTGTTCAGTTAAGCTTTGGATTTGTGTTTTCTATTCGTGTTACATATCGATACAACTAGATTTCTTTCAATATTATTGTTTGATACTGCACCACCCATGCCTAGAGGTTTAGGTACCAGTGGATGTTCTGTGTTCTCTTAAGAGCATACATAATAAATAACACTGATTTCATAAAATATTGTTTCTGATAGATATTTCTACATGCGGATTCCTTACCTCCCCTTTGAATTCCCTCCAGGCTCCATAATGGATCCAGAAAACTGAAATGGCTCTCCTGTGGAAAGGTGGCACCTCGGAATGGAGTCAGTTCCAGTCACTGCAAAAGTTCATTTTTTTCCACTGCTTTGACGCAAACTAGGAGTTACTCGCTACCAAACGTTTGGCCACTCATTATTTTTCATCAGTGTTGACATTAATATATTCCCAAAAAATTCAGGCTTTAAGAGATTACATTTCTGCAGTTGAGCTCTGATCCGCACAATGTATGTCTCTGGAGCCTGTGACTCAAACACACCAAGGTGTATGAAAGATGTGAATACATGCATGACAATGAACATCAAGAAACTGAAGGCAAAACACTTCAAGATTGAGATGAATGGAATAGAGGCTCTCCTTTGACCAGTAAATGCTTGAAGCGGCCACTCCCCAAGGGAAAAGTTGTTCAAAAAGGAGGAGGAGTACACCACTGGAGGGACTCTTGAACCTCTCACTGTCGCTCCTACTCCAGAGATTGAGCTGCCAGTCAGTGGACTTCACCAACTCAAGCCTTGAATTCAGAAAGGAATTTGGTGGAGATTCCTTCTGTGCTGCATTCGGAGCTGGAACTTTAGGGAATTCCCAGCCCCTGACAGTGCAGATTGCAGCCTTCATCCAGTCAATGCGGGCACTATGCTGCTCCGCTGTACTGCATGTGCGTCCCAAGAACGCACATGGTGTGCATGTGAGTCCCAAGAAGCTCATGTGCTGATTGACCCAACCCTATTGCCACCTTCTGTCACCACACTTGACTGACACTCTTCCTCCACTGAAGGTGTTGTCTGTTGGCCTACATCTAGCTCTGCCCTTGATGCCACCAGCGCTGACTTGGTTTGACAAATTTCCCGAAGTGAAGGGCCCTTTTGATCAGATCTAGACATAAAGCTCTTCAATTGATCAAGAGAACAGGCCTTTGTCTTGTGATGAATATTATGGCTGGCTTGGATCTTTTTATCCGGGATTCAGACCCCATTCTGTCATTCACCAAGGCGATGAAGACGGCAATGAGGCTGGCTGTTTTTTCTTTCAACGGTATGGATATTTGTGACTGTCTGGTCCTCTATACCTCCCTTGAGGTGAATCTGGTTTGTCCGTCATGACCTCCCACTGAGAAGGAGCCTCACTCACTGTGTTTTACACAAGGTAGTGGAAGAACTTGAGCTTTCATTAACTTTGGAGGAAGAGAAAACCAACCCCTTAAACATGTTGTAGCCCGTGTCTTCAGACATTGCTCTTCTAAAACAAAGCATTGATTCTCCCCCTCCCCCCTTGGTCGAATGGAGCTAACCAACTGTTGCTCTCACAGTGAACTGCTAAGTCACTAATCCACATCCCATCGTCCAGCATGTCAGGACCCTAATTCTTGATGGCTCATCCCTCCTCTGAGAGCCTTCCTCTTCCTCCAAACAGAACCCTGACTTATTTCCCTCTACTCCTCCAGATAGGGAGTTGAAGAGAATTGAGGTAAAAGGGAAGGTGTTCTCTAAAGGGAGACTTGACATCGACAGATGCAAATGCCCTTCGTTTATTCCCACTCTTTGTGGGAGATTGTGCAAATGGTAATTCCAAGCCTTACTTAACCCCCTATTGTGACCATTTTGCAGATGTTGTTCTCAGTGTCCAGAGTGCAGCAAAGCAAATTGAGGTCCGTTGGCTCTTTGATTGTGATCTGCTGCCACGCTTTGATGCACTTGATCGTGTTTTGGGGAGATGCCCATGTGAATCTTATCAACATGCCTTTGATGACAGTCGCCTTTTCAGCAAGAATTCTGACTCACTCCTCAAACGCTTTGAGCAGGAGCAACCTTTGGGACTGGCTTCCCCAGCAAGCCAGTTCCATCAGCAATAAAGCAAGTTTGGGAGATATTGCTGAGGGCTGCACTACAGTGATGCTAGCTCTCACAAACTGTTCAGTAGTTAAAAAAGCTGTTTTGCAGTTACAGCAGGTGTGGCTGTTCAGGAGAACATTGTGGGCAACCTCAGTTGTCGTCATCCTCTTCCTACATATCTGTCTTCACATACCTTGACTGACTGCTGAAGGCTGGATTGACAAAGCTAGTGTCAGATCACCTACAAGCCACGATCGTCCTGCTCTTCAACTTAGGGTTTGGACAACCTCCTCAAGTCACACCTTCACCCCTCCCAGCTTCTCCTCTTTATCCAGGAAGAGCTAGATACAGTCTCTTTCAAGGCCTTCTCATCTGGTCAGTGAATTTGGGGCATTCATGCTACGATCTGATGTTTTGAGAGGGAGCTCTGCTTCTGTCCCTGACAGTCCTTTGCCTGTTGTACGTGCTCGCCTCTTGCTGGTTCCCCATGCTTGGTGGCACATGTGTGACGCCTTCCCTTCAGGTGGGCTCGACAGGGGGGAGTCCTCACAGACGATTTATACCTTTCCCCTAAACCAGCTTGAGATTTACAGTGGTGGCTTATGACAGGCTATCTCACATGTGAGAAGCCCTTCTGTTCTCCACAGGCAGTGGGAAAATTGGTGACCAATACTGCACCCTTTGAGGCGGTCATCCTGATATGGGAGGCTCCTGGTGTGCCTCAGAACAGAAGTCTCGTATCACCCTGCTCAAGCTTTGGGTGATCAGCCTGGCCCTCAAAGGTTTCCTACCCTCCATTCACAGTTGGCCAGTACAGGTGTTGATGGTCAACACGACCACAGTGTGGTATGCCAACAACAGGATGGTGTATCTGAGAGGCCAAAGTGTTTGGAGGCTCTGGAGCTGTAGTTTTGGATTCATATTCATGATGGTTGTGAGCCATCTGTTGTGCTCCATGAACGTGCAGTCCTACTACGTCGACACCATCTTGTCGATTACTAGTGGCTTTCAAGTCATCTCCCACGAGAGCACCCCTCTAGTAGACTTTTTTGCCATGCAGTAGAGCAAGCGCTATCTGCAGTTCTGCACAGCTGTTTCTGTTGCAAGAAGTATTGGGAGATGAATTTCATCTGAGGTGGGCACTTTCTTGCTAATATGTTCATCCCATCCCTCGAATTCCTGGGTTATGAATAAGCTGTGGCCGTACTCTGCACAGGTAAACTTAATTGCCTTAATACTGGAAGACCTTCCTTTTTAGGGATGTTTAATCTTGGATAGATGACTCCTACTAGCAGGAGGGGGGAAGGGGGAAGGGGGAAAAGGGATTTGGTGGTCGTCACACATCCTCTCAGATCATGAATCACAACAAAATAGAGTGCGACTTTCCGAGTTTTACTTGCTATTGTACACCTGGACAGTAACCATGTACTAGGGTAGTCCCAACTATGAGACTTTGGTGCAAATATGTGGTCAGCGAGAAATACTGCAGAGACAATTATTACAGGAAAAAATATTTCATGTCAACAGGTTAAAGACAAATGTCAAAATGGGTTTAGAGGCACAGTCAAAACAAAAATGAAGGATTACCATGAAGGAATGAGTCATAAACGTCTGTGTCTGACACTAGCATAAAGGTAACATTTTGACACAGATATGTTGCTTATCGTTTTTGGGTATGAAAAGATTGTCATAAAAAAATGGTTCCTGCACCCTTAATTTTGCACCGAGCAACATTAGCGGCTTTTATTCTAACACACAGATTTTGTTTCAGTCCTATTTATATATCATAAACTTGTTGTTTCTATAATTAATTTGCATTCATTACATACTAGCAGTAGAGTATGTACTAGTTTGAGTAGTACATTATTTTAGCAACCATTGTTGTTTGTTACATATACTTAACCAAGTACCTTTAGTATTGGGTTACCCTATTCTACTTGACACTTCACTGGGTAGAGTTATGTTTTGTGACATTTTGGCTTTGTTAGCACAGCAGAAGTGGACAACCGATCTAGTATCTGGCATACATGAGGTTTGTCAGTCGCACATCCTTAACACTCTTATATAGTTTGTTTCTTCCTGTGTGTCTGGGCCTTTACTCTTTTTCATCTTGTTTTCCTCATAGCTGTGCAGAGGTCCTGACAGATGATGGTGAAGTCCATGTCTCTTTGTGCACGGGACAGGGTGGGACGCCAGCAGACCATCCCATTAGAGAATGGCACAACAGTTGGCAGGTGACTGCCATGGCAGCCCGCTCTGGACTTATCCTAAGCAATGTGAAGCCCTTCAAAGCAGATTTGTACTCTGAATATAAATGCACTGGCTACAGGTATTTTGTAGTGGTCATAAAGTCACTCTTTTTTTTTTATATAATTCTCCGCTGGCACCTTTTACATTAGATTGCATGAGAAAATGATGTTTGTAAGCAGTACTTTTCAATTGCAGATGGTTTTAAACATGCAATAGTGAACAATACCTCAGTCTGAAATAAACAACACAGAAAAATAATTCCAGGTTTTATTTAGTCTCTAATTTTCAGATTAAAGATGTATTTAAATTGCAAAGGGTTTTGTTAATTGTGGCATCTATATAATCTTTTTCATGTAAATAAAACTCACCCGCACACATTTCACAAGAAAACTACCAAGATATAATCCATTTTGCGAAACCATTCACTATTTTGTAGAAGCAGGATTCAATGAGGATCACAATAAGGCTTATATAATGAATAGTATTATATCGCCTCCCGTCACTTGCTGCCTGCTATGGTGGCATTGTCTTGCACACAGCTAAAGATGTCCTTGGGCCTAAAACCAGGCAGATGGAGGGGTGGTGCTGCAGGATCCCCGATTGAGCCTTAATGTGGAAGGATGCATGTCAATTTCTCAGGCAGCACCTTGCGTTATCGGACCATAAGATGGCAGCCACTAGTGCCTGAGCCGTGAGAGTCTTGCAAGCCTGCTGAAAAGGTGGTGCCTTAAGGGACTGCTGTCACCTTAGGTTAAGAGCCCCACAGGACACTGCAAGTGGGTGCCTTCATTTACTCATCAACAGTCCTGAAGCCTGCTGCCTCTCTGGAAAGTAGAGCACCTCAAATGAGATTGCACATGTTGTGGGGATTTAAACTGCAAATCGGACACCCATAAGGATGAAGTGGTGAGACATAGTGTGTGGAGTGGCAGAGGAGATCAAGACCCCCATAGCGCCAAGCACTGTGGAATCCCACTAAATTAATCTTGGAGCCTCTAAGGTTGGAGGGGGAGCATAGGACTGACATATGCAATCAGGTGCAAGCCTAAAGATTACCAAGGTGCTCCATCTACAATAGATTCAAGGCCCCCACGTCTAGACTAACAAATACATCCATACAATTGTGGTGGCTATCACCTTGACTCTGGGCCACCCATCTGCAAATACAACCTGAAAATGAGCACACAAAAAGACCTAGTAGATTACATGTGCTGCTCTCATAAGCCAACGTAGACAAAGGGGTCTATGGAGAAAGAATCTTCCTTGCAGGTTTCAGTATTGCCTCAGGAAATGCAGTCTCTAGGGAAGATTTGCAGGCCTCAGACAAACTAAGGGGAAGGCTTAAAGAGATGATGAAAAGTCAGTTAAAGCGGACATCCACCCTGGGCTCAAAGCTTGATGAGCTTTCCAGCGATGTTGTCTTCATTGCAACTAGAATCCTGCAATTAGAGGTGAGAACTGATGTGCTGGAAGCATTTAAAAGACCAAAAAAGAAAACTGGATATTACCCAGCCACAGCTATACATTGTCCTTATACTAAAGACTTGGAAAACACCTTTTTTTAGGGCAAATTTGAGAGTGATGGGTCTTGCAGAGGGAGCCGATGTTCCTTCCCTCACATCAAGCCTCTTTGAATCCCTTTTGGGTCAAGAACTTGCAGAAATGTGCCTTGGTAGTGCACATAGAGTACGTCCAAAGTACTTCTGATCAACGTACTGTGCAAGAGACATTTGAATAAATTTTTAATATCTTAGAGACAAGGAAGAAATTCTCAAGGTCACATGAACAGCGAAAAGCTTATAGGAAAGCTACATATGCCAGTCAAGGATCAGCCAATTACACATACACTCTTAGGGGTCAGACCACATGCATTGAGCCCAGTGCACTTCAAAGTTACCCTCCACCCCCAAAAAAACAAAAACTGCAGCATCAGTCCAAAATATGTGGGAGGGAGGTAGTTTCTTAAAATGTGATATTTGGGAATCATGATAAAAACAACATACCCTCCAGTTTTATAAAGTTAACTTTCTTCTTCATTGGAATGATTTTTTACAGACTTTACCTGGTGGTCCAACTTATTCCTGTCTGAATGAGGAGTGAGTGCTCTCACAAGAATAAATGCTCCAGTAGCTTGAAAAGTACAAGCAGTGTACAAGGGCAGCACACCCCAACAAGATACACAAAATGTTCCCAAAGGTGTCTAGTCTATGTTGAAGGGAGTGGGGAGAAATTGGGACCACAGCACACGTGTGTGGGAGTCTAGAGTCACCATTCTGGATGGAAGTAATATCCTCTTATCCCAGTGTGATGGACTTCCCATTGCCTCTAACTCTACAAGTTGTAATATTGTCCGGTCTGGAAACTAACAATATTCCACAAATGTCTAGAGGAAAGTGGTATTTGTGCTTGAAACGTCTTGGAGCTGCAAAAATGGTCATTGGGTTCCATTGGCAGAAGATTAACTGCCCTTCCATCGCACAGCGGTGCCATACACTGTGGGAATTTTGACTATGGAAAGGTTAGCAAGTAAAATGGCAGGCACACACGCTGCTTTTGAAATACAGTGCAAACCCTTAGTGGAGTATATGTCTGAGGACCTCCCAGTTCTAGCACTCTCTCCTAGATGAAAGGTTCCTGTGCTCTGATTTAGAATTACTTTTAAGCTTTGTGTGAGCAGTGCTCAAGTGTGTGTGTGGCTGAGGGCAGGTTTTGTTGGATTGTTTTAAGGAGGGTGGGCACACTCTCATTATCTTTGCTTCATATTGTTTTATGCTGATCTGTGTGATTGCTTGCTGTCCTTTGGTTTGTATTCATTGAAAAACACAATTAAAATATTTTGGACAAAAAAACACAAGCCATCTGGATGGCCCTATTTCCCCTGGGAGTGCATATCTATTAATTTTAATTGTGGATCTGTCTCCAAATAGCTTCCTGTATCTGACGATTTAAAAAGCTTATGTGTTTACCAAAGCATTACTATTTTAAAATTTAGGGTATTAAGTGACATAAAAGACAGATATTCTGAGAAACCGATGTGGAAATAGGTTGCTGAGGTCATGTAGGAAACTCTCATTAATTTATTTTTTCAGTAGGCCAAAAATATATTATGCTTTTTAAATCACTGAAATCCATATATAGTCTCAGAAACAACACATTTCATATCTGCATTAACCTCAGTGCTCATTTACATCTTTCTGCTCCTTTGTAAAGGTTGTAAATTCTACAGTTGTTCTTTCAGCAACAATGAGCCCGAGAGTGCCTCATTTCGTCATGAGTATAGAATGTTAACTCACTATTTGTTCATTAGAGCTCTGGAGAGTCAACTGACAGACTGCTGCTTCTCTTGGAACTATGTTCCACTTGGCATGCCATCCTCTTTTTTTTTTTCTCACATGAATCGGGAAGATATTTGAAAATGTATAGAAAATATGTTCTCATTTTAGCTTTCTGGAGTGCTAGCCATACTTTTCATGACAAAATGTTTTGCCATCCATTTGTTTACTTACTGCTGTCTCCTCTATAGAGAATGGTTTCATTTCTGCACCTTCTGTTCCAGCAATTTGGCGTGCAGGAGTGCCTTGGTTGCCATGAATAAAGAATGTTAGCCCTTTAGTTGTTCATTAGAAATCTGTAGTGAAGCTGCAGTAGAACACACATGAATCAACCAGCAGACCGCTGCTGCCGAGGAAAGTTTGTTTCACTCAACATGTCTCACTTTGTTTTTACAATAACAATAGCATATAAGAGGAGGACACTCCCAGGTAATAATTGAGTTAGTGACCAGGATGTAGTAGGGCCTTTTACTTTGATTCAAGCCTTCTGACTTCCCCACCTCCTGCCAGTAACTACCTTAGAGTGCCTTCTCCTTTTGATTAAATTGCTCAGGTGTTCACCTACAAATGGAACTTCTTGGCAGTTCATAGAATAGGATGAGTGCTGATGGCTAATGCATAGTGCAGGACAAGTATGGTCTCAAGGAACAATTTGAATCTATAATTCTCTGGGTGATTATGTAATGATCCAGGCCATTTTTGTGTGAAATATGTAGAGAATTCCAGAGCTCAGGGACAACAGTAGGTGAAGGTTTGGCACCAGTTTCGTTTTTGCACTTTTATTTAGCAGTGATGTTTAAACAGGTTTTCTTGTTGACAAAGAGGAAAACAGAATTTCACAAAAGTTTATTTTTTATTTTTTTTAAGTGTTGATTTATTTGTTTCTCTTTCAGTTTCTACTGACCAGTGTTATGTAATGCTGTCTTAAATGCTTCTCTTCCAGGGGTATCCTCATCAAAGTCATAAACATTGAATATTCCCGCCCCTGTGCGGGGACCCCGGCGCATACATAAAATACACACATATTAACCATGTGTAAAACAGCAATGCAGGCTATACTCATAAACAGGCTAAAATGCTTTATTTCTATGAAGTTTTTTTTTTTTTTTCATTCTAAAATTACAATAGAGAATAAATATCTACCCAAGCCCCCAAAACTGGGCTTAGGGAAGTAAGCAGTAGTAATCACTAGGGAAAAAAGAGAAAAAACTACATTGAAAAACAATGGAGCATTCTTAGCCAATAGGCTGCATGCAGGTTAACACAGGAGAACCATAAAAACTTTGGCACCATGCCTTTAAGACCCTGAGCACCTCCAGTATCCCACCATGCCTCAGGGGTGAAGGAAAGGTGACAGTTGGTTCACAGTTAGGTCAGTTCTTTTTTCCGGCTTCTTCTGAGAGGATCCTGGAGCATTGCGCTCTCAGTTTTTCTGAGTTTTTCTCAGAAAAATCCTTTAAAAAGCGTTTTTTCCTGTTTCATTCGACAGATAACATCTTTGTCTGGGTTTGGCAGTTTTTACCTGACAGAAAAATGCCTTCACTTTTTGTCAAATGCCCTTCTTGTGGGAAGAAGAAGGCCCAGTCAGACCCACACTCTCTTTGTATTGTGTGCCTGCCTCAGAGTCACTGCCCTGACACTTGTAAGCACTGCAAGAATATGTCAAAGAGGACTCTGAAGGACAGAGAAAAGATCAGGCTACATGGGCTTCATGAGAGGCAGAAAACATCGTCCTCTTCACTTCCCAGGCAACCAGCAGGCCATTCTCAGGAGAGATTGGCTAGGTCGACGTCAGCAGGTAGGAAAGTACCTGTTTGTTCCCCGTCGACGTCGTCGCTGCCACCGTCTCACCGGCATAGATCGCCGTCGACGGCGAGACACCCGACGTCGAAGGATACGGCGTCGAGGGAACACCATCGCAGGGACATATCTTTGTCGACGGCAGCCCGCCGATCGACGTCGAGCCATCGCCGGCGTGCCCGGTCGCCGCCAAAGGCCGTACGTCCCCCGACGTCAAGAGACACAGCGTCAAAATCGCCACAACGGCATGAGCGACATCCGCCGTCGGCCTCCCACCGCTCCACGTCGAGGCACACGACGGCGAGTAGGTCGAGGTCCAAAGATCGTCGTTCGACGTCGAGACACTCAACGTCCAAACACTCAACGTCCAGACACACGACGTCGAGGCAAGAGCAACCGATGGGGCGCCCTTGTCTGTTGGAGGAGGGCGATGTTCAACGCCCTGCGGGACAGGTAAAACCTGTGCCGACGTCGACGGCTGTGTCGACGTCGGCACAGGTTTTACCTGTCCCGCAGGGCGTTGAACATCGCCCTCCTCCAACAGACAAGGCCGCGCCATCTCCAATGGTCTCCATACCGAGCGACTCATCTCGTTCAAGAGCGGCATCATCTGGGCATGTTTCGCCCATCAACTTATCTCCAAGATGGCTAGGGAGCCTTAATAGACCAGCGGCCTCCCCGGATTCACAGTATTTGCGAATGTACTCGCCTACTGCCTCTCTTCCAAGAACGCCATCACTGACATCCAGGGCAGGACGGGCTCGTTCAGTTCCTCGTCAACCGACCGCGAGGCCTGGGCGCTCTGCTACAGCGTCTCGCAGCAGGTCTCGTTCCCAACGGCGATCCAGGTCACGCTCACGAAGATCACCCTCTTGGTCGTCGTCAGGATCATCTGTCGGGCGTTCCTCCCCCACCCTAACAGATTATCCACCTGCTAGGGTCTCACCGGTGGATGACATTACCACTTTTAACGAGGTGCTGTTAAGGGGAGCGCAGAAATTAAACATAGAGGTTCCAGAGCCATCTACCTCCTCGTCAGTCATCTTTGAGACTCTGCAGCATAGATCAGCGTCAAAAAAGCTACTACCTCTAGTGCCTGGTTTGTTGCAACCAACCATGGACACTTTTCTGTCCCCAGCCACACTCAAATCTGCCCCGGCTAGAATTTTGAAAAAATATAAGGCTCCCGAACAGGACCCTTTATTCCTAAGAAAGGATCCGCCGCCGGACTCTGTAATATTGGCCGCAGCCCGAAAAACCCACTCGGTGGCATCATCCTCCACGGTCCCCCCGGATAAAGAGAGCAAGCATCTAGACTCTCTGGGGAGAAAGATGTGCGGTACGGCGGCTTCGGCAATGAAAGTCTCCAGTGCTTCTGCACTCCTGGGCAGGTATGACCGTTCTCTGTGGGACTCCCTCAATAGATTCACAGAAAAACTGCCCAGAGAAGACAGACAAGATTTTCAAGAGATCCTGCAAGAGGGATGCCTGGTATCCAACCAGGTTATCAGCGCGGCGGCAGATGGGGCGGATTTAGCTGCACATGGGTACGCACATGGAATCTGTGCAAGGCGGTCTTCCTGGCTGAGACTAACTGGTTTAAAGCAGCAAGCACAACAGCGCATCCTGAATCTCCTATTCGCCGGGAACTCGCTGTTCGGTACCCATGCAGACGAAGAAATGGCCCGCGTGAAGACCGAGGTGGACACCATGAGGGCGGTAGGCCTGGAAAGGAAGAAAGATTTCAGGCGGAGGTATAGGCCTTATGACAGGCGCCCTTTCCAGCAGAGGGTTCAATCCCCTCACTGGGCCCAAAGGCCACAACAACGGCAGGGACGCCCTCTTTTTCAGCGAAGGAACACAAGAGAGCGAGGGTCAAGTAGACCTCAGCAGTCCACACCAAAAGCGCCATCCAAGCAATGAGATCTCGCTTCCCTCGACACTGTACACCACTCCGGTGGGGGGAAGTATTACAGGCTATCTTCACGAGTGGCACTCTATCACAAGAGACAAATGGGTGCTCAATATTGTCGAAAATGGCTACTCTCTTCTTTTCAAACAGCCTCCACCACACTTGCCACCAGCCAAATGCAATCCATCTCATCTCAGTCTGCTGCGCAGAGAGGCTCTTGCCCTCTTACAAAATAATGCAATAGAAAAGGTTCCACCTGCGCACAGAGGAAAGGGGGTTTACTCCCGTTATTTTCTGGTGGCGAAAAAGGGCCGAGAGGGCGTTTTCAGGCCAATTCTGGACTTACGGCTGCTGAACAAATACATAAGAAAACAGAAGTTCAGGATGCTAGCGCTTCATCAGATTTTCCCTCAGCTACATCAGGGAGACTGGATGTGCTCCATCGACCAGCAGGATGCATATTTTCACATCCCAATAGCTCCCAAGCATCGGAAATTCTTGCGCTTCCAAGTAGCATCACAGCACTATCAGTTCAGAGTTCTACCATTTGGCCTGAAATCTGCCCCACGCGTCTTCTCGAAATGTGTGGCGGTGGTAGCGGCACATCTTCGAAAACAAAAGATATTCATCTACCCATACCTAGATGACTGGTTACTGAAGGCTTCTTCTCCGGAGCAGGCGAGAAGCCATCGGGACATTGTGCTCACGGTTTGCGAGTCTCTAGGTCTTCAGGTCAATTACCAAAAGTCAACCTTGATTCCAACACAGAACCTTCACTACCTGGGAGCTATAATAAACACAGAGCGCCAAAGAGTGTATCCTTCGGAGGAACGACTATCCTCAATAAACAGGAAGTGTCAGGACCTATTGAAAGCCAACGCACCTACGGCACGTCAGGTGACATCACTGCTGGGCTCCATGGCAGCATGCATTTTCATTGTCCCAAATGCCAGACTGCACATGAGGCTTCTCCAAGAGGCATTGGAGAGCAACTGGAGCCAAAGGACAGGTCGCTGAGAGGACAGAGTGCGACTACCGGCAGCGGCACTTCAGTCATTGAAATGGTGGATGCACAGACCTCACCTGTCAGTAGGTGCTCCTTTTCACCAGGTAGTGCCATCCGACACTCTGGTAACGGATGCGTCTCTTCAGGGATGGGGGGCTCATCTGGGTCTCCTTCAAGCTCAGGGCCTGTGGTCAGACAAAGAAAAGCAGTACCACATCAATCTGCTGGAACTCAGAGCGGTCCATCTGGCTCTCAAGTCTTTCACTCCATTGATTCAGGGGAAATCTCTCCTAATACAAACGGACAATACAACCACGATGTATTATTTGAACAAACAAGGGGGAACGAGATCCCTACCCCTATCTCAAGAGTCCCAAACGATATGGCATTGGCTCCTGGCCAGAGGAATGTCACTTACAGCGGTTCACCTGCCAGGTCAACAAAACGTGGAGGCAGATTTCCTGAGCAGACACCTAGAGGACGCACACGATTGGGTCCTACACGGCGAAGTCGTCGTATACATCTTCGCTCAATGGGGTCGACCTCAATTGGATCTCTTCGCAGACGAAGTAAACAAGAAATGCCCAGACTTCGCATCCAGGTTCTACCGTCCGGGATCTCAAGGGAATGCCCTGTTGATCGACTGGTCAGGGATATTTCTCTACGCCTTTCCACCGATTCCCCTCATACCGGCAGTGATCAACAAGCTTTACAGATCCAGAACCAGAATGATTCTGATAGCGCCACAATGGCCCGTCAATTCTGGTACACAGATCTCCTCAACCTATCAGAACAACCTCACAGGAGGCTGCTGTGCAGACCGGATCTTCTGAGCAGGATGGAGGGCAGGATTCTACATCCCAACCTAGCCTCTCTGAGCTTAACAGCATGGCTCCTGAATTCCTGCAGTATGGGCACCTAGGGCTCTCACAGGAGTGCATGAACATCTTGAAAGAGTCCAAACGACCTTCCACGAGGCGTTCTTACGCTTTTAAATGGAAGAGATTCTACATATGGTGCTGTCAACAAGGTCACAATCCCATACGGGCTCAGGAGGATGTCATACTGTCCTATTTACTTCATCTGGCAAAGTCCGGTCTGCAGGTATCATCTATTAAGGTACATTTGTCTGCCATTACAGCCTATCGTAAGTCACCTTCTCAGGAATCCTTCTTTACGAAACCTGTAGTCAAGGATTTCTTAGAAGGTTTGAAAAAAGTTTTTCCGCCCATTCGGAGACCATCTCCTCCATGGGAGCTGAACATAGTATTGTCAAAACTTATGGGCCCTCCTTTTGAACCTATACACAAGGCCTCTTTACAACACCTTACGTGGAAGACGGCTTTTTTGGTGGCCATTACTTCAGCGAGGAGGGTCAGCGAAATTCAGGCTTTGTCTTCCAAAGAACCGTACACGGTTTTTCACGACAATAGAGTGGTTCTGCGAACTCACCCATCTTTCCTTCCGAAGGTGGTGTCAGAATTCCACATCAATCAGACTATATCTTTAACGACTTTCTTTCCCAATCCGGAGACTCCGGCGGAGAAAGCATTGCACTCCTTAGACTTGAAAAGAGTGCTGAAATTTTATTTGGATAAAACAAAATCCATTAGACATTCCAACCGCTTGTTTGTAAACTATGGTCATTTGAGGACAGGAGAGTCAGCATCTAAACGAACGATATCAAGATTGATAGTTTCTTGTATTGTGAATACTTACCAGCTGGCTAATAAACAATTACTAGCTAGGCCTAAAGCGCATTCCACAAGGGGAAAAGCGGCTACTGCTGCCCTCCTTAACAATGTTCCAATATCTGAGATTTGTAAGGCTGCTACATGGAAGTCTGTACATACATTTACTAGACATTACTGTTTAGACTCAGATGCAAGAGCGGATGCCCAAGTGGGGCAGGCCTCTCTGAGAAATCTATTTGCATAATACGTATCTATTCCTGCACTTCTATTAGACAGTCCGCAGAGTTTAGGGATGGGCTTGCTAATCTATTCAATGTTTATGACTATTGATGAGGATCCCCTGGAAGAGAAGGATAAGTTACTTACCTGTAAATCCTAGTTCTCTTCCAGGGGTATCCTCATCAAAGTCATAAACAACCCACCCTCCTCCCCGGACGCACGTCTCCTAGAAGTGCAGAACAGACTGTCTTTGGAATCAGTTACACAGATTGTCACTGTAAAAAAGTACTGACCTAACTGTGAACCAACTGTCACCTTTCCTTCACCCCTGAGGCATGGTGGGATACTGGAGGTGCTCAGGGTCTTAAAGGCACGGTGCCAAAGTTTTTATGGTTCTCCTGTGTTAACCTGCATGCAGCCTATTGGCTAAGAATGCTCCATTGTTTTTCAATGTAGTTTGTTCTCTTTTTTCCCTAGTGATTACTACTGCTTACTTCCCTAAGCCCAGTTTTGGGGGCTTGGGTAGATATTTATTCTCTATTGTAATTTTATAATGAAAAAAAAAAAAAAAAAACTTCATAGAAATAAAGCATGTTAGCCTGTTTATGAGTATAGCCTGCATTGCTGTTTTACACATGTTTAATATGTGTGTATTTCATGTATGCTCCGGGGTCCCCGCACAAGGGAGGGAATATTCAATGTTTATGACTTTGATGAGGATACCCCTGGAAGAGAACTAGGATTTACAGGTAAGTAACTTATCCTTCCCCGCACCTCCAGATGTTCATTGGTAATTGGATCGATTGAGAAGACATATAAATAAAATTGGTGCAGGTAAAGCAGTGGGTTGAAGAGGAAGGTTTTATTTTTCTTGCCGAGTTGGAGATGGTTCTTAGTTTTCATTAGTTTCTCATCTAATAGAACTGTGTGGGCCAGAACTAAATGGCACTTTCACCCACTTGGAACTTTTGTAAGCTGTGGACTTCTATTAGTCAATCATTTTAAGTAAGAATAAACCTGCATTTATATTAACCCCAGGGAACTAACCATCAAGAGTGACAAGACAGTACTGTGTTGCCAAGTGAACAATGCAAGCAATTTGACATGGAGCATCTTGTTACGGTTACTTGAGAAAAGAAATGGAGACTTGTACTGTCTCCTCCCATCTGGGCAGCGGTGTTAAGTGTTTGAGCAGATTTTTCGGAAGGTGCAAGCAAAGACTAGAACATTGCTCTAGTTGTTTATATTTATATGGTGCTATCCTTGCTGGATAGTAACGGAGTGCAGTACATAAAGTGCTGATTTTACACATTTGCAATTCACATGATTGCATTTAACATATTTACAAATGCATTACTTTGTGTGCATTTGTACATTTTTAGGATCAGGGTGATTAAGTGATATGCCCAGGATCACAGAAATTACAGTTAAGTGCTGAAGGTGGGATTAGAACCCAGGCCTTAGGATCCAAATCTGCAGCTAAGCCAGTAGACTACATCTACTCACTTTGTTTTTCAGGGCTGTAACCTTGCAGCTCTTATGTATGGATGAAAGGGTTGTGTGCAACGAAACTACAATGGCATTCTAGGATTGAAAGTAGTGCACAAATCTCGATCATAATTTAAGAAAGTATTTTATACTACCCCAATCAGGCCAATAAATGTTATTTATTGAGCAAACTCGCAGGTTTAAGATCTTGTAAGCTCATGGGGGGAATGGGCCTAGTCAGTATTCAAAGGACAAGTATGTTATTACTTCCAAAAACCTCAATCTTTGTAGTGCACCCATGAGTGGTTATGAACAGAGAATTTCTCTATTCTTGAATGGAAACAACACTAAAATAAAGTGGGCAGCGTTTGCAGCGGTTGTTCCACTGATTTGAAACACTATTTGACTATCTTCGGAATCGCACAACAGTAGACACCTATTTCAGAGATAAGGTTTGTCAAATGGAATAGGATAGGCATCGAACAAAAGATTGGTACCAAGGAATAAATTCTGCGAAACAGTATATGCGACGTGTTGTAAGAAGATGAAAATGGGGAGATTTTGACTATTTGCCTGTGAAATGTATGGGAGAAAAACTAATATCTAACTTTGCCTTTTTGGCTCTTGTGTGATGAAGATACTTTGTCACTTAAATTCTTAGATGATTGAAGTTCCCTGCATATAAGTATGCTTTTCACTAGAGTAACACTTAAAAGGGAGCTATGTAACCCACAGAAATGAAAAGCAAATGGTTTGCAAGATTTTAGTCCCAAGGTTGGGTCAAATTTGGCAAAATATACTTGTGCAATGTACTTCTAATTGAATGTTTCAGATATCATATTAACAAAACATTGGTGTACGTTCCTTTAAGTACATCCTCAATCTCAAAACGGAAAAAAAACCTTTTTGCTCATACACCTCTTGAGAGATGGCCAACAAATAAGCAATTTTATTAGATTGATATATCCCATATGACGTTTTGTGTTAATCATTTTAACTTAAGCAAAGGGAATAAATGATAAAATGTTTGAAATCTGTAGAATGCATTTTTGTGTTTTTGGTCTGTGTTATACTAAATGTGCCAATAATGAAGCCAACATATAGTGCCTGATTACAACTTTGGAGGAGGTGTTAATCCGTCCCAAAAGTGACTGTAAAGTGACGGATATACCACCAGCCGTATTACGAGTTCCATAGGATATAATGGACTCGTAATACGGCTGGTGGTATATCCGTCACTTTACCGTCACTTTTGGGACGGATTAACACCTCCTACAAAGTTGTAATCAGGCCCATAGTCACTATTGGTAATAGTTTCATGTTTGTAGATTTCTGATGTCAGTAGGTTGAGTGGGTTTTGAGCAGTAATAAAATATATTCAGACAGTAGTGCTAGAAATCTATGAAAAGAGAGAATACTGCATAGAATTGTTTGTTTAAAATTTGAGAACATTAAATGATATTGACTTTTCATTGACTGCTGCCCTAAAACATGGAAATTTGCTTTTCAGTCTAAAATCACCAAAGATGGGTACTTTTCTCTCACGTTTAATTTACTGGAAACCCACTGTAGAATTATGTTGGCGATACCAGGGCTTTATCCTTAAGTCTGTAAATTAGTGTGATATTCAGTGTGCAGCAGGGGAGTGACTTTATAAAATATCTCTTCAGGGGTACGCCAGAGATGCTTTATCGCCCCATTAGATTCCTCTTATACTCTTGTTCACGAACGACGCTGTAATATTATTTTGTACAAAAAATTAACTGCCAGGAGGTTAGCCAGCTTTGAAAGTTACTGTTGTCCTAAAGATCTTCACATCAACACGCAAAAGACAAAAATAATGCCAATGAGACCATCCCCACCTTTGATAAAATCATCAAGAATCGATGGTCATGTTCTCAAATCTGTTAAGAAATCTGACTACCTGGGGATCTCTTTTAATAACAAACTGTCTTGGCAAGATCAAGTTAATAAGGCAGCTACAACTCTGCTGCGGTCCGTAAGCGCCATTTTGAGGATCAGCTTAAATTCCTTGAGCATCCTTCTCCAAATACGTAAACAACAAGCAGCGGCAGCAGCAATCTTCGGTGCTGAGTTATGGGTGTATGATAACTGAAAACACCATTAAAAATAGAAAACTCCTTTCAGAGAACGCCATTACATCTGGGCTGTGGTACACTGCTTCTTGCCTTTATACATCTCTAATTGGGCTTGGTTCCCATCTCTCAGACTATAGCCCTTGCCCCGGTCCTATATTTACTATGTTAAAATTGCAGTTGTCCCAGGGAATCATATCTGAGAGCAATACTTGAGGTATCAGCCACAGGAAAAAATCCACCCCGATCCTTGGTCAAACTATTTAAGAAACTGCTTGAAGAGACTTTGGGATCGATGTATCGAGCGTTTTTGCATTAGCAAACGGTGTGAATGGTCGTTTGTGAATGCAAAAATGCCTTTCAGTATGTATGAAAGGCATTTGCTGTGCAATTTTAAGGAATCGTTAAAATAGCGATTCCTTAAAATTGCGAGCCCGTTTAGAGAATCGCAAATTGCAATTCTCTAAATAAGAAATCGCAAATAAGGAATCCTCATTTGCGATTTCTAAACCACATGTATCAAGATTTTCCTTAATGCGAATTAGGAATTAAGGAATCACTATTACCACCAAGTTGAACTTGGTGGTAAGCAGGTGCATATTTAAAAAATGCATGAAAAATGCGTTTTTAAAATTGACATGTAACGCACACATGGCCCTTTGGCATGTGTGCGCCTTACATGTCCTTAAAAAAATTCTTGGGGTGCAGCACAGGGGGCCTTAGGCCCCCAGCACCCTGGGTTTTGCATTTCCCAAATTTGCAAATTCCAGTTAGGAATTCGCAATTTGGGAAATGCAAACAATTTGCAAATATGGGCCTACAGGCCCATAGGTGCGAATGGGGCCAGTATCGCAATTTGTGATTCGGTAATAGCATTTGCGATTTTTAAGAAATCGCTATTACCGAATCGCAAATATATGATAAATACCATTTTGCGATTCAGAAATAGCGATTTCTTAAAAATCGCTATTAGAGAATCGCAAAATGGTTTGTTGATACATCTGCCCTTAGTCACATACATCTTTGGGCTGTTCCAGCTCTTATCACTGGTGCTACTGCTGCTATGGTCAAATAAATATTTAAAATACAAAATATAAGGCACCCATTGATTTTTGCATGCATGTCCAGGCTGACTCCTAATTATTTGCCCTCAAACCAATAAATACTTCAACGACATCAGCCCTGGTGCACTCTGCACTTTAAATCCTACCTTGCCAAATTTGTCGCCAGTCATGTTGACTCTGATCTTTGTGATTGCGGAATGGGTAGTCAGGAGACAATAATGCATTGAATACTACTTTGCACAAAAACTAAACTTCCACGCGTTAAGTAGTGTGTACCGCTGTATAAGCAGTTTTCAATTACAAACTGCATAGAAGCACTAGCACTTTGTGCCAGAGCAGTGTGTTGAGCTGTTTACAAGCCTGTGGCAAGCTACATCATGGGAGCCTGGTTTGTGACAAGAAGATTTCATGGAGCTCCCTCCTCGGCCTCTTACCAGCTAAAGTTTTACTAAACTACTAATCAATATAAGGATTGTTCTTATCACTTTTTATCACTTCAAGTATTTTAAATTGCTGTATCAAATTCTTTTGACAAGTTTATTTTAACATGTTGTGGCATATAAATGCTAATAAAGATTGATTTTCCAAAATTGTGTCATTGTTTTTCCAGAAGCCAAGAGAAACCCTTCCACTTTGAAGATGCTTTAATTCACATTTTCACCCGGAGTTTGCCGCTTGAGAGCTCAGAACCCACAGATGTTGCTGGGAAACTAGTAAATAGGGACGTTCCCTTCCTCATGCCAGATGTTCTACTTGATAAAATTAGCAGGTGAGGCTCTTTAAACAGACACATGTTGTATCCGCCTTATTTGACAGGTGTGGTGACTGGTGAGCAAATATCTAGTAATCAAAGCTAGCATGAATACATCTGTGTATTCGTTTTCAAGTTATGTTTACTAATTTTATATAAAACTTAACATTCAGAACTTACATTTTTATGTGTATTGGCTTGATATATATATATATATATGTGTGTGTGTGTATATATATATATATATATGTGTGTGTGTGTGTATATATATATATATATATATATATATATATATATATATATATATATATATATATATATATATATATATATATATATACCCATTCACTACAAAACCCACATGTTACAGGGACGTTGTAGTTAGGTTCTGAAATTACCCGTACGAAACCATAGAAATTCAGCAGTTATAGTTAGAGTTCTTTCAAGTAACTATAACTCGTGCCCTAAGGTAACTATACCTCGCACCATCGCCATGCACTGCTAATTTTACAGCACTCATGACAACTGCTATAACATCATAAAAAATGTAAAAGAAACATTATTACTCAAATTTTTAAAGAATAAAAGTGCATGGTGGGGGCATGAACAAGTTTCTTTTGGAGTTGAAACGTGTTTGTTGCTGGCTTGGAATAAAATATTAGCTACTCAGTGAAATGGAGTGCAGTAGTTTCCCTTCTTTTGGATATATATATATATATATATATATATATATATATATATATCCAGAATATGAATTGTGCCTAACCTGTAATGGAATATAACTATAAAAACCTTTGGCGAGCAATACCGGTCTCAGTATTACAATGTCTAACATGCTACAAATTTAGTGGAAAAGACTATGTAGGGGAAGGAACCAAGTCCCATAAGTCTGTGTCATGTGTCCAATGCCTGTACACTTTAAGTTGAACTGAAGTTTTTTGCAGGCAGTAGCTCGGTGTATTGTTGCCATGGAAGTTACCTTGACGCCTTCTGTTTATTATCTTCATGTCCTGGCATCCTCTTTATGTTGGTGCAATCGTTTGCTGCTGAGTGATACATGTTTCACAAGCTTTTTTAGCAAACATGGTAATACATAAAAACTTGCTTAAACAATTCAGTGCTTTCTTTCATTTTTACAGGAACATTCTGGACATTAATCACCACCCAGTAAGGACATTCAATGAACAACTCATCACGGCAATCAGCAGTGCTTTCCCTTTGCAGAAGGTAGCTCTTTCCAATACTCGCATCGAATCAGACAAATTCAAGTCAGCCCTCTCCTGGAGAACAAGTGTCTCTGACTCTAGCTTGTTTTGGATTTCAGTTGCCAAAGAAGGGAGTGTATGCTTAGAACAAGCCAAGAATGAGATGGACAGAGGTCTTTCTGCTGCAGCCTTCCATTACAGCGATGTGGTCTGTGAAATTTGTAGCAGTGGTGATCCAGCATTCATTTCAGACCAAAACTGCTCTAAGGCTGACTTTTGCATGAGGCCTACTCTTACAGTTTGTGTTCAAGGTCTCTGTCAAAGACCAGACTTTGTACCAGAGAAGATTTATGTACTTAGCGGACCGGTTTTTAGGAGATGTCTGATTTCTCCATGGACAATGCCAGTTTTCCATGAAACCCTCTTCTTGTGTGGTTTGAGAAAGGAAACTGGGGGCTTGTTTGTTGAGCTTTTTATGGATGCCATTGCAGCCTCCATTAAATCTATTACGGACTCCCTCTTCAAAGAGACAAAAGACCATCAAGATGAGCAGGAAATAAATTATAGTCCTCAGTTGATATCTTTCAGTCAGCAGTCTAAGAAAGGTGATTATTCCATTTACCTGCAAAGCAGAGGTTTAGAGTCTGGTGAGAACGAAGGTGTGTGTGTAGGAGTTATTACAACCGTTCCGCTAGGAGAGCTGTCCTGTGACTATGAGATCTTGTTGGCTATGTTAAATCTGGATGCGTTGGTAATACAGATATTGGGAGTGCCTGACTGGCGCATGCTGTGGACGTATGATGGACGTTTTATAACTCAGTTTCTACATGGGAAGTTTAAACCTTTTTGCAACTTTTCCATGCATCCCCCTTCCTATGTTCATGATATCAGTTTCTGGGTGAAAGGTGGAGAGCAGTTTGATGAGGTAGAATTCCACAACCTTGTGAGACGGGTTTCAAAGGAATGTGTTACAGACATCCAGCTACTGGATCGCTTTCAGCATCTTGAAACAGGGATGGTGAGTCTCTGTTACAGATTAACATACCAGTCCTGTGACAAAGCCCTGTCTGATGTGCAGGCATCCACCATGCAGCTGCAGCTCAGACAGGAGCTGCAGATGTTCCTGCAAGTAATTGTAAGGTAAATATCTGTATATCTTGCTACAAACTAATACTATCTTTATGATTGTAGAAACGTCTATGGTGATAAGTTTCACAAAGCCCATTTCAAACCTCACTGTCTCTTATACTGTTGTAGTATCTTCCCCATACACATGTACTGAAGACTGCTTTGTGTACTTTCACAAAAAATGTGTCCTCTGAAAATGGACAAGCAATTTGCAAGTGCCTTTGAAATGCATTTTATGTATGTCCCTATATTATAAAATGGAACCGTAAAGACGTTGCTGTGGTTTTTTTTCAAGATATTTACAATTGTGTTTTTGTTCTTCAGAAAAGGTGTTCTCTCATAGGGTATTTCCACGTATAGTCATAAGTGCTGAATAGTTCCACTCGCCTCCGGGGACCCCGGAGCACTTTTCTAAAAATGTCTTCTTAAGTGTTGATGTTCACCTTTCTTCAGGAAGGCCTGCAAAGTCACTTATGAATGTCATTATGCATCCTAAAGGAGAGGCTACAGAAGGCAAAATTATTTATCATGTTTGGTTCAAAAAGGGCATGCAAGGTAGATATGCATTCAAATGCATGAATACTTTGAAGATTTCACAGAAAAAATATTTCACAAACCTTTTTGTAATGTTAAATAAGGATGAAGGAATGCAGGGCAGTGTAGCCCCTAGCCTGCCATTATACAGAAAGAAAAGGAGACTTTGCTTTTAAAAGCAGTTGGTCCTCTCATCCCATAAGGCTTAGCAAGATGCAATTACCTCAGTTCTTTTTTCCGGCTCCTGCTGACAGGAACCTGAAGCATTGAGCTCCACATATTTATGGGCTTTTCACAAAAATTTCTAGTCAAATATTATTGACGACACTTTCATTCTACGATTTTCATCTTACCTGAATATTTTCTGTCATTTTCTGTAAAATTCTGACAAAGTTAAGGGTTTTTTACATCTAAATGCCTTCACTTTTTGACAAGTGTCCTCGCTGTGGAAGGAAGAAGACTAAAACAGAGCCACACGGGGTCTGTATTATCTGCCATCCATCATCACATGTACTTGATGCCTTTGACATGTAAAAACTTCTCCAGGTGCACTCTGCGTGACCGAGAGAAGATTTGCCTCTAGGCCGGACAGGAGGACAGCAAGAAAAAGAAAGGAGCCTACCAGTAGGACCTCAGAGGGAGGGGAAGGTCAGCTTTCCAACAGGGCTCTAACTTCATCAGCCAGTGGACGCGGAAGCTCTCAGAAGAGCGTTTCTGGCTAGAAACGATGCTGGTCCCGCTCGACGTCGAGACAAGCAACAACGCTGACATGTTTGCCATCGAGAACAAATTTGACAGGGAGGAAGCGACACCACTCAGCATTGCAACACCCTTCGGCGTTGAGAATTTACACAGTGTTGAGGTGACATGGGCGTCCGATGCCGAGAAGTACCTCTCTGTCAATGTTTCCATTGGCACATCGTGGTAGGTCGACTTCAGGGGACACCCAACATCATGAGAGATCGACGCCGAGAGTAACACGTCGACGTTGTACATCGAAGTCCAGGAGCTTGTCGAGGAGGTCCCCAAGAAAGAGGAGGAGGATTTACTCCACATCGGAATCTTCTTCTCTCGTTGTGTTGCCATCCGCTTCTCCTTAGCCATCTCCTCCTCCACATACGACAGTGCCTTTGCCACTCCCACCAGCTTCTCTGGCTCCTGTAGCGCCTCCTCCGGTACCAACATCTGAACCGGTTACTTCGACTCCCATCCACTCCAACTCAAGACATTCGCGCCATCATTCAACTAGGCTCTCTTCTAGTTCTAGGCATCACCACCATCATGGGTCTACCAATAGGTCAAGATCTCTCTCCCATTAGACGTCGTTCCTCATCGTCTACCAGAGACTATTCACCAACTCTATCTGACTCTCTTTCAGGAATTCCTTGTCCGAGGTGCTAAAAAACTTAATATCACTATGGCAGTACCTACACCAACAAAATCTGTAATTTTTTAGACCTTACATCACCAATCTTCATCAAGGCCCTTGCTTCCGCTGGTCCCAGGTCTCCTAGAACCGGTGATGGACTTATTCCTCGATCCAGCCACAGCCAAGCCCACACCTTCTAGGCTTCAAAAGAAATACCATGCTCCTGAGCAGGATCCTTTATTTCTAAGGGCAGACCCAGCACCAGATTCTGTTGTTATTGTAGCAGCTAAGAAATTACATTTTACCTTTCCTTCCAGACCAGGAGAGCAAAAAACTAGAGGGGGCAGTATGCAAAGTCTGCGCAACATCCACCATTTTGATGAAGACAGACAGAGCCACAGCCCTCTTGGGTAGATATGACGGTGTACTTTGAGACTCCATCCTCCAGTTTGCAGATCACCTTCCCAAAGATGGAAAAGAAGATTTCCTTGAAATCATTAATGAGGGGGCTATGGTTTCCAACCAAATTATAAGCGTAGCAGCAGATTCTTCTGTACTGGCTGCACACAGATATTGCCTATAATATCACTGAGAAGGCACTTGTGGCTCCGTCTTACTTCTCTGAAGCCAGAAGCAAAGCAAAGAATACAGAACCTACTATTTACAGGCTCTACTCTGTTTGGCTCTCACTCTGATAATGAGATGTCTAGAATGAAATCAGAACTAGACACTCTCAAAGCTGTAGGCATTGAAAAACCTAGAGAGCAGTGTAAGTCATTCCGTCCTTACCACTGCAGATTTTTCTCACAGAGAGGTCAAAGTCCACAATGGGTGCCACCTAGATCTCAACAACGGCACCAATACCAGAAATCATAATGAACTCAGCGCAAACAAATGCAAGGTTGTTCCACTCAACAAACCGCCCAAGGACGACGTCAACCATCTGTGTCTAAGCCCTGAGCCCTTCCTTCCCCCTCATCTGTTTCCCACTCCCGTAGGTGGAAGTATCTTGCATTACCTGACATAGTGGTAACGCATCATATCAAATGCGTGGGTTCTGAATATTGTGCAAACTGGATATTGTCTCAGGTTTACCAACCCACTGCCTTCTATTCTACCTAAGCCCTGAATGTTGCATCTCGATTCTCTCAGGGCAGAGGTCAACACCTTATTACAAAAGAAGGCGATAAAACCACCGATCAATGTGGAAAAGGGATTTACTCAAGGTTATTTCCTAGTACCAAATAAAGACAAGCACGAACTCAGATCCATTCTCGATCTAAGAATAGCCAACAAATCGATTTGAAAGGAGAAGTTCAGAATGCTGCCTTTACATCATCTATATCCCCAGCTTCATCAGGGAGATTGGCTCTCTTCCATCGACCTTCACGATGCATACCTCCACATTCCCATTGCCTGGAAGCATTGGAAATTCCCCAGGTTTCTCATGGGACAAGACCATTACCAATTAGCAGTGCTCCCATTCAGCCTCGAGTCAGTGCCCAAAACGTTCTCCAAATGCATGGCTGTGGTGGCAGACCATCTAAGAAAGCACTGAGTCTTTGTCTATCCCTATCTAGACAATTGGCTCATAAAGGCATCCACATCTCAAGAAGCCCAACTGCATTTCAGTTGGACTTACCAATTCCTTAAAAAATTGGGCCTCCAGGTCAACCTCACCAAGTCAACGTCATCTCCTGTCCAGACGTTGTGCTACTTAGGACCCGCCATCAACACCATTCAAGCAAAGGTGTCTCCTTTGCAGGAGTAACGTTTATCGATCCTTCTGAAATGTCAAGCTCTCGAGAAAGCGCCTCATTCAGTGACAAGAATAGTCTCATCGCTCCTAAGATTGATGGCTTCTTCCATCTGCCTCACTCCCAATGCTCTCCTTCACATGAGATGTTTCCAGGAGTGCTGGAGAATCAATGGAATCAGCACTACTGTCTTGATTCTGATGCTACAACAGATGCTCACGTAGGACAGGCTTCTCTTAGAAATCTCTTTGCATAAATAAATACCATACTATTGTTCTTTCTACTCCACCACTCTTAGGGGGATGGGCTTGATACTCTATTCAGCGCTTATGACTATAAATGGAAATCCCCTACGAGAGAAGGAATTGTTTCTTACCTGTAACTCCAGTTCTCTCATAGGGGTATTTCCATGATAGTCAAAGCGACCCACCCTCTTCCCCGGTGGAATAAACAAGATAATAATTCAAAGATACTGTTATCTCAGCTAGTAAACACTAAAGAAGACATTTTGAGAAAAGAGCTCCGGGGTCTCAGCAGGTGGGAGGAAATATTCAGCGCTTATGACTATCATGGAAATACCCCTATGAGAGAACTGGAGTTACAGGTAAGAAACTATTCCTTATGGAGGTCTTAGATACCAGGACAATAGAAAAACTTCCCTGCAAGTAGGCTTTTGCCTTTTATCCATATTTTGTGGACCCTCCTTGGATCCTCTTATACCTCTGGAGAGTGTTAAGAGTGGATTCCTATATGTCATCTTGTTAAAGTCTAGATTTAGAGCCTATGAAGTGAGTCAGTTGGCATATGAATTCTACGTGCAGGAAACAGGTGTTCTCTGGTTAAGATCAAATAGCAGTACCTACATAAATAATATGAAAATTCTGTTCACATCCATGTTCCTGTTACAGACTATAATACATCTTATGATCAATCCACTGAATTGTTTAACCCCTTCTGTGCCGCAGACGTAGTGGTTACGTCCTGCGGCACAGTGCTGCTGTGCCGAGGACGTAACCACTACGTCCTCGGCACACAGCCCAGAGGGAGCGCTCTCGCTCCCTCTGTGTGCTTCCCCCCACCCCCCCAAAGTCAGGGATGGAAGGGGAAGCCCTTCCCCTTCCACCCCCGACCCCCCCACCCCCCCATAATGACGTCAGCGCGCGATCGCGCGCTGACTTCATTATGGGGATTTCGCCGCACAGGAAGCCATTTGCTTCCTGTGCGGCGACGAGGAAAGAGGTGAGTTCCTCTTCCCGGTGGGTGGGGGGTTTGGGCTAAAGAGGCACCGGGGGAAAGGAAAGGCTTTTCCTTTCCCCCGGTGTCTCTTTGAGCATTCCTGCTGCCCGATCGCATTGCGATCGGGCAGCAGGAATGCCCACTAGACACCAGGGATTTGTTTTTTTTGTTGTTTGCTCGTGTTTCTTGCTGGCGGGGAGCGGCCCCTTGGGCAAGGGTCGCTCCCCTTGTGGGGGCAATTAGTTACGGCCATTTCTGCCCCCTTTGGGGGCAGATTGGCCTACTTTTTAGGCGGATCTGCCCCCAAGGGGGGCAGAAACCACTGGATCACCAGGGATTTATATTTTCTGTGCAGGTATGTTGGGAGGGGGTGCCCCCTTGGGCAAGGGGCGCCCCCCCCAAGGGGGCAGAGAACTGTTGGCCATTTCTGCCCCCCTTGGGGGCAGATCGGCCTATTTTTTTTAGGTCCATCTGCCCCCAAGGGGGGCAGAAGCCACTTAGGCACCAGGGATTGTGTGTGTAGTGGATGGGGGGGGCGCCCCCTTGGGCAAGGGTCGCTCCCCTTTGGGGGGCATGTCTTTTAGGGCCATTTCTGCCCCCCTTGAGGGCAGATCAGCCTATTATTTTTAGGTTGATCTGCCCCAAGGGGGGCAGAAACCACTAGAACGCCAGGGATGTTTTTTTATGTGTTTATTTTTGTGGGGGGGCGTCCCCTTGGGCACGGGGCGCCCCCCCAAGGGGGGCATTGACCTGTTGGCCATTTCTGCCCCCCCTGGGGGCAGATGGGCCTATTTTTCTAGACCCACCTGCCCCCAAGGGGGGCAGAAGCCACGTAGACACCAGGGATAGTGTGTGTGTGTGTGTGTGTGTTAGTGGATGGGGGGGGGCTTGGGCAAGGGTCGCCCCCCACTTTGGGGGCACATGTACCCAGGCCATTTCTGCACCCCTTGGAGACAGATCAGCCTATTATTTTTAGGCTGATCTGCCCCCAAGGGGGGCAGAAACCACTAGAACGCCAGGGATTTTTTTTTATGTGTTTATTTTTGTGGGGGGGTGTCCCCTTGGGCACGGGGCGCCCCCCCAAGGGGGGCATTGACCTGTTGGCCATTTCTGCCCCCCCTGGGGGCAGATGGGCCTATTTTTCTAGACCCACCTGCCCCCAAGGGGGGCAGAAGCCACGTAGACACCAGGGATAGTGTGTGTGTGTGTGTGTGTGTGTTAGTGGATGGGGGGGGGGCTTGGGCAAGGGTCGCCCCCCACTTTGGGGGCACATGTACCCAGGCCATTTCTGCACCCCTTGGAGACAGATCAGCCTATTATTTTTAGGCTGATCTGCCCCCAAGGGGGGCAGAAACCACTAGAACGCCAGGGTTTTTTTTTTGTGTGTTTATTTTTGTGGGGGGGCGTCCCCTTGGGCACGGGGCGCCCCCCCAAGGGGGGCATTGACCTGTTGGCCATTTCTGCCCCCCCTGGGGGCAGATGGGCCTATTTTTCTAGACCCACCTGCCCCCAAGGGGGGCAGAAGCCACGTAGACACCAGGGATAGTGTGTGTGTGTGTGTGTGTTAGTGGATGGGGGGGGGCTTGGGCAAGGGTCGCCCCCCACTTTGGGGGCACATGTACCCAGGCCATTTCTGCACCCCTTGGAGACAGATCAGCCTATTATTTGTAGGCTGATCTGCCCCCAAGGGGGGCAGAAACCACTAGAACGCCAGGGTTTTTTTTTTTATGTGTTTATTTTTGTGGGGGGGCGTCCCCTTGGGCACGGGGCGCCCCCCCAAGGGGGGCATTGACCTGTTGGCCATTTCTGCCCCCCCTGGGGGCAGATGGGCCTATTTTTCTAGACCCACCTGCCCCCAAGGGGGGCAGAAGCCACGTAGACACCAGGGATAGTGTGTGTGTGTGTGTGTGTTAGTGGATGGGGGGGGGCTTGGGCAAGGGTCGCCCCCCACTTTGGGGGCACATGTACCCAGGCCATTTCTGCACCCCTTGGAGACAGATCAGCCTATTATTTTTAGGCTGATCTGCCCCCAAGGGGGGCAGAAACCACTAGAACGCCAGGGATTTTTTTTTATGTGTTTATTTTTGTGGGGGGGTGTCCCCTTGGGCACGGGGCGCCCCCCCAAGGGGGGCATTGACCTGTTGGCCATTTCTGCCCCCCCTGGGGGCAGATGGGCCTATTTTTCTAGACCCACCTGCCCCCAAGGGGGGCAGAAGCCACGTAGACACCAGGGATAGTGTGTGTGTGTGTGTGTGTTAGTGGATGGGGGGGGGGGCTTGGGCAAGGGTCGCCCCCCACTTTGGGGGCACATGTACCCAGGCCATTTCTGCACCCCTTGGAGACAGATCAGCCTATTATTTTTAGGCTGATCTGCCCCCAAGGGGGGCAGAAACCACTAGAACGCCAGGGTTTTTTTTTTATGTGTTTATTTTTGTGGGGGGGCGTCAAGGGGGGCATTGACCTGTTGGCCATTTCTGCCCCCCCTGGGGGCAGATGGGCCTATTTTTCTAGACCCACCTGCCCCCAAGGGGGGCAGAAGCCACGTAGACACCAGGGATAGTGTGTGTGTGTGTGTGTGTGTTAGTGGATGGGGGGGGGCTTGGGCAAGGGTCGCCCCCCACTTTGGGGGCACATGTACCCAGGCCATTTCTGCACCCCTTGGAGACAGATCAGCCTATTATTTTTAGGCTGATCTGCCCCCAAGGGGGGCAGAAACCACTAGAACGCCAGGGATTTTTTTTTATGTGTTTATTTTTGTGGGGGGGCGTCCCCTCGGGCACGGGGCGCCCCCCCAAGGGGGGCATTGACCTGTTGGCCATTTCTGCCCCCCCTGGGGGCAGATGGGCCTATTTTTCTAGACCCACCTGCCCCCAAGGGGGGCAGAAGCCACGTAGACACCAGGGATAGTGTGTGTGTGTGTGTGTGTGTTAGTGGATGGGGGGGGGCTTGGGCAAGGGTCGCCCCCCACTTTGGGGGCACATGTACCCAGGCCATTTCTGCACCCCTTGGAGACAGATCAGCCTATTATTTTTAGGCTGATCTGCCCCCAAGGGGGGCAGAAACCACTAGAACGCCAGGGATTTTTTTTATGTGTTTATTTTTGTGGGGGTTGTCCCCTTGGGCACGGGGCGCCCCCCCAAGGGGGGCATTGACCTGTTGGCCATTTCTGCCCCCCCTGGGGGCAGATGGGCCTATTTTTCTAGACCCACCTGCCCCCAAGGGGGGCAGAAGCCACGTAGACACCAGGGATAGTGTGTGTGTGTGTGTGTGTGTGTTAGTGGATGGGGGGGGGCTTGGGCAAGGGTCGCCCCCCACTTTGGGGGCACATGTACCCAGGCCATTTCTGCACCCCTTGGAGACAGATCAGCCTATTATTTTTAGGCTGATCTGCCCCCAAGGGGGGCAGAAACCACTAGAACGCCAGGGATTTTTTTTTATGTGTTTATTTTTGTGGGGGGCATTGACCTGTTGGCCATTTCTGCCCCCCCTGGGGGCAGATGGGCCTATTTTTCTAGACCCACCTGCCCCCAATGGGGGCAGAAGCCACGTAGACACCATGGATAGTGTGTGTGTGTGTGTGTGTTAGTGGATGGGGGGGGGCTTGGGCAAGGGTCGCCCCCCACTTTGGGGGCACATGTACCCAGGCCATTTCTGCACCCCTTGGAGACAGATCAGCCTATTATTTTTAGGCTGATCTGCCCCCAAGGGGGGCAGAAACCACTAGAACGCCAGGGATTTTTTTTTATTTGTTTATTTTTGTGGGGGGGCGTCCCCTTGGTCACGGGGCGCCCCCCCAAGGGGGGCATTGACCTGTTGGCCATTTCTACACCCCCTGGGGGCAGATGGGCCTATTTTCTTAGGCCCATCTGCCCCCAAGGGGGCAGAAGCCACTTAGGCACCAGGGATAGTGTTGTGTGTGTTTTTTTTGTTTTTTTTTTGTTTGAGGGCTGTCCCCTTTGGCAAGGGTCGCTCTCCATGGGGACACAGTACTAAAGGTATTTTCTGGCTTCCTTGGGGCAGACAGGCCTATTTTTTTAGTAGGCCCATCTGCCCCTATGACAGAATCCACTTAGGCACCAATTTCTAAAATGTTTGATGGTGGGGTGTTTGTCAACTGAAGAAGTCTTTGCATTTGTGATAAAAAAAAAATTCCTCCTTTTTGTTCTAGTTCAAAGCTTTTGCTTTATTTGCTGTGGCTCCTTGCGGTTTTGGCGGTGGTTGACCTGCAGTTTGCACAGTTGCATGTTTTAGGTAAGTAAAAACAATTTACTCCAAAGGAGTATTGTTGCCATGCATGAATGACATGTTTGTAGGGGGTGTACTAAATGCAGGATTGTGTGTGAAATTGTCCTTAGGTTTGTGCACAATGATATTTGTTTTGTCTTATTTCTAATTTGCCTTTCTTTCTTTCTTTTTAGTGGGATATCATTGGTGATTGCTGTGTAGTTGCTGGTGAATCAAGCTTTTTCAGGCAAGTGAGCGGTATAGTTTTTGAGTTTGTAACTCTTACTAACAAAGCTACACTTTGTTACTTGTCTTACACAGTGCTGGTTGTTGGTGGTGAATTTGTCCAGTTAATTTTAGCAGGAGAGATCATGGCTAGCCGCAGGATGACCGCTCAGCAGGTGGTTGGTATGCTTTTTGAGTCACAGTCTGATCATGACTATGAGACGGACTCTGCATCTGAGGCAGAGGAGGAAGTCAGAGATTCTGGCAGTGATGTTTCTGTTGGAGGGGAATCTTCTGATGATGAAGCCACTCTCAGTGCAGATGAAGGTTCTGTTTTAGAGGAGGACATTGATGTGCCAATAGTGCAGCAACCTGGGGCTGAAAGGTTTCCCGTTATAAGACCTGATGTCTGGGTTGCCCCAAACATGGAGCAGCCAGGATTGCCTGCCTTTACTGGTCTCCCGGGGTGTAACGCCAATACAGAGAACTTTATGCCTATCAATTTCTTTGAGTTATTCATGGATGATGTGTTTTTGGAAGAGATTGTTGAGCAGACTAATTTGTATGCGGAGCAGCATTTGAGGGACAACGCTGCTAGACTTAGGCCACACTCTAGAGCTGCCCAGTGGATTCCCACAAATTTGGAGGAGATAAAAAAGTTTTTGGGTTTGACTTTTTTGATGGGGTTGATAAGGAAGCCGTCACTGGCTTCTTATTGGTCTACTAGTCCCTTGATGGCAACAGCTATATTTCCAGCTACCATGAGTCGTAATCGGTATTTGCTTCTTCTTAGGATGCTGCATTTTGTTGACAATGCATTAGCCTTGCCACGAGATCACCCAGATTCTGACCGTCTTTTTAAGATTAGGCCTGTCCTTGATCATTTTGTAGATCGGTTTTCGGAGGTCTATGTTCCAGGCAAAGAGTTAAGTGTGGACGAGTCTTTGGTCCTCTTCAAGGGTCGTTTGGTTTTTAGGCAGTACATTCCTAGCAAAAGGGCACGATATGGAATTAAATTGTATATGCTGTCTGAAAGTAGGACAGGATATGTGTATAGTTTCCGTGTGTACACTGGTAGGGATTCCAATATTGACCCCCCTGGTTGTCCTCCCACTTTTGGAGTTACTGAGAAAATTGTGTGGGATCTTGGTAGACGACTGTTCAACAAAGGTCACCATTTGTATGTAGACAACTTCTACACTGGTGTGCAGTTGTTCAAGGAATTGTTTAGAGTGGACACAGTTGCTTGTGGCACAATCCGTTCTAACCGGAAAGGCTATCCAAGGGAGCTTGTCTGTAAAAAACTTGAGAGGGGACAGTGCTGTGCCTTGCGGAACGAGGAGCTGCTAGCTTTGAAATTTTCAGACAAGAGGGATGTCTACATGCTAAGTACCATCCATGATGAGAGTACTTCCCCTGTGACTGTTTGGGGCCAGGTTGCTGAAGTGCGCAAACCTGTGTGCATTTTAGATTATAATAAGCACATGGGAGTTGTAGATAGAGTTGACCAGAGGTTGGAACCTTATACTGCTATTCGTAAGTCTTATGTTTGGTATAAGAAGTTAGCACTTCACCTCTTCCACTTAGCAACCTTCAATGCTTTTATTGTGTTTAGGGATAGGTCTCCAGACTCAAAGATGACATTTGTGAAATTTCAGGAGTCAGTGATAGAGAGCCTTATTGTGGTGGAACAGGCCAGAGTTCCTAGAGAAGCAGTGGTGGAGGATGTGGCTAGATTGAAAGATCGCCACTTTGCTGAGCACATTCCTCCCACACCCAAAAAAGACTTTCCAGCTAAGAAATGTAGAGTGTGTTTTCGAAGAGGTATCCGGAGGGAGTCTCGAATGTACTGCCCAGATTGTCCTTCAAAGCCTGGGCTGTGTGTCGGTGCTTGTTTTAAGAATTACCACACCCAGAAGAATTTCTGGGAACAACCATGAGTGTAAACTCATGTCTGGTTTGTATTTTCATGTGTTTAGTTTCATGGTTAGCATTTCTGTCATGTTCTTAGTTAGAGCTTTTGTGTTTGTTGTTTTGTAATTCTTTCTACTTAGTTAGGGGTTCCTCTGTTTAAAAAAAATATATATATATGATGCCATTGTGTGTGGAGTGGGGCTTGGCTGAGACTGTACATATTGACTTGATGTTGGCTACTGCAACACACTGCCAGCCAAACACCAGTCCACACACTCCCATCAGCTGGTGTGATTGTTGTATCAGGCATGTGGGCGTATGTAAGTGATGGGCCCTTGAGTGGCGCTGTCTGTCGATGTGAGTGTTGTAATGTGCTGGGCCCGTGGCTGGCGGTGTGAATGGCCTTGTGTGTGTCATGTATGAAAGTTGTGTGAATGGACTGTAAAGCGGTTGGTGCCTTGTCGCGGCTTTACAGCTCACGAGCTGTGAGTCATTGGTTCAGTTTTTTGCCTTTCAGTTACTAACAGTGCTTTTCATTTTTGTGAAAGCTCTTGTTAGTAAAATTTGATCCACTGAACCATCACTCACCCTCGTGCCAAATCCAACCAGTATGTGTGGTAAAAATGACCAAACCTGCTCCGCTGTAATCAGGCGTCGCAGCACACCTATGACACGCTAGGTGCCTCAGGTGGGACCCCGATGATGAAGCATGCCACCAACTTGGTTGGTGGGTGAGGGGTCTTTTTCACATAACCTAAGTGTGTTTCTTTTCAAAATTTTAGTGTTTGGCACATCACGGACGTATGTGGGCACATCAAAACGATATATTACAAAACTACCTGTGTTTGGGGGGGGAGAGGGCACCTATGTTTTTGGTCCTGTGTGCGGCCTTCATCTAGGGAAACCTACCAAACCCAGACATTTTTTAAAACTAGACACCCCAAGGAGTCCAGGGAGGTGTGGCTTGCGTGGATCCCCCAACATTTTCTTACCCAGACTCCTCTGTTAACCTCAAAATGTGCTTAAAAAAAGCATATTTTCCTGACTTTTCTTCGTACGATCACCACTCCAGCACAAAATTCCTACTCCCCAGTGTTCCCCTCAGTCTCCCAAATAAAATGACACCTCACGTATGTGGGTCCCCAAAGCAGAGTCAGTCTAAAGATGTATAAAATAATATGTCCTTATAAACTCGCAGTGCTATCCCCTTTATCTCTACAAGTTTTGGGCCTTATTCTGTTGGAGGCACCTGGCCCACCCACACAAGTGAGGTATCATTTTTATCGGGAGACTTGGGGGAACGCTGGGTGGAAGGAAATTTGTGGCTCCTCTCAGATTCCAGAACTTTCTGCCACAGAAATATGAGGAACATGTGTTTTTTTAGCCAATTTTTGAGGTTTGCAAAGGATTCTGGGTAACAGAACCAGGTCCGAGCCCCGCCAGTCACCCCTCCTTGGATTCCCCTAGGTCTCTAGTTTTCAGAAATGTACAGGTTTGGTAGGTTTCCCTAGGTGGCGGCTGAGCTAGAGGCCAAAATCTACAGGTAGTCACTTTGCTAAAAACAGCTCTGTTTTCTGTGATATGTCCACGTTGTGTTTTGGGGCATATCCTGTCGCGGGCGCTAGGCCTACCCACGCAAGTGAGGTATCATTTTTATCAGGAGACGTGGGGGAACGCTGGGTGGAAGGAAATTTGTGGCTCCTCTCAGATTCCAGAACTTTCTGCCACAGAAATGTGAGGAACATGTGTTTTTTTAGCCAATTTTTGAGGTTTGCAAAGGATTCTGGGTAACAGAACCAGGTCCGAGCCCCGCCAGTCACCCCTCCTTGGATTCCCCTAGGTCTCTAGTTTTCAGAAATGTACAGGTTTGGTAGGTTTCCCTAGGTGGCGGCTGAGCTAGAGGCCAAAATCTACAGGTAGTCACTTTGCTAAAAACAGCTCTGTTTTCTGTGATATGTCCACGTTGTGTTTTGGGGCATATCCTGTCGCGGGCGCTAGGCCTACCCACGCAAGTGAGGTATCATTTTTATCGGGAGACGTGGGGGAACGCTGGGTGGAAGGAAATTTGTGGCTCCTCTCAGATTCCAGAACTTTCTGCCACAGAAATGTGAGGAACATGTGTTTTTTTAGCCAATTTTTGAGGTTTGCAAAGGATTCTGGGTAACAGAACCAGGTCCGAGCCCCGCCAGTCACCCCTCCTTGGATTCCCCTAGGTCTCTAGTTTTCAGAAATGTACAGGTTTGGTAGGTTTCCCTAGGTGGTGGCTGAGCTACAGGCCAAAATCTACAGGTAGTCACTTTGCTAAAAACAGCTCTGTTTTCTGTGATATGTCCACGTTGTGTTTTGGGGCATATCCTGTCGCGGGCGCTAGGCCTACCCACGCAAGTGAGGTATCATTTTTATCGGGAGACGTGGGGGAACGCTGGGTGGAAGGAAATTTGTGGCTCCTCTCAGATTCCAGAACTTTCTGCCACAGAAATGTGAGGAACATGTGTTTTTTTAGCCAATTTTTGAGGTTGGCAAAGGATTCTGGGTAACAGAACCAGGTCCGAGCCCCGCCAGTCACCCCTCCTTGGATTCCCCTAGGTCTCTAGTTTTCAGAAATGTACAGGTTTGGTAGGTTTCCCTAGGTGGCGGCTGAGCTACAGGCCAAAATCTACAGGTAGTCACTTTGCTAAAAACAGCTCTGTTTTCTGTGATATGTCCACGTTGTGTTTTGGGGCATATCCTGTCGCGGGCGCTAGGCCTACCCACGCAAGTGAGGTATCATTTTTATCGGGAGACGTGGGGGAACGCTGGGTGGAAGGAAATTTGTGGCTCCTCTCAGATTCCAGAACTTTCTGCCACAGAAATGTGAGGAACATGTGTTTTTTTAGCCAATTTTTGAGGTTTGCAAAGGATTCTGGGTAACAGAACCAGGTCCGAGCCCCGCCAGTCACCCCTCCTTGGATTCCCCTAGGTCTCTAGTTTTCAGAAATGTACAGGTTTGGTAGGTTTCCCTAGGTGGCGGCTGAGCTACAGGCCAAAATCTACAGGTAGTCACTTTGCTAAAAACAGCTCTGTTTTCTGTGATATGTCCACGTTGTGTTTTGGGGCATATCCTGTCGCGGGCGCTAGGCCTACCCACGCAAGTGAGGTATCATTTTTATCGGGAGACGTGGGGGAACGCTGGGTGGAAGGAAATTTGTGGCTCCTCTCAGATTCCAGAACTTTCTGCCACAGAAATGTGAGGAACATGTGTTTTTTTAGCCAATTTTTGAGGTTTGCAAAGGATTCTGGGTAACAGAACCAGGTCCGAGCCCCGCCAGTCACCCCTCCTTGGATTCCCCTAGGTCTCTAGTTTTCAGAAATGTACAGGTTTGGTAGGTTTCCCTAGGTGGCGGCTGAGCTACAGGCCAAAATCTACAGGTAGTCACTTTGCTAAAAACAGCTCTGTTTTCTGTGATATGTCCACGTTGTGTTTTGGGGCATATCCTGTCGCGGGCGCTAGGCCTACCCACGCAAGTGAGGTATCATTTTTATCGGGAGACGTGGGGGAACGCTGGGTGGAAGGAAATTTGTGGCTCCTCTCAGATTCCAGAACTTTCTGCCACAGAAATGTGAGGAACATGTGTTTTTTTAGCCAATTTTTGAGGTTTGCAAAGGATTCTGGGTAACAGAACCAGGTCCGAGCCCCGCCAGTCACCCCTCCTTGGATTCCCCTAGGTCTCTAGTTTTCAGAAATGTACAGGTTTGGTAGGTTTCCCTAGGTGGCGGCTGAGCTACAGGCCAAAATCTACAGGTAGTCACTTTGCTAAAAACAGCTCTGTTTTCTGTGATATGTCCACGTTGTGTTTTGGGGCATATCCTGTCGCGGGCGCTAGGCCTACCCACGCAAGTGAGGTATCATTTTTATCGGGAGACGTGGGGGAACGCTGGGTGGAAGGAAATTTGTGGCTCCTCTCAGATTCCAGAACTTTCTGCCACAGAAATGTGAGGAACATGTGTTTTTTTAGCCAATTTTTGAGGTTTGCAAAGGATTCTGGGTAACAGAACCAGGTCCGAGCCCCGCCAGTCACCCCTCCTTGGATTCCCCTAGGTCTCTAGTTTTCAGAAATGTACAGGTTTGGTAGGTTTCCCTAGGTGGCGGCTGAGCTAGAGGCCAAAATCTACAGGTAGTCACTTTGCTAAAAACAGCTCTGTTTTCTGTGATATGTCCACGTTGTGTTTTGGGGCATATCCTGTCGCGGGCGCTAGGCCTACCCACGCAAGTGAGGTATCATTTTTATCAGGAGACGTGGGGGAACGCTGGGTGGAAGGAAATTTGTGGCTCCTCTCAGATTCCAGAACTTTCTGCCACAGAAATGTGAGGAACATGTGTTTTTTTAGCCAATTTTTGAGGTTTGCAAAGGATTCTGGGTAACAGAACCAGGTCCGAGCCCCGCCAGTCACCCCTCCTTGGATTCCCCTAGGTCTCTAGTTTTCAGAAATGTACAGGTTTGGTAGGTTTCCCTAGGTGGCGGCTGAGCTAGAGGCCAAAATCTACAGGTAGTCACTTTGCTAAAAACAGCTCTGTTTTCTGTGATATGTCCACGTTGTGTTTTGGGGCATATCCTGTCGCGGGCGCTAGGCCTACCCACGCAAGTGAGGTATCATTTTTATCGGGAGACGTGGGGGAACGCTGGGTGGAAGGAAATTTGTGGCTCCTCTCAGATTCCAGAACTTTCTGCCACAGAAATGTGAGGAACATGTGTTTTTTTAGCCAATTTTTGAGGTTTGCAAAGGATTCTGGGTAACAGAACCAGGTCCGAGCCCCGCCAGTCACCCCTCCTTGGATTCCCCTAGGTCTCTAGTTTTCAGAAATGTACAGGTTTGGTAGGTTTCCCTAGGTGGTGGCTGAGCTACAGGCCAAAATCTACAGGTAGTCACTTTGCTAAAAACAGCTCTGTTTTCTGTGATATGTCCACGTTGTGTTTTGGGGCATATCCTGTCGCGGGCGCTAGGCCTACCCACGCAAGTGAGGTATCATTTTTATCGGGAGACGTGGGGGAACGCTGGGTGGAAGGAAATTTGTGGCTCCTCTCAGATTCCAGAACTTTCTGCCACAGAAATGTGAGGAACATGTGTTTTTTTAGCCAATTTTTGAGGTTGGCAAAGGATTCTGGGTAACAGAACCAGGTCCGAGCCCCGCCAGTCACCCCTCCTTGGATTCCCCTAGGTCTCTAGTTTTCAGAAATGTACAGGTTTGGTAGGTTTCCCTAGGTGGCGGCTGAGCTACAGGCCAAAATCTACAGGTAGTCACTTTGCTAAAAACAGCTCTGTTTTCTGTGATATGTCCACGTTGTGTTTTGGGGCATATCCTGTCGCGGGCGCTAGGCCTACCCACGCAAGTGAGGTATCATTTTTATCGGGAGACGTGGGGGAACGCTGGGTGGAAGGAAATTTGTGGCTCCTCTCAGATTCCAGAACTTTCTGCCACAGAAATGTGAGGAACATGTGTTTTTTTAGCCAATTTTTGAGGTTTGCAAAGGATTCTGGGTAACAGAACCAGGTCCGAGCCCCGCCAGTCACCCCTCCTTGGATTCCCCTAGGTCTCTAGTTTTCAGAAATGTACAGGTTTGGTAGGTTTCCCTAGGTGGCGGCTGAGCTACAGGCCAAAATCTACAGGTAGTCACTTTGCTAAAAACAGCTCTGTTTTCTGTGATATGTCCACGTTGTGTTTTGGGGCATATCCTGTCGCGGGCGCTAGGCCTACCCACGCAAGTGAGGTATCATTTTTATCGGGAGACGTGGGGGAACGCTGGGTGGAAGGAAATTTGTGGCTCCTCTCAGATTCCAGAACTTTCTGCCACAGAAATGTGAGGAACATGTGTTTTTTTAGCCAATTTTTGAGGTTTGCAAAGGATTCTGGGTAACAGAACCAGGTCCGAGCCCCGCCAGTCACCCCTCCTTGGATTCCCCTAGGTCTCTAGTTTTCAGAAATGTACAGGTTTGGTAGGTTTCCCTAGGTGGCGGCTGAGCTACAGGCCAAAATCTACAGGTAGTCACTTTGCTAAAAACAGCTCTGTTTTCTGTGATATGTCCACGTTGTGTTTTGGGGCATATCCTGTCGCGGGCGCTAGGCCTACCCACGCAAGTGAGGTATCATTTTTATCGGGAGACGTGGGGGAACGCTGGGTGGAAGGAAATTTGTGGCTCCTCTCAGATTCCAGAACTTTCTGCCACAGAAATGTGAGGAACATGTGTTTTTTTAGCCAATTTTTGAGGTTTGCAAAGGATTCTGGGTAACAGAACCAGGTCCGAGCCCCGCCAGTCACCCCTCCTTGGATTCCCCTAGGTCTCTAGTTTTCAGAAATGTACAGGTTTGGTAGGTTTCCCTAGGTGGCGGCTGAGCTACAGGCCAAAATCTACAGGTAGTCACTTTGCTAAAAACAGCTCTGTTTTCTGTGATATGTCCACGTTGTGTTTTGGGGCATATCCTGTCGCGGGCGCTAGGCCTACCCACGCAAGTGAGGTATCATTTTTATCGGGAGACGTGGGGGAACGCTGGGTGGAAGGAAATTTGTGGCTCCTCTCAGATTCCAGAACTTTCTGCCACAGAAATGTGAGGAACATGTGTTTTTTTAGCCAATTTTTGAGGTTGGCAAAGGATTCTGGGTAACAGAACCAGGTTCGAGCCCCGCCAGTCACCCCTCCTTGGATTCCCCTAGGTCTCTAGTTTTCAGAAATGTACAGGTTTGGTAGGTTTCCCTAGGTGGCGGCTGAGCTACAGGCCAAAATCTACAGGTAGTCACTTTGCTAAAAACAGCTCTGTTTTCTGTGATATGTCCACGTTGTGTTTTGGGGCATATCCTGTCGCGGGCGCTAGGCCTACCCACGCAAGTGAGGTATCATTTTTATCGGGAGACGTGGGGGAACGCTGGGTGGAAGGAAATTTGTGGCTCCTCTCAGATTCCAGAACTTTCTGCCACAGAAATGTGAGGAACATGTGTTTTTTTAGCCAATTTTTGAGGTTTGCAAAGGATTCTGGGTAACAGAACCAGGTCCGAGCCCCGCCAGTCACCCCTCCTTGGATTCCCCTAGGTCTCTAGTTTTCAGAAATGTACAGGTTTGGTAGGTTTCCTTAGGTGGCGGCTGAGCTACAGGCCAAAATCTACAGGTAGTCACTTTGCTAAAAACAGCTCTGTTTTCTGTGATATGTCCACGTTGTGTTTTGGGGCATATCCTGTCGCGGGCGCTAGGCCTACCCACACAAGTGAGGTACCATTTTTATCGGGAGACTTGGGGGAACGCTGGGTGGAAGGAAATTTGTGGCTCCTCTCAGATTCCAGAACTTTCTGCCACAGAAATGTGAGGAACATGTGTTTTTTTAGCCAATTATTGAGGTTTGCAAAGGATTCTGGGTAACAGAACCAGGTCCGAGCCCCGCCAGTCACCCCTCCTTGGATTCCCCTAGGTCTCTAGTTTTCAGAAATGTACAGGTTTGGTAGGTTTCCCTAGGTGGCGGCTGAGCTACAGGCCAAAATCTACAGGTAGTCACTTTGCTAAAAACAGCTCTGTTTTCTGTGATATGTCCACGTTGTGTTTTGGGGCATATCCTGTCGCGGGCGCTAGGCCTACCCACGCAAGTGAGGTATCATTTTTATCGGGAGACGTGGGGGAACGCTGGGGGGAAGGAAATTTGTGGCTCCTCTCAGATTGCAGAACTTTCTGCCACAGAAATGTGAGGAACATGTGTTTTTTTAGCCAATTTTTGAGGTTTGGAAAGGATTCTGGGTAACAGAACCAGGTCCGAGCCCCGCCAGTCACCCCTCCTTGGATTCCCCTAGGTCTCTAGTTTTCAGAAATGTACAGGTTTGGTAGGTTTCCCTAGGTGGCGGCTGAGCTACAGGCCAAAATCTACAGGTAGTTACTTTGCTAAAAACAGCTCTGTTTTCTGTGATATGTCCACGTTGTGTTTTGGGGCATATCCTGTCGCGGGCGCTAGGCCTACCCACGCAAGTGAGGTATCATTTTTATCGGGAGACGTGGGGGAACGCTGGGTGGAAGGAAATTTGTGGCTCCTCTCAGATTCCAGAACTTTCTGCCACAGAAATGTGAGGAACATGTGTTTTTTTAGCCAATTTTTGAGGTTTGCAAAGGATTCTGGGTAACAGAACCAGGTCCGAGCCCCGCCAGTCACCCCTCCTTGGATTCCCCTAGGTCTCTAGTTTTCAGAAATGTACAGGTTTGGTAGGTTTCCCTAGGTGGCGGCTGAGCTACAGGCCAAAATCTACAGGTAGTCACTTTGCTAAAAACAGCTCTGTTTTCTGTGATATGTCCACGTTGTGTTTTGGGGCATATCCTGTCGCGGGCGCTAGGCCTACCCACGCAAGTGAGGTATCATTTTTATCGGGAGACGTGGGGGAACGCTGGGTGGAAGGAAATTTGTGGCTCCTCTCAGATTCCAGAACTTTCTGCCACAGAAATGTGAGGAACATGTGTTTTTTTAGCCAATTTTTGAGGTTTGCAAAGGATTCTGGGTAACAGAACCAGGTCCGAGCCCCGCCAGTCACCCCTCCTTGGATTCCCATAGGTCTCTAGTTTTCAGAAATGTACAGGTTTGGTAGGTTTCCCTAGGTGGCGGCTGAGCTACAGGCCAAAATCTACAGGTAGTCACTTTGCTAAAAACAGCTCTGTTTTCTGTGATATGTCCACGTTGTGTTTTGGGGCATATCCTGTCGCGGGCGCTAGGCCTACCCACGCAAGTGAGGTATCATTTTTATCGGGAGACGTGGGGGAACGCTGGGTGGAAGGAAATTTGTGGCTCCTCTCAGATTCCAGAACTTTCTGCCACAGAAATGTGAGGAACATGTGTTTTTTTAGCCAATTTTTGAGGTTGGCAAAGGATTCTGGGTAACAGAACCAGGTTCGAGCCCCGCCAGTCACCCCTCCTTGGATTCCCCTAGGTCTCTAGTTTTCAGAAATGTACAGGTTTGGTAGGTTTCCCTAGGTGGCGGCTGAGCTACAGGCCAAAATCTACAGGTAGTCACTTTGCTAAAAACAGCTCTGTTTTCTGTGATATGTCCACGTTGTGTTTTGGGGCATATCCTGTCGCGGGCGCTAGGCCTACCCACGCAAGTGAGGTATCATTTTTATCGGGAGACGTGGGGGAACGCTGGGTGGAAGGAAATTTGTGGCTCCTCTCAGATTCCAGAACTTTCTGCCACAGAAATGTGAGGAACATGTGTTTTTTTAGCCAATTTTTGAGGTTTGCAAAGGATTCTGGGTAACAGAACCAGGTCCGAGCCCCGCCAGTCACCCCTCCTTGGATTCCCCTAGGTCTCTAGTTTTCAGAAATGTACAGGTTTGGTAGGTTTCCCTAGGTGGCGGCTGAGCTACAGGCCAAAATCTACAGGTAGTCACTTTGCTAAAAACAGCTCTGTTTTCTGTGATATGTCCACGTTGTGTTTTGGGGCATATCCTGTCGCGGGCGCTAGGGCTACCCACACAAGTGAGGTACCATTTTTATCGGGAGACTTGGGGGAACGCTGGGTGGAAGGAAATTTGTGGCTCCTCTCAGATTCCAGAACTTTCTGCCACAGAAATGTGAGGAACATGTGTTTTTTTAGCCAATTATTGAGGTTTGCAAAGGATTCTGGGTAACAGAACCAGGTCCGAGCCCCGCCAGTCACCCCTCCTTGGATTCCCCTAGGTCTCTAGTTTTCAGAAATGTACAGGTTTGGTAGGTTTCCCTAGGTGGCGGCTGAGCTACAGGCCAAAATCTACAGGTAGTCACTTTGCTAAAAACAGCTCTGTTTTCTGTGATATGTCCACGTTGTGTTTTGGGGCATATCCTGTCGCGGGCGCTAGGCCTACCCACGCAAGTGAGGTATCATTTTTATCGGGAGACGTGGGGGAACGCTGGGGGGAAGGAAATTTGTGGCTCCTCTCAGATTGCAGAACTTTCTGCCACAGAAATGTGAGGAACATGTGTTTTTTTAGCCAATTTTTGAGGTTTGCAAAGGATTCTGGGTAACAGAACCAGGTCCGAGCCCCGCCAGTCACCCCTCCTTGGATTCCCCTAGGTCTCTAGTTTTCAGAAATGTACAGGTTTGGTAGGTTTCCCTAGGTGGCGGCTGAGCTACAGGCCAAAATCTACAGGTAGTTACTTTGCTAAAAACAGCTCTGTTTTCTGTGATATGTCCACGTTGTGTTTTGGGGCATATCCTGTCGCGGGCGCTAGGCCTACCCACGCAAGTGAGGTATCATTTTTATCGGGAGACGTGGGGGAACGCTGGGTGGAAGGAAATTTGTGGTTCCTCTCAGATTCCAGAACTTTCTGCCACAGAAATGTGAGGAACATGTGTTTTTTTAGCCAATTTTTGAGGTTTGCAAAGGATTCTGGGTAACAGAACCAGGTCCGAGCCCCGCCAGTCACCCCTCCTTGGATTCCCCTAGGTCTCTAGTTTTCAGAAATGTACAGGTTTGGTAGGTTTCCCTAGGTGGCGGCTGAGCTACAGGCCAAAATCTACAGGTAGTCACTTTGCTAAAAACAGCTCTGTTTTCTGTGATATGTCCACGTTGTGTTTTGGGGCATATCCTGTCGCGGGCGCTAGGCCTACCCACGCAAGTGAGGTATCATTTTTATCGGGAGACGTGGGGGAACGCTGGGTGGAAGGAAATTTGTGGCTCCTCTCAGATTCCAGAACTTTCTGCCACAGAAATGTGAGGAACATGTGTTTTTTTAGCCAATTTTTGAGGTTTGCAAAGGATTCTGGGTAACAGAACCAGGTCCGAGCCCCGCCAGTCACCCCTCCTTGGATTCCCCTAGGTCTCTAGTTTTCAGAAATGTACAGGTTTGGTAGGTTTCCCTAGGTGGCGGCTGAGCTACAGGCCAAAATCTACAGGTAGTCACTTTGCTAAAAACAGCTCTGTTTTCTGTGATATGTCCACGTTGTGTTTTGGGGCATATCCTGTCGCGGGCGCTAGGCCTACCCACGCAAGTGAGGTATCATTTTTATCGGGAGACGTGGGGGAACGCTGGGTGGAAGGAAATTTGTGGCTCCTCTCAGATTCCAGAACTTTCTGCCACAGAAATGTGAGGAACATGTGTTTTTTTAGCCAATTTTTGAGGTTTGCAAAGGATTCTGGGTAACAGAACCAGGTCCGAGCCCCGCCAGTCACCCCTCCTTGGATTCCCCTAGGTCTCTAGTTTTCAGAAATGTACAGGTTTGGTAGGTTTCCCTAGGTGGCGGCTGAGCTACAGGCCAAAATCTACAGGTAGTCACTTTGCTAAAAACAGCTCTGTTTTCTGTGATATGTCCACGTTGTGTTTTGGGGCATATCCTGTCGCGGGCGCTAGGCCTACCCACGCAAGTGAGGTATCATTTTTATCGGGAGACGTGGGGGAACGCTGGGTGGAAGGAAATTTGTGGCTCCTCTCAGATTCCAGAACTTTCTGCCACAGAAATGTGAGGAACATGTGTTTTTTTAGCCAATTTTTGAGGTTTGCAAAGGATTCTGGGTAACAGAACCAGGTCCGAGCCCCGCCAGTCACCCCTCCTTGGATTCCCCTAGGTCTCTAGTTTTCAGAAATGTACAGGTTTGGTAGGTTTCCCTAGGTGGCGGCTGAGCTACAGGCCAAAATCTACAGGTAGTCACTTTGCTAAAAACAGCTCTGTTTTCTGTGATATGTCCACGTTGTGTTTTGGGGCATATCCTGTCGCGGGCGCTAGGCCTACCCACGCAAGTGAGGTATCATTTTTATCGGGAGACGTGGGGGAACGCTGGGTGGAAGGAAATTTGTGGCTCCTCTCAGATTCCAGAACTTTCTGCCACAGAAATGTGAGGAACATGTGTTTTTTTAGCCAATTTTTGAGGTTTGCAAAGGATTCTGGGTAACAGAACCAGGTCCGAGCCCCGCCAGTCACCCCTCCTTGGATTCCCCTAGGTCTCTAGTTTTCAGAAATGTACAGGTTTGGTAGGTTTCCCTAGGTGGCGGCTGAGCTACAGGCCAAAATCTACAGGTAGTCACTTTGCTAAAAACAGCTCTGTTTTCTGTGATATGTCCACGTTGTGTTTTGGGGCATATCCTGTCGCGGGCGCTAGGCCTACCCACGCAAGTGAGGTATCATTTTTATCGGGAGACGTGGGGGAACGCTGGGTGGAAGGAAATTTGTGGCTCCTCTCAGATTCCAGAACTTTCTGCCACAGAAATGTGAGGAACATGTGTTTTTTTAGCCAATTTATGAGGTTTGCAAAGGATTCTGGGTAACAGAACCAGGTCCGAGCCCCGCCAGTCACCCCTCCTTGGATTCCCCTAGGTCTCTAGTTTTCAGAAATGTACAGGTTTGGTAGGTTTCCCTAGGTGGCGGCTGAGCTACAGGCCAAAATCTACAGGTAGTCACTTTGCTAAAAACTGCTCTGTTTTCTGTGATATGTCCACGTTGTGTTTTGGGGCATATCCTGTCGCGGGCGCTAGGCCTAGCCACGCAAGTGAGGTATCATTTTTATCGGGAGACGTGGGGGAACGCTGGGTGGAAGGAAATTTGTGGCTCCTCTCAGATTCCAGAACTTTCTGCCACAGAAATGTGAGGAACATGTGTTTTTTTAGCCAATTTTTGAGGTTTGCAAAGGATTCTGGGTAACAGAACCAGGTCCGAGCCCCTCCAGTCACCCCTCCTTGGATTCCCCTAGGTCTCTAGTTTTCAGAAATGTACAGGTTTGGTAGGTTTCCCTAGGTGGCGGCTGAGCTACAGGCCAAAATCTACAGGTAGTCACTTTGCTAAAAACAGCTCTGTTTTCTGTGATATGTCCACGTTGTGTTTTGGGGCATATCCTGTCGCGGGCGCTAGGCCTACCCACGCAAGTGAGGTATCATTTTTATCGGGAGACGTGGGGGAACGCTGGGTGGAAGGAAATTTGTGGCTCCTCTCAGATTCCAGAACTTTCTGCCACAGAAATGTGAGGAACATGTGTTTTTTTAGCCAATTTTTGAGGTTTGCAAAGGATTCTGGGTAACAGAACCAGGTCCGAGCCCCGCCAGTCACCCCTCCTTGGATTCCCCTAGGTCTCTAGTTTTCAGAAATGTACAGGTTTGGTAGGTTTCCCTAGGTGGCGGCTGAGCTACAGGCCAAAATCTACAGGTAGTCACTTTGCTAAAAACAGCTCTGTTTTCTGTGATATGTCCACGTTGTGTTTTGGGGCATATCCTGTCGCGGGCGCTAGGCCTACCCACGCAAGTGAGGTATCATTTTTATCGGGAGACGTGGGGGAACGCTGGGTGGAAGGAAATTTGTGGCTCCTCTCAGATTCCAGAACTTTCTGCCACAGAAATGTGAGGAACATGTGTTTTTTTAGCCAATTTATGAGGTTTGCAAAGGATTCTGGGTAACAGAACCAGGTCCGAGCCCCGCCAGTCACCCCTCCTTGGATTCCCCTAGGTCTCTAGTTTTCAGAAATGTACAGGTTTGGTAGGTTTCCCTAGGTGGCGGCTGAGCTACAGGCCAAAATCTACAGGTAGTCACTTTGCTAAAAACAGCTCTGTTTTCTGTGATATGTCCACGTTGTGTTTTGGGGCATATCCTGTCGCGGGCGCTAGGCCTAGCCACGCAAGTGAGGTATCATTTTTATCGGGAGACGTGGGGGAACGCTGGGTGGAAGGAAATTTGTGGCTCCTCTCAGATTCCAGAACTTTCTGCCACAGAAATGTGAGGAACATGTGTTTTTTTAGCCAATTTTTGAGGTTTGCAAAGGATTCTGGGTAACAGAACCAGGTCCGAGCCCCGCCAGTCACCCCTCCTTGGATTCCCCAAGGTCTCTAGTTTTCAGAAATGTACAGGTTTGGTAGGTTTCCCTAGGTGGCGGCTGAGCTACAGGCCAAAATCTACAGGTAGTCACTTTGCTAAAAACAGCTCTGTTTTCTGTGATATGTCCACGTTGTGTTTTGGGGCATATCCTGTCGCGGGCGCTAGGCCTACCCACGCAAGTGAGGTATCATTTTTATCGGGAGACGTGGGGGAACGCTGGGTGGAAGGAAATTTGTGGCTCCTCTCAGATTCCAGAACTTTCTGCCACAGAAATGTGAGGAACATGTGTTTTTTTAGCCAATTTTTGAGGTTTGCAAAGGATTCTGGGTAACAGAACCAGGTCCGAGCCCCGCCAGTCACCCCTCCTTGGATTCCCCTAGGTCTCTAGTTTTCAGAAATGTACAGGTTTGGTAGGTTTCCCTAGGTGGCGGCTGAGCTACAGGCCAAAATCTACAGGTAGTCACTTTGCTAAAAACAGCTCTGTTTTCTGTGATATGTCCACGTTGTGTTTTGGGGCATATCCTGTCGCGGGCGCTAGGCCTACCCACACAAGTGAGGTACCATTTTTATCGGGAGACTTGGGGGAACATAGATTAGCAAAACAAGTACTATTGCCCCTTGTCTTTCTCTACATTTTTTCCTTCCAAATATAGGAGTGTGTGTAAAAAAGACATCTATTTGAGAAATTCCCTGTAATTCACGTGCTACTATGGTCACCCCGGAATTCAGAGATGTGCAAATAACCACTGCTCCTCAACACCTTATCTTGTGCCCTTTTTGGAAATGCAAAGGTTTTCTTGATAGCAATTTTTTACTCCTTATATTTCAGCAAATGAATTGCTGTATACCCGGTATAGAATGAAAACGCACTGCAGGGTGCAGCTCATTTATTGGCTCTGGGTTCCTCGGGTTCTTGATGAACCTACAAACCCTATATATCCCCGCAACCAGAGGAGTCCAGCAGACGTAACGGTATATTGCTTTCGATAATCTGACATTGCAGGGAAAAGTTACAGAGTAAAACGTAGAGAAAAATTGATGGTTTTTTCACCTCAATTTCAATATTTTTCTTTTTCAGCTGTTATTTTCTGTAGGAAACCCTTGTAGGATCTACACAAATGACCCCTTGCTGAATTCAGAATTTTGTCTACTTTTCAGAAATGTTTAGGTTTCTGGGATCCAGCATTGGTTTCATGACCATTCCTGTCACTGACTGGAAGGAGGCTGAAAGCACAAAAAATTGCACAAATGGGGTATGCCCCAGTAAAATGCCAAAATTGTGTTGAAAAATTGGGTTTTCTGATTCAAGTCTGCCTGTTCCTGAAAGCTGGGAAGCTGCTGAGTTTAGCACCGCAAACCCTTTCTTGATGCCATTTTCAGGGGAAAAACCACAAGCCTCCTTCTGCAGCCACTTTTTCCAATTTTTTTGAAAAAAACGAAAATTTCACTGTATTTTGGCCAATTTCTTGGCCTCCTTCAGGGGAACCCACAAAGTCTGGGTACCTTTAGAATCCCTAGGATGTTGGAAAAAAAGGACGCAAATTTGGCTTGGTTAGCTTATGTGGACAAAAAGTTATGAGGGCCTAAGCGCGAACTGCCCCGAATAGGCAAAAAAAGGCCTGGCACAGGAGGGGGAAAAGGCCTGGCAGCGAAGGGGTTAAAGTTATTGCTGCTGCAGCTGATACCTCTTAACTGCAAACAGGGAGAGCCTCACTCCAAAGAACTTTGCGACTGCCTCAGTGTCCATTTGTGAGAAATTAAGATGCAACAAGGGTTGGCCATGAATGCCAAACGAGCACCTTACTCTGCTAATTAGGATATATCTAGTGTATTAACTTTTAATAGTACCAGGACGCCAAAAGCTTGGATGTTGAAATTATTTTAATTTTTAGTGACAGAATCTATTTCCTGGATATTCAGTCATACGACGTGTAATTAGTGTTGTATAAGCCCCTTTTTAATTCTTCTGATATTTCCTCAGAAAGCTTCTTTATGAAACCAGATTTCACCCCTAGAGTGATTTTGATAGATACAATCTCACTGCTTCAGAATTCATAGATGTTTGTCTCTTTCAAAGTAGCGGAGTAAACAGCCATCAAGAAGGGTCTTCCATCTTCAACCGCAGCCTTGCACAGGATTATGGCATGTATTTCTTTTTTATTTTCCATTCTTTGCACTGAGTGCGCCACTTCCCCTTTTATCTGCTGCCATTTGCCTGCAAGGTAGAGTAGAAGGAAGCCCCCATAGTGGGACCTTAATCTTGGTTTCTCCCTGAGTTGTGCTTTTCCACTCAACCCTATATACGTAAGGGGACTGGCCATTCCCTTCCAAATAAGGTTATTCAAGAGGTTGATAAGTTGCTTTGTCAATCACTCTTGCCAAGTGTAGGGAAGTAGCCTCTTTCTAGCATGGTTACCCCCACTTTTGGCCTGTTTGTGTGTGTCAGTGTGTTTTACTGTGTCACTGGGATCCTCCTAGCCAGGATCCCAGTGCTCATAGTTTGTGGCCTAATGTGTATGCCTGTGTAGTGCCTAACTGTGTCACTGAGACTCTGCTAACCAGAACCTCAGTGCTTATGCTCTCTCTGCTTTAAATTTGCCACTCTAGGCCAGTGACTTCATTTACCAATTTCAGTTGGCATACTGGACCCCCCTTATAAGTCCCTAGTATATGGTACCTAGGTACCCAGGGCATTGGGGTTCCAGCAGATCCATATGGGCCGCAGCATTTCTTTTGCCACCCATAGGGAGCTCAGACAAACCCTTGCACAGGCCTGCCATTGCAGCCTGCGTGAAATAACGCACACGTTATTTCACAGCCATTTTCACTGCACTTAAGTAACTTATAAGACACCTATATGTCTAACCTTCACTTGCTGAAGGTTAGGTGCAAAGTTACTAAGTGTGAGGGCACCCTTGCACTAGCAAAGGTGCCCCCACATTGTTGAGGGCCATTTCCCCGGACTTTGTGAGTGCGGGGACGCCATTACACGCGTGTACTACATATAGGTCAATACCTATATCTAGCTTCACAATAGTAACTCAGAATATGGCCATGTAACATGTCTAAGATCACAGAATCGTCACCCCATTCCAAATCTGGTATTGGGGAGCCAATTCCATGTATCCTGGGGGCTCCACCATGGACCCCGAGCCCTGCCAAACCAGCTCTCTGAGGCTTGCACTGCAGCTACAGCTGCTGCCACCTCACAGACATGGTTCTGCCCTCCTGGTGTCTGGGCAGCCCAGTCCCAGGAAGGCAGAACAAAGCATTTCCTCTGAGAGCAGGGTGTTACACCCTTTCCCTTTGGAAATAGGTGTTACAGGCTGGGGAGAGGTAGCCTCCCCCAGGTTCTGGAAATGCTTTGAAGGGCACAGATGGTGCCCTCCTTGCTTAAACCGGTCTACACCGGTTCAGGGACCCCTTCTCCCCTGCTCTGGCAGGAAACTGGACAAAGGAAAGGGGAGTGACCACTCCTCTGGCCAGCACCTCCCAGGGGAGGTGCCCAGAGCTCCTGCAGAGTGTCCCAGACCTCTGCCATCTTGGATGCAGAGGTGTGAGGGCACAATGAACAGCTCTGAGTGGCCAGTGCCAGCAGGTGACGTCAGAGACCCCTTCTGATAGATCCATACCTGATAAGGTAGCCAATAACCCTCTCATGGCTATTTAGGGTATTTCCTGTGGGTTCTCTTCAGATTCTGCTTGCAAGTTTCCTTCAGGAATCCTCTGAAACAACTTCAGACTCTTCTGACCTTGGATCAACCGCAGCCTGCTCCAAGAAACGCTGTAACTGCAACAAAGTGTCCACAAGAGACACTTTTCTTCAGCAACCTCAGCTCCAAGTCAGCAACTGAAACAGTTTCCATGGTGTGCACGCTCTGGGATCTCCCTGTCTTCATCCTGCACCAGAAGGACCAAAACAATTTCCTGTGGAGTGACGGAGTCACTCCCCTGCTCCAAGCAGGCACCTTCCAAGACGACGACCGGTACCCTGGGACTCCTCTCACAGTGACAAACGTGCTCCTAAGGACACAGAGGGTGGACATCATCGACATAGACTGTCCTAAGGTCCTGCTGACGCAATTTGGAGGAGGTAAGACCTTGGCTTCCTGAGAGCAACGGTACCCCTATGTACTGCGTCTTCTTCGCCTGCTGGGGCCTCTGTGCACTCTTTGCAAAATTCCTTCGTTCACAGCCTGGCCCAGGTCCCCAGCACTGCATCCTGCGACGCTCAACTCGCTGAGGTGTTCTCCGGCGGCGTGAGACCTTCTTTTGTTGTGCTGCATCAACCACGTTTTGCACCATCTTTGAACCCGGGTCGTGTGGCTCCGGGGGTGCTGGCTGGCATCCTGAGGGCTTCCTATAAAGTGCTGAGAGCCCCCTCTTCCTCCTCACACAGAGGTGAGTCCCCCAGGTCCCTCCTGGGTCCATCCAGTGCCATTTTGATGCAAAACACACTTTTGTCATAGCCGAGGCTTGTTGGCACCTTCCAACACGAAATCTCATCTGCAACGATCTTCACGCCATAGGACATCTTTTGCATCACGCAGGAACCTGCTGGCATCTTCCTAGGGTGCATTTCTGCAGTCTTCAACTAACCGTGGACTCTTCTTGTGCACCCTCTTCTGAGTTGGCAGGGGCTCCTGTCCTTCCTGGAACTTCTTTTGACTTCTGGATTTGGTCCCCTTCCTTTACAAGTCTTCAGGTCCAATAATCCAGCAGTTGTTCTTTGCAGACCTGGTTGGCTGCTGCAAAATCCCAAAAACGAGGTGTAGTGTGTCCTAAGGAAACTTGCAGTACTTTACTCCTGCTTTTATGGGCTCTGGGGTGGGGTAATTTACTTACCTTTACTGCATTCTTACTCTCCCAGCAATTCTGCACACACTACACTTGTCTAGGGGGGAATTCGTGATTCGCATTCCACTTTCTTAGTATATGGTTTGTGTTGCCCCTAGACCTATTTTCTCCCATTGCATTCTATAGGATGTCCTACTGTTTGCATTGTTCTATGACTATTTACTTGTCTACTTTTGGTGTCTAGTGTATATATTGTGTATAATACTTACCTCCAGAAGGAGTATTGTCTCTAAGATATTTTTGGTACCGTGTCACTCAAATAAATACCTTTATTTTTGGTAACACCAAGTATTGTCTTCACTTGTGTATAAGTACTGTGTAACTATAAGTGGTATTGCATGAGCTTTGCATGTCTCCTAGTTCAGCCTAAGCTGCTCTGCTATAGCTACCTCTATCAGCCTAAGCTGCTAAAACCCTACTACTTCACTAATAAGGGATAACTGGATCTGCTATAAGGTGTAAGTACCCAAGCTACCCACTACAAACCAGGCCAGCCTCCTACATTGCCAAGCTCAGCCTCAATTCCCCTCCGGGACCCCATTGACTACTCCCCCGTTGTCACAAACTATAGTATTAGTTGGGGTGGAGGTGTAAGAACCCATCTCAAATAATAATTACAATACTTGCTGGGTAAGCCACAAAGACCATTAAATAAACCAGAGCTTAACCTTGTGGTAGCTTGGCACCAAAGCAATCAGGCTTAACTTGGAGGCAATGTGCAAAGTATTTATGCAGTACTAAAACCGTAAAATGTGAAAACACAATGTAAGAAAAATCACAAAGCTATTTAGGAAAATAGAATAGATTTTAATTGACAAAATGACAAAATCCAATTAGTAAAACTGGAGTTAAGCATTTTTAAACTTTAAGGTTCAAAATAGCACCAAAAATCATTAAGCGCTAACCGCTGCTATATAGTCACTCTAGATTGGGTCAAAGTCAAAAGTTAAGGCTGACCACTATGGAGTGCGGGTCGGGTAGAGGAACCAGATTTGTCCTGGTGAAAAGTTTTACCTTCGGGCTTAGCCTCTGGACAGATGTAAAAAAACTTCAGTGGGGCAAGGCAGCAGGCTGTGGCTGAAGAAGGCTCTATGTAATAGGATAGCTGATGGACGAGGTCCTGGTGAGGCCGTGGACGTTTAGAGTGAAAGCTATGAGCAGGAGAAATGGTTGTTATGATCGGCAAATATGGTTGGATATTGGAAACTTCATAGATCTGTCTGGAAGAAGAAAGACCAAAAGCTAGGAAATTATTGCAAGAAGGAGAGAAAACATACACCGAAATCGTAGATTGTGCTATGGATATTAGCGTCAACAGGATTCCGACAGCTAGCAGGGGCTTCGGTCTTACGAAGGCAGGGTTGGTTAAAAAGTACATCTTTTAGACCAGAGGTCCAGACGAAGATACTCGACATGGCCTTCGACAGGCAAGCGCTGTTTGGAAAACTCATTGATGAAGCGCTACAAACAATAAAAGCGGACATGGAAGTAGCCCAGTATTTAGGAACCTTACAGTTCAGAAAAGCTCCCTTCAGAGGAGCTAGAGGAAGAGGCATCTCCTCATACAGAGATAGTTATCAAAGGTTCCAACAACCTCACCAGCAATACAGACCTTATTTCCAGCAGCAGAAATATAGACAACCACCTCCGGCTGCTTATCACAAGCAAGGTCCTCGCAGAAAGCAGGTCTCTCACAGGAAGGACTCCAGCAGTTCAAAGTGACCTGCATCGACTGTTGGCTCCCACCTCTCCCAAATTGAATCTAGGTGCGAATATCTCCAATCACCATCACCATTGGCGAAGCATAACATCAGACAAGTGGGTTCTAGATCCTGTTACCCACGGGCATACTCTGGAATTCATCTTGCCACCGCCAACATCTGCACCATCAGGTGCGCACCCACCTCATCTTCACTTACTGCATCAAGAAGCATGCATCATGCTAGAGAAAGGGGCAATAGAAAGAGTTCCTGCATCACAGAGGGGAGGAAGTTCTGTTTCCGTTCCAGCAACACAAATCCTATTTCTAGGGGCAATTCTAGTTACCCAACAAGACAAACCATACCTGTCACAAGACAGACAACAGAGGCTACAGCATCTAGCACTAAAAACACAAGCAAGAAAGTGTAATTCAGTAAGCATTTACAAATCCCTATTGGGGATGATGTCATCTTCTATAGATCTCCTACCTTTTGCTCTGTTGAAAATGCGACCATTGCAGGGAAAGCTTGACAAAGTGGCTACAGGAAAAAGGATTGTTCGACAACTCAAGGTTACACCTCAAGTTATATCAGAAGTAGCTTGGTGGACAGTGGCGGGCAATCTAGTCTCTCTCTCTTATTCCTTCCTCGGCTCCCCTATTATGTTATCACCACAGATGCATCCTTGGAAGGATGGGGAGGACATTTGCAAGAACTTCAAGTCCAAGGAAAGTGGAGTGCAGGTCAGAAAGCTCTTCACATCAAACACCATGAACTTTGAGTAATTTACCTCTGTTTTTGAGCATTTCTTCCAAGAAAATAGAACACTTCTGTCCTATTGCGCACAGACAACACAACAAACATGCTTTACATAAACAGGCAGGGAGGTACCAGATCGTTACCCCATCATCGTAAGCGCAGAGGATTTGTAATTGGACAATGACAAGGAAGCAGAGCATCACACTCATAGCGGAGCGTGTCCCATAGGCTCAGAAACACTTTGTTAGGTTGTTGTCATTCTGCTGCGACTGTCTGTCATGAATAGGAGCAAGATCAGACCACTCTAGACCACAGTTTCTCTTGTGGGGCAAACCAACACTGAACTTGTTTGTGACACCACAGAACAACAAATGCCAGTACTTTGCAACCTGTCATCCCCATCCAGGATTGTGGGGGAATGCATTTTTGATAAGATAGTCCAGGATCTTTGCCTACTCCCCGATTTCTGTGATCCAGAAGGTTCTCAGAAAAAGCAAATCAGAGAGGTGTTAAATCATAGTGATAGCTCCCAAGTGGCTCAAGCAAAACACTGATTCACAGAGCATCTGCTGTTATCCGAGGTCAACCATATCCACCTCAAGTCTGTGCCTCACCTGTTGTCGATGGACAGCAGCCAGGTACATCGTCCGGACCCAACATTTCTCCATTTGTGTGCATGGCTCCTGAATACAATGAATTCAAGGACCTGACTATCTCACATGAATGCTGAGAGATTCTATCTAAGGCCCAAGCAGATTCAACCTTAAAAACATACAGATTAAAATGGAAAAGGTTTTGCATCTGGTGTCAGAAGTCTGGCTTACATCCTCTTGCGATATCACCAGAACAACCTCTGCCTTACCTGCTTTCTCTAGCTAAGTCAGGTCTGGCTTATTCCTCAATAAAAGTGTATCTGGCTACAATCTCCAGATATATAGGTTCTGACGGCTCTACTTCACTATGTTCCAGCAAAATCTTTAAACAGTTTCTTAAAGGCCTCTTTAGAGTTTTTCCCACCGTGAGGCCTTCACCACCTGAGTGGCATCTAAACATAGTTTTAACACAAGTAATTAAACCACAGTTTGAGCCCATTCATAAAACCGATCTCAAATTCCTCTCCTGGAAAGTCTCCTTAGTTTCAGCGTTTAGAAGTGCAAGAAAAGTGAGTGAAACTCACGCCTTCACCACACAGGAGCCTTTCTTGCGTTTCACGGATGATGTTGTCATACTTAGAATTAACCTGAGATTAATTCTTAAGGTACCTAGTGACTTCCATATTAATGAGCCTATGGTTCTAAGAACTTTCTTTCCCAAACCAAGTTCTCCAGCAGAAAGATTCCTGCATACCTTGGATCTTAAGAGGTGCCTCAATTTCTGTTTGTACAGTACAAAAACTCTCAGGAAAACTACTCATTTATTGGTATCTTACAGTCAAATGTGTATAAAAACTCCAGTAACTAAAGTGACATTTGCCAGATGGATTTCAACTGCAATACAGTACTGTCACTAAAGCTGATCGACCTTTGTTGAACAAGGTCAGAGCACATTTAACCAGGGCAGTCTCTACATCTACAGCTCTCTTTGCTGGTGTGCCATTGGACAGGATATATTGTGGCAGCAACAAGGAAAAACGTGCGCTCATTCAGACAGCACTACTGCCTGGAATCTGCTTAATGCTCTGATTCAGTAGTTGGTCAAACAGTACTACGCTATCTCTTTCAATAAGGCGAGCCTCTATTATTTATCTTTTTCAATCTATGTATTGAAATAGCTTTCCATTTGTTGATGTTATTATTGTTATATGACTATATACACACCTATTATATTAGACATTAGTGATATATTGTGTACTGAAGCCCACCATCCGCTATTGCACCTTAAACAAATATTCCACTTACTGCTTGCTAATCTGATTCAAGCATGTGAATCTATTGAAAGATTCAATACTGAAGAAGAAAACTAGTTACTTACCTGTAACTTCAGTTCTCCAGTAATGGTATCTTTCATAGATTTACATGCGACCCACCCTCATCCCATGAGAGGCTCCCCTTATAGCTAGGGATAAGAATTCCCACTTGTGCTCCAAAATCTAAGGCAATCAGCCTCTCTTGGGAGTGTTCTAGAGGGTACTGATGCCGGATTGCTCATAAGTCAACTTTGGTCATTTTTCTTAAACAAAAGGACATTGATATGTTATTAAACAGACTGTTCATTGCCATTAGGGCTTATGCTAATGATGTATACTGCTATGTTGATGTTCTGTGGGACTCCCACTTTGACAACTAAGATGATTCAAGAATTTGAATCTATGAAGGATTACAATACTGGAAAACTGAAGTTACAGTTATGTAACTCATTTTTTTTTTATGTGTCATATGCTAAGCACCTCCTAGAAAATGAAATATACCAATTAGGATTATGTCAATTTTACCATGTTTAATGGGAGGTCACAAGCACTTTACTTCTGGTTAGCAGGAGTAAAGTGTGCAGAGCCCTATGACTGACAAGATGGGTTTAATTACAGAAGGTAAAAAGGAACCCCACCTTTCCTCGTTCACCTGACTAGTCATGGCGCCTGCTGTGCTCCACTGATCGGAGGTACTCTTAATTTCTTCTGGGGTTCTGTTGGGCTTCCTCTCCAACCAAAGAATGCTACATTTTATGCCACGGGAGCCCCCATGACTCAATTCTGTCTCCTCCAACATAATAAATGTCCATAGTCCAGCTCCTTTGTGGTAGCATAAACATTAGTGACATATTGTGTACAGCCAGTCTCACCCTTCACAGGTAACAGCAGGTGGGGAAATCGCAAGCAGAGTGTGAAGTGTCAGGTGGGCAGAGGAAACCTTGATTGTAAGCAATGGAAAACCTCCAGAAGTCACTGAAAAGACTGCTCCCAGTACCTATTGAAGGCGAGGAAGAGCAAACAAAAGTTGTTGGTATGTCTGGGAAACTGTATCTTTACAATCACCTCTTTTTGAGTCTCAGCTATACAGGCTGCTTTGATCCACAAAATGATTCTTTCAGGGACTCCGTCCCTACTTGGCTGTGCATAAGCACCCCTACTTATTTGCTCCTTTATTTCTCCATTAGTTAATTAATCCATACTGGAAGCTAGACTCCTAAACATGCTTAAGAGTAAGATACTGGTTCCAGTCCTATTAAAATGCCAATTTACCCACACTCTGAGTTCTAGTTAAAATGTTGTAAAATATTGTGTGCAGACAACTCCATCACCGTTCCCATATGACATTGACACCTATTCAATCTGGTTTAGGTCTAAACAAGAAGCTGAGGATGATCTTCTGGGTGATCGTTCTGATCAATTTGCTGCTGCCTTTATTTTTCTGTTTGACTTCAGTGGCCTTTTGACATGGTGGAGTACTGGATATTATTAAACAGGTTTACCACCGCAAAAGGACCATTAAGAACATTTTAACGGGTAATTCAGCTTTTTCTGGAGGGCAAGCCCCAACACGTGAGCATCAGTTCCTTTTTTCACTGACCATGGCTATTGATTGTGAAGTACTTCTGTAACACTTTCCTTAGCCTTCTTTAATATTTATCTCATCCCCATCACCGCTTCCTCAAGGGTACACAAATATTTACTCAATACTACGCTGTGCCCCTTCTCTAAGATTTTGTATCTTTGCTGGAAATCCAACTAAGGATGATGCCATTATTGACTCAAAAACTGAGGTCATCATTTTGGTGCCAGCTGTAGACCAATATTTTCTGCTCATTTTTTGCTCTTCAATGTCCAAAACGTTTTGTTCTCAAGGTTAGTGAGCCAAAAAAAGGAAAACTTAGGGGAGCTCTTCGACTTTGAGACCACTTTTCCTCTCTAGTGTAGCAAAGATCTATCTTCCTCTCATGAGAAGCCCACTAAGCTGCTTGGTTTAGAAGTACCAAGTGGTCAGCACACATCTTTCACTGGGTGTAAAAGATAAGAACATGTGTACTGTAAGGAAATTCTTGCTTTGGCTTCCTGTTGTCTAACTTATTTGTTTCATGGTGGCTTACCTTGTGTATGTATGCCTGCATCAGACTGAATACCTTAATTCTAGGATTGCTGCATACATCTTACAGCTCAAACCAGGCACTCTTAAAATTTCTCATTACAACCTCATTACTGAGGATGGCCTGTCTTTTTCCGATAGCTCCAGCACTTGTAACTCTTCTTCTATATGTTTGGTGCTTGGCCTCGTGGCTGGGGTTCATGATAAACCTGAAGTGTGTCCTTTTTACCTATGTTGCAAATAGACCTCTGCTAGTCTTGCTATTAAAAGTCAGTCGGGGACCAAGACCTTTAATTAGTCCTTAAGCAAGGAATGGCTGTTACTTAGCAGTAATCTTCATTACTCTGAGTTCTATGTTTCCTTGTCACAGTCCATACTCTGAGGGAAGGTTCCTATTACCAGAACAGTCACCAAGTTTAAATTACCCATTTCTTAAATATCTGAAGCCAAAAACCCCAAAGAGGTGGGAGGAATGGGAATCCTGTATCGTGATGGGGAAACCTAACACTCAAAGTAATGAAGATAAGTAACCAGCTATTAAACCCCTGTCTGCCTTCCCTGTCACAGTCTGTAAACTGAGTTGATACTCAAACCTGGTATCCGCTTCATAATGAAGCTAGTATCAGAAATATGCTTCAAATGTAATTAAGAATTATAGATTTCAGTAATAATTATCTAATTCAGTCCTAATTCTGTACAGCATTTGACACACAAGAACCGAAAACAGATGAAACATTTCCCCCAATACATTGCTATAGTGATTCATAAATGTAAGCCATAGAAAAGGGACGCTTGAACGACATTCCATGCCCTCTGGCAAGGTATAATTGTGGAAAAAACTGAAGCAAAGTATTCTTCAAAGATGCAAAAGATCGATTTTTGACTGGCCACATTTCCTTATTGATTGCTAGGACACATGATTCATCAACTATAAAGAAGACACTGCCTAGATGATCCGCTGCTCAATGCTCTTTCCCTGGCAGATAATCTGCTTTTAGAGATAAAAGGTTATCTTCTTTGCACTTACATATCTCCTGTAACAGACCAGACAACCACCCTGATGGTTGTCCTTGCACTGAACTCTGATCAAAAACAGCACCTTAGCCCAACCTTATCCCATCTGTTGTAACCATCCCAGTTGAGAGGATTTGTACAGAAGTCCCTTTTAACAGAACCTATTCCTTTGACCAGCTCTGCAGGGCTTGTTGAATCTGTGACCTGCTCATAATCTAGAGTCCTTGGATTTCAGTGCATCAAAAAGTGATTGACCAACGCATACAAGTGTCACTGTCAAGACATGAGACCCTGGACTCTTAACCAGTCACTGGCTGATTGAACTTTGCTCGCCCAAAATCTTAGTAATTCTACCCTCAGCTTCTGGATTCTTGGCTGAGGAAGAAACATTTTCCCCAGATCTGTATTGAAAAGGGCTACACACTGAATATGTTGTATAGGAGTCAGATGAGATTTGGTATTGTTTAGCAAAAATCTGAGTTGTATGACCAGTTTCCACACTTCCTCGACATGTAGTTGTGCCTTAGAAAAAGAAGAGGATCAAATAAGCCATTAATCCAGGTAGGGGTATAAGTGAATTCCTTTAGAATAAACAAATCCAATTAAAGGAGCCAACACTTAGGTGAAAACTCTTTGAGAGGAAGAAAGAACAAAGGGACATTCCTAGAACTGATAAACCTCATACCAGAAACTGAAGCGAGGAAACTTTTGACAACCTGGATGTACTGGTACATGAAGATAATCATCCAGCAGATCGATGATGCTAGAAAGTTTCCTCTGTTTATGAATGGAAGAATCAACTGCAAAATAAAGATCTTGAGTTCTGCATGCGGAAAGAAGGAGTTCACTGACTTCAAATCCAGCAGCAGTCTGAATTCTCTTGTTGGTTTCCTCACCAGAAACAAGATTGAGGACCTGATTACATGTTTGGCTGTCCGACCACTGTATTACGATGCTGGTGGGTCTATAGAGGAAAGACCACCATGGTCCCTCCGGCACCACTGAGCAGCGCAGACCGCTGCGGTGGCAAGGCAGGACAAGCAGACCCGTGAAGCTAGTGTTTTTCCGGGAGACATTGTGATGTTGCACACTGTCAACTTGACCGTGGTGGCCCAACCACCACGTCCCAGCAGGCAGAAACAGAGAGCATAAAGGAAGCAACTCTCCTGACGCTGCTCATCGATGTAGCCAAACATCCACGCCGCCGTGGACACAACTGACGTTAAGTACATGCACCTCCCTGTGTCATGAAGCACAACACAGATCGCACCATCATCCACATGATATGGGGCTCACCGTACGGGCACAATGTACACGTCATTGTGTCCTGGCTCGGAGTCATTCACATTGAATGACACATCCACAGCTATCAATCGCCCCCTTTGAACAGGTTACTGAAGTGAACATTGTGACACACAACAGCAACATCACATCTACCAATTCATCTGACACCTTCACATTCCTCACATGCCTTGGACTATTGTCAGATTAAAGACACATATGTATGGATGCGACATGGAACACAAATATCCCTTCCACGAAACATCCCTGAAATGGACTCACACATCACCCACATTGCAGCACAATAGAAGGTCATTGGAATGCACAATAGTTTGAGAGACAAATATCCAAAGCACACAAGGCAAACAATACCTGCACAGTAGGGATGGAGGCATCAGGATCACTCATGGAAGGATACTGCACTGGGACACAGTTCACTTTGCACATGCCACTAAAACATTTGCACCGAAACTGTCTCTTCATGTATCTCAGGGACAAACAATAGTATAGCCACGTTAAACATTATTCATATAGGCATGTAAGTGCAAGTCAAGAAAGCACATGCAACAGCATTGCCATACATCTAGATGAAGTAGCTGCAAAGTATACACATCAATATAGACACATGCTCAGTCAAATGCAAAAGAAGCTAGCACAATTGAACACCCTCCATGTGTGGGAAAACAAAACTCAAGCTTCCACACATGAGACAAATGTACAATCCATCTCAAGGGGACAAATCTAACTCCATATGTGCTGATTTTGGACAACACAAGATGAAATACCATAGCAAACATACCACAATGCAGTGACCCCCACACACAATTGCATTACCAAACAAATATCCATACAGTGAACTTGTCTTGGGTGACACCAGCACTGCCCACAAAGTCTGATTTTGCAAACAGCAGCACATGGTTCATCAATCAGTGTGAAACACACACAACTATAGACATATAACACAAATTACACAGGAACAACATAAAGGTAGAAAAGTAATTGCACGACAGATGTGTACCCATAAAACAACAACTTTAGTTTATTAACTCCAAGTGCTTAAGAGCAAAGGCCATTGGCCAGTCCATATATGCCCATACACATTACTGTGCCCAAACTTGACTCCAATTACTGTCAGGGAACCTCCACAGGAAAGGGCCTCAAGAGGGCAATCAGGCACCTCAGGAATCCTAGATAGAGGGTCGGATTTGGGATGGGTGGGTTTGGAAGTGTGGGGTCTTTTTCTTTGGAGGGGTAGGCTTCTTCTTGGGGAGGGGAAGGTTATGGGTGCTCGCAGGGGGGCAGGTGAGACAGGGGAGGACTTGGATGTGGAAGGGATGTGGGTGGGGGCCTTGGGTTTGGGAGGGGTTTTGGAGGTAACACAGGAAGGGCAAGGTCAAAAAGGAAACTCTCTTTAGGAAAACAGGTAGTATAATCAAAAGGGGTTGGGGATTTGGAGGTTGAGGGAGTGGTCATCTTGTGTGTGGGGGTAGATGCCTTGGGTGTGTGAGGTACGCTTCTGTTTGGTGTCTATTGCATGTGTAAGTATGGGCGTTTGCGCGTCTTGGGGACTGGGAGGTGGAGGTGCTGGCTGATTTGAGAGAGGTGGATGTGTGTGTGTGTCTGTTGGGGTGGTGTCTGTGGGTGTCCTGGATGTGGTGAATGTGTCTGTTTTGGGGCGGTGTCTGCGGGCACGGTGGATGTGTCTGTTGGAGTGGTGTCTGCAGGTATGGTTGATGTGGCGTATGTGTCTGTGAGTGTTGTGTTGGTGTCTGGGGGTATGGTGTCTGAAGTGTGCAAGTCCATGGGTTGTGAGCTGTTGTCAGGGTGTATGGTGGGTGTGGTGGATGTGTCACTGGGTGTTGTGGTGGTGTCTGTGGGTATGCTGGATGTGGTGTGTGAGTTGGTGGGGATGTCTGTTGAAGTGGTGGCTGATGTGGTGATGTGGTGTAGGTGGGTGAATGTAGAATGCCTGCGGGCCAGTGTGTCTTGCGGTGTTTCTGTCAATGTGTGCTGCTTCTGTGTGTTGAGATAGGTGCGTGCTGATGTGTCTATGTGCTTGGAGCAGATAGGGGAATTGGGAATTAGGACTGGGAAGAGGGAGGTGGAGGAATCTGAGGGGTGGATGGCTGCCGTCAGTGAGGAGGCCAGAGCCTGAGAAGATCTCTGTAGGCCAGACAGGGATGGCGGACAAGGATGGTACAGGAGTAGGTACTGATGGATTCGCCACCACTAGGGAGTAGCCACTGGAGGTAGAATCCAATGATGATGAGGTTGATCCTGTCTCCACCATGGCACTCCCCTCACCCTCCGGGCCACTGGGTTCTACGTGTTGTTGGTGTCATGACTGGAGGTACCATGGCCAGATGCTTTACCACTTGGTTGTGCCTTTTTTCCTTTGCTTGCCTGGGCTGATGCTGCAAACACAAAGAGGAAAAGGGTGCCATGGGGTCTGGGGGGTGATACGAAAAGTGTCTTCTCTGTGTATGTGTGGATACGTGGCCTACCAAATGCAGACTCCTGCAACTTCAAGGTGGGTTTCTGTGGTATGTACCTATATCACAATACACTCCTTCGGACATGTGTTTCTAACTCACAGATGGCATCCTACATACAAAGGTATGTATTGTACAATTTCTGCTTTGTAACCAAGCTACTGCGTCACATCATGGCCTCCCAGGAGGAATCAACACACTGTGTGTCATTTGTGCAATAAGCCTGTACAGGACAAATATGACTTCTGTGAAGGTGACAACATAGCTGTGGGAGTAAGGGACCTGTCATGAGTCAGACACACATTGACAATGATGCAAAATGCACATATGGACTAGTCCTGGGACTTACCACGGTACCCATTCCTAATCTAGTCAATGGACTAAGTCGTTCAGGGCAGGTTTTGCCACTAGAGCTGGCCACCTGACATGATCTGCAGGTCCACAAGGAGTGGGAACAGTGCCACAGTCCATAGCCATAGTGACGCTCCCACAGCCTGGACTATGACCCATACTGGGAGATACATTTGACAGACCTTGGTCTCTGCAGGCTGAGCTTACAGAACCTACATGACACTCATATTCCCATCACTTCCATGCATGCCCGTACATTGTGTGGCAACCTGAAGGGCATAGTGAGTCATGATATGCCTTCCAGACAACAATTTGGCAAGGCCAGATGTGGGGTGAAAGATCTGTGGCACAATACACATTGCTTATGACATCTTCAAATGACTCAGACAAGATGCACACACAGCTCATTCTGCACATGCACATACATGTTGTCTAACAGTTACAACCATCATAAACAAAGAAATGACGTATGGCAGTAAAGTCTCCTTGCAAAGTTATGTGCATCCACATCTAGGAGGATCTAGGACCCCCAAAAATTCACACAATGTAATGAGAAGGAACACAACATATAGTACTTGTCACCAATACCTAAACCATGTACATCCCATTGATGCCACACAGACTGCAACAACAGGCACACAAGCAGTCCAAATGGCACACGGGAATATTGTAGTCTGTGAGGAGGGAAAAGATGGTGCTGAACAGTCAATTATGCAGATGAGGTACTTACCTTCTTCTCTGATGAGCCATAGAGCTGCCCATACAGGGGAAGGACCTCGCTCACAAGCCTATCCAGCACCTCTGGAGAGAAGGCAAAGGCCCTCCATGATTGCTCACTGAGGTGGCACACAGCAGCTGAAGTAGTGGAAGTATTGCTTGCAACAGTGTCAGAAGTCAAGTGACTGATTTTGCACAATGTGGCGAACACGTACGCCACGTAGATGGTCATCACCATCAACGGACACAGCCATTGGACTGCGACTGCCACAGGCTACACTGTTAGCCTATGGTTGTGTGCGCCATGGTTGTAACCACCTACCGCGCAGATGACTTCTGCCGGTGGCTGCGGGCAGATCATAATGTCCAGTGGAGTATGTCAGGCATCCACCACTTTGGTTTTAAATACCGATATGGCCCTGTAAAATGTCACACTTACAACATATGTGCAAGATCATCACAAACATCCTTATTCTGTCTTGTTGTGTAGGTCCTACTACACAATCACCAGTGTAGATTATTGCAGGGCACAGATGGCATATGACAGCGGTGCAGTGTCCACCACCGCTGATGGTATTTTTGGCAGTTGGAAAATGCAGTCACATTTCCAGGGGCATTTGTGTAGCAGATAGTTGGGTGTCCCCCGAATCCATGTTGTGGCCACGTGTTCACAACCATGGGTGTCACATTTGACCCTTGTGTAGTTGCCAGCTGTGATGCTTACTGGGTGTCATGTCTATCCAGTCAGAAATGCTTTGTCACATGATATTGTTGGCATGCATCATGTGTTGCTGTGGACACAGTGACTAATATTCCAAATCATGTCTTTTCACACATAGGTACCCTGGTACAGGGAGGATGTGACAACTTCCTGTTTAATGTCCATTGCCAGACCTTCAGACCATGGAGGAACACCACGTCATCCAGATCTGAGGCCAGCTAACAGTAATCATTAATGCATACCAATCATTGTGCAAGTCATGTCAGTATTGCACTTACTGGCCACAGGTCACTTCCAACATACAGTGGCCCTATCTCCTGGTTTGTCCCAACCTATGTTCAGTGTGGTGTTGAGAGATTTCCTATCAGCAATGTTGAAACACATTGACAGCTATGTCAGGTTTCCCCGACATGAGGATTTAGCCAATGTGTAGGTTGACTTTATTGTTTTGCCCGCCTTCCACGTGTAGTGGGGGCCATTGATGGCACACATGTTGGCTTTGTGCCACCACGGGCCACTGCACAAGTGTATTGCAACGGAAAAAACTTCCATTCCATCAACGTGCAGGTTGTCTGGCGGATCTCTACAGCTCAAATGTGTGTGCCCCTTTTCCTGGATCAGCCCATGATTCCTTTACAATGCAGAACATCATCATACCTCAGCTGATGTCACAACTGCAACCAGAGAGGGCCTGGCTGGTTGGTAAGGGGGGAAGGAGGGGGGGAGAGAGAGAGAAATAAAGAAAAAGAAAAAGTCAAGTGCTACAATCATGATGTTGGTGACTTATTGTTACACTTATATCCCATTCCTTAACAGGAGACTCAGCATATCCAAACCACCCTTGTTTATTGCCACTTAGGAAACCAACTATACCAGGAGAAGTCCACTTCAATGAGGCCATGGAAGAACATGGCAGGTAGTGTAGGGGGCTTTTGGGCTCTTGAGGGCCAGATTCAGGTGTCTGGACAGGACTGGTGGAGCCCTTCTCCACTAACCTGGGAAAGTGTGTTAATTCACTGTAGCATGCTGCATGCTCCACAACATTGCCCTGCGGAGGAAGATCCCGCACATCCCAGAGGAGGGGGAGCCTGGAGTGCCACTGGGTGATAATCCTGAAATGCCAACTGAAGATGACAGTGGTGAAGAGGAAGGAGCTGACTTGCTAGTAGGTCTCACCCACAGCTACCTCTCATGATTATGTAATGTGATGTCATGACTGTGACTGTACAATGTCCTGTAGTTGTGAGAATGTGTGCAGTTTAATGTTTTCCAAACAGCTAGGTAGAAGATACACTGCAATAAAATCAGCCAAAGTCTGATTGATAAGATATCTTTTTGACACATCCCCACCTTGATGATGTTTTTGTTTGTGTCAGAATTATTGCAATGTATTTTGTTTTCCAGATGTTTTCTAAGTGACTTGTGTCATATGTATGGTTTCATGCCTATACCCCTTGTTTTGTACTTTGTACAGGTACCTTCTTCACCTCTGCATGTTCATGTGGGCATTTCGGAGTTGTGACATTGGCAGGTATGTGATGCTGTTCTGACATAGGAAGTGGACATGAATTGTTCCAGGTAATGTAAGTCACATAGTTTGGGTCTATAAGACCGGTGCACAGTGTTTGGATGGAAGTTCAGAAGTGCCCATTGTACTTATTTTGCGTACTGTGGTGGGCCTGATGCATCATGTTTGTCATCATGTGGTCATAAAATACGTAGGCCTAGCTCACAACCAAGTCGTTTTCCATTCACATTGACTAAACACTCTTTTTTTCTGAGCTGTATATACCTGTAGATATGTTTTATCATTGAAGGCCACAGTGCCTGTGCCAAAACACTGACATATGTTTGTGTCATACCAACTGATGCATGAGCATTGGATTATAATGGCCCTGTGATCAGGAACTGTTGTACTGCCATCTGTCTGAATCTTGGATAATGTGATGTTGGATTACTTTGGTGTGGCATGTGATAAGGCTCAAGCAGATGATATCAATCACTTCAATGTTTACCTGTTCTACAGGACAGTGTGTGACAAATCCCCTCCTTCCGTGGTCTGGAGGTCTGTACCTGTAAATATGTTCATTTAGTCAGTATAAGACAATCATTTCAGTTTTCAAAAGTCCAGACGTATTGACAGCCTATGTGCTGTACTCTGTAATATTTTTTTTCAATTTAACCAGAAACTTGTATGTATGTGTTTGTGTGGTATGGTTGTGAACCTGAGCTGGAACCTGTGTACATGCAACGTTTCCCATTTTGAACAAATACCTTACATCATCATCCGATGGTTCACATGGTCTGACATGGCTTAATAGGAAAACAAAATCAGCAGACAATGAATCAATGATGGGTGATTTTAGTGTGAAGCTATGAATAACAGAAAATATATGTAATGAATCAACCAAAATAAAATATGTGTATAACTCAGGATCCAGGACTGGGGTGCTCAAGATTGTGGACAATGTGCTAGGGAGGGCAGGGGTTGGGGGGGGGGATAGTTTCCTGTGATGTTGATGGAAGAGGGCTGGGAGGTGACGTTGTGGCCACAGTGAGACTCACTGTTGCCATGTGACCAGGCTGCCCAGATGGGCCAGAACCATCCTGCATGTCCAGATGTCCAGGAGTGCTTCCACTGAGGACTTCATCCAGGGTGGTAGTTTTAGTCGGTTTCGTGGCCTCAGTGGGCTCAGCAGAAGGTCGACCTGTTGATCAAAAACATGCATTGTTACTGGTTGAATTGTGACATGTACCTCCAAAGGTTTTGTGTTACAGTAAGTAGAGATCTTGTACAAAGTTAAGTTGAGCATGATCTGTGTTTTGATCACTCCCAAGGGAGTACACTTAAATTGAGAGTTGACAAACAGGGGTATTTGGGCAATTGAACACTGGGCTGGTGGTTGGAGTTACAGAAATAGGGCCACCTTGTATTTGTTCTCAGGTCACTCCCTCTACTTCACACACTTGACAAAGTATCCTCCCTGGTGATGAGAGTTAACACATAGGTGTATTTGGGCAAGTGAACACTGGGCTGGTGTTTGGAGTTACAGATGCAAGGCCTCCTGGGACTTGCAGTCATGTCACTCTCTCTACTACACACATTATACACCTGGTATCCTCCCAGGTGAGTACACTTCAATTGAGAGTTGAGGACCGGGGTATTTGAACAAGTGAACACTGTGCTGGTGTTTGGAGTTACAGACACGTTCCTCTGGGAGTAGCAGTTAGGTCACACATTCCACTACATACACTATACACATGGTATCCTCCCATGTGAGTACACTTCAATTGAGAGATTACAGATAGGAGTATTTGGACGAGTGAACAATGGGTTGGTGTTTGGAGTTACAGGCACAAGGCCTCCTGTGAGTTGCAGTCACGTCACTCTCTCTACTACATATACTATACACATGTATCCTCCCAGGTGAGTACACTTCAATTGAGAGATTACAAACAGGTGTATTTGGACAAGTGAACACTGGACTGATGTTTGGAGCTACAGACACAAGGCCTCCTGGGAGTTGCAGTCAGGTCACACTCTCTCTCTACTATATACAATATTCACATGGTATCCTCCCAGATGAGTACGCTTCAATTGCGAGTTGAGGAACATGGGTATTTGGACAAGTGCACACTGGGCTGGTGTTTGGAGTTTGAGAAACAGGGCCTCCTGTGGGTGGCAGTCAAGTAACTCTCTCTACTACACACTAGATAGGTTTGGGCTATTACATATGTGTATTAGGCTGCATTTAGGTTTGAACATACATTTATATGTTGAGACATGTCATGAGTCCTGGGATGATTTTTTGATTTTGTAAGACCTACAGGCACCATTTGGACTTATGGCATGTGATGGGCTTTGGTAACTGTGATATTGGGTCCACCAATACAGATTGGCAGTGTTAGCACTCAGATACTCTGGGTATTGAATTTTGGTGAAGTACATGAACAAGACAGTGGCAAAAGCTAAGCTGTGAGCATTCCGGGTACTGCATTTTTGTGACAGTTTTTTTGTTGTGACTTACCAGACTCCACTCCACATTCCTGTCAAGCCTTCAGGATGCAGGATGTTCAAGACCTTCTCGCCCCAGAAAAAGAGTATTAATGGGGCACTGGAAGGGACACTGCCAGTCTTCTTGGCCTGCAGCTGGTGCCTGGAGTCCAGGGAAAGCACCTTGCGCCTCGGGTCGTTCGCCCTCTTCCTAATGCCCTACTTTGTGCGCAGGGTGGTGCTTACAGCATTTACTCTGTCAACTAGCCTGTCCCACATTTCCATTTTCTTTCTGAGAGGAGTGTGCTGGACTTGAGCGCCAAGCAATTGTAGCTCTACTCTAGTGATTTCACCCACCATGACTATCAACTCATCCTTTGAAAAACTGGTATTTTTGGACTGTGACATGACTGAAAAATAAAAGGGGTGACAGTTACTAACTAAATAAGACAAGTGTATAAGGGGGAAAAAAAATAGACGATCTGTGTGAAGGGTGTTAAAGGTGGCTGCCTTATAACCAAAATGGATGACAAGATGTGCAGTCTTCTTGCAGTGGAAATTCAAAGGATTGTAGTCTGTGGAGGGGTGTGTTTTATAGTGTGTTTGCAGGTGTCCATTTGCCCAATGTGTATGAGCTATGTTGTTTTTTAATTCATCCAATGTGCACTTGCCTGTAACTTTGATGGACGCGGACCGTTCAACCACCATTGGCTGCCCGCCGCGAGGAGACCGCCAGGGTGACTGTGTTCCTAATAGGCTCAGTAGTTGGCCGCAACGCTGAAGGCACTGAAGGTCGGACCACCTAATTACAAGCAACTTCACCGCTGGCAATCTGCCTTTTTTGCTTGGTGGACGGCGGTCCTGCCTGTATATCTCGTAATACTGCAGCCTTGCAACCGCCTGTGCGGCGGTCTTTTTAGAACCAACAACATGGCGGTCTGACCACCAACCTCGTAATCAGGCCTTAAATACGTTCATTTTCCCCAATAATGAACTTGAATAATTGCCTTTTTACTGGAGTAGTCTGTAGCCCTTCAGCAATGTCTATCTGAATTGCTTGGAAGTCGCGTCGCACAAAAACAGTCTGGATGAATGTATTGAAACATTATTTGGTATCCTTGCTGAATAACCTGCATAACCCATTTGTCCTTGACTGAAGTCTTCCATACCTCCGGAAAGAACTTTAGCAGATCTCCTTCGAGTAGAATAGCCTTAGTCAAGACATCAGAGCTAGCTGAAGTTGGTTTGTCCCAATGGACTACTGCACCTGGGTTTTTCTGATGTAAGAACGCTCTGGGCATGTCCCCTTCCACAAGAGGGCAGATTCATGACTTTGGAAAGAAATTCTGGCCCAAACGCTCTATGAGCTCTAAAATATCTTCCTCTTAATGACTGCTTCACTGGTGCCATCAACTTCCTACCTTCCTCTGACTTCTTAATGATCCAGCTCGTTACCAAATAAACTGGCTCCTTAAAATGGTATCTTCAGCAAAAACATTTCTGGGCAGAATCTGCTTTTCATGACCTAATCCACAGTTGTTGTCTTGCTGCCACCAACAACCCTGCTGCTGCCCCCATAAGGTAGTCGTAGGCTACATTGGACGTGAAGCAGACTTGCTGCTCCGTAATCATTAGTGTAGTAGTGCCCCTTGTTCTAGAAGATCTCCTAATCCCTGAAAATCCTTAAATATTTGAATTGTATAGCTAGAATATGCGACTGTCCTAATTGAAAATGTAAGTAGCATATGCGCTCAGTGCCAAATCCACCTTTTTACTCACAAGATCAGATGTTGCAGTGTTTTCTAACATTTTATTGCCCAGGGGTTGCTATGCCAGCCACAAGTGAGTCAACCTCAAAAACAGCTGGAAAGTGCTCTGCAAAGCCTTGCAAAAGATGTCTCTAAGACAGAAATTGTGAAAAGGGAGTCTTTGGTTCCCCCCTTTTTACAGTGCCAAAAGACATCTTCAGATTCCTCCAATATTGGAGGTATTCAAGGTAGGTCATATTTGCTCTAATGTTTTGCAAAACCTCCTCACGCTAAATCCCCTGGCTAAATCTTCCTCAGACATCCTCTTCCTCTGTCCTGATCATCAGGATCTGCAGGGTCTATGTGGGCCTTTTTGGGAAAAGGAAATGTTTCTCTAGCCTTGAAGGCAGCTGTTACAGCCATCTCAATCATGTGCTGAATGTCATTCAAAATTGGGACACTTCAGAAGCGCCTTCCTCCTTTGGATTAGAAGGGTTCTCATCCTCAATATGTCACCTTTTAGCAGTACTACTCTTGTGCTTCTCCATCGCAACTCAAAGAACTATTCACACGCAGACCACCAAACACCACACAAATGAGCTACCATTTTATTCCTGCGTTATAAAGGACCATTGCCTGCATATTTGTGTTGCTAAGTAACAACGTCTCCCGATGTTTGTGGGACTCCATTGGATACATTGTGCTAAACAAAGCCTCTCCTGGTTATATGTGTTGCCTAGCAAGGCTTCAACGCTGCAGGTCTGTGTTCAGACAGCTCTGATTAGCTGTGTTGGGAATTTGCAGAATGAAAGTGTGGAATACTTTATTGCAGGAGGTAAAATATATGTTTTATATATGTATAACAATATTTATATATTCACTAAAAAACAAAGGATAAAGGGAAGTTATAGTTAGTTATGAAATAGAATTTTTAAAAAAATTAAAGATTCAGTGAAAAAAACAAATGTTACAGGGACGTTATAGTTATGAAATAGATTTTTTTTTTAAACCTTAGAAATTCACTGGGGAAAAAACAATGGTTACAGGGACATGATAGGTTATGATTCTACACACCAAACCATTGAAATTCAGCAGTTATAGTTATCTAAGCTATCTATAACTTATGCCCTTGCAATGCACTGTTTACGACCTCACATATTACATTACTCATGACATAGTCAGTGACGTCACTGATGAAATCTCAACTGACATCACTGTTGACATCATCCAGTGAATGTGTTTCGTAAACGTTTCGGAGACTTAAAGATATATACTAAGCTACTGCATAAATTAAAATACTATTCTTTCTGTACTACTAAAGTGTTCTTATTTCTAACATGTCATCTGATCTGTAATCCTATTTTTAAAGTGGGTGTACTAATTATCAGTGAACTAGCCTCTACACTGACACATGTCCCCTGCTCATGTATGTAGATGGCAGTGCTTTGTAACAGTCTAAGCTGTTCATTGAGACTTCACACCACAGTGATTGCTCAGTATAGTTCTGTTTTATACAATACTGACCAGTTTCTTTAGACCTCTCTCCTTTGTGATAAATGACTCTAGTAGTAGATTACAGTACATTAATCTGCTCACTAAGACCTTTCTCTAGGGTGATGTCTCAGTGTGGTAGACACTTACAACAGACCTCTCAGCTCACACCTTTCACCAGGAAGAAGAAGAATTGTACTAGTAGTTTGTGACACAGTGGCCTGTCTGCTAAGACCTCTCTGTTGACCGTATGTTGTAGTGTTTTCTTGTATATTTGACATTTGCACCAAAACCTCTGTCCCAGTTCATGAATGGTGGTGGTGTGGTTTGCAACAGACTAGCATATACAGTTAAACTTTTTACTTTGGTCATTAGTGTTTAGAGTAGTAGTTCTGGTGGAAACTGTTAGGCGGTCAGTGTAGTAGTTGATAAGGTTACAGTGAGCTCTGTGCTGCATGTCTCTGTTGTCTTATTTAAAAAAAATTTAAATGGTATTTTATCAAGTATATTGAAGTTTACTTTGTTGGATAATGTCATCCGTGATGTAACTTGAGATGTCATCAGTTATGTCACTGACCATGTCATGAGCGATGTAGTATGGGAGGTCATAAGCAGTACATGACGGGGTGTAAGTTATAGGTAGCTCAAAAATGTATAACTGCCCAATTTCTACGGTTTTGTGTGTGTAAAATCCAAGCCTAACTATAACGTCCTTGTAAACTTTGTTTTTTTCTCAGTGAATTTCTAGGTTTTCTTTAATTCTATTTCCAAATTAAAACATCCCTATAACCTTTGTTTTTTTCAGTGAGTTTCTAAGGGTTTTTATTCTGTTTCTTAACTATAATGTTCCTTGAACCATTTTTTTCACTTTTTAATATAGAATTTACTGCAATATCACCCATACATTCAATTCAGTAATATGCATTTTCACAATTTTATAAATACATTTTATTAACACACGTATTCTTCTGAAACATTTTAAAAGTAATAATTAACAAAACAATGTAAGGTATCTTTTTATAACTTTATATAAATACAATACAGCTAATCTTTCTCTTTCTTGTATTCATTTTATGGATGCGCTGCAATGCCATGACGCAACTTCAGGGACACATCACAACATCAACTTCTCATTGGATACCCTAAGTCTTCACCCATCCATATTTCAAACCATACCCTAAATCTGTTATTTGGGTTTCACGTCTCTCTGGAGACAAGCTCAAAACCACAGCTCAATAATGTTTTTGGCTTTCTTTCAAAAGCAGAGACTTTCAAAGTTAAGATGTCTTCTGCTTAGAACAGAAAAGAAAGGGAACAGCAGGACGAAAAAGAGGATTTACCACCTCCAAAGAATTCCTCTACCTCTGAAAATATTTCTCCATCCCATCAGGAGAAAAAAATGTTCTTCCTAAGATCTGTCCAATGCAATATATGCAGCAAAAAACTGTCAAGAAGTTTGGTGAAGAAGTATTCACATGGCATTTCCTATATTTGGAAACATCTGAAAAGCATACATAGGACATATCACAACATAAGAGAGAAGGAAGGTGGCGCATCATCAGCAGCAGCTGGACCATCTGTGGGACCCTTACCGCTTGACCAGATAGTTACCATCCCTGTCGCTCGACCATAACTGGAAGACATGGTCACTCATTGTAGCATATGCCATTTGCACTAAAATGTAATCTGTTGGCAAGCTTATTAATACTGTCAGCAAGCATAGTTCTTAATATTTTTCACCTCACCATTCCATCTTCCATTCCTCTTTGAACACAATTAGATATCTGAAATGTGTGAGTGAGTGTATCAAAGCTTCTATGGGAGTGTTGATGGATGTGTAAGTAGCTGTGTGACTGGGTGTGTTAGTGACTGGGTGTCTATCTGGGTATGTAAGTGGCTGTATGGATTAGTAACTGGCTGTGCTAGTGGGTGTTTGGGTGTGTAACTGTGTGTCCAAGTGGCGCTGTTATTGGTGAATACATAAGTGCTGTGTGGGTGGATGTGTAGGTGTCACTGTGTGGCTGGATGTTAGTGGCTCTATACTTTTTATAAATAGGTATGTGAGTAGCTGTATAGGGCGGATGACTGCGTGTGTAGGTGAATGTGTGACTACGTGCTGGGTACATGATTAGCTGCATAGGTGTCTGAGTGGATGTGACAGTGCCTGCATGGGTGTGTGAATGACTATGTAAATGGAGGTATAGGAGAGTAAACAATTTTATGCGTATTGACACTACATATACGCGCTTTTGTATGAGTGTAACTGGGTGTGTAAGTGTCTGCCTGGCTGTGTGACTGGGTGCAAATTACATACTATTAAATTACGAATGTATGATGGAACAACGCATGCACTTACAACGCATGCCTTTACAACGTGGTAAGTACAATGCATGGTCATTACCACGCATGCACTTACCACTAAATGTTTTTACAATGCATATGCTTTTACCACGAATGTCTTTACCACAAACATTCTATAGTAAAGGCATAGTTGGTAAAGGCATATGCATGGTAAAAACTAGAGGTAAGTACAACATCCATATACAGGGAGTGCAGAATTATTAGGCAAATTAGTATTTTGACCACATCATCCTCTTTATGCATGTTGTCTTACTCCAAGCTGTATAGGCTCGAAAGCCTACTACCAATTAAGCATATTAGGTGATGTGCATCTCTGTAATGAGAAGGGGTGTGGTCTAATGACATCAACACCCTATATCAGGTGTGCATAATTATTAGGCAACTTCCTTTCCTTTGGCAAAATGGGGCAAAAGAAGGACTTGACAGGCTCAGAAAAGTCAAAAATAGTGAGATATCTTGCAGAGGGATGCAGCACTCTTAAAATTGCAAAGCTTCTGAAGCGTGATCATCGAACAATCAAGCGTTTCATTCAAAATAGTCAACAGGGTCGCAAGAAGCGTGTGGAAAAACCAAGGCGCAAAATAACTGCCCATGTACTGAGAAAAGTCAAGCGTGCAGCTGCCATGATGCCACTTGCCACCAGTTTGGCCAATGTTCAGAGCTGCAACATCACTGGAGTGCCCAAAAGCACAAGATGTGCAATACTCAGAGACATGGCCAAGGTAAGAAAGGCTGAAAGACGACCACCACTGAACAAGACACACAAGCTGAAACGTCAAGACTGGGCCAAGAAATATCTCAAGACTGATTTTTCTAAGGTTTTATGGACTGATGAAATGAGAGTGAGTCTTGATGGGCCAGATGGATGGGCCCGTGGCTGGATTGGTAAAGGGCAGAGAGCTCCAGTCCGACTCAGACGCCAGCAAGGTGGAGGTGGAGTACTGGTTTGGGCTGGTATCATCAAAGATGAGCTTGTGGGGCCTTTTCGGGTTGAGGATGGAGTCAAGCTCAACTCCCAGTCCTACTGCCAGTTCCTGGAAGACACCTTCTTCAAGCAGTGGTACAGGAAGAAGTCTGCATCCTTCAAGAAAAACATGATTTTCATGCAGGACAATGCTCCATCACACGCGTCCAAGTACTCCACAGCGTGGCTGGCAAGAAAGGGTATAAAAGAAGGAAATCTAATGACATGGCCTCCTTGTTCACCTGATCTGAACCCCATTGAGAACCTGTGGTCCATCATCAAATGTGAGATTTACAAGGAGGGAAAACAGTACACCTCTCTGAACAGTGTCTGGGAGGCTGTGGTTGCTGCTGCACGCAATGTTGATGGTGAACAGATCAAAACACTGACAGAATCCATGGATGGCAGGCTTTTGAGTGTCCTTGCAAAGAAAGGTGGCTATATTGGTCACTGATTTGTTTTTGTTTTGTTTTTGAATGTCAGAAATGTATATTTGTGAATGTTGAGATGTTATATTGGTTTCACTGGTAATAATAAATAATTGAAATGGGTATATATATTTTTTTTGTTAAGTTGCCTAATAATTATGCACAGTAATAGTCACCTGCACACACAGATATCCCCCTAACATAGCTAAAACTAAAAACAAACTAAAAACTACTTCCAAAAATATTCAGCTTTGATATTAATGAGTTTTTTGGGTTCATTGAGAACATGGTTGTTGTTCAATAATAAAATTAATCCTCAAAAATACAACTTGCCTAATAATTCTGCACTCCCTGTATGTATATATATATATATATATATATGTAATAATATATCGAATTTTCTCTATATGTGTGTGTTTATATATATATATACACACACACACACACCCTACCTACCCTAAACCCTAAATATTACCTTACCAGCCCAAAACCCATACCCACCCTAAAACCTAAACACCCTTTACCACCCCAAACCTCATACCCACCGTAAACCCTAAAAATGCCCTTACCACCCAAAAAAACTAAAAATGCCCTTACCACCCAAAAACCTATTCCCACCCTCAAACCTAAACACCCCTTACCCCATACCCACCCTAGAACCTAAACATACCCTTACCACCCCAAAACCCATGCCCATCATAAAAAAGCTCTTACCACCCCAAAATCCACACCCACCCTATAATAAAAAAATGCCCTTACCACCCCAAAACCCATACCCACCCTAAAACCGCCCTTACCCCCCCAAAACCCATACCCACCCTAAAACCTAAAAATGCCCTTACCACCCCAAAACCCATGCCCACCCTAAAACCTAAAAATGCCCTTACCACCCCAAAACCCATACCCACCCTAACACCTAAAAATGCCCTTACCCCATCCCAATCCCATACTCACCCTAAAACCTAAAAATGCCCTTACCACCCCAAAACCCATGCCCACCCTAAAACCTAAAAATGCCCTTACCACCCCAAACCCACCCTAAAATGTTGAAATGCCCTTACCACCCCAAAACCCACCCTAAAACCTAAAAATGCCCTTACCACCCCAAAACCCATGCCCACCCTAAAACCTAAAAATGCCCTTACCACCCCAAAACCCAGGCCCACCCTAAAACCTAAAAATGCCCTTACCACCCCAAAACCCAAACCCACCAATAAACTTAAAAATGCAATTACCACCAATAACTGTTACCCACCCTAAACACACACACACATATATATATATACATATATATATATATGTGTATATATATATATATATTAGTGTTTAGTATACATATATATATCACTCAACCCACTTAATACTTACCTTTAAAACCTTTACCACGCATACACCTTTACCATTCATGCCTTTACAACGCAATTCGTTGTAAAGGCATGCGTGGTAAAGGTATATTCGTGGTAAAGCCATGTGTGGTAAATGCATATGCGTTGTAAATGCATTGTGGTAAATGCATTTCGTTGCATTCACCGTGATGTAAGTGATGTTTCTCCCAAATTACATACTTAAGCAGGTGCGCACACACCTAATTTCAAACACATTCATTCATTCATTCACACTGGCTTAAATCAACAACTATATTTTTTCGTTATAGCAATTCCTCTTTTACTGCTCACTATATTTTTTACTAAATGTTCTCAACTAACTTCCCATCTAGTTTGCGTTTTACTCTAATGTCTAGAAGCTACACATTTTCTTTCATTATATATACTCAAAGGTTTTTTTTTTTAATATACTTTTTTATAGTTCAACCTAATTCACTTACCTGTAGAATCTCTTTGCTGTTGTCCATCTTGTTTGTTAATATCTGTTTTCCACTGCAAATCTCAAGTAAGAAATATGGCAATCCTCCTTCACTCTCAGTAGTAATGTACCAATAATGGCTACTCTTCCCGCTGTGTTTAGGAAATGACAGACTTCCTTTCATTTTTGTTACACCACTTCTAAATGATCACTATTTGTTAACCCTTTCCATGTTCCCGGTGAAGAAGCTGCATTTTGTATATCTACTGTGGGGTTCAGCGCAGCTCCAGTGTGGTCCACAGTGGATTTGCAGAGCCACACAGCAGCCTTTAAAAGCTTTCAACAATTTGCTCTCAGTGTTTTTTTATTTATATTTTACTATGTAAAATATTGTCAATTATAAGATATATGCCCTACTGAGCAATTTTTGCACACCAGTCTGCTTTTCAGCTTCACCCTGCAATCTCTTATGTTCCCGTCCCACCACACTCTTTTATATCCCCATAGTAACCATGTTTTCAATAGTCCCTGCTTAGAAGTAGGTCAAAAGTTCAAAAGACTTTCTCTCAACAGCATACTAACTTCACATCAGCTGTATGAGGTGTGGGTGACTGTTTGCAATTCCAAGCACAACCCAGCCCATGTAGCTTTTTTTGTTTTTCCCCAAAGCCAATCACAGAGTTAGTTACTTTTTTTCTTTCTGAAAGTCACTACCTAATTTTTATTCCCTGCACATCTCCACCATAAAATCAAATATGCTATTTGACATTTTGGTTGCTGTCCTCCATTTTAACTGCCTTTCATCTTCAAAATTGCCTCACTCTGCTGCGGCCTTTTCTTCTGGGCTACTCCAGCTTGTTTCTAAAATGGTCAGAGTCTGGATTGTGGGTCATAGTTTTGTGTTTTGGGCCAGAAAAAGTGCTTAAAAAAGTGGCTTTGACAGGGACCCAATGTAGACAATACTTGGGTTGGCCAGAGAGGGTTAAAGTGGCATCAGCTGCTGACTTATTTTGAAAGCATTGAGGATTAACATCCAGACTTCTTGATTATGAACTGTGGTGGCAATGACGCAGGCACAATTATTGAGGTAGGACTAGAAATCCTAATGAACGATACATTTGATAAATTAATGACACTTTTCCCACATCCTGACTTGGTGTTCTCCAACATTTGCCAAAGAAAGAAGTGGCAGCGGTCAACCGAATTTTGTCTGCAGATAGCGAAATACAGGAAACATGCCAATAAGACTGTTTCGGCATTCCTCTGGGGCCACAACATGGCCTTTGTAAACTATAACAACTTGTGCTTCGATATGGGTGGAATATATTGAAAAGACTAAATCCATTTCACAGACGGAGGCAACAAGGTGTTCCTCAGCAACTTAAAAGACTGTTCTATGTGTAATTTGTCATCTACACATCATAAACACAAGCTCTTTTCAGAATCAACCCTTTCCCCCATACACTGGTTCTTTTTGTTTTCAAATCCTTCTTTTAATTTCTCACTCAAATCTGCTGTGGATCCCTGGGCAAACAAGGGGTCTGCCTGTTATACTGTGGGAGGATCCGCGATGAATCCACGGATCCGATGGTGTGTGAGTGGGTGTGTAAGTGGCTGTATAGGTGTATACATGGCTGTGTAAGTGTGTGAATGGGTGGGTGAGTGGGCATGTGAGTGGCTGTATGGGTCTTTGACAGGGTGTGGTAGTGCTTTTCTGAGTCTGTGAGGAGTGGGTATGTGAATGGGTGTGTGAGTGGCTGTATGTGTCTGTGATGGGGTTTGGTAGTAGTTTTGTGGGTCCTTGAGTGGGTGTGTATGAATGAGTGTCGGGGGGGGTGTGTGTGTGTGTGAATGAGTCAGTGTGTGACAGGGTGTGGTACTCCTTTTGTGGGTCTGTGAGTGAATGGCTCTGTGAATGGCGGTGTGTGTGTGTGAATGGGTGTTTGACTGGCTGTATGGATGTGTGACTGAGATCTGGATCTGCAGATCTGTCATAGATTTACACTGAACTCCACAGATACACACGTGACACACTCCCAAAAAAAAAAAAAGGTTTTGGACAATTTCTTGCCCATGACAGGTCCCTTACAGATTCCTCAATCAGTCAGTCCTATGGGGTCAGGATACCTCTATCCTGATCGCTGATGTTCTATTTTATTTTTATCTTCTCTCTCCCCCTTCAGACCAGGTGCTGATAGACAAAATGGAGGCCGCAACTTTCCTGTCAGGTTATGGCCACCCAATCACAGCATTGTTGTGGGGGCGTGGATCCGCACAGCCACCACATCTCTAGATATACATAAATATGTTTATTTTAATAACTTGAAAACTATTGAACAGATTTAAACCAAATTACAAAAAGAGATCTTTCTGAGCTAATATCTAGCTTACTGAAAATTGCATGGAGAAAACACATTTTGGGGCTTCAGGTACATATCTTGAATTACATAGTCCAAAAACAACACTCCTCCTACAGTTTCAGGAATGGAAAGCTGGACAAAGGTGCACAGCCAAATTGCTTCAACACCCTTTAATTTAATAAAGCTGTGTTTGTGACAGCAGTGGAGTACCAGCTTTCCTTTCCTGAATCACAAGAAGTGTGCTAGAGTAGGGCATCTTTCTTCATGACAGCATGATCTTATAGGGGTCGCTAAAGCAGACTGGCTAAAAAAAAAAAAAAAATATGCCAAGAAACATAAACGTGCATACCTGAGAATGGTGACTTTACCTGATGCAGAAGTAAAAAAACACAGGGTGTGAGATTAGTATATTTCCTTTTTAGAACATGTGACAGAAAAGGAAGTGCAACAGTGTTGGATGGCTGGAAACAGGTAATTTTAAACCTGGTGACTATTTGGGTAATACAGTGTAAAGATAGTAATAGGAAAGGCGGATAAGGAGGTAACACACATGATATGTTTTTTAATATCTATTTTCGTGTTCCAGTGTGAATAGTAGGTGTGACTGAATACTCTCGCAATGGTTTTAATATACGTCTTTGCAAGGATGAAAGCTAAGTTAATTGTGCAGGGATTCCAATTCATGATCTTCAAGTCACACTGACTGCTCAACTCGCTGAGCCATCTCCGCAGCTATGTATACAAGCACTTCTATCTTCCTATTTTTCTGCTAATACAAATTACCTACAATGTCTAAGCTGTTTTTTGCATCACCAAGAGAGGTTCAGGAAGAGCAGGCTGGCAAACCATTGTGATGCATATGCTACTGTATCTTGTCCTTATGTCTACTTGATGCACTATTCATATCCACTTAATAAAGTGTTTCTGCTTTCCCATCGAGATGCAAAATTACTTAGTGAGTTTCTAATGGGGAGATCAGGTCATAGGTGTTTTATGGAAGTCAGTTCAGGCAATGCTATGAAAGTCAGTTCAGGCGAGTGGATTAAAACCCCACCATGACACCAGAAGACCCAGACACAATCTACTGGGTAACGAAGGGAGGACTCCATGAAGGGTGTCCATTGTTACTCGATATTAAACAGCATGAACCCTGTTGAAAAGAAAATCATCAAAGGTCCACAACACATGCTAACTCAGGACAGGGAACTAAAGGAAGTCTTCTACGTTCACCTATCCAACCTGCTAATTTACTTGCAAAAAAGAATTGTCCAACAGATCAATTTGTGACAACCGATAAGTCACTTCAAACGGTGGTAAGCAAAAATGAAGGGAAAAAACGCGTATATACTAATTAACAGATCTTGTTCGCAGCTGTCAACATACGTTATGTCAGAAGTCCTCAGCATGGAATGACTGTAAGGGAGTTGAGACACCTCCGTGTCCAATTGACGGGAGGGGACAGTGCTTAATTTGAGACGGTGGTTTCCGGTGCGGGCCACCAGCACTTATTTTTCTGCCTCAAGCATCTACTTTGAGCAAAAGACACATATGGGAAAGACGGAGGAAGTAATAAACGAAAAAAGCGTCACAAAGGGAGAAAGCAGAAAGCTACAGGAGTGAGCTGAAGGGGCAGGACGTGGCTCTAAACGGATTGAAGAGGCCCTAGATGGCTTCAGGATTATACTGCCTCAGTGTTCTGTGCTCGTACATTGAAATGCAGCAGCTCCGTTTTTCAGAGGAACACTCTGAGCACCCGCACGTTTTTATGGACAAATTAAGCACTAGGAGGGGATCAGTGCCAAGTGGAGATCAGTAAATTGGTTCCAAAGGAAAAAATTAGCCATTGTACGACATTTCGCTCAATATATTAAAAAAGAGTTCTGAAATAATGATTAATGGCTAGCTCCTGGGGCACAGTAGGGCTAGTGTCAGATTTCAGTGTTGTGTTTAGTATTAAATCAGGGATTGAATTAGAACGGCACCAGGGTAAGGATTCACATTATTAGACTCCAGAACTACAGGTAGGAAATGTGGATTACAGGACTGTGGTCTGGATTATTACAACAGGATTAGCATGGGGATGACCACAAGGCTTGAATCTGCAGAAGAACATGGCTGGGATGAAGATTATAAAAATGTTATAGATATCTAATCTGTGGTTAGGATTATGCTGGGAAAATATGCATTACTGGCAGAGACTGATTGGAGCAAGTTGGAACGTAAAATACCACGAGATTAGGTATCGATTATTGTTTTGGGAGAGGATTTCACTGGTGTTGCAGTCATTTAGTGAAAGTGTTGTAGTTTTTTTGCCACTGTCGGTCAGCAATGATGCCATGGTCTCTTTGGTTGGGTTACTGGTGAGAAAAACAGTGTGCAAAGTGTTCTGCTGCCTGGGTCAGACAGCGTGCTACTGCCAGGAAACATTACAGTAGTGTCAGTGGTTAGGCTGAAATATTAGAAGTTAATGTGTACAGAGCTTTTTCTTTGTACACCTTACTAAAGCAGCTAGGATACATTGTAACAACTACAAATATTGGTTCCCAGTTCAGAAGGTAAAATGAGACATAAAAGGATCATGAGACATTCATAACATAGTCCAACTTAATTTCAATAAATTTGCCTTTATGAGCGTTTTGGGGGTTACTTATTTATTCAACTCGAAGGTGGATACCTTACTTTTGACAGTGTATTTTGGTATGCAATACAGATGGTCTTCCTTCCTAGGTTTAGATTCTCAACCTGGCACCCTTTCTAGGTTGATACACTAAATAATATTTAGTTGGTTGATAAAAGCGGCAGCAGGCCATGACAAGTAGATTTGTTAAGACATGCAGGAAGAGCCTTATCACCCAGAAATAGCTGCAATAAAGGACAACACATTTGGTGATTTTTAAGTTAATTTATTTATTGCATGATTATTTAAAATCTTTACAATCTAAAAAGAACCTTGCACGTTAATAAAGTCATTGCAAAAGATAGAAAAATAACATAAATTAGTCATTAAATAAGGAGTGGTAAAAAAAACCAATATATTTAAATCAAGCATTTTGGGCGCGGATCAATAGCATGCGGACTGATTCCCCCCAACCTCCAGAATTGCTCATTTCAGCCCATCAGATACTGTTCCGGACTGTGTGACCGAAGGGGGTTTAGCAGGTCAATTTTCTCTTCAATGACTGATTAAATATTGTGAGGTATGAAAGTTCTGCTCACTAACAGTCTCTTATGGTTACTGGGAAGACAGCCATGCTACTGTAGTTTTCAGGCATTTCACGAAGCGGGCAGCCAATTGTGTAGATTCCCCACTGAGGCACACCTCTAAGGCTCCTCTGCAGGTCTTCACATTTAAGATGCACCAAAGTGATCAAAGCCAAACCTTCCTTAGCAGGATCAACTCCTCGCAGATAAAGAGCACGTAGGTCAGTGATTCCTCTTCTTTAGCACAGAGGCAGCATTGCCTGTCCATCTCCTTCAAATTTCTCCACCCATATCAATAGTCCTTCAGCGGGATTAAACCAAAGCACAAGCCCATTAACTGTCTTTTTATAGTTAGATTGAGGGGCAGTGAAAGGTAAGATGGAGAAGACCCTTACTCATAAAGCATCTGGTGACTGCCTCCACAAAACAGTTGACTACAAGCAAGATTAAGAACTACTGACTGCAGTACATGCCATATATCATATTCATGTAGTCAAGTGAATGCCTTTCCCATACTGCTAGTATAACAAATAGTCTCCTGGACATTGATTTCTCCACTGAACAAACTAGATGAGCGAAAATACAATTGTGAAGTCATACAACCCTGTGATACATCGCTTTCTAACTCCAGTCTTCGAACCAAAAAGTGGGAGAAAATTGGCACACCAATATAAATGAGGTGTGCATACTCTGCACATGCATTTTCATAGTACAGGGTCGGATAAGTAAAAGAACGAAATACTTGTTCCTAACATATGGCGTAGATTCAGACCAGACCACAAATAGGATATCTTGAACTATCTGAGGCAAAGAGGGTATGCGTTAATTCCAGGGAGAATCAGCTCCAAGGATTCTTTCAAGAGAATGAGCTAACGGCAGCTTGCCCTCTACAAGAGATATGCAACTGCTGTATTCCATCTGCCACAGTGGCAAACCTTTTAGCTGCTAATGATTAGTAGCAGAGACTCAGTAGGGAAGGAAATACCAAAAATATGGTTACCTCTCTTCATAATTTTTACATTCTTTAAATTCTATAAAGCCACAATAACTTCTATTTTCTATGTTCTGGCTCAGAGGAGCTACGAAAAGTATAACCTTTTTTTATATCATTGCTTTGATAATTTCTTCTTAAGTTATGGAAGAGAATCAAAGGAGAACAGGGTATTTTCCCCCACTCCAAATGGTAAGTTGGTATACCTACACTCCCTGAGTGGGGAACAGGGGAAAATGTACCAAGTGTGATCAAGAATTTTGGCAACACAGCAGTATTATTACCCTAATGAATGCTAATGAAAGCATAGACCTCAGAAGGATGAAGTGCTGAATTGGTCACATTAGGATTCAAAACTGCATCCTGAGGGTCTGTGAACAGGCAGCATGCTGAATTGTGCAAGACAAGGCTTTTTCCTTGATTCTGACGAGTAAATGACCTCTTAGTATCAAAGGTGAGAGTCCATGTTCATTACTGACCATGATGCTGGAAGCTAAGGGGCGTAGTCACAAGCCCCGTGTGCTACTGTAGCGTCACTTTTTGTGACACACCAGTGCCGCATAGTACAGACCCATATCTACAAGGCCACACAAAGCCACTTTTGTGGCTTTTCAAGGCCTTGTAGGTATGCTATAAGGCAGTGACGCGCAAGTGGTTGTGTTGCCTTACACTGCGTCAAGAAAGCGTACCCACACGATACCCATGGGATTTACAAGAATCTGTAAGCCTGGGACTGCGTCAAAACTGTACACCTTCCCAGGATGCAGCACACATAGAAATAGGAAAGTGCTTCTCTGGATTGTTTTTGTGCTGGATGGTGTCCCTACTGACAGCCCTGCTGCCTGCATTGGTGCTAGGCAGTAATTTGTACACCAGCACAGGGGAAAAGAACAGAAAACACCATATCTAGGGAATACTGTGTATTTCTGCCCTTTCCCTGTGGCACAAGACAGCTCACCAAGATCACTTGCTGAGCTGCCCTGCGCCACAGGTCTTGTAAATATGCCCCTACGTATGGATGGAATGCTGTTCATCCAAAACCCCCTCGACTCTCCAGAGTAGCTTGGTTGGCCTGTGAGGGTTACACTAGCTGAATAACATAATTATGACTAGAAACATAGTTCTGATAGAGACTTCTAGCTGCAGGTTCCTCACCTTTTGAATATTCCCCAGGTGTCAGACTGGATCCAGAAACTTTTCAGGAGTACCTCTGCACGCCATTACGGAAATGATGTGCTAATCCTTCATAGGCGAAGCTCCTGCATGCTGATGTCAGTTCCTTTCTTTCACCGCCACCCGCCACGGACAGGAACCTCCCTCCTATCTCTTTGAGATCCCCTAACTCTACTAAAAAATTTCAGTGAACAAGAGAAATGTCACTTTCTAAAACGAAAGGTTTTAAGCCTGGTAATGACTGCTGCAAATAGATGTCAGTGACAGATCCTCTTCATATCTGCCCGTGGTGTTTGGGTTTGAGTCAAAACTCTAAGGCATGCAGTTCTGGCGTGGGGATGAACTTGAAGGCCATAGAAGACCGCAAGGCAAAAGTTTATATCACTGACACACTGTGCAAGGAAACTGGCCAAGCCAAAAGTTTGATTCTGTTCCAGATCAGAAGTTACAGGAGTTTTTCCAGAGGCCAGTCTTCAGCTCAATGAAAGTTGCAAGGTAAGTCAAAGAAAAAGCATGAGGTATCTAAGCATAATTCAGCCCTTCCCCACCACTCTCAATCTCCCGAGAAAGCATGGGGGCAGCACCATTTACTTCCAAAATCAATCGACGTCTAAGTGAATCCTGCAACTTATTTTGGGGGACAACCTGAATTTCCAGTGCCTTCCACCACTTAGAAACATATCGAAGAGTTTTGCAAGGCCATGCTCCAACTCTTTGGTTCCTTGCCGTCTCCCTCGGGCATGCCTACGGGCCCCATGGAGCAAAGAGGTTCTCTATCTGGAATACTGCTCATGGATTCACCCTCTGTGCCTGGTAGACCCTCCGAGACCATCAAAGGGCTGTCTCTGGCTCCATTAGCAACTCTGCTTTTGGTGCCACAGTCACACCTGTTACCAGAACTAGATGCCGGAAGACGAGGTACCTATTGTACTCTCTGACTCTGAGACAGCGCTGGTTCTACCGAGGCCGTGCTTGGCTGCTGTCGGGCATCACTTCCTCCACTCGGCCTGCCACCTCCACAAGAGACAATACATATCCTGCATTCCCTGTTGGGTATGGATTCTGACAATGATTACAACGCAGGTGATGAGATTGGTCAGCCATACCACAAATAGAATTGGTAAGACCAGAGGCTAGTGGCTTTGCTAACTCCACTGAGTCAGGGCGTCTCTCTTCCCGGGTCCTGCCACAAAACAAAGCGCTTCTTACACCATGGTGATGCTTCAGGCTGCCAAAGTCCTTGACATCCAGTTCCCCACCTTGGAGGTCAAGACAAATATCCTGACAAAATGTATCTAGCTGGGGCAAACATCCACTGAGTCTCTCTTTCCTTTCAATGAGGTACATATGGATATGTTGCTGAGCGTGAGCCAAACCTTACCCAGTCAACAGCAAGATCACAAGATTCCCCTGCCCAGCACAGGGCATCTCTGTGGTTTTATCTCAGCACCTCCCCTGAAAGCTTGGTGGTGCAGGTGTGTTAGGGCAGTTCAAACCCAAATGCATTTCCCTCTATTCCCTCCAAAAGGGAGTCAAACTGGTTGGGCTGTACCTCCTCCAGATCTCTGACCTGTCTTCGCCCAGACTATTCAGGACGGTTGTGATGCAGCCAAGTTCACAACTTGTGGCTTGGACACCACCAATTCCATTGAGTGGGCCATTGACACTAGTGTAGCCTTTTGCTGCCAGGCTGGTCTGCGGTCAACCATTTTTTTCAGGTGATGTCCAGCTGGCCCTCGTGAACATGCTCTTTGACAGGACTCACCTGTTTGGGGAAAATGAAAGTCCTTCTCTGGAACAATTCAAGGAGAGTACAGTCACAGCATGCTCCCTGGGCTTATCTACCCCGCTTCGCCAACCACATCAGTCTAATTGCTTTTTGCAGCTTCTGCAGCGGCACCCTGTACCTTCAGCCAATCCAACTTCAACAAGACACCCAGCAGTTTCGCATTCGAGGCAGTGGTCCCCATCGCCCACTATGTCAAGGTCAACTGGGTGTCAGTCCTCTGCCCCCTCTGCCAAACCCCTTTAGTGTGCCCTCAGTTGAGCACAGCTACTCTGTGGGAGGCAGGATCCGAGGATTCCTGCTGTTTTGGTAGGCCATAACATCAGACGGGTGGGTCCTGCAAACTGTTTGGTAGGGGTATACCCTACCCTTCCTTTTCATGCCACCGTCCCTCCAAAGATGGACAGAAAACAATCTGTCATTTGTGCTTCAGAAAGTGCAAGCACTCGTTGCCAAGGGGATTATTAGGAGGGTGCCTGCAAGACAAGTAGGTTGTGGTTGTTAGTACTGCTACTTTCTGGTGCCAAAGACGCATGGAGGCTTACATCCTGTTTTAGACCTGCACTCTCTCTGCACCTTCCTATGGAAGGAAAGATTCAAGGTGCTCAAGCTAGCCAAGGTCTTGTTGGACCTCAATCCTGGGGGTTAGATGGTGGTGTTGGACCTGCAGGGTGCTTAATTTCACGTAATTGTCCTGCAGGCATATCAGCATACCTGTGGTGTGTGGTGGGACAGAAGCTGTGCTCTTTGATCTCACCTGTGCCCCCACAAGTGTTCACGAACGTAATGGCAGTGGTAGCAGCTAACCTTCAGCAGACAGTGGTCCCATTCTTCCTCTACCTCGAACACTCGTTGTTGAAGGCAGGCTCGTCTCAGGCAGTCAAACACCTTAAGGCAACAGCGAAGCAAGCCCCTGTTCTCTTTGGGGTTCACTATCAATGTGTCAAAGTCACACCTGACACCTTCTCAGATGCTTCTCTTCATTGAGGTCATTCTGGACAATGCTTGGTTTTGTTACTTTCCCATCGAAGGTGAGTCCAGGACATTCAGGCTATGATCCTGATTTTTCAGTCTCTTTCCTGGATTTCAGTGAGGTCAACTCTACGGCTACTAGAACTGATGTCCTCCTGCATCCTGCTGATTATACACCCCAGGAAGCATATGGGGACTCTGCAGTTTGGCTCTGGAGTGGGATCTGCAGTTTGAGAGGGCTCAACATCAAGGGCACCTCTCAGACCAGTCCAGTTTTGTCTCTAGCCCAGCACGGTATTGCTCTGGGCACAGTTGAAGGATACATTTAGACCTTCATACAGTTGCCGGATCGGCCCTCATTGTTTGTCTCTAGTTGTTACGTGCTTTCTGAAAGGTTTACAACATTTGTTTCCTCCTCCTCCCTTTGTCTTGCCTCAGTGGAACCTTACCTTGGTCCTCATATCTGATGTACACTGTCTTTTAGCTACTTCATAGCTGCCCTGTGCGGCTTCACACCCTCAAAGCAGTTTTCCTTGTTGCTATACTATCAGCACGACGTGTCAGTAACCTTCACGCTCTATGTGTCAATCCACCATACACCACCTTCTTCCCATACAACCTGGTTTTGGAGACACTATCATCCTTCTTCCCTAAAGTTGTGATGCCACAACAGTCAAAACATCGCCTTGCCAGCATTCTATGGTCCGCCTCACTTCTCTAAGGAGGAGGAGAGACTTCACCATTTTGACCCCAAGAGAGCTCTAAACTTTTATATTGGTCATGCTAAAGTATACCCCGGGTGGACAATCAGCTCTTTGTGAGGTTCTCCAGAGAGAACAAAGATAAGGTTGTGCAGAAGAGAATCTTCTCCCAGTGGATTGTGCTGTGCATTAAGATGTGGTACACATTGGCCAAAATGCAACCTATGGAAGGACTGCGGGCTCGTTCTACCATGGCCAAAGCTGCTACCACTTCATTTGCAGGCAGAGTCCCTGTCCTGGACATTTGTCAGGCAGCTACATAAACGTCCCTCCATACATTCACAAAGCACTATTGTCTGGAATGTCAGGATCTCCGAGAGGGGCATTTTGCCTGCTCTGTCCTACAGTGTTTTCTGGTTTGAATCCATTCAGCAACCCACCTCTGACTAAGTACTGCTTTGGTATCTATTTAAAAGGAGAGGAAACTGCTGCTAGAAATCTCTATCAGAAGAGAAACATACTTACCTTCGGTAATGTTCTTTGTGGTAGAGACTCTATCTACCCACAGATTCCTCCCCAACCCTTCCATCCTCCCCATTCTATGATTAGACTCTATCCATTAAGATCCCAAGTCTGGGAATATGTCCCCTGGTCGCAACCAACTTGTTATTGGAGCTCTGGGGATGCGGACAGCCTCGAAAGCAACTGATGTCAGCTTGTAGTAGAGGCGCCTACATAGGTTCCGCACATCATTTCCGGACTGGAATGGCGTCAGTGTGGAGCCACATGGTGCTCCCTACTGGCTCACAGCGGTACTACTGAAGAGTTGCTGGATTCAGTTTGACACCTAAAAGGTGAGGAATTTGTGGCTCAATAGATTCTCTACCAGAAGAGTGTTACCGAAGGTAGATAACTTCTTCTACTGAATTGTACCCAGAAGGTGCGTGCTGTTTTCACTGCAAGCTGGGAATTTTGAGCCCATACTAGGGATCATCCACAGCAATACATAAATATGCACTTGCTGCAGGAGGCATGCTTGGGTGGAGGTGTGGTAAGGGATGCTATTAATTTGTTTGGTCAGAGATGGGGTGTCCCGGATTTCCCCACAGCCCTTTTTATGGGCGAACGCAAAGTGCTCTATCCATTCTGTAATCTCCCTTTGGGCTTCAAACCACACCCATGTCACGTCAGTCACTAACATTGGTTCGTGGGCTTGCCTTTTAAAATCCGCTTGCTTTCATTTGTGAAAGGCACGCATACGTCATGCCTTTTCCGGTGTTTAGCCCACCTACACAGCACTGGTAAACTACTAAAAACATACGAGGCTTCATGTTTTCAGCCTGGGGTCCAGACTATTTTATCTGTTTATTTTCCACGCAGCGCGATTGCGCTGCATTTTCTTTTCTTTACAACGCTAATAGCTCTAACTCGAGCAAATGCGAGACCCGTTGCATTGAAAATGCTTGGTTTTTTTTTTTTTTTTTTTAGGATTGGCTTTGCATTTCCAGAAATTAAAAACTCTTCCCAGTTTTTACAGAGAGACGGGTGAGTGTGCACATTTATTGTGCACATTAATTAAGACATTGTGCATGCTCACATTTCCACTGCCCCTCTTTTGCTGAATTAAACAAAGGATAGAGGTTAACTCTACTGACTACTGAATCAACTAACTCCTCATGCATCAAGCTAGTATGAAAGACGGGGGAAGCATCCTAGGCGGTGACCACCAGCCAATATTCAGGATCCGTCCTCTGACCCTTATCACACCTTAGATAATGAAGGAGAAGTGTAATTCAAAATAAAGTTATTTTTGTGTTTTCGTGTAATCGCTTTTAAAAGTACATTGCGCATTTCCTTTCAATAGATATAGTGGTTCTGAATAAAATTACCTAAATGTTTTCTTTTTTGCTTCCATTTGTAACTAAGGAAAATAATTATAATTTCGAAGTTTTGTGTATTTCTCCACACGTTACTCAATCTGAGTTTCAGCATCTGCTTTCTGATACTTCTAGTTTTGATTTTATCGATATAAATAAACGACCATAAGTCCCAGAATTCACTTTCATCTCTACCGTGGACTGAACAAAAAGAATCTGAAAGAGAACAAAATGCACAGCCCCTGAAATTGGACTTTGTCGTTACAGCTAGTCTGTGCTGTAGGTGCCAGTGGGTGCTGTCACTATACTCCCTCTGTGTCCTAGATGGGTGATAAAATATAGCCCTACTTTTATGCCTATGGCTGTTAAGCTTATGAAAAGCTCGTCACCGTGCCGAAAGAGTAGCGATTAGTCATACATTGCCTTCAGCAAGCCAATGTCGAGAACGGCCAAGTATCACCTCTCCCCGTGAATAAAGCGTGAGCGGTTCACGGATATACGATAAAAACGAAACTTCACTCTGCGCTGACAGGCAGAACGCTACGCATGCGCTCACGATTAGAGTACGCGGTGATTAGGCGATGTCCCGACAGTAGCCAATGAAAGATTGACAAGAGCACTGACAGTCGAGACCAGACAGTTTCCCGAAGCATTCACTGGAGCTAGAAAAACCAATGAATGACTAACAAGGTTTTGTTCAGCCAACCCAAACCTACAGAGTGGGCTACGACATCTCACGCCCAATGAACAACTACACCGAGTTTTCTCAGCCAATCCAAGATCATAATGCAGCCTTTGCCGTTTCATAGCCAATGTATGAGATCTTTCATTCCAGTCACACAGCAGGCGTTCCTTCATCCAATCATCAATCGTTATACTGTTTCGCTATTGTCATAATATGTTTTTATCTCTCTGATTAGCTTTGAGGACTTGGGCGCCACAGCTTTAGTCCTTCTGAACCTAAGGGACTGCCAGGGAAACTGCTAAGGTTTCTGCTCCCAGGAGAGGTGTCAGGATGGCTGAAACCAACAAGAAGGACTTGACAGAAAAGTAGGAATTGTCTCTGACTGGGGCCCCGTGTCACTAGAAGAGGGGGTGGAAGCAAACAACATAGGGACTGCCACTGTTCAGAGAAAGAACTGTGAGTCACTTAAATGGGTCTGTCTCTCAAATGGAAGACTGCCACTCAGACGAGGTACCCTTTCTAAGAGGAGGCGCTATCAGTCACTCATAGGTGTACTGTCCATAGAAGAGGGGCTGTCACTGAGAGGATGACTGCCCTGGCCATTGATTGAAGGGGAAAGCAAAAGCTGTGGAGCTGCTTTCATTCAGAGAAGGTGTTGGTACCCATGATGTGGTCTGTAGTGCCACTCAGAGCAAGGCAAGATAAGACTGTCACTAAAAGGAGGTACCCCTGTTACAGGAGGATGTGTAATCACTCACACGGACTGTCACTCGGAAGAGGAGAGGCTGTCACTCAGAGTATCTGTCCCTCATGGAAGTTACTGTTTCCTTGCTGAGGAACTGACAATACCTCAAAACAGACTATACATCAGGGAAGAAGTGCCTAACAATCAACGGTTAGGGCTGTCAGTCACAGACACTTTTACTCACACGAAAGCTTGACACTCAAAGGACGGAATGTTACTAAGAAAAGATTGCCAGTCAGAAAAGGGGCTGTCATTTATAGCAGGAACTGTTTCCCTCAGTAGAATGGTTGTCAATGAGGAGAGACCTTGAAATTCAGTCATTGGCAGCTACGTCATTTCCTGTTTTGCTAGTCCTAGAACGAGTAAAGGTACTGTGTCTCACTTCATATTGCCTACAAAGGTGGCTGAAAGGATACATCGGTTAATTTACCTAGTGTTTTGTGGCGATGGCATTGCATGAGGGATACTTGGTTTATTCTTAGTCAACTTGACCTATTATAACCCACCAATTGAGAATCAAGTAAGCCAAACGTTTTCCAGTATTATTAAGAGCAACCTGAGAATCTCAGATGAGCACTCATGGCCAGGTCTCTTGTAACACAATTGTGGCCTGGTTTTCTGAGGGTTTACAGATGTCATTTAACAACAAGAGTCGAGAGTCACAACTTTGAATCTGTGAGATGGAAAATCCAGTTTCCAAACATTTGTCAACAACTTGTGCTAAAGCCACGGGCCACCAGCAAGAACTTCTTTGTTTAGCATGGATACAACGTTTTAGACCAGTTACAGTGTCTAACAGTTCTTAGACTTCCAATTTCTTTAAAGGTTGTCACTCAATGCTTTATACATACAGAAGGATAAATGTTCAGATAACTACCATAAGGATTATCAAAGAAGTTCAGGGCATCATTTCAGGGCAAGTGCCAGTGCATTTGGCATACCGGCAGCTTAGCTAGTATCACTATTTGGAAGTCTCTGAGGTATGAAATGTGCGTCTTCTTATATCAGTACTGAGAGCACTTGAGTTGCTATTCAAACTTTTTAAAGATCATTTATTGATAGAGAGACCGTAACTCAATGCTTAAACAATCATCATAGGCGGGAAGACGTTTTCCATTGCTATTCGACTAGTTTGGAGGTAGTCGAGAACCATGTGGTAGTCTGGGGATGCCACACCAGTCCAGAGCTGCATGCACTATTTCTGCTATTACCTGAGCCACTAATTGATTCAGAAGTTCCTCTGTGATAAAGATATCCTTGTGTTCCAGTGGTGATGTAGCGAGAAACTGTAGTCCCCACGAAGCAACTTTATTTCTGTAGATCAGTAGTGGACGTCTGAGGCATCATTCCAAGTGGCTAATTTCATTTGTAAGGCAGAGCAGTAGGGGTGGGCAATCTATCTGGGGTTCATCACCATTAAATGGTGATCAATTAAATTCCTTGATAGACACACTCTATATATTTTGTTGTATACATGTACTACCAAACAATGCAGTGGATTGTGGTAAAAGAGAGATTTCGTCTTGGCAGCAGGGATAACATGATCTACACCTTTAATGTGCATAACAGTGTGTACTGATCCCTTGTTGCGCGTTCACCTTTTATAAATGTAGTTTTTGCGTCCCTCATGCGTTTCCTTGGTAATGCCCTTCTTTTTGTTTTTTTTCAGTTCCTTGAATGCTAAAACTGGACACATTTGGGCACCTGAAGGATCTACTGCTTTCAAAATTCTTCTGTCAGCAAGGTTCTGCGCAGCGCTGTTGAGTAATATCTCAGACTGCGATGAGATATTCAATTACTGGGAACCCGTAAGTATATTTACTTCATTGATAACGATTATTTAATGATATCAGTTAGATTTAACAGAAGCAGGAAACAACACAGGAAACAAACCGTTATGGTTAAGTCACTTGTACAAAATAAACTGCTGTGATTTCAAGTTCTGTATAGTACATATCTTGTAAATATTTTACGTGCTCAATTACCATTTGGCTGGAAGTGGAAAGAGCTCCTCAGTAAATCTGACCTATATATAATCAAAAAGGATTTCCCGTTCTGATCTGCAGGTATTTTCACGTGTGCTGCCTCCCACATGCTGAGGTCAGAGCGATACTTTTCCTTTTGTGACTTTAGTGGTTATTGGGCAGGGTCATAAACCTGGGAAAACGGCTGGTTATAAGAGTTGAGGGACTCTTAATAGTCATTCACAGTAATTTATCAGGTGTACTAGAGGTCAGAAGCAAGCTGTAAAACATTTTGCAGAAATTGAATCCGTTTGCCTTTTTTTGTCGGAGGGTACTTTACTAGATCATTAATGGGACGGGCACATTTGTCTCTTCTAATTCTGTGATTGGAAGCTGTAAACTGCTTGACGTAAGCAGATCTTGATGCTTGGGTTGGCCAGTATCTGTTGACCGGTCTCTGAAGCTATATGCAAAGCTTTCAGTGTACAGCATCATGTGCAATGTCTTGTATTCTATACGTGACTCAGCCCCAAATGGAAGCTAGTGTTTGACACTTGTAACTTTCAAAAAGTTGTTTAATGCTCTCCTTATCAAAGAAATAATCCACAATTCAAATTGAAAAGCGCTTTGAGTTTACACAAAAGGCATCATTATAAAATCAAGCATCAGCCCTGAATTAAAAAAGTTAAAGTACTTTTCTTGATCAAGGAATCAGTTTCAGAAGAAACATTCAGCTTAACATGGATTTCTTTCTCAGTTGGATTCATATAATTGTGCATGACTTCTTTTTCCGGTCTGATTTTATCCAAATTAAAAATGGACCTCAGTAAACAAGCCCAAGTCTCAGAAACAAGTTAGTAAACGCGAATGTGGTTTCATTTGGTTTTATCTCTATCTGTATTGATAGCACAGTGCTTGCGCACAACCACTTATAGTCATTGCTACCTCCAGTGCCCACCCTGATGTCATGTCTAAATTAAATTGAATAAAGAACTGCCCATCATTTGTGCGTTAAGGTTCAGTTGAGTTTGTGAAAAAAAAATCAGGGTAGGAATACTAAATTTCCTTCTTTCATGAACATTGCCTGATGAAGATGGATAAGTTACTTAACTGTAAATCCTAGTTCTCTCCCAGGGGTATCCTCATCAAAGTCATAAACATTGAATATTCCCGCCCTCGTGCGGGGACCCCGGAGCATTCATAAAATACATACATGTATAAGTATGAAAATATATGCGAAAAATATATAGCATTTTTAGTAGACCATTTTTATACCAAACCCATATATACTTGTGTACAACAGCAATGCAGACTATAATGATTAACAGGCTAAAGTGCTTTATTTCTATGGATTTTTTTGTTTTTGTTTTTTAAAACACTCCCTTTCAAATTTACAAGAAGAAAAGACTTTCCAAAGCCCCATAGCTGGGCCCAGGGAAAGAAGCAGTAGCAACACCAGTGAAAAAAGAAAAAAAACAACATTGAAAACAATGGAGCATTATTAGCCAATAGGCTGCATGCAGGTTAACACAGCAGAATCACAAAATTTGGCACTGTGCCTTTAAGACCCTGAGCACCTCCAGTATGCCACCATGCCTCAGGGGTGAAGGAGAGGTGACAGTTGGTTCACAGTTAGGTCAGTTCTTTTTTCCGGCTTTTTCTGAGAGGATCCTGGAGCATTGAGCTCTCCATTTTTCAGAGTTTTTCACAGAAAATTATTTTTTTCTACCTTCACTCGACGTTTTACACCTTTGTGTGAGTCAAGGGATTTTTTCCTGACTGGAAAATGCCTTCTCTTTTTGTGAAGTGCCCTTCCTGTGGGAAGAAGAAGGCCCAGTCTGATCCACACTCTCTCTGTATAGTGTTTTTACCTCAGAGCCACTGCCCTGACACCTGCAGACACTGCAAGAACATGTCAAAAAGGACTCTGAAGGACAGAGAGAAAATCAGGCTTCATGGTCTTCATGAGAGGCAAAAGACATAGGGGGTTATTACAACTTTGGAGGAGGTGTTAATCCGTCCCAAATGTGACAGATATACCACCAGCCGTAATACGAGTTCCATAGGATATAATGGACTCGTAATACGTCTGGTGGTATATCCGTCACTTTACCGTCACTTTTGGGACGGATTAACACCTCCTCCAAAGTTGTAATAACCCCCATAGTCCTCTTCACTTCCCAGGCAGCCAACAAGCCATTCTCAGGAGAGACAGGCTAGATCGATGTCAGCTGGTAGGAAGGTGCCTGTCTGTTCCCCGTCGACGTCATCGCTGCCACCGTCGCATCGTCACGGATCGCCGTCAACGGCGACCCGACCAACGTCGATGGATACGACGTCGAAGGTGCATAGCCATCATAAGGGCAGATCTCTGTTGACGGCAACCCACCGATCGGCGTCGAGCCAGCACCGCCGTGCTCATGCGCCATCGAAGGCCTCACATTCCTCAACGGCACGGAAGACGACGTCAAGATCGCCTCAACGGCAAGAGCAGAGACTTCCGTCGTCAGCGGCCCATCACTCGACGGCGAGGCACACGACGTCGAGCAGGTCGCGTTCAAGGGACCACCGATCACCGTTGAGGCGTTCGACGTCGAGACCTGAGCAGCCCACGGTACTCCCTTCGACGTCGGTACATCTTTCAATGTCGACACAGGTGCGGCCTATCTCGCAAGGAGAAAAGCGTCGGTTACCACCGGCTGATAAGAACATCACTCCAACGAGTCCAGCGGTCTCCATAAGGAGTGGATCGTCGAGACGGTCGAAAGCAGCATCGTCTGGGTACATCTCGCCCATAAACCTATCGCCAAGGTGGTTGGAGAGTCTTAATAAAACACCTGCTTCTCCAGACTCTCAATAACTCTGTCGGCTTCTCTCCCGATGACTCCATGGCCGACAGCACATACAGAACGGGCTTGTTCTGCGTCTCGCCAGTCTGCCACTAGACCTCGGCGCACTACAAGATCCAGGAGCAGGTCACGCTCCCAGAGAAGATCAAGATCGCGCCGTCATAGGAGGTCTCCTTCTTGGTCCACATCGTCGGGGTCTTCAGTAAGAGGGTACTCCCCAACTCTAACGGATTCTCCACCAGCTAGAGTTTCCCCGGTGGACGACAGCACAACTTTCAACGAGGTGCTTCTCAGGGGGGCACAAAAGCTGAATATTGAGGTCCCAGAGCCTTCAACCTCCTCGTCGGTAATCTTTGAAACCTTGCAACACAGGTCGGTTTCAAATAAATTGTTATCGCTGGTGCCTGGTCTTCTACAACCAACCATTGAGACTTTTTTAGCACCAGCAAATCTCCGTTCAGCTCCCGCTAGGATCTTAAAGAAATACAGGGCACCTGATCAAGATCCTTTGTTTCTCAGGGCTGATCCACCACCAGACTCAGTCAGATTGGCCGCAGCCCGTAAGACACATTCAGTGGCGCCATCCTCTACGGTTCCACCGGACAAGGAGAGTAGACACCTGGACTCTCTGGGGAGGAAGATGTGTGGCACGGCAGCTTCAATGATGAAGGTCTCCAGCGCCTCCGCACTCCTAGGCAGATACGATCGCTCATTCTGGGACTCACTGAGCAGGTTTGCAGAAAAGCTGCCTAGAGAGGACAGATAGGATTTTCAGGAGATCCTTCAGGAGGGAAGTCTGGTGTCCAATCAGATCATCAGTGCGGCAGCGGATGGTGCAGACTTGGCAGCACATGGTTACGTGCATGGGGTCTGTGCGAGAATATCTTCCTGGCTAAGACTCACAGGATTAAAACAGGAAGCGCAGCAGCGTATCTTGAATCTTCCGTTTAACGGAAACTCGCTATTTGGGACCCACACGGATGAGGAGATGGCGCATATGAAGGCAGAGGTTGACACCATGAGGGCAGTGGGCCACGAGAGGAGGAAAGACTTCAGGCGAAGGTACAGGCCTTACGACAGGCGCCCGTTTCAACAGAGGGTTCAAACCCCTCATTGGTCTCAGAGACCACAACAGAAACAAGGGCGTCCCCTCTTCCAGTCTCGTAAAGCCACAAGAGACCGAGGTTCGAGCAGACCTCAGCAGTCTACCCCAAAAGCCCCCGCAAAACAATGAGGATTCGCTTCCCTTAACACCGTACACCACTCCGGTTGGGGGAAGTATCACAGCATTCATTCACGAGTGGCATGGCATAACAAAAGACAAATGGGTGCTAAACATTGCAGAGAGTGGATACTCTCTTCTTTTCTGCTAACCACCTTCTCACTGGCCACCAACCAAATCCAGTCCTGCTCACATGAGCTTATTACGCAAAGAGGTTTGTGCCCTGTTACAGAAAGAAGCAATAGAAAAGGTTCCAGTCGCACAAAGAGGAAAGAGGGTGTACTCCCGCTATTTTCTAGTAGCAAAGAAGGGTCAAGAAGGAGTTTTCAGACCAATTCTAGACTTGAGGCTGCTGAACAAATACATAAAGAAACAAAAGTTCAGGATGCTGGCTCTCCACCAGATTTTCCCTCAACTGCATCGAGGAGACTGGATGTGCTCCATAGATCTGCAAGATGCGTATTTTCAGATCCCGATCATTCCCAAACATCGGAAATTCCTACGATTTGTGATAGCCTCCCAACACTATCAGTTCAAGGTGCTCCCGTTCGGCCTAAAATCTGCCCCTCGCACATTCTCCAAATGTGTAGCAACGGTAGCGGCACATTTAAGAAAGCAGAAAATCTTCATTTATCCATACCTAGACGACTGGCTACTGAAAGCCTCCTCTGTGGAACAGGCGAAAAACCATCTGGACATTGTGCTCAGTGTTTTCCGATCTCTGGGTCTACAGGTCAACTTCCTAAAGTCTACCCTCATCCCAACACAAACCCTCCACTACCTGGGAGCAATACTGAATACAGAGCTCGAAAGAGTGTATCCTTCGGAGGAGCGACTGTTCTGGGTTCCCCCGCGCCTGCGGCCCGTCAGGTGACATCTCTGTTGGGCTCCATGGCCTCTTGCATTTTCATTGTCCCGAACGCCAGGTTGCATATGAGGCCTCTCCAAGAGGCTCTGGAGGAAAATTGGAATCAACACACAGGCCACTAGGAGGACAGAATGCTTCTTCCGGTAGGAGCGCGTCAATCATTACGATGGTGGATGCACAGACATCACCTGTCAGTGGGAGTTCCTTTTCACCAGCCAATCCTGTCCGACACTCTGGTAACGGATGCGTCGCTTCAGGGCTGGGGAGCTCATCTGGGTTCCCTTCAAGCTCAGGGCCTGTGGTCCAACAAAGAAAGGGCGTACCTTATCAACCTGCTGGAGCTCAGAGCGGTTCATCTGTCTCTCAAGTCATTTGCTCCATCGATTCAGGGAAAATCTCTCCTAGTACAAACGGACAACACAACGACAATGTATTATCTGAACAAGCAAGGACGGACAAGATCCCTTCCCCTGTCTCGGGGATCTCAGGCCATTTGGCACTGGCTCATAGCGAGGGGAATGTCTCTGACAGCAATTCACCTCCCAGGATGGCAAAACGTGGAGGCGGACTTCCTAAGCAGAACCCTCGAGGAAGCCCAAGATTGTGTTCTTCACGACGAGGTCGTCGAAGACATCTTCGTGCAATGGGGTCGGCCTCAGTTAGATCTCTTCGCAGACGAGGTAAACAAGAAATGCCCAGACTTCGCGTCCAGGTTCTACCGTCCGGGGTATCGAGGGAATGCCCTGTTGATTGACTGGTCAGGGATATTTCTCTACGCCTTTCCACCGATTCCCCTCATACCAGCTGTGATAAACAAACTCTACAGATCCAGCACCAGAATAATTCTCATAGCTCCGCAATGGCCTCGTCAGTTCTGGTACACGGATCTCCTCAACCTATCAGAACAACCGCACAAGAGGCTGCCGGGCAGACCGGATCTCCTTTGCATGCTGGGAGGCAGGATACTTCACCCTAACCTTCCCTCTCTGAGCTTGACGGCATGGCTCCTGAATTCCTGCAGTATGGGCATCTAGGCCTCTCGCAGGAATGCATGAACATCTTAAAGGAGTCCAGACGGCCTTTCACGAGGCGCTCTTATGCGTTCAAGTGGAAGAGATTCTACATATGGTGTCGTCAGCAGGGTCAGAATCCTATTCTGGCTCAGGAGGAGATCATATTGTCTTACCTGCTCCATCTGGCGAAATCGGGTCTGCAAGTGTCATCTATTAAGGTACATTTATCTGCCATTACAGCCTATCGTAAGTCACCTTCTCAGGAATCCTTTTTTACAAGGCCAGTAGTCAAGGGTTTCTTAGAAGGTTTGAAGAAGGTTTTTCCACCCATTCGAAAACCCTCGCCTCCATGGGAACTAAACATAGTATTATCTAGACTCATGGGCCCTCCTTTCGAACCTATCCACAAAGCTTCTTTACAACACCTTTTCTCGTAACCATTACTTCGGCGAGGAGGGTCAGTGAAATTCAGGCTTTGTCCTCCAAGGAACCGTACACGGTTTTCCATGAAAATAGAGTGGTTCTATGAACTCATCCTTCATTCTTACCAAAGGTGGTGTCGGATTTTCACATTAATCAGACTATTTCACTACCAACTTTTTTCCTCAATCCGGATACTCCGGCGGAGAAAGCTTTGCGCTCTCTGGATTTGAAGAGAGTACTAACATTTTACTTGGATAAGACAAAATTGATTAGCCGATCTCACCACCTATTTGTAAATTATGGTCATATGAGAACAGGTGATGCAGCCTCTAAACAAACCATATCTAGATGGATAGTTTCATGTATTGTTACTGCATATCAATTGGCTAACAAACAGTTATTGGCTAGACCTAAGGCTCATTCGACAAGAGAAAAAGCGGCTACTGCTGCCCTCCTTAATAATGTTCCATCTCTGAAATCTGTAAGGCTGCTACATGGAAGTCTGTACATACATTTACTAGGCATTACTGTTTGGACTCAGATGCCAGAGCAGACGCTCAAGTTGGGCAAGCATCTCTGAGAAATGTAATTTGTTTGCATAGTGTATATCTCTTCCTGCACTTCTATTAGACAGTCCGCAGAGATAAGGGATGGACTTGCTAATCTATTCAATGTTTATGACTATTGATGAGGATCCCCTGGAAGAGAAGGATAAGTTACTTACCTGTAAATCCTAGTTCTCTTCCAGGGGTATCCTCATCAAAGTCATAAACAACCCACCCTCCTCCCCGGATGCAAGTCTCCTAGAAGTGCAGGACAGACTATCTCTCTAATCTGTTGGATACGTTGCCACCGCCTGACGCCTGACTCTATATTTAAAACCAGAAGTATTCCAGTGACGAAGCCCTGTCTGACAAGCAAGGACTGACAGGCCCAATATCAATCTTAACCAGCACCTGCAAGATCGGAACAGCTGGAATCTCTGAGCGTGCCACATCCTCAGGCACAGGAGCTGCAGAGGCTGTCTTCAGTAAGTTTCCTGCACGTGGCCCAGGTAGGCTGTGCTCAGAAGTCCTCAAGTACCTCAAATGTGGCTGTGCAGCCACATCAACCGAAGGTCCGTTGTGGCTCCTCCAAGTGGGGTAACCTCTATGGTCCTTCCCATAGCGAGTAGGGGTGGAGTAGTGTAAAGGACCCAGTGCTAGTCCTCAGTGATGGTGCAGGTCCATAGAATTCTCCACAGTGATTTCTGTCCTCTGGTGACAATCCCAACCAGGTCACACTTCATGCTTGGCCTAAGGCTCCCTCTGGCTTAGGGGCCATTGTCTCTCCACTGTACACAGGCTCCAACCCGATCTGCACTGCATGTTTCCTCATGGAAGAACGCCTGGCATATTGAATCTTCAGCTCACCATGGTACAAGGTTCACGGCCCTCTCAGCACCCCAATCTCTTCATGGCGGCCCTTGAGGCATACAGGGTGGCTGGCTTTCCAGCGTACATGGGTGACAGACCACTACATAGGGCAGTCTCTTCACAGCAGCCCGCCTGGCAATCCAGGTTGCCAGTTCATCGCTGCACATGGGTGATGACCCGTTAGTCACATCGATAATCATGGCTCACGTCATTGTGGTCCTCCTCTGGTATCTAAGGTTCGCTGACTTTCCCTGCACACAAGCAGTGACCCAATCGGTGCAGCAGCCATCTCCTAACACCTCACTAATGGAATCCTTTCGACAGGACTTTACCTCCACACTTTCCTCTTCCTCACAGGGTACACTGGTCTTGGCAAGCAGGCAGGTGCTGGTGCTCCAGGGCAGGTAGTCTTGAATTCCCTTGGTGATGCTGCCTCACCCATCTGGAAGACTAGTATGGCTTGACTCCCAGTCCTGGCCACTTGCAGAAGTCTTGCAGAGCTTCTCCTCCTTGCACAGCAAGACTGGTTGATTAACAGTTGACATTTTCTGGAGCCTCAAGCTCCCCTTCCTATAGTTCATTTTCAGACCTCAGATTTACTTAAACTCTGAATCTTTTTAGTTTACAGTGGGGGTCTGCTTCCTTTTGAAAGTGCTTACTCCTCTGTCCTCTCTTTCTCCAGAAACCAGTCTGTCACAGCCAAAGTGACACCAAAACTGATAGTCCCACAACACAGGCCATGGGAGTGATGAGGAGGTCATATCTAGATGTCAGCCACAGTGACATGTGTATCAGTAGGTTAGTCCTGGGCCTCAGCCCTACTTTTTATGATTCTCTGATCAGCCCCATCTCCTTCCAAAGATGAGCTCAGGCCCCTCCCTTGTGAACTCTGCCTTAATCAAAGAGCACCATTTGAAGTGTATTGGGGGAGCCTGGCTCTCATTTTCTTGAGTGTGTTCCACCCAAATTACAGGAATGCAGCAATACACAAATCTGCCTGGGGGCTTTACCCCCTCTCCTCATGTTTCACCATGTAGACCTGGGTCTCCCAAAATGGAACCCAGAGTCAACCATGTAACATTTGCAGGCAAACATACACCCAGCATGTGCATATGACATACACACTCTGCCCAGAACTCTATCCTTCATGTATTGCACCTCCCATAATCACACATACACAAGCACATGCACATAACATACACAGACTGCACAGTACTGCTTTAGCCCCGTTTTGTGCCATTTACAAGCACACATACACCCAGCACATGTACCCTACACATGCACTGGGCAGCACTGCACACCAGACCAATTTAGGCCAAGGGTGAGGTAAGCACACAGCAGCAGAACTTTGACTGAGTGAGCCTGTAGACTCCACTCCAGTGACACAGATAAACAGTACTTTATTAGACTATATATATATAATCTTAAAAGTGCATATCCAAAACAATACATAGAGTAGAAGCATAATTGGTTGTTCATTTAAAAAAAAAACATTGATCTCAGACATTTCATAGCATATTTTAATGAGTATACTACAGCAAAACAAATGTCAGCCTCATTCAGCAGCTGTAGAATGTAAATGGCAGGTCTGCATTGAATAAAATGACTTTGCCTCAACAAAGGTATTAAAAAGCTTTTCAAGTAAATACTATAAAATCTGAAGAAGAAAACAAAGTGCAATAATGGTTGAGTCTAATGCTCACAAGAATAGATACAAATTCAAACAGTAGTCTGGTGGTATTGCCCCAAAGGGAAGCACATTTTAGAACTTAAGACCCTTAACCTAAAGCATGTCAACAAGGCCCTTACCCATTGCTCAATGGTTTTTAGTAACTTCTGGGTGGGTAAATTTTTGAAGCGTTGCATATTCCCGTATTGAATTTTTCTTCAAGCTTCCTGCTCCCTTTCAGTTTGCCTTTTATCCATAAACAAAGATTTAACCTTTAATCTGTCATTAATTTTAAAAAAAACATAACATCAAGGGAATGCTAAAGAGAAGTCCAAAATGTTTTTTGCCAAATTTGGTTCAATGATTTACACACAGAGTCCGAAAACTCTTCTTGAGTCCATCATAAGGTGGGAGCCATGATATGGTGTTCAGTAGTTTTTATTATTGCTCTTCAAACAACGCAATCCGGCCCAGTCAACGCGTTTTGTCCTAAACGGACTTCATCAGGGTTCATAAAATCTTGTATTTTCCTTATCTAAAGGAAGTTTCGTGTGACTGCTGCAGCATGTTTGTACGGCTCTATTTTGCAAGACCAACTTGAGAGGAATGTATTCTTTGGATTACTGGTTCATTGCCCTGGTGCTTGATGATCTCAGAAGTTAACTTCAGATAAGGAAAACACAAGATTTTGTGAACCCTGGTGAAGTCCTTTTAGGATGAAAACTGTTGGCTGGGATGGATTGCGTTGTTTGTAGAGCAATAATAAAATCAGTTGAACACTGTATTATTGCTCTTGCCTAATGATGAACTTAAGAAGATTTTTTGGACTGTGATGTGTATATAATTGGACAAAATTTGGCAACAATTGTGTTGGGCTTCTTTTTAGCGTTCATTTGATGTTATGTTTTTTAACTAATGATTTATGGTTCCCGAGCAGTGAAACCATGAGAGCTTCAGTGCTAATTTGTTACTTGGAACTACTGACACTGGTGCGGCCATTTAGGGCCAACACTGCTCTTCTGCGTAAAGACCATTAATCCGTCAGTTTTGATGATGACAGATGAGTTAAGGAAAAGGTGAGCAGGGATGTAGAATTCCTATAGCCGGACGCCTAGGACATATTGTTTGGGGTCAAAGACAACAAGTTTTCATGTTTATTTTGTCCGTGGGGCAAGTAGGCCCAGCCCTCTGCAGCACAAACCCTTTGGCTGCCAGTTTACAGGGATCAGGAAATAGTATTGTCCTTAATTAATGTAATATTTGTGTCCATATGTTAATGATGTTCAAACTTATATTTATGGTTCACTAATGCAAGGTCTTTATTAGGGTGAGCACTCTAAGAAAATGTTGTAAGCTCGGACTGCATTAGCGACAGTGGTTCCTGTATAAAAATGTGTATACACAAATGCAAAGTTTGATAATTTGAGACTATGTATAATGCTCCCAGCATGCTTTCTGGTTTGATGCAAATATTTGCAGGAGCTTGAAATCAAGATTGCTGATTTTTTGCTTTCAAAATAAAATGGTCACAAAAAAACTGCAACTAGGAAAAAAATGTGTTGCTAAAACAACTGACATTTAGGTACCATTTCTTTGAAGCATCATTCAGTAAAATGTGTTGATGCATGCTAGAATGTCCCAAAAAATATTCATAATGGAAAGACCAGTGTAAGAAACATGAAAATAGACTAGCATTGGCAAAAGCAAAAGGCCTGGAACTGGTGATTAACCCTTTGGTTTTGTCAGTGCGTGTCTTGTTTTGACTTGGTTTTTGTAAAACTTTATTGTTGTGGAAGTTGCCAGGCCCTCACTGTCATAACAAACATTGTCAAAAAGCAAAAATATATTTGTTTTCAAAAAGCACACCTTGCCACAATAATTTAGGACACTGAACAAATCTACTTTATGTGCCAATACGCTCCTTGTGAAATAGTAGAATGCCGTCACTCAAAGTGAAGACAGCCAATAAATAGAGAGAGAGAGAGAGCTTTAATAAAAATAAAAAGTCTTGAATAACCAGTTAGGGCTCCAGTTCTTAAAGAAAATCACAGAAGTGTACACATAGGAAATGTTCTTGCATTAGTACAGGTTTATGGCACTCATGAATTCACAAGAATTTAAAGAAGTAGGCCAACAAAACGTACTTCTAGAAAATATTTGTGAACTGCATTTTAGCATGAGCAAATATCCATGTGTAGATTTGCTCATATGAAAATCTGTTGAGCGTTTACATGTTCTCTTTCCCACTAACCACTTTTTCCCAGCCCAGGAAGTTGTTTTACTTCGGCCCTCGTCAGGAGTCTCTTTCCAACCTTTCGCTGTATGGGTGAAAACCCCTAATACATCCATGTTATTAGGTATGCACAGACTCAAAAGGGCATTCCAACTCTAGAACTATTGCTTACCCCTATATCCAGCCTCAGGATGTAGATCTGCTGAAAGGTGCCAAAATAAAGGAATTGCTAGTATTCAAACCCTACAATAGTACAAGCCCTGGCATAATCAGAGAGGCTGTTATCAGAGCTCCTTTATAATGAGATTGCTGCCATAATTTGTCACAGCACTACATGAAGCCAAAGGGTCAAGTGTATTTTTTTTACAGGACAAGTAGATTTATGAAGCAACCTGTCCCATAGACAAGTAGATATTTTATATAATTCCACACCACTGGGTGAAGCAGCCCCAGATCTTCGAGAACCTGTGTATATTAGGGCCCTTATCGCAATCTAAACAATCTCTAATCATTAGATGGTTGAGATTGGCTTGAGGATTCAGCCATACCATGAGCCAACGGATATGGGGCAAATTTAATGGAGTCCTCCAAAAACGGGAGGCCCAATTCCTCTTGACACACATAGCTTGGGCAAGAGGGAGGAATGCACAAAAGATGATTAAGTCTTTGATTTTCCTTAATTTGCAGGGTGCTGGTATTTGCATATTCCCAGACCCAACCCCATATGAAGCCATCAGCTTCGTATACATTTGCAACATAGGGGCAAGTGGCTTACGTCTGATCATCAAAGAGATTTAAATAGGATGTCTACAGACTGCCTACATTTTTGGCTACATATTGAAAGGTTTCGTTCTAAGAATATGAGGAATTGAAAACTATCCCCAAATAAGGAGGGGGTTATATACCCTCTGTAATTTGTTACCCTTGATACTGAAGGTTCTCAAAGTGGAAGTGCACGGCCCACAAACCATGGTTTGCAATTTCAAAAAAAAAATCTATCTAATACTATCATGAAAACTGAAAAGGCAGCTACCAGTTGTTCCAAACTCTTCAGATTGCCCACCATTAAAACTTCGTCATCTGAATAGAATAGAGCTGGGATCAGCATACTTAATTCTGGGCACATCTAAATTACACAGACTCCACTGTTTGTTCAAATTATTAATATAAAGAGTCAACAGAATGGGTGCCATGACACAACCCTGGCAGACTCAGTGCTCCACCTTGAAGGCAGGATAGTATTCACCTTCAGGTCCACAGTGCACTGTAGCCTCCAAATTTCCATCTAGACCAAGATCTCAAAGGATTTTCTAGAGGTTAGATCATTTAACCCGATCAAACGCACAAGAAAGGTCAATGAAGACCAGGTACAAGGAGCAATTGTTATCTCCAATATATTTGCCCAGGGCCAAGTGGAGATTCAAGCTTTGCACCATAGTGCCTAGAGTTTCAAAGAACCCATACTAGCAAGGGTTGATTGTCATTATCCTTCATCCAAGCTCTGATCGTATTAAAATGACTTTTAACCAGTATTTTAAAGGTGCAGTGAATAAGAGAGAGAGGTCTCTACCACCCTGGTTGTAACTGATTCCCTTTTTAAATATGGGCACAGTAATGGAGGATAACATGTGATTCCTAGTGATGATTTTAAGAATGTAAGTGAGTAAAGGGGGCCACAAGTCATTATTACATTTAAAAATTTCCATTGGAACCTCATCCGGCCCACACGCTTTGCCAGATTGGTGTTGATGCAAAGGTTGAGAAACCTCCCTCAGCTCAATAAAAAGCTGTGAATTAAAGCATCTTTTACACAGAATATCGCCTTCGTTGTGTCAGGGAGCCTGTTGATATATACCAGAGAAGTGAGTAACCCATTGTTCAGATGTGAATTGACTGTTTAAGCTTGTTAGCCTGTCATCACTATTTCTAAGAGCTCCCACTACAGTCCAAAAACGTGGTTTTCCTATTTTCACCTGCTGCCAACATCTGACCCCACCTTTGTTTTTCTTGAGTTCCCTCATCCTAAGTTTGATTGCTGCCATATAGGAAGTATGACACGCAGCAGTCATGTTAATATCCCTCAGTATAGATTTCAGGCCTGCCAAAGGTGCCTTCTAGCAAGTGAATACAGTGCATGAAACCATTTGTTGGTAGAATGCTCTTTACTTTGCACAGGCTTTAATAGAGATGCTTTGATTCCCTGACAAAGCATGATAAAGCTAGTAACCAGCAAATCTTTATTGGCTCTGAACGTCAGATGCAGTTCAAAATGACTGAATAGTCTACTGACTTAAAACCACAAAACTTCCTCAGGGTCCTTTAATCTCCAGTCCTGTTCCAACAAGACTGCAAACCGTGAGACAAGCCTATGTCATGGCACACATGCATGACCAGTGTTTAGATATGACAACAAAAATCAGCATTAGGAGCCAGACATCAGTACAGTTGTGGCACTCAGGGGTTGGGGGTACATCCATTACCATGCCGTGGACTTCTCTGTCCGACCCCTGTGTTCATCATACATATCTCTTGTGCTCAATTTAAGACTACTTTGATTCTTTAGAAGACAGATCCCATCACCACTTAAAGAACACGGATGCCAGTAATTAAAAGGACTGCCAACTCAATACATTGTGTTAGTAATAGATAATTCACTGCCATAGAACTGACTCCTTCTCCACTAGTACTGTTTGTCGAAGAACAGTACCTGTAGTGCTTGTATGCATCTGCTTTGTAGTGGAATATATGGACCTTGTACAAATATGTTTTGTGCAGGTATCTGAATACTACAGAGAGGTTTGTGTTTGGCCTGGTTAAATGTGGGTGTGTATCTGTGTGTCTGTGCGTTTACAGATCTGAAGATGTACATATGTAAGGACCAGCAGGTTCCTTCATCATTGGTTGGAATCTAATATTTATTACACCCTTACTCATCAGTAATCCAAGTGTTTTGTTTTTAGACGGATTAACATCACTGTGCAGAGTTTCCCTTTTGTTCCAAGGTCCCAGTGCACATGTTCTGTTGCCAGCTTTACACCCCACCCTGTTTTCTTTGTAGTCTCTGACATTTCAAGCAAGTTGTTTAATGCTTGACACAGTTATGAGCGACCGTATAAATGTTTTTCAAGTTATTCAAACTGCTATGTTGAGGTCGCATACTCTCTTTCTAAATATTGTTCAAATCGTACAAATGTCAGATTGGTGGATCTCTCACCCACATATGTACTCTAACTAGAGAGACAGTCTTAAGTTAATTGAAACGCAAATAATTGTACAGATGCCTTGCATCCTCAAAAGTCAACAGCGCAAAGCACAAAAGTGTGTACATAGTATGATTTTATTTTTCAGAAAAAATAATATTGTTCTGTTTTAATGTGTATATTCTTCTAACCTTTGCAGACACACTACCTCATTTACGGCAAAGGATTCCAGACATGGGAGTACTCCCCGGACTTTGCAATACGTTCCTATGCATACCTTTGGCTGCATGCGTTACCTGCCTGGTTCAATGCAAAAGTCTTGCTGTCTAGTAAGGTAATAAGGTCATTTGCTTTTGCTTTTTACTGTAGCTGTAATTTGTTCTTTTTCAGCTCCAGCTCTTTCCTGGGAGAGGGAGATAAAATATTAGAGATAATATAATTTGCGGTTTATATAATGCTTAATATCAAGTGAATGTCGGTCACACACAAATAACAGGTGTTATTTTTACCCATCTGAAAGACAGTCATACTATTGGCTGGAATCAGCCACGCTAGGGCTTGAACCTATGCCCTGTAGATTTCATAAAGATCTGTGCAGTGGATGGTCAACTGACTATACTATTTGACTTGTTCAGGATACGTAGGAGTGCTTTACAATACAACAGATACTTGTAAAGGCATTAAAACCTAAAGGAATCTAACCTGTAACTACTCTAGCTATGGCTAAGTCCCAAGGTGGATCTTTAATGCCTTTCTAATAGCTGGGCATTCCAAGAACTGCAAGAAAAGACCAAGAAGGTGAAGCCAACACCCTTTTCTTAACCTATTTAGACATAGTAAGCAGCATTGTGTCTGCCGACCTCAAGGTCCTGGTAGGTTAAGATGGAACGAACCTGTGTAAGATATGATGGACCCTTGCCAAACAGAGCTTTGCTGAGGTCTTGAATTTATTTCTGGTGGCCACTGGAAGCCAATGATGCTTTTTAAAACCATTGTAATATGCACTTTTCCAGAAAGATTGCAACTTTTAAATGTTTATTTTAGAGTTTTCAACTAACAAAAAATCTCCTAATCAATTTTTGCACCAGTAATTATTGTAACAATTGTTGGTCTGTCTTGCTAAAGAGCAAATGCTTAGCATCTCTAAGAATCTTCATATAATAGCATGAGATGATGGTGGCGAGAACTGATTTGAAGGGTCCAGGGAGACATTGGTTGTTAACTTAAGTCTTTCACTTGAGTGTCCTGGACACTACACATATTTGGACCCAAACCATAACCATCAAAAAGTTAATGTGAAACCAATGTGTTTACTTTACAAAAATGTACCTTAATTCTTATACAGCTAAATACTGCTAGAAGATGAGATTACTTAAAGAACTCCACACATCACTTTTTCCTTGCTTCAGTGCAACACCCTAAGTGTGACTGGCATGTCCAGATGGGCGTTATGTGGTCACTGTGCCAAATACTTCACTAATGAGGCCTAACTAGGCCAAAACTGGTCTGAGTTTGCCTGTGTTCTCATTCAGAAGGGGACCTTTCCTGGAAATTTGTACTGGACTGTTCCTGCTGGTGTAGATCTAAGGCTGATTTGCCTATAACTGTCCTGTATGAAGTGGCAATGTTGGCAAATAAACAGTGGAGCCTGATGGGGCCATAATAATAACGAATGACTCAAATAAATTCCAGGATTCACACATATCTCTTTTTTTAGTTTTTCTGACACCTCTTTCCTACTCTGTTAAGAGTTGCTGGGTGGTTGCCGCGTGTGCTGACCTCAAGTGTTAATTTTGCTCAATATACCTCTGGAGTTGCAGAGTGACCATCACTGCAAGCCATTTTTACTGGAAAGGGATATTAGTGATGGGTCAATAGCTTGTGGGGCCAGAGGATCCAGCAGTGCTTTAATTTAGCAGGATAGTTCCTGACTTTCAGGAAATTTGGATATCTACCCTATTTTAAGTGAAGGGTATATAATTACTTTAATGAAAAGTGCTATCTCCTCATAATTGCCTTAACATTTTCAGACCTATAACACTGGTAAAATGTGGGATTAAAAACTTTATTTAATTAGCTCAGTTGTGTCTTTCAGAAAGAAATCTTGAAATGTCAAGTACCTCTCACAAAGCCTCTTGCTTTATCTAGTATTAGTTAGTTTCTTTCATCTCTTTGGCTGGTGGAGGAACGGTTGAGCTGTCTGATTTTGTTTTGCACTGGACGTACGCTTGGGTGATGTTCAAATAGTCAATTGGACAACAGTATTATCTGTTATTTATACAGAATCTGATGTTTATTTTGAAATTCAGAACCATTCGCAGAATAAGAGACATCATTGTTTTGGTTGAAGGTTACAGTGACCAGAGTTTTATTGACATTCCTCTGTAGCTTGGGTTTCTGCTAGCTTAATTTATGAATTGTTTTCTTGGTAAACTATTTAAAGTTGTCCTGTTTGAATTTGGGTATTTTTAAAATCGAGAGTTAGCAAATATTAAAATTTCTGGCTTTGTAATTCATATGTGTTTAATAAGACCTACCCCTTTGCCGTCAGTTAAGGCGGAATAGCAATTTCCGGTGTGAGAGAATGCCATATGGGAGCCAGAGTTCTGGTTCTTCCCCTAAGCCAAAATTGTAATATTCTAGGAAAATTAGTTGTTTTTTAAAGACTCTTTCTTTATCAATACTGGGCATACGTAGGATGGTATTCAATTGATGGTGTTGCCCTTCACAAGTCTAATCCCTCAGTAGTTGGTTTGCTCGGCGTCATGTCCATGTTAAGGCGAGCCTGCGGTCTTGCAGATAATTTGTCAGATGGTCTCAGATATTGCATTAAGTACAGAGAAGCAGGCTCAACTCGGACACAGGAAACTTCATGATTAGTCAGTATTGCTTTTGAGGAATCCCCACATATACCATTGCCGGAATAGATAGATTCTATTGCTTATTGTTTTCTATTTATAATTGTTCAAATACTTTTTATACAGGCCTTCCTTAGCAATGAACAATCAATGCACAGCCGTTGCTGAAAGTTTAGTCACCAAAAGACTTCACTCCATTGCCAATAATATGCTAACAGCTTTGACTTTTTTATTTGTAAGGAACTATGGGGGTTATTACAACTTTGGAGGAGGTGTTAATCCGTCCCAAATGTGACGGATATACCACCAGCCATATTACGAGTTCCATAGGATATAATGGACTCGTAATACGGCTGGTGGTATATCCGTCACTTTACCATCACTTTTGGGATGGATTAACACCTCCTCCAAAGTTGTAATAACCCCCTATGACTCCAGATCATTTAGCAAAGGGAAGTGACTATTTTAGAAGGCTGTCAGATACGAGTTGAAGTACTTGTGTTTGAACCTGTGAAAAAAAAATCAGAATGAGGGAGAATATGACCAGTCCAGGATTCTGGTCCCGAGAAGCTCAACCTAGCCTTTTTGCAATTGACTTTCAGCTCACACTTAATTAGGTCTATAATTTCTGCAAAATAAGAAAGCGTCTGTTCCCCTTCATTATAGATGCTGATAATGAGGTTATGGCGGGCACTGCTAAATCGTTATTGGCCACTTGGAAGATGGTAAAGGTTATATCTGATCTGTTGTTTCTCGAGCCAGTTGATCTGATCATGTTACGACTATTCTATAAAAACATCACCTGTTTGATTTCATGATTAAGGCCGTGTATCTCATCACAACTGCTCGTCTCCCGGAAGAGGTGTCTCATGAAGTGTATTTTAATGATTTTTCCAAGAGTAAAACAGTAGTTTACCTAGAGACTCCATAATGCATTGAAAGCAGTTCACAAACCGTTTTTCCTAGATTCATTCAGACTTAAGTATGTGGCACTACGTGTGAATCAGAATGGAGAACCTTATAATACTAGCGCTTAGTTGAGACTTAACTGTCCAGACCAATTAAAATGCATTTGTCGGGTACTTGCAGGTAAAGTTTCACTGACATTATTAATGTGGGAGACTTCGGGGTCTCTCTGAAGATTGGCCATGGAAAGGAATACATATTAGGCAAATGCCCACAAATAGGAAGTTCTTTGGTAGACACAAACGTTTGCAGTTTCTGTCAAGGAGCCATCTGGATACCACGTGGCACCCATAATTGGTACAGAAAGTCTGGCAAAGAGGAAGGTTTCCAAGGATGAGTGTAAGGAATGGGAACTTTAGTCGTAAAATTAAATAATTGCGGCGTAGGAAAAAACAACTAAAATAATAAAATAAAAAAATCCTTATTTTCGTACTGTAAGCCAGTATAGGTTTTGGAAAATAGTGAACATCATAACATGGATATTTTTTGCATAAGACGATGTGATTGTAGGGTGTAACCAAAAAGCAATAAATTATGCACTTGCACAACCTAATGATTGGCATAGTTTACGTTTGTAAATTTAGATCTCTTTGAATCAGGCGTACCCTTTGTAGTGGCCTTTTGTGCATCTGGCATCAAACATTTGTATTCCCTGCCTGTGGCTTTTCATTTTGGAGAGGGAGGTTTTTCATTATTGGGGGAAGCTAAAAAGTATTGGATTTTGTAAATATTACCCTCCCCTATATCTGTGTGATTTCAATATTGTCTTCCTTTGCTTTCTAACCAGTGTTAATAAATTCCATACATACACCATTTTTCACATATTTCAAACTTTTGTTGCTCATGGTGTCTTTCTGCCTTGGTTACTTACTCTAAAACGAATAGCATGTAAATCTTTCTTTCCTCAGTCATCTCATTTCTCTGGTTTAGTCAATTCCAATGAACCTTCTCCGGAAAATTACCTGAAGTCCGCACCCCTATAAATTTAATTTTTATGGCTTAAACCAAATATTGTAGTTGAAATGAGAGCTGTTAGTCAGGTAGAAATGCATCTGTTGTTCTTGCGCTTGGACCACAACACTTACAGACTAAATATTGTGATATTTCTTTTCTCACAGGTGCTTGTATTTTACTTTGTAAGGAGTCTTTTGGCCTTCCTCAGCTGCGTTTGTGAACTTTACTTTTATAAGTAAGTTGCTTTGTTTACTAAACACCCATGTTGTTTGTGGAGCAGCTTATGGAAGATGGTCTTAAGAAATATTATAGGTACGAAGGAAGGAAATGACCACCCACAGTGGAAAATGAAATAAAAACTCCAAGAATGATTGTTTGATTATTATTTGTAGCATGTCACTAGCCGCTCTAAAGACCACTCCAGGGCAGAAATGGCAGAGATAACCAATTCTAGCAAGTATAAAGCAAGTATAATTTAATTAAAAGATTTAATAATATGAGTACATATAGGGAAACATAAAAACGTAAATATGCATTACTAAATGATATTTTTTTAATTAAGTTCTACCTTCACAAGGAATATACTGGATAAAATCTTGTTATTTTGTTTCAGAAATGAAAAGAAAATAATGTAGTGAACAAGAAGTTTTCTAATTTTTGGTTGATTCTGTAGCTTGTGACACTTTTATCTGCTTCACAGCAACAGGAATGCCGTTGCTGTTACTTGGGGCCATATGTACGAACACATTTTCCCATCGACACAGAATGGGGGAAACCCTTTGCTACATCTGGCCCTTGGTTCCTTGCTTCAAACATGCCTTTCTGCTACTTGGCAACTCTTTTAGCTACAATGGATTGGGTGCGGGGAGCATGTTGTATAATGTTTATCAAGTGAGATATTCTGGGACCTGAGCATTGGTGTCTCCTAGCGTTTGAGCCCCAGTTCCTTCTCTGCTGCTTGTCATCTCTGTAATGGTGGGAGCAGTCCTCCAGATGGCAGCAGTAAGCTCCTTCTTTCACCCATGGCAGCAGCGATGCATTTTCATCAGTGACACAATATTATAGTAGAGCCACAGTCAAAAGATGTCTGGATTCTTTCAATCATACTTTGGGTCAGGTTTCCGGATTTTGACATTTTTTGTAGTTGTTGATGAGAGACTGTTGTACTACATATCTCTGTGTTGGCATCATGCCATGAGCTGGACAGCACAGAGGGAAAATACAGCTATTGGCCTAGAGCATAACATATACAGGTAATAGAACGAGACTTAGATGTATTGCACAAGGTCCACGTGGTCAGGTAGAAATGATGAGCTCCTACTGAGGGATTTGGCCAGTGCTAGGAACTTTGTAGACAATAGGTTTCCAGCTTAGCAAAAATAGTGAGTTCCAGAGTGTGGATGTCTGGAAGTAATAGGATCTGCAACCTCAAGCTTCGAACCTGATTCTCAGGAAAACACTGATATGGAGTTGATCCTAAATTCTGGTTTGCTTACTGCCCACATTTTCAATTGATTTTAATTCCAAAAGCATTCAAGAAAAACAGCAGAAAGGCTACTAATTGCATGCAGAAAAAGCACTTTTTGTTGGCTACTTGCACATGGACAAACAGAGCTACACATTCATTTTGTCCAAACCCCCGTAAAACACATTGATTATCAGGGTCCCTTGAGCAGCAGCTCCATGTGCCTGATGTGCTCAAGGCAGATGAAGGAAATACAAGGGACATATTTATGCAGCTGGAATCATTCGAACTTCTGTTATCGTCAGTGCTGGTTTTAATGGCTCAAAATTAACTTTGATATTTTTTCCATTGGTGTCCTTTCACATTTGCGTTAGCAAAGTTAGTATTTTTTAAAATATCCTATGAGAAATTCCCCAAAAGTAGGTTTTGCAAGAGGATTCTACCTTTTCCCCAAAATTATCTTCCTTGCTAACTATCTTTATTTAATTATTATTAAGAAAGTTTATTGATGGGCAGAGTTTTGTGAAAGGTGGGGAACTTTGTAACTTCATGAATGGCAAAGTTTGCGAAGCTGTCAAACTTTAAAATTGTCATTTCACATGCAGCTTAGACCTTCTGTCTTGATAATGGTCCTCTTGATCTCAGACGTACAATACCAATTTCACAAAGAATGACATATTTGTATCTGTTTGGAGGAGATGATTATCAGCTGAAACAAATAGAATTCTTTTTTGCCCCATATGTGAATTAGTAAATATTCTGTGGGCTGTGATTGATTTGATTTGCCTGTCCCCCTGCTTCAGCTCTGGATATCCAAGTGATATGAGCTCACTTCGTCACCCCTTCATTTTGCCACCGTGTTGAACTTACTCACATTTTTTTACAGTGTCTTTCATTTGATTAGGGCTCAGTAAGTACATATGAAAAACGAAATTTCTTGGTAGATGTCTGTCAGGGTTTAAAATACGCTTTGGTGACAATCTGGCTCTTTTCTTACAGCAGAAATCCCATACAAACTGGTTCCTGTAGATCTGAGGGGACACGAGAGGGGATAGTGAATTATGTTTTCGAAGTGCCTGCTTTTAAACAGCCCAGTCTAAAATAGAATTCTGTTGTAGTGAGGAATGACAGCAAAATAAGTGTGTGTGCTATTCCATCTTTGTTCTTTCTGTTATCGTTGAGATAAAGCATTTTACCACCCGTAAAATACAGAATTTGACAGAAATAGGAAGTGGTTTTGTCATGGAAGCCTTGTGAACAAAAACAATTTTTTTAGCATATAGACTGAAAAACTGAAGAATATGATTGCTACGCAAATAAAAAAAAAGCTACTAAGTGAAAAGAGACTTGAACCCCTCGGGTGCCATGGACGAGGTAGTTACGTCCGCTGCTGTGGCGCTCAGGAGCCAGGGACGTTACCACCTCGCCCAGCAATGGGCCCCGGGGGGAAGCGCTAGCACTCCCCCGAGGGCCTCGCACCCCCTTCCCATGGGTAGGGATTGAAGGGAAATCGTTTCCTCTTCCACCACAGCTCCCCTGACCCACGCCCCCAGTGAAGGCTGATGATGGACCTCATCAGAAGTCACCTCCCTTTGGGCTGGAAGGATGCTTCCAGCGGGATCCAAGGAGAAAGAGATTAGTGTCTCCTCAGTACTGGGCAGGGGAGGTCAGGTAGGCATGAAAAGGGGAGGAAAGGCTCCCACTGGATGAAAGCCCACCTTACACCAAGGAAGATTTGTTTTCAACAAAAGAGGGTGGGGGTATCGTCATACCCCCACCCCAAAATTAAAGGGGACAAAGTTGTTCTGCCCACTGGTGGGCAGGTGGGGCAATTACTCCCGATCTACTCCCCGGGGGGCAGAAAGCCTACTAGATTCCAGGGAATTAAAAAACAAAATAGTGAGGTGGTGGCTACCAACCAGTATGGGCATGGTTATGCCCCTACCCCAACTGAAGGGGGTAACAGTCTTTCAGCTCTCCCCGCACACTAAAACATCTTATCCCATGGCAAGCAAGAGGACATGTGATTATTTTGGGTGTTGGTTTTACATTTGGGCCATAATAGCTTGTCTAACTCTCAAAATCGTCCCACTTGGAATGGCGAGGGCTGCACATTTTGGACTTTGGGACACTGCATGTAGAAAAATCTACGAGACCTAGACACATCTTAAAACTAAACATCAGGGTGAGTCCATGGTGGTGTGCTTCACATGCACCCCGCACCATTTTCTTACCCACAATGCCCTGCAAACCTTCAACATTGCTGGAAATCACACAGTTTTCCCAAATTTTTTGTGATGGAACCTTCTGGAATCCTACCACCCAGTATTGTCGCATTTATACAGATAAAAATTCTGCCCCACTTGTTAGCCTAAAAGTTTTTTCTCCAAACTGCCCTTTTTGGTTCCGCTTTGGTTCCCTCTCATTTTTTACATGTTTTTGGCTCTTCCCTGTCGCAGGCACTAGGCCCACCTACATAAATGAAGTATCATTTTTACTGGGAGATTTTGGGGGACGCTGGGTGGAAGGAAATATGTGGCTCCTCTCGGATTCCAGATCTTTCTGTCACCTAAATGTGTGGGAAAAGTGTTTTTGGTCACATTTTGAGGTTTGCAAAGGATTCTGGGTAACAGAATCTAGTGAGAGCCCAACAAGTCACCCCATCATGGATTCCCCTAGGTGTCTAATTTTAAAAAATGTACAGGTTTGGTAGGTTTTCCTAGGTGCCAGCCGATCTAGAGGCCAAAATCCACAGCTAGACACGTTCTAAAAAACACGTCAGATTTCAATGTAAAAATGTGATGTGTCCATGTTGCATTTCCTGTCGTGGGCATATGGCCTACCCACGCAAGTGAGGTACCATTTTTATCAGGAGACTTGGGGAAACACAGAATAGCAGAACACGTGTTATTGCCCCTTGTCTTTCTCTACATTTTTTCCTTCCAAATGTAAGACTGTGTTAAAAAAGAGGTCTATTTGAGAAATGCCCTGTAATCCACATGCTAGTATGGGCACCCCGGAATTCAAAGATGGTCAAATAACCACTGCTTCTCAACACCTTATATTGTACCTATTGTGGAAATACAAAGCTTTCCTTGATACCTATTTTTCACTCTTTATATTTCAGCAAATTAATTTCTGTATACCCAATATACAATGAAAACCCATTGCAAGGTACAGCTCGTTAATTGGCTCTGGGTACCTAAGGTTCTTGATGAACCTATAATCCCAATATATCCCGCAACCAGAAGAGTCCAGAAGACGAAACGGTATATTACTTTTGAAAATCTGACATTGCAGGAAAATGTTACAGAGTAAAACATGGAGAAAAATGTTTTTTTTCACCTCAGTTTCAATATTTTTTATTTCAACTGTTATTTTCTGTAGGAAAATCGTGTAGGATCTACACAAATGACCCCTTGCTGAATTCAGAATTTTGGCTACTTTTCAGAAATGTTTAGCTTTCTGGGATCCAGCATGGTTTCACACCCATTTCTGTCACTAATTAGAAGGAGGCTGAAAGCACAAAAAATAGTAAAAATGGGATATGTCCCTGTAAAATGCCAGAATTGTGTTGAAAAACGTGATTTTCTGATTTAAGTCTGCCTGTTCCTGAAAGCTGGGAAGATGGTGATTTTAGCACCACAAATCCTTTGTTGATGCCATTTTAAGGGAAAAAAACACGAGCCTTCTTCTGCTGCCCTTTTTCCCATTTCATTTTGTTTTTTAAAAACGAATTTTTTGGTGTGTTGTGGCTAATTTCTTGGTCTCCTCCAGGGGAACCCAAAAACTCTGGATACCTCTAGAATCCCTAGGATGTTGGAAAAAACGGACTCAAATGTGGCGTGGGTAGCTTATGTGGACAAAAAGTTATGAGGGCCTAAGCGCAAACTGCTCCAAATAGCCAAAAAAGGCCTGGCACCTGAGGAGGAAAAGGCCTGAAAGCAAAGGGGTTAAACAATAAAGCCACCTTTCAATAAATCTTGGTTTATGTTTTGGGTACTAGAAGCTTTGTTATAAATGTGCACATTGGTTTTGCTTATGCAGCACTCTGTTTTTTCCTGTTCTCCTAGAGCGGTGTGCAAAAAGTTTGGCCTGCACGTGGGCCGCCTGATGCTTGCGTTCCTGGTTCTCAGTACTGGGATGTACTGCTCATCTGCAGGTGAGTAAATTGAGTGAAATTAAGCACGGTTGGTCTGTGAGTGTAGTTTTGTGCAGTTTGAAGTGAAGCTGTATTAAAAATGGAACTTGTGCTGTTTCCAAAGGCAACTATACACATGTAATGGGAATGTTATATGAACAGGAGATGGCAATACCTATGCATAATTGTTCACATAACAACCTTCTCTTGTCTAGGCCTTCAATAATCCAATGTGCTGCAGTTTATATGTTGTTCTCTTGTCACTTGGCATTGGGTTATTTAAAGATCCACCTTAGTACGGAACACTGTTATGGTGAACAATCCTGCTATGACTTTTAAGAGGTTGCAGAACATCAGGTATATTTGAAATAGGCAGTTGTTGCACAATGTTGTATAGGGAATAAAGTACCTCAAAGTACTTTATATATCAAATCACTTTGTTTCTGCAGAATTATTTTGGGAGTTGCCCAGTTGCGCATGGTTGTAAGGGATTAGCTCTTTAAATCACTGAAAATTCATATTCATTGGACATTAACATTCGGTTACCACCAGGAACCATTTGTTAACCTGTGCACAAACAGCTGGGAATAGTAAAGCAGGCAAGTTAGACTGATCTACGACTAAAATAAAATATTCTAGCAAACCTCTATCGAGAACGTTTCTAAAAGGAATGTCATCAGTTTAATTGGCACTGATGGGGAATGCACCATATCCCTGGTTACTGATCCACTGCTGATAGCTCACTGTTGCATATTACAACATGCTATCTTTCTTTGCTGGTGTTAATCTTAATCAGCTCAGTGGTACTCGTTTTTTCTACCTCGAAAGATGAAATCATGAGTTGGTCTTTCTGTAGTTCATATTTGAAACGGGCATAGGTCAATCTAATGATCAGATGTTTTAGAAGGGGAGATGGCAGCAACATATTTCTTTGTTTTAGTGCGACAGAGCAGCATGACTCTACAGTATATGCACTCTTTATTTTGGTGTCAGGGTATCTTCTGACAGGAATATACACGCCCATTTTATGGAACTGATTTCAATGAGATTTGTTTAGATTTTGCTCTGCTTAATTTCCATAATACCTTTCCCTTCATTGAGGCACACAGCTTTCAAAGCGTACATCATCACACAGTCTTAAAGTGTAATGATTCAAAGCAGCAAGTGCTAATGAAACTGTCAGTATTCTATGTTTGGAATAGGTCTGAATTGTATTTGATGAAAAACTGCGGTCGCAAAAAATGATCAGGCATAGGATACCCCCGGCAGCAGCTAGAAAGAGAAAGCTCTTGTGGGAGAGCACGACATACTATAATAGAAAAGCACTGTAAAGGTCAAAAACAGTGCCGCCTGGGTATACATTTTGATTCTCTAAGAATGAGAGCATAAGAAGCAATGAAACTCGGAGCAAGTGTCCCTGAATTGTATCTGAACATGGAGCTCACAGCAGTACAGAAAATTCACATCCCATGTACATCCCTTGTCTTGCTGCAAGGCAGAGCTTTTGGTAAAATTGTTAGGGAGCACCAGTAAGATTCCTGTTACAGGTGACATGATTGATGAGTCTTAATGTAATGTTGTATTCACACAAGAACACACAAACCCCACCATTAACAGACCCATATGGCTCATTGTGACACATAGGAGACCTTACAAAATACTGCAGATTTTGAATAAGGCTTTTAGGTACAGTGTCCATGAAGGCACGTGCTTCTGGGCGGTACCTAGAGGGGGTCGGGTGCGACATTATTCCCGAAGAAGTACATTGTTAGCAGCGAAGTCAACCCTGCTGCATAATTTGCTCACTCCTACCTTTTGGCTGGACGGAGGAAGCTGACGGAGAAAAGCGGAAGGGGTGGAGGCAGTCCCAGAGTCAATCTCGGAGGTTTGTGAGGTCGGGATCGGACGCAGCGTGGGCACGCAATTTGTTGCTCTGCTGGATTGGTTTGGATGAATCTTACCCCCGTTGTGGCCGCAGTGGAGAGAAAGCACGGAGGAGACCGCAGAGACACAGATGACGCGGAAGACTGCGAGGGAGTGGCATCCAGCACGCGTCCAGTGCCTTTTGGTGACCTGCTGTGATCTGCTGCAACCCCCAGAGGGGGTGAAGAGTCGGAGACTGAGTAGGTTTGTGCCTCGTACCTGCTTCACAACCTCTTACGCCAGTTGTACTTCTTGCTTATTGACGTTTGGCTATTGACAATTGGCTATTGGCTCCTACGACTATGGTTGCTGACTGTTGACTAGTGACTCCTATTACTTCCTACTGTCTCCTTCTCCCTCCTACTACTTCTGGAACCTTGCTACTTCCGACCACAGATAGACATTCCGTGATACCTCAAGCTCTGCCAGGAGGCAGAGGAAAAGCAGTAAAGGCTGAGGGAGACCGTGCAGTAGTGGGGGGAGACTACAGCAGTGCAGCGTGGTCTGTCTGGTTGCCTGGCTGCCTGCGTGTTGCCTGCTTGTTTCAATTAATTAGCACCAGCGTAGTTATAATTATAAATCTATGCAATAAGTGAGGTTCCTGTCCAGCCTCTTTGCTCTCCAGCAGGCCTTTTAATTTGTGCTACCACCGTTAGCAGCATAAGTGGTCCCACCTGTCCACCCATCCAGAGTTTTGAGTTTTTACCTGGACCCGGAAACATTGTAAAATCTGCAACCATTGCTGTTTAAGTGTAGTCAAGGAGACCTGAGAATGGAAAGAAGGCTTAGAGCTGCAGGTCTCTGAGGTGGAGTGGAGGCAGCTGACATTGGGCCAGTGCGGCCTGCCCTTCTCAGGGGGCCTGCCCTCCCCAGTCCATACCCAGGAATCTCTCCAGCTTTACAGCCCTACAGTCTGGTTTGTGAGCAGTCATTGTAGGCGGCAGACAGCAGATATTCAACATACAGCACATACAGCATATACAGCATGCCGCCGAACAAAGCTCTGTCACGTGGTACATGTGGCACAAAGAAGGGATCGAAGGAAGGTTCTAAAATAAAGGAGGTCCCAAATGTGAATCAGCCTCCGGGGACAAAAGCTAGTAGCCAAGAAGGAGAGAATATATTACTGACATTGCAGCAAGAGGATGTTCAGAGAGACAATGAAGAAAGATCCGCTGTAACCCCATTGGGAGCATCAATTAAAGAATTTATGGGGAAATATTTTAAAAAGATCCCCAGGGAGTCACAGGTGTCAAAGGGCGAAAATATGTTTGATTCAAATCAGAATGAAACTGAACATGCCATGAGGAACGACTCTTAGACCTTCGATTCACTGCAGATAGAGGATTTTTTTTGGGGGGGACGGGCGGAGGAGATTATTGGGGGAGGCTGTTATTGGAACCTACGCAGTCCTCATCACCATGCCTCCTACCTCAAGTAAGGGATAGCGTCACGTCAGAGGAAAAATACCTGTGTTGTTCTGTATTAGAGAGAAAGCAAGTGAGGGAGGGTTTTGGAGGGGGTATTAAAGATCAAAGTAAAATGGACACACCCTCGCCCTCTTCTCCCTGGGCTAGGCAGTCCTCCCTTGCTTTAGATACTACTGCCATACCTGCTGAATACTTACTAGATGTAATGTTTCTAATGCAGAAAACTTTACAGGCTAGCCTAGAGGTACTGACAGCAAACAATGGTTTGAGTAAAATACACAAAAATCAATTACAAGGGATAACGAAGGAGTTGAAACAAATTAATAGCTGTATGCCCGTACTGACACGACCTGCACTGGAGAAAAGGGATCAAGAGACAGGTATCCCAGATGAGAGTAAGGATGGAGAGTTAGGAGAAACAATAAAATTAACAGAGTGTCCGTTAGTGTATATTTCTAAACAACCAATGCTAGTGATAAAAAAGGAGTCGAGGATGGGGAATAAGAGGATATAGACCCTATAGATCCCATTATAATGCCCAAGGAAACAAGCAAAGTAAGCAAAGAAACATTGGGTGCAAGGGGCCCATAGAGAGAGGGGAGAAGGTAGTTAAGGACAAGAAATTAAGAATAATCCATGGACAAGGTGTTTTGCTTTCACTGATGACCGAGCTGACACAAATTTCTGGAATGCACTTCTCAGTTCAAAGAAAACATTTATTATTATTTCACCATGAGGTTCCTAAAAGGAGATTAGTAGATTGAAAGCACATGTTTAAAAATAGTCACAGCAATGAAAGGAAAATATACCCAAAATGATTCTCAACTGCAATGTACACAGCAAATATATGTGGTTATATTATATCATAATTGCAAAGCAAAGAATAAAGTAAAAATTCATCACCGTAGGGCCTGCCAAGCTCTTCATCTTTCTTGTGCCAACAAGAAGATGACCCCGTTCAACTGCGAGAAAGAGATATCCACCCTCATGGGACAAATGTCAGGCATTCGACGACTAATCCTGACCGAGGTCTTGGAAATTCCACTGCTACTGAGCAGGGCCACCTTTTTATATCTTAAAGAACCGAAAAGGCTTTCTGGAGAAAATCCCTCCCATAAAAGAGAAATATTCAAGCATGCTGGCTACTGTAGGTCAGAGTTGGAAGGAACGCATTGAGAACTGGCCAACACCTCAAGGCATTTCTCCCAAGGCCAAACTTCCCTGCACTGAAAAAGCATAAGTCTGGTGCATACTTATCATGCTGACTGACTTAACTGTTCGGTGATAATATGTCCTAGCCCTTCGGTGAGAAAGAATATGAAAAACAAGTACAGTTTACCAAGTGGAAAAACACAGCTTAACTGCAATGTCTAATGCTACGATAATGTCGATAGGCAGCTAAACTGAATACAAAACGTAATCTGCAAATGGTGAACACTGAACAACTAATCCAGATGAAAAGTGGTGCAACACAAAGTCAGTGGTCAAAAATATATATTTCCTTACACAAGGGCAAGGCCGGGAAGTGGTTGCACCAAAAAGGGGGAGCACACCACAAAAGACACCTAGTATTACATATATAGAAGACATTCAGGTAGTAGAAGGGAAGAAGAATTCCCAAAGAGTGGTAATGAAAGCAGGAAAGGAAAATGGGAAAAAAGGAAGTCAATATCATTGGACGAGTGAAAAAAAAGGGGGAAAAGTGGAGATGTGGATACATTAATTTGCCAGGAGAAGGATAGGGTTTTATCACCACAGAAGGGTCTTGGAATTAAGAGGAAGATGTACAGTCCAGAAGGAAGTAAGAGTAGATGGATATATTTGGAACCCTGTGGAAGGGAGATTGGGAGAAAAGCGGCGGAGAAAGCTAAAGCCCCTGAACCGCACGCCCCTTCTAGAAGTTATGGACTTGTGCCCAAGTTTATGCGAGATTGCATCAGAGGACATAAAGCAAATGGGGTTTACCTTAAACTCCAAAGGGGCGGAATTGACAAAGGCCCTTTTTACTCTGAATGTGTCAGACAATTGGTATTGCGAGCAGAGATAGAGTTAATGAAAGAGGGTATAAGATTGGTCCGATTAACCCATGGACGTAACAGTTACGTCCTGGGCAGCACCGCTCGGGTGCCCAGGACGTAACTGTTACGTCCAGGCAGGGGCCTACGGGGGAAGAGCTAGCACTCCCCCCGGGGGCCTGGCTTCCCCCCTCCCCTGGGGAGAGGTGGAAGGGGAATTTCTTACCCTTCCACCCCATCCCCCCTCACCCCTCTCTGATGAGGTTGGCGCGTGATCAGAGGCTGCCCCCACCGCGCTGGAAGCTCGGCTCTTGCATTTCTCCTGCAATCACGTGGAGCGGGTGAGAGAGGCATGAAAGGAGAGGAAAGGCCTTTCCTCTCCTTTCATATCTCTCTCAGCATTTCTGCTGCCCGATTGTGATGCGATCGGGCAACAGAAATGCCACTAGTCACCAAGGATGGTTTTTTGTTGTTGTTGTTGTTTTGTTTTGTTTATGGCATAAGGGGAGCTGCCCCTTTGGCAAGGGATGCTCTCGGGAGGGGGGGGGGGAAATGTATTTGTAGCCATTATAATTATAATTAGGCTGATCTGCCCCCGGGGGTGGGGGGGCAGAAACCGCTAGACACCAGGGAACTTTGTTTTTGTTTTTTGTTTTACGTATATGTGGGTTGAGCGACCCCTTAGGGAAGGATCGCTCCCCTGGGGGTCAAATTGTCTTTAGGCCATTTCTGCCCCCCTTGGGGGCAGATCGCCCTATTTTTGTTAGGCCAATCTGTCCCCAAGGGGGGCAGAAACCACTAGACACCAGGGATTTTTATTTTTTTGCGTCAGTTTCACACAAGGGGTGACCCTTTAGGCAAGGTTCGTTCCCCTGGGGGCAAATTTATTTTAGGCCTTTTCTGCCCCTTTTGGGGGCAGATGGGCCTATTTTTGTTAGGCCGATCTGCCCCCTATGGGGGCAGAAACCACTAGGCACCAGGGATTTTTTTTGCGCCAATTTCATGCAAGGGGAGCGACCCCTTAGACAAGGGTCGCTCCCCTGGCGGGGGCAAACCTATTTTAGGCCATTTCTGCTCCCCTTGGTGGCAGATCGGCCTATTTCTATTAGGCTGATCTGCCCCTGTGGGGGGGGGGGGGGCAGAAACCACTTAGGCACCAGGAATTGGTGTGTGTGTAGGTGTGTGATTTGTTTGGGGGGCAGCCCCTTGGGCAAGGGTCACTCCCCATGGGGGGGCACATTACTGTTGGCCATATCTGCCCCCCCCCCCGGGGGCAGATCGGCCTATTTTTGGAAGGACAGTCTGCCCCCAAGGTGGCCAGAAGCCCACCAGAGACCAGGGAAGATTTTTTTCTCCAAAATAAGAGAGTGGGGGAATGGCCATACCCCCATCCCACATAAATGGGGCCAAAGTTGTTCTGCCCTCCGTTGGGCAGATGGGGCAATTACCCCGGATCCACTCCACAGGGGGGGTAGGGGGGGGGGGGCAGAAAGCATACTAGATGCCAGGGAATAAAAAAAATATATAGTGTGGTGGTGGCTACCAACCTGATGGGCCTGGTTATAACCCCACCCCAACTGGTAACATTCTTTCAGCTCTTCCTTCGCACACTAAAACATCTTACCCACGACAAGCAAGAAGATGTGATTATTTTGGGTGTTGGTTTTACATTTGGGCCATGAGAGCTTGGCTAACTCTCAAAATCGTCCCACTTGGAATGGTGAGAGCTGCACTTTTTGGACTTTGGGACGCTGCCATGTAGAAAAATCCACAAGACCTAGATACAGCTGAAAACTAAACATCTGGGTGATTCCATGGTGGTGTGCTTCACATGCACCCTACACCGTTTTCTTACCCACAATGCCCTGAAAACCTCCATCTTTGCTGACAATCACACATTTTTCCCACATTTTTTGTGATGGAACCTTCCGGAATCTGCAGGAATCCACAAAATGTCTTCCACCCAGCATTGTCTCATCTGTACTGATAAGAATTCTGCTGCACTTGTCAGCCTAAAAATGTTTTTTTCCAAACTGCCCTTTTGACCCGCTTTGGTTTCCCCTCAATTTCAACATGTTTTTGGCTCTTCCCTGTCACAAGCACTTGGCCCACCTACACAAGTGAGGTATGATTTTTACCAGGAGACTAAAGGGAACGTTGGGGGATAGGAAATTCATCCCGGTGCGGTGAGCCCACACAGAAATGTGGGGAAAATGTGATTTATTTATTTTTTAGCTAAATTTGCGGTTTGCTGAGGATTCTGAGTAAGAAAACACTGGGGGATCCACACAAGTCACACCTCCCTGGACTCCCCCTGGTGTCTAGTTTTCAGAAATGTCTGGGTTTGGTAGGTTTCCCTAGATGTCTGCTGAGTCCAGGACCAAAAACGCAGGTGCCCACCCGCAAAAACAGGTCATTTTGTATTTGATCATTTTGATGTGTCCAGATAGTGTTTTGGGGCATTTCCTTTCGCAGGCATTAGGCCTACCCACACAAGTGAGGTACCATTTTTATCAGGAGACTTGGGGGAATGCTGGGTGGAAGAAAATTTGTGGCGCCTCTCAGATTCCAGAACTTTCTGTAACCTTAATGTGAGGAAAAAGTGTTTTTTTGGGCAAATTTTGAGCTTTGCAAAGGATTCTGGGCAAGAGAATCTGGGGAGAGCCCCACAAGTCCCCCATCTTGGATTCTCTGAGGTGTCTCGTTTTCAAATATGCGCAGGTTTTGGTAGGTTTCCATAGGTGCCGGCTGAGCTAGAAGCCAAAATCCACAGCTAGACACTTTGCAAAAATCAGGTCTGTTTTCTTTGGGAGAATGTGATCTGTCCACGTTGTGTTTTGGGGTTTTTCTTTTCGTGGGGGCTAGGCCTACTCACACAAGTGAGGTACCATTTTTATCGAGAGAATTGGGGGAATGCTGGGTGGAAGGAAATTTGTGGCTCCTCTCAGATTCCAGAGCTTTGTGTCACCGAAATGTGAAGAAAAAGTGTTTCTTTTAGCCAAATTTTGAGGTTTGCAAAGGATTCTGGGTAACAGAACCTGGTGAGAGCCCCACAGGTCACTCCATCTTGGATTCCCCTAGGTGTCTAGTTTTAAAAAATGTGCAGGTTTGCTAGGTTTCCCTTGGTGCCGGCTGAGCTAGAGGCCAAAATCTACAGCTAGGCACTTTGCAAAAATCAGGTCTGTTTTCTTTGGGAGAATGTAATGTGTCCACGTTGTGTTTTGGGGTTTTTCTTTTCGTGGGGGCTAGGCCTACTCACACAAGTGAGGTACCATTTTTATCGAGAGAATTGGGGGAATGCTGGGTGGAAGGAAATTTGTGGCTCCTCTCAGATTCCAGAGCTTTGTGTCACCGAAATGTGAAGAAAAAGTGTTTCTTTTAGCCAAATTTTGAGGTTTGCAAAGGATTCTGGGTAACAGAACCTGGTGAGAGCCCCACAGGTCACTCCATCTTGGATTCCCCTAGGTGTCTAGTTTTAAAAAATGTGCAGGTTTGCTAGGTTTCCCTTGGTGCCGGCTGAGCTAGAGGCCAAAATCTACAGCTAGGCACTTTGCAAAAATCAGGTCTGTTTTCTTTGGGAGAATGTAATGTGTCCACGTTGTGTTTTGGGGTTTTTCTTTTCGTGGGGGCTAGGCCTACTCACACAAGTGAGGTACCATTTTTATCGAGAGACTTGGGGGAATGCTGGGTGGAAGGAAATTTGTGGCTCCTCTCAGATTCCAGAACTTTGTGTCACCGAAATGTGAAGAAAAAGTGTTACTTTTAGCCAAATTTTGAGGTTTGCAAAGGATTCTGGGTAACAGAACCTGGTGAGAGCCCCACAAGTCACTCCATCTTGGATTCCCCTGGGTGTCTAGTTTAAAAAATGTGCAGGTTTGATAGGTTTCCCTTGGTGCCGGCTGAGCTAGAGGCCAAAATCTACAGCTAGGCACTTTGCAAAAAACACATCAGATTTCATTGTAAAAATGTGATGTGTCCATGTTGTGGTTCCTGTCACAAGCATTAGGCCTACCCACCCAAGTGAGGTACAATTTGTATCGGGAGACTTGGGGGAACACAGGATAGCAAAACAAGTGTTATTGTCCCTTGTCTTTCTCTACATTTTTTCCTTCAAATATAAGACTGTGTAAAAAAAAAATGTCTATTGGAGAAATGCCCTGTAATTCACATGCTAGTATGTGCACCCCGGAATTCAGAGATGTGCAAATAACCACTGCTTCTCAACACCTTATCTTGTGCCTAATTTGGAAATACAAAGGTTTTCTTGATACCTATTTTTCACTCTTTATATTTCAGCAAATGAATTGCTGTATACCCGGTATAGATTGAAAACCCATTGCAAGGTACAGCTCATTTATTGGCTCTGGGTACCTAGGGTTCTTGATGAACCTACATGCTGTATATATCCCCGCAACCAGAAGAGTCCAGCAGACATAACGGTATAATGCTTTAAAAAATCTGACATTGCAGGAAAAAGTTACAGAGTAAAACGTTGAGAAAAATTGCTGTTTTTGTACCTCAATTTCAATATTTTTTTATTTCAGCTGTTCTTTTCTGTAGGAAAACCTTGTAGGATCTACACAAATTACCCCTTGCTGAATTCAGAATTTTGTCTACTTTCAGAAATGTTTAGCTTTCTGGGATCCAGCATTGTTTCACACCCATTTCTGTCACTAACTGGAAGAAGGCTGAAAGCACAAAAAATAGTAAAAATGGGGTATGTCCCAGTAAAATGCCAAAATTGTGTTGAAAAATGGGGGTTTCTGATTCAAGTCCACCCGTTCCTCAAAGCTGGGAAGCTGGTGATTTTAGCACCGCAAACCCTTCGTTGATACTATTTTCAGGGACAAAACCACAAGCCTTCTTCTGCAGACCTTTTTTCCCATTTTTTAGAAAAAATAGAAATTTTCACTGCATTTTGGCTAATTTCTTGGTCTCCTTCAGGGGAACCCACAAAGTCTGGGTACCTCTAGAATCCCTAGGATGTTGGAAAAAAGGACGCAAATTTGGCATGGGTAGCTTGTGTGGATGAAAGGTTATAAGTGCCTGTAGGAAGTTGGCTCTGTATGTGCTATTTCAAAGTAAGGAATAGCATGCACAGAGTCCAAGGGTTCCCCTTAGAGGTAAAATAGTGGTAAAAATAGATAATACTAATGCTCTATTTTGTGGTAGTGTGGTCGAGCAGTAGGCTTATCCAAGGAGTAGTGTTAAGCATTTGTTGTACATACACATAGACAATAAATGAGGTACACACACTCAGAGACAAATCCAGCCAATAGGTTTTGTATAGAAAAATATCTTTTCTTAGTTTATTTTAAGAACCACAGGTTCAATTTCTACATGTAATATCTCATTCGAAAGGTATTGCAGGTAAGTACTTTAGGAACTTTAAATCATAAAAATTGCATGTATACTTTTCAAGTTATTGACAAATAGCTGTTTTAAAAGTGGACACTTAGTGCAATTTTCACAGTTCCTGGGGGAGGTAAGTTTTTGTTAGTTTTACCAGGTAAGTAAGACACTTACAGGGTTCAGTTCTTGGTCCAAGGTAGCCCACCGTTGGGGGTTCAGAGCAACCCCAAAGTCACCACACCAGCAGCTCAGGGCCGGTCAGGTGCAGAGTTCAAAGTGGTGCCCAAAACACATAGGCTAGAATGGAGAGAAGGGGGTGCCCCGGTTCCGGTCTGCTTGCAGGTAAGTACCCGCGTCTTCGGAGGGCAGACCAGGGGGGTTTTGTAGGGCACCTGGGGGGACACAAGCCCACACAGAAATTTCACCCTCAGCAGCGCGGGGGCGGCCGGGTGCAGTGTAGAAACAGGCGTCGGGTTCGCAATGTTAGTCTATGAGAGATCTCGGGATCTCTTCAGCGCTGCAGGCAGGCAAGGGGGGGATTCCTCGGGGAAACCTCCACTTGGGCAAGGGAGAGGGACTCCTGGGGGTCACTTCTCCAGTGAAAGTCCGGTCCTTCAGGTCCTGGGGGCTGCGGGTGCAGGGTCTCTCCCAAGCGTCGGGACTTTGGATTCAAAGAGTCGCGGTCAGGGGAAGCCTCGGGATTCCCTCTGCAGGCGGCGCTGTGGGGGCTCAGGGGGGACAGGTTTTGGTACTCACAGTATCAGAGTAGTCCTGGGGTCCCTCCTGAGGTGTCGGGTCTCCACCAGCCGAGTCGGGGTCGCCGGGTGCAGTGTTGCAAGTCTCACGCTTCTTGCGGGGAGCTTGCAGGGTTCTTTAAAGCTGCTGGAAACAAAGTTGCAGCTTTTCTTGGAGCAGGTCCGCTGTCCTCGGGAGTTTCTTGTCTTTTCGAAGCAGGGGCAGTCCTCGGAGGATGTCGAGGTCACTGGTCCCTTTGGAAGGCGTCGCTGGAGCAGGATCTTTGGAAGGCAGGAGACAGGCCGGTGAGTTTCTGGAGCCAAGGCAGTTGTCGTCTTCTGGTTTTCCGCTGCAGGGGTTTTCAGCTGGGCAGTCCTTCTTCTTGTAGTTGCAGGAATCTAATTTTCTAGGGTTCAGGGTAGCCCTTAATTACTAAATTTAAGGGCGTGTTTAGGTCTGGGGGGTTAGTAGCCAATGGCTACTAGCCCTGAGGGTGGGTACACCCTCTTTGTGCCTCCTCCCAAGGGGAGGGGGTCACAATCCTAACCCTATTGGGGGAATCCTCCATCTGCACGATGGAGGATTTCTAAAAGTTAGAGTCACTTCAGCTCAGGACACCTTAGGGGCTGTCCTGACTGGCCAGTGACTCCTCCTTGTTTTTCTCATTATTTTCTCCGGCCTTGCCGCCAAAAGTGGGGCCTGGCCGGAGGGGGCGGGCAACTCCACTAGCTGGAGTGTCCTGCTGGGTTGGCACAAAGGAGGTGAGCCTTTGAGGCTCACCGCCAGGTGTGACAATTCCTGCCTGGGAGAGGTGTTAGCACCTCCACCCAGTGCAGGCTTTGTTACTGGCCTCAGAGTGACAAAGGCACTCTCCCCATGGGGCCAGCAACATGTCTCGGTTTGTGGCAGGCTGCTAAAACTAGTCAGCCTACACAGATAGTCGGTTAAGTTTCAGGGGGCACCTCTAAGGTGCCCTCTGTGGTGTATTTTTCAATAAAATGTACACTGGCATCAGTGTGCATTTATTGTGCTGAGAAGTTTGATACCAAACTTCCCAGTTTTCAGTGTAGCCATTATGGTGCTGTGGAGTTCGTGTTTGACAAACTCCCAGACCATATACTCTTATGGCTACCCTGCACTTACAATGTCTAAGGTTTTGTTTAGACACTGTAGGGGTACCATGCTCATGCACTGGTACCCTCACCTATGGTATAGTGCACCCTGCCTTAGGGCTGTAAGGCCTGCTAGAGGGGTGTCTTGCCTATACTGCATAGGCAGTGAGAGGCTGGCATGGCACCCTGAGGGGAGTGCCATGTCGACTTACTCGTTTTGTCCTCACTAGCACACACAAGCTGGCAAGCAGTGTGTCTGTGCTGAGTGAGAGGTCTCCAGGGTGGCATAAGACATGCTGCAGCCCTTAGAGACCTTCCTTGGCATCAGGGCCCTTGGTACTAGAAGTACCAGTTACAAGGGACTTATCTGGATGCCAGGGTCTGCCAATTGTGGATACAAAAGTACAGGTTAGGGAAAGAACACTGGTGCTGGGGCCTGGTTAGCAGGCCTCAGCACACTTTCAATTGTAAACATAGCATCAGCAAAGGCAAAAAGTCAGGGGGCAACCATGCCAAGGAGGCATTTCCTTACACAACCCCCCCCCAAACGAAAGAGGATGAGACTAACCTTTCCCAAGAGAGTCTTCATTTTCTAAGTGGAAGGAGCTGGAAAGGCCATCTGCATTGGCATGGGCAGTCCCAGGTCTGTGTTCCACTATAAAGTCCATTCCCTGTAGGGAGATGGACCACCTCAACAGTTTAGGATTTTCACCTTTCATTTGCATCAGCCATTTGAGAGGTCTGTGGTCAGTTTGAACTAGGAAGTGAGTCCCAAAGAGGTATGGTCTCAGCTTCTTCAGGGACCAAACCACAGCAAAGGCCTCCCTCTCAATGGCACTCCAACGCTGCTCCCTGGGGAGTAACCTCCTGCTAATGAAAGCAACAGGCTGGTCAAGGCCATCATCATTTGTTTGGGACAAAACTGCCCCTATCCCATGTTCAGAGGCATCAGTCTGCACAATGAACTGCTTAGAATAATCTGGAGCTTTGAGAACTGGTGCTGAGCACATTGCCTGTTTCAGGGTGTCAAAGGCCTGTTGGCATTCCACAGTCCAGTTTACTTTCTTGGGCATTTTCTTGGAGGTGAGTTCAGTGAGGGCTGTCACAATGGATCCATATCCCTTCACAAACCTCCTGTAGTACCCAGTCAAGCCAAGGAATGCCCTGACTTGAGTCTGGGTTTTTGGAGCTACCCAGTCCAGAATAGTCTGGATCTTGGGTTGGAGTGGCTGAACTTGGCCTCCACCTACAAGGTGTCCCAAGTAAACCACAGTTCCCTGCCCTATCTGGCATTTGGATGCCTTGATAGAGAGGCCTGCAGATTGCAGAGCCTTCAAAACCTTCCTCAGGTGGACCAGGTGATCCTGCCAGGTGGAGCTAAAGACAGCAATATCATCAAGATAAGCTGTGCTAAAGGACTCCAAGCCAGCAAGGACTTGATTCACCAACCTTTGGAAGGTGGCAGGGGCATTCTTTAAACCAAAGGGCATAACCGTAAACTGATAATGCCCATCAGGTGTGGAGAATGCTGTCTTTTCTTTTGCTCCAGGTGCCATTTTTATTTGCCAGTACCCTGCTGTCAAGTCAAAGGTACTTAGAAATTTGGCAGCACCTAATTTATCAATGAGCTCATCAGCTCTTGGAATTGGATGGGCATCTGTCTTGGTGACAGAATTGAGCCCTCTGTAGTCCACACAAAACCTCATCTCTTTCTTTCCATCTTTGGTGTGAGGTTTGGGGACTAAGACCACTGGGCTAGCCCAGGGGCTGTCAGAGCGCTCAATTACTCCCAATTCCAGCATCTTGTGGACTTCCACCTTGATGCTTTCTTTGACATGGTCAGATTGTCTAAAGATTTTGTTCTTGACAGGCATGCTGTCTCCTGTGTCCACATCATGGGTACACAGGTGTGTCTGACCAGGGGTCAAGGAGAAGAGTTCAGGAAACTGTTGTAGGACTCTCCTACAATCAGCTTGCTGTTGGCCAGAGAGGGTGTCTGAGTAGATCACTCCATCTACTGTGCCATCTTTTGGGTCTGATGACAGAAGATCAGGGAGAGGTTCACTCTCTGCCTCCTGATCCTCATCTGTTACCATCAACAGATTCACATCGGCCCTGTCATGGAAGAGCTTAAGGCGGTTCACATGGATCACCCTCTTGGGGCTCCTGCTTGTGCCCAGGTCCACCAGGTAGGTGACCTGACTCTTCCTTTCTAGCACTGGGTAAGGGCCACTCCATTTGTCCTGGAGTGCCCTGGGAGCCACAGGCTCCAGAACCCAGACTTTCTGCCCTGGTTGGAACTCAACCAGTGCAGCCTTTTGGTCATACCAAAACTTCTGGAGCTGTTGGCTGGCCTCAAGGTTTTTGGTTGCCTTTTCCATGTACTCTGCCATTCTAGAGCGAAGGCCAAGTACATAGTCCACTATGTCCTGTTTAGGCTCATGGAGAGGTCTCTCCCAGCCTTCTTTAACAAGGGCAAGTGGTCCCCTTACAGGATGACCAAACAGAAGTTCAAAGGGTGAGAATCCTACTCCCTTCTGTGGCACCTCTCTGTAAGCGAAAAGTAGACATGGCAAGAGGACATCCCATCTCCTTTTGAGTTTTTCTGGGAGCCCCATGATCATGCCTTTTAATGTCTTGTTGAATCTCTCAACTAAGCCATTAGTTTGTGGATGGTATGGTGTAGTGAATTTATAAGTCACCCCACACTCATTCCACATGTGCTTTAGGTATGCTGACATGAAGTTGGTACCTCTGTCAGACACCACCTCCTTAGGGAAACCCACTCTGGTAAAGATACCAATGAGGGCCTTGGCTACTGCAGGGGCAGTAGTCGACCTAAGGGGAATAGCTTCAGGATACCTGGTAGCATGATCCACTACTACCAGGATATACATATTTCCTGAGGCTGTGGGAGGTTCTAGTGGACCAACTATGTCCACACCCACTCTTTCAAAGGGCACCCCCACCACTGGAAGTGGAATGAGGGGGGCCTTTGGATGCCCACCTGTCTTACCACTGGCTTGACAGGTGGGGCAGGAGAGGCAAAACTCCTTAACCATGTTGGACATATTGGGCCAGTAGAAGTGGTTGACTAACCTCTCCCACGTCTTGGTTTGTCCCAAATGTCCAGCAAGGGGAATGTCATGGGCCAATGTTAGGATGAACTTCCTGAACAGCTGAGGCACTACCACTCTCCTAGTGGCACCAGGTTTGGGGTCTCTGGCCTCAGTGTACAGGATTCCATCTTCCCAATAGACCCTATGCGTTCCATTTTTCTTGCCTTTGGACTCTTCAGCAGCTTGCTGCCTAAGGCCTTCAAGAGAGGGACAGGTTTCTTGTCCCTTACACAGCTCCTCCCTTGAGGGTCCCCCTGGGCCTAAGAGCTCAACCTGATAAGGTTCAAGCTCCAAAGGCTCAGTTCCCTCAGAGGGCAGAACTTCTTCCTGAGAAGAGAGGTTCCCTTTCTTTTGCTGTGTTGCAGTTGGTTTCCCAACTGACTTTCCTTTCCTCTTGGTAGGCTGGGCCATTCTTCCAGACTCCAGCTCTACTTGTTCACCCTGTGCCTTGCACTGTGCTCCTGTTTTCACACACACCAGTTCAGGGATACCCAGCATTGCTGCATGGGTTTTTAGTTCTACCTCAGCCCATGCTGAGGACTCCAGGTCATTTCCAAGCAGACAGTCCACTGGGATATTTGAGGAGACCACCACCTGTTTCAGGCCATTGACCCCTCCCCATTCTAAAGTAACCATTGCCATGGGATGTACTTTTCTCTGATTGTCAGCGTTGGTGACTGTGTAAGTTTTTCCAGTCAGGTATTGGCCAGGGGAAACCAGTTTCTCTGTCACCATGGTGACACTGGCACCTGTATCCCTCAGGCCCTCTATTCTAGTCCCATTAATTAAGAGTTGCTGTCTGTATTTTTGCATGTTAGGCGGCCAGACAGCTAGTGTGGCTAAATCCACCCCACCCTCAGAAACTAGAGTAGCTTCAGTGTGGACCCTGATTTGCTCTGGGCACACTGTTGATCCCACTTGGAGACTAGCCATACCAGTGTTACCTGGATGGGAGTTTGGAGTGGAACCTTTCTTGGGACAGGCCTTGTCTCCAGTTTGGTGTCCATGCTGTTTACAGCTATGACACCAGGCCTTTTTGGGATCAAAGTTTTTACCCTTGTACCCATTGTTTTGTGAAGAGGCTCTGGGCCCACCCTCCTGTGCAGGTTTTTGGGGGCCTGTAGAAGACTCTTTACTATTTTTAGTTTTGGTTGTCTCATCACCCTTCCCCTGGGGAGTCTTTGTGACCCCTTTCTTTTGGTCACCCCCTGTTGAAGTCTTGGACACCCTTGTCTTGACCCAATGGTCCGCCTTCTTTCCCAATTCTTGGGGAGAAATTGGTCCTAGGTCTACCAGATGCTGATGCAGTTTATCATTGAAACAATTACTTAACAGGTGTTCTTTCACAAATAAATTGTACAGCCCATCATAATTACTTACACCACTGCCTTGAATCCAACCATCTAGTGTTTTCACTGAGTAGTCTACAAAGTCAACCCAGGTCTGGCTCGAGGATTTTTGAGCCCCCCTGAATCTAATCCTATACTCCTCAGTGGAGAATCCAAAGCCCTCAATCAGGGTACCCTTCATGAGGTCATAAGATTCTGCATCTTGTCCAGAGAGTGTGAGGAGTCTATCCCTACACTTTCCTGTGAACATTTCCCAAAGGAGAGCACCCCAGTGAGATCTGTTCACTTTTCTGGTTACACAAGCCCTCTCAAAAGCTGTGAACCATTTGGTGATGTCATCACCATCTTCATATTTAGTTACAATCCCTTTAGGGATTTTCAACATGTCAGGAGAATCTCTGACCCTATTTATGTTGCTGCCACCATTGATGGGTCCTAGGCCCATCTCTTGTCTTTCCCTCTCTATGGCTAGGATCTGTCTTTCCAAAGCCAATCTTTTGGCCATCCTGGCTAACTGGATGTCCTCTTCACTGGGGTTATCCTCAGTGATTTCAGAGGTGTTGGTCTCTCCTGTGAGGGAACCAGCATCTCTGACTATTATTTTTGGAGTCAGGGTTTGAGGGACCCTGTTCTCCCTAGATAGGATTGGTAGGGGGGAATTTTCCTCCAAGTCACTATCCTCTTCCTCTGAGTTGCCACCCTCAGAGGGGTTGGCCTTTTCAAACTCTGCCAAAAGCTCCTGGAGCTGTATTTTGGTAGGTTTGGGGCCCATTGTTATTTTCTTTATCTTACAGAGTGACCTTAGCTCCCTCATCTTAAGATGGAGGTAAGGTGTGGTGTCGAGTTCCACCACAGTCACATCTGTGCTAGACATTTTGCTTCTAAAAGTTGGAATACTTTTTAAGAATCTACAACTGGTTCTAGAATCTAATTCAAACTTTTACAAACTTTTAAACTCTAAAAGAAATGCTAAACAGGATCTAACACAAGGCCCTAGCAGGTCTTTTAAGAATTTAGAAAACTTTTCAAATTGCAAAAATCAATTTCTAATGACAATTTTGGAATTTGTCGTGTGATCAGGTATTGGCTGAGTAGTCCAGCAAATGCAAAGTCTTGTACCCCACCGCTGATCCACCAATGTAGGAAGTTGGCTCTGTATGTGCTATTTCAAAGTAAGGAATAGCATGCACAGAGTCCAAGGGTTCCCCTTAGAGGTAAAATAGTGGTAATAATAGATAATACTAATGCTCTATTTTGTGGTAGTGTGGTCGAGCAGTAGGCTTATCCAAGGAGTAGTGTTAAGCATTTGTTGTACATACACATAGACAATAAATGAGGTACACACACTCAGAGACAAATCCAGCCAATAGGTTTTGTATAGAAAAATATCTTTTCTTAGTTTATTTTAAGAACCACAGGTTCAATTTCTACATGTAATATCTCATTCGAAAGGTATTGCAGGTAAGTACTTTAGGAACTTTAAATCATAAAAATTGCATGTATACTTTTCAAGTTATTGACAAATAGCTGTTTTAAAAGTGGACACTTAGTGCAATTTTCACAGTTCCTGGGGGAGGTAAGTTTTTGTTAGTTTTACCAGGTAAGTAAGACACTTACAGGGTTCAGTTCTTGGTCCAAGGTAGCCCACCGTTGGGGGTTCAGAGCAACCCCAAAGTCACCACACCAGCAGCTCAGGGCCGGTCAGGTGCAGAGTTCAAAGTGGTGCCCAAAACACATAGGCTAGAATGGAGAGAAGGGGGTGCCCCGGTTCCGGTCTGCTTGCAGGTAAGTACCCGCGTCTTCGGAGGGCAGACCAGGGGGGTTTTGTAGGGCACCGGGGGGGACACAAGCCCACACAGAAATTTCACCCTCAGCAGCGCGGGGGCGGCCGGGTGCAGTGTAGAAACAGGCGTCGGGTTCGCAATGTTAGTCTATGAGAGATCTCGGGATCTCTTCAGCGCTGCAGGCAGGCAAGGGGGGGATTCCTCGGGGAAACCTCCACTTGGGCAAGGGAGAGGGACTCCTGGGGGTCACTTCTCCAGTGAAAGTCCGGTCCTTCAGGTCCTGGGGGCTGCGGGTGCAGGGTCTCTCCCAAGCGTCGGGACTTTGGATTCAAAGAGTCGCGGTCAGGGGAAGCCTCGGGATTCCCTCTGCAGGCGGCGCTGTGGGGGCTCAGGGGGGACAGGTTTTGGTACTCACAGTATCAGAGTAGTCCTGGGGTCCCTCCTGAGGTGTCGGGTCTCCACCAGCCGAGTCGGGGTCGCCGGGTGCAGTGTTGCAAGTCTCACGCTTCTTGCGGGGAGCTTGCAGGGTTCTTTAAAGCTGCTGGAAACAAAGTTGCAGCTTTTCTTGGAGCAGGTCCGCTGTCCTCGGGAGTTTCTTGTCTTTTCGAAGCAGGGGCAGTCCTCGGAGGATGTCGAGGTCGCTGGTCCCTTTGGAAGGCGTCGCTGGAGCAGGATCTTTGGAAGGCAGGAGACAGGCCGGTGAGTTTCTGGAGCCAAGGCAGTTGTCGTCTTCTGGTTTTCCGCTGCAGGGGTTTTCAGCTGGGCAGTCCTTCTTCTTGTAGTTGCAGGAATCTAATTTTCTAGGGTTCAGGGTAGCCCTTAAATACTAAATTTAAGGGCGTGTTTAGGTCTGGGGGGTTAGTAGCCAATGGCTACTAGCCCTGAGGGTGGGTACACCCTCTTTGTGCCTCCTCCCAAGGGGAGGGGGTCACAATCCTAACCCTATTGGGGGAATCCTCCATCTGCACGATGGAGGATTTCTAAAAGTTAGAGTCACTTCAGCTCAGGACACCTTAGGGGCTGTCCTGACTGGCCAGTGACTCCTCCTTGTTTTTCTCATTATTTTCTCCGGCCTTGCCGCCAAAAGTGGGGCCTGGCCGGAGGGGGCGGGCAACTCCACTAGCTGGAGTGTCCTGCTGGGTTGGCACAAAGGAGGTGAGCCTTTGAGGCTCACCGCCAGGTGTGACAATTCCTGCCTGGGAGAGGTGTTAGCACCTCCACCCAGTGCAGGCTTTGTTACTGGCCTCAGAGTGACAAAGGCACTCTCCCCATGGGGCCAGCAACATGTCTCGGTTTGTGGCAGGCTGCTAAAACTAGTCAGCCTACACAGATAGTCGGTTAAGTTTCAGGGGGCACCTCTAAGGTGCCCTCTGTGGTGTATTTTTCAATAAAATGTACACTGGCATCAGTGTGCATTTATTGTGCTGAGAAGTTTGATACCAAACTTCCCAGTTTTCAGTGTAGCCATTATGGTGCTGTGGAGTTCGTGTTTGACAAACTCCCAGACCATATACTCTTATGGCTACCCTGCACTTACAATGTCTAAGGTTTTGTTTAGACACTGTAGGGGTACCATGCTCATGCACTGGTACCCTCACCTATGGTATAGTGCACCCTGCCTTAGGGCTGTAAGGCCTGCTAGAGGGGTGTCTTGCCTATACTGCATAGGCAGTGAGAGGCTGGCATGGCACCCTGAGGGGAGTGCCATGTCGACTTACTCGTTTTGTCCTCACTAGCACACACAAGCTGGCAAGCAGTGTGTCTGTGCTGAGTGAGAGGTCTCCAGGGTGGCATAAGACATGCTGCAGCCCTTAGAGACCTTCCTTGGCATCAGGGCCCTTGGTACTAGAAGCACCAGTTACAAGGGACTTATCTGGATGCCAGGGTCTGCCAATTGTGGATACAAAAGTACAGGTTAGGGAAAGAACACTGGTGCTGGGGCCTGGTTAGCAGGCCTCAGCACACTTTCAATTGTAAACATAGCATCAGCAAAGGCAAAAAGTCAGGGGGCAACCATGCCAAGGAGGCATTTCCTTACAGTGCCTAAACGCAAACTGCCCCAAATAGCCCCAAAAATGGCCTGGCACCTGAGGGGAAAAGGCCTGGCAGCGAAGGGGTTGAGTGAACCAATGTTCAAGGAAAGTAATAGTAGAGCCCTTAAGTGCCATGCAGGTCTGTTTCCCAACCAAGTGCAGTATAACTTGGTAGGGTGTAAAAATCAAAGGACGTGTGTGGATGATAATAAGGGCAGATTAAGTGTAACTATTTCCACAGAGCACAATGACCCAAAGTTGAGGAACCGATTCAAGTCCCTTGTAATCCCCCTTGATAATACAGCGGGTGGGAGTTGAGTGATGTGGACTAGGAATTAGGTGCTTCGCACAGGCATTTGATTTTTTTTTTCCTGAAAATTTAAAACAAGATCTAGGAAGACTGGAAAAATATGATAAAATGTGTTTCCAGGAAACTTGGTTGTGGCAAGAACCTGAACCAGTAGATGGTTTTATGAGGCTATTTATGGGTGCAACACAGCAAGGTTCAGGCCATCCCTCGGGGGCCTAAGAACTCTGACTTCATCAAGAATAGCCAATAGAGGTAAAAACTAAATATTGCTGATTATTGATAGGACAAGTAGATCTCTATAATAATATCGGAGGGTCTAAACAGCTTATGATACATGATGTATATATACAACCAGGGATGATACATGATTATGATATCCAGTGGGGATTGTTTGAGGAAGTCTTGGAAGCAATATGCACAGATAAAGCAGAACATTTGATCCTGATGGTGGGAGATTTGAACCATAAATTTGACCCCAATAGTAGCGATAAAATGTATAAGGAGCTACTAGCTGCCGCACAAATTCCGCATAGTATTTTTCCAACTATAGAATGTAACCGCCCGGGACTTATCTCTAGGAAGATCATTAGGATCCCTAGGTCTGTTCTGCATAAATGGACGTATGAAGACGAATTGTCCAGCAAAGCAAGCCTTTCGAATAGGCAATCAGGAGTTCCCTATTGACTATGCCTTTAAAAATACTAGCCATTTTGGAGAAGTACAAGACTTCGGGATAGAGCACTTAGAGGGCAGTGATCATTGGCATCTTTGGCTTACAGTCGGGCCTGTAAATAATGCCCAAAGAGAAAGAGAGAAAGTGTTGACTTTGCAGGTAGAATACCCACATAGGATAACTACCCGAATTACAGAAAGTAGTTTAAAAGTGCTGAACAAATTGATAGTAAATTATAGAGATATCAGTATGGAGGAATACCAAAATCATATTTTTAAGGGGTACAATAGGGGAATTGAGTTAATAGTTGAATGTTTAAAAGTAAAGTTAAGAACAACGCAGGAGGAAACGACGAAGGGAGAGCTACACAGAGCTAACAAAAAAAAATGGTATAACCAGGAGTGTAGGAATCAGAAGAGGAAAGTGTGGAAATTAGAAAGGGAATTTAAGAAAAGACACACTACAGAAGTAGAACAGAAGCTCAGTCTAGCAAACCAAGGTTATAAAGCAATCTTAAGGCAGAGGAAACGGGAAAATATAAAAAGGAACTGGGAAGTAATGGTAGAGGTGATAAGAACTCAAAAAGTTAGGGGATTCTGGCAGGTGATAAGGGAGGAAAAAACTACAGGAACTATGCGGTGTTTGGTTGGTGAAGATGACTGGAATAAACACTTGTGCAATGTATATTCAGGAATGGACGTTGAGGGAGAATATGGAGTTAATAGGAAGATAAGTAGGGATGTAAGATCAGCTTTTTCCCTGTGAAAGATAACAGAAACAATTGCAGCGCTCAAACTAACGAAGGAGGCGGGCCCAGATAATCTTCCAGCAACAATAATAAAAAATAATATTGCCTGGTGGCCCAAACTTTTCTATGCCACATTTCAAAATTTTTTAGAACACGGTTGTTTCCCTGAGAATTGGAAGGGTACCATTATTAGGCCAATCTATAAAAAGGACGATCCAACACAACCAAAAAACTATCACCTAATCAGTTTATTAGATGTAGGCAAAAAAGTTTTCACAAAGTTACTGTTGAGGGAAATTAAATCCTGGGCAGAGATAAATGATTTGATACCGGCAGAACAAGGCGGTTTCAGGGAAGGTCATTTGACAACAGATCATTGTTTTAGTCTTTGGTCACTAGCAAAAAAGTCAATTGAAATGTGGGGAAACTATTTTGCTGTTTTGTCGATTTCCGTGCCGCGTTTGATTTGGTGGATAGGAAACTGTTATGGGACATGTTATATCGGTTGGGGGTTGATTCAGATATATTATTTCTCCTTCAGGGTCTGCATTCACATAATTGGGCCCAAGTAATTTTAGGTACGAGTGGTTCACTCTCAACTAAGATCCCTATAAGGAATGGGCTGCGCCAAGGTTGTGTCCTAGCCCCATTATTATTTGCTACATTTTTATCAGACTTACCAGGCTTGCTAAAGGAGGTTAAACTCTTATCTCCAAAAAAGGATGGAGTTCATATCTCCTGTTTATTATATGCGGATGACCTGGTGATAGTTGATATGACGGAGCTAGGACTTCAAAGAAAATTAGATGTGTTTAACTCTTACTGCCAAAGGAAAAAAATGGTAGTAAATATGGATAAAACAAAAATAATGGTATTAGGGAAAAAAGTGCATTTACCAATGTTTTGGGAGGAGAAAAAGTAAAAAAATATAAATATTTAGGCATGTGATTTGTTGGCAAGAACATATTGAAGCACTAAAGAATAGAGCTTTAACCTCAGTATGGGGGTTAAAACAATTTAGCAGTAAATATGGGGGGGCCGTCTCTTCATCTGGTGGTGTCTGCTTTTAATGCTGTGGTACGTCATCAGTTCCTATATGGGGTAGAAGTCCTATCAATATCTGGGAAGAAGAGCTGGGAGGCAGAAGAAAGTAAATGCGTAAAACTCATGCTATTGCCACCCTCGAGTATGATACAAGCTATACGGGCGGAATGTCAAATGACGGCATGGACCTACCAGGGAATGCAGGCAGCATTGACATTTTGGTGGAGCCTAGGAGAAGAGGGAATTTCTAAGATCACAAGATTATGTAAAATAGAAATAAAGAAAAGTGAGTTACACTGGGCATCACAAGTGAGAGGGCGGTTAGAAAAAAATGGTGTCCTCTGAGGGTTACCTGGAAACCAGTGGTGCGGAAACAAATTCCTAAGCAGGTGCTGCTAATGGTAAATGAAAGGGCAAGAGAGGCAGATTTAGAGTATCTGGAGAGGAAAACCTCCACCCGGTTTATGGTAGGTCGGTGGAGGAACGCTGAAGATTTCTCTTATAGAGAGGCCCTGCCAAATCCATGATTAAGAGGTGCAGTGTAGCAATTTAGAGTCAGGTTAAACCCCGCCTATACGGTCCCTAAAGCAAAAACCATACTTAAGGATGACCAGGGTTTATGTACATGCGGACTATAACAAAATTCACTGCCCAACACATTTTATTGGATTGTTTTGGGGTTTTGAGATGTGCGTAAGAAGTTTTTAAAACCAATTTTTAAAGAATATAATATTATAAACCGGGATCAAGCGCTTAAGCTATTAGTAGACATGAGATTTTTGTAATGTAACGTGTGCACTGGGCCGATTTTTAAATGAAATATGAGGGGTTTTAGTGAGGCTTACGGCTGCCGTAAAATATAGTATGTGAAGCTTATGAATTTATTGTTTTTAAGTTAGAATGAATGATTGTAATATAGAATATTGGTCTGGTATTATACCTAGGTTTAAAATAAAAGCATTGCCACTTTATTTAGAGCTGCCCCATATGTACATTATAAGAATTGTGGTTTTATTAGAAACATTAACGGATTAAACGGGTATGCACAATGTACCTTTTAAATCAGCAGGGAAATTAAATTAGTATGCCGGGTTTAGAAAATGAATTGATCCATCCATGTTAGGAGGTCATTATAAATGTTGTGAATTAAGAATATTGTATGGGGATGTATCATGCAACAGACTAACTGTATGAATTATTGTATAGTTACCCATATTTTGTACTTTTAAGGTTTTATGCCAAATAAAGAATTTATATGATGATACAGTGTCCAGATTATCTTTAGAAACTGGCTCACCGTTCTCCCCACCAGACATCTCATTTGTGTAGACACCGTGGTAATCTGCTAATAAAAGCTGATATTATTTGAGCAGCTTCATCTGAATGCTTGTCCTCCCTGTGGACACACCCATTCATTCCTTCAGGGGTCAGCTACTTAGTGCTCTTCAGGAAACACCTTTAAATGTCTGGTACACACACACACCTGTGACAGCCAGTAAGTGACTTTTGACCCAGACGGCGGGGGTACAGTTGATTTCGGAATTTTCCCCACATTCCGACTCCACTTAAGGTGACATAGGGAAAAGGAAAGACCATGCGGTATTCTCCACTTGTAGTGATAATTGTATTCATATACATCTTTCAGGGCATAAATCAGGTAATGTTCCCAACTTTACAGACTTACTTCGTAGTATTGTTTTTTGCCTTTAGAAATATATCAATAAATGCAAGAAGGCTGTTGGAAAACGTTTGAGCCATCTCTCTTTCTGGTTAACTTGCAAGATTTTACTTGGGAGGCAGAGTGCAGCACCGGGAAAGAGTACACAGACCAACTTCGACAGATATCCTTTGGGTCTTTGTTTATCACAGGTGTCACTGGACCTTTCAGAAAAGTTTTATTGGCTGCATATGGTTTTGACTGCATGAAACCAGTTAATAGCATGTCTATGTCTTTGTTGAAACGGTCAGTACACTTAAAAAAAGAAAATAACACTTTCTCGTTCTCATCATTCAATACATCTTTGTTGAGAGGTAGTCGGCTACATGACCTATTGCTATAATTGCACCACTAAAGCTCCAGGTATCCATTGGTATTACTAAATTTTTAACAATGACAATTTCTTGCGACCACCTCCCCACGAACATCCTTTTACAGTAGTATCAAAGGGTCAATAGTTAGATTAGTCTTTCCCATAGTCTTTGAATTTTTTGAAGAGAAAGCCGCATATGTTGTCAAATGTAAATCTCTGGTATATCTCCATATTCAAGCATATGTCAGAACTGTTCATTCTGGATGCAGCAAAAACAGCTGGCATGTAATCTGCAGGATAGGCCTGCCTTTTTAGAGACCATGTACCCGTTGTAATACATTGCATGCATTTTTTTCAGCTTACCTCCCCAGCACTTTCTGCATGTACACCACAATCATTGCAATGACTGGCTGGTTTATGGAGGAAACGTCTGTAGCAGTCTTGGGGATCGCATCCGGAGCCATTTGGGGCTGGCCCTTCAGCGGAGCTTTGGGGTAAGAACAATAAGTCTTTGCCATGTTTGAGGCTAGGTCGATATGTATCATTTTAAAACTGAGTGACCTGATCAGTGGCAGGTTTCTCTGTTCAGGGTGTAAATTTGACTGCAGGCCTATCGTTTTCCTGTTCCTGTGAACCTGGCATTGATTTTAATAGGCATGTTGTTGAGTCTCCGATTATTTTTGAGGGGTCTTCTACAAAGTAAGACTAAAATTCAATCTACTTTACATAAAAAATGCAACATAAACGTTATGTTTTAGCTGCCTTGTAATTTGTGTGAGATAGGCTCCACAAATAGTGGCTGTTCTTTTTCACTTTAGTACAGCTGTTTTCTTCCACTTCAGTCTAGAGGATTTCTGAACGAGATTGATTTTGCAGCATCTTGATTCAGCTGAAGCTCTGTTATAGATGGTGAAAGACCAACTGTAAGACCACACACTGTAACGTTTGCAGTAGAAAAATTGTGCCGCACTAAAAAAGGCATTGCAATTAGGTGTCGTACTCCAGCGAGTTTGTACAGTTTGTGCAGGACCTGCAATATGGTGCTCTCAGCTAGTGATGCCCTTGTCTTTGTTACAAAATACAATGGGCACCACGCTACAAAACAGAAAGAATGCTATGAGATGCAGGCCCAGCTATACCTGTAGTTTCTTTCCATACAAAATTTACCTTTTTGTGTACCTAAGAAAGACGCAAAAATCTTTGGGCGTCGTGCAGGACAATTGGAACTACTGCAGACATTCAACAGTACATTGGTGGTGGCGTAGTGTGTGTAAGGTATTGACCGAGACAAGCTATCAGAGCATCAAAAAATTGCATGTAATGGTGAGTGGAGTGGGGACAGAAGAAGAAGAAGCGTAAAGACAAGACTGAAGGGAGAGATCCTGGGCCTTTAGAAATAACAATATGGATCCTTTTTTCCTTTCTTTATGATTCAACGTTATTGTCAAAGGCATAGCATCACATCTAAAACTCAACATGTTTGATGTGACTGTTATTTGTATTTTGTTATGTAATCTACACTTTCGAGGGGGACATTTTCACATAGGCTTGCCAGTAAAATCTTATATAACATGCACTCTGGTAGGATGTTAACAGCTAAGGGTGCCTTTGAGCATGGTAAGCAAGGCACCATGCAAACATTTGTCTATGGTTTGGCACATCATCAGTGAACGCTGCTCTCCTTAAACATCCTAAATGGCCAGATCACTGCTAAGACACAAGCTTTGTTAATACCTGACATGCATACACAAATATAACCTGCACTTTCTAAATTTGCTATTGTTTCCACGCCTCTTAAAAAACCTTTTGTGATTCCATAGGCCAAACTTTTAACAAATATATAACCCTCCGCTCAGATTTGCCAAACTGATTATGATATGAACTGATTAAGAAGGCTGCACTAGAGACATTTATTGAGAAGCACCAACTTTTGGATCAGGCATAATCTGGACATTTAGATTCAAGTTGGTGTTAACTGATTCTCGGCTACCTTGAGAAATGGTCATGGCGCCAATGTGTGGGCTCTTGGCGTATTATATTTATTGGCAGCATGCGCCTTTTTTAGTCATGGCACTTTACTGTTTTGGTTAAGCAGTTATGACTTCGAAAATACAGCCCTAAATTGCATCAACTGTTTTTTTATAAACCAAATACGAAATAGAGCATTGCAATATTTACTTCGGCTGCTACTCAGTTGTTGAGATTCAAAGTTCGGCAGTCATTACCAATTTCACCCTTTCATGAACTGTTCCTGTGCCTTTAAATGCAACGTTAACAACAACTACAGTCAAACCATGCTGCACCTACTAAGGTGAAAGACCTTGATTACTTTTGGTAATGTGAAACGAATCTGACTGCATTTATCAAGATGCATTGGGGCCAACTTTTTGCTGGAGTGTGAGGCAGTTTGCTCCCTTTTTTTTTGCACTGTGTCGAATGACGGCTCCCTTGAGCTAACGGGCTGACGAGCCTTGGTGAGGCACCTGCGCACCAGAGTGGTACATAAACCTGAGAAGACGTTTGGTGGCATTTCAAGCAACCCCACAAAATATGCTGCTCTCTGCTGATGACGGGCGAAACCCAGAAACACGTGTCCAGAGATACACAGCACTTGCTGCACCTACTAAGGCGAAAGACTTTGATTACTTTTGTTAATGTGAAACGAATCTGACTGCATTTGTCAAGATGCATTAGGGCCAACTTTTTGCTGGAGTGTGAGGCAGTGTGCTCCCTTTTTTTTGCACTGTGTCGAATGACGGCTCCCTTGAGCTAACGGGCTGACGAGCCTTGGTGAGGCACCTGCGCACCAGAGTGGTACATAAACCTGAGAAGACGTTTGGTGGCATTTCAAGCAACCCCACAAAATATGCTGCTCTCTGCTGATGACAGGCGAAACCCAGAAACACGTGTCCAGAGATACACAGCACTTGCTGCACCTACTAAGGTGAAAGACTTTTATTACTTTTGTTAATGTGAAACGAATCTGACTGCATTTATCAAGATGCATTGGGGCCAACGTTTTGCTGGAGTGTGAGGTAGTGTGCTCCCTTTTTTTTAAAACCATGTTAACACTAATCTATTAAAATGTTACTGGAACCTGACTGGTTTTCAAGAAGACGTGAGCTACAAATCTACAAATGTAACCAAAAAGTAGCATACAGCAACACAAAAAAACACTGAGTCCTTCAACATCAAACTTGCACTTATCGCTTAACAGACCCAAAGATCGTTGGAACAGTAATTGCAATACCTAATAAGCACCGGCAAAGACAATAGGTTTCACCTTTGTCTTCTTTTTCTATGTAACTGGCTTACAAATATTTGAAATATGTTACACTAATGTTTGGTTTTGTTGAAAATAAAAAAACACTATTATAAAAATGTCTAATATTTCTAAGCAAGTTACATAGAGAAAAAGACAAAGGTAAAACGTATTGGCATGTGGGAAAGACGGAAGGTGATGGCAGAACACAGAGTATGTCAGAAGACGGCAGAACACAGAGGAAGACAAGAAGAGAGAAGAGGGGTCGAAGAGAGAAGTCTGAAGAAGAGAGAAGGTGTGTGAAGATAGAAGATGGAAGAAGACAAGGCAGGAGAATATGTAAGACAGAAGAAGACGGAAGAGGACGGAAGATAGAAGAGGACAGTAGATGGAATAAGACAGAAGACTGAAGAAAAGAGAAGATGGAATAAGACAGAAGACGTAAGAAGTCAGAAGACAAAAGACATGAGAAGACAGAAGATGGCATGCGGTAAAGAAGACGGCAGGCAGAAAGAAAAAGGGAGACGGACGGCAACAAAGAAAGAAGACAGAAAAGAAGGCATCAAAGGAAAAAGACGTCAGCGAAGTAAGAAGACAGCATGCAGGAAGAAAAAAGAAGATAGCAATGAAGAAAGAAGACGGAGAAGACCGCAGTGAAGAAGGAAGACGCCAGCAAAGAAAGAAGACGGCACGCAAGAAGAAAAAAGAAGTACCTTCAGCGCTGCAGCAGCGGGAAGGACACTGGCCAGAGTCAAACAGAAAGTCACCAGAAGGAGTACTAGATCTACAGGGAAGTTGATGGCAAGATTGACAAAGAAGACGACAATGACAGGAAGTGACATGAAAACTATGTGCTGGCCAATCCGAAGCAGGTAAATCATAGCGATGTCGTAGTAAGCCAGTGGTAAATTCAGGTAAGTAAGGGGATAGTTCCAAGCCCCTTTTAAGTTTTTTTTTTTTTTTTTTTGTTTTTTTTAACCAGCAAAAGATTTTACAAGCATGTGTGCATGCAGGCAAAACCTAAAAAAGAACCATAAATGTCAAAAGCACATTGAGCCTAAAGAAAATAATTTAACTAACACTGATTTCCCCCACAAAACTATGAAGACCTTGCCTACAGATCCAATCAAGAAGATTCCAAAGCAAATTCAAGGAGAATAAGTTAATATTTTTAATGTTGAAATGTACAAGGAAATGCCAGCTGCACTCCAAGAACGCAGCTGCATACTGAGGAACTGAATGAATTTGTGGACTAAAGGTCTCTAAGCACCTCATGCTACAGAAACAAAATGCTGCAATTGGTGCATATACAGGACACGTTTTAGTTTACTAGGTGATGTGGTTTCTTGGTTCTCTATGTGCAGACACCATTTTGCTGTATAGAAGAGGGCCCAGTCCTACTAATGTAGATTTTTTCTAGCATCATGAGTTAGCAGCAACACCATTCTGCTGCCCTTAATAGTGCTGCACTCCAGCATTCTAACCAATCTTTAGGTTTTTGTCTCTGCGATCTACTGTCATTGCACAATTTTCACCAGATGCTTTCAAAAGAAAATACAAAATATTAACCAGTATCCAGAACCCTCAGTTAACTCATAGGTTTGACTTCTCTTACCTACAGACTCACCCATACCAGTGTTGCTCAAATTCGAGAAAACCCTTGAATTTTCAGCATATGTCTTTGCAGACCTGCCAAATAGTCTTTGGGTTTTAAACCCACGTCTCAGTCAACAGTGCATATCCCAGTGGGGCTAATCAATGGAGTGTTTCACATTAAATTAATTGATTTCTCCATTTTGTATTGTTCATCAACTCACATTTATTTTGATTTGAAGAGAAAGCAGCGTATTGGGTGAAGTTTCTTGTGTAGTAACTCTAAGGTGATTGATTGTGTTAACTATTTTGGATGGTGTTAGGGTATTTGCTCCTACAAGTAGAATAGGCATACTCTTCTCAAATGGTGCAAATGGAGGGAGCCTTCACATACCTCTTCCCTAGGTTACAGCATCTGAAATAAAATGCAAGTGTTGTGTATTTGTGCTTTCTTTACTAGTCCCATTTTACTTTAGAAGGTTACTACATTCATTGCAAACAATGGTACCTTACGCACTCTTGTTAGTTTTGTTATTTAGGGCCAAATGTACGACCCCGAGTTTTGCAACTCGTTTGCGAGTTGCAAAACCTTATATACAACAGTGTACTTTACACTGTGTGTGATTCGCAATGGGGTTGCAAATGACCTCCCTCATGAATATTCATGAGGTAGGTCGCAATTTGTGACCCCATTGGGAATGGCCACCCTCACAGGGACGGTGGCCTGCTGATGACAGCAGGCCTCCATGTCTGTGACTGCTTTTAAATAAAGCAGTTTTTTTTTTTTTTTTTAAATGCAGCCCGTTTTCCTTAAAGGAAAACGAGATGCATTTCAAAAACAAAAATGAAAAGTTTTCTTTTCATTTTTTCAGAGCAGGCAGTGGTCCTTGGGGCCACTGCCTGCTCGGAAAATATATTTTCGCTGCCATTCACAAAGGGGAAAGTGTCCTGTGGGGTCCCCATCCCGTTTGCGAATGGGTTAGCACCAGTTTGAAACTGGTGCTAACTGCGATTGTTTTGTGACCGCATTCATGGTCACCAAACAATGCTACAACGCCCTGCGACTCGCAGTTAGGAAGGGAATGGCCCTTCCTAATTCCGACTCGCACAGCTATTTTGTGATTCGGTAAATAGATTACCGAATCGCAAAATAGGGTCTGTGCATACCAAATGTTTTTTTCCTTTCGCAAACGGTCCGATTCTGCGAATCGGGACGTTTGCGACAGGAAAAATGGTACGTATATGTGCCCCTTAGGACCCTAGTCACCACATTGCTCGTCCTGTTAGTTGAATGGGGTTTGCAGTTGTTCCGTAGTCTTATGGCCTTCGTTTCGAGGGGAAGTTATAGACATTGATTGCTGTTGCCTAGGTTCAAGTAACTTTCTTCTCATCACCTTTACAGTCTCCTTTTTGTTTTCTTTAGTGGAAGTGGATTTCCATTGACATCTAATTCTGGAAGCATTTAACGATCATTGCCCTAAATTGAAGGGTTTGCTTGGTATCGACCTTTATGGAATGAGATGTTCCTTCTTTTTGACGTTTGGATGAGGGCATCAAGTGCGGAATTTGCATTGCGTATAAAAGTATATAGAATTTCAGAAAAGTTTCAGAAAACATTTACTGATGTCTGGATAAAGCAAGTAGATCATTTAAAAAAAAAAAACATATTTTGAGTTTTTTGGGGTCTGGAGAAAGGCAGACTTTTTCTGCCTGAGATCTTTCCCGTTTAAGTGCGTGATGAATGTATGAATTGGTAACTGACTTAATGTAGGCTTGCATTTTGGGAAATTTTGTAATTCAATGTAGTGGGAGTTCTATAGAGTGCACTGTGTTCCTAGTTCTGCACTGTGTGATTGTGGAATGCCTTCCAGTCCATTTGATAATTTTGACTGTATTTCCTTGTTTCACTTTTCCCATGCGAATCCTGAAACATCAAGTGTTGGGGGCCTCATCCAGTTATTTTGAGTAGTAAGATTCCAGTGTTAAATGCAGATGTCTTGCTTCCTTGCTGAGCACTTCTTGTTCTGTCTTTCTTCCATCTTTAACCGCCCTGTTTCCTTTCATATGTTGTCAGTGTTTGGCGATTATGTTTGGTTGCAGAGAGTAACTTGGTTATTTTTCGTGCTATTTCAGCAAAGTAATTTACTCTGTGGTTGCATTAACTCCCCTAAAGTGGAACATTGCCTCCAAAGAGTGCAGCTTGGGGTCATTGCTGTATTCCTATTGGTCACAACAGCGAGATTATGTCTGGTGGAACTTTCAAATCCATTTGCCTTGGTTTATCTATTTGAGTGTGGTGGTACATGCACAAACATAATGGTTGTTGTTCTCGCTCGATTCATGGTAAAAGTACATGTTGAAAAATCAGCCCCTTTGTGTACTCCACAGTTTGACCTCTTCCAGCCGAAATACAGGAAAGCCAAAAGGAAAGGCATGGACTTCACTATGATTGACACTCGGTGTACTGTTTGTTATGAGTTCTTTGAGCTTCGTCATTTGTGATCCCAATGCTGTCTGGTCAAGACTAACATTGCTGTGTCGTCTGCATACAATACAGTGTATATTTTTAGAGTACCAACGTTCGATCGCTTGATTTTTGTAATCATTAAGCACCCTTATAGAGCAGAAATGTATAGGTTGTGCAGCTATGGAAGGCACACACACCCTAGCTTGAGTACTGTGCAGGTGTGACCCTGTTCTTACACGGAGGTTTATCTGTTGATTTTTGATGTGGCACAGTTTTACTCCAAGTGTAGTATACTTGGTTGTGCAGTGTTTTTTCAAATGTTTCAGCTAATTCCAGACCTTCAGAGCGTTACTCTTTCATATAACACCATACTTTTCCCTTTTCTTTACATCAGCACTTTAATACTGCAAAAATAAACATATTTACCTGGCGTGAACGGGATGAAAAAAACTTTTTTTTATAAAGTGTGTGAAAATACATTTTAAGAAGACAACTGCTTTCAAGTATGGCTCTGAAAAATGATCCACAAGGAAAGAATACCTTTACCTTCGTATTTCACCCTAGTGTTAGCAAATCTCTAAGCTAATGTGTAAAGGACGGTAGACCTTACAGATCACTAATTTTATAAAAGCGAATTAGATTTGCACAAGTTTGCACTATAACAGCATTGCTAGAAAAATTAGTCCATAAGATGGGATGAGAGAGAGAAGTACTAATCTTGCAGAACAGAAACAAAAATGTGTCCCGGCCAAACGCATGCAATGTTTTCTAGGTAACTTTCTCAGAAAAAGTAGGAATAGTATTTCTTTGTCATTTACAATTTATTTTTCTGACTGGAGTCAGAGGTGTGAAACCACTAAAGCCTACGCACAGGTTATAATTGGTTGGGGTCAAGGACTGCAAGGTTTCATGATTGTACTGAAAGAGCGTAGCTTATATAATCTATATTAACATGAAATGTTTATGAACTAATGTGTAATAATGCGCATAGAAAATGTGCTAATGTATTTTACCATAACATGCATTTAAGGTGCCCACGGGGAGTGGCCGTCAGTGTATACGGGGACTAATGAAACTGACAATAATGTTGAAATATTATGATAAAAAATAAGTTTGCACTAATATTAAAAGGATATGTATTAGAGTTTTGCTAATAAATCATTAGGCCTTAGTTAGCATGAGTCGAGGCCTAGCTTCCTGACTCTCATATTAAATGTGTTTTTCTAACATGCAGTGTGTTGACTTGCTAAAGGACATGAACTCTTGTTTTTTCCAATAGCTAGAAGCTGAATGTAACTGTAGTAGATCCGTTCTCATAAAATTCGACTTGCTTATAGAAACATTTTAGCTGAATGCAACAGTGTAGATAAATGTTAGGTACAAGGTTGCTTGAACCGGTACAGACAATGGAGCCACTGACCGAAGATGTGCAAAGGACCACAAGACTATGAAATCATACCGGACATTCCACCCACTAAAGATGTCAATCATAAGGACCAATAAAATACGTGAGAACTGTTATAGAGTGACAAATTCGATGAGCTAATTTGATGTTAATTTGTTAAAGATAGTGGGGCGCAACCCCTTGTCCAACCAGATTTTAGGGGAATGTACAACAGAAAAGGGATAAAACCCCTTGACACACGGAAGTGAGAGAGTTAGTTAGGGAGATGCGGAGATGCTGATGCGATTTGCTATGATCCAGACACTTTGTCACTCTGAATAGAGACTTTGCTGTTTGGTTCTTAAAACCATTTGTGCCTTATATTGCCCGTTTTTACACTTCACCTCCTTACGAGGGAAGTGCCCCTTTTACCCTTCCTGCCTGAGCTAAGTTCCTGGCTGATGGCGAATCAACTGCTGTCCTGAGGACGAAGACTGAACCTGAGTGCTGACCAAATTTGGAGGGTAACTATATATCAATGAAATTGTGATTGTCTGTTTTCTTTTCCTTTCTAGGTACCAACTGCTTCTCTTTTGACAGAGACCGTAGATAGATGTTTTCCAAATTGGTGTTACTAAATTATTTTGCATGAAGCCCAATGCTAATTCGAGGTTAGATAGGAGGTTTAACTAAACTGACGCAAATAGACAAATGACTGAATCTATGCTTTGTTGAATAATGCGTTAATATACTCTGCTTAGGATAACCTATGCTGACGTTGTGTTATATTCTAATGTTTGTGATTCTTGCTTTGATGAAATCTTATCAGAGTTGCCATATTGTGACTATGCTATTGTGCTTCTTGGTTTTGAGATTAATAAATTGCCGGTAGTACTGTAACAAATAGGGAATAAATATCACTAAATTCATACTAAACTGGTGTGGTTATTCATGACTGCAAGGTCATGGTGTTTTCAGAGTTATTAAATGTCATTGACTAAAGTGAAGTGCATTGTTATAATAAATATTGATGATGTTATTGACATAATGATTGACATGTTGATTAGCTATCCTGTCCTAAGGTGTCTTCAATCAGGGTCAAAAGATTCTTCGGCCTAAAACGAGTCCCAAAGTGAGTAAATGTGTCATAAAGGGACACGTTAACCGTTCTGCTAGCAGAGCGACGGTTTAGGCCCTTTGTGGCCCTAGGACAGAGGACCATTGTTTTAAATTGTTTTTCTGAGGTAATGCAAATTGGAGGTATGATGCGTTTCTAAATTCCCCATGACTTTCCCGGAATCTTGGAGCCTGCCTTAGTGAGTTGTGAATGTTCTCAGCGTCTTAGCATGTATGGTGTAGAATTTGCGCTTGCTCAGCTAATGCTCATTACAGGTGATTTGTGAAGTTTGTGTGTTTAGGCCAGGTAATGTTGTTTTAGTAGGAGTGGGCGTACTCCGCAGTATGAGAGTAAGGAGGTCGGCGTACTTCATATGAGTGTGGCGCTTGGTGCTAAAAAATTATCCACGTGGTTGTTGGTGATGTACGGACCCGTCGTGGTCTAAGACTCCGGAGTATATTGACAAGTGTAGGAGACACTTGGGTTTATGTTGTAATTTGTGCTGTTTAAATAGGTCAATCGGGCGTGGTTGACAAGTCGATTTTGAGACAAATTGTGTGTGTGAAACCTTCGATGGAGATTTGGCAAGTTCTAAAGTGCACTAGAACAAACCATTGACAAGTCGAGAGTAGGATTTGCGGGTCGAATTCTGCTTGCGGGTGCGGGAGCTGAGACGGAGAGAGTAGCGGCTGAGGCTTCAAGTGAAATCTCTGTAAAGTTCTAAAGCGATTGTGTTACCCTTCTTGTAGTAAACCGGCAAATTTGGGTTTTTGTGGTTACAGGTGCTCGCAATATAGTGCGTTAGTTTTGTGTGAGAAGGACAAGCCGCAAGACTTTGTCAGCTGCAGTGTGTGTGAGTGTGACGTCAGTGGTGCCGCGCTGGGATAGGTCAGTTGTCGAGAAGGGTCTCGCATGGATTGGCAGCCGTCCGTGAGAGGCAATAGGTTGAGAAACGTGGGTGAAGAGTGTTCTGGGAATTAAAGTCACTTCCTGACTAAATTCTAAACAAAATAAAGACACAAAAAATTAAGTTTTTCAAGGCTCTAAAGAGCGCTCTGAAGGTAGACGCATATATTATGGCGAGTGAAGGGGAGCCTACACCGCCTGAGGGCATTCCAGCTTATATTGTAATGGAGGAAAAGGGAGTTGCGCCGTGTCTTTGGATGAAGCAGTGGCGCAAATTAATAGAGAAGGAGGGATGTTTAGCGTTTCCGGAGCACAGAACGTTTAATACGAGAATTTTAAAGAACTTGAGGTGGATGTTAAGGGTGCAAAAGCCGCCTCCTCGACCAGCTCAGTATGAGGCGTTAGCAATCTGGGATTTAATGGCCATACGACAAAGACAGCAAAAACTTGAAAGGAAAATAAAAAGGTCAGAAAAGACTTTAGCCGAGGCTAGATGGGACAATGAGAGCAGAATTTGGAGAAGGGGAATAGTTGACGGACTTAAATTGTTTTCCGGCAATAACTCAAGAAGACAAGACACAGGGGAAGAAAGCCACCTGTAAGTCAGACAAGGGCTCTAGTAAGCCTAAAGAGACTCAGAGGTCCTGGGAAGATGAAGATGATTCAGACGATGAAGAGTTTCTTAACCAGTTGTTACATGATCGCCCGCCACCATATGCTATAAAGGACACTGCTCCAAGCACTAGTGCGGGTCCTGAGGATCCGGCACAGAGTAAGGGAATTACAAGTACAATACAGGCAAGTGATACAGTTTTGATACAGAATGGTGTCAGTGTACCCACTGCGCCAGACACGCAGATACAGTTGCAGCCTCCACCACAGATTTAAAGGATTTATCCAGACGTCCCAGTACTAGAGACAAATACGAGTCTGATGGTGCCGCCTGATCCGATATATACAAGATCAAAGCTAGTGCAGATTGAGCCAACTTCGCAATTGCTGCCGCAGCAACAGCTAATTCGAGGTTACGCTCCAGTTGCAAAACAGCACTCAGTATCTACAGCACCCACGATGGGTCAACGCATGGGAGTTAATGCTCCACGGGGTTTGGGACCTGGTCAGACACCAGCTGCCATATCATTACCAATTACTGTTGGTCCACCAGTCCCGCTGTATGCGCAGGGTAAACCTGGCGTGTGTGATCAGGGAGTAATGACCCAAGAAACAATAAGAGGAGGGTTTACGGGAACTCCCCAATTAATGACACCAAGAAAACAGGCAGCAGAAGGACTCAGGTCCTTGTTAGACCTTAGTCCGATTGGGGCTCCTTTGGAGGCAATGAGGCAAGCAGGGTTAAGTGTATTAGCCCCACAGATGATGAGTACAAATACATCACAGACACCATTGATGCAGTCAGGGAACATTTGTTGCAAGGTTTTTCTGCGTAACAGTTGAATGAGTGGTTAGAAAAGGTTCATGCTTCACAGACTACTGCAGTAACCGCAGATAAGTCAGAAAGAGAAGAATACCTGAATTTTGTGAGACTGGGTGTAGAAGCTGCGGAACTAGTGGAAGGGACAATGGGGTGAACAGATTAGAGTCATACACAGAAGCAGAATTGAGGTATCTGTGCCCCAAGATCACTAAAGAAGTGGGCAAGGTGCATCAGAGGTTGGCAAACCTGGCAGATAAATACAATATAGACATACAAATACTAAACATTTGAAAAGAAGCTACAGATCAGACTTTGATTCTAAAGATTTTGAGCACATGAGGTCTACCAGAATGAAAGCGCATCTTAAAGAGATACTGCAAAGCGCGCAAATCTGGGGAGCCTTAGAGAAGTGGGAAGGCAGATGGGCAAAGAAAAGAGATAAGGAGAAAGGCGAAGGTCCGGAACCAAATCAGGCAAAAGCCGCACCGGACACGGGGACAGTAAAGATGTTACCAATGAGAGAAACAGCTGGAGGGGTTCTAGTCCATGTACCGTGGTCTAGGGGAGACATCCTGTCATTCACAAATGATTATCCCAGGTTGAGGGCGAAGCCGATTGAATGGTACCAGCAGACAGATAGGTTTGTGAAGCTTGCGAAATGTCTCTGGGAGGACTTGAATACCCTATTTGAGATTATAGTTCCACCCGACGTATGGCTTGAAAGCAAGAAAGGTGTGGACTGGCCGACACAGGAGCCGGCAAGGGATAAGGTGACTGGTGCCCCATCTGAGGAGGTGATGAAATACTATCATAAAGTGATTGAGTTCTTGAATCACAAAGTGTCGCCGAAAGTGACTGATTGGCAGAAAATTGATCGAACTTCACAGGAAGCCAAAGAGTCGATTCATGCTTACTATGAGAGATTGTTGAAAGCGTTTAAACATTACAGTGGCACTGAGACCATAGAACCGAAAGACATGAATCATCTTGTGTTCAGATTTGTTGAAGGACTGAGACGAGAGATTAGCCAAATAATTAAGAATCATTTGATCTGTTGGCAAGCAAAGCTGATTGATGAGGTGTTGCAGTATGCAAAATACTGTAGTGATGAGATTGAGTTGAAGCAGAGAAAGCTGAAGGAAAAAGTGATGGTGATGCAGATTAAGGCAGCGCAAGCAGGGATGCAGGGAAATGGAGTACAACAGGTGATACAGCAGCAACCGCAGGGGAATGGCATGTTTCAGGCACAACCGAGAGGTCGAGGTTTTGTGAACCGCGGTCCAGACTTGAATACTGTTGTAGTTCAAAATGATGTGCAGGGGATGAAAAAGGTATCACCGTGTCACGCGTGCGGGGGCGTGGGGCATTGGAAGCGGGTATGCCCAATGGTGGTGCAGGATGGTGTTTTTCAACAAAGCAATGATGTCAGTACATTCCAAAATGTGAGGGGTCCAAAGATGAGGGTCCAGAATCAAAACTTCCAGAATAACATGGTTCAGATGCAGGGGTTACAGCCCATGCAGCAAATACAAATGCTGCGTGTCCAACCAGCACAAATGAAGGAGGTACAACAGCAGGTTCCCATGGTACCTAAACAGCAAATGCAATTACCACTAGCTCCGATGGGACAGCAACAGGTGATGCTTCCTCAACAGGTCACAGGCCACGCAATGAGTCAAAATAACACTGTACAGCAGTTCCCATTGCGTGGTGAGGACGGATTAAATGATGAATGGTCGGATGATTGTTTAGACAATGAGGCGTGCAGGCTTGCAGCATCCCTAGAGGTAGATCAGAGGGGTCCCTATGTAGAGGGAAAGGTGATGGGTCACAAGGTTTCATTCCTAGTTGATACAGAAGCTACACGCTCTACAGTCAGAAGTGCAGAGGTTCTGAAATTTGCCACTTTCGGGGCATACCATAAGGGTGGTAGGAGTAGCAAATTTGTTACTGACAAATCCGATTACAGATCCGATCCAAGTTGAGATTGGCAACTTCCAGGGATTACACAAATTTGTAGTCTGTGATTAGAGTTCCATATCCCTACTGGGAAGAGACTTAGGGGGTCATTACAACCCTGGCGGACGGTGTTAAAGGTGCGGTAATACTGCAAACAGGCTGGCGGACGAAAAAAAGGGAATTATGACCCTGGCGGAAACCGCCAACAAAGACAGCCACTTTAACACACCGCCCGCCACGGCGGTACAGACAAGTAGCGTGGCGGTCACCGCCAACAGACAGGGGGAGGTCAATGTACCGCCCATAATATCACAACCCGCCAATCCGCCACCTTTTCCAGGGCGGATTCTCCGTGGATAAAAACACGGCGGAAACAGTTACTGCAATGGGAAAACGCTCACCTGAACACATCCCACGAGGAAGGAGGATAGCATGAAGCCGGAACTCCAAATCCTACCGGCCCTTGTATTCCTACTCATCTACGAAGACCAACGCCTGCGCCGGCGACGACAACGGTGAGTACTGCACCTATGACATAGGGGAGGGGGAGGCAAAAGTTAGGGGGACACACACCCAACACCCCCACCCCCACCCCACCCTCGCATATTACAACACACACACCAATGCATTCACAAAAATCACAGTAACAACCCACAACCCCCCTGGAAGAATGCAAAGACGAAACGAAATCAGTCCAAACATTGTAATGTATCAATATACGTGTATCAAAAATATACAGATATATTAGAAAATCATACAAAATTATATACATTCCGAGAAGTAGTTCATATATGCACATAGAAATGTCCGTGCACCACTAGTCCAAAAATGCATGGGCGAGGCCCAAAATAGATACTTGTCCACACACGGAGAGAACACTGCCGGGGCATCAAATAGAAATACTACAGGCACCTCAGGGGGAAGGGAAGGGGGGGGCACCTCAGCCGGAGGAGTGCAAAGCCAGATCCACGAGGGGGCTCCATGCCCATTGATGTATCCTGGGGAGTGCAAAGCCACAGTCTCTCAAGTCTCTACAGTGGGTGGGTTGCCCACTGTTCAATCCTGGGGAGTGCAAAGCCACAGTCTCTCAAGTCCCTACAGTGGGTGGCTTGCCCACTGTTCAATCCTGGGGAGTGCAAACCACAGTCTCTCAAGTCTCTACAGTGGGTGGGTTGCCCACTGTTCAATCCTGGGGAGTGCAAAGCCACAGTCTCTCAAGTCTCTACAGTGGGTGGCTTGCCCACTGTTCAATCCTGGGGAGTGCAAAGCCACAGTTTCTAAAGTAGATAACAGCCTCCACTGGTTCTGGAGGGGGACTGGTGCCCAGACTGGATTAGTCTCCCAGTGGAAGTTCCTGTCCCGTCACTGTCCCACCTGCACATGGGATAACGATGCCTGATGTGGCGGCCTTTTCATTCTTCCCCGGTGCATGCCCTGTTCAGCGGTGCTTTGCCATGGCGGTCTCTGGACTGTTCAGCAGTGCTTTGTCATGCCGGTCTCTGGACTGTTCAGCGGTGCTTTGCCATGGCGGTGCATGCCCTGTTCAGCGGTGCTTTGCCATGGCGGTCTCTGGACTGTTCAGCGGTGCTTTGCCATGGCGGTTCTGGACTGTTCAGCGGTGCTTTGCCATGGCTGTTCTTGACTGTTCAGCGGTGCTTTGTCATGGCGGTCTCTGGACTGTTCAGCAGTGCTTTGCCATGGCTGTTCTGGACTGTTCAGCGGTGCTTTGCCATGGCGGTTCTGGACTGTTCAGCGGTGCTTTGCCATGGCGGTCTCTGGACTGTTCAGCGGCGCTTTGCCATGGCGGTCTCTGGACTGTTCAGCGGTGCTTTGCCATGGCGGTTCTGGACTGTTCAGCGGTGCTTTGCCATGGCGGTGCATGCCCTGTTCAGCTGTGCTTTGCCATGGCGGTTCTGGACTGGGCATTGGTGTGTGGCATGACGTTCTCTGGACTGGGCATTGGTGTGTGGCATGACGTTCCCTCATTGCCCAGTGAGGCTGTGGCAGCCGGGGCTCTCCTGGGCACTGACTCTGGCGGTGGTCTCCTGACCAGTGACGATACTTGGGCCCTAATGGGCAATGACTCTGGCGGTGGTCTCCTGACCAGTGACGATACTTGGGCCCTCCTGGGCACTGACTCTGGACCTGACCAGTGACGATACTTGGGCCCTCCTGGGCATTGACTCTGGCGGTGGTCTCCTGACCAGTGACGATACTTGGGCCCTCCTGGGCACTGACTCCGTCGGTGGTCTCCTGACCAGTGACGATACTTGAGCCCTCCTGGGCAATGACTCCGGTGGTGGTCTCCTTGACAGTGACGATACTTGGGCCCTCCTGGGCACTGACTCCAGCGGTGGTCTCCTGACCAGTGACGACGGTGCTGGTGGTGGCGTCCCGACCGCCGGGAACGATGCCGCCCTTCTCCGCCGTGCTGCTCACACTAGGCTGTGCAGACTTCCTCTTGCCCTTCCCCACCTTTGGAGGAATCACAGCTGACTCTGCAATCCCCCTGGAATCCCTGTGAGTTGTTTTGCCTCTAGGAGTCTTCACAGGGTCCCGTCGGCCAGTTTCCAATTTCAGAGCCTTTACAGGGGGTGGGCTGCCAGTGCCTTGGCTCCGGGTCACACTGCCTGCCCTGGTGACCGGTGCACTCCACACACATTGAACAGGCACCACTGATTTTGGAGGCTTTTTGGCTGAGGCGCTACGACGGGACTGATGAATTGGAGGGGGGGGGGGCAAAAAGGTCAACTTTACACAGGGACAGTTTCTGACGAACACTGGGGTGGGTAGTTGGCGGGGGTCTGGGAATGGAGGAAGAGGAGGTGGTTGTAGGAGGTGTCACTTTAGGTGTTTTGGGTGCAGGTACTGGAGGCTGTCGTGAGGTGGATGGATGTTGGGTGTGTGGGTGCCCGCGTTTGTGTACTTTGGGAGGGGGCGTCACAGACACACTGGGAGAGGACACAGGGGACTTGTAAATGGGATTGGAGGTGGTGAGTGCAGGTGAGCGGGGTGTGGTGCTGGGTGTACTGCTGCGAGTCCTAGTGCCTGTAGATGTAGTGCATGCAGGTGAGAGTGTAGACGACACTGGGAGGGAGGAGGGAGATGACGAGGAGGGGGGCACAGTGGAGGCAGTGGATGTTGCAGTGTCTGCACATGGGTGATGCTTGCGTGTGTGCCTGTGGGTTGTGTGGTGCCTATGCTTGTCAGAGCTACTTTTGTGTGTTGAGGTGTGTGCATGCTGGTCTGTAGGTGTAGGTGTGCTTGGGATAGGCTGGGGTACAGGGGATTGGGTCTGGGTGGAGGAGGTTGGAGGGGGGAGGCTAGACACAGGGACAATGGCTGCCATCAGTGCTGAGGCCAGAGATTGCAGGGTTTGCTGAATGAATGCCCTCCAGGAATGCATTACCGTGTTGCAACTCCCTTTCTACACCCTGGATGGCATTCACAATGGTAGACTGCCCAACAGTGAGTGACCTGAGGAGGTCAATGGCCTCCTCACTGAGGGCAGCAGGGGTGACTGGGGCAGGGCCTGAGGTGCCTGGGGCGAAGGTGATGCCCACCCTCCCGGGTGAGCGGGCACGGGGCGAACGCTGAGGGGCTGCTGGGAGGGCGGTGCTGGTAGGGGAGGTGGCGGCTGTACCTGTAGAAGTGGGTCCCACCCAGACCCCTCCACTGCGCGCAAAGTCCGCAGAATGAAGTTGTACTCACCCCCTTGTGTCTGCTGTGATGCCCTCAAGCGCCCATCCAACTCAGGGTAGGCCACCGCCAGGATCCTGAACATCACGGGGGTCATGGGGCGACGGGCACTCCTCCCACGTTGGGAGGCCATCCCCAGCTGAGCCTCCGCCGTCTTCTTACTCCAGCGGCGAATGTCCTCCCATCGTTTACGGCAGTGGGTGCCCCGTCTCTGGTGGACCCCCAGGGTCCGGACGTCCTTGGCGATGGCACGCCAAATGTCCTTCTTCTGGTGGGCACTGACCTACATGACATGCACAAGGGAAGAAGAGAAGTCATTAATAACCGCACCGTCAATGTGCGTGGCCCCCCTCCCTACCCTAGCCATGTTGCACATACATTCACATGCATTAATGTTGCCTGAACTCTGCCCCCTTCCAACCAGCCCTCTCCACCCAGGCCTAGCCCATACAACGTGCTCCCTGTGTACTAACCTGTGGGTCTGGAGGACCGTAGAGTAGCGTGTACTGGGGGAGGACCCCGTCCACCAGTTTCTCCAACTCCTGAGCAGTGAAGGCAGGGGCCCTTTCCCCAGACGCAGCAGCCATCGTCGCTTCCAGACCGAGGTCACAGCAGCACTAGGTCCTCTCCTGTCTAAGATCAGGTATCTAGTGATTGAACAGATAGAAAATGCCGGTGACGTCCGCGGCGGTGACGTCCGCGGCGATGCGTATCATCACCGCTGGCGCACTTCCTCATTGGCTCCTGGGACCCATAGGGTCCAATGTTAACCAATGCAGCATTGCGCCCCGGTCTACGACCGCCTACTGTGACGGTGTGCAACGCCAACGCAGTTACCCCACAATCCCATTGTCCCAGTTTAGAGGTCAGGCAGACGCCATTTCAGGGGCCCACATGGCTCCATTTACTTCTGCGCTACACTCAACACACATACAGAAAGGGTTTTGCGTTTGGTGTCGTGTTCTGTGTAACTGTGGGTACATACCTGGAAAATAGTTGACTCGATCCTCGCTGTTGTCCTTCTTAGGCGCAGTCAGCTGGGACATTTGAGAAGATGGCGGAATCCTCCGGTGTACCGACCGCTGGTGGACCTGTTGACAATGGAAGAGCGACATTTAATCGTCACCTACAGGTTTGACCGTGCCACAATCCAGGAACTATGTACCCAGTTGGAGCCAGACCTGATGTCACCAATCCGCCATCCCACTGGAATCCCCCCTGACGTGCAGGTGCTGTCAGTGCTCCATTTCCTTGCTAGTGGGTCTTTTCAGACAACAGTGGCCATGGCATCAGGGATGTCCCAGCCTGTTTTCCAACGTGCTGTCCAGAGTGTTGTGTGCCCTGCTGAAACACGTAAGGAGATACATCATTTTCCCTGAGGTTGAAGATTTGGCTACAGTGAAAGGTGACTTCTATGCCCTTGGACATATCCCCAACGTCATAGGTGCTATTGATGGGACCCATGTAGCTCTGGTTCCCAGGTAAATGCTATGTTCCCTGGCTCAGTGCATGACGCCTACATCCTGCGGAATAGCAGCATCCCTGATATGATGGGTCAACTCCAGAGGCACCGTGTGTGGCTTTTAGGGGACTCTGGTTACCCCAACCTGTCCTGGCTATTGACCCCAGTGAGGAATCCCAGGACCTGGGCAGAGGAACGCTACAATGAGGCCCATGGGCGGACTAGGAGGGTGATCGAACGCACCTTCGGCCTCCTGAAGGCCAGGTTCAGGTGCCTCCATATGACAGGAGGTTCCCTATTCTACTCACCAAGGAAGGTGTGCCAGATCATCATCGCCTGCTGTATGCTTCACAATCTTGCTTTGCGACGCCAGGTGCCTTTTCTGCAGGAGGATGGTCCAGATGACGGTGTTGTGGCAGATGTGGAGCCTGTTTTACAGTGATGAGGAGGAAGCTGAGGAAGAAGACAACGACAAAAGGGAGTCAGTCATACAGCAATATTTCCAGTGACACACAGGTGAGAACATTTTCATTTATAACATTACATTCACTGTCACACGTCTTACTCTATCCTGTGTGTAATTTACTGGGATTATTTGGTAACTGAGTTGTTCCTTTCCATTACGGTTTCACAGGTGTGGTTACCAACGTGTGTCATCTGCATTCATCCTTCAAGGACTTGTGATGTGTGACATTGGTATGTTGCCTTAACAACTAAAAAAGCATTTTGACACTGTCATTGATAATACATTTTACAAAATCATAGACTGACTCCAGAATGTTTTGTGGTTCAATGGTGTTTATTTAAGTGCTCGAAAATGGAGGGGGGTAGTTAAATGGTGATGATGGGTGATGGTGGAGGAATGTCCATGGCAGAGTCCAGTCTATTAGTCTCACAGCTGCACTGCCCATCTGGGCATAGGAAGTGGAGCTGGGGCAGTTAAAGTATGGACAGGGTAACAAAGTGTGACGGTGGGGGGACAATCAGGGGGGTCTCATTTCCTGGCGGGGGTCTTGCCATCTTGCTCTGTCCTGTTCCTGGATCTCAGGGACCGCTTGCGTGGTGGTTGTCCATCTGCAGAGGGTGGGGTGCTGGTGTGGTGGTCCTGTGGCGGGCGTCCTGTCCACTGGCGGAGGTGGTGGGCAGTTCATCGTCCTGGCTAGTGTCAGGGGCCCCTTGGAGTGCCACGGTGTCCCTCAAGGTCTGCTGTATGTCCTTCAGCACCCCTACGATGGTGCCCAAGGCGGAGCTGATGGTCCTGAGCTCCTCCCTGAACCCCAAATACTGTTCCTCCTGCAGGCGCTGGGTCTCCTGAAACTTGACCAGGACCGTCGCCATCATCTCTTGGGAGTGGTGGTATGCTCCCATGATGGAGGATAGGGCCTCGTGGAGAGTGGGTTCCCTTGGCCTGTCCGCCCCCTGTCGCACAGCAGCCCTCCCAGTTCCCCTGTTTTGACCATCATGCATCCAGAGGGCCTCGGAGGAGTCGGTGAAGGAATGGACACTGGTAAGTCAAATCTTAACTATCATATCCCCCACCCTACCTGCATGCTATCACACACCCCCACCCTCACACCCTCACTCAAACTCCTCACTGATGTACTAAGAACACAAACCACACATCCCAACACCAAGCCCTGCATGACACAACTAAGCATGGTCACCACTCACCAAAACATGCTCACTGCACATACCCAGAACAACCCCCTAACCATCATCACACAAGCCCCCACACAGGAATGCTAGCACTGGGGTACACAAAACCCACCCATTGCACACCATGACACACACACGCAATAATCATGCTGTTATGCCCCTGCAGGATCACGAAGGACCGTCACCACACCGGAGGGTCCAGACATCTCCACTCCACCCACAGAAGAGGCCCACAGTGACGATAGCAGCTTTGCCCTACTGGAGCCTGATGACCAGCCCGGACCATCGTGGGCCTCGGGACAGTCGGTTCCCCTTGCACAGGCACAGCCCAACACTGACCTTCCACCCTCTGGTAACACCAGCACAGCACCCACCCAGCGGGCCCAAACCTCCGTACCCAGGACAGGTCAATCAGCTGTGTGTCCACCACTACAGGGAACCCAGGATGGTCAAGACTTGCTCCTCCCATGTTGTTAGTTGTGGGGGTCCGCCGCCAGTCCTCTGTACCGCGATGTTGTGCCTGGAGACCGCTGAACGCACCTTCCCCCGTAGGTCGTTCCACCTCTTCCTGATGTCCTCCCGATTTCTTGGATGTTGTCCCACTGCGTTGACCCTGTCGACTATTCTTCGCCATAGCTCCATCTTGCTGGCTATGGAGGTGTGCTGCACCTGTGAGCCAAATAGCTGTGGCTCTACCTGTACGATTTTCTCCACCATGACCCTGAGCTCCTCTTCGGAAAAGCGGGGGTGAAATATAAAAACGATTAAAAAAACGTGATTGTGGTAAAAAGCTGCTCCATATGTTTCAGGTTCCATGTGATGCAGAGTGGTTCACAGTTGTGGACCTGTTTCAAGCATTCTTTTCGGTGCCCCTTAATGAGGATAGCCAATTTCTTTTCAGTTTCAAATTCCTGGATAAGGTGTACAGTTGGTGCAGAATTCCTCAAGGGTTTTCTGAGTCAGCGTCCAGCTTCAATCAGATATTGAAGAATGACTTGGAGTCATTAGAACTGCCTTTCAGTTCGACTCTAGTGCAGTACGTTGATGATTTGTTGATTGCGTCCAGAACAAAAGACGACTGCAGGTATGACACCATAGCCTTACTGAACCTTTTGGAAAAGAACGGACAAAGTGTCCCCAAAGAAGCTGCAATACTGTCAGAAAGAGGTGAAGTACTTAGGTCACTTGATTGAGAAAGGGTCGAGAAAAATATCAAAAGAAAGAGTGACAGTCATACTGCAGATGAATCCCCCGACAAATAAGAGAGACGTCAGGATGTTTTTGGGAATGGTAGGCTACTGTCGTCAGTGGATTCCCAAGTTTTCAATTATCTCCAAATCATTGGTGAAATTGACAGGTAAAGAAGTTCGGGATGACCCGGGTACCATAACTATGACAGAGAAAGAGATTGAGGCATTCATGGAGTTGAGAGTGTGTGCATGTGCAGGGCGCCAGCTTTGGGTATGCCTGATTACACAAAGCCTTTTCTACTGTTTTGTCATGAACGTGATGCTTGTTCTTTGTCTGTCTTAACACAGGTCCATGGATGTGCAAACCGCCCAGTAGCATATTTTTCAGCTACTTTGGACCCAGTCGCAGCAGCCTTACCAGGTTGTTTGCGCGCAGTTGCAGCAGTTGGTCAGAGCCTCACACAGTGTGAAGGCATAGTGATGGGACATCCCTTAACAGTAATGGTTCCACATTCAGTTGAAATTCTGTTAACCCGAACCAAGACTCAGCACATGACAAATGCTAGGCTGACAAAATATGTGACCATTATACTGGGGTCTCCGAATGTTTCTCTCAAGAGATGTACTGTATTGAACCTGGCAACTTTACTTCCTGTTGAAAATGCTGAGATTAATAATGTTGAGGAAGTAGAACATGATTGTCTTGAGGTAACAGAACTATGCACCAAACACAGACCTGACATTAAGGATACACTATTAGAAGAAAATGATTGCATTATGTTTGTTGATGGTTCATGCTTGAGAGACTCAGTCGGAATACTGAGAGCTGGTTCTGCTGTGTGTACAATCACTGGTATTCTAGAAGCCTCCTGGCTCTCAAGAGTGTACTCTGCACAAGTGGCTGAATTAATTGCTCTTACCAAAGCATGCCACGCAGCTGAAAATCTGAGAGTCACTATCTATACTGACAGTAGATACGGATTTGGAACTGTGCCTGATTTTGGCCAATTGTGGTCACAGAGAGGTTTCATGACCTCTTCTGGTTCACCAGGGAAAAATGGCGAAAAGATTAAGGACTTGTTGCATGCGATTCAGTTACCTCTTGAAATTGCCGTGGTGAAATGCAATGCTTATGTTAAGTCACAATACTTTGTGTCAATGGGAAACGGCTATGCAGATCAAGTCGCAAGGTTTTGCGCATTGAACTGTATATTGTTCAAGGACCAGTGGGAATTATTACCTGAAACTGAAAATGAAACATGTTTGAACTTTGCATTAAGAGTGGTTGATAGATTAGATGAGCTAAGATCACTGCAGGGCCGTGATAGCAGGGAGGAAAAACACTCCTGGCAGAGAATGCAATGTATACACAGGGCTGACGACTTGTGGGTCTCAGAGGAGGGGAAAATGGTTTTGCCAAACAGTCTTTTGTCACAGTTTGCAAGGTTTTACCATGGTCAGTCACATCTTGGGAGAGACGCAATGATCAGATTATTCAAAATGGATTGGGTCAATCCAAAATTCAGACAAGCCGCAGAGGTTATCTGCCACAGGTGCATCATCTGTCAACAGATGAATGCAGGAAAAGGGACTGTGGTGACTTTGAGCCACATAGGGAGAGCTGGAGGTCCGTTTAGCAAGATGCAGATGGATTTCATTGAGATGGCTGTGTCTGGAGGCTTGAGGTATGTGTTGGTGATTGTGTGTGTTTTCAGTCACTGGACTGAAGCTTACCCTACACGTAGAAATGACAGTCTCACAGTAGCAAAGCTGTTGCTTAGGGAGTTAATACCACGTTTTGGATTCCTGATCTCTTTTGAATCAGATAGGGGCAGACACTTCGACAATGAGGTGATTAAGCTTGTGTGTGCTGCATTGGACATTGAACAGAAGCTGCATTGTAGCTATCGCCCTGAAGCATCAGGACTAGTGGAACAGATGAATGGTACCTTGAAGTCGAGAATGGCAAAAATGTGTGCAGCTACCAATCTGAAGTGGCCAGATGCATTACCCTTAGTGTTGATGTCAATGAGAAACACACCTGACAAGAAAGCAAGACTATCCCCCCATGAAATTCTGATGGGCAGAGCTATGAGGTTGCCCGCAGTGCCTGCAAATGCTCTTGTGAATATCACGGATGATATGGTGTTGGACTACTGCACGGGTCTGGCTGATGTGGTCCGCTCTTTTTCTCACCAGGTGGAGGCTAACACATTGCCACCAATAAGTGATCCAGGTCACACCTTGAAAGCCGGTGACTGGGAGGTTGTCAAGAAACACGTGAGGAAGTTGTGTTTGGAGCCGCGTTGGAAGGGGCCATATCAAGTAATATTGACAACAACCACTGCTGTGAAGTGTGCAGGCGTTCCAAACTGGATACATGCCAGTCACACAAAGAAGGTGACGTGTCCAACTGATGAGGAACTTGAAGTGTCCAAAACAACAACTGCAGAAAAGGAAGTCTCAGGGCCAGAGAGTATTCAAAGGGGAACTGAGACTGAAGGAGAGCCCACTGAGGACGGCTTAGTCCCTCAAACAGTAAACGAGTTCGAGAGAGGCGACAGTGAGCCTATCTCAGCGGAGGCCGCAGGAGAACCGAGACAAGGAGAAGATCTCCCAGAAGCAGACGATACAGGTTTGAACTTGAGCCCGTAACAGACCCTGAAGACGAGGGGGAAGACGCAGAAGGGGGTCAAAGTGCACTGACTCCTCCTGAGCCGATTGCAGGTCCGTCAAGAGAAAACACCATAGAACAAGAGGAGGGTGCTGTTCAACGTTCTGAAAGGCCAAGCAGAAAGAAAACGCATAAAGGTGATAACTGGCCAAAGAAACAAGCTGCAGGAGAGAAAGTGGTCCCTTGTGATACCATAGAGGAAGAAGTTGACACAACCAGAAAAGAGGATCTCAGTGAAGGAGAATTGCAGAGTGAACGCTGACTGAAAAGAATAAGAGTCGCAAACAGAAGGTACGCAGGTCCTGAATGGGCATATGCAACAACAGCTGAATGGCAACAAGAATTCTTGCCGTTCTGTTTTGATTGAGAGGTACCAGGCCAATACTACGGCACCTGAATTCAACCTGAGAAAGAGACTGTATTAAATTTGAAATTGAAAATTAAGAGCTGAAAAGCTGAGAAAAGAGCTGATAACCTGAATTGACTCTGAAAAACGATTATGACAAGCTGTTAACCTGATTTGACACAAGGGTCCTGAGTGAGTGAAACGCTGTAAATACTCGCAGAGAGAAAGAGAGACTTTGCATGAAAGAGAAAAAAAAAAAAAAAAGAGAGCTTTTATATCGTCCTCAAGTTGATTGTTTGTTTTGTATTATTCTGCTAACTGATTCTTTACAGATCATGCCTTACACTAGAGGTAATAGCAAAAACAGTAGGATGTGTGGTTGGTTAAGTGCTATCTTAGGTATTGTGTGTGCAATAATAGTTATAGGTGTGATTGTGGGAATGCCATGGATGGATAAGAAAGTGACTAACAATGCTTCAAAACCTGAAACTGTTACACTAACACCGTGGGAAACGTTTGAGCAGGATGCAAAATACTTGCATGAAGGAACTAATCCAAAAGGGGAACTCTACTAATGTCTTCTATTGCTTGCTGAATGAATATGTTGACACAATGGATGCAAAGAATTGTTATGTGTGTACAAATATTCCTTCATCAGTACAAGAAGGGGTTACTTACCATAGTCTGCCTCTAACATATGGGATAAGCTGTAGTTTGCTGCTAACAAGATTCTATGACCAAGAACATGTGCAATATTTTTACTCTAACTTGGATGTAGTGTTTTCCTTTGTGCCTGTGATTGAGTTTCTAAATAAATTAGCTAAAGAACACAGCATAAAATTAGTTAGGGGTTTCTTTGAGCCGACACTGACATTTGGAATAGCTTATGCGCACCGCAATAATTTAACCTGCGTACTAACGCCTGTAGAGAATAGCTTCTTAGATCACACTGATGGTAGACGCAAAGCACTGAAAGAAAGGCTAGAAAAGGGGTTAGAAAAACGCACATATGCAAATGATTATGCTTACACCGCAATAAAGACACAGTGCAAAATAGCTATAGATGCATTACATGTAGGTAGGCTTTGTATATATAGGCCAAAATCTGAGCATGACACTTTATTTGTGGGAACGAGTGAATGCAGGCATGTGTTTTTGTTTCAGAGTAAGTGGACATTCATGTTAAATGGACAGGATCCAGCGATCCCTGGGATCTATTATATATGTGGACCTAATACTTATTACCGTCTTCCTAAAGGATGGTATGGGACATGTTATTTGGGAATAGTTTTTCCAAAGATTTACCAGATTGATGACTTAAAGCAAATTCCTAAAATGTCTGAATTACAACATACTAGACAAAAGAGAGAGACAGCGGCTGCTGTCGTTGGTGACATATTTGGAGCCTTAATCCCTTCAGTAGGGGTTATCTTAAATTCCATAAAGATTCGAAAGTTGTCTACTATTGTGGATAACATGCTGACAAACTTCACAGGGTCTATACTCCTGATGAATACTGAACTTGCTGCGGAAAGAGCTATGACTCTTCAAAACCGGCTTGCTTTAGACATTCTTTTAGTGAAGAGCGGCAGAGTCTGTAAGATTCTAAATGAGCGCCATTGCTTTGCGTTCATACCTGACAATAGTAGAAAGATTAGAAGCATGCTTACTAACCTAAATAGAGATAGTGCAGATTTGAAGGAGCTGAAAGAACCTGGAGTTTGGGAGAAAGTTGGGAGAGGAATTACCAGAGTAGGGAGTTGGTTTAGTAATATTTGGAATGGCGTACTTGCAAAAATATTAGGGGGTCTATTGATTGTCCTTATTTGTTTATTGGGTGTATGGGGATCGTGCAAAATTAATGAATGAATTAAAAGAAATTTGACAAAATGAAGTAAAAGAAATGAAGAAAACGAAAGGGAGAAAATGTTCAGTGAAATTTGGGAAAGCTCACACAAAGGACAAGATGTTGAAATGCGCATCATGAGGAAAGTGAAAGGTTGAAAGGGAAAGGTTTGTGTGATGACAAGTGTCATCAGAGGAGGGACTGAGAGAGCGTAGCTTATATAATCTATATTAACATGAAATGTTTATGAACTAATGTGTAATAATGCTGCATAGAAAATGTGCTAATGTATTTTGCCATAACATGCGTTTGAAAGGTGCCCACGGGGAGTGGCCGCCAATGTATACGGGGACTAATGAAACTGACAAATAATGTTGAAATATTATGATAAAAAATAAGTTTGCACAAAAATTAAAAGGATATGTATTAGAGCATGGGTACTCACAAACTTTTTCTCGGGGGCCAAAATTGCAGTATGGTTTGCGGCCGAGGGCCGCACTGAAGTGACAGCGGGGGGCGGGGCTTAGAGGGGGCGGGGCTTAGAGGGGGAACAACCACCCCACCCCCTTTTTCAAAACAATGCCCCTACCCCAGTAACACACACAGCGCGCACACATACAGCGCCATCTGCTCTCACCCCTACCCCAGTAACACACACAGCGCGCACACATACAGCGCCATCTGCTCTCACCCCTACCCCAGTAACACACACAGCGCGCACACATACAGCGCCATCTGCTCTCACCCCTACCCCAGTAACACACACAGCGCGCACACACACAGCGCCATCTGCTCTCACCCCTACCCCAGTAACACACACAGCGCGCACACACACAGCGCCATCTGCTCTCACCCCTACCCCAGTAACACACACAGCACGCACACACACAGCGCCATCTGCTCTCACCCCTACCCCAGTAACACACACAGCGCCATCTGCTCTCACCCCTACCCCAGTAACACACACTGCGCCATCTGCACACAGCGCCATCTGCTCTCACCCCTACCCCAGTAACACACACTGCGCCATCTGCACACAGCGCCATCTGCTCCCACCCCTACCCCAGTAACACACACAGCGCCATCTGCACACAGCGCCATCTGCTCTCACCCCTACCCCAGTAACACACACAGCGCCATCTGCTCTCACCCCTACCCCAGTAACACACACTGCGCCATCTGCACACAGCGCCATCTGCTCCCACCCCTACCCCAGTAACACACACAGCGCCATCTGCTCTCACCCCAACCCCAGTAACACACACTGCGCCATCTGCACACAGCGCCATCTGCTCCCACCCCTACCCAGTAACACACACAGCGCCATCTGCTCTCACCCCTACCCCAGTAACACACACTGCGCCATCTGCACACAGCGCCATCTGCTCTCACCCCACCCCAGTAACACACACACACAGCGCACACACACAGCGCCATCTGCTCTCACCCCTACCCCAGTAACACACACAGCGCGCACACACACAGCGCCATCTGCTCTCACCCCTACCCCAGTAACACACACAGCACGCACACATACAGCGCCATCTGCTCTCACCCCTACCCCAGTAACACACACAGCGCGCACACACACAGCGCCATCTGCTCTCACCCCTACCCCAGTAACACACACACAGCGCACACACACACAGCGCAATCTGCTCTCACGCCTACCCCAGTAACACACACTACATTAAAAACAAATAAATAAATAACCAAAGAGCCTTACCTGACTCAAAGCACTGTAAAGATGACACAAATGTGGAACAGCAGGCAGGCAGGCGGGCGGGGCAGCAGACGTGGAGCCGATGACAGGAAGCAGACGACCAAAGCCCCATAAAAGTTAGCTGCAAGCGCTGACTTTTATGGGGCTTTGGCTTCCAGGATCGTCAGGGCAACGCCATAAACAATGGCCGCCGTATGTAAACATAGAGGAGGGCCGTGGGAGCATGCTCCCGCGGCCCTCTTCTATGTTTACATACTGCTGCCATTATGATGTGCCGTTTGGTGTGCGTCTCGCGGGCCGCCAAGCTAGGTCCGTGGGGCCGCTGGCGGCCCGCGGGCCGTACTTTGAGTACCGTTGTATTAGAGTTTTGCTTAATAATTATTAGGCCTTAGTTAGCATGAGTCGAGGCCTAGCTGCCTGACTCTCATATTAAATGTGTTTTTCTAATGTGCAGTGTGCTGACTTGCTAAAGGACATGAACTCTTGTTTTTTCCAAAAGCTAGAAGCTGAATGTAACTGTAGTAGATCCTTTCTCATGAAATTCGACTTGCTTATAGAAACATTTTAGCTGGATGCAACAGTGTAGATAAATGTTAGGTACAAGGTCACTTGAACCGGTACAGACAATGGAGCCACTGACCGAAGATGTGCAAAGGACCACAAGACTATGAAATCATACCGGACATTCCACCCGCTAAAGACGTCAATCATAAGGACCAATAAAATAAGTGAGAACTGTTATAGGGTGACAAATTTGATGAGCTAATTTGATGTGAATTGGTTAAAGATAGTGGGGCGCAACCCCTTGTCCAACCAGATTTTATTGGAATGTACAACAGAAAAGGGATAAATCCCCTTGACACACGGAAGTGAGAGAGTTAGTTATGGAGATGCGGAGATGCAGATGCGATTTGCTATGATCCAGACACTTTGTCACGCTGAGTAGAGACTTTGCTGTTTGGTTCTTAAAACCATTCGTGCCTTATATTGCCCGTTTACACTTTACCTCCTTATGAGGGAAGTGCCCCTTTTACCCTTCCTGCCTGAGCTGAGTTCCTGGCTGATGGCAAATCAACTGCTGTCCTGAGGACGAAGACTGAACCTGAGTGCTGACCAAATTTGGAGGGTAACTATATGACAATGAAATTGTGATTGTCTGTTTGCTTTTCCTTTCTAGGTACCAACTGCTTCTCTTTTGACAGTGACCATAGCTAGATGTTTTCCAAATTGGTGTTACCAAATTATTTTGCATGAAACCCAACATGCCAATGCTAATTCGAGGTTAGATAAGAGTGTTCACTAAACTGACTCAAATAGACGAATGACTGAATCTATGCTTTGTTGAATAATACGTTAATATACTCTGCTTAGGATAACCTATGCTGACGTTGAGTTATATTCTAATGTTTGTGATTCTTGCTTTGATAAAATCTTATCAGAGTTGCCATATTGTGACTATGCTATTGTGCTTCTTGGTTTTGAGATTAATAAACTTGCTAGTAGTATTGTAACAAATAGGGAATAAATATCACTAAATTCATACTAAACTGGTGTGGTTATTCATGACTGCAAGGTCATGGTGTTTTCAGAGTTATTAAATGTAATTGACTAAGGTGAAGTGCATTGTTATAATAAATAGTGATGACGTTATTGACATAATGATTGACATGTTGATTAGCTATCTCGTCCTATCGTGTCTTCAGTCAGGGTCAAAAGATTCATTGGCCTAAAACGAACCCAAAGTGATTAAATTAGTCATAAAGGGACGCGTTAACAGTTCCTTTGGAACAATTATGCCCAACGCCTTGCAGCATAGCATAGCCCTTTGGCTGCTAGTATACAGTACCAAATTATGGATCAGGGAAGGGCTTTGTCTACAGATAAGGTAATATTTGTGTCCTCATGTTAATGCTGTTCCAACTTGTTGTTATGGTTCATTAATGCAAAGCCTTTATTATTAGGGAGAGCGCTCTCAGGAAATTTTATAAGCTCAGACTGCACTGCTGACAGTGATTCTAAAATAAACATTTGTACACACGTTTGCAAAGGTTAACAATATCAGGCTATGTATAATGTTCTCAGAATGCTCTCTGATTAGATGCAGATATTTGCAGATTCTTGAAAGCAAGACTGATGGTTCTTTACTTTCAAAATAAAATGTTTACAACAAAATGCAGCTAGGGAAAACAAAGTTTTGCTAAATTACTGTGAAGTTCTAAGTACCATTTCTTTAAAGCATCATTTAGTAAAATATGATGATGCATGCTAGTATTTCCAAAAAATATATTCGTATTGCATAATCAATGTATCCAGTTCCAACAAAATTCTGGGAAACATGAAGGTAAGTATTGGCCAGCCTTTTGGTTTTGTCAATGTATGTCTTGTATTGACATGGTTTTTGTAACACTTTATTGTTGTGGACGCTGCTTGCCCATCCCCATTATCACAAACATTACCAAAATAAACCAAAAATAGAGAGAGCGAAAGAGAAATAGAATTTTAATAAAAGCAAAAGGTCTTGTTTAAGGCCAGACCTAATTAGTGGGCCCAATTCTTAAAGAAAGTCACAAAAGTGCAGCTGTGGTGTATTTCCTTGCATTTGTGCAGATTTATGGCTTTCATGAATTCACAATAATTTACAGAATTAGGCCAGGAAATCATGCCCCTAGAAAATATTTGTGAACGCCATTTTAGCATGAACAAATATGCATGTGTGAGTTTGCTCATGCAAAAATCTGTTGAGCGTTTACAAGTTCACTTTCCCTCCAAACACTTTTTCCCCAGCCCTGGAAGAAGGCTTACCTTTGCCCTTGTCAGGAGTATATTTCCAGTCTTTTTTCAGTATGAGAAAAATTAGAAAAGAGCTGGAGAAAACCTCAAAACATTCAGGAGAAAAGAAGTCAGGGCACTCATGAATCCATGGTATTGTGTATAATCTTCATTTGAACAATGCCAGTTGTTACATATGAAAAACAAGTCCGTTCAATAGTCCTTCTTGTATTTACAGTTTATATGGCAATCAAAGCCTATATACTTGAAGCAGCAAATCTTGAAAATATTGAAAATACATAATATGTAGAAGTACAGCAACTGTTCATGCAGCAAACACAGCCAACACGTGTTTCATCCTGCGAGAAAATTTGTTCTCATAAGGACTTCGTCAGGGCTTAGCTTATAATAAAATACATTGAATAGGGAAAGTCTTTGCGCGAAAAGCTGCAGTGTCTTCAAAACCATATATTAGTCCAACATCATCGAAGTGTGATTGAAGTGATCACAATTCCTTATCTAACTGATGCTGCAAATATTAGTAGTGGGAGAGAACGCGGACCGATCGTCACGCGGCGTTCCCAGTCTAAGATTCAACGTCGGGATAGTATGCACAGGCTCAAAAAGACATTCCAACACTGGAGCTATTGCTCTTCCAGTCCCAGCATGTAGAGCTGCAGAAAGGTGGCAAAATAAGGGAATTGCTAGTATTCAAACTCTACTATAGTATAGTCCTGTCATACTCAGAGGCTATTGCCAGAGGTATTATATAATGCGATTGCTGCCATAATTTGTTGTCTCACTTCGTGGCAGCAAATGGACAAGTGATTTTTTACATTTTTTTTAGATACAAGTATATTTATGAAGCAACCTGTTCTGTGGACAAGGAGATGTTGTAATGCATTTCACACACCTCTCTATGGAGTAGATGAGATGTATACATGGTATTAGCTACATCCAACTGTAGATACCTTCACCAGAAAGGCACTGCTAAGTAAAATGGAAAAAACAATGCTTCTTCAAGTTGAATTCTTTTTTAGAATTGATATAATATTGATATGTATTAAAACTCTTTCTCTCCCTCTCCCTCTCCCATTTATGACCAATTTACAGCTATGGCTTTAATGATGTTATTTTTCTTTGTTATGCCTTTTATCATTAATGTGTCATGTAATGTTTCATGTTTTCTAGGTTACCCATTGCTTTTGATTTACTAGTACTGAAAAGGAAATGGAAGAGCTTTATAAAATGGTGTTTGTTGGCACTAGTATTGTTTTTGGTAAGTGGAAATACCATTTATCCCTAAGTATGAAATCTGTTGAAAAAATACATATTCTACATTAGTGGTTCAAATTGTAGCCTCCAGTATACTAAGAAAGTAGTCTTAACGCTGATGTTTCTGAGAAATGTAGTTATATTCTGTGTAAAGGTTGTCTGTTATGCTACCTATATTCACTATATAGGAAAAATAACATGTGTAAGCTAAGAGCACATTTTGTCTTAAGTCATGTTGAATTTGGTTCCTTGATGGAGTGGACATTGGATACAGTCTGGTGTTGGATAAGACAAGGATATTGTTTTCATGGAAGTCAAATCTTTTAGATGAGTGTTTGATCTAAAGACTAATTATGTTCCCAGCAGTTGAGCAGCTAAAAAAATATATCAAGAAACATATACATGAAGGCCTCAGGGCGCAAAACAAATTAGCTTAGGTACTCTATGTGTAGAAAGATGTGTGGAACAAATATGATTTTATCTTGCTACTACTCAATGAAATATACACATAATTGTCTTTCACATCCTATTTTAGAACACTGAACATTAGTAGGACAACTGTATTTTTTGTACTTTACCTGCCTGTGCTTTCTTTCCTCATTTGTCATAGTAAAGCAAAATTACAATCATCACATTGTGTATTTAAACTGTGTGAACTAAGCTGTTCAATAAGAATGATCAAAGGCCCTTTGATATATTTTTTGGGCAATAGATTCATGATAGGGCAGATTTAGAATTAACTTAGCTACCACATTTTGTGTCATTTGCAATTTGTTTGTTAAAGGTTTGGGTAAGCCCATGTATAGAGAATTCCCAATAGTACAGATGAGAAGAAAATAAAGCCTGTGCAATATTATTTCTGCAAGAAATTGGGAGAAACAGGAGTATCTTTTGAAGCATTCTTAGAATCATAAAACAAGTTGAAGTCACCTTAGCAATTTGAGGGTGGGGGGGGGGGGGTAAAAGATTATGTATCCTCAAATGGGATACCTAAGTTGCCAGTGCATAATGTTAGAGGAAGAGTATCGAGTTCTGCTGGGCACCATGCAGTTGATGAGAGGTTTGAGCTTGAAAAATGTAAATCTTTTTTTGTCAGAGTGACGCTGCAGGCTGTTTGAGCTCATCCAGGTGGCAATTTCAATGCTGGAACTGGTTTGTATGGCGGAATTGTCCTTAGTTAAAAAGACAATGTTTTGAGTGTTCTCTGCATATGAGCTCAAACTGAAATCAAAAGGACTAATCAATTTAAAAATAGGACCAATGCGGAAGAGGAGGAGCAGCTGGCACAGCTAGATGACGGACTCATCTAGCTAGAGCTTCCGACTGGTGCCTGAAATCCTCCTTGACCCTATTCTACTTCAGTGCCTCAGATGGGACTAACTTGGATTCATCAGTGCTCCATGGCTGCGGCAGCCCAGTCAGGGCCATCGCTGACACATACGAGCCAGTGAGACCTGTTCCTCTTGCCAGCCTACTGAGGCTTCAGAAGCAAGGCAGCCACAGCAATAAAGTGGCAAGTGGCTGACCAATTGTGTGCCTTTCAGATGCCTCTAGGACTAGTGGTGGGCTGGGAGAGATTCCCGCTGGTGCTTGGGAGGCAGAGTGCAAGGGTCAGGGGCCAGAGGAAGCCAAGACCTTCCTCGTGGTGGCTCCCACCTACACACCCCTTCACGAATGACATAGAGCCTCTGATTGCCAGCAAGATTCCACAGCCTGCTGGAGCGCTGCTTCCCTTCCTCTTCTCCTCCCTTGGAATTGAGGGGCTAACGGCAGGCCAGGGATGCCAGAGTATAGAACTGTGGGCACCCTTGCATTCATCGGGCGCTACTCTTGGTGTTGCTTGCTATGCTCCCCCTTGCAGCTCAGAGTGGCACTCACAGAGTTGCCCCTTTTATTATCTCTTTTCTTGCCTATTGATGGTGCAACTGGCAATTTGGATCAGGTTGGACGCTAGCTACAGGGTGCCCTTGGGCAGCCGACTACAAGGTAGGGTGGCATTGTATGCCAGTGATATGTTATTATACCTGTAACCCCCTAGACAACTCTGTCATGCCTCACCCAAATCCTTCCCATATATGGAGATGCTTCTGGAGTGCGGATCAATTGAGGGAAATCTTACTATATATACATGACTAGTTGATCTCTTCACCCATGCAGGACTCCAGACTGCAGATCACTTGGGGACCATGTTCAATACCTAGGCATCACTATCACCCCTGACCTGCAGACAGCTTGGGATTTAGAAGTACATGTGCTGGTGTCTAGGCTCCTGGACCCCTTTTTACCTTAATCTCTATTGCCAGGTGACCCTTTATAAGACGTTGGTGGTTCTCTGCTTCCTTTATTTGTGACAAAGCCACCCATATATACTTCCTCCCTTATTCTTTCTGAAGTTCCAGTCTTTGTCTTCAAGGTTCTTTTCATTGGGCAAAACCCCTAGGGTTTTATACACCAAATCTATGGCGCCAATGTACCTCGGTGCACCTGATCTTTGCTTATACTACTGGGCTGCGTAGATCGTGCTTCTGGGGACTTGCCTCTTCTTTCCAGATCTCCAGGATACCTCTGAGTTGGCGAGCGGCCATCTCCATATTGATTGGCTTAAAAAAGCCTACAGTACAGACCCCCTGTGGGCTGGGACATGGCTGAACTAAGTATTCCAACATGCTGGCTTCGCAAATGGGACTTGATTAGGATTTCGGCTCTGGGCTACCTGTGGAATGGTGACCACTTAGTTTCCTTCAGCCAACTCAAGACAGAGTTTGGGCTCCACAAGCCTCAGTATTTCATGTTTCTTCAAGCTCATCATTCGCTTGAGACCTTTAATGGTGATGGGGGTGGGGTAGCAAGTTGGTTACCATCCTTTAACCCCCTGGAGGTCAAACTGACAGAACGGTATTTCCCACCTCTATGGATCCCTCATTCTTAACGCTCCTGATCCTCTTAAAAAATTACGATTGGTTGCGAGGACAACATTGGGGAACTTGATGAAGCCTGGCACCAAGAAAAAATTACCTCTTTAATGCTAGCTATCCCTATAAATCTTGGGCTCAGGCAGTTTAACTACTTTTACCATGTATAACAGCCCGGAAAGGTTGTGGAAAATGAGGCAATATCTATCAGTAAGCTGTCTGAGTTATGGGGACCTGGAGGGTACCTTCTTGTTTGTCATACTGACCAGCCGAATCATTGCGGCCTATTGGAACTATACTCATAACCTAATTGCACATTTCAGACAAGCTCCTGCCAATCTGGATCCCAGGGTGTACCACTCAGGGATTGTGGAGGGTTGGGCCAATACCAGACACAAGTAATTGCTAGCGAGTGTAAGCTACTTAGAGCATGATAACAAGTAAAGATGTTATTTATCGCACCAGGTAAATAACAATACCCTGAGGTTTGTTATTTACTGGGTGAGATAAATTGCACCTATTACAAGTTATTGGAGAATAACATGCAGATTTGGGGTTTAACACACTAAAATCTCCATGGTACTGTAAATACTGTAACCTGCTGAAATTGAACAGATGCTGTGTTATTTAATGCATCCGATAATTATTGGATGCGTTTAATAAAACCATACTCAATAATTTATCCTGTGGGTAAATAGGTGTTTGCACATGGTACAAAATCAACAGCTCAACTTGTAATCAGGGCCTTAGTAACCAAAACAGTTGTTGCTAAAGGCTGGAGATCCCCTGATCTTCTTCTTGTATCTGCTTGGTCTTGTGGCATTGACCTGTGCTGTAGAGCTGAAAAAGAAGTCTACAAATAGAGAGGTTGTGCCAACAAGCATCAAGAGATTTGAGGCCCATATATTTCAGAATATATACCCAATAGGGATTAATGTTCCTTCATTGAACTTCAATACTGTATGTAAACTGTGGTGTTTGTTTGTCACATTGCATCCATATGCGATGCTGCTTTGGTGCTCTGTGTATTGCCTTGTTGTTTTGTACTTTTTTATTTTCCCTCTGTTCTGCCCTGAATACTACAAAACAACAAACAGATACTTAAAAACAATCACAGCAATAGAACATTACAAAGAGTGGGGCTCAGCTGTAAACCCTGCGGTACCCCCACAGACTGATGGAACTCTAACAGAATAAAAAGATTTTAGTGTAATGTGTTGTGATCTGTCGGTTACACTGCAATTTAACCAGTTCTTTTAATGGCATAAATACTATAAGAGCTAAAATGAAGCAATGAGAGGGGAGGGGGTCCATTTCGGACTCCCCTGTCTTTGGGACCGCCACCTTCCTCGGGCTCCAAATAAATTAAATGCGGGGGGTGCTCGCCCTTCCACAGCCCTGGGGACCTCAAACTCCCTGGGGCTTCAAACAAATCAAACACGGTGGGGGCTGCCTGGCCCCCCCAAATCCCCTGGGGCTTTAATACAGTAATGAAGGGGGTCTGTTTTGGGGCCCCAGGGAACACCATCAAGGCTTTTTTATTTGGAGGGGGGCTGCTCAAGGAGCCACTGATGGCCCTGGGCACCTTCACCCCCACAGGGCTGGCTCCTGCTATGTCCTTAGGTGCCCACCCCTGGGACATAGCGGTTTGCTCTGACTTGGTGGGAGCTTTGGCAGATCCTACCAAGTCAGAGCAAACAGTTCACTTTCTGTCAAGCAGCTCTCACTTGCAAAAAGTGAAGTTTTAATCTGTTTCCCTGCATGCAAATATGTGTGCATGGAAACAGAATAAAACATTGCTCCCACAAACCGGGAACTGCTTTTTAAAGCAGCTCCCTTCTTTTGGGAGCAATGTCGGCTCCTGCAGGACATAGGGAACCTGCTAGGACCACAGGGCCCTTTAGGCCCCCCCTGCGATTCATTCTCTCTCTCTCTCTCTCTCTCTCTCTCTCTCTCTCTCTCTCTTTCTCTCTCTTTCTCTCTCTCTCTCTCTCTCTCTTTCTCCTCTCCTCTCTTCTCCATTCCATAATGGGATGGAAGAGAGAGATTGTCATTACAGTGGTCTCTCCATGCAGTAACTTCAAACAGTCAGACTAGCAAGATGTTTGGTACGAATGTTATAGTTGCGTTTGGATGTAGAGCGGAACAGTCATTTCAGGCCTAATGGTCCAGGTATTGTGCTATCATTCAGTAGGCTTAAAGTTCAAATCCTAGTATCGCTTGGCAATGTGTTTGTTTATTCACTAGTGTTTTGACTGTTAAACCTTCCTAGTGATGGAACATTCACTTTTCTTTCCTACCACAAGTGTGGGTTGAATTTCATAGGTATGTCTGGAAACAGCAGGTTAAGGAGTCAGTCACATGTAGTGTAATGGTTAAGGTCACAGACCTTCACACTGAAAGTTGAGGGTTATACTCCAGGTTTGTCTGTGGTCTTTTCCCTTCTTTAATTTATTTTAAACTTCAAAAGTCAAAGGTTCATACTGAAAGGTGATCTCTCTCATTTTAAAAGACAAATACACTTTTCTTTTTAATTTATTCTAAAATTATTTTTCTACATATATCATTCATCAAAGCCTAAATCACTCTCTCTCTCTCTCTCCACCCCCCCACACACAGGCACAACTGTGGGTAGATTAACATATAGTAATAAAATTACTTTACATTAAAAAAAAAAAACCCATAGAAATTCACTTAAAAAAAACAAAGGTTACAGGGTTGTTATAGTCAGGTTATGAATTCACTTGTACAAAACCATTGAAATTCACCTATAACTCGTGCCCTAAGGTACTAATAACTCGCGCCTCTCTCTTTTTCTCTCTCTCTCTCTCTATCTCTCTCTCTCTCTTCTCTCTCTCTCTCTCTCTCGTGATTACCCCCAAAATAACAGCTCTCATGACTTCTTTAACAACTTTATTGATAATATTTGCAGTAAAAATGTTTACGAGAAAACTGTTCCTGGCGGGGGCGCGAGTTATAATTACCTTAGGGCAACAGTTATAATTACTTGAGGTGATCTATAGCAGATGAATTTCCCTGGTTTTGTATGTTTAAAATGTGAGCTTAACTATAACGTCCCCATAACCTTTGTTTTGTTCAGTGAATATATATTTATTATTAATTGCAAATGGCCTGCTTCAATACATAGCAAATCAAATTTTGAGTTATTCAACAGCAGACTCGTAGATTGAAGAGTCAACAACAAACTCATTATCCTGATGTCAAATATAGGCCACCAACAAATGATTTTAGTCCCAAAAGGTGATCCTGTGACAGACCAATGGACCACTCAACTTCTTTATCCTGCTTGTAACAGGGATTGCTTGTCGAGAAGCTTATAATTAAACGTCGTGGTGGTTAATTCATTGATGTTTTGGTCTCCATTTGTCTAATGAGAACATGAAACCATCTTCAGGACAAAGTGTTGGATATTACATAAAAATGGACAAGCCTTTAATAAGAAAAGTACCTAAAACAACAAAAGAATGAAAATATATACAATTACTCTAAAAACAATCCAATAAAATAAAATAAAATAAAGAAGTATGCCTCCCCTAAAAACACAATGTTGGTCAAACACACCCTCAACAAGTGAAGACCAAAAGAAAGTGATGAAGCAGTGAAGTCAATCACCAAGCTAGGAACAAGAGAACGCCATCATCTATAAAACCACCATCAGGTATAATATCAACTACTTACACTGGGCAAAAACACTCAGCAAAAGCCCAAAAATGGGACCTTTATTCACAAACAACTTCAGTCCAAATGAGGAGGGAACCTTAATTGAACAAAGCACACTACCATCAATATGTGCTCTTTAAATAGCGACCAAGTCTTAAAGTATAGCGATGCAGTTATACTCGCAAGGCCTTCTGAAAGGGGAACCCTGTTTTAAAACATCTGCTAGAATCAGTGTCTGTCTGAAAAACCATTTCGCCAAACACATGTGCAAACTCAGAGTAAACACTTAGTAGAAGCCAGTGTTGAATGACTATATTGGATAAATTCCACCCATGTGTTACTAATAAACAAGGGAACTGTGCAACAAATGCAGAATGGAACCAGGTTGCGGTGCGCTGAGCATGTCCATTAAGTATTGATGTGCATGTTGAGCGCCATGACACTTAGACAACCAAAGATAGGGAAACAGATCTGTCCTATTGGAATGGACATCCTTGTTATCGCAAGTAAAGAGTCAAAACTGTTTAAAGCAATACCCAACTTAACACCAATTAAAGAGGCTGACCAAAAAGATAAAAACAGTCAATGATGGTGTGTATAGCAGCACTATGTCATGCGAACAGACTGACAGTGACTAAATCTGGGATAGTAATCCCCGTGTTATATGGGACAAAGTGTAAACATCAAGAGCGAGTAATTTAAAATAAACAAGGCCCACATTAGTTATCCATAAGCTATGCTGAATATGGATCTGCCATTTTGGGGGGCGGGAGGGGACGCAGCTTAGTTTGGTAATGTAAAACATAATTCTAATGTCAAGAGTGAAACAACCAAGGCATCTCATGGCCGGCTGGAAAACTAATGAATTAAAAACGCATTTTTCATAATCCAAAGCATACAAAAAGATTAATGTTGAACCAAACAAGGGCCAGCTGACAGGGTAAGGAAATGAAAGTCTCATGGGCTCAGAACTGGAAAATATCAAACCACAGAAAATAGAATCATATCAGAGTTTGCCTCTCTGTTCAGTTAACCCCTTCGCTGCCAGGCCTTTTCCTCCTCAGGTGCCAGGCCTTTTTTTTGGCTATTTGGGGCAGTTCGCACTTAGGCCCTCTTAACTTTTTGTCCACATAAGCTACCCACGCCAAATTTGCATCCTTTTTTCCAACATCCTAGGGATTCTAGAGGTACCCAGAGTTCGTGGGTTCCCCTGAAGGAGACCAAGAAATTAGCCAAAATACAGCAAAACTTTTGTTTACAAAAAAAAAAAAAAGGGGGAAAAAGGGCTGCAGAAGAAGGCTTGTGGATTGTTCCCTTAAAATGGCATCAACAAAGTGTTTGTGGTGCTAAAATCACAATCTTCCCAGCTTTCAGGAACAGGCAGACTTGAATCAGAAAACCACATTTTTCAACACAATTTTGTCATTTTACTGGGACATACCTCATTTTTCCTATATTTTGTGCTTTTAGCCTCCTTCCAGTTAGTGACAGAAATGGGTATGAAACCAATGCTGGATCCAGAACATTTCTGAAAAGTAGACAAAATTCTGAATTCAGCAAGGGGTCATTTGTGTAGATCCTACAAGATTTTTCTACAGAAAATAACAGCTGAAATAAAAAAATATTGATATTAAGATTTAAAAAACCAGCCATTTTTCCTCCATGTTTTACTCTGTAACTTTTTCTTGTGATGTCAGATTTTAGAAAGCATATACCGTTACGTCTGCTGGATGCTTCTAGTTGCGGGGTTATGTAGTGCTTGTAGGTTCATCAAGAACCCTAGGTACCCAGAGCCAATAAATGAGCTGCACCTTGCAATGGGTTTTCATTGTATACCGGGTATACAGCAATTCATTTGGTGAAATATTAAGAGTGATAAATAGGTATCCAGGAAACCTTTGTATTTCCAAAATGAGCACAAGATAAGGTCTTGAGAAGCAGTAGCTATTTGCACATCTCTGAATTCAGGGGTGCTCATACTAGCATGTGAATAACAGGGCATCTCTCAAATAGACGTCTTTTTTGCACACTGTCTTACATTTAGAAGGAAAAAATGTAGAGAAAGAGAAGGGGCAGTAATACTTATTCTGTGTTCCCCCAGGTCTTCCGATAAAAATGGTGCCTCACTTGCATGGGTAGGCCTAATGCCCGCAACAGGAAATGCAACATGGACACATCACATTTTCCCAAAGAAAACAGAGCTGTTTTTTGCAAAGTGCCTAGCTGTGGATTTTGGCCTCTAGCTCAGCCAGCACATAGGGAAACCTACCAGATCTGTACATTTTTGAAAACTAGACACCTAGGGGAATCCAAGATTGGTTGACTTGTGGGGCTCTCACAAGGTTCTGTTACCCAGAATCCTTTGCAAACCTCAATATTTGGCCAGACAAATGATTTTTCCTCACTTTTCGGTGACAAAAAGTTCTGGAATCTGAGAGGAGCCATAAAAATGGTACTTCACTTGTGGGGGTAGGCCTAGCGCCAGCGACAGGAAAAGCCCCAAAACACAACGTGGACACATCACATTTTCACAAAGAAAACAGAGCTTATTTTTTGCAAAGTGCCTAGCTGTGCCTAGCTGTGGATTTTGGCCTCTAGCTCATCTGGCACCTAGAAAAACTTAGCAAACCTGCACAGTTTTGAAAACTAGACACCTAGGGGAATCCAAGATGGGGTGACTTTTGGGGCTATGGCCAGGTTCCGTTACCCAGAATCCTTTGCAAATCTCAAAATTTGGCCCAAAAAACACATTTTCCTCTCATTTCGGTGATAGAAAGTTCTGGAATCTGAGAGGAGCCACAAATTTCCTTCCACCCAGCGTTCCCCCAAGTCCTGCGTTTTTGGTCCTGGACTCAGCAGCCATATAGGGAAACCTACCAAACCCAAACATTTCTGAAAACTAGACACCCGAGGGAGTCCAGGGAAGTGTGACTTGTGTGGATCCCCCAGTGTTTTCATACCCAGAATACTCAGCAAAGCTCAAATTTAGCAGAAAAATCATATTTTACCACATTTCTGTGTGGGATCACCGCACCAGGACATATTTCCTACCACCCAACGTTCCCCTCTGTCTCCTGATAAAAATGATACCTCACTTGTGTAGGTGGGCCAAGTGTCTGTGACAGAGTAGAGCCAAAAACATGTCAAAATTGAGGGGGAACCAAAGCAGGTCTAAAAGGCCAGTTTGAAAAAGAGTATTTTTAGGCTGACAAGTGGTGCAGAATTTTTATCGGTATAGATGCGACAATGCTGGGTGGTAGGATTTTTGTGGATTTCTGCAGATTCCAGAAGATTCCATTACAAAAATGTGTGATTTCCAGCAAGATTGAAGGTTTGCTGGGCATTGTGGGTAAGAAAATGGTGCAGGGTGTATGTGAAGCACACCACCCTGGACTCACCCAGATGTTTAGTTTTCAGATGTGTCTAGGTCTTGTGGAGTTTTCTACATGGCTGTGTCCCAAAGTCCAAAAAGTGCAGCCCACAACATTCCAAGTTGGACAGTTTTGAGTTATCCAAGCTCTCATGGCCCAAATGTAAAACCAAAACCCAAAATAATCAAATGTCCTCTTGCTTGCTGTGGGATAACATGTTTTAGTGTGCAGGGGAGAGCTGAAATACTGTCACACCCTTCAGTTGGGGTGTGGGCATAACCGTGCCCATATGGGTTGGTAGCCACCAGCCCTCTATTTTATTTTAATTCCCTGGCATCTTGGAGGCTTTCTGCCCCCATGGAGTGGATCGGGGGTAATTGCCCCATCTGCCCACCAGTGGGCAGAACTACTTGTCCCCATTTATTTGGGTTGGGGGTATGGCCATACCCTCACCCTCTTTTAAAAAAATATATATATCTTCCCTCGTGTCTGGTGGGGTTTCTGACCCCCTGGGTGGCAGATGAGCCTTACAAAAATAGGCTGATCTGCCTGAAAGGGGGGCACAAATGGCCTGAAATAAATTTGCCCCCCTAGGGGAGCGACCCTTGCCTAAGGGGTCGCCCACCTTGCGTGAAATTGGTGCAAAAAAACAAAAACATGGTGTCTAGTGGTTTCTATGCCCTTGAGGGCAAATTAGCTTAAGAAAAATAGGCCGATCTGCCCGCAAGGTGGACAGAAATGGCCTGATATAAATTTGTCCCCTAGGGGAACGAACCTTGACTAAGGGGTCGCTCACCATCTGTAAAAAACAAAAAATAAAAAACATCCCTGGTGCCAAGTGGTTTCTGCCCCCAAGGGGTGGGGGGGCAGATCAGGCTAATTAAAATAGCCCTTTCTGCCCCCAAGTGGGGCAGGAATGGCCTAAAATAAATGTGCCCCCTCCCCCCCCCCCCCCGGCACCCCCCACCTCTCAGGGAGCGACCCTTATGTCAATTTCATTAAGAAAAAAAAATCCTGGTGTCTAGTGGCTTCTGCCCCCACGATCTGCCTAATCAAAATAGGCAGATCTGCCCCTGGAGTGGGGGGTGTGGCACAAAAAAGGCCTAATAAAAAAATTGCCCCCTGGGGAGCGACCCTTGCCTAAGGGGTCGCTCCACTTATGAAACAACACCAAAATAAAAAGTAAGCCCTGGTGTCTAGTGCCTTCTGCCCCCCCCCCCCGGGGGCAGATCATCCTAGTCAGTATAGGCTGCTCCGCCCCCAGGAGGGGCAGAAAAGGCCTAATAATTAAATGCCCCCCCCCCCCCGCAGGGGAGCGGCCCTTGCCCAAGGGGTCGCTCCCCTTCATGTGTAAATAAAAAATTTTTAAACTCCCTGATGTCTAGTGGGCATTTCAGCTGCCCGATCGCATCACGATCGGGCAGCAGAAATGGTCAGAATGACATAAAAAGAAAGGAAAAGCCTTTCCTTTCTTTTGATGTCTCTGCCTGCACCCTCCTTCCGAGTGGAAGTGAAATGCTTAGCATCGCTCTTCGGGATCGATGGAAGATGACCTCTCATGAGGTCAGCATGCGATCGCATGCTGATGTCATCAGACGTCACTGGGGGGGGGCATCGGGGTGGAAGGTGAAGCGATTCCCTTTCCCTTCTTGACCGGGGGTGTGTGGGTGGGAGGCCCACTGTATTCAGTCCACATCATGATTCCTAGGCATACTGGTAACTACCTCAAGAATGAAGCATTGCATATTAGTAGCCTTATTGTGCATTGTGTCTGGTAATTTGCTATCAATGGTGCATTTTGTACATCACAACAAACTCTAGATTGATGTTGCAGAATACGGTGTCACACTTCCTGTGTGGTTTTATCAATGTATATCAGTTCACAGGGTCATTCAATGCAATGCACACATTTTTTCGATGCACAATTAGAAACGTGCTTGAATTTCTATTCTTTGACATTTACATTACAGCTCTTAGTGGTGGAACTATAATTACATGCAGAACATATACCACCTTTAAACTTTCCAACAACTGGGTTTAGTCCACGTATTTGTGTTATAGATAGCTTCTTAGGCTCTTTCTAAGGCTTGACTATTATGTATCTCACATTGCATCCCTTTTCAAAGGCGAACATGGTTAATTGTAAAGTAAAATCCATAAGAGCATTTTTTTGGTTTGCTAATAACGGTGGCCTCGTTTGATGAATCTTTGCAAAACTTTCCAAAAAAAAGTTCATCCTCCCCAGCTCTTTCCTTGAAGGTTTCATGGTTATGTGTCATTTGGGGGCTGAGAAAAATGGGAGGGTCTTAAAATGTAAAATAGTCCATGCTTTTTCCATAGACTTCTTTAAGACAGGTTTTAGCACAGAATTACACAGAATTCAGCCGGAAACTAGATCTTGGTCTGCAGATTGTACGTTTTGAGATTTGGTGTAAACCTGTTCAGTAGTTTTTGAGAAATTCAGGTTTGAAAATATTTGTATATTGTGGCAGTTAGGCTCACAAGAGTCCCGCAAGCCTACTTCAAAATTGAAATTGGAGCCCTATGATTGGTCAGGAGGCTAATTTTTTCCATGAGTCTTCATGCTCTCACGGGAGCCAAAGGCTCCTACGAGTGCACTGAATGGCCTAATAGGCTGGCTGTTGGAATGTTAGAAACTAAATGGCCGCCATTACTGTGATAAATTGAAGTGTTATGGAAATGAAGTCAAAAAGCTGTATTTGGGGGCTGAAGAAAGGAATGCTATTCCCCCTAGAATTAGAGCGGAGGGGTGTGTTAAGGGATAGCTACTAAATGTATATATAAGTATATTGTTTTAAATTAATTTTTACGATTTCACAGTACTAGCAGGATCATGAGAAGTAAAAATTAGTAGATAAGTTCTCAATACACTCTATAAGTAGGAGTGAATATTGTGGTCCTTGTTTTTGAAGGAAGTGTGTAAGAGAGAAGTACAGTGATGAAAAGATGGGTAATTCTTACTTTAAAAAAAAAAGTTAAGATCTTGCTAGTCTTTCGCAAGATGATGAAAAGTAGAAGGAGTAGGTGATGTTAGAATATACTGTAGTATGCACACTTGCTACTGTGGGAAGAAGTCCTACTGGAGATTGTGTTTATCAGAGTTTACTATTTGTGCCAATCGGCTTCTTAAGAGTCATGAGTAGAGCACAGTCTCTTCTCACACCCTCCTATGCATATCCCATTATTAAGGAGAGGGGTGTTAGTAGGGAGGACAGTCCCTGGGCAGAGCACACTATGCACACCTGTCATCCAAGCCAGAGATCTCAGCAGAGAGGCCAGACTCTCTCCACTCAGCCTACTCCGCACACCTGTCATCTGAGAGAGTCTGAAAGGAGAGGCCAGTCTATGCACACACCTTAATACACACGTCTGCCATCTGAGAGATGGGTCTGACAGGAGAGTCTGGTCCATCTACACACCTTAATTTGCACACCCGTCACCTGAGAGAGAGGTCTGACGGGGGGCAGTCCCTCTCCACCCATCTGAGAGACAGGTCTCAGCAGAGAGGCTAGTCTCTCTCCACACATCCTACTACGCACAGTTGTCACCTGAGCGAGAGGTCTCTGCGTAAAGTCTCCCACCACATACCCTACTGTGATCACCATTCATCTGAGAGAGTGGTCTGGAAGGAGAGGCTAGTCCATGAACACACTGTACTGCACAAACAGGAAGTACAGCCACTTGGAGCCCAAGCAGGGGATTGTGTATCCGACTCCTGCTAGGGTCTTGCGAAAGTCATCACTTTAAAGAAAAAAAAAAGAAAAAAAAAAAAAATCCAAAAGAACTGTATACTATAGATTACAATGAAATGTAGAACTTTACTGTCTTGCGAGTGTCCCGTGAGCTTCTCGTGAGGGTAATGATACCTCAAAAACATTGCTGGTACACTCTTGATATCAGAGTTACAATCACGGAGCAAATCCACAATTTCTATAAAAATATTGGATATTTATCTGTTTAATACTCACATGTGTTTTAGAAAGATTTTCCAAACTGTGAACCACAGCCTGTTATGTTACAATAAAAAAAACTATTTTTACAAAATAATGTCCGACAACATCTATATAGATTCATTCAACCATACATACACTCCCAGGGATAATTAATTTTCCCATGGCCATAAGTTGCTTAGGGAGGGGGCCTGCGAGTTGGCTGCCTGTGGGGGTTGGCCATAGGCCCTGGCCGCAGGCCAGGATCTTCTGCCATCCCCCTGTTACGCATGTTCGAAGGCTCTGCAGGGCGGCAGTTGGATTAACATATGGTAATTAAATATCACTTTATGTTAAAAAAAATAGAAATTCACTGAAAAAAGCCAAAGGTCACAAGGACGTTATAGGTTGGAAATAGCAATCAAAAAACATAATAATTCATAGAAAAAAAACAAAGGTTACAGGGACTTTATAGTTAGGAAACAGAATTTTAAAAAAACCTTTAAAATTCTCCAAGAAACTATAACTTGTTCCCTAAGGTAACTATAACTCACGCCCTCTCCCTCAACTGCTAATTACCCCACATATTACATCAGTCATGACATCTGTGATATCATTGATAACACCACTGCAACATTTGCAATTACATTTTTGATGAGAAATCAATGTATAGCTGGAGCATTTACACCAAATTTGGCAGGAAGCTAGATCTTAGTATGCAGATTGTGTGTTTTTTTTTTTTTTGTGATTCGGTGTAAATCTGTTCAGTAATAATAAAAAAAAAAGAAATTAAGGATCACAAATATTTGTATATCTGGATGGTTGGGTCAGCATGAGGCTCGAGAGACTCTTGCAGGAGCGCCAGTTTAATAATAGAGCATTCTTATTTGCCCAGGGATCTTTATTTACCTTTGGCCAGTTCGCTCCTGCGGGAGGGAGTTCTCTGATTGGCTAGCAGTAATATGAGGGAAATGTTGCGGCAGAAAATACAGGACTCAGGCATGATTACGGCATTGACAGATGGGATACTCCATCATAAACATAACGGATATCTCGTCCTCTGAATTACAAGTTCCATTATATCCTATGGAACTTGTAAAACGGCAGGCGGGATATCTGTCACTTTTGTGACGGGATATGCCATCTGCTAAGGACGTAATCAGACCTTTAGTCCCCTGTCTTGAAGGCTGAGAAAAAAATGATATAAAGGGGCAGGGTAGGCATACTCCTCCCCCCCTCACCCCCCCCTAGGTCCATTTAAAAAAAAAAACAAGCAGAAAAACTAGTAATTCACTGAAAGAACAAAGGTTAAAGTAAGGTTGTAGTTAGCTGTGATAAAAAGGTATGTTTTTGTTTTAAAACAACCTTTAGAAATTTCTTAGAATAACCAAAAGTTAAAGTAAATTTATAGTTAGTGAAACTAACTATAACTTGAGTCCCTCCATCTTACCTCAATCATGACATGTTTCATGTAATCATTTATGACATTACTCTTGACATCTCTGCTAACTATAACTGGTGAATTTCTGTGTTTTTTGTTTGTTCAAAATGCTGTCACTGATATATTCCCCTAACTAAAATGTTACTTTAACCTTTAGATTTTTCAGTGAATTAATTTCTAAGGTTTATTTAAACAAAAACAGACTTTTTTTTATCACAATTAACTGTAACGTCAGATTTACATTGTTTTTCACTATCTCGTGAAGTTTTTTATGAAGCGTATATTCTTACCTCTTTCCCTAAATAAGCAACTGAGGTCTAAGTGTTTTTGTGAGATACCCACTATTATGTGGGACTGTTTGGCTGCCTGATTGTTTTCTGTATAAGTTGATGCTTCAGAAATGGCATTGTTGTAATAGCACTATGGAGAACAGTAAAAGGTATTGCTTAGTCCAAGTCAGAGGTAAGGAAGTAGACACCTTACTTACTTTTCATAATATTTGTAAAAATGGGTTTCAGTATGTTGCCCTGCTTGGGTTTTTGAGGTAGGTGACTAAATGTTAAAGACTCAAGCCATCATAATGAACATGGCGGTCTTTACCACTGTGTTCAGGCTGGCAGTCATTTAACTGACCGCCAGCCCCCCTGGGACCCTGCCGGCCGCATAAAGAACGTTCTGCTGGGCCGGCGGGTGGAAACATTGTTTCTGCCCGCTGGCCCAGCAGAATGCCTGGCCGGGACATTGCTTCCATCAGTGCCTCTGTGCGGCGGGTGCAGCTGCACCCGTTGCGCAGATCACTGCCTGTAAATCAGGCAGTGACCTGCGTGATGGTGCACTACATAGGGGCCCCCAGGAGAGCCCCGGACCACCCCTTCTGCCAGCCTTTCAGAAAGGCTGGTGGCTGTAGGGATCATTATCCGAGGGGCAGCAGTGCTGCCCTGTCGGATGATGATTCCTTCCACCATCAGGCTGCCTGTCGGAGGCATGTGTTCATTATATGGTGGTTCAGCCCGCCATGCCGGTGGCGGTTTTTTCACCCGCCGCCGGCATGGTGGGCTGAACCACGGGGGATCATAATGACTCCCTCAGTGTGGAGACTCCTTCACGAGTGTGGAGGCCCTTGATTCAGGCTCATAATGTCTTTGTGTCCTCGGCCATCCTAGTTGCCTCTGTATACAAGGCAGAATCAAAATGAAGATTAAGATCACCTAACCTTATAAAGTTACCTGCTTTTAAAACACAGGGTGTTAGGTCAATCATCTTGGAAGCGAAATCAGCTGTGAGACCTAGTGGTCTATAGTTTAGCTTGCATGTAATAGAGACAGTGGGTGTCAAGGCAATGTTGGCAAGGACATATTCCCCAAATAAGGAGTGATTGAGTTTTAGGCGAGTACAGTTCCATACTTTTCTTTCTGTGAACAATTTCTGTGCTCCCCCTACTTTCCTTGACCTGTTGGTTCTAATGATGGAATACCCACGGGAAGTTGCTAATTTGATGTCTGGGGCAGCAGCCTTGTGCAGTCAAGTTTCGGTTAAGAACAGATATTATAGCAGATATAAATGAATAACCTGAGAGCTTTCTATAGAATGCCTGGGACGCCTACACATTAAGTTTTATGCCATAACACTGTGAGGAGAGTGTCTTTTTTTTCTTTTCTTCCAGGTCTTTTTAATGTGATGTGGCGTGTTAGAGGTTGTTTCACCTTCTCAGGAGAAAACTATAAGCACCGTATCAGATGTAGCAGTTACTTTATAATCACTACGTGAGACTGGTCCCTCTATGAAAAGTACAAAGAGAATGGCATTATGCCTTGTCTCTAGTAAGTTTTTTTTCCTACCTTAGAGAATAGAACCAGAAATCCTGATGCTAGATGTGGGCCAGGTGCAGGCAGATGCAGACAGGCTTGCATTTGGCGCACCAAAAACACGCAGTCCTCTCTCTTATGTTCTGCTGCAAATGGCAGCATATCTGTGTGAGGGTATGGAAACTAGTGTGCTCAACAGCACCACTCTTCCTTCACCCAAGATGGTGCTGCAAACCTGAAGAGCAATAAAGTTTCTTGAAAGCTAATTCAAGAATTAATACCCAGCTGATCGGTACAGGAAGAGTGTAAACATAGATAAAGTTTGGAAGACAACAACCTGCTCGACCCTTCACAAACCGGATTCCGAACCAACCACAGCACGGAAACCGCCCTCATCTCAGTCACAGACGACATCAGAACCCTGATGGACAACGGTGAAACAGTCGCCCTCATTCTCCTCGACCTCTCGGCTGCCTTTGACACCGTCTGTCACCGCACCCTAATCACCCGCCTACGCTCCACCGGGATCCAAGGCCAGGCCCTGGACTGGATCGCCTCCTTCCTCGCTAACCGCTCCCAAAGAGTTTACCTCCCTCCGTTTCGCTCAGAACCCACCAAGATCATCTGCGGCGTACCTCAAGGCTCATCGCTCAGCCCGACACTCTTCAATGTCTACATGAGCCCCCTCGCCGACATCGTACGCAAGCACGACATCATCATCACCTCCTACGCCGACGACACCCAACTTGTACTCTCCCTCACCAAGGACCCCGCCAGCGCCAAGACCAACCTACAAGAGGGTATGAAGGACGTCGCAGATTGGATGAGGCTCAGCCGCCTAAAGCTGAACTCTGAAAAAACGGAAGTCCTCATCCTCGGCAACACCCCGTCCGCCTGGGACGACTCCTGGTGGCCCACGGCCCTCGGCACCGCACCGACCCCCGCAGACCACGCCCGCAACCTCGGCTTCATCTTGGACCCTCTTCTCACCATGACCAAGCAAGTCAACGCCGTGTCCTCCGCCTGCTTCCTCACTCTCCGCATGCTCCGCAAGATCTTCCGCTGGATCCCCGCCGACACCAGAAAAACCGTGACCCACGCCCTTGTCACGAGTCGCCTGGACTACGGCAACACCCTCTACGCCGGGACCACCGCCAAACTCCAAAACCGCCTGCAACGCATCCAAAACGCCTCGGCCCGCCTCATCCTCGACGTACCCCGCAACAGCCACATCTCCGCACACCTGAGACACCTGCATTGGCTCCCAGTCAGCAAAAGGATCACCTTCCGTCTTCTCACCCACGCACACAAAGCCCTCCACAACAAGGGACCGGAATACCTCAACAGACGCCTCAGCTTCTACGTCCCCACCCGCCCCCTCCGCTCCGCTGGCCTCGCACTTGCTGCCGTCCCTCGCACCCGCCGCTCCACGGCGGGTGGGAGATCTTTCTCCTTCCTGGCGGCCAAGACCTGGAACTCCCTCCCCACCAGCCTCAGGACCACCCAGGACCACTCCGCTTTCCGGAGACTCCTAAAGACTTGGCTGTTCGAGCAGCGATAACCCCCCCTTTCCCCCCTAGCACCTTGAGACCCGCACGGGTGAGTAGCGCGCTTTACAAATGCTAATGATTTGATTTGATTTGATTTGATTTGATAAAGTGAGCAAGGGCAATAAGTATATGCCCTTAAAAAGTTAATTAAAAAGCTCTGTTTCACTGTAAGAAAGCGAACAGAGTAAAAATTCACACAATTTGAAATACTAACCGTCAATCTATTCATAGCCAAACTTATGTAGAAATGATGAATTAAAAAGAGTTCTTTAACTATGAGAAACTGGTTTAATGAATGTGACGGTATATGGTATAAACTTCCAAGATGTTAGTAATCTGGTCCCCTGTTAAGGCATGCATAATTAACCCTAGTAGCAGTAGCTTACAGAAACTGCTATTTGAGGAAAGAAAGTGTCAAAAGCCTCATGCAAATTAGTAAATAAAACAGTACAATTCCCAAATTGACCTAGTAAAAAGCAGAAAGATGTAATGATTATGAAACATTTTAATATCAAAAATTAGTCAGTGGAGAAAGAATGGTTTTATTATCTTTTGTGTCTGCCCAGAAATAAATCGATTCACAAATATCTATCTCTATCCTTGTAGTAATCAATCAATCACTCAATCGGTCAACTTGTAGAGCACAACTTGTCACCTGTAAGGATATCCAGGTGCTGGCAGAGTCCAGGTTCTCTGTCGAAGAGCCAGGTTTTCAGCATCCTATGGAACTCCTGTAGAGTAGAGGTGCAGTGTGAGGCCGTTCCAGGTTTTGGCTGCGAGGTGGGAGAAGTAGTGTCCTCCTGCTCTGCTGCATTGTATGCAGGGGATATGGGTTAGTGCAAGGGAGGCTGAGCGGAGGTGTCTGGTGAGTTTGTGGAATCTCAGGCGGTGGTTGATGGGGACAGGTCCAGAGTTGTACAAGGCCGTAAATATTTCGGCGAGAAGCTTGAACTGGCATCTCTTCTGAACCGAGAGCCAGTGACGTTTTTTGAGGTGGGGTGATGTGGGGTGACAAGGGATTGGGTGATGGGGCATCTCGTGTTTTGGGGAAGCCACTTGAAAGTCTTATGTAACATGCGCAGAATGAAGAAGCAGGAGGATGACACGCCATTGACTTGGAACATCATGATGAGTTTGCTGTCCGGGATGATACTGAGATTCCTGGTGTGCTCAACTGGGGTTTAAGTGGGGCCCCGGTTCTGTGGGCCACCAGGTGGCATCCTGGGGCAGTTTTCACTGCGGAAGATTAAGACTTCTGTCTTGTCTATGTTGAGCTTGAGGCAGTTATTGCTCATCTAAATGGCAACAATGACAATGCATTGGTAGAAGTTGGTTTTGTCGATGGTGGAGGCTGAGTGGTGAGCCTTACGGAACTCCCCAGATGATTGGTTTGGGTTTGGAGGTGTAGGGTGGAAGTTGGACTTGTTGTGTTCTGTTGGTGAGGAATGAGATGGTTCATTTGAGGGCAGCTCCGTGGATGCCCATGTTGTGAAGTCAGGTGATGAGTGTGTGGTGGGAGATGGTGTTGAAAGCTGCTGAGAGTTTGAGGAGGATAAGGACCCAGATGTCATCTGTGGCTGTGATCAGGCTGTCACGTGTTGTGGTTGTTGCAAAATCCGGATTGGGAGTCTTCCGGGAGGTGATTATGTTCCAGGTGGATGGTGGGTTATTGGTTGATGGCTTTTTTGATGAATTTAGCTGCAAAAGGGAGCAGGGAGGTCGGTCTAGTCTTTCTGCCAAAATTCCAGATAAAGCATGGAGTATTAGAAGAGTAAGCCATAGCAAAATCATTGTGAAGTGGGCCCACAATGTTTTTCACTTATTATGCAATTGTCTATATATTATCTATGTATTCTAAGGCTTTTGAAAGAAAATGTCACACTTTACAGACTTGTACTAATGATCTGTCCTCATCAGTATATACGCCAAATGCTCCTGGGTGAGGGTGGCTATCTATTCAAATTGAAGACTTCCCTCTCCTCTTTTAGATGGCCAAAGCCAAAACTTTAGTCTTCACTTTACAGAATGATGAATGTCTTCCTTCAGGTCATATAAACTAAAAACTACCAGCTTTGAGGTCACTAAGGCATAGATAGTAGGGGGTGACTAAATCAACGCTTTAGCAAAGACTCAAGCACAGGTCCCATTTTCTACTGATGTGATAGTTTCCTTTCCAAAGATGCCATGTTGGGCCTTTTTCTTCATGTGGAACCTCAACAGTTAGCTGGTATCAGTCTTGTGAATCACTTCCAGAGCTTTAGTTTAAAAAAAGAGCAGGAACTAAGGCTCTTATAGTCCCCTCTTGGGCAGAGAACAAACAGGCATCTTCTTTTTCTTATCTTCCTCGAGTGCAGTAGTGTTCTCATATCCAAGTGGTGGGAGTCCAAAGATATAGTAGCAGACCAAACGTTATTGGTGTAGGGCCCACAAAATATCCCCACTAAGTTCCTATCCTCATCATAGTCATAAGCACTAAATAGTCCAGCCTACATGCGGGGATCCTGGAGCACTTTAAAGGTTTACATATATGTATAACAAGAATTTGTACTACAGTACTTTAGATATATGTTTGCAACATAAATGTGGCTAAAAATGGCCAGATTTCATTGAATTTTCATTTTAAAAAGAAACCAGTTGTATAGACATCCATCACTATAAAAAGGTGACCATAGAACATCTTTCATAAATCTTTTTAAAAGGAAAAGAAAGGGAATATGAGACATTGTGAGCCAGTAGGCTGCAATTCAAAGTATAGAATAGAGCACTGGCACTGTTCTTTTAAGAATTTCAGAGTACCCCTTACATTCTATCTTGCCTCATAGGTGACAGTTTGTTCAGTTTGTTTTCCAGCATCTGGAAACAGGATCCTGGGACACTGAGCTCTTCCTTTTTGGCAAAAATCTTTTGAAAATCTAGTAAACCTTATATTTAGAGTTTTCACTCAATGAAGTTTCGGACAGATTGATACCCTTTTCTGATAGAAAACAAATCATTTTTTCTGATACAAATGCCTTAACTACCACCACCCAGGCACGCAATCTCGGCTTCATATTGGACTCAGCGCTCACCATTACCCAGTAAGTCAACGCCATCTCATCCTCATGTTTCAACACCCTCCGCATGCTTCGTAAGACCTTCAGATGGATCCCCATCAAAACCAGAAGAACGGTCACCCACGCCCTCGTCAGCAGCAGACTGGACTACGGCAACGCATTCTACGCGGGAACAACGGCTAAGCTCCAGAGGAAACTTCAGCGCATTCAGAACACCTCTGCACGCCTCATCCTTAACCTACCACGCCACAAACACATCTCAGCCCACCTCAGAGACCTTCACTGGCTCCACGTCAACAAGAGGATTAGCTTCAAACTCCTGATCCATGCACAAAAGGCTCTCCACGAGGTACGTCCTGCCTACCTCAACGAGCGCCTCCACTTCCATGTTCCCACCCGCCAGCTCTGCTCCGCCATCCTTGCCCTCGCAACTGTCCCCCGCATCCACCGTACCACAACCGGCGGCAGATCCTTCTCAAACCTCAACGCCAAAACCTGTAACTAACTCCCAGTCAACCTATGTCTGACCCAGGACCTCCTGAACTTCAGGAAACGTCTCAAGACCTGGCTATTTGAGCAGTAGCAGCCCCCTCCTCTACTCCTCCCCCTCCCCAGCGCCTTGAGACCGTAACTGGTGAGTAGCGCACTTAACAAATGAATGATTGATTGATTGATTCACTGTTTGTTTAGTGTCTCTCTGGTGGGAAAATAAAGGCGCATGAGATCCACACAGGCACTGTATCATGTGTCTTCCAGAAGATCACGTCCCTGATTCCTGTACTCACTGTCAGTCCTTCTCCAGAGGAACTTTGAAGGATAGGGATGCAGCAAAGGAAGAAAGAGCACGCTGTCAGGTTTTCTAGAAGCCATGAAGACGTTCAGTATTCTACTAGATCCTCTTCTTCCCACTCCAACCTCCCCTAGAGGTAGAGACCGATCCAAGGAAAAAGACGTCTGAGGAAGAGATATTGCTCTCACTCTACGTCGAGTAGCATGATGTAGAATAGCATAGCATCGAAGACCAGACACATACCTATCCCGCCTTCATCAGGTATGATGTTGAGACTCTCAATGGCAAACGAACCCTGAAGGTTGCCTTTGAGAACACTGTTGACGTCAAACACCTCAGTCAATGTCAAAACAAATCATTGATGGCAAATCTACCCCGGTTGATGCCAAAACTGCATTCATCGATACCGACACTACCTCAGTCAGTGTCGAAACCATCTCCGTTGAAGTTGAGGACACTTCAGTCAATGTCAAGAAAGTTGATGCAGAAGCCACTTTCAACAACGTCAAGACCTCCAGCTTCGACATCAAAGTCATCACCGCCTTCAAAAGTGATGTCTACGGCAAAATCTTTCACTATCTATGCATCAACCTTCTAGTTGGTCACAGGAGCCTCAATCAGAGAGACCACTGCTCCAGGTTCTGACTACTCCCATACACATTCGCCATCATGTCACATGCCTGATATAGTGCTTTCTAGTACAGCTTCCTCAAAGGGAGCCACACCACCCACTTTGTCTCCAGGTTCAGTAACATTGCCTAGGCTATCACCTGGAACATCCTTGGCTTCTCCATCTGTCCTCACAAGACCACAGGACAGTCCACATTTAACTCATGGCCATTGCTCTAGATATACATCCAGCTATAGATCTTCAAGAAGATCCAGAGAAAGACACTAGTGCTCTAACTTTAGATCAAGAAGATCTAGAACAAGCCATCACAGAAGTTCTCGATCTCGATGCAGAACATAGTTCTCCTCATGAACAACGACCTCAAGATCAGAGGTTATTCTCCGACCTTCTCTAACTACCACCAAGGGTTTGATGACTTGACAACTTTTAATGAGGTGCTTGTAAGAAGTGCATCAAAGCTGAAAATTCATATGCCAGCTCTCACTGTATCTATATCTGTCATCTTTGAGACCATACATCCAAGAATGTCATCAAGCACTCGTTTCTCTGGTCTGAGGATTTCTTGAGCCTGCAATGCAGTTATTCTTTACAAATGCATCTATAACTCCGCTCCATCTAGGCTCTTGAAGTATGAGCCTCCTCATCAAGATCCCTTAATTCTCAGGGCAGGTCCACCACCGGATTTGGTAATTTTGCCTGCAGCAAGAAAGTAATGCATAGTAGCACCATTGTCTCCTGTACTACTGGGTAAGGAGAGCAAAAGAATATAAATTTGGGAAGAAAAATGTGTGGAACCTCGGCTTCTACGATGAAAGCAGCAAGTGCCAATGTCCTTCTAGAGTGGTATGATAGATTGCTTTGGGAGTCCCTACAGAAATGTACAGCTAAACTTCATAAGCAAGACAGACAAGGTTTTCAGGAGGTTATTAACAGAGGAATGCTTGTATCAAATCAGATCATGGGTTCAGCTGCTGACATTTCAGATCTAAACCCCCAAGGTCATTGCCATGGTAGTTGTGCAAGGAGATCCTCGTGGCGTAGACTAACAAGCCTAAAAACAGAAGGGCAATTTAGAATAATTATTCTGCCATCCTCTGGAAACACTCTGTTCGGATCTTACACAGATGACGAAATGTCACAGATGAAGACTAAATTGAACACCTTTAATGCTGTGGGCATGGAGGAGAAAAAATAATTTAGAAAGAGATACAGGCCTTATGACAGGTACTACTACCCTGAGAGGGTTCAAAGCTCTCACTGGTCGTATCACCAGCAGCAACGGTTATACTATCAAACAGATCCTCCGGAGGTAGAAGCAGCCAATATCAGCAATCTGCATCATGAAAAATGCCTACCAAACAATAAGTCACATCTCTAACCCCCGCTCTATACGTCATTCACTCCGATGGGAGGAAGTATTGTAACATTTTTCAGAGTGGCTGCTGTTAACTACAGACAGGTTTTGAGTATTGTTCAGAATGGCTATTCTCTTTGTTTCAAATCCCCTCCTCCATCTCTTCCTCCAACAAAACACTGTCTTATGAACAAGATCTATTACAGAAGGAGGTGAACATTGTACTACAGAAAAATACAGTGGAGAAGGTTCCTACATCTCAAAAAAGAAGGATTGGGAGTATACTCCTGGTCCTTTATGATTCGAAAGAAAGGACCAAAACAGGAAAACAGACCTACACTTGACCTCAGAGTACGGAACAAATACATAAGAAAAGAAATAATCTGAAAGCTCATATTACATCAGATTTACCATCAACTATATCAAGGGGATTGGATGTGTACAATAGATCTTCAAGATGCCTACTTCCACATGATCATAAAAAAACATTGAAAGTAGGCTCAATTCATTATCAATACAGAGTCCTTCCCTTTGCCCTAAAGTCAGCTCCCCCAATATTTGCAAAATGTACAGCAGTAATCACAACACATCGGAGAAAACAATAAATATTTGTCTACCCTTATGTAGACAACTGACTCATAAAAGGAACATCCTCAGAAGAACCCCTAAGCAATTTTCAAACATGTTTCCACACTGTCACCAAGTTAGGTCTACAAGTACACCTCAAAAAATCTACAACCTCCCCAATTAAAAACATTTGTCATCTGAAGGCTACAATAGATAAGCAGTCCGAAAAAGTGTATCCTTAGGAGGAGATACTGCTATCAATCCAACTGAAGTGTCACACTCTATTACAAACTTCTTATGCAACAGCTCAACAGATTTAATCTCTATTGGGATCGATGGCCTCTTGCATTTTTCTAGTTCCTCATGGCAGACTCCACGTGAGATCTTTACAGCAATGTCCGAAGGGCCAGTGGAACCAGTCCTCAAACAATTGGGAGAAGAAACTGCCTATATCACAATCCGGCAATCAGAACAACTTCTCCGATTGTTCAGGTGGACAATACAACAACAATGTGTTACCTGAATAAGCAGGTAGGGACCCATTTGAGATTTCTGTCCCTAGAATCACAAACTGTATGGAAATGGCTTATTGCAAGGAACTTCACAATTACAGTTGTCTTTCCACTGAGTGTTCAAAACATGGAAGTGGACACCCTTAGATAAACCTTCCAAGAAAACCATGACTGGGATCTAAACGACAATGTTGTAGAATTTGTTTTCCAAGAATGGGGATATCCTCAGATAGAAGTACTTGCTGACATAAAAAACAAAAAATGCCAAGACTACACTTCCAGATATTAGAAACAAGGAACTAAGGGAAATTTCTGTATACATTTCTATCAGTTCCCCTCATTCCAATAGTTCTGGCCAAATTGTATTGGTCCAAAACCAGGATGATAATGATTGCGTGAGAATGGCTTTGTCAGTGGTTCACAAACCTTCTTCATCTAGCAAACTGTCCACACAAGAGGTTGCCGGACAGGATCTCCTGTATAAGGTTGGGGGCCAGATTCTGCACCCAAACTTCCACCACTGATCTTGGTCGTATTGCTGTTGAATTCATGCAGTTTGGCCATCTAGGTCATCCACAAGAGTGCCTGAACATTCTCAGAGAAGCCAAGCATCCTCCCCAGAGATATTTATGCGCCTTCAAGAGGAAGATATTTTGCATTTGGTGCATTCAGACTAACTACAATCCTTCTTCCTATCAAAAAGACATGCTGATACCGTATCTTCTTCCTCCGGCAAGGTCTGGTTTACAGTTTTCCTCTGTTAAAGTTCACCTTGCAACTGTAACTGCCTATAGAAATTTCAATCACAAACCACTATTTTTTTTAAATACCTGTGATTAAAGACTTTCTATAAGGCATTAAAAAGGTTTTTTCTAACAGTTGAGACCATTTCTTCTCCTTGGGAGCTTAACATTGTTTGTTCCAAGCTAATGGGACCCTTGTAGTCTCTGGATGTTAAGAGTCCGGAAATTGAACAGAAGATATAAGACAGCCAGACTATCTTTTCATAAACTATGGCCCAATATGTACAGGATTGCCTTCTTGTAGCCAATCTGTTTCTAGATGAATTATATCATGTATTATTCTTTTATGATAAGTGGCAAAGAAATCCGTATCTAGCAGGCTTAAAGAACATTCTGCAGGGGGAAAGGCTGCTACCCTATTTTTTCTTCGGAATATTCCCATTTCCATCAAAGTAAGGCGGCTACTTGGAGATCTGTTCACAGCCGCGGCCCGTGCTTTGGTGGTGTGGGGCCACGACTACCCTCCTTTTGCCTCTCAAGAAGAGTGTCTGTCAGGCTGAGCAAATGCAGGCTCCCGGATGCCTGAGCTGAACATTGCTGAGCTGAAGAAGTCACAGCCCTGTGTGACCTCTTCAGCCTAGCAAAGGTGCCTCGAGGCCCTCCCCTTCATGACAAGGGGGAATGTTGCTGATTGCTTCGGACGTGTGCGGTTCAGTTTTAAGCCCTGAATCTCCCAGGGCCGAATGTCAATCAGTGACACCTCGTCACAGAGTGGGGTGGGGTCAGCAGTCTCACTAACGACATCGTACTCTGTGACGAGTTTGGAATACTGCCTTCCCTCACTGGCTGACCTTATGTTAGCCAGTGAGGGATGGCAGCAGTCCCAACCCTCCCTGGACCTCCAAGGCAGAGCTGAAGGGTAAATGTGTGTGTGTTTTTTTTAAAATGTGTGTGTATGTTTGAATGTTTGATAATAAGTGTTGTGAATGGATCTGTGTGTGCGCACTTGTGTGACTGAATGAGTGTGCATGTGTGCCCTGCCCGCCCCTCTCCCTCCTAAAATTACCGGCCGCCACTGTCTGTTCATACGTTTACTAAACCCTACTGCTTAGATTCAGCACAAGAGTGGATACTCAAGTTGGGCAGGTTTCTTTAAGTAATCTTTTCGGTGATGGTTGCATCTGTTTTTATTTTATGTCTGCCTTTTTGTGGGATCGGCTTGCTATTTTATCTGTACTTATGACTACTGATAAGTATCCCCTGGAAGGGAAGGAAAAGTTACTTACCTGTAATCCTAGATCTCTTCCAGTGAAATACTCATCAAAGCCATAAGCAGCCCTCCCATTTCCCCATATGTTTGCTTCACCTAGGATTCCTAATTTCTGTAAATATGACTTGACCTAACTGTCACCTGTGAGACATGATGGGATACAGGGGGTACTGTATGGTTCGTAGAGGCACTGTTCCAGTTTTCTATTCTATGCTTTGCATTGCAGCCTCTTGGCTAAAAATGTCTTGTGTGTTCCCTTTCTTTTCCCTTTAAAAAGGTTTGTGGAAGAATTTTTATGGCCACCTTTTTATGTTGATGCATGTCTATGCAATTGCCTTTTTTTTTAATGATAATTCAATGAAATCTGGCCATTTTTAGGCTTATCAGGCTGCAAACATATATAAAGTACTATAGTGCAAATTTTGGTAAACATATATGTGTACTTTTTAAAGTGCTCCATGATACCTGCACGTGGATGGAACTGTTCAGTGCTCATGACTTTGATGAGTATTCCTCTAGAAAGAGAACTAGGATTACAAGTAAGTAACTTTTTCTGTCCCAAAATGTCATAAAGTTAACTCGGGTGCTAAATCAGCCAACGCCCACCTTTCTGCTTACTGTCCGTTCTGAGCCTGTTCGCTTGCCCATCCTTCAGTGAGAGGAGACAACCTAGCTGAGAAAATGCCAGCAATAGAGACCGATATACCCCATTCATACCTTTGCTTCGACATAAACAAGAAATCTTTAGCGTTCCTCAGTGGTCTTTGTGAAGTGTGGCAATTTGGGAGCACCTTCGTTTCCCTTCCCACACAACTCTCCAATAGTTGTGGTTGATTTTGCCTTAATTACCCACCCTGTCTTCCTGCCATTTATCGTCATACAAGGCAGCTTCCACAAGAGGCCTTTTGGTTTTCAGGCTGTCACTAATGAACAGTGCTGGGATCAATAAAAGCTAATTACTATCACTGTAAAAGATCAGCACCTGGTGGAAGCAGTTTATGGAGACGCCAGAACTTGGGAAGAGGGAAATAACTATTCTCAACGCCTTTCTGACTTTTCCACTGAAAATCTAAAATCACCAATTGATTAGCTGTTTAATTACCAACAAAAAATTGCCAAGCTGAATTATCTTGAAAATACTAAGCCAAATCATAAAATATGCATTTTATTAATAAAGAAGGTGTTTACGGCTGTAAAGAGGGGTTCTGTCTTTACAGAATCACTTTTGCATTTTGTCACTGCAGGGACATACCAGCTGCATATATATCATGTCTCAACTTCTGTATGCCATGCATACTAGTCTTAAGGGTACCATGGCACATTTTATAGTTGAATTAATGTTAGTGGTAGGCACTTAAACATGGCAGAAATGTGTCTTTTGGCATGTGCTTACTGCAGCTTAGACTAAAGTAGCTAAAGGTAGTTAGCACAATCTTCATGCCATGGTTTGAAGTCTCTTGCGTAGGTATTGCAAAGCGTTACTGTAAGGAATATGCAGATTTTTACTATTAGGCTACTTGTGCAGTTTTTATGTATATTTTAATGTGGCCTTACTTACCTAATAGCCATATAGGCCATTTTGGGAAACTACTCGCCAATGTTGAAGGCGTTGAAGATCATGTGCTGGGAGATGGTTAACAGCCTCTTAGTGCTTATAGGGCTGATTAGTTCAGCAAATCAGTTAAAAAAGTGAAAAAATAAGAGACACCGGAAAAGAAAGATTTTCCTACAGTATCACTGATTGCACTGTTGAGAAACCGTGACCATACTGGATGAACCAAAGTACAGCAGTTTTTTTTATTTAGTTCATTTTAGATTTTGTGTTGTTTCGGTCCCAATGATCTGAGTTAAGAAAAAAATGTGAATTGTGAACAATGTTCTTACTATAAGGAGATAGGTGAATGCAAATGGCACAAAATGTCATGGTTAGAATGGCCATAAAGTTTTAAAATAACCCCAGGCACATACATAGCACTCCATGCCTATATGCAGTGGTGACTAGCTTGCATTTACAGTGGTGGGGTGGGACACAATAATATATTTTCTTTTAAAAAAGGCACTTACCTTCACGCTGTCCTCACTGCGTACTCCTCTCCTCTCGAGTGCGGAACCAGGGAACTACACTAACAAATCCTGCTGCTGCTCTCATGCTGTTAGACCGCATGACAGCAGTGTCGGGACTGGAGGGAGCGGCCTCTCAGGCCTGTGCTTTCTCTAAACCCAGCTGTCTTAAGGCAGCTGGGTTAGAGAATTTGAAAGTGCTCATGTCAGGACTGCCGGCCAAAAGGACATGCGAACTTTAAATTAAATTGCAGAGCTCCCTGCTGCTGTCAGTCAGCAGCTATTTCCCCGCCCGGACACTCGGTTCAGGATGGGGTGCTAAAAAATAATATAGTAATAAATAAACTTTATTACTATTTCATTTTTCAGCTCTGGGGGCATTTTTTTAGCGTGGCAACGCTCCTCTGCTCTCCAATGGAGGGGCCGCCCGTGTCTATATGCCGAGTGTTAAAAAAGGCAAACACCGTTTTCTTTCATAGATTTCTAGCTGAAAGTGCTCCTATTTAATTTCTTGAGGTATTTGTTGTGAATCAAATTCACTGCGCATCTTAACTGTAAATGTTTTTTCTTTCTAGGCCCCACTTGTTGCTATTGACTCCTACTATTATGGCAAATTGGTAGTAGCACCTCTGAACATTGTTGTGTATAATGTTCTCACGCCGCACGGACCTGATCTGTACGGTAAGGCACCTTTTTTAAAGGTATACTATGATTTGCAATGAACAATTACAGAAGTCACTGCTAAGTATAGAAAGAGTTATGAATTGAACGGCAATTTTCAAAAAATGTTCTAGACATTTTGCCAATGGCAAGGTGCCCGTCAGTATTGTGGCAAGCATCATTATACTGACTCCAAAGTGAGACGTGGTCTATTCTCACAATTCTTGTTACTTCATTTACATATTTGAAGTGTTCAGTGAGATTGCAAAACTCACTTTAAGGCAGAAAGATTTTGAAAGTTCAGCCCAGCTATGCTGTAAGTGCACATGCAACACAGCAGCGGTGCCTGACTCTCCTGTTGTTCCAAGTTTAAGAGCTCCTTCTTTTACAATTCCTCATTGCAAAGGAATGCTAAGTTTCATTAACCTCTTCGCTGCCAGGCCTTTTCCCCTCCTGTGCCGAGCCTTTTTTTGGTTATTTGGGGCACTTCGCGCTTAGACCCTCATAACTTTTTGTTCACAAAAGCTACCCACGCTAATTTGCGTCCTTTTTTTCCCAACATCCTAGGTATTCTAGAGGTACTTTTGGTTCCCCTGAAGGAGACCAAGAAATTAGGCAAAATACAGTGAAACTTTTTTTTTTGGCAAAAAAATGGGGGGAAAAGGCTGCAGAAGGCGGCTTGTGTTTTTTTAGCTGAAAACGGCATAAACAAAGGGTTTGCGATGGTAAGATCACCATCTTCCCAGCTTTCAGGAACAGGCAGACTTGAATTAGAAAACCCAATTTTTCAATACAATTTTGACATTTTACTGGGACATACCCCATTTTTACTATTTTTTGTGCTTTCAGCCTCCTTCCAGTTAGTGACCAAAATGGGTGAGAAACCAATGCTGGATCCCAGAAAGCTAAACATTTCTGAAAAGTAGACAAAATTCTGAATTCAGCAAGGGGGCATTTGTGTAGCTCCTACAGAAAATAACAGCTGAAATAAAAAAGTATTGAAATTGAGGTGAACGAAAACCAGCCATTTTCCTGCGATGTCAGATTTTTGAAAGCAATATACCGTTACCTCAACTGGACTCTTCTGGGTGCGGGGATATATAGGGCTTGTAGGTTCATCAAGCCAATAAATGAGCTGCGCCTTGCAATGGGTTTTTATTCTATAACGGGTAAACAGCAATTAATTTGCTGAAATCTAAAAAGTGAAAAATAGGTATCAAGAAGACCTTTGCATTTCCGAAATGGCCACAAGATAAGGTGTTGAGAAGAAGTGGTTATTTGCACATCTCTGTATTTCGGGGTGCCCATACTAGCATGTGAATTACAGGGCATTTCTCAAATAGACGTCTTTTTTCACACTGTCTTACATTTGGAAGGACAAAATGTAGAGAAAGACAAGGGGCTATAACACTTGTTTTGCTATTCTGTGTTCCCCCACGTCTCCCAATAAAAATGGTACCTCACTTGCGTGGATAGGCCTAGCACCCGCGACAGGAAATGCCCCAAAACACAGCGTGGACACATCACATTTTCACAAAGAAAACAGAGCTGTATTTTGCAATGTGCCTAGCTGTGGATTTTGGCCTCTAGCTCAGCCGGCACCTAGGGAAACCTAGCAAACCTGTGCAGTTTTTAAAACTAGACACCTGGGGGAATGGAAGATGGGGTGACTTGTGGGGCTCTGCCCAGGTTCTGTTACCCAGAATCCTTTGCAAACCTCAATATTTGGCCAAATAAACACTTTTTCCTCTCATTTCGGTACAGAAAGTTCTGGAATCTGAGAGGAGCCACAAATTTCCTTCCACCCAGTGTTCCCTCAAGTCCCCCGATAAAAATGGTACCTCACTTGTGTGCGTACGCCTAGCGCCCGCGAAAGGAAATACCCCAAAACACACCGTGGACACATCACATTTTTCCACAGAAAACAGAGGTGTTTATTTACAAACTGCCTACCTGTGGATTTTGGCCTCTAGCTCAGCCGGCACCTGGGGAAACCTAGCAAACCTGCACAATTTTGAAAACTAGACACCTAGGGTAATCCAAGATGGAGTGACTTGTGGGGCTCTCACCAGGTTCTGTTACCAAGAATCCTTTGCAAACCTCAAAATTTGGCCCAAAAACACTTTTTCCTCCCATTTCGGTGACAGATAGTTCTGGAATCTGAGAGGAGCCACAAATTTCCTTCCACCCAGCGTTCCCCCAAGTCTCCCCATAGAAATTGTACCTCACTTGTGTGTGTGGGCCATGTGCCTGCAACAGAAAAAGGCCAAAAACTTGTAGAGATTGAGGGGATAGCACAGCGAGTTGATAAGCACATATTTTTCTTTTATACATCTTTTAGGCTGGCTCTGCTTTAGGGACCCATGCAAGTGAGGTATCATTTTAGTTGGGGGACTGAGGGGAACGCTGGGCGGTAGGAAATTGGTGCCGCAGCGGTGATCCTACAAAGAAAAATGAGGAAAATATGATTTTTTAATGCAAATTTTGAGGTTTGCCGAGGAGTCTGGGTAAGAAAATGTTGGGGGATCCAGGCAAGCCACACCCCCTTGGACTCCTTGGGGTGTCTATTTTTAAAACATGTCTGGGTCTGGTAGGTTTCCCTAGATGAAGGCCGCACCGGGACCAAAACCATAGTTGCCCTCCCCCCACAAACACAGGTAGTTTTGCAATAGATCATTTTGGTGTGTCCACATACTTATGTGATGTTCCAAACACTGAAATTGTGAAAAGAAACACTCTTAGGTTATGTTAAAAAGACCCCTCACCCACCAACTAAGTTGGTGACATGCTTCATCATCGGGGTCCCACCTGCGGCACCTAGCTTGTCATAGGTGTGCTGCGACACCTGATTACATCGGAGCATGTTTTGTCATTTTTACCACACATACTGGTTGGATTTGGCACGAGGGTGAGTGATGGTTCAGTGGATCAAATTTTATTAACAAGAGATTTCACAAAAATGAAATGCACTGTTAATAACTGAAAGGCCAAAAAACGGAACCAATGACTCACAGCTTGTGAGCTGTAAAGCCACGGCAAGGCGCCAACCGCTTTACAGTTCATTCACACACCTTTCATACATGACATGCACAAGACCTTTCACACCGCCAGCCACGGGCCCAACACATTACAACACTTGCATCGACAGACAACGCCACTCAAGGGCCCATCACTTACATACGCCCACATGCCTGATACAACAATCACACCAGCTGATGGGAGTGTGTGGACTGGCGTTTGGCTGGCAGTGTGTTGCAGTAGCCAACAGCAAGTCAATCTGTACACAGTCAGCCAAGCACCACTCCACACACAATGGCATCACTTTTTTTTTTTTTTAAACAAAGGAACCACTAACTAATTAGAAATAATTACAAAACTACAAACACAAAAGCTCTAAGTACATGACAGAAATGCAACCATCAAACTGAACACATGAAAATACAAAACAGGCAGTTTACACTCATGGTTGTTCCCAGTAATTCTTCTGGGTGTGGTAATTCTTGAAACAACCACCCACACACAGCCCAGGCTGTGAAGGACAATCTGGGCGGTACATTCGAGACTCCCTCCGGATACCTCTTCGAAAACACACTCTACATTTCTTAGCTGGAAAGTCTTTTTTGGGTGTGGGAGAAATGTGCTCAGCAAAGTGGCAATCTTTCAATCTAGCCACATCCTCCACCACTGCTTCTCTAGGAACACTGGCCTGTTCCACCACAATAAGGCTCTCTATCATTGACTCCTGAAATTTCACAAATGTCGTCTTTGACTCTGGAGACCTATCCTTAAACACAATAAAAGCATTAAAAGTTGCTAAGTGGAAGAGGTGAATTGCTTACTTCTTATACCAAAAGTAAGACTTATGAATAGCAGTTCCAACCTTTGATCAACTCTATCTACACCTCCCATGTGCTTATTATAATCTAAAACGCACACAGGTTTATGCACTTCAGCAACCTGGCCCCAGACAGTCACGGGGGAAGTACTCTCATCATGGATGGTACTTAGCATGTAGACATCCCTCCTGTCTGAAAATTTCAAAGCTGGCAGCTCATCATTCCGCAAGGCACTGCACTGTCCCCTCTCAAGTTTTTTACAGGCAAGCTTCCTTGGATAGCCTTTCCGGTTACAACGAATTGTGCCACAAGCAACAGTGTCCACTCCAAACAATCCCTTGAACATCTGCACTCCAGTGTAGAGAATTTATCTACATACAAATGGTGACCTTTGTTGAACAGTTGTCTACCAAGTTCCCACACAATTTTCTCAGTAACTCCAAAAGTGGGAGGACAACCAGGGCGGTCAAACTGGAATCCCTACCAGTGTAGATACGGAAACTATACACATATCCTGTACTACTTTCAGACAGCATATACAATTTAATTCTATATCGTGCCCTCTTGCTAGGAATGTACTGCCTAAAAATCAAACGACCTTTGAAGAGGACCAAAGACTCATCCACAGCTATTTCTTTGCCTTTAACATAGACCTCTGAAAACCGATCTACAAAATGATCAAGGAGAGACCTAATCTTAAAAAACCAGACAGAATCAGGGTGATCTTGTGGCAAGGCTAATGCATTGTCAACAAAACGCAACATCCTAAGAAGAAGCAAATACCGATTACGACTCATGGTTGCAGGAAATATATCTGTTGCCATCAAGGGACTAGTAGACCAATAAGAAGCCAGTGACGGCTTCCTTATCAACCCCATCAAAAGAGTCAAACCCAAAAACCTTTTCATCTCCTCCAAATTTGTGGGAATCCACAGGGTAGCTTTAGAGTGTGGCCTAAGTCTAGCAGCGTTGTCCCTCAAATATTGCTAAGCATACAAATTAGTCTGCTCAACAATCTCTTCCAAAAACACATCATCCACAAATAACTCAAAGAAATTGACAGGCAAAAAGTTCTCTGTATTGACTCTACACCCCAGGAGACCAGTAAAGGCAGGCAACTCTGGCTGCTCCATGTTTGGGGCAACCCAGAGTTCAGGTCTTCTAATGGAAAACCTTTCAGCCCCAGGTTGCTGCACTGATGGCACATCAGTGTCCTCCTCTAAAACAGGCCCTTCATCTGCACTGAGTGTGGCTTCCTCATCAGAAGATTCCTCTCCGACAGAAACTTCACTGCCAGAATCTCTCACTTCCTCCTCTGCCTCAGATGCAGAGTTCGTCTCATAATCATGATCAGACAATGACTCAAAAACCTGCTGAGCGGTCATCCTGCGGCTAGCCATGATCTTTCCTACGAAAGTTAACTGGACAAATGCTCCACCAACAACCAGCACTGTGTAAGATAAGTAATAAAGTGTAGCTTTATCAGTAAGAGTTATAAACTCAAAAACTATACCGCTCACTTGCCTGAAAAAGCTTGACTCACCAGCAACTACTCTGCACAGACACAGCAATCACCAATAATATCCCTCTAAAAAGAAAGAAAGAAAACCAAATTAGAAATAAGACAACACAAATATCATTGGCAAGAAATCTAAGGACAATTTCACAAACAAACCTGCATTTAGTACACCACATACAAACACGTCATTCATGCATGGCAACAATACTCCTTTGGAGTAAATTGTTTTTACTTACCTAAAACGTGCAACTATGCAAACCGCAGGTCAACCACCGCCAAAACCGCAAGGAGCCACAGCAAAGAAAGCAAAAGCTTTGAACTAGAACAAAAAGGAAGAATTTATTTTTATCACAAATGCAAATACTTCGTCAGTTGACAAACACCCCACCATCAAGCATTTAGAAATTGGTGCCTAAGTGGATTCTGCCATAGGGGCAGATGGGCCTACTAAAAAATAGGCCTATCTGCCCCAAGGAGGGCAGAAAATACCTTTAGTAGTGTGTCCCCACGGGGAGCGACCCTTGCCCGAGGGGCCACCTCCCACACAAAAAAACACACACACGCACTATCCCTGGTGCCTAAGTGGCTTCTGCCCCCTTGGGGACAATGGGCCTAAAAAAAAAATAGGCCCATCTGCCCCCAAGGGGAGCAGAGATGGCCAACAGTTCCTTGCCCAAGGGGACGCCCCCCTAACATAAATAAACATATAAAAAAAAATCCCTGGCGTTCTAGTGGTTTCTGCCCCCTTTGGGGGCAGATCATCCTAAAAATAATAGGCCGATCTGTCCCCAAGGGGGGCAGAAATGGCCTTGGTACACATGCACCAAAGGGGGGCGAGCCTTGCCCAAGGGGCCACCTCTCCTTCCCCCACTAACACACACACACACTATCGCTGGTGTCTAAGTGGCTTCTGGCAGAGGGGCCTAAAAAAATAGGCCCATCTGCCCCCAAGGGGGGCAGAAATGGCCAACAGTTCAATGCCCCTCCACATAAATAAAAAATTTTACTAAAATCCCTGGTGTTCTAGTGGTTTCTGCCCCCAAGGGGGGCATAAATGGTCACTGGTAACATGCCCCCCAAAATGGGACCAACCCTTGCCCGAGGGGCTGCTCCCAAACAACAAAATCAAGCAATATGAAAAATAAATAAATCCCTGGTGTCTAGTGGTTTCTGCCCCCCTTTAGGGCAGATCAGCCTAAAAATAATAGGCCGATCTGCCTGGGGGCAGAAATGTCCACAACAAACATGCCCCCCAAATGGGGGCGACCCTTGCCCAAGGGGCCGCTCCTGACACACAAACAACACACTAAAACAAAACAAAAATCCCTGGCGTCTAGTGGGCATTCCTGCTGTCCAATCGCAATGCGATCGGGCTGCAGGAATGCTCAAAGAGACACCGGGGGAAAGGAGAACCCTTTCCTTTCCCCCGGTGCCTCTTTGTTTACAACCCCCCACCCGCCGGAGGAGAAACTCACCTCTTTCTCCTTGATCGCACTGGAAGCAAATGGCTTCCAGTGCGACCGGCACCCTGTAATTATGTCAGCACGCAATCGCGCGCTGGTGTCATTACCGGGGGGGTAAGGGGGCAGGGGTGGAAGGGGAAGGGCTTCCCCTTCCATCCATGCCTTGGCGGGGTGGGAGAGAAGCCCACAGAGGGAGCGCTAGCGCTCTCTCTGTGCTCAGTGCCCAGGACGTAATGGTTGCGTCCTCGGCACATGAGCACTGTGCCGCGGGACGAAACCATTACGTCCGCGGCACAGAATCGGTTAAAACATACCCCTTTCAGTAACATTCCTTTTACACACAGGAGCTGAAGGGTTAGATAGGGCAGTTGTGGAAATTTTCCCCTGACATTAAAATTGTAAAATCGATATTTTAGGTTTAGATCAGAAATATAAGCATATATTGTTGTCCGCTTGTATTTCCTGAGAAATGGCAGTTGGGAATAAAGTCTGATACATTCTATTTTTGCACTATTTTTCAATAAATATTGAATTTTTTCACCTTTCGCATTCCAGTTTATTTTGCCCTTGTGTGAACCTCTCTTTAAAATGTAGCTGGACTCTGTGTGTCATTCTGGCCCTCTGCAAAATAATAATTACTTTCCATTTAGTCACCCAGATAATTCATTAGTCCCTGATAACTGAAGTAAATGTTTGCGTGTGAGAGAGACCTTAAAAGATAAAAGCAAAGCAAAACTATGAGTTCCAGGAGGTGAGGTGTTCTTGTCTGACAAGCAAGAACTGTCTGAAGGTGTAACTTGCAATTAAACTGGATGAATTGATAGCAATAGGTGCCCTTAAATACAACCCAAATATTCATCCAAACTTGAGAGAGTTGGTTGATGTTGGTCTAAGTAGTCTCTTTTCGCTATAATATGAACAGATGCATGACTTTGTTCATACAGTTTAAAACCAGGTTTCATTCATCAAGCTGCGTCATTCAAAGCCTAACTTTCACCTGGCATGGGACAATATGAACACTTTGGCTAGTCTTGCTCAATGCCCGGTATGAAGGTGGACATTTACTAAACAATTCTTTTAATTTACCTGTACTCTTCACTTTTGGCATTCTCTTCTCTCTGGTCCGCCACCAGCTTTGCCCGTTTGTTGCAGAGAGAGCTGGTTGGCTTTTCCCCTCACTCCCTCTGGGTCACTAGACTGCCTTCATTTTGGGCAGGTCTAGACATTTGGGCTCGTGTCAGGGAACTGCATTTAAGCAGTTGCAGGGTGTGGCCTTGCAGTGCAGCTCAGGCAAGGGACTTAATTGCTATGGTTGTTATACCTCACTAAATATTGATTATTTAATTTTCTGTTTAATATCTGATGAGCCTACTGTTGCGCTGCTATTTTAGACTTTTTACTAGCTTAGTAGCTTTTAACAATTACTTTAGTTTCCCTGCACTGTTCACTTTTGACATTCTCTGCTCTCCAGTCTGCTGACGACAGCTTAAGTGTTTGGTTGCGGAGATAGCTGGTTGACTTTTCCCCTCACTTCCTCTGGGCCACTAGACCACCACCAATTTGGGCAAGTCAGCATTCTAGACATCGTGGCTCTTGTCAGAGAACTGTATTTAAGCAGCTCCACTTTTTTAGTTTTCCCTGTACCCCTTGGTCCTCTGGTAATATGGCCAGGAAGCTAATACTGAAATACTCCTTCATTGAATTAAAACAAATCCATACGGGCCTCTCACTATGCTGAACTCTGCCCTTTCTGAAGGGGCCAGTAACTTGAAAATTGTGCAGATTCTCCTTCTTAAACACTGTGACTACAAGGAGGGGCTCAAACTAGAGGGCCTTAACGCCTCTGTCTCCTGGCCCTTCTGTAGTGTCTCCCCTGAAAGCTTCTAAGCAGAATAGCCATACTACCTCTCCCTCACACAATAACAATACTGTGAAGATAGACCGCCACTATTGCAATATTAGATCCATGGCAAAGCACTCCATAGAAATATGGGACCTTATTTCCATCTATTGTCCCAAGCTATGCTTCTTTACCAAGACCTGACTTTGCAGTTCAGCACTTCCTTGCATTGCATTAGCCATACATATTCATTATTCTCTGGTTAAACTAGACAGGAAAGAATGTCAGGGAAGCATTGTCGCTATCTCCTTCCACAATTCCATAAAAATCAAACTAGCCGACCCCCTACTCTCAGCCTGGCTTGAGATGTGCATTTTTAAGATTACCATCTCTATCGCTGAGGTCTAGAGAGGCACTTTGATTTACTGCCCACCGGGCACCAGGAAATATTTTACCCAGACACTAAACCATTACATTGTACCTCATATTTTAGCTTCCGACAAATTTTTATTGCTGGGCAACTTTAATTACCATGGTGAGGACACCGATGACAAAGGCATGTCGCAACGCTTAGCTGACTTGGAGATAGTTGGGCTTAAACAAATAATATTGGACTCAACACACAGGGCTGGACCCACCCTTGATCTAATTTTTATAAATATAGTGGGAATAACTTGTGAACCTCCCCGCCTATTAATTGGTCAGACTATTATTTGATTGTGTTTTCTATCCCATGTAAGAAAGCCTCAGGGAAGCCCAAGATTGAGGACTTCAGACCTCAACACCTCTGGAAGATGGTTTCTCCTGCCACCTTTTCAGAGGCTTTTAAGGTTCCCACACTGTCACCCCATATGGACACAAATACTGTTCTAGCTGCCTATAATGATTTGCTAATAAATACTTTAGATCACATAGCCCCATTAAAAAAAAAAAAAACCCACACGTGCTCTTCTCAGAAGCCAAACACCACTGCCAGGAAAAATCCAAGTGCAAACTCCTGTAGAGCAGATGGCGCTCCACTAAAGCCCTTGTGGACAAAACAGCATATCGGGCTATGCTGAGGAATTATCAGAATATGACAAAAGCAGCACGGAGAACGCATATTTCCTTGACGATAGCCCAAGCGGGCAACTCTACAAATGCGTTATACAAAGTGCGAAATAACTTCCTGAAACCACCCGCATGCACACCCACTATTCTGGCCTCCCAAAGTCTCTGCGACTCCCTAGCAGATTTCCTTGAAGAGAAATTTTACACCTACCTCAGTAAATTGAGAAATTGAATTTGACCAGAATCAACCACACCCCGATGCCACTACTTGTGTGGGTGATGTTGATCTCTGCTCCACGGAACAGGTCCTGATGATGCTAGCCCAAGTAAAATCAGGCTCCCCCTGGGATCCCTGCCCCCCAGAATTGTGACCAGTTTAGCTTATCATTTGTCACCTTTCATAACAATGTTGTTAATCTCTCCTTAGGTTCTGTGAAAGTGCCAACTTAATGGAATCAGCAAAAGTATTCCATCTTCCTTCCTAAAAAGCCGTCTTTAAATCCCGAAGTACTTTTGAATTATAGGCCAATCTTGTTGCTACATTTGCTTGCAAAAGCCTTCAAAAGCTTTATTAGCAAACAACTAATATCCTTTCTAGAAGTACACAAGATCCTAGATCCTTCACAATCGGGTTTTCGAGCTCTACACAGCACGAAGACAGGACTTTTGGCAGTCACTGACTTATTTGTCTCTCCTTAGACGTAGGAACCCCCAGTCATGCTAGTAATAATGGATTTATCTGCAGCTTTTGACACAGTCTCCTACTCTGTTCTAATCCGTAGACAAAATGAAGCAGGTATCTATGGCAGAGCTGGTAAGCCTCCTCCCCCCCGGGGTATTTCGTGCCTAGGCCTCCATAACCTTTTGTACACATAAGGTATCCACTCCAAACTTGTGTTCTTTTTTTCTTACATCCTGGGTATTCTAAAGGTGCCTGTGGTTTTTGGATTACCCTGGGGGGACTGAGAAAATAGGCAACATATAGTATAATTTTGAATTAAAAAAAAAATAGGGAAAAGTGCTCCAGATAAGTGGTTTTTTTTTTCCCCCTAAAATGGCATCCACGAACGGTTTGCTGTATTAAAGCCATTGTCTTCCCAACTTTCAGGAACATGCGGAGCTGAATCAAAAATCGTAATTTTGTACTACCGTTTTGGCATTTTTATTAGGTGTAACCTATTTTCCCTATTTTTTGTACTCTGAACCTACTTGCAGTTAGGGGTGAAAACAAGTGTGAAACCCATGGGTGATCCAGAAAAGCTATGGATTCCTGAAAAGTAAACAAAATTCCGAATTCAGCATCTATATGTAGATCCTTCAAGGTTTTCCCAAGAAAAATAACTTTTGAAAAAAAGGAATATTGAAAATCAGTAGGAAAAAACGGTCTTTTGTGACAAAAGTTTCATCTGTAACTTTTTGATATGATGACAAATTGACAAAAGCAATACAGGGAGTGCAGAATTATTAGGCAAATGAGTATTTTGACCACATCATCCTCTTTATGCATGTTGTCTTACTCCAAGCTGTATAGGCTCGAAAGCCTACTACCAATTAAGCATATTAGGTGATGTGCATCTCTGTAATGAGAAGGGGTGTGGTCTAATGACATCAACACCCTATATCAGGTGTGCATAATTATTAGGCAACTTCCTTTCCTTTGGCAAAATGGATCAAAAGAAGGACTTGACAGGCTCAGAAAAGTCAGAAATAGTGAGATATCTTGCAGAGGGATGCAGCACTCTTAAAATTGCAAAGCTTCTGAAGCGTGATCATCGAACAATCAAGCGTTTCATTCAAAATAGTCAACAGGGTCGCAAGAAGCGTGTGGAAAAACCAAGGCGCAAAATAACTGCCCATGAACTGAGAAAAGTCAAGCGTGCAGCTGCCACGATGCCACTTGCCACCAGTTTGGCCATATTTCAGAGCTGCAACATCACTGGAGTGCCCAAAAGCACAAGGTGTGCAATACTCAGAGACATGGCCAAGGTAAGAAAAGCTGAAAGACGACCACCACTGAACAAGACACACAACCTGAAACGTCAAGACTGGGCCAAGAAATATCTCAAGACTGATTTTTCTTAGGTTTTATGGACTGATGAAATGAGAGTGAGTCTTGATGGGCCAGATGGATGGGCCCGTGGCTGGATTGGTAAAGGGCAGAGAGCTCCAGTCCGACTCAGACGCCAGCAAGGTGGAGGTGGAGTACTGGTTTGGGCTGGTATCATCAAAGATGAGCTTGTGGGGCCTTTTCGGGTTGAGGATGGAGTCAAGCTCAACTCCCAGTCCTACTGCCAGTTCCTGGAAGACACCTTCTTCAAGCAGTGGAACAGGAAGAAGTCTGCATCCTTCAAGAAAAACATGATTTTCATGCAGGACAATGCTCCATCACACGCGTCCAAGTACTCCACAGCGTGGCTGGCAAGAAAGGGTATACATGAAGGAAATCTAATGACATGGCCTCCTTGTTCACCTGATCTGAACCCCATTGAGAACCTGTGGTCCATCATCAAATGTGAGATTTACAAGGAGGGAAAACAGTACACCTCTCTGAACAGTGTCTGGGAGGCTGTGGTTGCTGCTGCACGCAATGTTGATGGTGAACAGATCAAAACACTGACAGAATCCATGGATGGCAGGCTTTTGAGTGTCCTTGCAAAGAAAGGTGGCTATATTGGTCACTGATTTGTTTTTGTTTTGTTTTTGAATGTCAGAAATGTATATTTGTGAATGTTGAGATGTTATATTGGTTTCACTGGTAATAATAAATAATTGAAATGGGTATATATTTGTTTTTTGTTAAGTTGCCTAATAATTATGCACAGTAATAGTCACCTGCACACACAGATATCCCCCTAACATAGCTAAAACTAAAAACAAACTAAAAACTACTTCCAAAAATATTCAGCTTTGATATTAATGTGTTTTTTGGGTTCATTGAGAACATGGTTGTTGTTCAATAATAAAATTAATCCTCAAAAATACAACTTGCCTAATAATTCTGCACTCCCTGTATATCATTACGCCCACTAGACCCTTCTGGTTGTGAGGATTATATAGTTTGTAGGTTCTCCAAGAATCCAAGCTACCCGGAGCAAACAACTGAGTTGCACCACAGAAAGGCTTTTTATTAAGTACTGAGTATTGGCTAATTCTTATAGTGAAGTAGGCAGTTTGTAAAATATGTATCAAGGAAACTTATGTATTTCTGAATTGGGCACAAGATATAGAGTTTAGGAGCAGTGGTTATTTCTACATCTTTGAATTTGTAGGTACCCGTAGTAGTGTATGATTTGAAGGGTAATTTTCAGAATGTCATCTTTCTTATATACTGGCTTACATTTGAAAGGCAGAAATGCAGCAAACTCGAATTGATAATAACAAATGTTTTACTATTCTCTGCTCCTACAAGTCTCTTAACAAAATGGGACCTCACTTGTGTGGGTTTTGTGGTTTGGCCTAGTGCCCATGACTGGAAACAGCCCAAAACACAACATGGACACAGCTCATTTTTCAAACAAAAACTGACTCTCTTTTTCTGATGTGGGTAACTCTCGATATTGGGCCTTAACTCAGCCGGCACCTAGGGAAACCTAGCCAACCTGTAAATTTTTAAAAACCAGCCACCTAGGGGAATCCAGAATGGCATGTCTTGCGTAAATGCCATTAGGTTATATTTACCCACAATGTACTGCAAACCCCCAACTTTGCCTGAAATCATCCATTTTCCTTACATTTCTGTGATGGAAACTTTCGGAATAGCAGGAATCCACAAACTTCCTACCACCCAGCATTTCCCCACCTGTGTAAAAAAAAAAACGCTGCCCCACTTGTGTGGCTGGGCCTAGTGCAGGATCCGATCCTGTTGCATGTGAAGCACACCACCCTGGAGTACCCAGATGTTTTTTTTCACAAGTGTCGGTCTGGTAGGTTTTTCCAAGTGGCAGCCTTCCCAAGCCCAAAAAGTGCAGCCATTCACCATTGCAACTGGGACAATATTGGGAGCTAGGCAAGCCCTCCTGTCCCATATGTAATTCAACACCCAAAAGAGTCAGCTGTCCTCTTGCTTGTTATTTGGATGAGGTGCTTTAGGATGCAGGGGGAGCACAAAGACTATTGACCTCTTAATTTGGGGTGGAGGTATAATCATACCCATGGTGGTGGGCAGCCCCCCCCCACCCCCTTTTTTCCCAAACAATATTCCCTCGTGTCTAGTGTGCTTTCTGCCCCCCAGGGGAAAAAACTGTGCCCATTTGTTTTTGGGAGGTTGGCATAGTAATGCCCAATCTGGGCAGCACCCAACCCTAGACTTTTGAAAGAAATCCCTGGTACTTAGTGGGCTATCTGCCCCCACACCCTGGGTGAGGGGGCATATTGGGGGCTATTTCCCCATCTGCCACCCAGGGAGAGCAGAAAGACTTTAGCCCCATTTGTTTTTGGTGGGAGCATGGCCATGCACATTGTAGGCAGCCCCCACCCCTCTTTTATTAAAAAAACACAAAACAATCCCAGGTGTCTAGTAGGCCTTTGGTTCTTCATGCTTGAGGGTTGCCTTCCAGTGCTGATCCCCAAGCAGGAATCCACAAGGTAGGGGTACCATTGGTAAGAGGAGATTATTTCCTTTCCAATGATGCCTTTCTCATCTGCCTCCGTGCATGGAGGGTGGGGGGTTGAGATAGCCCCGTGAGCACTGAGGCAGAGAAAGTGAAATGAGCCACGGTTTCTGCAGGTCATCCCAGTGGAAAACTCGTAATCGGGCAGGTGGGGAGACCACCAGCTCTGCAGTGTCCTCCTCACCATAGGTCTGGCAGTCGGGTTTTCCAACAGCCAAACTCGTAATCAGGCCCTTAGTTTTATTATGACTGGTAACAACAGTAAAGCCATGATGTTGCTAAGTTAGCTTTCTTTTTTGTGTTCATAATATTTTATTTTATTTATGATAATACATTAAGCCATATAAAAAACACTGAATGCTGTACGTGCATGCTTGTAATAGTACGTTAATCTAGTATGTTTACCTATAAAATGGAATTACTAATATGATATAAAATAATAACAAAATAAGAGGGAAGCAATAAAGACCATATATACAAGTGTATCATAAAAGAGCTACTCACCATAACCTTAAAGCTCTTGCATATTATATAGGTATAAAACGTATTCATAATAATGATGTATAAATCAGTTTCCAAAATGTCTGATAAAAAGATGCGTTTTGAACAACACTCAATAAAGTTAAGTTGGCTCCTCTTTTAGTGAAAATTATCCGTGACCACCATGCATGTATTGATAGTAATGAAGCATTTTTCCAATTAGCAGTAATTGATTTTAAGGCAACAGAAATTAAGCAATCTAAAAGTTTGTTATTTGAATATGACATTCTTGTAGAAGGACTAGTAGATTTACAAATAAGCAGCTTGTACTAAACATTTTCTGAGATATTAAATATTTTTGGATTTTTTCCCACACCTCTTCCAACTTAAAAACAGTTTTACATTCATAAAGAATATGTCTTAAACTTGGAATTGAATTGCAGTGCCAACATGTAGGAGAATTTAGAAGTGTTGCATTAAATAATTTTAATGGAGTCCATAAACAAGTAAATAGTATGAAGGAATTGGTTTGATATAGAGACACTGGAAGCCATCCAGAAAGATTTTTAGCCATATTGTTTTCCAAACATCTTTAGAAATAGACATATCTTAGATATTAGATAGTTAATATTATTTGCTTGAAAACTATTCATTTTTTTAATAAACAATTGATACAGCATGTGACGAAGTAGTTGTTGATTGAATGTAAATTTCTAAATCCAAAATGTTTTTAGGGGGAACTTGATTGGAAATTATTCAAGGATGGAATTACATAGAAGTTGATATCTATAACTATCTGAGGGAGGCAAAATCATTTTTTGTTATAATTGATCAAAAGTCAAAAAAGTATTGTTATAGTAAATATCTTTTAAATAAAAAAAATACCAGCATTTATCCAGGATTGCCAAAATGTGCTATTCTGAACAAGCTTTAACAATTGGTTATACCATAATATCATATGTACAGTATGTGAGATAGGTACTTGAAACAGAGTGTCTAAATCATCTAGTATTAATTTTGTAGATTTTAGAATTGTGGACCTTTGTAGTGAAGTAGTAGAATTAGACATAGATAATAATGTAGGTAAAGGAAACAGTGATATCAAACTTCGTTCAATGAGAAGCCATGAAGGTTCATTACTAATATGTTATATAAATAAACGCTTTATGGGAAATAAAAAAGTCTGGTACACCAAAACTACCATTACACTTTGCAATTTTCAATTATTTATTGCTTATACATTTTGCCATAATATTTCATTGTTAGGGGGCATATCAAGGGTACAATGAACATTGAAAGGGGAAATTCTGTTTTGTTAGTGTTTAAAGTATAACCTGAAATTTGAGAGTATGATTGAATTACATTTTTAATAGAGAAGGAATGGAACAATCAGAATTCCTATTATACAATAATACATTCAACAGCATATGCTGAAGTGTTTATAGCAATGTCATTAATAATAATACCTTACATTTCTTTTCGATTTCTTATTACAATGAGAAGAGGTTCAATGGTAAGAAAAAAATGTAAAGTTAACAATAGACATCCTTGCCTGGTGCCTCTAAAAGGGGAATATTTATTAAAGATTTGAACATTAATAAAGAGTCTTGCTGATGGGCCAGAATATAATGCTGAAACCATGATAATAAATGAGTTCACAAAATTAAAAGCATATAATGTACAACATCAGTACTTCCAGTGTACCTTGCCAAAAGCTTTTTCAGCATCTAATACCAGGACCCCAGATAGAAGAGATAAGGATGGTCCAGCTTCGATCACATGGAATACAAATCGAGTGTTATTTGCCTTATGTCTGTGTTTCATGAGACCAAATTGATCAATATGAATTATAGTATCGATCACAGAAGCCAACCTGGTTCCATGGATTCAAGGATATGGACAAGGATTGGCATATGCCTTGTCAGGGGTAGTAAGCGCTATATAAATGCTATTACAATATAATACAATACAGTTTACAATCTTGATTGATTAAAGAAATAGGGTGGTAATTTTAAACAACAGTGGGATCTTTGTTTGTTTTTAAAAGAACTGTAATCAAAGTTTCCGGAAAGGACCCAGAAGTTGATCCAGAAATACTAAATTAGGTGAAGAGTTTAAATAAATGAGGTAGAAGATGAGTAGAAAATTCTTTATGACATTCTGCAGTTACACCATCTGGACCAGGGAGTTTACGTGGTTTAAGGGATTTGATAGTTGATTTTATTTCTCCTAAAGAAATTGGAGTATCTAATTTATCTCTGACTGATTGGGAAGTTTTAGGTATGCCACATAGCTCCAAGAAATGCTCAATAATACAAGTATCAGTGGAAAGAGAGTTATTGTATAAGGCTGAATATTAATTCAGAAATGTATTAACAATATCTTTATGAGATAATGTGATTTTTCCATTTGAACCATGAATTACATTAATTTGATTTTTATCATTATTTATACTGAGATAATTTCCTAAAAATATCCCAGATCTATTAACAGTAAAACAAAACTTAGCCTTATTATTAGAAATGGGTATTCTGGCCCTTTTGGTTATCAGGGAATTTAATTCATAACAGAGTTTTTGTAAGCGTATTGTGTATTTGATAATATTTAGATGTTATGATAAGACGTTCATATTTTGCTATATCTTTATCCAAATCCTTTAGTTTAGAGTTAAATGATTTGTTATCATGTGCCATAATAGATATGGTTACCCCTCTAATATCAGCCTTAAATGCATCCCGATGAATTATAAGTGAAGTAGACCCTTCTGGATTAAAAGAATGATAATCATGCATTGCTGATAAATTTTAATTTATTGTTCTCATTAGGGACAATATTTATATTCATACGCTTTTGGATTGTTGGGTAAAGTTAAGTTGTAAAATACCTGAAATGAGTGCATGATCAGAAATATCAATTTTATGAATTCTAGGATCAGAAAATGACTGGATTAATTAACGAGAAATTAATAAATAATCTATTAGCGAATAAGAATTATGAAGATTAGAAAAACATGTAAAATGTTTCTCTGTTGGGTGATGTAAACGCCAACTATCTACCAATTTGGTGGATTTAAAAATGGAAAAAGCTTTGGGAGGACAATATTTGGTTTGAGGTCCTATCCAGTAAGGGGTCATATGTCAAATAATAAGTGGAACATTATCTAGTTTGAGTATTTCTGAAGTAAAGAGAGACCAAAAATTAGGATTGCCATTTGTTGGACCATATAATTTAATTAGATGAAAAATTGTATTATCAATTTTTATTTTTGCTATAATATAACAGCTGTCTGTATCTGAACATATAGTTAATATTTGAAGTTGTCGTTTTGTTTGCAAAAAGAATAGCTACTCCATTCTTTTTGTTAACTGCAGGAGAAGAACTAGCATTACCAACCCATTTTTTATTCATACATGATAAAATTATATATTGTATATGAGTCTCCTGAAGTAGACAAAAATCTGATTTATGTATTGCAAAATAATCTAAAACCTTAGTACGTTTAACAGGGTGTTGTAAACCTTTAACATTGAAAGAAACAATTTTAATTCTATTAACAATATCCATACTTATATATATATATAAAAAAAGAAGATAGTAAAAAAAGAAAATAATATTTAATACATCTCTAATGAAAGATGGAAAGGGGAAAAAGGAAGGACAAACATATAAAAGACAACATAGAAACAAAAATATATCTCTGGATTCGCCCATGTGCATGTGTAAGATTGACCTGCCTATACATTGTCCACATATAATCAGTCGGAAATTGGGCTAGCTATAAGAAAGATTTATAACACTTGAGTCACGTATGAGTCACATTTGTTTCCATGGATAATGGAGACTGCTGATCCAAAAAGACATGAAGGTCTTCAGGGCGGTGAAAGGACTTACAAAAACCATCTTCCATATTATCAGAGTAGACGGATCAAAAAGGCCCTATTTAAAGCCGTTACTTCTTAGCCATGGTCTAAGCTCAGTGAATTCCTTGCAAATGTTGATGGTTTCATTGCCAAAGTCTTGATGTATAAAGATTTTATTACCATTGACCAACAAAGCCTGGATCTCTCTTGTTGCCTTTTGGATCATCACTAAACAATGATGACGCAGAACTTTACCGAACACTTGACGAGGTTTAATTGCACTTGGAATACGGTGTGAAGGAACTCCATGTGTCTTGTCTATTTCATTTTCTTCTGGGAATTTTAAATATAAAAGACCAGGTATCAATGCTTCTAAACTGTGCCTGCAATAACTGCCTTAAACATCTTCTAATGATTAAAAAAAAATATGCATGTTGCGCTGTTGATTGCTTTTTTCCAAATTAAGCAATATATTACTCATCAGTACAGTTTATGCAGTGAGAGGTGTCATACTGTCAATTTTTGATTTGTTATCCTGAATTTTGATTGTATTATCAGAGATTTTCATAGAAAGACTTGCCGTGTCTTTGCAAATGTTTTTTTATTTCTGGCGCAATATTATCAGTATTAGAGCGTACTACTTGTAATTCCTCCAGTAATGTGAATAAAGAGGGCACAGTAGTATCCACAATTTTTGACTTGACTTGTTTACGTTTGTTATTCATATTTTTACCTTCCATATTAATATAATTTATGAATAACTCCTGAAATAAGGTGATGCTTATTTAAAATGAAAGCTAAAGACAGGTACATAAGAAATTCACCTCAAAAACATGCTGTGCAGCAGCTATAACCAGCTTTAGGAGTGACTTAAGCCACAGCTGTGCCCTTTCCTGGATGTGACTGCGCCTCCCTTTCAGGAACCTTAAGCAGCAAAGCAGATGAAGCACTGATAGATGACTCAGGAAGGGAAATGCCCTCAAAACACAATGGAAAGCCCAAACAAAGTTGTACAAATGAGGCCCAGAGCACCCAGAATACCCCCATGCAAAAGTATAAAGGTAAAACTGACCTTGAATGTGCTAAAACGTTGTTGATTATGCGGGTGTCACAGAGGGTTATCGAGAGGCGGCCATCTTGTTTTGCACGCTTGCACGTCTCGCTATATTAGCTTTCTAATAAACTAAAAAGGGTGTTTGCCGGCAACACTCAAAAATGTAAACTCTGCACTCATAGTCAGTAACAATAAAATTAACCTGGAAAAACGCAGCCGCCTACAGAGCAGCCCTCACTGAGCTTTCGTTATAAGGATCATATTACATAGGTGGAAGAAGTTTCCAACTCCACACAGATTTTCAGAGTGCATTTCTAGATCACTAAATACTGATGCTGAAATGTACACGTCTATTTTTCCCACCCGTTAGTGTTGTTCACTGGCTAACAATACAAGGAAAACACATAGGGATTTGTGGGATGGAGATGATTGTCAATCAGTGGGTAAGAGAGAAGCAGGACACAGTGAAGAGACAATGTGCGGGTACTAAAGAGCAGTATAAGTGGGCAAAAAGGCACCACATTGTGAGTTAGTTCTAATTGATACTTGGATCCCTGATTCTTCCCCTATTGAACCCTACTAGGCGTGAGGCTGTACCAAAAATCTTCTCCAATTGCTGCCATGTGCTGACAGATGGTGCAATCGGCCTTCAAGTGAAATTCCTCCAGGTGGTACAACAGAAAATTACACAGGTCCCCACCATCTATCTCAGGTCAATTCCTCTTGTGCTGTGCATGTTCGAGGTCAATCCTGAGGTCCACTTCTGATTCCTACTCTTGCCTTTTTTTCCAAAACTGTTTTCTACGGTGTGCTACGAATGTCTTCCCTGAAAACTACAGTTTCAAACCATATCACGACTCTTAGAAGCAAACATTGGTGATGGATTCTCATTATGTTTGCCTTTGGTGCCTCAACACAAACTGACTTGAAGTCCTGTAACAAATGCTTTCTGAATCACTTGTCACAAAACTCTACTTTGCTGAACACAAGACGAATGGTCGCTCCCAATTGAAATCACAAGGTTGCTTCCAGTCATGGTCCTGGTCTGATCTCTCTGTTATCTTGTAAGTCTAAGATGAGCTTGAATGACAAGGTGAGGCTTAAGCACAAAAAGTCCAAGTTGGATTCAACTCCTCCCCACCACCCGATTCCAAGCCGAAGTCCCAGTAATCATTTTTAGGTGACTCCAGCTTGCTGTAACCCAAACATGATCCCAGTTTTTGGACGGAGGTGTCTGAGTTTCCCTGACTACCATCAACTCTGTAGCAACTTGGGGCTTTCAAGCCGGCCATGCTGCAGTTTTTTAAGACTGGTCCTCTCCAGTCTGCATACCTTTCAGCTCTAAGGTTCATGCTCCAGTCAGAATCTCATTTGCTGGCCCTTCCCTGGTGCTGTCTGATTCTGTTCGACCTCGCTCTAACCTGCTGTCTGCCTGCACTATGCAGTCTTTGCCATTAGCCCCACTGAATGTCCCCAGCTTAGTGTCATTGCTGGCTTCGGTGACACCAGTTCTGAATTATGCAATGGTTCTGATTTCAGATCCGGAGCCGGCGTCAAATTAGTCCTGTTCCATGTCTTGCTATGAGATAATTTAGCCACAAACTGTTGTTTTCTATCCCCTGTGCCCCACCCTTTGTTTGTCTCTGATTCGGACATCATCCAGGGACATGACCCAGTGCAACATGATGATGATGAGAGAGAGACGAAACAGACCAGCTTCTCCCCACTCATCACACTTATCAAGTAGTTTATTAAGAATTGAACAATGCTAGTGTTTTGGCACTTCTCTTGAAACTGACACTAACCCCTCATTGGGTTATCCCATCGATTAGAGTGTATCCTTTACTGTGGTAATACACAGGGCGGCAGAGGTCTTGGATTTCCATTTGTCTATAGTTGACGTTAAGGTTAATATTTAATTTGTTTTTCAACCTGGGACATGACCTGTAAGCCCTTGTTTCAAATTTAATGAGGCCCTTATGACCTGCCCTTGTGCAGCAAGTTTCAGCCCTTGTTCTGGTCCCTTGATGTCAAGTCTGCATAACACCACAGGTCCACACCCGGTACTTCACTTTCTTGGCTCAGCACGTGACTCTGGAAAGTCTTGTTGATCAGAATTCCACTAGTAAAGGGAACAGCTTTCTCGTAGATTGGCTTGACTGGAAATCCAAATGCAATGATTCTTTGTTTTTGGCCCTCAAATCTTTGATTTCACCTGTCCTTCCTGAGGATTTAAGACATTCCTTTGAGGCCTTTTTACTCCCATACCGAGTCTGGGACATGCTGGGTTTGATCTCAATGTTTTATGCTTGAGTCTTTGTTTTGGCCTGCATGGCTCTAAGGCTCTTTGGTTTCCTGGCCTCGAGCATCCTGCTACTTGCTCATGTCTGTTGGCACATGTGGGTTCTGCAATGGAATCTCAGGCTACATTGGACTGAGCACAGGGGAGTGGTGTGCCTGTTGGATGTCATGCGCATTTCAGCCGAGGGGGTTTCTAAACTTTCAGTGAAGTATGACAGATGCCAACCCAACTTGGGGCAGACTGTTCTCATTGTCCCAACCAGGGCACACTATGGTGACGGATGTGTCAACACTAGGCTGGAAGGCCATCCGGACAATGTCTCCATCTGGTCTACGATGGAGCTGTGGTAAAATATCAGTCTTTTGGTGCGGTGTGCATCTGTCATGTCCACAAAGCATTTCTGTGTTCAATCCAGTATAAGGCTGTGTGACTCCTGACAGACAACACAACTGTGATGCGGTATTGTAAAAACCAGGATAGTTTGGGATCTTCTATTCCCTCTCTGGAGGCTCTGTGGTGGTGGCTGGGTCCTCAGTGGATTTCTCTGTCGGCCAGCCAGCTAGCTGGCTCTCTCAGTCAGTGCAGATACTCTCAGCAGGAGACACCTTGCAGACCATGAGTAGCGTTGCATATGGAGATAGCGCAGGGTTTATTTGTCCAGTTTTGCTTTCCTGTGGTAGTTTTGTTAGTCACATTTCAGGGATGCCCCCCGTAATACTAAAGATGCCTAAATTATGTAAATGTAGCCTGCCATAAATTTAGGAACCCCCACACCATGTCTGCCATGAACATTATTGTTCCAAGGGTAGCCTTGATTATGTGATAGAATAGATGTCCAAAATTAGGCCAAGCATATTCACATCATGACAAGAGTAGCCTGCATTATTCCATGATTGGTGCAAGGATGAAATTACAATGATTATGTAATTGTTAACGCTATGTCAGAAATAGACCTAATTATGCCAGAAATTAGCTCCTTATTTGGGTCACCATATACATTTCATGTTCCCTGACACCAAAGATGGCTTTTAGAAAGAGGAAATGACTTTCAAGGATGGAAACAAGGCCAGACACATACACAACATAAACATAAATGCTCACATACACATAAAAAGATTTAACATTTGAACAAATACACTTACGTGCAAACACGCACCACCACTTCCACTGTAGTGTAGCCATTTTTAATATAGCTTCATGCATGTTAGTTTAACATACTAGGCCGCTATGCACTTTGCCCTAGATACATTTTATTCAGCCTTGCACTGTTATTTTTACAATAACCAGTTTTACGGTCTTGTTTTAATTTCCTTCTATCACACTGTTTAGCTTAGTTCAGCTCTGTGTTCCCAAATAATGCATTCTTGATCGCCCTGTGCTTCAGTCAAGGCTACAGTCTGGTACATTGCCGGTAAACGTGGTAGAAGTTTAGTCTCCAGTATTCATAGAAAATACACATCCTTACGTAGGGACATTTTCTTAGAACGTCTGCGTGTTAGTTATAAAAACACTTCCTAGTCCTAGTACACGTCAGAGGGAGATTCCGGCCAGGAACCTACAACTAGATGCTGACTGCCCCGTTGCAGATGCTGATGCAGATTGCAGGCCTTTGCTCAGGTATGAGGGTTGATGTCCTCCCGGGGGCACCTGAAAGGCAGGCTTAGAGCTTCACATGCTGTGCTCGAAATATAACTTAGAGAGAACATAATCTAGCGGCACTATGATAGCTTTATTCTTGTGCTTCACTCTCATCGTTACTATTTTAATCCTACTGTGTTGTGTAGTTCTTGTTATTGCAGCTCACGCTTTGCTATCTAAAATGCAGTTGTTTTATTAAACCAATCTTTAAAACTTAAACTGCCTTTGTCATTTCTATGTGAGACCGTACTGTGTATGAGAGAACCGGTTGTGACCTGAGTGACTACGACTTCACTGGGAAGTGCTAAGATGTCATGCGCTCGGCTGCCCAATTGTCTCTTCCCTTTGGGAGAGCTGAGGCACTGCTAGTTAGCCGGAGCAAAACCCGGATTTAGAGTGACAAGGGTCCTTCACCGTGGGTCAGACTCAGTCCCCCACACTGTGAACGATCTTGCCGCTCAAAATCCAGTAGTCTCATTAGGATAATGAGAGCCTACGCGACATGGCGCTGCCAACGTTTGGTCAGGCTCTAATTTTCGGGTCCACCGGTATATCTCAGTCTCACATAATATGATGACTCCTCAGTTCCGTATACGGAGACGTCCGTGGTACTGAGGATTTCCATCACCGCCATATAGGTAACCCTATTTTACAGCGGGTGGTTGTTCAAGCTTTAACCTTAAAAGGAAAAGAGACCCTGCCTTGGTGTACCTTCTCTGAACCTTTAGTGCTTTTGTAATGGCTAATCCCCAGGCTGTACAAATAACTCTCAATATGAGACAACCACTTACGGCACATTTATTAGCACATGGACTTACAGTACAGGGAGGTCCAGTCACATTTGTGGTGGACGCTCACGCAGCCTATAGAACAGAACTGTTCTATTCTTGGGTCACATTTCCAGCAGTTGATGGGAACACAAATACATTCCATACATATACAGTTGCAAACGCGCCTGGGCAGTACAGGGCGTACGCATACTTAGAGATACCGCTATCTTATCAAGAACACAATAATTGGCTTGATGGTGCCCTTGACATACAATATTACTAGTAAGGTTAGGTCCACTAAGTAATGAAGGTCCTACCTGGCCTTTATTGGCCACACATACACCTCATCCTGCGGTTGCGAACATGGCGGTGGCTGAGGTTCGACGCTTATATACTGAATTAACAGCAATATATAGAAGATTAGTACAATTTGTGATGCAGACACTAAATATGAACCCAGTGCTTGCTGCTCCAGCACAACCACATGCAGTAACACCAGGTATAAATCCAGTGACTGTACACTCTAATAAGGGTAAAGTCCCAGCAAAACGAGAGGAGACTCAGTTTTGTCTGGCACATAAAATTAATATGCTGGAGGCGGTATTTCCCCATACGGGACCTCAGGATAAACATAGAATTTGAACTATGTGCTTGCTCTTTGGGATGGTTCCTACAGTGGAACACTGTAATACATGGGGCACGGTATTTGCCGCTCTCTATACAACGGCATACGGTACACCGACACTAGCCAACCTACCGGAAGTGCTTAAACAAATTCAAGATAAATACGGGGCTGCCCCGGCCTTAGATTTAGGAATGCAACTGATGGGCAACTTTGCCACGGTTTCTTCAATTATCCTAAGTAATCTTAAAGGGTAAGTAGTTGCACTTGCAGTGCGCATGCGTCTTCGTGACGTTCTGCAACAAGATCAGGAGCGGGAACTGCCTGAAATAATAGCAGAAACATATTCCAGTGTCGGTCGAGATAGCCTTGGGGCTAGACCACAAAAACCTCAATTTCAGGGTAAAATTAATAAAGAGAATACTAAGCAACAATCTGAGGGTAATAAGAAATGCTGGGAGAAAAAATAACAAACACCTAAAAAAGAAAGGGGAGAATCTCCACGTACGGAGACCCTACAGAATAGGTAATAATCTCAGAAATAGAGAGAATATAAAAACGCCTGATAGATATCAATATACTGATACACGCCAATCTCGTTCCTTTCAGGACTCATCGGAAAAGAGAAATGAGAGAGGTGGGCGATCAGAGCGGAGAACAGAGTACGTGAAACCGAGACAGGAATCACAACGCTCTTCTGAGGTTTCTGTTAAGAAGGAAGAGAAACCAGTACAACAAAAACAACAGTTTAAAAAGAAAAAGGTGGCAGCAGTCTCAGTTAGACATGCCACTCAGGAAGAGGGTTCTCTTGAAGAACAAGAACTGGGCTCTAGCACTGCTAGACAGCGCAGCAGAGGTTACAATACTTCACCGGAATCTTCTAGAGCATCTGGAGGTGAAAGCAACTGATGACTTCATACTAGTAGAAACAGCGGATATGCGTGTCTCTGAGCCCGATAGGGTGTATAGAGTAACTCTACAATTGGAAGGAGACATTGAACGCACCATACACGCAGTCTTCTGGGATTGTGTAGTTAAAATATATGACATTTTTCTGGCCGAACAAGATTGGCCGCCTGATTTTGTCCGCACCTGCCCTGCTGGGGAGGAAGTTATTAAACCTTCCTTTTTGCCCCTTGTTCCTGAGGAACTCGCTGAGTCCTATTCTAATGAATTGGCTCTCGCACAGGCACCTGCGTTATATAGAAATCACGTAGGATGGGACAGGGATTCTCCATACCATGTAATTCCCATTAAAGGTGAACCACGTCCACAACCGCAGTATCCTATAAAACATGAAGCAAGGGCACCGGTGAGAGAAATACTTATGCAATTAGAATACCGGGGGTGATTGAACCCTGTGTCTTGCCGATGAATAATCCCTAATTCCCTGTAGCTAAACCGGACCATTCATATAGAATAGTCTTAGACTACAGACATTTAAATGGACATACACATACATATTCTATACAAAATTCGCATAGCACTGCACTAATGAGCAACATTGTGCGGAAAAAATAAAAAACAACTTTGGCTATCTCGAATGGATTCTTCTGCCAGAATATAGCACCTGAAAGCAGAGATTTAACAAGCTTTAGCGCACTAGACTCCCAGAAAAAATTCTGTTGTTTGCCTCAAGCGTATAAGAACAGCCCAGGACTGTTTTCAGCTCGTTTGACTGCTATCTTACACGAGATAGACCCTGAAGCGTTGTCATATGTGGACGATATATATCACACGGATGACGAGATACTACAACATTTAAGACGGGTAGCCCGCATCGTTGTAGGGTTTGCCGAACTCGGCTACAAATTTAACTTTAAAAAAATCAAAGATTGCCTTCCTCAGCGTCCTGTTCCTGAGATATGAGCTGTCGAATGAAGAGAAGAGCCTAGCGCCACAATTTTTAGAAAAATGTGCACAATTGTAACCACCAAATACCATTAAAAAACTACAATCATTGTTGGGCTTTCTAAATTTTGGCAGAACATACATTCCTGTGTTATGCTACGTGCCTAAAACCTTTATATGAATTAATACGTCCTGATTATTCAAGCAAATTCGGGACAATTGAACATACACATACTCTTCTAGAGTTACAGGCAGATATGCTAGCAGCAAAACATTTACACACACGTGACAATAAGACGCATTTGGTCATCAGGGTGATAGCTGGGGCCATTGGGTTTACTTATGTCACATTTAATGGAGGTGAGACAGTCCCGATTGCATACAAGTCACACTTGTATTCCGCTGCTGAACAACGCTTTGCACCCACAGAGAAAATTCTCACTGCTGTACAGATGGCTGTTATTAAGGAAAGACCTCTTGCCCAAGGAAAACGCGTTATTGTCGTTTCTCCTATTCCGGCCCTTGAGGCTGTTACAAAAGCTAGCGTCCCGAACGCAAAAGCACTTCTCCCACGATGGATACAATGGGCTATGTCTTTGACAGCCACTGATGTCGACTACATTTTTGACCCAAAGTTACAAACTCAGGAATTCCTACAATATGAAGTTGAATATCCAGTTCCCGCTGACACATTGCCTATTGTTCAGTATGAGGTGGTCATGTACACCGATGGCTCTGCGCAACCAGCGATTGGAACAAAACATCAATATTCTGCTGCATGTGCGGTTGTGAGCGGCTATATGGAGGGGGAGAAATTCTGTCCCCAACATACCTATACTCAGACCTTGGGGGAATGTACAGCACAATTGGCTGAGCTAAAAGCTCTACTAATGGCACTAGAACATACAGATCCGACACAGTTCACACTGATTGTTTGTTATTCTTATTATTGCGTCCAGTCTTTTAATGAATACCTGAATTACTGGCGCTTGAATGGGTTCATAGATTCGAAAGGCAACACCATAAAACACAGACTACTGTGGGGGAAGGTAGCAGACCTGAAAGAGACGCTACCCAAAGTTATCCATGTTGTGCATACACTTGGACACCAGCGCATTAGAATACACATTGCTGGAAACACTTTGGCTGATGAAGCCGCAAAGTCGTCAGTGGCAGTTGCCACTGTAGCTGCAGTTACTCGTTCGAGTTCCAAACCAGACACAGACAATATAGCTGCCATAAAAGCTACGGTTGATGATACGCCTTATCCTAAAGGATTTCCTAATAAATATCAATACTTGATGGGAAGTATGCTGAACGCTGAAGTTAAAATTCCAGGCGTGTGCGTACGCGACATCCCCAATAAAAATGTAAGATCACAATTGATTAAAGCAGCGCATGAGGGTGTGGCATCTGCACATGCTGGTGTGGCTGCTACTATTTCACTCTTGCAGGCCCGTTATTGGTGGCCAGGTCTCTATAAAGAGACTAAGCAGTATGTCCTTTGTTGTGACATCTGTCAACAAATTAAAGTTTCCACGGCTAAGCGCCCGCTGCAGACACCCCTCTTAATCTCAAACAGACCATTACAATGTGTGTACCTGGATCATTGCGGTCCATTAACACCGGATAATGCATACAAATATATACTAGTCGCTGTTGATTCTTGCTCCAGATTTGTGTGGGTGTGGCCACAACGCTCGGCTGACGCTCGGACTGTTATTAAAGATTTGTGAGTCTTTGTCGGTACATATGCAGTTGCGGCATTCCATTTGGGCCAGGGCCCTGCTTTTGCCTCAAGGGCATTCAGGGACACCATGGCTTCATTGGGGGTCCAGCTCCAGTGCTCGTCTCCATTTCATCCCGAGGGATTGTGGAGTGATTAAACCACGATTTAAAGCAATCCTTAACAGCCAAAGTCTTAGGTACGGGTCATAGTTGGCTAACCCACCTGTATGGAGTTCAGAGAGCACTAAATAACCTGCCTAGAAGGTCCCTGGGGGGGTCGTATTTCATAAGAGTGCCTGTTCGGAACACAAATGTTTGTTCCGGATCTTGATGGTCCTGGTATGGAGGCGGCGGAACCACCTTTTAACATAAATGATCGTGTCACTGTTTTACAGGAATTACAGCAGTTCTGTGAAGATAACTCTTCTAAAAGTGCTGCCTCCACAGGAATCAAGGATGTGCCAGTAACACCTACCGGCTGGATCCCCAGGGTTGGGGATCTTGTGTGTGAAAAGGTCACAGTGAAAAAATAATTTGGCCCTTCTTATCGTGCACCAGTCCCTGTGTTGGGGATACACAGAACCAGAACTGTTATTCTACTCCTGTTGCCAGGTGCCAAAGAAAACGCTTTGTTTCTATTGACAATGTCAAGTTACAACATGTGGCCGATTCTGCACAGCCGACCAAGAGGAACGTCCAGTAGTTCCCGCATCCCTTCCACTACTGGGGAAGAAGTTCTACTTCAAGTTGTCTATACCAACACTGTTGCCTCACCAAGCTTGGAGAGGGTGGATGATGATCTCGCATTAGTTCCACTAACAACGAGCAACTTAGAAACATTGATCAAGTCACCATGACTACAAACGTGACGGATGGTGTTGTTTACAGTGTACCACCACGGGAAACACCGATTCCTCCATTGACAACGGCAACGCCTTTTGCACGAACTGCCTCTGGTTACTTTGCCGACAACAACGATGGTCTATCGGACTTGTTTGCCTCTTCGACTGCTGACCTGTCAGGTCCACGTAAGCTGATACATTGGCTTAAAGATACATATTTTATTTTTCCATGGAACTATCTGTGGCTTTTATTGACTGGCCTAGCATTTTTTCTTTGGATTGGGTTTGTCATTACCTTTTTTCTGTTAATACATGGTCACTTTCTTCCCGAGAGATCAGCGGTTGAACAGGTGGAGGAGGTATTGAAACCACATTTTTCATCACATAAGGTTCAAAGAGACTTGTCCTTTGTGAACATTTCTGCAGTGCCAATTCCAGATGGGATTGTGTTGGATAAAGTAATGTTTGATATCTACGGTCCCACTGAAATAATTCAAATACTGTATGTGCTAAAGTTATCCATGAATTATATAGTTATACCAGGCATTGTATCTGATGATTGGGATGTGAAAACAGTTGACTCAATTATGACAGAATTGCAATATTATACTGTCTATGAAAATGAGGATGTTTACCAGTTTAAAGATAATTATGGTGACATGTTTTGCTATAATTATTATGGGCACCACTTCATACATAAAGCGAGCAGTCCAAAAACAATATTTGATTATACTTAATGGGAACATTGGCCAACTCCCCCGCAAGGGAGTTCAAAAACCTATTTTGAAAAGTTTACGTATTTTTCTGGGCATCATCAAAAAAATGCTGAGTCATATTATTTTAAGATAACTCCGACTAAGGATAAACAAATGTTGTTGACCAACACGAAATTTATATATTCGGACTCCTTTGTTTCCCGGTTATCAATTGAAGGTTATGAATATTGGTCAAAAAATGTTGATTTGAAAAGTGTTTGGGGAACAAAAAATTGGCAAACCAAGGGTAGAGAAACGTTGTTTAGAGCATGTCTCATCCCCGTTCAAATGATTTTTTTAAAATGAAACTACAACAGACCAGTTGCTTAGGCTTAGCTACAATCAGAGAATTAAACATGCCCAGCATACCTGCCCCTGCAAAATTTTATAACTGGCAAAAATACACGAATGCAACTTTTAGTGAGCTTAATGAATGGGTCCAGAATGGTACATTTAACACTTCATTGACAAGTCCAGCCGGGTGGTTATTTTGGCCAATAGATACCAATGGGTGTCATCAACGTTTTGTCACCTCCTCGGGGGTTTTCCGAACGAGTAGGTCAGACCCTTGCTATATATCACCAGAACATGCTGAAATAATTACAACATATACGTGGTCATTACAACCCTGGCGGACGGTGTTAAAGCGGCGGTAACACCGCCAACAGGCCGGCGGTAAAAAAATAGCAATTACGACCGTGGCGGAAACCGGCAACAAAGACAGCCACTTTAACACTCCGACCGCCACGGCGGTACAAACTAACAGCGCGGGGGTCACCGCCAACAGACAGGCGGGAGACAATGTACCGCCCACACTATTATGACAGGCCAATCTGCCACCTTTTCCGGGGCGGATTCACCGCGGATAAAAACACGGCGGAAACAGGAATTTTGAAGGGAAAACGCTCACCTCTACACACCACGAGGAACGAGGACACCACAGAACCGGAACTCCAAATCCTACCTGCGATAGTCTTCCTGCTCCTGTACCAGGAGCACGAACGCCGGCGGCGAAGACCACGGTGAGTACTGCACCTACGACACAGGGGAGGGGGAGGCAAAAAACAGGGACACACACACGCAACACCCCCAACCTCACCCACTACAACACACACACTAATACATATCAATACATCACAGTTAAACCCCCCACAACCCCCTGGAAGAATGCAAAGACCTAAGAAAATGAGTGTAACCATCGGAATATATTACAAACAAGTAGGCAGAAATATATATATACACCATGTACAAAATATATACCAGACATAGTAGTACAGGTACTGCACAAAGAAAGTCCGTGAAACACTGGGACCACACGGTATGGGCGAGGCCCACACAAGATCCCCAACCATGACGGAAAGAACACTGCAGGGGCATCAGACAGCAAGAAAACAGGCACCTCAGGGGCAGGGAAAGGGGGGGCACCTCAGCCGCTTGAATGCACGACGCCAAATCTACGAGGGGGCCACATGCCCACTGTTCAATCCTGGGGAGTGCAAAGCCACAGTCTCACAAGTTTCTACAGTGAGTGGTTTGCCCACTGTTCAATCCTGGGGAGTGCAAAGCCACAGTCTCTCAAGTCTCTACAGTGGGTGGTTTGCCCACTGTTCAATCCTGGGGAGTGCAAAGGCACAGTCTTACAAGTCTCTACAGTGGGTGGTTTGCCCACTGTCAAATCCTGGGGAGTGCAAAGCCACAGTCTCTCAAGTCTCTACAGTGGGTGGTTTGCCCACTGTTCAATCCTGGGGAGTGCAAAGCCACAGTCTCTCAAGTTTCTACAGTGGGTGGTTTGCCCACTGTTCAATCCTGGGGAGTGCAAAGCCACAGTCTCACAAGTCTCTACAGTGGGTGGTTTGCCCACTGTTCAATCCTGGGGAGTGCAAAGCCACAGTCTCTCAAGTGGATAACAGTCTCCACTGGTTCTGGAGGGGGCATGGTGCCCAGAGTGCTTCATCCTGTTTAGGACAGAGGTAGTGGATGGATCTCTCCACTGGTTCTGGAGGGGGGCTGGTGCCCAGAGTGCTTCATCCTGTGAAGGACAGAGGTAGTGGATGACAGTCTCCACTGGTTCTGGAGGGGGACTGGATGCCCAGAGTGCTTCATCCTGTGAAGGACAGAGGTAGTGGATGGATCTCTCCACTGGTTCTGGAGGGGGACTGGTGCCCAGAGTGCTTCATCCTGTGAAGGACAGAGGTAGTGGATGGATCTCTCCACTGGTTCTGGAGGGGGACTGGTGCCCAGAGTGCTTCATCCTGTGAAGGACAGAGGTAGTGGATGGATCCCTCCACTGGTTCTGAAGGGGGACTGGTGCCCAGAGTGCATCACTCACCCTGTGACAGACCCAGTTGCGTCAGTGCCCCTGCCGCTCATGGGCTAGCGGTGCTTGAGTTGGCGGTGCCCTGTTCAGCGGTGCTTGAGTTGGCGGTGCCCTGTTCAGCGGTGCTTGAGTTGGCGGTGCCCTGTTCAGCGGTGCTTGAGTTTGCGGTACCCTGTTCAGCGGTGTTTGAGTTGGCGGTGCCCTGTTCAGCGGTGCTTGAGTTGGCGGTCCTTCATGGCCCAGCGGGGCTTTTGCTGGCGGTCCTTTATGGCCCAGCGGGGCTTTTGCTGGCGGTCCTTCATGGCCCAGTGGGGCTTTTGCTGGCGGTCCTTTATGGCCCAGCGGGGCTTTTGCTGGTGGTCCTTTATGGCCCAGCGGGGCTTGTGCTGGCGGTCCTTCATGGCCCAGCGGGGCTTGTGCTGGCGGTCCTTCATGGCCCAGCGGGGCTTGTGCTGGCGGTCCTTCATGGCCCAGCGGGGCTGGTGCTGGCGGTGGCCTCCTGGGCAGCTGTGCTGGGGCTGGCAGTGGCCTCCTGGGCAGCTGTGCTGGGGCTGGCGGTGGCCTCCTGGACAGCTGTGCTGGGGCTGGCGGTGGCCTCCTGGGCAGCTGGGCTGGGGCTGGTGGTGGCCTCCTGGGCAGCTGGGCTGAGGCTGGCGGTGGCTTCCTGGGCAGCGGGGATGATGGCAGTCTTCTCCGCCGTGCAGCTCTTCCCAGACTTTCCGGGTTTCTTGTGGCCCTTCCCCACCTTAGAAGGTGTCACAGCTGACTCCACACTCCCAACGGGACCCCTGGGAATGGCTTTGGTGGCTGGAGTCTTCCCCCTCTCCCGCCGGGCACTGTCCAACTTCTGATGCTTCACAGGTGGGGGACTGTCTGTGCTGTGGCTCCGTTCCACACTGGCTGTCCTGGTGGCCGGTGCACTCCACATACCGGTGACTACAGGCACCACTGGTCCCGGAGATGATGTGGCTGAGGTGCAACTTCGGGACCTATGAGATGGACGGGGTGGGGGACGTGTGGGGAAAAAGGTCAAGGGTGGACAGGAGAAGTTTTTTGGACACACTGGGACGGGTAGCTGGAGGGGGTTTGGGAGTGGAGGAAGAGGTGGTGGTAGTAGGAGGTGTACGTTTGGTGACTTTGGGTGAAGGTGCATGCGCTGGAGGCTGTCGTGAGGTGAATGGCTGTTGGGTGGGTGTGTGCCTGCGTTTGTGTATCCTGGGAGGGGGCGTCACAGACATGTGAATGGTAGTGGGGGTGGTGACTGCAAGTGAGCGGGGTGTGCTGGTGAGGGACGTAGTGGCTGTAGCGGTAGTGCATGCAGGTGTGAGTGTAGACGAGACTGGGAGGGAGGAGGGAGACGACAAGGAGGGGGACACAGTGGATGAATTGGAAGTTGGTGTGTCTGCATGTGTGTGTTGCTTGCGTGAGTGCCTGTGGGATGTGTGGTGCTTATGTTTGCCTGAGCTTCCCTTGTGTGTTGAGGTGTGTGCAGGCTAGTCTGATGGTGTGCTTGGGACAGGCAGAGGTACAGGGGATTGGGTCTGGGTGGAGAAAGTTGGAGGGGGGAGGCTAGAGATGGGGACAATGGCTGCCATCAGTGCTGAGGCCAGAGTTTGAAAAGCTCTGTGAAGGGCCACCTAACCAGAATGAATGCCCTCCAGGAATGCATTTGTGTGTTGCAACTGCCTTTCTACACCCTGGATGGCATTCAAAATGGTAGACTGCCCAACAGTGAGGGACCTGAGGAGCTCAATGGCCTCCTCACTGAGGGCAGCAGGGGTGACTGGGGCAGGGCCTGAGGTGCCTAGGGCGAAGGTGATGCCCACCCTCCTGGGTGAGCGGGCACGGGGCGAAGGCTGAGGGGCTGCTGGGAGGGCGGTGCTGGTAGGGGGGGTGGCGGCTGTACCTGTAGATGCGGGGGCACAGATGTTGCCGCCACCATAAGGGAGCTCCCATCAGAGGACGAGTCGTGTTGCTGGTGTCAGCTCCTGTCCCCGCCTTGGAGCTCCCCTTGCCCTCTGTCCCACTGGTGAATTCCGAGTCCGTAGTCTCGCCCTCCAGGGACATGTGGGATGCAGCTCCCTCCTGGTCCGGTGCCACTGCACCTCTGCCTGATGATGCTAATGCACACAAGAACAGGGAGACCACAAAAAGTGGGGGACGACAGAAGAAAGACATGTTGAGTGCATGGATTACCACTACCGTTGGCGGACAAGACCGACACAGAAGCCCCCTGCACTACGCCGCGCTTTTGGGCTCCACTGTTCAATTCCTGGGAAATGGCCTACAAGGCTATGGACGACATCTGCACACATAGATGACACAGGGGCATGAATAGCTATACTTGGCACTCTACAGAGGTGGGCTGGGGTGACAAATGGCCTGCCTTACGGAGGGGCCTTGCCTACGGAACTCGCCCTGGCCTAGGGAAACCCACAGCCCTCCTCCCCCACCCAGACAACTCCACTGGGTGCAAAGTCAGCAGAATGAGAGTGTACTCACCACCTTGTGTCTGCTGTGATGCCCTCAAGCGCCCATCCAACTCCAAGTAGGCCACCGCCAGGATCCTGAACCATCAGGGGGGTCATGGTGCGACGGGCGCCCCTCCCATGTTGGGAGGCCATCCCCAGCTGAGCCTCCGCCGTCTTCTTGCTCCACCGGCGAATGTCCTCCCATCTTTTCCGGCAGTGGGTGCTCCGTCTGTGGTAGACCCCCAGGGTCCGGACGTCCTTGGCGATGGCACGCCAAATATCTTTCTTCTGGTGGGCGCTGACCAACATGAAATGTACAGGGGAAGAAGAGAAGTCATTACCAACTGCACAGTCAAAGTGATTGGCCCCCATCCCTACCCTTGCCATGTGGCACTTGCATTCACCGTCTTCCATGCACGCAGCACTCTGCCCCCTTCCTTCTTACATCCAGCCCTCTCCACACAGGCATAGCCCATACAACATGCTCCCTGTGTACTTACCTGTTTGTCTGGAGGACCGTAGAGTAGGTTGTACTGGGGGAGGACCCCGTCCACGAGTTTCTCCAACTCCTCCGATGTGAAGGCAGGGGCCCTTTCTGCAGACGCACGAGCCATTGTCTCTTCCAGACCGAGGTCACAGCAGCACTTGCAGTGTAGGTCCTCTCCTGTCGAAGATCAGGTATCGAGGGATTGAACAGATAGAAAGTGGCGGTCACGTCCGCGGCGGTGCGTACCGTCACCGCCGGCGTACATCGTGATTGGCTCCTGGGACCTATAGGGTCCAATGTTAACCAATGCAGCATTGCGCGGCGGTCCTCGACCGCCTACCGCGACGGCGTACAACGCCAGCGCAGTTACCTCACATCCCATTGTCCCACTTTAGAGGTCAGGCAGCCGCCATTTCAGGGGCCCACACGGCTTCATTTTCAACTGCGTCATACATACCTAGCCCTAGACTCAACACACATACAGGCCACATTTTGGTGTTCTGGGTAAACTGTGGGTATGTACCTCTGAGTTGTTTGACTCTGTGCTCGCTGTTGTCCTTCATAGGCACCGTCCGCTGGGACATGTGAGGAGATGGCGGCATCCTCCGGTGTACTGACCGTTGGTGGACCTGTCGACAATGGAGGAGCGACATTTGATAATAACCTACAGGCTTGACCGTGCCACAATCCAGGAACTGTGTACCCATTTGGATGTACAGCAATGTCAGCAATTCGCCATCCCACAGGAATCCCCCCTCAAGTGCAGGTTCCATCAGTGCTCCATTTCCTTGCAAGTGGCTCTTTTCAAACAACTGTGGCCATGGCATCAGGGATGTCCCAGCCTATGTTTTCCAACGTATTGTCCAGAGTGTTGTCTGCCCTTCTGAAACACATGCGGAGCTACATTGTTTTCCCTCAGGTGGAGGATTTGCCTACAGTGAAAGGTGATTTCTATGCCCAGGGACATATCCCCAAAATCATAGGTGCCATTGATGGGACCCATGTGGCTTTGGTCCCCCCCCCCCCCCCCCCCCCCCACAGGAGTGAACAGGTGTACAGAAACCGGAAGAGTTATCATTCTATGAATGTACAGATGGTATGTTTGGCAGACCAGTACATCTCCCATGTGAATGCCATGTTCCCTGGCTCAGTGCATGACGCCTACATCCTGCGGAATAGCAGCATCCCTTATGTGATGGGTCAACTCCAGAGGCACTGTGTCTGGCTATTAGGTGAGCACCTGGGAGCAAGTCAGTGGGAATGGTTGTCTGGGGTTATCCCTCCAGGTTAGTGTGTGTCTAACAGTTGTCCCTCGCCATTTGCAGGTGACTCTCGTTACCCCAATCTGTCATGGCTACTGACCCCAGTGAGGAATCCCAGGACCAGGGCAGAGGAACGCTACAATGAGGCCCATGGGAGAATTAGGAGGGTGATAGAGCGGACCTTCGGCCTCCTGAAGGCCAGGTTCAGGTGCCTCCATATGACAGGTGGATCCCTATTCTACTCACCAAAGAAGGTGTGCCAGATCATCGTGGCCTGCTGTATGCTTCACAACTTGGCTTTGCGACGACAGGTGCCTTTTCTGCAGGAGGATGGTCCAGATGGCGGTGTTGTTGCAGCTGTGGAGCCTGTGGACAGTGATGAGGAGGAAGCAGAGGAAGAAGACATGCACAGCACACTCAGTGATCCTGCAATATTTCCAGTGAGACACAGGTAGAAATCCAAACCTGCCTACTACATGTACTTTGACACTACTACCTCTCTCCTGTCTGTCGTTTTCACCCAGTGTATGGTCACTGAGTTGTCACTTTCCCTTACGATTTCACAGATGTGGGTCCCACTGTGTGACATCTGCTTAGATTCCTCATGGACTAGAGCTGTGTAACATAGGTATGTTGACATTACTATTTAAAAAACATTTTAGCACTGTAATTGCTAATACACTATTTTGAAATCACCGACAGACTCCAGATCGTTTTGTGCTTTAGGTGTGTTTATTTAAATGCTCAAAATTGGAGGGGGTAGTGAAATGGTAAGGGGTGATGGCGGAGGAGTGGCCATGGCAGAGTCCAGTCTATTAATCTCACAGGTGCATTGCCCATATGGGCATAGGAAGTGGAGCTGGGGCAGTGTAATTATGGACAGGGTGACAAAGTGGGACAGTAGGATGACAATCAGGGTGGTCTCATTACTTGATTGGGGTCTTGGCATCGTTCTCTGTCTCGTTCCTGGATCTCAGGGACCGTTTGCGGGGTGGTTCTCCCTCTGCAGGGGGTGTGGTGCTGGTGTGGTGGTCCTGTGGCAGGGCGTCCTGTCCACTAGCGCCGGCGGAGGTGGTGGACAGTTCATTGTCCATGCTAGTGTCAGGGGGCCCTTGTAGTGCCACAGTGTCCCTCCTGGTATTGAGTAGTTGCTTTAGCACCCGTACGATGGTGCCCAGGGTGGAGCTGATGGCTCTGACTTCCTCCCTGAAGCCCATATACTGTTCCTCCTGCATGCGCTGGGTTTCCTGAAACTTGGCCAGTACCGTTGCCATCGTCTCCTGGGAGTGGTGGTAGGCTCCCATGAGGGAGGAGAGGGCCTCGTGGAGAGTGGGTTCCCTTGGCCTGTCCGCCCCCTGTCACACAGCAGCCCTCCCAGTTCCCCTGTGTTCCTGGGCCTCTGTCCCCTGGACCGTGTGCCCACTACCACTGCCCCCAGGTCAATGTTGTTGTTGGTGTGGTGGGTTATCCTGGGTTCCCTGTAGTGGTGGACACACAGCTGATTGACGTGTCCTGGGGACGGAGGTATGGGCCCGCTGGGTGGGTGCTGTGCTGGTGTTTCCAGAGGGGGCAAGGTCTATGGTGGCCTGTGCCTGTGTGAGGGGAACCAACTGTCCAGAGGTCACCGATGGTCTGGGCTGGTCATCTAGATCCAGTTGGACAGAGGTGCTGTCATCACTGTGGGCCTCTTCTGTTGGTGGTGTGGACCCTCCTGTCCGGTGACGTTGGGTATGGGTCCTGCAGGGGTATAAAAGGATGTTTATTAAATCTGTGTGTGTAATGGTGTGCAATGGGTGGGTGACCGTGTACCCCAGTGCTAGCATTCCTGTGTGGGAGCTTGTGTGATGATGGTTTAGGGGGGTGTATGGGTATGTGCAGTGGGCATGCTTTGGTGATGGGTGTCCATGCTTTGTTGTTGCATGCAGGGCTTGGTGTTGGGATGTGTAGTTTGTGATGTTGGGACATATGTGAGGAGTTGGGGTGCTGGGGGTGAGGGTGGGGGTATGTGATAGCATACAGGTAGGGTGGGGGATGTAATAGTAAAGCTTTGTCTTACCAGAGTCCATTCCTCCACCTACTCCTGCGAGGCCCTCAGGATGCAGAATCGCCAAGACCTGCTCCTCCCATGTTGTTAGTTGTGGGGAGGAGGTGGGGGTCCGCCGCCAGTCTGCTGAACCGCCAGGTGGTGTCTTGAGACCGTGGAACGCACCTTCCCCCGTAGGTCGTTCCACCTCTTCCTGATGTCCTCCCGATTTCTTGGGTGTTGTCCCACTGCGTTGACCCTGTCCACTATTCTTCACCATAGCGCGCCGGTGTGTACCGCCAATGGAATACCGCGGTTGAAAGACCGCCGCGTGGATTTGTGTGTCATGATAGTGTGGGCGTATTTCTGTTGGCGTGACGGTGGAGGTTTTGTTTTCGCCAGTTTATCACTGACCTTTGGTGTGGCGGACTTGTGTGGGTGTCTGACTTTTGGCGGATTCCGAGATGTGGGTCATAATAGCTGTGGTGGAATTCCACGGCTGCGGCGGTGTGTTGGCGGTCTTCTGCACGGCGGTAAGCGCCTTTTACCGCCAATGTTGTAATGACCGCCATAGTGTGGGAAAGTTGTGCCAACAGTGGCTGAAATCATCCTCACTAAATGCAGTTAAGACACATCTCACTCTCCTGTCTAATAACACTGGCTTACAAGATTTTTTGTCAGGCCCAAAGATACCACGTAGGAAGCGTTTCTTGTATGAAGTATACAATGAAATATGGAAACTTTCCCAACAGGAGGCTGCAGCCCGGTTAAGGCTGATAAATCAGGAAAATCTGAAAAAAGCATTAGCTGTTGTGGATAATGGAATTCACACCTTGTCCGACCGGATATATACAATTAACAACATTGTTTCTTCTGCTATAGACATTATACGCTCTGATATGTCTTCTTTATATCGTGGACAGAGTCAGACCAGGTCCATTATGCAGTTGGGTTGGACTCTTCAGACACTGAAGGCGGGTCGCGTTCCGTGGCAGCACATCAGTGCCAGGGAAATATGTTTTTCCTTTAATTTGACGCGACAACAACAACTAATGGCTAAGAAGGAGGTGACTTATGTCATGCTCAACATTGAAAAGTTAGATAGATTGCCTTTTACCGTGGCCGAGATTCCCTCAGCAGAGTGGTTGATACACAGGGTTATTAATGTGCCTATTTCTACATTACAATTCACTTCTTGTTTGAAACATGTTCCGGTAGGCAGATATGAAAAGTTGGGAGATAGTTACATTGATGAGGTGTGGGAGCTTCCCTTCTCGTACAAATGCCTCAATGGCATGAAAGAGGTCTTTCTTAGCGGCAGTGTATGTGAGACTTCAGTCAGCCAGTCGATGATTTGTAAGCAGCTGTCCTTGCATGGGGCGTGTAATGCCTTGGTTGCGAACTTGGCTTGCTATCTGGAGGGAGTTCCAGTTCCCTTGATTAAATGCACGTTCCAGGTGCTTTCAAACGGCAGCTACGTCCTCCTCTGTAGTGAAGATTGTTGTGGCATGCGGGCCGGAATAGTTTATGTTGTTTCGGTCACTAAGGTAGTTACTTGCTGCGGGAACGTGTTGTTTCCCCCCACCAAAATTAGGGAGGTAGCGGATATTTGGCCTCACATTGCTACTTCCAAGGTGAATTTTGACAAGTTAAGTAGACTAAAGGCTTTATTGTTTCAGAAGCACGTGGCCCTTACATCTGCACTCGAGACCTAGGCACTTCAGGCGGCAAGGTCATCGGCCGAAATACAGTCCCTGTTAAATACAAACTTTCAGTGACACTTTGGTGAACTTGTGGGACGTATATTTAATGCGTCCAGCACAGCTGGATTAGCTCATTTTTTCAAAGCTGTTGGTATTGGTTTTGTTCACACCTTTTCCTCCATATTCCTTTTAATGCCTTTGGTTATTCATTCCATTTTCGGAAGCATTTTGGGGGATTTCCGATAACTTTGGCTTTATTAGACGCCATTTTGCTGTTGCTGTTGTTTTTCCGCAGTGGCTGTCCCGCCGCAACAAGGACGAATGCTCGCGCTCCCATCAGCGCAGCTGTGGCGTGAACGCATAATGCAGCACTTTGGAGCAACACTCCTGGAACATTTGGAGTGTGACTGGTCTCTGTCATTCCGACCGGTTTTGGATTGTGTGCAGCCCATGTTTCGGTGCCGTTGGTGCTTTCTTTAACATGCACTGGACGTTTGTCTCTCACAGCAACGCCCCACAGTGATTGATGCTGATCTGTTGATGTTCTCGATGAGGGTTCATTACCAGACATGCGCGCTGCGGCTGCGTTTGCATAGAGAAGCTGATTACGAGCTACCCTTCCTGGAGGAAGTTGATATTAACTCGTTCTTAAGCACTGCACGGGATGCCGCCTTGGTTGATACTGGGGCTCTGGAACACACCTGCTCCTTGGTAGATTTTGGTGTGGATTTACCGGTTTTGTCATCTGCCGAGGTGGAGAATCTCCTGCTTTCTATGACTAATGCTTGATTTGGACTTATCCTAAATTTACATTTTTCTTTGAATTCGGCATTTGGCCGCATGCTCATTTTAAATTTGCAAATTAGTATGCTTGTGTGTCCTCTTAACTTGTTCAAATTTGAATAGGGTTTTAAATATATTTTAGCTTAGGGCATTTTAGCTTCGGCTTAAACCACTTTCTACCGCCAAGGGGAAGGTGTAGTGTAGCCATTTTTAATATAGCTTCATGCACGTTAGTTTAACATAGTAGGCCGCTGTTCACTTTGCCCTAGATACATTTTATTCAGCCTTGCACTGTTATTTTTACAATAACCAGTTTTACGGTCTTGTTTTAATTTCCTTCTATCACACTGTTTAGCTTAGTTCAGCACTGTGTTCCCAAATAATGCATTCTTGATCGCCCTGTGCTTCAGTCAAGGCTACAGTCTGGTACATTGCCAGTAAACGTAGTAGAAGTTTAGTCTCCAGTATTCGTAGAAAATACACATCCTTATATAGGGACATTTTCTTGGAACATCTGCGTGTTAGTTATAAAAACACTTCCTAGTCCTAGTACACGTCAGAGGGAGATTCCTGCCAGGAACCTACAACTAGATGCTGACTGTCCCGTTGCAGATGCTGATGCAGATTGCAGGCCTTTGCTCAGGTATGAGGGTTGATGTCCTCCCGGGGGAACCTGAAAGGCAGGCTTAGAGCTTCACATGCTGTGCTCGAAATATAACTTAGAGAGAACATAATCTAGCGGCACTATGATAGCTTTATTCTTGTGTTTCACTCTCATCGTTACTATTTTAATCCTACTGTGTTGTGTAGTTCTGGTTATTGCAGCTCACGCTTTGCTATCTAAAATGCAGTCGTTTTATTAAACCAATCTTTAAAACTTAAACTGCCTTTGTCATTTCTATGTGAGACCCTACTGTGTATGAGAGAACCGGTTGTGACCTGAGTGACCACAACTTCCATGGGAAGTGCTAAGATGTCATGCGCTCGGCTGCCCAATTGTCTCTTCCCTTTGGGAGAGCTGAGGCACTGCTAGTTAGCCGGAGCAAAACCCGGATTTAGAGTGACAAGGGTCCTTCACCGTGGGTCAGACTCAGTCCCCCACATTGTGAACGATCTTGCCGCTCAAAATCCAGTAGTCTCATTAGGATAATGAGAGCCTACGCACCACCACTGTCCGCAGCAAACAAGGCAATTTCCTGACTTTACTCTCATTACAACCTTTGCCCTCCTTGGCTGCAGGTTTGCAAATGTATGGTTGTTACACACTCCCGCTCTTTCACTGGCGGTCAGACACTAGTGACTCTAGTCTGGCTATTGCTGGCACTTCTTTTCTGGACCTGTTTTCACTCACATTGTATGACTAGTAGAGTGGGGCTTGCAAAGTGACCATTTTGAATGTGACTTAGCTAAATTAAGAGTGGACACCGATGGTCATGTTACAGGTCCTGCAGGCTAGCACAGTTTGTGCTTATATGTAAGCATGTCCTTCCAAGAATACGGAGTTGTGTAGCATTGTCTTCTTCATTATGGCTAGATCCTATGAATGTCATACTTCACTTCAGGGAACTACTGCACGTCAGGTAGATACTTCCAGTTTACTGACAAGCTAGCAGCAGCTCCCAAGCTACCCATTTGGAGACCCATAGACTGGAGAAAAATCTCCCTGTCTAATGTGTTTCTTCATTTTTTCAAAGAGTCTCTTTCTTGACTCCCACCTTTATCCCATGCCTCTGACAGATTTGCACAAAACTTGCCATGAAGAACTAATACTAATGAACTTTTTAAAAGGTTTTGTACCAATCCTCAATTGGCTTACAGTTTTTAATAAAACAAAAAGTGACATTTCACTGGATCCTTTGACTTAATCGTACCACCTCAGATACTTTTATCCCACTAAAAGTAAGCAAGAAACCTCAGCCTTGCAATTAAGCCCAGTCGTTCTCCGCAGAGTTGAGAGATTTAAAGAAAGCATGCAAAAGATGTGAAAGGAAATGGAGGGTTAATTAGAGCGACACTTGTAAACGCGTATACAGACAAGCACTGAAAACACATCAAAATGCCATCCACAAAGCTCGTATGAATGATTTTGCGGAAAGGATTAGTCAATCCACAAATTTCTCTAAGGAAATCTACTCAATTGTTAACTCTTTTATGAAACCTGACACTGCAGGAATGGGTCCCACTCCTTCAGAAGTGCGCTGTGAGGCACTCGCTCATCACTTCTTAGGGAAAGTCGGACTCATAATACTTTATCAGAAACATCTGATGTTAGCAATAGGATTCCTGACAAGTCCATCCTTCTCAAATCCGAGGTTGAACTCTCCACATTCCCCCAAATGGGTAAAAATGATATCTTAGATTCTGCAGGCCGGGTTAAATCAGGCTCTCTGCTCGAGCCCGGCCCCTCAGACATCCTCCTGAAAGGCAAGAATGCTGTTCTCACAGTTATGGCGGACATTTACAATTCCTCCCTTGAAAGTGGGATTGACCCGGATGCCTGGAAACATGCCATGATACGCCCTTTATTAAAAAAAAAACCTTCCACAGATCCATAGCAGACTGAATTTATAGACCCATCAGACTGATTCCAGGTGTTGGTAAAACTCTGGAAAAGGCGGTCAATAAGCACCTATTAGAGTTCCTGGAAGCCAACAATGTACTGCATCCTACGCAAACAGGTTTCCGTAGGGGCTGTAGAATGGAAATAAAGTTACTGATGGCCACTGAGGACTTAAAGTTCTGGATTAGGATGGTGTGGCTGCGTTTATTGTTCTTGATTTAAGCTCAGCCTTCAACACAGTTCCACACTCCAATCTTCTTCACAGACTAGAAGAAACTGGCATCACAGTCAGTCCGTTAAAACGCTTATCATCGTTTTTAACCAATAGAAGCTTCCAAGTCAGCGAAGGGTCATTCTGCTCTGGGATTAATCAGCTAAAATGTGGAGTGCTGCAGGGCTGCTCCCGTAGCCCCACACTTTGTCATATTTACGTTCGACCCGTAGCATATAGTATATGCTCACTAGGTGTTACAATGCTATCATATGCAGACGCAACCCAGATTATCTTCTCCTTTTCTCCCAACGTCAGCTCCACATTACAAAAACGAAATATCTGTTTTGGGCAAATTCATTAATGGATGGCTGCGAGTTGCCTAAAGTTAAAAGGGGACAAAGCATAGGGGGACAAAACAGAGGTGCTGGTAGTTGGTAATAACCCATCCCTAGGGGACCAACTTTCCCGAACTCTGTCCCTGGATGATCGCCCACTCCCCAAGCCAGAAGTGAAAAGTTTGAGTGTTTCTTTGGACATACACCTTACCATGACTTCACAAGCAAAAAAGGTCGTACCTAACTGTTTTAGCCCTCACAGAGCCTTGCTGAAAACTAAATGGCTCCCTTGGACATACGCAGAACAGTGGTTCAGGGCCTGATACTATCTGCCTTGATTATGGCAGCTCTTTGTGTTTAGAAAGCCTAGTCTACGTGACTAACAAACTTCCGACCATTCAAAATGCAGCTGCCAGTATATTCTTGGGCCTTCCTGTAGGAAAGTACCATCTTGCCTGCCATATTACCCCCATTTTTACATTTATGTAAGTTTGTTTTTGCCTGGGATCCTGCTAGCCAGGACCCCAGTGCTTATAGTTTGTGGCCTGAATGTGTATACCTGTGTAGTGACTAACTGTGTCACCGAGGCTCTGCTAATCAGAACCTCAGTGCTTATGCTCTCTCTGCCTTTAAAATTGTCACTATAGGCTAGTGACCACTTTTACCAATTTCATTTGGCACACTGGAACACCCTTATAATTCCCTAGTATATGGTACCTATGCACCCAGGGTATTGGGGTTCAGCATGTCTTTTGCCACCCATATGGAGCTCAGGAGCTCAGACAAACCTTTACACAGGACTGCCACTGCAGCCTGAGTGAAATAACGCACACGTTATTTCACAGCCATTTTCACTTCACTTCAATAACTTATAAGTCACCTATATGTCTAACCTTCACTTGCTGAAGGTTAGGTGCAAAGTACTAAGTGTGAGGACACCCTTGCATTAGCAAGGGTGCCCCCACATCGTTCAGGGGCAATGCCCCTGACTTTGTGAGTGCGGGGACACCATTACATGTGTGCACTACATATAGGTCAATACCTATATGTAGCTTCACAATGGTAACTCTGAATATGGCCATGTAACATGTCTAAGATCTTGGAATTGTCCCCCCCATGCCAAATCTGGTATTGGGGAACCAATTCCATGCATCGCCGGGGCTCCACTATGGACCCCGGGTACTGCCAAACTAGCTCTCTTGGGTTTTCTCTGCATTTACCGCTGCTGCCACCCCACAGACAGGATTCTGCCCTCCTGGGGTCTGGGCAGCCCGGTCCCAGGAAGGCAGAACAAAGAATTTCCTCTGAGAGAGGGCGTTACACCCTCTCCCTTTTGAAATAGGTGTTAAAGGATGGGGAGGGGTAGCCTCTCCCAGCCTCTGGAAATGCTTTGAAGGGCACAGCTGGTGCCCTCCTTGCATAAGCCAGTCTACACCGGTTTAGAGAACCCACAGTCCCTGCTCTGGTGCAAAACTGGGCAAAGGAAAGGGGAGTGACCACTCCCCTGTCCATCACCCCCCAGGGGTGGTGCCCAGAGCTCCTCCAGTGTGTCCCAGACCTCTGCCATCTTGTTTCCAGAGGTGTGAGGACACTCTGGAGGCCACTGAGTGGCCAGTGCCAGCAGGTGACATCAGAGACTCCTCCTGACAGGTGCTTACCTTACTAGGTGGCCAGTTCTCCTCTGAGGGCTATTTAGGGCCTCTCCAGTGGGCTTTTCCTAAGATAACGACTTGCAAGAATTCACCAGAGTTCCTCTGCACCTCTCTCTCTAACTTTTCCCAAGGATCAGCCGCTGCTCCAGGACGCCTGCAAAACTGCAACAAAGTAGCAAGAAGACTACCAGCGACATTGTAGCACCTAATCCTGCTGGCTTTCTCGACTGTTTCCTGGTGGTGCATGCTTTGGGGGCTGCCTGCCTTCATCCTGCAGTGGAAGCCACAAAGAAATCTCCTGTGGGTCAACGGAATCTTCCCCCTGCGTCAGCAGGCACCAAACTTCAGCTTCGCCGGTACTCTGGGACTCCTCTCATCCTGACGAGCGTGGCCCCTGGAACACAGGTGGTGGATCCAAGTGACTCAGACTTTCCAGTGGTCGAACTGTCCAAATTTGGAGGCGGTACGTTCTTGCCTCCCCTCTCCAGACAGTAATCTTGTGCACCGCGTGAACTGCAGCTACAAGGGCTTCTGTGTATATTTCCACAAAATCCAGCATGCATAGCCGAGCCTAGGTCCCCAGCACTCTGTCCTGCGATGCTCAGCTCACTGAGTTGACCTCCGGTGTCGTGGAACCTCCTTCTGCAGTGTTGAGATGACTGCCGTGTTCAGACTTCTTGAACCCGTGTTCAAGGACTTCTGTGGGTGCTTCCTGCTTGTGCGTGGGCTCTCTACGTTGCTGAGGGCCCTCTCTGTCTCCTCACCCAAGTGGCGACATCCTGGTCCTTCCTGGGCCCGGGCAGCACCCTTTTTCTCTAACCGTGACTCTTGCAGCTAGCAAGGCTTGTTTGTGGTATTTTGCCAAGGAAACAAATCTGCATCCTCCAGCACGTCGTAGGACATCTTCTGCACGAAGGAGAAGTCCCTAGCACCTTTCGTTGTTGCAGAATCCTCAGCTTCTTCCATCCGGAGGCAGCCATTTTGCACCTTCATCCAGGGTTTAGTGGGCTCCTGCCCCCCGGACACTTTCGCGACTCTTGGACTTGATCCCCTTCCTTTGCAGGTCATCAGGTCCAGGAATCTGTCTTTAGTTGTTTGCAGTCTTTTGTGGTCTTTGCAAAATCCCTTATCACGACGTTAGTGTGTTTCTGGGGAAATAGTAGTACTTTACTCCTACTTTCCAGGGTCTTGGAGTGGGGTATCTTGGACACCCTTAGTGTTTTCTTACACTCCCAGCGACCCTCTACAGACTACACTAGCCTAGGGCTCCATTTGTGGTTCGCATTCCACTTTCTTAGTATATGGTTTGTGCTGCCCCTAGGCCTTTTGCATCCTATTGTATTCTACAGTGTTTGCACTACTTTCTGACTGTTTTACTTATCTGGTTTTGGTTTGTGTATATATTTTGTGTATTTTACTTATCTCCTAAGGGAGTATATCCTCTGAGGTAGTTTTGGCACATTGTCACTAAAATAAAGTACCTTCATTTTTGGTAACCCTGAGTACTGTCTTTCTTATGATATAGGGCCTATATGATATAAGTGGTATAGTAGGAGCTTTGCATGTCTCCTAGTTCAGCCTTGGCTGTTCTGCTATAGCTACCTCTATCAGCCTAAGTTGCTAGAACACTACTATTCTACTAATAAGGTATAACTGGACCTGGCACAAGGTGTAAGTACCATTGGTACCCACTATAAGCCAGGCCAGCCTCCTACACTTCTAAGACCCAATCAGCTCGTCCAGCGCTTACCACTCTGCATTGGCTACCAGTAAACAAAATAACTAAATTCAAGGCACTCTGCATTGCCCATCTGTCAAATATAAAGTATATCCACAAATTCTTCACCATTTTATCAATTCTTATCAGGCCACTAGAGAACTGAGGTTAGCCAAATTAGATTTTCTCACCATCCGAAGAAGCAAGAGAACCAGAGAGGGTGAACGATCCTTTTTCTAACTTGTTCCAAAATTGTTGAATTTTTACCTATCAGCCCTTGACTTAATGGTAATTTGTCTAGCTTCAAAAAACATCTGAACACGTATCTGTACTGCTTAAATAGTCTTTTCCCAATTGTGGCTGTTAGCGTCGTGAAGCCCGATTCGGGTAGCCAAGTGCTTAAGAAAAACTTGATAATAATAACTAGAGAATGATTATCGTAGGCTCAGTAAAAGGCTCGGACGTGATCTGCTGGCATATCAGTCCACTCATTTGGCTGGGGAAATATGTCTTCAAAGGTGCTCAGATATCCGAGTAAGATTAAAATTGGGACTTCCACCTCTGTAATTTGATTTAACAAATTACAAGATAAATTATCGTATCTTGTGTATGAAGTTTAATGAGCATTTTTCACATTATAAAACTTGATGCACTTAATGGCTTTCACCACAAGATGTCAGTCTTACGTTTCGAACAATGCCAACCTTCCCTGGTACGTTCTTCACGTTTGAAGCCCTTCAATAATAATATATTGAGTACATAGAGGTTGGATTAAAAACTATTTATTTATACTTATTTAAAAAGCACGCACTATGAGAAGCGGTGTGAACGAGGGCTTTTATTTAAACTAGACAACAATGAAGGAAATGTGTATAGGTTTTCAGCCACATCTCCAATATCAATAACGTGTTTTTATTGATAATTGCCTCCTCGTTTTGAAGGGATTACGGGCCAACAGCATGGCAGCAATACTCCTTACAGTGGTCATTGTTTAGTTCAAGCCAGCCAACATCTGTTCAAATGTATTAGTATTTATTTAGTGCTTGTACTCAACCGTTTCGGAACGTCGTTCAATGCATGAGTGTGTAATATTCTTGTAGGATGCGTGTGGAGAAACAGCTTTATAACACTAGAACTAAGTGTTGCTACAACAGAATCTCGAGATTCGCTGAACGAAGCTTTCCCAGTCACTACGCAAAAGCGTTTAGAATACAACATATTCACATTAGGTGTAACCATTCCAGAAACCCTTAAATAGTTTGAGGGTGACAGTCACAAAACCAGGAGCAATTAAATATGTACAGTGACGGGAATATTATACAGATAATGCCAAGTTAATTATGGATTGCAGTCAGAATTTGTGGTATGTGAGTGACTGCAAGTGTTCAGGGAGTGTTTGGGAGCATTTACTGTCGTCATTGTAAACAAATCAGTCCAGGAGGCCGTCATCAAGGCAGCATCGTGTACGCAGGAATACGGTCAATGAAGTAAAGAAGTTGAGTATCTTTTGCGTTCTTTTCTGGAGTATTCACAGAATTTGCAATAGAAATTGTTTTTTGTGGTCATGGAGTTTATTGCTCTTCACAAGACTTCTTCGGTTAGAGAAATTTGGCATCCGAGGAAACATACTAGACTGGATCTTCACCCACCTATATTCAGGTCTACCGCCATCTGACTGCACTATTTATCCACTTCTTTCAGCATTGGTACAAGGCTTAATCATCACACTACTCTTCTTCGACCCCTGTCTCACCCCTGTGAGACCTGATCAAGTGCTGGAATTTAACTTTCTACAGCTACACATGACATACAAATCCCCAAACTGGAAACCGGAAGGATCTCAGTGCCACACGACCTCACCACTGCATCTAAGCTGCAGCCCAATACATATTGAGCATCCAACTTGTTGGAATTTGGGTCACTGGCTGAGAGGGGTGAAATCCTGCTCAAGCAACACACTCAAACATTCAGGATAAAAACACATCAAACCCCAAATTAACCTGTACTTATCCCTCTGGTAAACTGACACAAAATCAGTCAGTCTTACCTTAGTGGCAGTGTGTAAATTAATAATACAGCATTTCAAACAGTAATAAAGTGAAAACACAACACAAGACAAATACCACACCAATTTAGAAACATAGATTCAAACGTAATACATTATTTAAGATCAGAACAGCAAAAATCCAATCAGTAGAACTAGAGATATGCAATTTGAAAGTTTAAGGTAGAAATAGTGCCTAGAAGCCCAAAGTGCCAACTGTGGTTATCAGGTCGCACTGAACCCGGGACAAAGTCACAAGTTCAGGCCGACTGGGTTGGAGCGTGGGCTGGATGCAGAGACCAAGTTAGGTCTGCAGAACAAAGTATCTTAGATCCTGGTTTGTGAAGAGTTGCAAGATCCTGCATTGCGAATGCATCACTCAGCAGCTTTTCCATGGAAGCCGCGATGAGGAGTCCAGTGTCGTCGAGGAACTTGTGATGCAAAGTCCTGTGTTGATGAGTCGCGCAACGGCAGTTCCGAAGAAGCTGCCGGGTTGTGATGCAAAGTCCTACCTCATCGTCAAGGATGCTATCGACGTGGGCTTGCGATGTAAAGGCCTGCTTTGAGGATGTGTTAGGCAGTGGGGCTGCGTCATGCTGAGGTGGTTCTGATACGGCTGTGAATAGTTTCTTCATTGATGCATGTATTCTGCTTAGAAGTCCACAGCTGGGCTGGGGGAGCACATTCAGGTCCACATCCAGGGGTCCAGGACTGGGGTGGTACCCCAGGTCTAGGGGGCTAGACTCACAATTGGTAGAGTCCAGGTTTTGCGATCAAGGTGGTTGGATCCTTTTCTGTCCCTGAGGCTCTGCTCAGGATGCCAGCCAACTGGCCCTTGGTGTCACTCTGGTGGTCCTAGGTTCAGGATGCAGGTCCAGTCATTTTCAGTCCAGCAGCAGAGTAGCAGTCCTTTCAGAGGGGCACAGCAATCTTTCTGAGTCTTCTACAGGTCCAGAGGTGTACTGAAGGGTTGTGTCTGAGGGTCCATTATTTATACCTGTTTCCAGCTTTGAAGTAGTAGAAAGTTCTGGAGAGTTCCATCCTTAGAGGTGTTTGGAATTTCCTACCTCCCTGCCTTGGCCCCAGCTTGTCTGGGGTCAAAAAAGACTGGTGTCAAACCCTGTGTGAGTGTACCCAGGCAGGGCCTTTGTGCTGTGTAAGTGTGGTAGGTGACATCTCCTCCCCCTCATCAAGGCAGACATGTCCCATCCTATCAATATCTATGCTCCTTTTTCTTACTGTCTGGGAGCAACACACAAGGACAACTGCCAGCTACTTCCAGTCAGCAGACACAAAACGGTTAGGACAAGAAAATGCAAACTGTCTAAAAATGCCATTTTCAGAATTGAGGTTTAAAATCTGACTTTACTTTTAAAGAGAGTTTAAAATTACAATTTCATAGACACCAAACTCCATGTTCCCACCTGCTCCCATTTGGAAATTATCACAAGGCTGCCAGTATTCAGTTTTTACTGATTTGTACAGATAAATATAGACAGAAAAGAATGTATTTTTCTGTCTGTATTTATTTTTAAATACAGAAAATAGGTGGTCATTGGATGTTTTTTTTTCACTGTCAATCATGAGTGCCTGGTCTGTAGATGTAAGACTGAGAGCAGGAGAGATGAAGAAAGGCAATAGATTCCCTAATTATTTTTTTTAATCCCAGGTCGGAATGACAGTTCAAACTGCACACACAGGCTGCAATAGCAGGCCTGAAACATGTTTAAGAAAGCTACTTAAGTGGTGGTACAATAAGTGCAGTGAACCACCAGGCCAGTTTAAAGGTGCTCAGTTGGAATATTGCTGGCCTAAAATCAAAGATGGATGTCACAGACTGGTGAACTTGGGTAAAGCACACAGTATTTGTTGTTTCCAAGAAATGTGGGCCCTAGACACGCTTAATATGGATGGTGGGTTCACTGCATTCTCGACATATGCCACAAAGACAACAAGGGGTAAACCAAATAGTGGTCTCACAATTTGGATCTCTGCACAATTAAGCACTGATAGCCAAGTCTTCACCCCAATCAACAAGAATCTTCAAAAAGTGGTAATTTCTGGTGATCACTGGGTGCTGACCTTATTGAACATCTCTCTCCTACCAGCCATGCAAGCAGACTATCACAAGCAAATGGCTGAATTGGAAAAGCACATTATTAGTGCCAGCTATAACTCTGTCTTCCAAAACACTGAATCTGGAACATGCAAAAGAACATGTCATACTGGTATGCGGGGATTTCAACACAAAACCCAATAATGCTGTGGCTAATCTAGATGTGCTCCATAATTTTACTTTAGGTACGCCATCATATCCATGCTCTTTGATAACATGCCATATAAAGAGAGGAGCTACAACGGCATCTCTTGCTCTTGATTATGATCTTCGTTCATTAAACGGAGCCATGCCCTCTGATGCACGAGCTCACTATACTTTTCAAACGGGGAATCATATAAGTCTGATAGACTACATATTGAATAACTTGAAATCTTGCCACCTGGTCGTTGACTTCAAATTTAAACTACGGATTGAGAGCAATCATAATCCACTGATAGCCCACTAAAAAATTCCATCAGTCTATTGGCAGCCAAATGTGAACCCTAGCTCTGGAAAAAGATTGTACAAGTGTCTGTCAATAGAAAATCAATTGCTTGGTGTGGGTTTCGGAGCCCAAAATATAGATCCATATCAATATTCTGACAGAATCCACATTTTTGTGGAAAAAGCTTCAAGGGTCTACATGGACTGCAGGAACCTAAATGATCCAGAGATCATTCCTAGCTTTGAGAGCCTAATTATTACATCATTAGGACTGAGTACCCAACCACAAGCTGGCAGACGCAGGGCTGATGGTAATGGCAAATGGAACGTGCCCAGGTTTGACGAAGACTGTGGTAAGCTTAAATCTGAACTCTCACTAGCACTGAAATTGAGGAATTTGGCTCAAGGCGGGGAAGGTCACCTGAAAGAATTAAGGCAGAAGTGTTAGCTGCAAGTGCAAGAAAGGCCAAATCAAACTTAAGGCCTGGAAGGCCCTTATGGAAGCCGTAGGGCATAAAAACAGTAGGTGCTTTTGGGGCTAGTAAGATGGGGAGTGCAAGGGTCTGCCAGGCAGCTGGAAAATGTCATTACTGCCTGAACCTGGTTTAACCACTTCTCATCACTATATAGGCTCCCAAGCCAGGTTAGTCTGAGTCTCAGGGGCCCAGTACTCAGAAAGGACGCAGAACACATGTTCATCGATCAACCAGAAGAGACTGAAAGTATCCCACATTTAATTATGTCAAAAAGTAAAACAATCGAAAGGGATGTATGTCTGGCAATTCTTAGCCAGAAATTAAACAAGGCACCAAGACCCGATGGGATTAGAACAGGATATATAGAGCACAGATTAATCATTGGACACCTTTGCTGACTAGGGTATCTAATGCAATCTGGTACCAGGAGACAGTCTCAGCGTCTTAGAAGGTTGCAATAATTGGACCACTGTATAAAGAAGGGTTCACGGAATGACCTGAATAACTATAGACCTATTTCCCTGCTGGATGTAGCAGGAACAATATATGCCAAACTATTGCATACTCACTTAGAGAAATGGCTAAGTGAGAAAAAGGTGATAAATAACATTCAAGCTGGATTCAAGAGAGGGCAGGGAACACCTGATCAGGCTATGCGACTATTTAACATCTGCTTGAAATACATTAGTGTAAAAAAATCCAAGCTGTACCTGACATTTGTAGACTTAAAATCAGCCTTTGTAACTGTTCGTGTTCTGCTTTGGCAAACACTATTAACGTATGGCTGCCCTGTGGAACTACTGGCAGCTCTCAGAGCTGTACAGCAAGAATGTTTCATCAGTCATGTATGGTGAAAAAGCAGAAGTGACTAAGGCTTTGGCATTAACATTGGGGTCAGACAGGTTATATGCTGGCACCAGCCTTATTTATCATCTTCATGTCGCTGATTTTTGGAAGCCTTAGACTTCGATGTCCATGTCAGCTGGGGCAACAAAATCGCAATCTTGCTCTTTGCGGATGATACTGTTCTTTTGTCCCACACTGAACTGACCATGCACAAGCTTCTGTACGCATTTGAGACCTACTGTACAAGGAAAGATTTGAAGATCAACACATCCAAAACAAAGTATATGATCATCAAAGGAAGTGTCAAGCTATTTTAAAATCAATGGAACACCTCTGTATTGTGTTGATCAGTACGACTAGGAGTAAGATTAGACTCCAAGTTGTCTTGGTCTCTGCAATTGATCAAGGGCGAGATGGCATTGGGTCAGTATGCTGGTGGGGTGCTTAGCTTTGCTAGGAGCCAAGGGAGAAGGCTGATTGCCCCTTCCTTGGAAGCCTACAGAGCCCAGCTCTTGCTGCAGGCTTCTATGGTTCAGAGGTCTAGGGGTATAAAGATGTAAAAAGCTTAGCTAAAGCATAAAAATCACTTTTTGCATCATCTCGCCACACTTGACCCTGTAATACCAATGGATGCTCTACGGCACAAGCTGGTTTTGAGATCAATTGAGCTGCAAGTTGCACTTTGTCCAGCCTTATACTGGGTAAAGGTATGGACTACACCTGAGCTGGAATCCTACAAGAGGTCTGGTCTTTTGCCAAACAAGCTAATCTACCCTGGTACGGCTAGCTCTTTGCACTCCCCTCACTGCTCATCACCCCCATGGTCCTGCCACTTTAGAAATAAAACAACAATGAACAGCGTTGATTGTCGTTTTGTTTCTAAAGGTTTGCAGCTACTGCTGCTGGTGGTGGGGGGGGGGAGGGGTGGTGACACTCCTCCATCCTAACGGTGGAGTTGTCCCTACTTAGTAGTTCAAAAAACAGTTTTCAGTAGATGAATATGAAAGGTCAGGATTGAGGAGCAGTGGAAGTCTTTGGATGCTGTAGGACAGAGGTGAGGGACATTTGTGTCTGTCTGTATTCTCTACTGGGTGTTTACAGCTGGATTGAGGTGTGTTGGCTGTTTTTGCAGTGCCAAGAAATAGCATGCACTCTTGAAGGTCAAGCTTGAGATGTATTTACAGAGGTTAGTGTATATTGCCAGTACTTATTTATTATCCAGCACTGCAGGGCCGAATTGAGGTGCACTGACCATGCTCTACAAGACGTCCAGTGCAAATAGCAGGCAGTATTTCCTTCCTACATGGAAGAGAGTGAGCCAAAACGTGTGGATGTTCACGTTTTGGAAAGGTCTTTGCTGGCGACTAGGACTGAAAACCATATGCAGAAATATAGACTTACAGCACTTGAAGGCAAAGTGAGTTTCATGTTAAGAGTGAGGTATAGAATTTCTCAGATTTCGCATCAGAAGGAAAATTGTCTTGTTCTTGGTTTGTCGAGACAGGCAGATTTGTAGTAATGTTGTGGCGGTGGAAGGGGACTGCTGAGAGGAAGGCTGCTTATTGGAGGGTAACCTCATTAAAATTAAAGGAAATTAACCCACACAACTCTCCCCAGCACCTCCAAAACCTAAATTGATACAGTGTTTGAAAATGCATCGAGATAGTAGTAACTCGTTGAACTTGAACAGCAAGGCAAACTCCACCAAACGGGTAGTGGCGGGACGTGCTTTCTGTATTTGATTGATAGAGGTGAAAGCGGGCATGTCCTCCAGGAGTGTATTCCCTTTCTTATTGTTCTTGAAGGAATGTCTGGGTAGTGCTGAGGTTAAGATGAGAGATCAGATAAGGCTGAGGAGGTAGGACGTCGTGCACTGTGATGGGTAGAGTTGCATAGCTGAGTTCACGCCAACCTGAAATAATAAACAGCAACTCCTAGTATGTACTTCACTCTTATTAGAGCTCATCACAGGAGCTTAGTCCAGACATGAGCATGGCACCCACTGCTAGTGAAGACAATTCCTTCTGATACTTAAAGTGACCACTGCAAAAATATGTAAAATGCAAGAAGGCACCTGGTGAGTGCGCAGAGACTAATTTTAGGTGGAGATCATTCCAGGTGACGCAATATATACCATCTACGGTACCCCAGTTTGCCCATTGACTTGGGTAGCTCCCTTGAAACTAAGCCCACTGGTGATAAGGATGTACTTCGATATAAGCTTTCTGATGAAGGTGGAAGCGTAGGTATAGTTGCAGAACTTTACTACTTTAGAGGATAGAAGTACCTCTCTTCAACGCAGACTGTGGCGGATGTGAATATTAAGAATCTTAATTTTTGAACCTTCATTGTTAAATTTGAAGTTGTTTTTGATAGAAAACAGCATGTATGCACACTTTCCCGGGAAACGTTAGTAGTTTGCTTTAAGCCTACCAAAAAAAGGTGATTGTCTCCACTTGTGATGTGACTAACGAGCCTACATGGATTTCTTCCAGTGAGTCACTGCATAGTCCGCGATTCCAGCTTGCTTTTTGCGAACGCTTTGCGTCAGTGGGTCACTTATCTTGTCCGTGTGACGCATTATGCTGGCACTGTTCAGCTTTGATACTTTCTGAGAATAACCAATGATTACACCCTTGGATGCAGTTAAAAGGCTTGCTTTTTCAAGCCTATAAGGCGCCATCTGGAGAGGTATAATAGCCTGTCAAACTGCATATCAGCTTGAAATGCAAAGTTAGTAATCAGCCTTAAGCCACGCTGTGAATTAAGAATTCAAGTGAGGTAGGGAGCACATCAATCAGCAAGCTCAGAATGCTGTGTTTTTAATTCTCACAAGTGTTGGTGATATGACTCAAATTTTCTTTTTGATTTGGAAGAAATAGATGATTTTTAAGTAATTGTTGGGTTTGTGTGTTTTAAAAAAAATATTTTGAAGTGCTGGTGTAGACGGTGCCAAAATTTAATGTGTGTTATTTCGTGCCCTCTGTCTCATCAATTTTTACTGTCAGATTTCCTGCATGTGAACTGCTAAGGTAACAGGATGGCCATTGCTGGGGATTGGGTCCGTATTTGTTCTGTCAACTTCTACGTTTGTGGGCTCATGTTGAGTGCATACACTAAAAGCACCAAGGCGACTGTGGAATAAGTGCAGCAGGTAGCCCTTTAGTTACTGAGGGGCTCATCTTTTGTTTATTGACAAAGATGCCTAGGTGTGAAATTCTGCCTAACACAACCACATGGGCAGCACCTACTAGACACGGGAAGCAGAGGTGATATACCCATCAAGCCGGTATGGAACAGCATGACTTTAGCAGTAATGCAGACTCTGGGGGTTATTCTAACTTTGGAGGAGTGTTAATCCGTCCCAAAAGTGACGGTAAAGTGACGGATATACCACCAGCCGTATTACGAGTTCCATAGGATATAATGGACTCGTAATACGGCTGGTGGTAAATCCGTCACTTTTCCGTCACTTTTGGGACGGATTAACACCTCCTCCAAAGTTAGAATAACCCCCTCTGTGTTTCATGTGCTGATTGGATGGAACCTCTAAGGTGATTTGACAACTGACTGTCTGAGGCACATAAGAGAGGGATACTGATTTAATGGGCGTGAACTGCGAGGGGTGTGATTCTTCTTTTTCGTCGGTTTTGTTGGAAAATCAGTGATGGGATTGGGTTTGGTATGTGAACGAACCTGATGAAAGAATGTCAAATTGTATGTAAGGAAGAAACTTTAACCCCTTCGCTGCCAGGCCTTTTCCCCCTCCTGTGCCAGGCCTTTTTTTGCCTATTTGGGGCAGTTCGCGCTTAGGCCCTCATAACTTTTTGTCCACATAAGCTAACCAAGCCAAATTTGCGTCCTTTTTTTCCAACATCCTAGGGATTCTAGTGGTACCCAGACTTTGTGGGTTCCCCTGAAGGAGGCCAAGAAATTGGCCAAAATACAGGGAAAATTTCGTTTTTTTCAAAAAAATTGGAAAAAGTGGCTGCAGAAGAAGGCTTGTGGTTTTTCCCCTGAAAATGGCATCAACAAAGGGTTTGCGGTGCTAAACTCAGCAGCTTCCCAGCTTTCAGGAACAGGCAGACTTGAATCAGAAAACCCAATTTTCCAACCCAATTTTGGCATTTTACTGGGACATACCCCATTTTTGCAATTTTTTGTGCTTTCAGCCTCCTTCCAGTCAGTGACAGAAATGGGCATGAAACCAATGCTGGATCCCAGAAACCTAAACATTTCTGAAAAGTAGACAAAATTCTGAATTCAGCAAGGGGTCATTTGTGTAGATCCTACAAGGGTTTCCTACAGAAAATAACAACTGAAAAAGAAAAATATTGAAATTGAGGTGAAAAAAACATAAATGTTTCTCTACGTTTTACTCTGTAACTTTTCCCTGCATGTCAGATTATCGAAAGCAATATACCGTTACGTCTGCTGGACTCCTCTGGTTGCGGGGATATATAGGGCTTGTAGGTTCATCAAGAACCCAAGGAACCCAGAGCCAATAAATGAGCTGCACCCTGCAGTGCGTTTTCATTCTATACCGGGTATACAGCAATTCATTTGCTGAAATATAAAGAGTAAAAAATTGCTATCAAGAAAACCTTTGTATTTCCAAAAAGGGCACAAGATAAGGTGTTGAGGAGCAGTGGTTAGTTGCACATCTCTGAATTCCGGGGTGACCATACTAGCATGTGAATTACAGGACATTCCTCAAATAGATGTCTTTTTTACACACTCTCCTATATTTGGAAGGAAAAAATGTAGAGAAAGACAAGGGGCAATAATACTTGTTTTGCTAATCTATGTTCCCCCAAGTCTCCCGATAAAAATGATACCTCACTTGTGTGGGTAGGCCTAGCGCCCGCGACAGGAAACGCCCCAAAGCGCAACGTGGACACATCAAAATTTTTGAAAGAAAACAGAGGTGTTTTTTGCGAAGTGCCTACCTGTAGATTTTGGCCTCTAGCTCAGCCGGCACCTAGGGAAACCTACCAAACCTGTGCATTTCTGAAAACTAGAGACCTAGGGGAATCCAAGGAGGGGTGACTTGCGGGGCTCGGACCAGGTTCTGTTACCCAGAATCCTTTGCAAACCTCAAAATATGGCTAAAAAAACACATGTTCCTCACATTTCTTTGGCAGAAAGTTCTGGAATCTGAGAGGAGCCACAAATTTCCTTCCACCCAGCGTTCCCCCAAGTCTCCCGATAAAAATGATACCTGACTTGTGTGGGTAGGCCTAGCGCCCGCGACAGGAAACGCCCCAAAGCGCAACGTGGACACATCCAAATTTTTGAAAGAAAACAGGAGGTGTTTTTTGTGAAGTGCCTACCTGTAGATTTTGGCCTCTAGCTCAGCCGGCACCTAGGGAAACCTACCAAACCTGTGCATTTTTTAAAACTAGAGACCTAGGGGAATCCAAGATGGGGTGACTTGTGGGGCTCTGACCAGGTTCTGTTACCCAGAATCCTTTGCAAACCTCAAAATTTGGCTACAAAAACACATGTTCCTCACATTTCTGTGGCAGGAAGTTCTGGAATCTGAGAGGAGCCACAAATTTCCTTCCACCCCGCGTTCCCCCAAGTCTCCCGATAAAAATGATACCTCACTTGTGTGGGTAGGCCTAGCGCCCGCGACAGGAAACGCCCCAAAGCGCAACGTGGACACATCCACATTTTTGAAAGAAAACAGAGGTGTTTTTTGCAAAGTGACTACCTATAGATTTTGGCCTCTAGCTCAGCCGGCACCTAGGGAAACCTACCAAACCTGTGCATTTTTTAAAACTAGAGACCTAGGGGAATCCAAGATGGGGTGACTTGTGGGGCTCTGACCAGGTTCTGTTACCCAGAATCCTTTGCAAACCTCAAATTTTGGCTAAAAAAACAAATTTTCCTCACATTTCGGTGACAGAAAGTTCTGGAATCTGAGAGGAGCCACACATTTCCTTCCACCCAGCGTTCCCCCAAGTCTCCCGATAAAAATGATACATCACTTGTGTGGGTAAGCCTAGCGCCCGCGACAGGAAGTGCCCCAAAGCACAACGTGGACACATCACATTTTTTTAAAGAAAACAGAGCTGTTTTTTGCAAAGTGCCTACCTGTAGATTCTGATGGATACAACTACCTGTGGATTCCTCACCTAATGATTCCTCACCTAATGAATACTCCCATGGCGCCAGCATTCGACGGAAATCTTCTTACTAGTCTCTGCACGTCGACGAGGACGTCACTCTAGCCCACGCGACGCCGTCTGACGTCATACAGGCAATAAGAGGTCCTCGACGACGTGCCGACGTCAGTTCCCTTTTTTCCGTGCATTCGAAACGGTTATCTTCGAGGGAGCAACTGTTACTTTTGTGGTTACAGTGTATTTTTGCTGCGTAGTCTTTCGCTGTGGTAATAATGTCGCAGAGAAAGTCTGGATTCAAGCCTTGTCGTGAGTGTGGAGGCAAGATGTCGGTGACGGATCCTCATTCCGATTGCCTTTGGTGTTTGAGCTCCGACCACGACGTCTCGACTTGTGATTCATGCCAGCACATGAATCCAAAGGCCCTCAAGGAACGTGAGGCGAAGCTGTTTATGGCGAAATCGAAGGAGAAGCATCACAAGAAGTCTTCTTCACCAAGACATTGGCGTCATCGAGACTCCCGGCGCCGTAGAGAATCTTGGCGTCATTCGAAGGAGACTCGTTCCAGGTCTTCGGATCGGCGCCGAAGGACATGGGAGATCAGTCCCACGGTTACGCCGCATCCTTCGACGCCGTTGCCCTCTCCGGCGTCTCCAACTTCACCTGGACAGGCGTCGGTGATTGAGGTATTGGAGCCTCAGGTGTTTTCTCCGGCGTTGCAGACGTCGAGGCCGGCGTCGGGGTCGCCTCCGAGACAGGCACCCCAGTATCCGGCTTTTCCCACCCCTGGAGCCGATAGTTCCGCATTCTTGAATGCGATGTATGCCATCTTCCAACAGATGGCTCCAGGGGGTGCTCCGGCTGGGCCTTTGGCCTTTTCATTGGGTGATCCTGCGCCTCTTCGGCCGGCACCCTTTATGCCCTTTCTCCCTTTTGGGAACGTGGGCTCGGCGCCAGTGTCGGCGCCGGTGGCCGCTCCGGTGGCTTCAGAGGGATTGGCCCCGGGGATTTCCATCCCGTCGACGTCGGGATTTCGGCCTGTGACTCCGGTGGGTCCATCTGCCTCGACTGCTCTTTCGTCGGCGCCGAAGTTACCTGTGGCGCCGTACGCGGCGTCGGTGGCTTCTGAAGATCGGCGCCGATCTTCGACTTCGGCGGAGGCATTGTCGACTCCGCGTATTGAACAACGGCTTCATTCGAGGAGACGTGCTCTCCGTGTATTAGAGGAGCAGGAGTACCAACGAGCCCTGGAGGAAGGAGAGCTAGAGGACTCGGGTGATGGGCTGCGTGGTCTGGAGCCGGCCAGTGGGCTGGACACTTCCCCTGAGTGGGATCTTTCGTCCCCGGGAGAATATACTGAGGAGGCTGCTTCCTTTCACGCAGTGGTACGGAAGGCAGCTAGTTTTTTGGACCTGCCTTTGCCGGTGGTGGAGGCTAAACAAAACCTTCTAACAGAGGTGCTACATCCGGCCTCAGCTGCGGCGGAGCCTCTTTTGCCATTTAATGACGCTCTGCTGGATCCGGTGTTAGAGGTGTGGAAGAGGCCGGCATCTTCCCCAGCAGTTCACAGAGCCGTGGCCAGGAGGTATCGGGCGGCTCCGACTGACCCTGGTTTTCTGTCTAGGCACCCTACGCCGGAGAGCTTGGTGGTGCAGGCCTCCTGTTCATCCAAGTCAGCGCCTGGTTCTTTCCCGACGGTGCCTGGGGACAGAGATTCAAAGAAACTAGAGGCGCAGTCCAAGAAGATTTTTTCGTCCTGCAGTCTGGCGTTGAAGGCCACCAACGCAACCTGTATCCTGGGGAGGTATATTCATGCTCTGATGGATGACATTTCCTCATCATTTACAGAGCTTCCCCAGGGTCTTTTGGATGTTGTTTCAAATGCCCAGGCTGCTGCGACCCAGATTATCCAGAAGGGACTGGATACAACCGACTCGGTAGCCAGAGCAATGGGCACAACTGTGGTGGCAAGGAGGCAGGCCTGGCTCCGTAACTCGGGCTTTTCTGCGGATGTACAGTCCACATTGTTGGATCTCCCGTTTGATGGGGACAAACTGTTTGGAGCCAAGGCTGATTCGGCCTTGGAACGTTTTAAGGAGAGCAGGGCCACGGCTAAGTCGTTAGGGCTCCAAGCTCCTTCTTCCACGGCCTCTTCCAGATTTTTCAGGAGGTTTCGTGGATTTGGGCGTGGCTCTTCCTCCTCTTCCTTTCGGGGAAGATATCAGCAACCTGCCTCTTCCCATCCCTATAGATCTTTTAGAGGGAGAGGTAGGGTCCGCACCAGAGGAGCCTCTCAGCAGCACTCTGCCTCTTCCTCATCCTCTGGCGGGGTGCAGCAGGGAAAGCAGCCTTAGGCTTCCACCATTTCCCACTCACTCCTCTCCTGTAGGGGGAAGATTACAGCATTTTCTCACCAAATGGAAGACTGTTACAACGGACACTTGGGTTCTCAGTATTGTGGGAAAAGGCTACACCCTTCCCTTTCGGGAGTTCCCGCCCCTCATCCCGCCCCGCCCTTCTTATTGTTCAGAAGAACACCTCCTGTTGCTAGAACAGGAGGTACAAGCCCTCCTTTCAAAGGGCGCGGTGGAGTTGGTCCCAGAGCAGGAAAGGGGTCGAGGATGTTACTCAAGGTATTTCCTGATTCCCAAGAAGGATGGTTGTTTGAGACCAATCCTGGACCTGAGGATCTTGAATTGGTTCCTCAAGCAGGAAAAGTTCAAGATGCTGACCCTAGCACAGGTGCTTTTGGCGTTGAACAAGGAATACTGGATGGTGTCTGTCGACTTGCAGGATGCTTACTTTCATATCCCGATACTCAAGTCACACAGGAAGTATCTCCGGTTTGTGGTGGGATCGCAGCACTATCAGTTTGCGGTCCTTCCGTTTGGTCTTACTTCAGCACCTCGAGTCTTCACGAAGGTGATGTCGGTGGTTGCGGCAGAACTCAGAAGGAAGGGGATAGCAGTATTCCCTTACTTGGACGACTGGTTGATCAAAGCCAAGTCCCCGGAGCTTGTGTCGCATCATCTGCAGTCAACAACCCAGTTGTTGTTCGACCTGGGTTTTTCGGTGAACGAGCCCAAATCTCACCTAGAGCCCTCTCAGCGCCTCCTGTTCATAGGGGCAGTACTGGATACAACATTGGGTCGGGCCTTTCCTCCGCCTCAGCGGATTCAAGATATTCAGGATTTGGTTCCAATGTTTCGAAATGGAGCGGTAGTTCCAGTCCTCAAGGTCCTTCGTCTGCTCGGTCTGTTTGCCTCCTGCATTCTGTTGGTCACGCATGCTCGCTGGCACATGAGGGCTCTTCAGTGGTGCCTCCGAAGGCAGTGGTCTCAACACAAAAGGGATCTAGAGAGTACTGTCAAGATCTCCAGAGATGCTGCTGTGGATTTGAAGTGGTGGATTGCAAGCAACAATCTTTCACAAGGAAAGCCGTTCCAGCAGTCGCCACCAGTGGCCACAGTCATAACGGATGCTTCCACTCTAGGGTGGGGAGCTCATCTGGGGGATCTGGAGATCAAAGGTCTTTGGTCTCCAGAGGAACAGATGTTTCACATCAATCTGTTAGAGTTACGGGCTGTACGTCTGGCTCTCAAGGCCTTCCTCCCTTCCCTTCGTGGTCAGTCGGTACAGGTCCTAACGGACAATACTACCACGATGTGGTACATAAACAAGCAGGGAGGAGTGGGGTCGTACCTTCTCTGCAGAGAAGCTCTTCGACTATGGTCCTGGGCAAAGGACCATCAGATTTGCTTGATAGCAAACCATCTGGCCGGAGTCTTGAACGTGCGTGCGGACAGTCTCAGTCGCCAATTCTCGGCAGACCACGAGTGGCGTCTCCATCCAGATCAAGTCCGTTTAATCTTCCAGAGGTGGGGGTTTCCTCGGGTAGATCTGTTTGCCACTCGAGAGAACGCACATTGTCCGTTATTCTGCAGCCTCCAGTATCCGATGCAGGGAGCGTTGGGGGACGCGTTTCAAATAACCTGGTGCGGCCAGTTGCTTTACGCGTTTCCTCCCATACCCTTGATTCCTCGAGTATTGAGGAAGATTCGCCAGGACCGGGCTCTAGTCATCCTAATAGCTCCGGAATGGCCGAGGAGGGTATGGTACTCCGACCTTCTCCAACTCTCAATGTGCCCTCCGCTCCGTCTCCCTTTCAGGGCAGACCTCCTCTCGCAGTCGCAGGGGCAGGTTCTACACCCCAACCTCCAGAGTCTGCACCTACATGCCTGGAGATTGAACGGGGCAACCTGAGTTCCTTCTCTCTCCCGCCTGAGGTAGTGGATGTTATCTTAGCGGCCAGGCGACACTCCACTAAATCTATCTACGCTAATAGATGGTCTAAATTTGTTGCGTGGTTTGGAGAGAGGCAGATTGATCCTTTGCATGCTCATCTATCGGACGTTTTGTCTTTTGCTCTGTCTCTAGCGCAGAAAGGTTGTGCAGTGGCTACCATTAAGGGTTATTTATCGGCCTTGTCAGCCTTCATATGTCTTCCAGACCAACCATCTTTATTTAAATCCCCTATTGTTATCAGATTCTTGAAAGGTCTTCTAAATAAATATCCTCCAAAGCCATTCGTTATGCCGCAATGGGATTTGTCCTTGGTCCTGACTTTCCTTATGGGGTCCCCTTTTGAACCTATACATTCTTGCCCCTTAAGGTATTTGGTTTTAAAAACAGTCTTCCTGATAGCTATAACATCAGCAAGGAGAGTGAGTGAGTTGCAGGCCTTATCAGTAAAGCCCCCTTATACAACTTTTTATGGGGATAAGGTGGTGTTGAGGACCAAGGCTGCTTTCCTCCCGAAGGTTGTTTCACCTTTCCATTTGGCTCAGGCAATTACTTTGTCCACGTTCTATCCTCCGCCTCATCCTTCCAAAGAGGAAGAAAGACTGCACCGTCTGGACCCAAAGAGGGCGTTGAGCTTCTTTATTGATAGAACAAAGGATTTCAGGCTGGAGGATCATCTGTTTATTGGATACGTGGGCAAGAGGAGAGGAAAGGCAGTCCACAAGAGAACACTATCCAGGTGGGTTGTTCTTTGCATTAAAATCTGTTACTCTTTGGCAAAGAAGGATCCTCCTGAGGGCATTAGAGCTCATTCCACCAGAGCTAAGTCGGCCACTTCGGCCTTGGCCAGAGGTGTTCCTGTGGTCGACATCTGCAAGGCCGCAACTTGGTCGTCCCTTCACACTTTTGCAAAACATTACTGTTTGGATTCTGAGGTTAGAAGGGACGGCCATTTTGCACGGTCAGTGCTGCAGGATTTCTTGGTTTGACCATTTAGGCACCCACCGCCGGGCATGGTACTGCTTTGGGACTCTATTCATTAGGTGAGGAATCCACAGGTAGTTGTATCCATCAGAAGAACGAGTTACTTACCTTCGGTAACTACTTTTCTGGTGGATACATTAGCTACCTGTGGATTCCTCACGGTCCCACCCGCCTCCCCGTTGCCTTTCTGGTCTTACCAAGTAATCCTTGAGTACGCTCCTCTTGGTCTTTGAGGGTGCAATAGATGTTGTATATATTATATTTATATATATGTATATATGTATATATCTTTGTGTATATACTTGATGTGTATATATATATTTTAAAAAGAGAGTTATATATATATATAAAAGATTTACAGTTATTCATGCAATGTTGTGTATTTTTACAATGTAATGGGATGTTGCCTTGCTCTTTCATTGCATTGCCTGGTTGTTCTCATGCACGTAAAAAATGATTGATACTGACGTCGGCACGTCGTCGAGGACCTCTTATTGCCTGTATGACGTCAGACGGCGTCGCGTGGGCTAGAGTGACGTCCTCGTCGACGTGCGGAGACTAGTAAGAAAATTTCCGTCGAATGCTGGCGCCATGGGAGTATTCATTAGGTGAGGAATCATTAGGTGAGGAATCCACAGGTAGCTAATGTATCCACCAGAAAAGTCGTTACCGAAGGTAAGTAACTCGTTCTTTTGGCCTCTAGCTCAGCCGGCACCTAGGGAAACCTACCAAACCTGTGCATTTTTGAAAACTAGAGACCTAGGGGAATCCAAGATGGGGTAACTTGTGGGGCTCTGACCAGGTTCTGTTACCCAGAATCCTTTGCAAACCTCAAAATTTGGCTAAAAAAACACATTTTCCTCACATTTCGGTGACAGAAAGTTCTGTAATCTGAGAGGAGCCACAAATTTCCTTCCACCCAGCGTTCCCCCAAGTCTCCCGATAAAAATGATACCTCACTTGTGTGGGTAGGCCTAGCGCCCGTGACAGGAAACGCCCCAAAACACAACGTGGACACATTCCATTTTTTGAAAGAAAACAGAGGTTTTTTTTGCAAAGTGCCTACCTGTAGATTTTGGCCTCTAGCTCAGCCGGCACCTAGGGAAACCTACCAAACCAGTGCATTTTTGAAAACTAGAGACCTAGGGGAATCCAAGATGGGGTGACTTGTGGGGCTCTGACCAGGTTCTGTTACCCAGAATCCTTTGCAAACCTCAAAATTTGGCTAAAAAAATCACATTTTCCACACATTTCGGTGACAGAAAGTTCTGGAATCTGAGAGGAGCCATAAATTTCCTTCCACCCAGCGTTCCCCCAAGTCTCCTGATAAAAATGATACCTCACTTGTGTGGGTAAGCCTAGCGCCCGCTACAGGAGACGCCCCAAAACACAACGTGGACACATCCCATTTTTTTTAAAGAAAACAGAGGTGTTTTTTGCAAAGTGCCTACCTGTAGATTTTGGCCTCTAGCTCAGCGGGAACCTAGGGAAACCTACCAAACTTGTGCATTTTTGAAAACTAGAGACCTAGGGGAATCCAAGATGGGGTGACTTGTGGGGCTCTGACTAGGTTCTGTTACCCAGAATCCTTTGCAAACCTCAAAATTTGGCTAAAAAAACACATGTTCCTCACATTTCTATGGCAGAAAGTTCTGGAATCTGAGAGGAGCCACTAATTTCCTTCCACCCAGCGTTCCCCCAAGTCTCCCGATAAAAATGATACCTTACTTGTGTGGGTAGGCCTAGCGCCCGCGACAGGAAACGCCCCAAAGCGCAACGTGGACACATCCAAATTTTTGAAAGAAAACAGGAGGTGTTTTTTTGCAAAGTGCCTACCTGTGGAGTTTGGCCTCTAGCTCAGCCGGCCCCGGTCGCTCCCCCTGCGTGACATTGGCGCCAAAAAACAAATCCCCTTTTGACCTACAATTGGCCAATCTGCCCCCAAGGGGGGCAGAAATGGCCTAAATACAATTTGACCCCCAGGGGAGCGACCCTTGCCTGATGGGTCGCTCCCCATCTCTAAAAAAACAAACAAACAAAAAAAAAAACAAAAAAAAAAAAATTCCCCTGGTGCCTAGAGGTTTCTGCCCCCCAGGGGAGCGACCCTTGCCTGATGGGTTGCTCCCCATCTCTAAAAAAACAAACAAACAAAAAAAAAAAACACAACAAAAAAAAATTCCCCTGGCCCCTAGAGGTTTCTGCCCCCTCTGGGGGCAGATCGGCCTAATAATAGGCCGATCTGAAATGGCCTAAAATAAATTTGCCCCCCCCAACACCCCCCCCCCCCCCGGGAGCGACCCTTGCCTACGGGGTCGCTCCCCCTGCGTGACATTGGCGCCAAAAAACAAATCCCAGGTACCTAGTGGTTTCTGCCCCCTTGGGGGCAGATTGACCTAAAATCGGCCAATCTGACCCCAAGGGGGGCAGACATGGGCTAAATACAATTTGCCCACCAGGGGAGCGACCCTTGCCTGATGGGTCGCTCCCCATCTCAAAAAAAAGAAGAAAAAAAAAAAAAATAATAATAATAATTTGTCCTGGCGCCTAGAGGTAGAGGCAGAAATGGCCTAAAATAAATTGCCCCCCCCCCCGCAGGGAGCGACCCTTGCCTAAGGGATCGCTCCCCTTGCGTGAAATTCACGCAAAGAAAAAACTCCGTGGTGTCTAGTGGTTTCTACCCCCCTTGGGGGAAGATTGGCCTTATCAAAATAGGCCAATCTGCCCTCAAGGGGGGCAGAAATGGCCTAAATATAATTTTTCCCCAAGGGGAGCGACCCTTGCCTAAGGGGTCGCTCCCAACCTTAAAAAAAAAAAAAAAAAAACGTAATTTTTTTTTACCCCTGGTGCCTAGAGGTTTCTGGGAAAGGCCTTCTCGAAAACATGCCCCCCCAGAGAGCGACCCTTGCCCAAGGGGTCGCACCCTTATCACAATATCACAAAAAAAAAAAAATCCCTGGTGTCTAGTGGGGTTTCAAAAGCCAGATTGCAAGCAATCCGGCTTTTGAAACCCTCGGAGAGACTTCAAAGGGAAGCTAGCGCTCTCCCAAGTTCCCCTGTGCCATGGACGAGATGATCTCGTCCAGGGCACAGGGGAACTGTAGCCTTGGACGAGATGATCTCGTCCAAGGCACAGAACAGGTTAAAAAATCGTAGACATATTTTGTAAGAAGGGGATGATTGGGTGGGAGGGGGAGTAATCTGATGATAGTGGATTGAACGAGGGTGCTCTCAGGACTTGAACAAATAGCCTAATACACAAAAGTAATAGTAATTAAATTAATTACTTTGGAATTAGAAATTGGAAAGGCTGTTTATTTCCAAAGTATTTTATTACTGTATATCTTTCTACCCAGATTTTTTGTAATTGTGTAGCTCCGAGTGCGCCTACCTCTGTATGTGGTCTTTTTAGACCATGGAGCCAGAAACCAAAGGAACACACTTGAAGTGTAGGAAACGATTCAAGATTGTGTATAAGAAGTAGACGCGATGCATATCGGGTCAAATGAAGGCAGTTTACTGTTCAGTCTTTGGTGAGGTGATCACTGAAGAGGTAATTTCTATTTGAGTTATTGGAATGAGGTAGAAAACTTGTCAGTGAAGGTTATTTTGTATTCTTGGACGATTTATTTTGACGTCTTGTCTCTTGTTTTTTTTGGGTGGGTTTTATATATATATATATATATATATATATATATATATATATATATATATATATATATATATATATATATTTTTACATTACTTATTACCAAACTTAGTAGTGTCACACCTTCTTGGTTTGTGTAGTGAATAGTTTCTCTGCCGCCTACAATGGTGCAGTTTATGAGCCTTCCCAGGGGGTGTGCAAGAAAAAAGGGGTGTCCCAAGACACGTTTTCCCCATTCATTTTTCCATTTTCCATAGGGATTTTGAACAGTGATAGCGCAAAAACTACTGGACGGAAGTACACCAAATTTAGCAGGAAGATAGGTCCTGGTCCAGAAACAGTGCTTTTTTTGTTTTGGTGTAATTCCGTTCAGTATTTTTTGAGAAATTAAGGGGAAATCAAATTTGTATATCTATGGATACGAAGGATTTGCGACTCCTCCCAATATCGTGCAGAGATCTGATTTGTCTGAAAACACTTCAACAACAGTCGTTGAAGTGTTGTCAGCCATCTTAGGACTCTGTTTCAGCGAGTCCCCAAAGAAAGAAAAAAAAAAAAGAGGCCAGGGTACCCCTTAGCTCTGGTGGTGGGGTCCCAAAGGGATCCCCCAGAGCTAAAAAGCCTTTTTTTATTTTATTTTAACAAGCAGAGATACAGTGGATCCAAGACTTTGCTCTTAAAAGCAAAAAAGTAACAAAGCGTGGTCTCCCACGCATCCTTAGACTAATGATCCTGGGTGGGCCAAGTCCTGAGGGTTTAAAAAAAAAAAACTGCTGGTCTGAGATCCCAGCCCCCTCCCGGTGCCCCGAGGACTGCCACCTCCCCGGGCTCCTTTTTTTGTATGCGGTGGGCCTCTGCCCCCTGCTGCCCTGGGGACCGCCACCTCCCCAGGGCTTTCATGTAATATGCGGGGGCAACCTGCCCCCCCTCCCCCCTGCACCCCAGGGACCATCACTCCCTGGGGCTGTCTTCACTTTGGAGGCAGGCCGCATGGCCCCCCCTCATGGAGCCACAGATGGCCCTCAGGACTGCCACACCCCAGGGCTGGTTCCTGCTATGTCTTGGAGGTGCCCACCTTTAAAGCAGGTCCCGCTGTCAAACAGCAGAGCTTTCATCTCTGTCCCTGTGCTCATGCAGGGGACAGAGATGAAATGCTTCAGCAAACACGGAGCTGTTGTCATAGCAGCTCTCTACTTGCTGAAGCATTGGCACTGCAGCGGAAGACTTAAGGCTTCCCCGGCAGTGCCAGATAGCCTGTAAGGGCTTTTTAATTAAAAAAATACATTAATAACATTTTATATGTTGGGACTGCAGGGATATATATATCTTTATCTCCAAGATGCGGTAATGTGGAATTTGGTATAATGAAATCTTTACTTTCCCCAACTTGAATCCTGTGTCTAAATGTGATTGATCATAAGCGTTTTAGTCCATTTGGATATGATGCAAGATAATATGTCACACTGGACAGGACTATGTAGTATTTACTGAATCATGTGACATGCTCTTGAGTACATGCTTTACTAAGTCTGTGCTGCTCAACTGTAACAGCGTCAGTATTGTAATGCAATGCACTGTTTAAACGTTAAAGTGCAATAAAACAGATTCAAACAAAAAAGTGAACCTTTACTTTCCTATATTCGCTAAACATTTTGTTGTTTCGGTCAGCAATATTTTTGCTATGATATCATAATAACACAATATTAAAGACTTAACATTTTGGTATCATTTCAAATAATACTTCACTATAAGTTACGACCCATGTTTTGCCACTACACAGTCCAGTTAACATATGTTTACAGATTGACAGATGTAATTAAAAATTAACTTAAGTAAATATTTCTTAATTGTGTACTATTATAGAAAATCTTATTTTTACTGGAATTTAAAAGCTTTTTTTGTTCATGTAGAGGACACTTAACTCCTTATAAAAATGTGAATTACAAAGTCAAAGGGAACACATAAAAATTAAGTTAGTGGTTGAAGGATGGGGTTGAAACCCTTCTCTAGCAGCAGCCACAATTTCTGTCCGAGGGAAACACCAGCAAACCCCAAATTAAACTGTGCTTAACCCTTAGTACCTTTGCACAAAGCTTAACTTAGGGGCAATGTGTGAAGTATTTTGCAGCACTTTAAACCGTAATAAATTGAAAACACAACACAAGAAAGATCCCACACCTCTATAGAAAAATACAGTAAAATTTAAGAAATTATTTGATTCCAAAACGGCAAACATCTTATCAACAGAACTAGAGGTATTCAATTTTAAAGGTTTAAGTGAAAATAGTGCCTAAAAGCACGAAGCGCCAACAGTGGTTATCTGGTCCCGCTGGACCGAAACAAAGTCAGACGTTCAGGACGACCGTGTTGGAGTGCGTGCCGGATTCAATGACCCAGTTAGGATCTGCTATACAAAGTACCTTAGATCCTGGTTTGTTAAGTGTTGCAGAATCCCGTGTCAAATATGCGTCATCCACATAGGTGATGCAAGGTCCTGGCGCAGATATGCATTGTACAGTGGCAATTCTGGGAAGCTGTAAGGTGAGATCCTGCATCATGTTTGAGAATGCCATTGACTAGTCACTTGAGACGCAAATTCCTGTGCCGAAGATGCGTCGGGCACCATTTGGTTAAGAAGACGTTGCAGGGCTTGCAATGCAGGGTCCTGCATTGTCATCAAGGATACCATTGATGCGGGTCTTGCAACACGAAGGCCTGCGTTGAGGATGTGCAGTGTAGGCATGAATCCAATGAGGCTGTGGGGTGCAGTGCAGAGCCGTGAGTTTTAGGAGGCGAAGCCTCACGTTCGGTAGAAACAGGTTTCCAAGACTGGGGTGGCACCACCTGGAAGGGTGGGACTCTCAACAGGCAGAGTCCAAGTGCTTTGTTCAAGGTGGTTGCCCCTGAGACTGTGGTCAAGATGCCAGCCAATTAGCCCTTGAAGTCACTCTGGTGGGCCTGGGTTCAAGATCTAGGTGCATTCCTTTCACTCAGATAGCAGGGCAGCAAGGCAACAGAGAAGCATTCCTTGCAGAGCAGCACAACAGTCCTTCTGAATCTTCCACGGGTCCAGAAGTGTACAGACGAGTTGGATCTGAGCATCCAGTGTTTATAATTTGTGCCCACTTTGAAGTAGGAGAAAGTTCTGGAGGTTTCCACCTCCAAAGGTGCTTGGAATTTCTTGCCTTCCTGTCCTGGCTCCAGATTATCTTGAGTCACTATAGACTAGTGTAAAACCTTTTGTGAGTGTGCTCATGCAGATCCTTTGTGATGTGAAGGTGCGGTAGGTGACTGTGCCTCCCCCTCATCAAGTCAGAGATGGCCAATTCTGTCAACACCTATGGCCCTTTGTTTCAATATCTGGGAGCAATACACAAAGACAAACTGTCAGCTATAACTAGTCTTGACCCAGAATACATACTGCAGGCATCAGATGGTTAGGATGTGAAAATGTCAAATTCCAAGAATATAGCATTTTCGGGATTGTGATTTAAAATACAACTTTACCATTAAATAGGACTTTAAATTACAGTTCTTTAGAAACTAAACACAATATTCGTACATGCTCCCAATTGAAAGTTACCAATTAAAATAAGTGAACCCAGTGTTACCCTATAGGGGAAGTGGGCCTCACCGTACTGAAAATTGAACTTGGGAGTTTTTCTCTACCTGGACATGTAAACCTTAAAAGAACATGTCCAACTTGTTCAACACACTGCACCCTGCCCGCTGTGTTGTGTAGGACCTGCATTAGGGGTGACTTAAATGTTTTAAAAAGGGAGGTTTGGGCGTAGCAAGAAGTTTATTTTGTTAAGAACCGTGTGTACAGGATGCAATGTCAGGCGTAAGACATGTGTAAAGGTCTACTTAAATGGGTGGCACAGTCATTGTTGCAGGCCCAATAGAAACATTTAATTTTAATGCCCTGGGTACATGTAGTACCACTTTACTGTGGACTTACAAGCAAATTCAATACCCCAGTAGGGTGTGAGCCAATGTTAGCATATTTATTGGAGAGAGCACAAGCCCTTTAGCACTGGTTAGCATTAGTTACAAATGCAGAGCCATGAAAGCCAACAAGAACGGATTCAAAAGACAGGAGGGTGAAGGCAAAAGCTTGGGAATTACCCTGTGCAAAGGGCCAAGTCCAACACTTGCTCTGTGGAAATGTTGTAATTATTACTCTAAAATATACTGGCAGTGCAACAGCTGATGGTGAAAACATTAAGTCGAATAAACACAATCATGCAGAAGCTGCTGCGGATTGTGAAATAAAACTAAAGCCAGAACGGCATCGGAAACACCTGCTGAAATACTGATTCAGCATACCAGCATTCAGAATTAATATACCACATTACCTAGCTGAACAACTGACTGCCTGATGCACAAAATGTTAAAAGTGCCTTCAACAGAAAAAAAATGTATGCTTTGCCAGGCCCTGACAGCTTTAGTAATACATTTTATAACTGCTATCAGGATTTTCTGATTGGCCACTTGTTCGGTTCGTTCCTAAACACCCAACAGATCTCAGACACTGCGAGTCAGAATTTACTTTGATCCTGAAAATGAAATTATTCTGAGTCATATTGACCCATTCCAGTATTAAATAACAATATTAAAATATGCACTAGGGTTCTAGGCTCACAGTCTGAACTCTATTTGGCCCTGTCTAATATTGTCATACCAGTCTGGCTTTGTAAAGGACCGGCAAACTTGAGACAATACCAGGTTGGTGGTTGGGATAGTAGATATAGCCAGATGAGGTAAACAGTTCAGATACTTATTTTATTAGATGCTGAGAAGTCTTTAATGTAGTGGAATGGTCATTTCTTGAAAATCTTCTGAACAGAACAGGTCTTGGCCTAAACATGAAAACGTACATTCTTTTCAGTTGCTCTTTACAATAACTAATATAAAGATAAATGGCAAACACACTTAACATATATTGCTGACTTTAGGTTGGAGAACAGAATGCTCGCTTTTGCTCCTCCTTTTTTCCTCTTATCACAATTTTTTTTGGCAGATGCTGGCAAAACAACCCACACATTAAGGGCATCAAGACAGACAGCGGACACCATAGTTTTACATTGTTTGTGGACAACACTCTCGGCTTTGTGACTGACCTTGCCTTCCACATTTTTTAACAGATAACTAAGAGCAAGGCCCTGTTGACTGACAGTGGCCTTGACCACACCAAGGGACCTATCAGGGGTTAGCCTTCCTGGTTCAGTACCCTTATTGCATGGAGCAAACATCTCTCACACACTTGATATTCTCAGTAAGGACTTATACAGTTGGTACCGACTATAGATGTTGTTTGTGGGCTGAGTAGCTGATATTCATACCCTTCCTTCTTTACTTCTCTCGGACACTGCCTTTTTCTGTCACTCTAGCAGTCTTCAAGTCAATACAGCAAAAGCTCATTAAGTTTGTATGGAATGGTAGCTTTCAAAGACACCTTGTTTAAACTCCTGAATAAAGGAGGAGTCAGCCACAAATTGGGGACTATATCGGAATGTCCCATCTACGACCCACAGTGGATTAGTCTTTGCTACCTTAAATGAAACCTTGATTCAGGGTATAACATGATAGGTCGTGTCCCACAGCATTATCTACAATGGCTCCCACCAATATAGAATGTCACTGCAGAAAACACTAATTTCAATGATTACATTGTTCAAGCATTAGAGCTGACTTGTTACCCCATATCCTTCCCCGGTGAGCTCCATAGTTTGCATTCCCAACCTCCTTCCTGGTATATCCCACCCCACCCCATCCCATTCCAGCTCTGGAAGAACAGCTGTCTCCCCTAGATTGATGGACTTGTTTACATTTCGTAACCTGAAGAGAGGAGAAACGTATGTGAAAGATTTTTATTTGTCTCCACGAGAAAAACTTTGAATTTATCCAACTCCTCCACTGGGCAGGGACAGAAAAAACTAAAGCAAGGGAACGTAGAGAAAAAAGCTCCCATTAAATTGCTATATACTCATCAATTAATAAAGAAAGGCCTATCTAGAATATATTCAGCTCTATAAAAGTTAGGCACGGATAGCAAACATAAATAGATGATTAAATGGGAGACTTAACTGGAACAATTAGGTATCAGATTTCGTATAGTAGATTATAAGAAGGCCTGTCGAGCCTTAGATATTGCTTGCAATATAAAGAAAATCAATCATGATCATGTAGCGATGGTATTTTATGCCAGCAAACTAGCAGCAATGTCTGGTATCTCTTAACAGTGTTGTAGAAGATACCAGCATCTAAGAACTATTATACATATATTTAGGGGTTTTGAATTTTGTAAAATATCTACTCATCCAATGGATGGGTTGCTTCATAAATCTACTTGTCCTGAAAGAAATCATCCTCTTATCTCTTTTGGTGCCTTGCCGTGAGGTGATAAATTATGTCAGTGTTCTCATTATATCGGAGCTCTGACATTAGCCTCTTTGCCTATGCCAGTGCACATGGTACATCAGGGGTTGGACTCTAGAAAGGCCCCTATTTTGTCACCTTTCAGTAAATCTATATGGAGGGTCTAAAAGTAGGTGAGAAGCTGTAGTTCCAGGGTTGGAATGCGGTAAGCATCTGTGCACACCCACAGGCTTACACGCTTAAGGGTGTTCACCAACTCCCCTCATGGTCTTTTCTCACACCGCAAAAGATTGGAAATTTACTACTAAAAAGGCAAAAGTAAAATATATGTGTATACGTACTTATGTGAAAATGAAATGCTAACGCTGGGACAGGTTTTGTCTGTCCTGGACCCTGGGAGACTAAATGGTAGTTTTGGCCCTGCACCATACATACTTTTTTTGTGCCTGTCCTACATTGCCACAGACATTAACTGTGATGAAAAGTTGGCCAGAAGAATTTTTAATTAGCATGCTCCCCTTCAAACCTACTAGCGCTCCTAGTGTGTTCACAAAATTGATACCGATACTTGCCACAACCATTTTTAGACATTGGGGATACCGTCTTTCCTCGACTTTAATGCCTAGCTGATGCTGACAGGCTTGCCACAGTCCTTCATAGACCACCTCTGGATGACGACAGTCCTCTTAACATCATTGTGGTTCTCAATCAATGAGCTGAAGTCACACTTACACCTTCACTGAGTCTTCCTTTTATAAGAGTCGTCTTGGACATGGTGTAGTTCAGGGCCTTTCCTCCATCTCAATGAGTCCAGGGTAATAGGACTATGATTCCAGTGATTCAACTTACGTCCTATATCTCAATGAAAGCAGCTCTATGGCTTCTTGATCTGTTGGTCTTATGTATCCTGCTTGTCTAGTTTGCTGGGTTGCATTTGTGGGCTGTGCAGTGGAATCCTTGGTCTCAGTGGGCCTAGCGCTAAGGAAACCCATCAAATGTTATTCGGGGTTTGGTGGAGACTGCACAAGATCCACAGTGGTAGCTGCTTAACTGCAACCTCACCAGGGACAGGCCTATTTCCCTTCTCCACCCAGAGCTGATTGTGGTGATGGATGCATCACTGATAGGTTGGAGCTGTCATACTGGAGATGTTGATTTCAGAGAACTCTGGTGTTTAATGGAGAACTGCCACCATGCCAGTCTTTCGGAGTTGTTGGCCATTCACCTGGTGTTGAAGGTTTTCCTGTCATCCTCAAGGGGAGACTGGTACCGGTTTCGGTGAACAACACTACCTCCAAGTTGTACTACAATAAACTCTAGGGCAAGCAAGCTCAGTCAGTGGTGCCTGGTAGACCACAAATGGTGGCTTGAGGTGGCACTGAGCTTCCGCCACCATAGAGAATGTGCAACGTTCAAAGTTTTGCCTGTTTGAGTTCACCCAAAGGGTCCCCTCTACGAGGTGCATTTCTACTGTGGTAGGGTACAGGGCTCCTGAATGCCTTTCCATCTCTGCCTCTCCTGCATAGAGTTCTGAAGATGATCAGGAACTACCTGGCCTAGTGGTCCCAGATTTGGCTACCTGAGTAATGGAATGTCTGAGCATGTGCATCTGCCCTCTGATCAGATTACCAATTCAAGAAGATCTGCCACTGCAACAGAAGGGCTAGCCTTTCCACCCAGACCTGTGCAATCTTCTCTGTGTGTGGAGATTGAGTGGTGGCATTTGACGGTTTGTCTTGCCAACCACAGCTGTAGATGTAATCCTGGCTTTATCACCTAAAAAGGTCTCAGGTTAGAAATCTGCACACTGGCACATTTTATGCTCTCTCGAGGGCATGGAAAGAGTCAAGCAAAAAACTGATGTTGGCTTGCAAAAGTGGTGCTTCTTTACAGCTCTGCGCCACCATTTCTGGGGATTAAAAAGTCAGTGCAGAGCACAGGGCGCCGCATAGCAGCACGAGGAAACTCTGTTATCTAACCTTCTGGATCTAATCTGCCATATGGAAATAATCTAAAACTGAGGAAGATGTGATTAGATAGAGTATTTGAGTTTCCACCAGAAAGAGCGTTATCGTAGGGTGCAAGTCTTAAAATCTGCAGTAATGGAAGGCCATATACCTGCAGGTGCACTTTCTGTAACCTTTTAAGAAGGGCCCCTAATATATTTTCAAGTTGCCCATAATATCTTTACACTGATTCTTAATTTTTGTTAGGCCTATCGTTAGCGAAGATCTTTTGATTTTACTAAATGTATATATGTATAGTGTACATTCTTTCAAATACTTTCAACAAGTCCTTCATCCATGGGTCTTTTTTTGTGTTGGTCCCATTTTTCATCCGCCTACCACAGCATCACCCGGGGTCGTGGGTCAGCCCACTTAAGCCATTGACTAACTTCATTGTGAGTGACAGCCTTTTGCTCTTTCACAATGAGGATATCCACACCAAAAGTAGTGCCAGGGACTTCTGTGACATTGTGTGCTTATATTATTGCTTACAGGCTATGCTTTTTTAAATTGATAACGGCCAGAAAGCTTCCTCAACAATAAAGGTTTGTAAAAATCTTACCAAAACAAGCATTGACAATGTCAAAAGTCTGGTGGCCAGTGGCAGGTCTGTTTGACGTTTCCAGTACTTCTTTTACATATTGGTATGCTTCAAACACTTTTTACTAAATAATGCTCCAATATACGATTTCGGAAGTTGCACAATAATACAGCAACATTTTTTTCCCAAGTTGCAATTTTTGTGTACTTTTTTGTTTAAAAGTGTTAAAAATAAAGCAGAACACATCAGGAAACCTAAAGTCCAACTAACCCTTAATGTAAAATACCAGACACCAAAGCAAAAAGATCAACAGACAATTGTCAATTTGACTTATATGTATCTCGATCGAAAGCGGTCAGGTGGTGCTGTGTGCCAAAATTCATGTAAAATCGCCCCATTTCTTTATACAGTTTCTCGCCATTCAAGTCAATGTAGTTTGACCACAGGATACGAAATTGTTTTTCTCAGTAGAAACTTTTCTAGTGTCCAGGTGTCAGAATGTTCACCTCAGGTATGCACAGGATGACTGTTTTTGGGGGAGAGAACATTCATATCCATAGATAATAATCTTTCCTCACAAATTCATGCAGGTTTGAAAATGAGGTTACTCTTATTGAGAATGTGCAAAGTACAACATGGGGCATTATGACTCCTGAGTTATCTAAGGCCTTAAAATGTTTTCAGCAAATACAATGCTGGTGACCCTGTCACCAGGCAGGTCGCTCCCCCCATCTGCCACGCAGCCCCCTGTGGGTTAAACCTCCGTTGCCGCTTTTGCCGCCTGACTACTCGCTCCCTTTTTTCTGTACCCCTGCGCTTGGCTTCTGTGCCACTTCGTTTTTTCATTCTGTGCCCCTGTGTTTTGCTTTCTGTACCCCTGTGCTCTGTTGTCCCTCTCCCGCCATCTTCTCCCACCGTTTTTCCCCCGGGTTTTTCCCTTGCTGCTGAGCCCCTGCTGCCCCGCCCGCTTCACTCCCATTGGCCGCCCCACTCCCACCTCCTAGCTGCTCCTCCCTCCCTCTGCCCTCATATGGAGGCCGCGAAGCGGGCGCGCCTAAGGCAAGCCCGTCTGCGCCCGTCCGCGCCTGGACCGCACCCAGCACCAGAACCCCTGGAACCCGCACCCCCCGCAACGCCAGACTGCACTACGACGCAAGCACCCTCCACGCACTCAACACCAGACGAGACCACCCCTGCTACCGGGCCACCCCGAAACGCACCCAGGGGCCTTTCACCTGCCGGAACTGCAGATTCACCAGCATCCAACCCTCCACACCACCAGCCAGAGAACCCAACCACCTCCGCTGCATCCTCCTCAACACCCGCTCCGCTCGCAAGCACGCCATCGAACTTTGGGACCTCCTAGACTCCACCGCCCCCGACGTCGCCTTCCTGACGGAGACTTGGCTGAACGCCACCTCAGCACCAGACATCGCCACAGCCATCCCACAGGGCTAAAAGATCTCCCGCAGAGACCGCACCAACGGAGTGGGAGAAGGAATCGCCATCATCCACAAAGACTCCATCAAAATCTCAACGAACACTGATGACACCCTCACCACCGCCGAGCACATGCACTTCCAGATCAACGCCACCCTCAGAGGAACTCTCATCTACAGACCTCCCGGACTCCGCCCACAGTTCAGTGACACCATCGCCGACCTCATCAGCACCCACGCCCTCGCTTCCACGGACTACATCCTCCTCGGGGACCTGAACGTCCACCTCGAGAACAACAACGACGCCAACTCCACCGCCCTGATTGACAACCTCGCCAACCTCGGACTCAAACAGCTCGTAACGACACCCACTCACGCCGCTGGACACACGCTCGACCCCATCTTCTCCGCAAGCCTCCACGTCTCCTTCAACCACACCACCGAACCACACTGGACCGACCACAGATGCGTCCACTTCACCTTCAGAAAACCCACCACACACCACCACACCCAACAGCTACCACGCCGCTGCTGGGGCAAGGTCACCGAGGACCAACTGACTACGGCCCTCGCCCTGAGACCACCCACCGACCCAGACACCGCCGCAACCAACCTCACACAGTGGATCAACTACTGCGCCAACACCCTCGCCCCTCTCAAGACCTTTACAACCAACCACACCAACAAGAAAGCCGCCTGGTTCACCGAGGACCTCCGGATCTCCAAGCACACCTGTCGGAAGCTGGAGAAGAAATGGCTCCACGACCGAACACCAGACAACCACACAGCCCTCAAGAGCGCCACCCGCAGACATCACCAACTCATCAGGACCGCCAAGAAGACCGCCTTCAAGGACCGCCTAGAGAACAACGCACACAACACCAAAGAGCTCTTCAGCATCGTGAAAGAACTCTCCAACCCCAGCTCCATCACCAACGACATCCCGCCATCTCAAGACCTGTGCGACTCCCTGGCCACCTTCTTCCACCGCAAGATAACCGACATCCACGACAGCTTCAACCCCGACCCCCGCACCCACTACCGAGTCCACCACCCCTGCGACTACCACTCGCACCAGTCGCCTGACCGTCTGGTCCAGCGTCAGCGACGAAGACACCATCAAAACCATGAACTCCATCCACTCCGGATCCCCATCGGACCCCTGATCTCACCACGTCTTCAACAAAGCCAGCGCAGCCATCGCGCCCCACCTCCGGAAAACAATCAACTGTTCCTTCGAGACAGCAACCTTCCCAGAAAGCTGGAAGCACGCCCAGATCAACGCCCTTCTGAAGAAGCCCAAGGCGGACCCCAAGGACCTCAAGAACTTCCGGCCCATCTCCCTGCTCCCTTTCCCGGCAAAAGTGACCGAGAAGATTGTCAACAAACAGCTGACCCTCTACCTCGAAGTCACCAACATCCTGGACCCTTCCCAATCCGGTTTTCGCAGCAACCACAGCACCGAGACCGCCCTCATCGCCACCACTGACGACATCCGGACCCTGATGGACAAAGAAGAAACAGCCGCCCTCATCCTCCTGGACCTATCAGCAGCCTTTGACACGGTCTGCCACCGCACCCAGGCGTGCTGCCTCCATGATGCCGGTATCCAAGAGAAGGCCCTGGCCTGGACCACATCCTTCCTCTCCGGCAGAACCCAGAGCGTCCGCCTCCCACCCTTCCGCTCCAAAACCACCGAGATCATCTGCGGCGTCCCACAGGGATCCTCCCTCAGCTCGACACTGTTCAATATCTACATGGCCCCCCTCGTCCACGTCGCAAGACAACACAACCTCAACATCATCTCCTACGCCGACGACACCCAGCTGATCATATCCCTCACCGAAGATCCCCACACCGCCAAAGCTAACCTCCACCGAGGAATGAAGGCCGTAGCCGACTGGATGAAGGGCAGCAGATTGAAGCTGAACTCAGACAAGACGGAGGTCCTCATTCTCGGACCCACCCCATCAGCCTGGGACGACTCTTGGTGGCCCACGTCACTAGGCACAGCCCCGGAACCCACGGACCACGCACGCAACCTGGGGGTCATCCTCGACTCCACTCTCTCCATGACCGGGCAAGTCAACTCTGTCTCCGCGTCCTGCTTCAACACCCTCTGTATGCTCTGCAGGATCTTCAAATGGATCCCCCTCGACACGAGAAAAACGTTACCCAGGCCCTCATCACCAAGAGACTCGACTACGGGAACGCCCTCTACTCAGGAATTACAAACAAGCTCCTGAGACGACTCCAACGCATCCAGAACGCCTCGGCCCGACTCATCCTCGATGTCCCCCGCCGCAGCCACATCACACTCCACCTGAGAGGCCTGCACTGGCTCCCCGTCAACAAAAGGATCACCTTCAAGCTCCTGATCCACGCACACAAAGCACTGCACAACACCGGACCCACCTACCTCAACAACCGACTCAGCTTCCACACCCCCACCCGAAGCCTCCGCTCAGCCAACCTCGCCCTCGCCACAGTCCCCCGCATCCGAAAAACCACCGGCGGCGGCAGATCCTTCTCCTACCTCGCCGCTAAGACCTGGAACACTCTCCCCACCATCCTACGACAGACCCAGGACCTGCTGGCCTTCAGAAGACTCCTCAAGACCTGGCTCTTCGACCAGTAGCACCCCCCCCCCCCCCTCACCAGCGCCTTGAGACCCTCGCGGGTATGTAGCGCGCTTTACAAATGCAGTGATTGATTGATTGATTATCTGAAGCAATAAGCTGATAGAAAACAACATTCATATCTGATTAATAATGAATACATTTTTGTATACTGTTACTGCCATTTTTCTTCATGAGTGTATATGAGCACAAGTTGCCCTAAGTGGGAAGGGTATGTCCAGATGTGGGTCCCTTGCTCACTGTGCTACTGGATTCAAGCTAGCCTGGCTGATAAAGGGTGATACCATGAAACCGGTCCCAGGATGCTTGTTTCCTGTCCAGGGAGGACCTGGCCTGGCAGTTCGGCCTGGACCGTTCCCATGAGGAACAGGGTCAAGACTGGTTTGTATATGGCTGGGTCCAAACTGGGGTGGCATGGTGAGCAAAAGAACGATGGATTAAACCCAGATCTGTGACTGTGGGTGAGTGTTTGAAAAGTTTCAACACTCCGTCCATCATACTTTTGTGTTGCTAAAGTTGCCATAAGTGGGAAAGGTATGCCCAGACATGAGTCCCTTGCTCACTGTGTCACTGGATTCAAGCTAGCCTAGCTGATGAAGGGTGATACCCTGAAACCGGTCCCAGGATACTTGTTTCCGGTCGAGGGAGGACCTGGCCTGGCAGTTCAGGCTGGACTATCCCCATGGAACAGGGTAAAGACTGATTTGGATATGGCTGGATCCAAACTGGGGTGGCATGGTGAGCAAAAGAACGATGGATTAAACCCAGATCTGTGACTGTGGGTGAGTGTTTGAAAAGTTTCAACACTCCGTCCATCATCCTTTTGTGTTGCTAAATTTGCCCTAAGTGGGAAGGGTATGCCCAGACGTGGGTCTCTTGCTCACTGTGCCACTGGACTCAAGCTAGCCTGGCTGATGAAGGGTGATACCCTGAAACCGGTCCCAGGATGCTTATTTCCGGTCCAGGGAGGACCTGGCCTGGCAGTTCGGGCTGGACTGTTCCCATGGGGAACATATGGCTGGGTCCAAACTGGGGTGGCATGGTGAGCAAAAGAACGATGGATTAAACCCAGATCTGTGACTGGGGGTCAGTGTTTGAAAAGTTTCAACACTCGTCCATCATCCTTTTATGAGCATAATGCAACATAATTTGAGTATGTTTTTGAAAACACAATAACCAATATGAGCATAATAGAACATATTTTGAATATATTTTCGGAACCACAATCACCAATCTCACTTTCAGGTTTCTGCATTTATTTGCATAGAATCTGAGAACAATCTGAGAGTAGTGTGAGCAGCCTCAAATGCTTACATTCTGCAGTTGTGTATATGTTTTTATACCGGATCCCTTTCTAGTAATGCAAGATGAGCTGACAGCATTTCCTTTCACAGCTTGGCCTACTAGTAAAGGCTTTGCATTAATGAATCATATATGCCAGTTTGAATAACTTATACATATGGATACAAATCTTACCTTGGAGTGGGGTGCCATTCTAGTTACTTTCTGGTCCCCAATAAGAATTATGTCTTCACCAAGTCCTAGTTCTTAGGCTGTTAAATCTTTTCTCCAGCAAGTAGAAGTTCTAAAATGCTCCCCTTGCTCATGTGCTTTTGGTGCTGGAAGTGGAAGACTGGATGGTGTTATTAGACTTGAAGGACATATTTACACACCCCAATCCTGCAGTCAGTACCTAGTAACTACCAGTTTGCAGTCCTTGCGTTTGGATTACCACTGGCACTTGTGTCTTCCAGTGCTTAAATTGAAAATAAAAAGGTGCCAGTGCCCAAAGCCCTTCTCCTAAACATGCGGCCACTGCAATTAAATGTGTGAACATGGAATACTGAGGCAGCTTAATCCTGAAGCCATCTCGGGTCTCTTCGATCCATATAAAGCCACTCCCTGCCCCTTCTGCCCACTCTTGCAGCTTTCTACTTTCTCCCTTTGTGACGTGTTTTCGTTTTTCCCTTCATCCGTTTTTCCCATATGTGTCTTTTGCTCGCAGCAAAGGCTTGAGGCAGAAGAATAAGCCCTGGCCCTCAAAAATAAGTGTTGGTGCTCCACACCGGAAACAACAAGCACAAATTAAGAACTGGTGTCTTCACAAAGGTGATGGTGGTGGTTGCAGCCCATCTCAGGAGGTCGGAATCTTCATGTTTCCTTAACTGGATGACTGGCTGCTGAAAGCCAGTTCACCTCAGATGGTGTTGACCAACTGCAAGTGACAGCATCCTTGCAGTTCGACCTGGACTATTTTGTTAGCGTCCTCAAATCGCATATAAAGCCCTCAGTGCCTCTGTTTCATAGGAGAAGCACAGGAGGTTTCATAGTACCACAGGAGGAAGTTAAGATTCCAGTCCTGACAGGACAGGTCTTCAACTGCTAGGTATACTGAATTCCTGAATCCTCCTGGTTGCACACCCACACTTGCACAAGAGGACTGTCCAGTGGTGCCTCTACAGGCAGTGGTTCCAGCACGGGAAAGATCTGGCGAACACCATTGTGGTATCTGTATGACTGAGTCGAAACCAACTTGGTGGTTAGTGCTGAAGTATCTCTCCCTGGGGATGTCTTTCTACCTTCCACCGGTCATGGCCACAGTAGCAACTGATGCATCTGCCCTTGGGTGGGGTGTTGATCTGGAGGAACAAAAGCCTCTGGGATCCAGAGGTGCAGGCTCTCCACTTAAGCCTGCTTAAATGTGTGACAGTTTGACTCTAACCCAAGGCCTTCCTCTCTTCCCTTTGTGGTCAGTCTGCTCAGATCTTAAGTCAGCACAGCTGCAATATGGTACATCCACAAGCCGGTAAGAGTGTGATCGGACCTTCTCTGTTGAGAAGAGATGAGGTTCTGCATGTCAGCACGCCTGCATTAGATCTGGCTGGCTGCCAGTCATCTGGCAGACTTGATGAACGCCATTGCTGGGAGGCTGCGTTGGCGTCATCTTGCCACCGATGAGTGGTGTCTTACTCAGTGTTTGTGTGAACATCTTTGCCCACTGGAGCACGCATCAAGTGGATCTGTTTACCACTCACAGCAATGCCTGTGCTTGAATTTCTCTCCCCTTCGGTATCCATTGCATGGACCTTAGGAGTACTCATTTCAGTTACATAATTCCCCTAGACTCCTGATTCCTTTTAGAAAGAATCGCCAAGCCCAGGCAGAGGTCATCTGTGTTTGTCGAGTAGCAACATTGGCTTCCCTTCGCACCTTCAGCATGCTTTATAATTTGAAATCAGATATGAGAAGAGATGGTAATTTTGCATGCTCATTACTCCAAGGTATCCCCTTTCAACCATACTTTCGGGCCACCACCTAAGGGAAGGCACTTTTTTTAAATGGAATCTGGAGGTACAAGACTCCATCAGAAGAAAAAGTTAATTTCAGTTACAATCTTTCTAGTGGATACTCAAGCACTTCATGGCCTTTTGGCTAAGATCACGTGTACTGTAGTATCTACCTGCAGATTCCTCACCGATCCCACCCTCCATTCCATTTTGAAGGATGGCAATAGGCCTGGTAAAAAGTTTCAGTTACATTGCTGCACTTCAATGTTTCTGTTGATTTCAATCCTTATGTCTTCTTTTAAGGTCACATAAGAAATGGATGAGAAACTGCCACTGATATGTTGGGGTGGGCTCTTTATGGCACCAGTGATGCCACCAGGACACTTCTTCCAGTCCCACATTGGAAATCCTTGAAGATCTCAGAAAGATGGAATGAACCTGGGTTTTGTTTTGTAACTTGTGTGAAAATAACCCCGCTTCTGAATCAGCTGCTATGTCCCCAATGTAAAAAACACATTACAGACTTGCAAGAATGTTCATCACCCATGATACCTGAGGTTGGCTAATTATGGGTACTCTATTATGGTTTCACAACACAGATAAATACTCCTCAGAGTTAATTGTTGATCGAAGGTGCATTGTCCCTATCTACTGATAATAACACCGTACTTTGTTAGTGTTAAGTATAAAGTGTGCTTATGTGGCAGCTGCTATTCTGTACCAAAACAATAAATGTGTTTAAGACAAACTCCAAAGTATGGATGACAAACAGAACGGTTATTAGACCTGGCATTGGTTGGCATGATTTCCCCTGTCTTTTTTGCTTCTGACCTGTTTCTGACTGTGTGCTGCATTTCGTTTTTGCTGGTCTTAGGACTCTGGGCACTTACCTACTGCTAACCAGTGGTAAAGTGCAAGTGTTTCCTGTGTAAATTGTATTGGTGATTGGTTTATCCATGATCGCATATTTGATTTAATAGTAAGCCCTTAGTAAAGTGCACTATGCGTACCCAGGGCCTGTTAATCAAATGCTACTAATGGGCCTGCAGCACTGATCGTGCCACCCACACGAGTAGCCATACAAACATGTCTCAGGCCTGCCATTTCAGTGTCTGTGTGTGCAGTTTTAAACTGCCATTTCAACCGGGCAAGTGAACCCACTTGACAGGCCCAAACCTTCCCTTTACCTACATGTAAGCCACCCATGAGGTAGAACGAAGGCAGCCCCATAGGCAGGGTGCAGTGTATTTAAAAAGTAGGACATGTGATGGTGTACTTTACATGTCCTGATAGTGAAATACTGGTACATTTATTTTTCATTATTGCAAGGCCAGTCTCTCCCATAGGGTAGCATGTGGATTGCCTTGAAATATCTTTTCAGTGCACCTTACCTTTGGGAGCAGATAGAGATACGGAGGTTGGGATCTCTGAACTCACAATTTAAAAGCACAACTTTGGGTAAAGCTGTTTTTTGAATTTTAAGTTTAAAAATGCCACTTTTAGAAAGTGGGGATTTTCTTGCTTAATCATTCTGTGCCACTGCCTGTCTGCAGAATACATGTCTAGGTCAGGATTGCAGATGGGCTGTTTGTGCATTCACTCTAGACTGTCATACAAAGGTAGCTGAGTTGTGCCCTGCAAATCCTGTTGGCCCATCACCAGACTGATGGGTTTTCCTGAGGCTGTCCTCACACAAAGCAGTCTCCAACCCCCTGGAGTGTGTCTGGGACCAGGGCAGGGAAAGGAAGGGTCTTGTCCACTTCAAAGACTTCTCTTTGAAGTTTACCTACTTCAAAGACAGAAATGGGTATAAGATCTGGATCTCTGACACCACACAGTTAGTATCCTGGACTGAGAAAATTCTGCCAGGAGAAGAGCTGGATGCTGTAGGAGGGACTACCACTTTGCTGCTTGCTTTGTTGTGCTGACTTGCTACTTCTGTCCTGGGAGTGAAAGGACTGGACTTGGCTTTCTACATCCTGCCTCCAAAGGTTCTCGAAGGGCTTGGACTGAGCTTGCCTCTTGTTAAGAAGTCGCAGGGACATCAGAGATGTCACCTTGCCAGCACCTGGGCTCTCTTGCTGAGAGTCCTGACTTGCCAAGTGGTGCCAAATTCAGTTCCTGGGCCCTTGGAAGTGTGCTCTGGTGCAACCAAGAAGAAACTAAACACATCGACTCCAGGGCAACTGCAGAACCAGCGCTACTGAACTCCACACCGCTGCCTGCACCGGAGCTGTGGTCCCCTCTGAGTGCAACGGCCACACCCTATAATGCTGGCCCGATGCTGCCACAGATGCTCCAAAGTCACACTCCAGCCTGAGTCCAGAGCCAACGTCCATGGCACCCGACTCTGCTGCAGCACCTGTGGCCCCGTAGTGTGATCCCAACACCAGCAAGTGGAAGTTTCACGTCTTGGCCTGCTGGGTTCATCGACCTCGCCTTGTCGTAAGGAACCAATGCCTCATCTCCCCTGCCTAGCAGTAAGGAACCAAAGTCGCACCGGCGACACCTCACCTCCCCAACTTTGTGTAACATCTTTGCTTCCTCAATGGTTGCCATGGTACTGTACCTGGTGTCTGTGCAACACTGTGACTAGCCCGCACCCCCTTGCGAGTGACGTTGGACTTTTGGAAGCAACTCGTCAAGAAGCCTTGAAAGGCCCAGTTGGGGCTATTGTGTTTTTAGTGCTATTGTAGCATTAAACCTTGAAAATTCGTATCATTACTTGTGTATGTTGGATTTTTGCCGTTTTGGTCTTGTTTTACTCTGCTAATTATTAGCTATCTTTCTAAAGTGGTATGGAGTACTTTTATTCAGATACAAGTTTCGAAAAGTACAAAAAGAGTTGACCGAGGACTACATCACCAACAGCAAGTTCCAATATAAGATAAAAAAAGATGGCCCTTGCTATTCCCTCCAGGGTTGTCAGAGCCTCTAACGCACTGACTGCAAAAGTAGTCAACTGCACTAGGCTTGCATTGACTTCTGTCAGGCACCCCTCCAACACTTGTAGTTTTTGCTCAGTGGCCTCCGAATTTTTTTTCTACCATTAGGATTCTGTCAGTTAGTCAATAGCTCCATGTCTTTCAAGGCAGATTTGATGGTGCCAGTCTCCTCCATAAGATCAGGGTGTAACATGGTAATAGAACACAGCAGTGCCTTCTCGTCTTGTCATTGTTATTTTGTGTGCCCTTGTGAGTATTCATAGATGCTGTGGCCTTTGGTGCAATATCCCTTTCAACATGCCTGCCACGTTTTCACATAGGTATCTCAGTCCAAATGCACAGAGAAAGGAAAATTTATTAAATTAGAGGCGTTTTTTCCTCCCTTAATGTATCAAATGAAACAAATGTTCTTCAAGCAGTGCATGCCTGTCGGGGGCTGCAAATGGGTCGAGAATCCTGGGTGCTTTGTTATAGGCCAAATTTGAAGCCCAGATGTTTCAGGGTCCTCAAGTCCCCAATCTACAGGGAAGTTTTTATGACCAGCTCACCAACAAGACAGCAACTTTCCACCCTGTTGCTTTGGATTTGCTCCATGACTCCAGTTGTGACACGACTCCCAGTCTTGAAAGGGTGCTACTGCTTTCCCCATTGGCAGCCCTATGAGCTGGCAGCGAGGGAGGCTCTTCGGAGTTGGAGTTAGCCAGGATATCGGTCCACCTTAGACCCTCTCAGGCCTCATCACTTGTGTATCTCAGTAAAATATATAAATATAATAAACTGTTTCATTTTTTGGATTTTCAGAATAAGTTTGAATATAATTATGTAAATAAAGATTTATATGTAAACCCAAAGGTTGAAGCGACATTAAAGTTAGGTGCTGAAATGAATGGGGGAAGAACTAAAGTTAAAACCCCCCGAAATACACCAGTTGACGTTTAGTTAAGTAACTATAACTTACACCCCAATCATGCAGTGTATAGCGTGGCATTTAGCATGGCTTCTTTGATGAAGATGCCAGTAGCGGGAATATGAGATAAAAAAAATTATGCAAGCTCATTCGCCTGCTGAAATTGTGCTTTCTATTTCTGCCTCTCCCCGTCTTCACTTGGAATGTTTTTCCACTGGGTGTTACGGATCGGAGTATTTTATAAATATCGGACAGTATGTTTTTTCATTTGCATTTTTGATTACCCGATAATTGGAAAGGGGTAAGTGGACTATTTAATGAAGGCAATAGTTACCTAGAGCCTGATTTGCATGTATTTCAATCCTTCGCAGGGGTTCTGAAGTCAGTCTTCAGCTCTTCAAAGAATTAAATTTCTTCAGCGTTGTAGCAGTCTTCTGTCAGTTTGCAATTAGCTTTCTGCCGCTCTGAGCAGGTGTTACTAGCCATGGCGCAGAAGAAGCCAGGGTTTCCTGGGGAGAGCATGGACAAGAGACATTTTGACATGGCCACTATGTCCATGGGCATAGTGTGGCTCTGGTGACTGTGGGAAGTAGATGCTATATGGCCTGAGTTTCTTGGTTAGCCAAGGGACCTTCCATGTGTGCATACCTGCTACGTGCTGGTCTATGGTGCACCAATGTTTCTTGGGGACAGACCTCTTCCATTTTGCATTATACCTAATTTGGGCTGCTAGGTAAAAATTCATGAGATCTGTAGGCATGTTTCTTTGTCAGTCGGGGACTTTTGCTGCTCCAAGTAAAGCTGTCCATTCATTTCTACATTTCTGGAGTTTGTCTAACTTCTGTGTTTTTTGGGGGTGACTCTGGTGGCAGAGTTTGCATCACATACAAGATTTTGGCAAGGATTGCCATTTTAATTACTGCAGTCCTTCCCAATCAGAACAAGCTTCCCAGTTAGGACCGTAAGTCTCTCTGTGTGCTTGTTATTAAATTGGAGTAAGTTTGGGGTGCTGTTCTGTCGATGTTAGGATAGCTCTTGACCCTGCAAATACCACATGTGCTGTTTAGCCCATGTTAGTCAGAAGAGACTATATAGAGAGCCTTAGATGTCCTGTGTGGTATTTAACTTAAAAATCTGAGATTTCTGAGCGTTTATGATGAATACATCCAAGTCATTCAGGGGGTTCAACCTCATATGATTAGACAAGGTCATCCGTATGTCTTCAACATAAAGGGCCAGTTTGTGTATGTGGCTGGTGAATTTTATCCCTGGAATTATAGGATTTGATCTAATGGTTTCAACTCTGTTTTTATTTTTAATGAGTGAAGAGGAATGGCGGCAGTGGGCAGCCCTGCCTTGTTAAATGGTTCAGAGATCACTCCATTTACTGTAACCCTAGCTATGGGACAAGAATGGCCACTTAACATCCACATTTTAAATTTTGAATCTATGGCAAGCTTGGTTAATATCCCTTGCAGGAAAGGCCAGTGGATGTGATTGAACGTCTTCCTGACATCAGTTGAGAGTAAGAGTGCTGTTTGCCTAGTTCAGGTGACGTTATCAAGAACTTGCAGGATTAGTTTGGTGTTGCCACTACTGCCCCTTTCAGGAATTAAGATGGTTTGGTCTGGGTCAATTAAGCTGTGCATGTATGAGTTAAGCCGGCATGCTAATATGCCCGTAAACTGATTGGCACCCATGTTTAATAGGGATTTGTAATGTTAGTATGTTATTTTACGTTGATTTGTGTAGCTTACTAATCACCCGATGGGGTATCAGGCGCTTGGGCAATGAGTGTGGTCCTAAGGTGCTTATGTGAAGGTCCAGGTCTTCAGCTTCTTACAGAAATCAAGAAGTGATTAGGAGGCTCTGAAGTGTTGAGGGAGGTTGTTCCATGTTTTGGGTGCAATGTGGGAGGAGCGACCTCCAGTTTTGCTTTTGTGCATATGGGGAGTGTGTGTGAGTGAGGCAGAGCTTATGTATCTGGTGGGCTGGAGAAAGTGTATGCAGCTGTTTAGATATTCTGGTCCTGCGTTGTATAGGGTTTTGTATGTGTGTGTCCGAAGTTTGAATTGGGTGCTCTTGTGAATGGGGAGCCAGTGAAGCTTCCTGAGGTGCGGAGTGGGAGGTTGAGTATGAGCAAACCAGTATGAGTGGTTGCAATCTCGATAGCCCATAGTTTATATAGGGGTTGTTTGGAGATTCTGTCATAGTGTGTTGCTGTAGTCCAGCCTGCTGGTGATGAGTGCTTCCTTGACGGCCCATCTAGTATTCTGAGGCAAACATTTGAAGATCTTTCACTGCATGCATAGTATGTGGATGGAGGAAGTGCACACTGTGGTTACTGGAGCTATCATGTTGATCTTGTCATTTAGGATGGTCCCTAGATTTCTTGCACGGTCTGTAGGTGTTGGTCCTAGCTCCAATGGCCACCAGGTTGAATCACATGGGGGGGGGGGGGGTCTTGTTGACAAAGACCAGTACTTCCAACTTCTCAGAATTGAGCTTTGGGTAGTTGGTTCGCATCAAGTCTGCTACCATGGTCATGCTGTTGGTGAAGTTAATTCTGGTGGTGTTTGTCTTGTCCTTTGGGGAGAGGATGAGTTGGGTGTTATTGGTGTAGGAAGCTGGCCTGGTGTTGTGTGAGCACCTATGATGTTATCTCCTTCTACCAATTCCAGGTATCCCCTATTAGTAAAGTGTAGGTGGTGTCTAGGAAGCCAGGGCTCTCTGGAGGGAGCTGTGGATGAGCAGTGAAGACTTATCTAGGAGACATGCAAAGCTTATGCAATACCACTATAGACAGACAACACTTACACACATGAAAGAACAACACAGTGTTAAAAAAATAAAGGTACTTTATTGTAGTTACCCAAATAAAAAAATACTATCTAATAGAGACTTCTAGTTGCAGATGCCTTACCTTTTGAATTTCCCCAGGCGTCAGACTGGATCCGGTATTTTTCTTTGAGTAATACCTCTGCGCGCCGTCAGGTGGCATCGATCGACTCCGCGGCAATCATTGGCGTCGTGTTTGCCTTGATGACGTTGTGGTTGTATATAGGAGCCACCCTGCGTGCTTACATCAGTTCTTTTCTTTCCGTGACAGCCTACGCGCAGGTCTGGAGAGAGCTACCTCAGTCATTTTTTGACTGCGTCAACACTTTTGTCTAACTTTTTTTACGAGTTCGTGGATTCGTCGAGGTATGTCCCGCAAGACCGGATTCAAGCCCTGCAACTCCTGTCACCGAACAATGTCGGTGACTGATCTGCACCTCGTGTGTCTGTGGTGCCTGGAGTGCGATCACAACCCAAAGTCGTGCTCTGAGTGTCGGGCCATGAACCCGAAATCTTTGAGGGAGCGGTCCCTAAAGCTCATGGCGGCCCAAAACTCAACTCCGCAGCACTTACGGTCTTGTTTGAGAGGAAGGTCTCGAGATTGGTCGCATAGTCACCATCACTCCTCGTCCTCCAAGTCATCGGGACATTCGGGTCACAAAAAGAAGTCGACGAAGAAGGACAAGCATTCTTCGACTTCTCCCCGTAGATCCTACGATGCAACGCGGGAAGAGCGTAAACGCTCTAGGCCTCTGTCATCGGAGCCTTCATCTGGGTCGGCTCTGTGTTTCCCCGACTTCCTGGGAGCTAGAGCCACCCCTGCCCAGCTCAAAGAATTTTATATGGCAATGCGCCTCATTTTTGGGTAGTCCAACCCACCTTTGGTGCCTTCAGGCACAGGTGAGTCGTTGGGAGTCCCCTCTGGTTCAAAGTCATTGGCTTCGGCCACTGCTCCGAGGGTCCCTCTGGTTCCAATAGCAGATCCGTCCCGACGCCGGTCGTGCCACGACAATCTTCCCCAGCGTCGGGTTAGACGTTGACGCTCCTGTTGTCGGTTGGGCCCACAATCAACGTCGATCCCATCCTCATACCCGACGACCCGTAGCCGGACCAACATCGCTCGATGCCGATTCCGTTCTCTAGGGACTCTCCTGGGCCCAGGGTTGATCCAGGCCCTTATTCTTGTGGGTATGAATACAGGGAGAGTATAGAGGGGACGCTGGACCCATTAGAATACCAGCTTGACCCCCAAATGGACTGGGTGCAGGATTTGGGTGATGCCAGTGGTCTAGAAACCTCAGCTGACACTGGTCTGCTCTCTCCTCCTTCCGTGACTACGGAGGAGGGTGCTTCTTATTCTATGATAGTGAGAAGGGTGGCTGAGGTCCTGGACCTCGAGCTACCTTCTGGGGAGGTTAGGCCTAATATCCTAACTGACGTGCTTCAGCCGGGGTCTTCCTCTTCCGAGCCACTTCTTCCCTTTATTGAAGCACTGACAGACGTCCTTTTGGGTACTTGGTCCAGACCCAGCACAGGGGCTCCTGTGAATAGGACTATTACCCACTGCCATCGGCCTGTGCCGTCAAACCAGAAGATTCTCACCCAACACCCCACACCTGAGAGCCTGGTCTTCCAGGCTTCTTCTTCATGTGGCGCATTCCCTGCCTCACCCCAATTGGGAATCAAAAAGACTGGATAATTTGGGGAAGAAGTTGTTTTTTTCCAACAGTTTAGTCCGTGAACACCGCATGCCTTTTAGGCTGCTATTCCCATACTCTCTAGGATACAGTCGCACAGGTGCTACCTAGAGTTCCGGAGGACACCTGGACTATCCTTCCCCAAGCCGTAACAGATGGGAGGGATGCAGCGAAGTTCATGATTCATTGAAGACTGGATACGACCGACTCTCTGGACAGATAGGTTGCATCGATGGTGGCATTGAGACACCACGCCTGGCTGAGAACATCTGGCTTTTCAGGGGATGCCCAGCAATCCTTGATGGGCATGGCCTTTGATGGCAAATGTCTCTTCGTAGACAAGGCAGACTCGGTGCTCGAGTGCTTTAAGGATTCCTGAGCCACAGCCTGGTCCCTTGGCCTCGCGCCTGCTCCTAGACTCCAGCAGTCTACCTTTCGCCCCTTTCGTGGCTACGGAAGGGGCACCCAACCGCGTCCTTTCCTCCCTGGCCTTCGACCCGCGCATGCTGTACAGCCCCTGCACGGCTGCGAACGCGGGATCCCACGGCCCTGGGGATCAGGGAGCCAGCGGATCACCCAGTCCACCCCGCCCCCTCCTCAGCCTCCAAACCTTCCTAGTTTGCGTGTACACCAGGAGCCAGTTGGCGGCAGGATTTGCCATCACCTGCCCCAATGGCAATCCATTACCTTGGACAGGTGGGTCCTCCAAATTGTCCAAAGGAGCCGCTCCCTCCCGTTTGAGACACCTCCTCCAGCCATGCCACCTTCATAAAATCAGATATCGGAGGATCATATGGCGCTTCTCCGCGAGGAAGTCCAAGCCCTTTTGGCCAAAGGAGCTATAGAGAGGTTTCCGTTGCCAGGAGTAGGTCGTGGTTGCTATTCCGGCTACTTTCTGGTGCCGAAAAAGGACAAAGGTCTTCGGCCTATATTAGATCTTCGGTCCCTCAGTCTCTTCCTCGAAAAGAAGTTCAAAATGTTGACATTGGCTCAGGTCCTATCTGCCCTGGATCCCAGAGACTCGATGGTAGCGTTGGACTTGCAAGACACATACTTCAACATTCCCGTCTTGCCGGCCCACAGACATTACCTACGATTCTTGGTAGGTCATGAGCACTTTCAGTTTACCGTGCTTCCCTTTGGCCTTACCAGTGCCCCTCGAGTGTTCACGAAAGTGATGGTAGTGGTGGCAGCTCATCTGCAGTCTTCCCCTACCTCGACAATTGGCTGTTGAAGGTGATCTCGCCCCAGACAGTTGTCTCTCACCTCCAGGCTATGGTGAACCTTTTGCATTTGCTGGGGTTCACTATCAACGTGCTGAAGTCACACCTGACTACTTCTCAGAAGCTCCCCTTCATCAGAGCTGTTGTGGATACTGTGCAGTTTCGGGCATATCCTCCCATAAAGCGAGTCCAGGATATTAGGGCTATGATACCGATGCTTCAGCCTCTGTCCTGGATTTCGGTGAAAATGACTCTGAGGCTGCTGGGCCTCATGGCCTCCTGCATCCTGCTGGCTCAAAATGCCAGATGGCATATGCGGGCTCTGCAGTGGGACCTGAAGTTCCAGTGGGCGCAGCATCAGGGGAATCTCTCTGACAAGGTCCGGATCTCAGAAGGAACTGCGAGAGACCTGCAGTGGTGGTTAACGAATAAGGATTGGGTCAAGGGCAGATCCCTCTCCTTTCCCCAACCAGATCTTACAGTTGTGACAGATGCGTCACTCCTGAGATGGGTCGGCCAAATGGAAGAGGCGGAGATCAGAGGCCTCCGGTCTCCGGCGGAAACCGGGCCCCATATCAGTCATCTGGAGCCCTGAGCAATTCGACTAGCATTGAAAGCATTCCTTCCCTCTCTCAAGGGGAAAGCAGTGCAGGTGCTCACAGACAACACCACCGCCATGTGGTATTGCAACAAACAAGACGGAGTGGGGTCGTGGACCCTTTGTCAAGAGGCCCTTTGCCTCTGGACTTGGCTGGAACATCAGGGCATTTCCCTGGTGGTTCAACACCTGGCAGGCTCCTTGAATGCCAGAGCAGACAAACTCAGCCGACGATGCGTGGTCGATCATGAATGGCATCTCCATCCGGAGATGGCGCAAAGTCTCTTCCTGCAGTGGGGAGAACTTGGTTAGAGTTGTTCGCCTCCATAGAGAACGCACAATGTCAGCTGTTTTGCGCGTTGGAGTTTCCAAGGTGGCAGTCGCTCTGCGACTTTTTTCGTCACAAGTGGAATTCAGGCCTACTGTACCTTTACGCCCATATCACTTCTGCCCAGAGTTTTGAAGAAGATCAGGCAAGACCGGGCCCAAGTAATACTGGTGGCTCCGGACTGGGCACGAAGAGTCTGGTATCCTGAGGTGTTGAGCATGGCCATAGCTCTTCCAATCAGACTGCCCCTTCGGGAGGACCTTCTGTCGCAGCAGCAGGGGAGGGTCCTGCACTCAAACCTGTCAACTCTACGGCTTCATGCGTGGTGATTGAGCGGCGACAGTTGATGTCTTTTGACCTGCCACCCGAAGTCTGTGATGTTATTTTGGCAGTCAGGCGTCCCTCAACCAAAACTGTACACGCCTGTCATTGAAAGAAATTTGTGGCATGGTGCATCAACAAATCTGTCGATCCTCTATCTGCTCCTCTTTCTCAAGTCCTTCTCTTTATTCCTTCCCTTGCCCAGGAGGGTTTCATATTGGGCACTCTTAAGAGAGATCTTTCAGCTGTCTCTGCTTTCTTAAGGTTCCCAGATCAGCCTTCCTTATTTAAATCTCCTATAGTTGGGAGGTTTCTTAAAAGCCTCACACATCTCTTTCTTCCTATCCCATTTATCATGCCCCAATGGAATCTAAACCTGGTATTAACGTACCTTATGTGTACCCCGTTTGAGTCGCTTCACAACTGTACTTTACAGCTCTAAACTATCAAGACTGTCTTTTTAGTCGCCATTACTTCGGCCCGCAGAGTAAGTGAGCTCCAGGCTGTGCCATCTCAGCCACGTTTTCTGGCCATACATCCTTACAAAGTGGTGCTTCGCACAAGGGCTTCTTTTCTACCTAAGGTATCCATGTCGGACAGTCCATCACCTTGCCTACCTTTTATGCACCCTCACATCCCTCTCATGAAAAGGAGAGACTCCACCGTCTGGACCCAAAAAGAGCGTTGGTGTTCTGTCTTGATCGTACCAAAGACTTTGGGGTGGGCGAGCAACTCTTTGTGGGATATGTGGGTGTAAAGAAGGGGAAGGCGGTGCAGAAGAGGATCATTTCACGAAGGGTACTCTTATGCATCTAAATGTGCTACTCTCTGGCTAAAAAGCAACCTTCTGAAGGTTTGCGAGCTCACTCCACCAGACTACTGCTGCTACCACAGCGCCAGCATGGGGCGTTCCAGTCCTGGACATCTGTCAGCAGAGACGTGGACATCTCTGCACACTTTTACCAAACACTACTGCTTAGACAATCGGGTCTGAAGGGACGGCTACTGTGGCCATTTTTGGACCCGCAGGACTTCTTGGTGTGAACTTGGTTCGCAGCCCACCACTGGGGATGGTATAACCCGGGTATCTATTCAAAGGTAAGGAATCTGCAACTAGAAGTCTCTATCAGATGTACAAGTTACTTTCCTTCAGTAATGATATATCCCCGCACCGCAAACTGATTTCTAGGGACAGGAACTTCCCCTTAAGGGCCCTAGTTTTAGCACACCACTCTGTGTTCTTCATGGCTCCACACTACTGGCGTGGAAAGTCGTGAAAAGAAACTGGCATCAGCGTGCCGGGGTGGCACCTAGATATGACCGCAACGGCATCACAGCGAACACGACACCAATGACGCCCACAGAGTCGACCGACGCCAACTGACGGCGCACAGAGGTACTGCTTGAAGAAAAAACTCCGGATCCAGTATGACGCCTGGGGAAATTCAAAGGTACGGAATCTGCAACTAGAATATGTCCGCACCAGATGTACCCCAGTGCACTGCGTGTTTGCAGTTGCCAAGGCTTGTCAGCATCCTTCCACAAACTTCTTCGTGCCGCTCCAGCCCCCGGCACTCTTTCCTGCGATGCACAGCTTCCTGCGTGCTTCTCCGGCGGCGTGGGTTCCTTAGTTGTAGTGCTACGTAGGCCTCCTTTTGCACCTTCTTTATCCCCATGCTGTGGGACTCCTGTGTGTGCTGCCTGGTCTTCTTAGGGTTCTCTAGTTGCTGAGAGGCCCCTCTGACTCCCCCTCCTGGGTAGAGTCCACTAGGTCCCTCCTGGTCCCGGGCAGCACCATTTTCCGCTAACCGCGAGCTTTGCATGTGCCAAGGCTTGTTGGCGGAATCCAGCGATGCAAACCAGACTGCAATCATCCATCTGGCGTGGGACATCATCTGCCCCAACCAGGAACCCGCATCCGTCTTCTTGGGAGCCGTACTGACTGTTCTTCACTGGTGGTTCTTCTTTTGCACCTTCCGGGTTAGCAGGGGCTCCTTTTCTCCCTGGACTCTTCACTGCTTCTTGGACTCGGCCCCCTTCTTCTACAGGTTTTCAGGTCCAGGAATCCATTGTTGGTGTCTGACAGTCTCTTCTGGTTCTTGCAGTATTTTCTTTCTCTTGTTCTTGTGTGTTCTAGGAAAGATACTGTGAATTACTCTTGCTTTCCTGGGCTATGAGGTCGGTTCTGTTACTTATCTTTGGTGTTTTCTAATACTCACAGCGCCCCCTACACTCTATGCTTGCCTTGGTGGGAAACCAACTTTCGCATTCCACTTTCTTAGTATATGGTTTGTGTTCCCTCTAGGTCCTTTTATAACTATTGTGATTTTCACTATTTGCACTGTTTTCTAACTGTTTTTACAGCTATTTCTGCATACTAGTGTATATAATTTGTGTATTACTTACCTCTTAAGGGAGTATAGTCTCAATTATATTTTTGGCATTTGTGTCACCAAAAGAAAGTACCTATATTTTTGTAACAGTGAGTACTTCCTTTCATTGTGTGAGTACTGCATGACTAAAGTGGTATTGCATGAGCTTTGCATATCTCCTAGTTAGGCCTTGGCTGCTCATCCACATTACCCATAGAGAGCCTGGCTTCTAGACACCGTCTACACTTCACTAATATGGGATAACTGTACCTGGTGTAAGGTGTAATTACTTTAGGTACCCACTACAAACCCTTCCAGCCTCCTACAGGCAGTGGCTGAGGGCGAGGTGAAATGCTTTACAATTGGGAAGATCTCCTTGCAGCTGTTAGAGTTTCCCTTGATGGGATCCGCTAGTGCCGCTTCTCTTGGTGTCTGTCATTTGTTGGTGCTAGTGTCTGTGTGCAGCCTTGTAGGTAGTTATGTTGGTGGTGTTGTGGCTATCTCTCCATTTCCTTTTTAATTGTTTACATTGTTTGGTGTCTCTGTGGTCTTCTGTGTACCAGCTGACCTGCTTGTTTGGCCTGCTATGCCTGTAGGGTTTGATAGGTTTGAGGAAGTCCGTGCAGTTCTTGAGCCAGTTGGTGAAGTTGTTAATGTCCTTGTTGAGTTTGTCTGTGGGGCTAGGCTGATCAGTGCTGAAGGTGCTAAGCCAGTCTGTTTCTGTGATTTTGTCCCAGGGTGCTGAAACTGGTAGGTATGATGACTTCAGTTGTATTGATGTGGAAATGGATGATGGAGTGGTTGGTCCATGTGATCTGTGTGGTTGAGTTGTTCTTGATGTTGTTGTTTGTGGAGCAGATATAGTCAAGTATGTGTTGGTTCTGTGACAAGTTGGGTGAGACCGATGTTGCACAAGCTTTCGAGGAGTGCTATGGAGCAGGGGTCGCTTTGCTCTTTCAGGGGAAATTTGAGGTCACCAAGGAGAATTAAGGCTCTGGAGTCATTAATGAGTAGATTGACAAAGTTAGCAATGAGGTTGGTAAAGGTGACTAGTGTTCCGGAAGGTCAGTAGGCAAGGGTTCTTTTAACTGTGAATTTTTTTGAGATTTGGAGCTTGAAGTGCAGGTGTGAGGGTCTGTGGGATGTGCAACTTAGTGGGTCCTTACTATGCTTTGGAATCGCTGGCTTATATGCTCCTTTAACGCTGCTCCCCCTGATGACGCAGTTCCGGGGGAATGTTTCCCCCTCGTCGCACCTTGCACTTCTGCCAATCTTTGTGATGGGGAAAGGCTCCTGCCCGTGGTGCAACTAAGGGCGCATCTCCCCAAGGTACTGGAGGCGCCTAGGTATAGTGTGTACACAACAAGCAACTCACCCCCCCATGATGGTCGACAGCTGTCTCCAGGCCGGCCGGGACCAAATCACCTCCCACCATATTACAAGTCAGCAGACTGCCAGGATTTCCGGGGCGGTCCAACTGCCACGAAAAAGCCTGGCGGAAGCAGCCAGTATAAAAGGAGACACTCTCCTCGAGGTACACAGACGCAGCCGCCATGGAACCCTAACTGGAAGTCTTCTCAATTCTGTATCTCAGCATACACCTCCAGGACCAGCGATAAAGACGACAACCATAAGTACTCCCACCTAGCACACACTGGAGGGAAGGGCAGTATTACACACCCACATACAACACACACACATGGCATCGACAGCAACAGCCACACACACACACACGCAAACAAATGCCCGTATCAACAAACACATCTAGAGACACACATGCACACACTAACACAAACGCATACACTAAATACACACACCACGGCCAACAGACATGTACCATTCTCACAGCACACCGCACACGCACACCACCGCCACTGTCAAACACATCCATACCTTTCAATCACACAACGACAGCAACATCACAAAAAAACGCATTGTCAGAAAGGCACATCGAGCAACTCCACCCTAAAACACATACTGGCAGCAATACGTAGCATCAACATGCAATCATAGAAATAGTTCAGATATCCAAACAAGGTCCCAAGTGACATGCCACTTCCAATCAACATACAAAGGACATCACAGATGCTTCACTATACACACAGATGCACACACCACTACCAAACAGTGCCACACACAACCATAACAACATATCACAACAAACACATGGCACAAGTCATCAACCCGGCGCATGCAGCAACACACATACATCCCATACACATACAACACAAACATCAAAGTATACAGATATAACACAACCATGTTGAAGAAAATACAGGACAATTTTTCAAGCTTGATATTCACATCTATGTGGGCAGATGTATTGGATTAATAATTGAAAGTAACATTTATGTACAAGGGAGGCCTGCTGGCTAGTCCAGCAAATGTCTTAAGTGCCCCAGGAACATTGGGCACAGACACATGCCCCAACTTGACTCCTGGCTGCAAATTGGCCTCCACATAGCAGGGGCATCAGTGGGGCAGGCAGGCACCTCAGGGGTGAGAAGGGGGCGGTGGTGGGGGCTTGGAAGGGGGCCCTTGGGATAAGGTTTGGTGGGGGGGGTAGGCTTAGATCTTGATTGTGGTTGAGGGTTTTGGATTTTGGGGTAGGAGGAAGGACCTTAGGCTTTGAAGGGGGTGGTTTCTTTGCAGGGGGAGGGGCATGGACACTACTAGGGGCCATGGGAGGACTGGGAGGTGGAATGTCTGGGCTGAGGCAGGGAGCCATGTCACTTAAGGGCCTCACGGGTGGGACAGGAGCAGGGAACAGGTCAAGACTGGTAAGGATAACTATTTTAGGTACTTGGGGGCGATCATGGGTAAAAGGTTTAGGAGTGGAGGTAGAGGGAGTGGTTGTAGGAAGTGTGGGTGTGCTTGACATGGATGCAGATGTGTGCAATGTGTGCTTGTGTGTGGTGGGTGTATGTTGGGTGGGTGAGTTGAGGGTGTTTGTTTCTAGGGAGGGGGGAAGAGATGCAGTGAGATGGTATGCAAGATGTGTGAGTGTATGTTGGGGTGGTGGCTGCAAGTAAGGTGGAGGTGCTGCATGTGGTCGTAATGGTTGTTGTAGTGAGTGCGGATGTAGTGTGTGGGGTGGATGTCTGCGGGTCTGCTCTTGTGATGTCTGTGGGTATGACAGAACTGGTGGCAGGATCAGGGAGTGTTGGTGTAGTGATAGCAAATGTGAGTGGTGATGTGCCTGTGATGGAGGAGTTGGTGGGAAAGACTTAGTAGGGAGTGGCTGTTATAGTGTCTGAGGGTTTGTGGTGACTGTGTGCATGCTTGTGGTGTGTCCTGTGGTGCCTGTGTGTCTTTGGTTACCTTGTCTGTTGTAGTGAGTGAATGCTGGTCTGTATGTGTGCTCTGGATGGGTTAGAGGAGAGGGGTGTTGGATTGGGCACAGGCAGCTGGAGGGAGGGACGGAAGATGAAGGGACACTGGCTGCCATTAATGACAAGGCCAGAGACTGAAACAATCTCTGCAGGGCAGGCAAAGCACAGTGAATGCCTTCCAGGTTGGCATTTCTTTGTTGCATCTTGGATGCCAGTCCCTGGATGGCATTCACAATGGTTGACTGCCCCACAGAGATAGACCTCAGGACGTCAATAGCCTCCTCATTGAGGGCAGCAGAGCTGAGTGGGGCCGGGGCAGAGGTGCCTGCAGTGAAGGAGATGCCCACCCTCCTGGGTGAGCGGGCATGGGCAACTGGGTGGGGAGCTTCAGGGAGGGTGGTGCTGGTAAGGGGGTTGGCAGACAAGGATGGTGATGGGATGGACCACATGGGTCTGCCACCGCCAGGGAGCTTCCATTGGGGGAGGAATCTGAAGATGATGTAGCCGTACCGGTCTAGACCGTGGTGCTCCCCTCACCCTACGTCCACTGGTCCCTTCAGCGTCAGTGGACTCTGCCTCCCTGGTCCCATGGGCTGCTGCTTCCCCACCCGCTGGTGCCCTTCTCCTTTGCCTAGTGATGCTGATGCACCCAAGGATAGAAGAGGACAGGGAGAGAGGGTGGGAGAGAAAGAAAGGGAGGAAAGGGTCAATATCTACCCATCTACTACACATACCAACAAGTACTCGACTACTCCTCTGGCGTAGCAAAGCATGATTATGATACATTGTCCCCAAATATTGGTCATGAAGACATAACCTAATAATCAAGCTGTTACCTCCTAATTCCAGCAAAATGACTGGTTTGGACGTGCTGCAGCCTGTCATCAGTCGTTCTACAATGGTCAAAACTACCAGCTACATACATATACTTACCAATCTGACACTTTTGACACATTGTTTTTCATATGTCCTGGATAGGTACATTTCACACAAAATATAGGACAGGTTGGTAAAGACTCATGATGTACAGAAGTCCATTGACAATGCAGTGATTTCACAGTAGAAGTTCCCTACTCACAGGACTTATTACCCAATATCAGCCCTAACTAGATGACGTTGGCTATCTAAAGCAGACTCAGGAATAGAGAATTAAGGTTTGGAAATCACTCAACATAGGAAGGTGTTTAAACGTACCTGGACAAGGAGGTAAAGCACCAACATATTCCTGATTGCATGGTGTTTAAAAGCTAACTTACACCACTTGAAACAATGGAAGTAATAGCCAGGAATATAATCTTATCTAATGAACACATTCCTCATTAGTACCTACATAATCTAACTGACATAATAGAAGCCCATACAACTGATATTAAACAGTCTGTACTCACCCCCTTGTGGCTGTTGTGCTGCCCTCATGTGCCCATCTTATCCGGGTAGGCCACTGGCAATATGCAGGCCATTAGGGGAGTCAGGGTCCGACGGACACCCCTCCCTCATTGGGAGGACGTCCCCAGCTGGGCCTCCGCGGTCTTCCGGGCCCAACGCTCGGGTCCTTCCACTGCTTTCTGCTGTGGGTGCTCCGCTGGCTATGGACCCCCAGGCTCCACACTTGCTTGGCGATGGCTCTCCATAACCCCTTTTTCAGATGGGTGCTGACCTACAGCAGTGGCCTACACACAACATGCACAGCACATGCTCATACAGAGTGTACAATACGCCATTCTCATTCATAATACACAACCCCAGCAGTCAATCATGTCATGTCTATAGACACACACTTTCACTGTCAAACATCACCCTAGCTCATAAATATGTCACATTGTCCTGACCTGTTTATCTGGAGCCCCATACCACTGTCCATACAGGGGTGGGACTCCTTCCACTAGTTACTCCGGGGTGAAGGCTGGGGCCCTATCCCCTGCAGGATGTGCCATTGTGGCTTCCAGATACGGAACACAGCAGCTCACGCAGTGGAGGTCTTGCTTGCTCGAGTGTTAGGAGTCAAGTGAGCTGGGCTGTAGAAAAATGGCGGTCACGGCCACCACGGTCATGGCCGTCACCGCCGGCGATGATCATCATTAGCTCCAGTTTCCCATAGATATCAGTGTTAACCAATGAGGAGTTGCATGGTGCTTCCGACTACCTCCTTCCTTGACGACTAACGTTGGTCACTTCCATCTGTCCTCTGCCTGCAGGACAGGCAGCTGGCATTTTACATATTTCTGTGTCATCCTAGTGCGTCATAGCTAGTTGCTTGATGTACGATGTCAACTCGTGAACTCACTAGTGAAGTGAGTGTCACCTACCAGAATGTCTGATGTATTATCTTTTCAATGAGTGGACGTTTTGTAACTGTATCTGACTTACAGACGAGTTTACTGTGTCTGACTTCCATCTCTGTACAGACACCTTGTGACAAGTATAGCAATGGAATTGACAGCCAGGATGTCGCAGGTGTGCAATTTGTGAATAACTGTTTCCGTGTTGGGTTTCAAATACCTTACATGACTTGTCCTGTTTACGACTTTTATGGTGTAACTTAGTAACAACAGTGCAACAGATGTCCTGAAATTTGTTCTGTCCTATGCCTAGATACCGTCCAATGGGGAGATTGAGAAATGCACCGGTCTGCCGGACCCTAGTCGTCCTTGCTACCATGGAAGAAAGACACATTATACAGACTTATAGTCTGAACCATCAGGGAACTGTGTACCCATCTGGAGCCAGATCTCCTGCCAGCCATATATAATCCCTATACCAACAGTACAGGTGTTACCTGTCCTGTATTGCATTGCCATAGGATCTTTTCAGGTGACAATGGTACTGGCTGCAGGAATGGCACAGCTGATGTTCAGATTTGTGTTAGAGGATGTACTGGATGCCTTATTCAAGCACTTGAATAGCTAAATCAGGTTCCCACAACGTGCTGATCTGTACAACATGAAGTCTGCCTTTTATGACATTGCACACATTCCACATGTAATAGGGGCCATTGATGGCACCCACATCACTTTGGTTCCTCCCAGGGCCAATGAGTAAGTCTACAGGAACAATAAGAATCACTATTCAATCAAGGTGCAGGTGGAGTGTCTTGCTGACTAATACATATCCCATGTGACAGCAAAGTTTCCGGGATATGTACATGATTCTTACATCTTGAGAAACAGCAGTGTCCTGCAAATGTTGTTGCGACTTCAGAGAGAGAGGGCATGGCACATTGGTAAGTGTACCACTGTCTGTCTAACGTCTATGCTACTTCAATTCACAGTCGGCTCTATGCCTCTCATAGTTCCCTAATGGTTTGTACCTTTGTGCACACAGGTGACTCAGGCTACCCCAACCTACCCTAGCTCCTGACACCAGCTAGGTACCCTACAACAGATGGGGAGGACAGTTACAATGAGGCTCTCGGCCAAACGAGTTTGTAGTTGAGAGGACATTCGGGCTATTGAAAGCAAGATTCAGGTGCCTACATATGTCCGGTGGTGCCCTACAGTATAGACACAGAAAGTCTGCTAAATCATTGTAGCATGTTGCATGCTATACAATCTTGCCCTGAGAAGACACATTCCACTGTTGGATGAGGAGAAGGTGGCAGCTGGACCGGTGGCTCAGGCTGATGACTTTGGAACTGATGAGGAGGAAGACAAGTAGGATGCAGGTGACTCTAGGGCTGAGTTGATTCGGCAGTTCTTCCAGTGAATGCCAGGTATGTGTGATCTGAAGTTAATGGACCCTCTAACCCTGTCTGCCTAGTGACACTGTCCCTCCTTGTGTTTTGCATCAGGGAATTTAAGTGCACTACATCCATCCGTTATGCACTTTGATGGGATGCTGACTTACCATCAGGGGAGGTGTAACTGCTATACTGCCAAAGCCATGTGGCACTTGCTGTTGGCATGGCATGACTTCAGCATAGGATTCCCGATTTGCATGGTTTCAAGACTTCATTTTGGATGTCAATGGTCTGGCCTAATCCTATCAATCCGGCTACCCATCCACACTGTTACCAAAGCTGATGTCTGGTACCTACCTGTTTTAGACATTGCAAGATAGGTTTTCTGTTGGTGATATTAGCAATGAGGACCTACAGACCTACTTTGTAGATATGTGGTGACCTCCCATTGCAGTATGGTTCCTGTGGATTGCAATATGCCCTGTATATATATTGGATGGGCAACATGGGAGACATCATTGAAGCTTTACCCTTGCTTGATCTGTCTTCAGGCCAGATGTGTGGTTCCACCCTGCATACTGGCATGACTGTTGTCCCCCTAGGCATAGGATTACAGTACAGGAAAGATGTCATGACACACCTTCTGGACATTCCTGCGGTACCAGTCCATCTATCAGACTTATTGACATATATATGTGCATTTCAATTTATATCCGTCACATAAAATGGTACTGGTGAGAATGATGCCACGTAAGCCATTATTGTGCTGAACTGTGTTTATTGTGATTCAAAGTGCGTTTGCTGAGGAGTGGGATCATGGGGTTTGAAAGTATCAGAGTAGGTGGCCCAGCTGTTGGTTTCACAGGTCGAGCCTCCAAGGGAAAATTGATTTTTGACAGTGGACGGTCAATTGGGTGTCTCAGTGGCTCATAAGGGAAAATGTTCAGGAGACAGATCACTTCCTAGCAGTGTTTTTGGTCTTGGCCTCAGGTCCTGCAGGATGCCTGGATGGACAACATTGTTTGCATGGGGCTCCTCAGCTGCAGGGCCAGGGGTGCTACTAGCCTGTTGGTCCTCTGGCTGGGCCTCCATTGCAGTTGCTGTGGCAGATGTAGATGGCACAGGTGTTGATTGGCTACTGGTAGGGGCCTGCTGGTGGATGAAGGATGCATGCAGGATTCTGGTAAGTTCAGTGAACACCCCACAAATGGGGGCCACAGTGGCATTGTGCGCCTGCCACTGCTCCATGGCTTCCTGGTGGTATTCGCTCTGCAGCCTCTGGGTCTCCTGCCAGGTTGTCAATATTTGACCCACCATGTCCTGGGATTGCTGGTATGCTCCGACGACTCTGGAGATGGGCTCCTGGCCAGTCATGCCCTTTTGGTGCTTCATCCCTTGACCCACAGTTGCCCTCCCATTGCCCCCTGTGCCTGTGACTCTGGAAAGGTGTGCCCACTCCCACTGACACTAGGCCCTTCATCGTCTTGGATGTTAGGGGTCGACTCAGGTCCCTGTACTGTGGGGCACACTATAGACTGACCTGTCCTTGGGAAACAGGTTTGGGAAGGAGAGGTGTCCAGTGCTGTTGTAGCCACAGAGGTGTGGGACTCAGATGTGGGCAGGGTGAGGCTGGTGGTGGTGGACTGACCAGTCGTCCCGGATGGGACAGGTGAGGCGTCCCTTTCCAGACACCCAGAGCTGTAGTCCTCAATTGAGCCTACTTCAGGGGGCTGACTGTCTGTCTTTGACATCCTCTGCTGGGTGGCAGTAGTAGGGGTACCTGGGGATGGAGAGGAAGTGTGTTACATTGTTGAAATGTACTTGTTGTTCACATGGTTGTTTGCAATCATAGCCTTGACATGCTTTCCATTGATGGCAATAACAGCTGTTTGACCACTGACAATGTTTAAGGGCTCTTGAATTTTGCTGTGGTATACTTGTAGTATAGAAGATTGCGGTCATCAATGCTGTCATTGCAATGTACTAGTGATCAGTCCAGGTATAATGTGGGTGAAAGTTATGGCATGGTTATACGTGCAGGTGTCCGAATGTGGAGTGGTATTAGCAGTTAGACAAGGGTGGGGAGTATTACCTTGTGGTAGTTATATTAATTGCTACAGTGGGAGATATCTGTGCACTTGGTGGGCCTATGTGCGATTAGTGGTAGTTTGGAGGTGTGGCATGCAAGGGAGGGTATTGGGTTCAGAATGGATTTGTGCATGTAAGGGAGCTGTGAGGGGGGTGTAAGGGTGGTGGGGGGTACATGCCATGCAGGAGTACATATTGCCTGGGGAGTGTTGTTGACTTCCCAGAGTCCAGTCCTCCTGGTATTCCAGTCAGGCCCTCTGGGTGCAGTATGGCCAGACCTTCTCCTCCCACGATGATCACTCTGGGGGAGGAGGTGCGGGTCCACCGCCATTCTTGTTGATGGCTATCTGGTGTCTTCCTGCCATGGACCGGACGTTCCTCCGTAGGTAATTTCACCTTCCTGAGGTCTTCCCTTGGGTGTGGATGGTTTCCCACTGAGCTCACCCTGTCGACGATACTCTGCCATAACTCCTTTTTTATGGCTATGGCTGTATGCTGGACCTGTGCTCCAAACAGTTGTGGCTCCACTCTGAGGATTTCGTGTACCATGACCCTCAACTCCTCATCTGTGAATCGTGGGTGTTTCTGTCGTGATATGGTGGATGTATTGTGGGGTGCGTTATGTGCAGGGTTGCGGGTGTGCTGTTTGGTGAGGTGGGGGTTGTGTGGTTCGGTGTGCTTGTGGTATGTGGTGGTTGTGTGCATCGGCAACATGTTTGTTGTGTGCAGTGGGGTAGTGTGTGCTGCATGTTATGTGTGGTGGTCCCTATGGTATCCAGGTGCAGTGTCTTCTATTTATGCGTTCCTCCCTTCTCTGTGAAAAATTACGGATGCAAGGGGTTGTGGGTATGAGTTTCATATTGCACTGATCAAGTGTTTCTGGTGTGCGTATCTGTGTCAGGTGTGGCGGTATGAGTTTTTGACTGTGGCGGTTCAGACCGCCAATGAATTACCGCCGTGCAATGACCGACGTGCTGATTTGTGGGTCAGGCCGACGATGTCGGATTTTTGTCTGCTTTTGGGTGGTCTGCGGTTTGTGACTCGTAACACAGCGTTCGTGATACCACCAACACTGGCGTTGTTTTGGCGCCCACCGCCATGGCGGTCTTCTGAAAAGACTGCCAAACTCGTAATGAGGGCCAGAGTATATTGTCAGTGAGTTATGTTTTCCCCGAGACTATATAGAAAACTGCTATAACCAAAGTCTAAATGTTACAAATTGATCATTAAAAAGGCTCCTACTTTTTCTAGGTTTTGTTACATTATTGACATTTAAAAAAATGCTTACATTTATTTCTGTGTTTATGTAAGTTACGAATCATGCTGGGGTAGATGAAGGTATGTTGACCGCTATGTTGTATAATGGAGTATGTGAAGAGATTTCCATTTGCAGAAAGAAAATGTCAGAATTAACTTGGTGGAAAGGAGACGTAAGAGTTGTTTTAAGATTTTTTTTTTTTTCTTTAGATGAACAAAATAGCATGTCCAACAACTTATCGCAAATGAACCAGTCCTATCAGTACAGTAAACGTTACCCAAGTGGCTCGGATACAGCTGTTCAACAGTGTACCATGAGACTGACAGCTAACTTTGGTGTAATAGATCGCCAGTAACCCTCACCAAGTACGCACAGGGCTCTCCTCACTGGATAAAGAGGCATCACTATCAGCTGATTCATCTTCTGTAGTGTCTCCCGCCCCAAAAAATGTTCACAAAGCGCCCCCCAGACATTGCAGTTTTTCATGTTTGTGCATGTTGAAAGTGCATTTCCTCCCCTAATGACAATTTCAACACATCCTTAGTTCCTATCCAGGTGATGGCTGCCCTCCTCCCCTTCAACACTAGAGTCAGCTCTAAGAAGTGGTAGGCCATCTTACACATCCTAATGCGAATAGTTCCTAACAGACAAGGTTGGGGAGTGGGGTCACAAGCCAAGGCAGTGGTCCTTTGTAATCTATCCACCATGATTAACCAGAAGGCACCCACCATCAAGCAACCCCATGCCAAGTGCATAAATTCAGCATCTGCGGAACTGCACCAGGGGCAGGCAGAGGACCGCTCCAGATTAAACCTATGCATGCTCGCTGGGGTCATGTATGTGCGATGTAAAAAGTTGAGGTGATGATCTTGAATCCTGCATTGCCAGTTACAGATTTCAGTAATGCATGTATCCTGCCCCAATCAATATCTGGAAAGGGAGCCCCAATATCCGCTTACCACGCTTCCAAACCAGTAGCTGCCTGCGTACCACGTCTGCCTGCTTTGCCTTGTACTTCGAGACATGTTAACGCCCAGACCCCAACTTGCTTTCCATTGTTAGATGATTTTTTATACATTTGTAGAGAGATTTTGTATGAAATTATAAATGGATGAAAGTATGTTCTTTAGAATCTCATCGGTCCGTATAATCACAGATGTGCACAATATAGTTCATATTTTCTCAGCCGATCTGAAATGTTTTCTGCCAATAACGTTGTGGCAGATATTTGAGTCATATATTTTTTGTACAAGTGTTCTTTGTTTGATTCCTTTACTTTTCTTGAATTTTTCTTTTTAACTTTTATTCAGTTCATGCAACTTACAGCCTTTCAAAGTGGGTAGTTGAAGCATTTAAAGTTTTGTCCAACATATGTTACTCAGAAGTTTCATTTCTGAGTGAGGAAGAAAGGGCAAATCACAAATCTAGGGCACGCTGACATCTTACCATCCCTGACTGTCCTTCTGTGAGAGTGCATTTGTAAATATGGTGTACCCACAAAATAAAAGAAAAATCTAAGCCGAGGCCAAGCCCAATCATAGCAAGTTTAAGAGAATCTACACAATACTTTGAAAAACGTTAGTTCAGAGCTAGGAGGCAACGAGTGACATGGCATTTTCATTCACAGTTTTGCTTCCAAGAATGGGATGTCAATCAAAAATCTTGAGAAGACGTTTGTGTGGTCAGTCTTCCTGTTTGTGGTGCATTGAAACCATGATTCCCATTGGCTTTTGAGTAATATAGTGGCCATTTTGGTAATTCCGTCCCAATCAGGAGGTAGGCAGCAGTAAGAGTGGTGAACAAATCTGATACACACACGCATTCACCTGTGAATGTAAAACCTCACTCATTTGTACTTCTCCTAAGCCAGAGAACCAGTTGTCGTCAGCTGGATTGTGTAGGGGGGATGACTAAAGGAACTAAGAAGTTGGTTACAAGATAAGACTGCAGCATTGTGTGGACGCATTCGTAGTTCCAGGAAGGAGAGAGTGCTGGCACATTCACCTGCTCTGCCTGGATAACAGGTACACAGGCCGGGACTAGGCATTCTTTGGGAACACCATGACGGTATTAGCTGTCTAAAATGTTAGTTAAGAGCATAGGCTCAACTCAACCAAAAGTGAAACACGCCAAGAAGTAAAAGAACACAAGGGCCCCTGTTTAGATTCTTCAGGCTCATAAAGTAACAGGTCAGGGCGTGAAACTGAGTGAGGATTTATTTGAGTGATTGTTTAGAGCACCAAACCTTACCTTTAAGGAGTTAACTGAACACTTATGTTAACGCGTCCCTTTATGATAATTTATTTCACATCAGTACTCGTTTTAGGGCAATGAGTCTTTTGACCCAGTTGAGAGACACCGTAGGACGAGATAGCTAATCAATATGTCAATCAATACATCAATAACGTCATCAGTATTTATCACAACAATACATTTCACCTTAGTCAAAGTCATTAATAAATTCAAAACGCTACCATGACCTTTCAGCCATGAATAACCACACCAGTTTAGTAGAATTTTATGGATTTTATTCCCTATTAGTTACAATCTAAGATTAAGTGCATTAACCTCAAAACCAAGAAACATAACAGCATAGTCACAATATGGAAACTTTGATAAGATTTCATTAAGGCAAGAATCACAAACATTAGAATATAACACGGCGTGAACATAGATCAAGTTTAGCAAAGAGTCAATATCGCGTCAGTTCAACATATCATAATGTCAGTCGTTTATCTATTTGCGTCAGTTTTGGTGCACACCTGTTCTAACCACTAATTAGCATTAGCATGTTGGGCTTCATGCAAAACAATTTTGAACACTAATTTGAAAAACATCTAACTGTGGTCTCTGTGAAAAGCAAGCAGTTGGTACCTAGAAAGTAAAAGCAAACAGACAAATTACAAATGCATTGTCATAATTACCCTCCAAGGATTAGGTCAGCGCACAGGTTCTGTCTTCGTCTTCAGGACATCAGTCAGATCACCATTAGTCAGGACTCAGCAAAAGGGCAAAAAAAGGCACTTCCCTCATAATGAGGAAAAGTGTAAATGGACAAACTAAGGGCAAGGATGGCTTTTCAAAATTTCTAGTCACCAAACAGAGTGACAGAGTTTCTGGATAGAATCAATAGCATTCCCTAACCCACCTAAAAGACCTCCGTGTGACACAGGTTTTTATCCCTTTTTCGTAACACATTCCCCCAAAATTCTATTGGACATCTTCTATACCCCACTATCTTCAACCTATCAAATTAGATATTAGGTAATCCTAATCTTCACCCCATATTGGTTTACAAGTCTTTGATTGGTCCTCGTCATTGACGTCTTCAGAGGTGACACGTCCGGTGTGACTTCATTCCTTGATAATTCTTTGCACATCTTTTGGTCAGCAGATCCATTGTATTCACCGGTTTGAATGACCTTGTACATTACATTAATCTACACTGTTTCACTTCATTTACAACATTTATTCCATGGGCTTAGGAAAGGCGCCTGAGAACGCATTTAACATGGTTACATTCATCTTCCAAGTTTGAAGAAAAAGAACATTGCAGGGTCATGGCCCTTTGTGAGTCAGCACACTGAAAAATAGAAAAACACATTTAATACGAGAGCCAGGCAGCTAAGATGCAGTTCATGCAAACTTAAGGCCTATGAATATTTCAGCACAGTTTCAATAACGCAAACACTAGTATAAGCTTAATTGAACGTAACATAAACATTTTAATCATCATTATTATTTCGCATATACATTGGTGGCCACTCATCGTGGTCACAATTCAAGTGCACGTCTAAGCAAAATCGCTATTATTATAGTTTCTATGCGGCATCATCACATATTAATTCATAAACATTTCATGTTAATATAGATTATATAAGCTACGCTCCCTCAGTCCCTCCTCTGAAGACGTTCGTCATCACATAAACCTTTCCCCTTTGACCTTACACCTTAATTTTTCACCTTACGCATAATGCGGATTTCAACATCTTGTCCCTTGTGTGAACTTTCCCAAATTTCGTTGAACATTTTCTCCATTTCACTTTCTTCATTTCTCCTGGTTCTTTTTGTCCAATTTCTTTTAATTTTATCATTAATTTTGCATGCTCCCCATAATCCTAATAGACAGGCCAGAACAATTAATAGACCCCCTAATATTTTTGCAAGTACCCCATTCCAAATGTTGCTAAACCAGCTTCCCACTCTGGCAATTCCTTTTCCAAATTTCTCCCACACTCCAGGTTCCTTCAAATCCTTCAAATTTGCGTTAGGTTAGTAAGCATACCTCTAATCTTTTTACTATTGTCAGGTATAAATGAGCAACAATGACGCTCGTTGAGCATCTTGCAGACCCTACCTACCTTGAGTGTCACCTACCAGAATGTCTGATGTATTATCTTTTCAATGAGTGGACGTTTTGTAACTGTATCTGACTTACAGACGAGTTTACTGTGTCTGACTTCCATCTCTGTACAGACACCTTGTGACAAGTATAGCAATGGAATTGACAGCCAGGATGTCGCAGGTGTGCAATTTGTGAATAACTGTTTCCGTGTTGGGTTTCAAATACCTTACATAACTTGTCCTGTTTACGACTTTTATGGTGTAACTTAGTAACAACAGTGCAACAGATGTCCTGAAATTTGTTCTGTCCTATGCCTAGATACCGTCCAATGGGGAGATTGAGAAATGCACCGGTCTGCCGGACCCTAGTCGTCCTTGCTACCATGGAAGAAAGACACATTATACAGACTTATAGTCTGAACCATCAGGGAACTGTGTACCCATCTGGAGCCAGATCTCCTGCCAGCCATATATAATCCCTATACCAACAGTACAGGTGTTACCTGTCCTGTATTGCATTGCCATAGGATCTTTTCAGGTGACAATGGTACTGGCTGCAGGAATGGCACAGCTGATGTTCAGATTTGTGTTAGAGGATGTACTGGATGCCTTATTCAAGCACTTGAATAGCTAAATCAGGTTCCCACAACGTGCTGATCTGTACAACATGAAGTCTGCCTTTTATGACATTGCACACATTCCACATGTAATAGGGGCCATTGATGGCACCCACATCACTTTGGTTCCTCCCAGGGCCAATGAGTAAGTCTACAGGAACAATAAGAATCACTATTCAATCAAGGTGCAGGTGGAGTGTCTTGCTGACTAATACATATCCCATGTGACAGCAAAGTTTCCGGGATATGTACATGATTCTTACATCTTGAGAAACAGCAGTGTCCTGCAAATGTTGTTGCGACTTCAGAGAGAGAGGGCATGGCACATTGGTAAGTGTACCACTGTCTGTCTAACGTCTATGCTACTTCAATTCACAGTCGGCTCTATGCCTCTCATAGTTCCCTAATGGTTTGTACCTTTGTGCACACAGGTGACTCAGGCTACCCCAACCTACCCTAGCTCCTGACACCAGCTAGGTACCCTACAACAGATGGGGAGGACAGTTACAATGAGGCTCTCGGCCAAACGAGTTTGTAGTTGAGAGGACATTCGGGCTATTGAAAGCAAGATTCAGGTGCCTACATATGTCCGGTGGTGCCCTACAGTATAGACACAGAAAGTCTGCTAAATCATTGTAGCATGTTGCATGCTATACAATCTTGCCCTGAGAAGACACATTCCACTGTTGGATGAGGAGAAGGTGGCAGCTGGACCGGTGGCTCAGGCTGATGACTTTGGAACTGATGAGGAGGAAGACAAGTAGGATGCAGGTGACTCTAGGGCTGAGTTGATTCGGCAGTTCTTCCAGTGAATGCCAGGTATGTGTGATCTGAAGTTAATGGACCCTCTAACCCTGTCTGCCTAGTGACACTGTCCCTCCTTGTGTTTTGCATCAGGGAATTTAAGTGCACTACATCCATCCGTTATGCACTTTGATGGGATGCTGACTTACCATCAGGGGAGGTGTAACTGCTATACTGCCAAAGCCATGTGGCACTTGCTGTTGGCATGGCATGACTTCAGCATAGGATTCCCGATTTGCATGGTTTCAAGACTTCATTTTGGATGTCAATGGTCTGGCCTAATCCTATCAATCCGGCTACCCATCCACACTGTTACCAAAGCTGATGTCTGGTACCTACCTGTTTTAGACATTGCAAGATAGGTTTTCTGTTGGTGATATTAGCAATGAGGACCTACAGACCTACTTTGTAGATATGTGGTGACCTCCCATTGCAGTATGGTTCCTGTGGATTGCAATATGCCCTGTATATATATTGGATGGGCAACATGGGAGACATCATTGAAGCTTTACCCTTGCTTGATCTGTCTTCAGGCCAGATGTGTGGTTCCACCCTGCATACTGGCATGACTGTTGTCCCCCTAGGCATAGGATTACAGTACAGGAAAGATGTCATGACACACCTTCTGGACATTCCTGCGGTACCAGTCCATCTATCAGACTTATTGACATATATATGTGCATTTCAATTTATATCCGTCACATAAAATGGTACTGGTGAGAATGATGCCACGTAAGCCATTATTGTGCTGAACTGTGTTTATTGTGATTCAAAGTGCGTTTGCTGAGGAGTGGGATCATGGGGTTGGAAAGTATCAGAGTAGGTGGCCCAGCTGTTGGTTTCACAGGTCGAGCCTCCAAGGGAAAATTGATTTTTGACAGTGGACGGTCAATTGGGTGTCTCAGTGGCTCATAAGGGAAAATGTTCAGGAGACAGATCACTTCCTAGCAGTGTTTTTGGTCTTGGCCTCAGGTCCTGCAGGATGCCTGGATGGACAACATTGTTTGCATGGGGCTCCTCAGCTGCAGGGCCAGGGGTGCTACTAGCCTGTTGGTCCTCTGGCTGGGCCTCCATTGCAGTTGCTGTGGCAGATGTAGATGGCACAGGTGTTGATTGGCTACTGGTAGGGGCCTGCTGGTGGATGAAGGATGCATGCAGGATTCTGGTAAGTTCAGTGAACACCCCACAAATGGGGGCCACAGTGGCATTGTGCGCCTGCCACTGCTCCATGGCTTCCTGGTGGTATTCGCTCTGCAGCCTCTGGGTCTCCTGCCAGGTTGTCAATATTTGACCCACCATGTCCTGGGATTGCTGGTATGCTCCGACGACTCTGGAGATGGGCTCCTGGCCAGTCATGCCCTTTTGGTGCTTCATCCCTTGACCCACAGTTGCCCTCCCATTGCCCCCTGTGCCTGTGACTCTGGAAAGGTGTGCCCACTCCCACTGACACTAGGCCCTTCATCGTCTTGGATGTTAGGGGTCGACTCAGGTCCCTGTACTGTGGGGCACACTATAGACTGACCTGTCCTTGGGAAACAGGTTTGGGAAGGAGAGGTGTCCAGTGCTGTTGTAGCCACAGAGGTGTGGGACTCAGATGTGGGCAGGGTGAGGCTGGTGGTGGTGGACTGACCAGTCGTCCCGGATGGGACAGGTGAGGCGTCCCTTTCCAGACACCCAGAGCTGTAGTCCTCAATTGAGCCTACTTCAGGGGGCTGACTGTCTGTCTTTGACATCCTCTGCTGGGTGGCAGTAGTAGGGGTACCTGGGGATGGAGAGGAAGTGTGTTACATTGTTGAAATGTACTTGTTGTTCACATGGTTGTTTGCAATCATAGCCTTGACATGCTTTCCATTGATGGCAATAACAGCTGTTTGACCACTGACAATGTTTAAGGGCTCTTGAATTTTGCTGTGGTATACTTGTAGTATAGAAGATTGCGGTCATCAATGCTGTCATTGCAATGTACTAGTGATCAGTCCAGGTATAATGTGGGTGAAAGGTATGGCATGGTTATACGTGCAGGTGTCCGAATGTGGAGTGGTATTAGCAGTTAGACAAGGGTGGGGAGTATTACCTTGTGGTAGTTATATTAATTGCTACAGTGGGAGATATCTGTGCACTTGGTGGGCCTATGTGCGATTAGTGGTAGTTTGGAGGTGTGGCATGCAAGGGAGGGTATTGGGTTCAGAATGGATTTGTGCATGTAAGGGAGCTGTGAGGGGGGTGTAAGGGTGGTGGGGGGTACATGCCATGCAGGAGTACATATTGCCTGGGGAGTGTTGTTGACTTCCCAGAGTCCAGTCCTCCTGGTATTCCAGTCAGGCCCTCTGGGTGCAGTATGGCCAGACCTTCTCCTCCCACGATGATCACTCTGGGGGAGGAGGTGCGGGTCCACCGCCATTCTTGTTGATGGCTATCTGGTGTCTTCCTGCCATGGACCGGACGTTCCTCCGTAGGTAATTTCACCTTCCTGAGGTCTTCCCTTGGGTGTGGATGGTTTCCCACTGAGCTCACCCTGTCGACGATACTCTGCCATAACTCCTTTTTTATGGCTATGGCTGTATGCTGGACCTGTGCTCCAAACAGTTGTGGCTCCACTCTGAGGATTTCGTGTACCATGACCCTCAACTCCTCATCTGTGAATCGTGGGTGTTTCTGTCGTGATATGGTGGATGTATTGTGGGGTGCGTTATGTGCAGGGTTGCGGGTGTGCTGTTTGGTGAGGTGGGGGTTGTGTGGTTCGGTGTGCTTGTGGTATGTGGTGGTTGTGTGCATCGGCAACATGTTTGTTGTGTGCAGTGGGGTAGTGTGTGCTGCATGTTATGTGTGGTGGTCCCTATGGTATCCAGGTGCAGTGTCTTCTATTTATGCGTTCCTCCCTTCTCTGTGAAAAATTACGGATGCAAGGGGTTGTGGGTATGAGTTTCATATTGCACTGATCAAGTGTTTCTGGTGTGCGTATCTGTGTCAGGTGTGGCGGTATGAGTTTTTGACTGTGGCGGTTCAGACCGCCAATGAATTACCGCCGTGCAATGACCGACGTGCTGATTTGTGGGTCAGGCCGACGATGTCGGATTTTTGTCTGCTTTTGGGTGGTCTGCGGTTTGTGACTCGTAACACAGCGTTCGTGATACCACCAACACTGGCGTTGTTTTGGCGCCCACCGCCATGGCGGTCTTCTGAAAAGACTGCCAAACTCGTAATGAGGGCCAGAGTATATTGTCAGTGAGTTATGTTTTCCCCGAGACTATATAGAAAACTGCTATAACCAAAGTCTAAATGTTACAAATTGATCATTAAAAAGGCTCCTACTTTTTCTAGGTTTTGTTACATTATTGACATTTAAAAAAATGCTTACATTTATTTCTGTGTTTATGTAAGTTACGAATCATGCTGGGGTAGATGAAGGTATGTTGACCGCTATGTTGTATAATGGAGTATGTGAAGAGATTTCCATTTGCAGAAAGAAAATGTCAGAATTAACTTGGTGGAAAGGAGACGTAAGAGTTGTTTTAAGATTTTTTTTTTTTTCTTTAGATGAACAAAATAGCATGTCCAACAACTTATCGCAAATGAACCAGTCCTTTCAGTACAGTAAACGTTACCCAAGTGGCTCGGATACAGCTGTTCAACAGTGTACCATGAGACTGACAGCTAACTTTGGTGTAATAGATCGCCAGTAACCCTCACCAAGTACGCACAGGGCTCTCCTCACTGGATAAAGAGGCATCACTATCAGCTGATTCATCTTCTGTAGTGTCTCCCGCCCCAAAAAATGTTCACAAAGCGCCCCCCAGACATTGCAGTTTTTCATGTTTGTGCATGTTGAAAGTGCATTTCCTCCCCTAATGACAATTTCAACACATCCTTAGTTCCTATCCAGGTGATGGCTGCCCTCCTCCCCTTCAACACTAGAGTCAGCTCTAAGAAGTGGTAGGCCATCTTACACATCCTAATGCGAATAGTTCCTAACAGACAAGGTTGGGGAGTGGGGTCACAAGCCAAGGCAGTGGTCCTTTGTAATCTATCCACCATGATTAACCAGAAGGCACCCACCATCAAGCAACCCCATGCCAAGTGCATAAATTCAGCATCTGCGGAACTGCACCAGGGGCAGGCAGAGGACCGCTCCAGATTAAACCTATGCATGCTCGCTGGGGTCATGTATGTGCGATGTAAAAAGTTGAGGTGATGATCTTGAATCCTGCATTGCCAGTTACAGATTTCAGTAATGCATGTATCCTGCCCCAATCAATATCTGGAAAGGGAGCCCCAATATCCGCTTACCACGCTTCCAAACCAGTAGCTGCCTGCGTACCACGTCTGCCTGCTTTGCCTTGTACTTCGAGACATGTTAACGCCCAGACCCCAACTTGCTTTCCATTGTTAGATGATTTTTTATACATTTGTAGAGAGATTTTGTATGAAATTATAAATGGATGAAAGTATGTTCTTTAGAATCTCATCGGTCCGTATAATCACAGATGTGCACAATATAGTTCATATTTTCTCAGCCGATCTGAAATGTTTTCTGCCAATAACGTTGTGGCAGATATTTGAGTCATATATTTTTTGTACAAGTGTTCTTTGTTTGATTCCTTTACTTTTCTTGAATTTTTCTTTTTAACTTTTATTCAGTTCATGCAACTTACAGCCTTTCAAAGTGGGTAGTTGAAGCATTTAAAGTTTTGTCCAACATATGTTACTCAGAAGTTTCATTTCTGAGTGAGGAAGAAAGGGCAAATCACAAATCTAGGGCACGCTGACATCTTACCATCCCTGACTGTCCTTCTGTGAGAGTGCATTTGTAAATATGGTGTACCCACAAAATAAAAGAAAAATCTAAGCCGAGGCCAAGCCCAATCATAGCAAGTTTAAGAGAATCTACACAATACTTTGAAAAACGTTAGTTCAGAGCTAGGAGGCAACGAGTGACATGGCATTTTCATTCACAGTTTTGCTTCCAAGAATGGGATGTCAATCAAAAATCTTGAGAAGACGTTTGTGTGGTCAGTCTTCCTGTTTGTGGTGCATTGAAACCATGATTCCCATTGGCTTTTGAGTAATATAGTGGCCATTTTGGTAATTCCGTCCCAATCAGGAGGTAGGCAGCAGTAAGAGTGGTGAACAAATCTGATACACACACGCATTCACCTGTGAATGTAAAACCTCACTCATTTGTACTTCTCCTAAGCCAGAGAACCAGTTGTCGTCAGCTGGATTGTGTAGGGGGGATGACTAAAGGAACTAAGAAGTTGGTTACAAGATAAGACTGCAGCATTGTGTGGACGCATTCGTAGTTCCAGGAAGGAGAGAGTGCTGGCACATTCACCTGCTCTGCCTGGATAACAGGTACACAGGCCGGGACTAGGCATTCTTTGGGAACACCATGACGGTATTAGCTGTCTAAAATGTTAGTTAAGAGCATAGGCTCAACTCAACCAAAAGTGAAACACGCCAAGAAGTAAAAGAACACAAGGGCCCCTGTTTAGATTCTTCAGGCTCATAAAGTAACAGGTCAGGGCGTGAAACTGAGTGAGGATTTATTTGAGTGATTGTTTAGAGCACCAAACCTTACCTTTAAGGAGTTAACTGAACACTTATGTTAACGCGTCCCTTTATGATAATTTATTTCACATCAGTACTCGTTTTAGGGCAATGAGTCTTTTGACCCAGTTGAGAGACACCGTAGGACGAGATAGCTAATCAATATGTCAATCAATACATCAATAACGTCATCAGTATTTATCACAACAATACATTTCACCTTAGTCAAAGTCATTAATAAATTCAAAACGCTACCATGACCTTTCAGCCATGAATAACCACACCAGTTTAGTAGAATTTTATGGATTTTATTCCCTATTAGTTACAATCTAAGATTAAGTGCATTAACCTCAAAACCAAGAAACATAACAGCATAGTCACAATATGGAAACTTTGATAAGATTTCATTAAGGCAAGAATCACAAACATTAGAATATAACACGGCGTGAACATAGATCAAGTTTAGCAAAGAGTCAATATCGCGTCAGTTCAACATATCATAATGTCAGTCGTTTATCTATTTGCGTCAGTTTTGGTGCACACCTGTTCTAACCACTAATTAGCATTAGCATGTTGGGCTTCATGCAAAACAATTTTGAACACTAATTTGAAAAACATCTAACTGTGGTCTCTGTGAAAAGCAAGCAGTTGGTACCTAGAAAGTAAAAGCAAACAGACAAATTACAAATGCATTGTCATAATTACCCTCCAAGGATTAGGTCAGCGCACAGGTTCTGTCTTCGTCTTCAGGACATCAGTCAGATCACCATTAGTCAGGACTCAGCAAAAGGGCAAAAAAAGGCACTTCCCTCATAATGAGGAAAAGTGTAAATGGACAAACTAAGGGCAAGGATGGCTTTTCAAAATTTCTAGTCACCAAACAGAGTGACAGAGTTTCTGGATAGAATCAATAGCATTCCCTAACCCACCTAAAAGACCTCCGTGTGACACAGGTTTTTATCCCTTTTTCGTAACACATTCCCCCAAAATTCTATTGGACATCTTCTATACCCCACTATCTTCAACCTATCAAATTAGATATTAGGTAATCCTAATCTTCACCCCATATTGGTTTACAAGTCTTTGATTGGTCCTCGTCATTGACGTCTTCAGAGGTGACACGTCCGGTGTGACTTCATTCCTTGATAATTCTTTGCACATCTTTTGGTCAGCAGATCCATTGTATTCACCGGTTTGAATGACCTTGTACATTACATTAATCTACACTGTTTCACTTCATTTACAACATTTATTCCATGGGCGTAGGAAAGGCGCCTGAGAACGCATTTAACATGGTTACATTCATCTTCCAAGTTTGAAGAAAAAGAACATTGCAGGGTCATGGCCCTTTGTGAGTCAGCACACTGAAAAATAGAAAAACACATTTAATACGAGAGCCAGGCAGCTAAGATGCAGTTCATGCAAACTTAAGGCCTATGAATATTTCAGCACAGTTTCAATAACGCAAACACTAGTATAAGCTTAATTGAACGTAACATAAACATTTTAATCATCATTATTATTTCGCATATACATTGGTGGCCACTCATCGTGGTCACAATTCAAGTGCACGTCTAAGCAAAATCGCTATTATTATAGTTTCTATGCGGCATCATCACATATTAATTCATAAACATTTCATGTTAATATAGATTATATAAGCTACGCTCCCTCAGTCCCTCCTCTGAAGACGTTCGTCATCACATAAACCTTTCCCCTTTGACCTTACACCTTAATTTTTCACCTTACGCATAATGCGGATTTCAACATCTTGTCCCTTGTGTGAACTTTCCCAAATTTCGTTGAACATTTTCTCCATTTCACTTTCTTCATTTCTCCTGGTTCTTTTTGTCCAATTTCTTTTAATTTTATCATTAATTTTGCATGCTCCCCATAATCCTAATAGACAGGCCAGAACAATTAATAGACCCCCTAATATTTTTGCAAGTACCCCATTCCAAATGTTGCTAAACCAGCTTCCCACTCTGGCAATTCCTTTTCCAAATTTCTCCCACACTCCAGGTTCCTTCAAATCCTTCAAATTTGCGTTAGGTTAGTAAGCATACCTCTAATCTTTTTACTATTGTCAGGTATAAATGAGCAACAATGACGCTCGTTGAGCATCTTGCAGACCCCTCCACTTTTTGCTAAAAGAATGTCTAAAGCAAGCCGATTTTGAAGAGTCATAGTTCTTTCCGCAGCAAGTTCAGTATCCATCAGGAGTATAGCTCCTGTAAAAGTTGTCAGCATGTTATCCACAATAGTAGAAAACCTTTGAATCTTCATGGAGTTTAAGATAACCCCTACCGAAGGAATTATGGCTCCAAATATATCTCCAATGACAGCAGCCGCTGTCTCTCACTTTTGTCTAGCATGTTGTAATTCAGACGTTTTAGGTATTTGCTTTAAGTCATCAATCTGGTAAATCTTTGGGAAAACTATCCCCAAATAACACATCCCATACCATCCCTTTGGGAGACGGTAATAAGCATTAAGTCCACAGATGTAATAGATCCCAGGGATCGCTGGATCCTGTCCATTTAACATAAATGTCCATTTACTCTGAAACAAAAACACATGCCTGCATTCACTCGTTCCCACAAATAAAGTGTCTTGGTCAGATTTCGGCCTATATATACAAAGCCTTCCTACATGTAATGCATCTATAGCTAATTTGCCTTGCGTTTTAATTGCAGTGTAAGCATAATCATTTGCATATGTGCGTTTTTCTAGCCCCTTTTCTAATCTTTCCTTTAATGCTTTGCGTCTATCATCAGTGTGATCTAAGAAGCTTTTCTCTACAGGTGTCAATAAACAGATCAGATTATTGCGCTGTGCATAAGCGGTCCCAAATGTAAGCTTCGGTCCAAAGAAGCCTCTAACTATTAGCTAATTTGTTCAGAAACTCAATCACAGGTACAAAAGAAAACACAACGTCCAGATTTGAATAAAAATATTGCACATGCTCTTGATTATAGAATCTTCTTAATAGCAAGCTACAACTTATTCTGTAAGTTAGCGGTAAGCTATGGTAGGGTGACCCCTTCTTGCACTGACGAAGGAATTTTTGTACACACATAACAATTTTTCACATCCATAGTCTCAACATATTCATTCAGCAAGCGATAGAAGACATTAGTAGAAAGTTCCCCCTTTGAATTAGTTCCCTCATGCAAGTGTCTTGCATCCTGCTCAAACTTTTCCCACGGTGTTAATGTTGTAGTCTCAGGTTTTGAAGCATTGTTAGTCACTTTCTTATCCAACCACGGCATTCCCACAATCACTCCTACAATTATTATTGCACACACAATACCTATTCTAAGACTCTACCAACCAAACACCTTACCCTTCTTGTTACTACCTCTATTATAAGCCATATCTGTATAGAATCAGATAGCAGAACAACAATCAACTTGAGGACGATATAAAACTCTTTTTTTTTTTTCTCTTTGCGTGTATTTACAGCGTTTTCATTCACTCCAGGACCCCTTTGTCAAATCAGGTTAGCAGCTTGTCATAATCAGGTTTCTCAAAGTCAAATCAGGTTATTAATGTCTCATCCGGTAATTTATAAGTCTCTTTTCTTTTCTTTTGTTTTTTCAGTTTTCAATTTTTAACAAAGTCTTTTTCTTTGAATTTATTTCAGGTACTTTAGTATTTGCCTGGTACTTCTCGATCAAAACAGAACGCTAAGAATTCTTGTTGCCATTCAGATGTTGTTGCATATGCCCACTCAGGACCTGCGTACCTTCTGTTTGCGGTTCACTTTCTTTTCAATCTGCGTTCACCTTGTAATTCTCCTTCACTCGGCTCCTCTACTCGAGATGTATCAGTCTCTTCTGTTATCGTTTCACCTGGTACGCTCCTTGCTTTTGCAGCCTGTTTCTCTGGCCAATTATCTCCCCTATGCGTCTTCTTTCGGTTTGTTTTTTTCAGGACGCTGAACAGCACCCTCCTATTGTACTATGGTGTTTTCTCTTGATGGACCTGCAATTGGCTCAGGGGATGCCAATGTACTTTGATCTCTTTCTACTATTTCGCCTTCTTCTTCCTCTTCGTCTTGATCTGTAACGGGTTCAAGTTCTAACCCGTATCCGTCTACTTCTGGGAGAACCTCTCCTTGATTTAGTCCTCCTGCTGCCTCTACTGAGATAGGCACACTGTCACCTCTCTCGCACTCATTCACTATTTGAGGGACTAGGCTGTTCTCAGTGGGATCTCTTGCAGTCTCAGTTCCTTCTTGGCTGTTTTCTAGCCCTGAGACTTCCCTCTCTGAAACTGTTGTGCCGGAAACTTCAAGTTCCTCATCAGTTGGACACGTTACCTTCTTTGTGTTACTGGCATGTATCCAGTTTGGAACGCCTGCACATTTCACAGCAGTGGTTGTCATCAAGATTACTTGATATGGCCCCTTCCTGCGCAGCTCCAAACACGACTTTCTCACGTGCTTCTTGACAACCACCCAGTCACCAGCTTGTAGGGTTTGACCTGGATCTCCGATTGGTGGCAATGTCTTAGCTTCTACCTGGTGAGAGAAAGAGCGAAGCCTTTGCAGTAGTCCAACACCATATCATCCGTGATATTCACTAGAGCATTTGCAGGTACTGCGGGTAACCTCATAGCTCTACCCATCAAGCTCTCGTGTGGTGATAGTCCTGTCTTCTTATCAGGGGTGTTCCTCATGGACATCAGCACAAAGGGCAATGCATCTGGCCATTTCATATTGGTAGCTGCGCACATCTTTGCCATTCTTGATTTCAAAGTACCATTCATTTGTTCTACTAATCCTGATGCTTCAGTGCGGTAACTACAATGCAGCTTCTGTTCGATGTCTAATGCGGCACACAAGAGTTAAATCACCTCATTGTCGAAGTGTCTGCCCCTATCTGATTCTATAGAGACCGGAAACCCGAACCTGGGTATTAATTCTCTAAGCAGCAGCTTTGCAACTGTGAGACTGTCATTTCTACGTGTGGGGTAAGCTTCAATCCAGTGACTGAAAACACACACAATCACCAACACGTACTTCAATCCTCCACAAACAGGCATTTCAATGAAATCCATTTGCAACTTGCTAAATGGACCGCCAGCTCTCCCTATGTGGCTCAAAGTTACCACAGTCCCTTTTCCGGCATTCATCTGTTGACAGATGATGCACCTGTGACAGGTAACCTCTGTGGCATGTCTGAACTTTGGATTAAACCAATCGATTTTGAATGATCTGATCATCGCGTCTCTCCCGAGGTGAGCCTGTCCATGGTAGAGCCTAGCAAATTGTGACCAAAGAATGTTTGGCAAAACTAATTTCCCCTCCTCTGAGACCCATAAGTCGTCAGCCCTTTGTGCACATTGCATTCTTTGCCAGGAGCGTTTATCCTCTTTGCTAGCACAACCGTGTAGTGTCTTTAGCTCATCTAGGGTATTAACCACCCTTAATGCAAGGTTCAAGCATGTGTCATTTTCATTTTGCTGTAACAATTCCCACTGGTCCTTGAACGATATACAGTTCAATGCGCAAAACCTTGCGACTTGATCTGCAGAACCGTTTCCCATGGACACAAAGTCTTGTGACTTAACGTGATCATTGCATTTCACCACGGCAATTTCAAGAGGTAACTGAATCGCATGTAACAAATCATTAATTTGTTCACAATTTTTCACAGGAGAACCAGAAGAGGTCATGAAACCTCTCTGCAGCCACAATTGGCCAAAATCATGTACAATTCCAAATCCGTATCTGCTGTCAGTATAGATAGTGACTCTCAGATTTTCAGCTGTGTGGCATGCCTTGGTAAGGGCAATTAGCTCTGCCACTTGGGTGGAATACACCTTCTCGAGCCAGGAAGCTTCGATGATACCAGCTATGGTGCATACAGCGTAACCAGCTCTCAGTGTTCCGACTGAATCTCTCAAACAGGACCCATCTACAAACATAATGCAGTCATTTTCTTTTAACTGTGTATCTTGAATATCAGGTCGTGGCTTGGTAAAAGGTTCTGTTACCTCAAGACAGTCGTGCTCAACTTCCTCCTCATTATTAACTTCAGTATTTTCAGCAGGAAGTAGAGTTGCCGGGTTCAACACAGTACATCGTTTCAGTGAAACATTAGGTGACCCCAGAATAATTGTCTCATATTTGGTAAGACGAGCATTTGTCATGTGCTGAGTTTTGGTTCGAGTCAACAAAATTTAAACTGAATGTGGAACCATTACTGTTAGGGGGTATCCCATTACTATGCCTTCACACTGCGTAAGGCTCTGACCAACTGCTGCAACTGCACGCAAACAACCCGGTAAGGCTGCTGCGACGGCCAAAAAGTCGTTTTTCAATATCTGATTGAAGATGGACGGTGACTCAGAAACCCCTTGAGGAATTCTGCACCAACTGTACACCTTATCCAGGAATTTGAAACTGAATAAAAACTGGCTATCCTTGTGAAGAGGTATCGAAAAGAAGGCCTGTGACAGGTCTACAACGGTGAACCATTCAGCATTGCACGGGACCTGAAACATAATAACTGCTGGATTGGGCACTATGGGGCAACATTTTACCACAATCTCATCTATTTTTCTCAAATCCTGCACAATTCGAACCTTCCCACAGGCCTTTTTCAGACCCATTATCGGTGAATTACATGGGCTGCTCAACACTTCCTTCAGGACTCCCTGTTTCACAAAGTCTGCAATTATTTGTGACACTTGAATAAGAACATCTTGTGCCATATGATATTGTGGCACCTGAGGAAACATTGCATTTGGTTTCACTTGTACTTTGACTGGTTCTACTCCTTTGATTAGTCCCACTTCCTTTCCTGTCAAATCCCACACTTTCTCTGTCACCGTTCCCTGTAACTCAGCAGGTAAGTCAATCACTGTAAGCATCGGGAACAATGTAATCAAAGATTAATCTTCATTTGTAGTTCCTGTCTATAATTCTGAGAACTGACCATCATCCCCTTCATCATCACTGTTTGTCTGCACTTCGATTCCGTCATTGGAACAGGTAATCGAACATTTTGTCTTGCACAGTAAGGGCCAGATGTAGGTAGCAAAAAAATTGCGAGTCTTTGCGACTCGCAATTTCCGACTCGCAAACAGGTATCCAACAAGAAGAAGCAACTTCATTTTGCGACTCGCAAATGAAGTTGCACCGCAGATTGCGAGTCCGCTGTTTGCGAGGTCGCTTTTTGCGACCTCGCTAGAAACGAACAAGCAAATTGCGAGTGGGTGTCGCAAATTGCATGCAGGTGCAGCAGAACACTCTGGAAAACACTTCCTGGCTCTTGATGATGACATCATAGCCAGGAAGTTTACAAATACACCTGGGAGGAGGGAGGACCACACCCATTTCCAACTGCTGAACAACCACCAGGAGGAACAGCAGCAACAATGGAGGAATCAGGCAGGAAGAGGAAAATCAAATTTTCGGAAAAGGAACTGGAGGTGGTGACAGATGAATACTGCCAACACCATGATCAACGTTTTGGAAGAGCAGCCCTCAGTGTGCCTGAGTCGGACAAAAGGAGGATTTGGACGTACATCCAGGAGAATGTGAATGCAATTGAGGTGAGCCACAGGAGCATAGACGAACTGAAAAAAAGATGGTACGACCTGCGCTCCAGGACCAAGGAGAGGGTGGCAGAGCGCCTCCGGGAGATGAGGGGCACTGGAGGAGGCCCATCTCCAGTCCCACCACCCACACCCATGGAGGAACGAGTGCAAGAGACCCTAGAGCCAGAGGCGACGCCTGGAATAGGAGAGATGGACACGTCAGCACCAGGACCATCAACCAGTGAGTGCCATTAAACATGCATGTACACCCATATCTGCCATACCTCCACCCACCCAGTACACAGCAGCATGCACAACCAAATTAGCTCCATTTCAGAGTAGCAACCACCAGAATGGTGCATTATGGGCAATGTAGTCCAGTAGGCAGCTGATAGGCAACAGTTTATTAGGAAGCATACAACAGATGGTAGATACTGACAGTGTGTTCCCTATGTCCCACAGGTCTCCCACAAGACACCACCACCAGCCACACCGTCCAGGGTGCAGAGGTCAGCCAACAGGCATCACAGGACCAGCCCCCACAGGGCCATGCACCACCCGACCACAGTCCCCTCTAGATGCACCAGTGGCCATAGTGGAGATTGACCCAGCACCCGGTCCCAGCCACAGTGCCAGCCAACAGGACCCTGATGCTCCACCGTGTCGCAGATGACGTGTCCCTGTTCCTGCAGTGACCCAGGGAGATGTAGGGGACTCCTCTATGTCCGCCGCCGAGGCAGCACTCATCGAAGGTCAGCGCCTGCAAACAAGGCAAATGAGACTGATATCAAGGGCCACACAACATGGCTGGCACAGGTCCACACAGACCTTCAAAACCTGAACAGTCATGTAGGTGACCTTGCACTCTCCATCAGGCAACTAGTGACTGAACTTGTTACAGAGAGAGAGAGTACAAGGCGCCGTGAACGCCAACTAATCCACCGTTTAGACCGCCTCCATCTTCCGCCTGGCTGTAAATACTACAGGGCTGTCACGCCGCACAGTCAGTTTACAAGTCGACATGGGCCACTTTGCCAGCGATGTGGCTCGCGGCCTGGGACGGATAAGCCACGCTCTGGACATGATGGAGGCAAGACAGGTGGCTAGGGGCGCGGCAGACATGCCGCAAGATAGTGAGGAGGGCTCTACTATCAGTAGTGCATCTGCCACAGACACCAGGGTCTTGCGGTGTGGCAGTGCACGGCAGGGATCTGCAGACGCTCCAGGCACTAGCCATGCTGGGCGTCCCAGGCTTAGGATTTGAGCTACGCACTTACGAACAATTGAGGCACATGAGGTTAATGTGTCCTCATAGCAGGTGGACATTTACAGCCCCTGACCAATAGTTCAGTTCTATAGTTTTTTGGTTCACTTCATTAAAGTTCTTGTTTGTTCCACTTCAGACCTGGGCTATTTGTGTGTGTGGTGACAGGCAGCACATACCTTCCAAAGTATTGGTTTGCAATGTGGTCCCGTCTCTGTCTGCCTTGATTTGCAATGCTTCTATCCCCATGATGGCGATGTGGTAGCTCTTGGTCGTCATCCTCCGAATCTGGGTCTTCAGGGGTGAGATGTAGCCTACGTCTGGTGGCAATGTTGTGCAGTATACCGCATACGCCAACGATCTTGAATGTTGGTATTGGGGCATACTGGAGGGCACCTCCACTTCTGTGGAGGCATCTGAATCTTGCCTTCAACAGTCCAAAGGTCCTCTCTATAACATTTCGGGTCCTCCTATGTGCACTGTTGTATCGCCTCTCTGTCTCATTGCTGGGTGTTAAGTACGGGGTAAGTATCCATGGTCGTAGTGCATATGCACTGTCACCTGTTTGGCAAACATGAACAATGTTAGCAGGGCATGGATGGGTTCCACTTTGACCTGTGTGTATGTCTGCAAGGTGTATTCAGCTATACCTAGGAGATATCCGTCTCCAAACTCCCCACGTTCTAGGCGTTGGTGTATCCCACTGTGCCTGAAAATGTAAGAGTCATGTGTACTTCCTGGAAATTTGGCTACCATGTCAGTGATAACATAATGGGCGTCACATACCACCTGGATGTTTTCAGTGAGTGGGTACACTTCCGGTTGCGGAACAGATATTCCAGATTTGCAGGAGGGCATATTTGTATATGTGTCCCATCCACAGACCCTATTACATGCGGGAAGTTGGCAATCCTGAAGAATTCGAACTTGGTGCTGTTGATTTCTGCCTCATTCCTGGGTAGGTATATGTATCTGGACATGTGTGTGAGTATGGCATCTAGGAATGATCTGAAGAACCGTGAGAGTGCACTTTAAGATACCCCACCTGCACAGCAATGACCCCCTGATAGCTACTCGAGGCCAAGAGGTGCAGTGAGCATAGCACTTGCACATGTGTGGGGATGGCACTGCCACGCACAGTCTGGCGTTGAAGCTGCGGATTGAGTAGATCTATTAATTCTAATATTGCTGCACTGCTGAGTCTGTATTTATCATATATCTCCTCCTCAGTTTGTTGGAAAAGTGTCTGTCTGGTTCTGTATATCTTCTCCTGTCTCTGGCTCCTCCTCCTCATCTGCTGTGCGGCGTGGGCTCTCCTCCTCCTTGCTATCACATATATCTCCGCCATCTTGAGTAACCCAGGTGCCTTCTGGGTCTCCTTTTATACTTTGGTTCTGGTTACCACCTGCTCTGAGTTAGTGGTAAATTGGGTGTGCAAAATGGGCTTTTTGCGACTAATCGCAATTTGCGAGTGGCTTTTTCATATGGTTTGCGACTCGCAAATTGCGACTTCCTATTTGTGGGTCGCACAATGGGGTCGCAATTTTTGCGAGTCGGTAATGGCTTGCGGCGCAATTTGCGATTCGGAAATGGGGTTTTTGCATCCCATTTACGATTTTGCGGGGTCGCAAATTGCGATTCGGGCCATTTGCGACTCGCAAAATTTTGCTACATCTGGCCCCCGGTCTCTTCCCAGTAGGGATACCAGACTCGAATCGCAGACTACAAACTTATGCAGTCCCTGGAAGTTGCTGATCTCAACCTGCACTGGATCTGTAATCGGATTTGTCAGGTACTGATTTGCTACTCCGACCATCCTTATGGTATGCCCCGAAAGTGGTAATTTCGGAACCTCTGCACTTCTGACTGTAGAGCGTGTAGCTCCCGTATCAACCAAGAATGAAACTTTGTGACCCATTACCTTTCCCTCTACATAGGGTCCCCTCTGATCTACCTGTAGGGACGCTGCAAGCCTGCACTCTTCGCTATCTGAGCTGTCATTCAACCACTCCTCATTTATTGCATCTTCACTGTACTGTATTATTTTGACTCAACACTTGACCTGTGACCTGCTGAGGAAGCATCACGTGTTGCTGTCCCATCGGAGCCATTGGTAATTGCATTTGCTGTCTAGGTACCATGGGAACCTGCTGTTGTACTTGCTGCATTTGTGCTAGCTGAACACGCAGCATTTGCATTTGCTGCACGGGCTGTAACCCCTGCATCTGAACCATGTTATTTTGGAAGTTCTGGTTTTGATTTCTCAGTTTTGGACCTTTTATATTTTGTAATGTACCGATACTAGTGCTTTGTTGAACGACACCATCCTGCACCACATTTGGGCATTCCCGCTTCCAATGCCCCACGCCCCGCATGCGTGACATGGTGACATCTTTTTCATCCCCTGCATGTCATTTTGAACCACAACAGTATTCAAGTCTGGACCGCGATTCACAAAACCTCGACCTCTTGGTTACGCCTGAAACACACCATTTACTTGCAGTTGCTGCTGTATCATCTGTTGAACTCCATTTCCTCCTTGTATTCCTGCTTGTGCAGCCCTTATCTGCATCACCATCACTTTCTCCTTTAACTTTTTCTGCTTCAGCTCAATTTCGTCACTACAGCATTTCGCATACTGTAACACCTCATCAATCGGCTTCGCTTGCCAACAAATCAAATGATTCTTAATCATCTGGCTGACCTCTGGTCTTAGCCCTTCAACAAATCTGAACACAAGATGGTTCATGTCTTTCGGCTCAGTGTTCTCAGTACCACTGTAATGTTTGAATGCCTTTAACAACCTTTCATAGTAAGCATGAATTGATTCCTTAACCTCCTGCGAGGTCCGGTCGATTTTCTGCCAATCAGTCACCTTTGGCGACACTTTCTGCTTCAAAAACTCAATCACTTTTATGATAGTACTTCATCACCTCCTCCGAGAGAGCTCCACTCACCTTATCCCTTGCCGGCTCCTTTGTCGACCAGTCTACCCCTCTCTTGCACTCAAGCCACAAATCAGGCGGAACAATGATCTCAAATAAGGTATTCAAGTCTTCCCAGAGACACTTTGCAAGTTTCACGAACCTATCTGTTTGTTGATACCACTCGATCGGTTTCTCCCTTAATCTGGGATAATCATTTGTAAAAGATAGGATGTCTCCTCTGGACCACGGCACATGAATTAAAACTCCACCAGCTGTTTCTCTCATGGGTAGTATTTTTACCGATTCCGTATCGGGTGAAGCTTTAGCCTGACTCGACCCCGGACTATCTCCTTTCTCCTTATCTCTTTTCTTTGCCCATCTGCCTTCCCATTTTTTCGAACGCACCCCAAATTTGCGCACTTTGCAGTATTTCTTTTAAATGCGCATTCATACCGGCAGACCTCATGTGCTCAAAGTCTTTTACGTAAAAGTCTAACCTGGAACTTCTTTTCAAATGTTTGGTGTTCTCAATGTTGTACTTGTCTGCTAGGTTCACTAGTCTCTGATGTACCTTGCCTACCTCTCTAGTAATCTTAGGGCACAGATATCTCAGCTCTTCTTCTGTGTATGACTCTAATCTGTTTACCCCCATTGTTCCGTCCGCTAGTTCAGCAGCTTCCACCACCAATCTTACAAAGTTCAGGTACTCATCTTTCCCTAACCTTTCCGGTTCTACTGCAGTCACTGTGGTCTTTTGTGAAGCATAGGTCTTCTCTAACCACTCATTCAACTGTTGTACTGTAAAACCTTGCAGTGAAATGTTTCCTGCATGCATCATTGGCGATTGTGAAGCATTCGTACTTATTGTCTGTGGGGTTAGCAGACTTAGCCCTGCATGTTGCATTGCCTCTAATGGCGTTTCAATTGGGCTAAGGTCTATCAAGGACCTCGGTTTCTCAATTGCCTGTTCTCCTGGGGCCATTAACTGAGGGGTTCCTATGGACCCTCCTCTTATTGCATCTTGGGTCATTACTCCCTGATCACATACGCCAGATTTACCTTGTGCATACAATGGCACTGGTGGACCGACAGTAATCGTTAACGATATTGCAGCAGGTGTCTGACCTGGTCCTAAACTTCGTGGAGGAGCGACTCCAAAGGTCTGTTCTAGTGTAGCCGGGGCAGATATTAATGGAGGACCTGCTACTGGGTTGTATCCTGGTATCAGTTGTGGCTGCGGCTGGGGCAGCAATTGCAGAGTTGACTCAATCTGCACTAACCTCGATTTTGTATATATCGGGTCTGGCGGCACTATCAGATTTGTAGTAGTCTCGAGTACTGTGACGTCTGGATAGATTCTCTGTATCTGCGGTGGAGGTTGCAACTGTAGCTGCATGTCTGGCGCAGTGGGTACACTGACACCATTCTGTATCGGAACCGTATTATTTGTCTGTACCGTATCAGTAACTCCCTTCTCCTGCGTCTGGTTCCCAGGACCCACGCTAGTGCTTGGAACGCTATCGCTCACCGCATAGGGTGGCGGGCGATCATGTAAAATTCGGTCCATGAATTCTTCATCGTCTGAATCGTCTTCCTCTTCTCAAGGTCTCTTAGTTTCCTTAGGCTTGCTAAAATCTTTGTCTGTTTTACAAGTGGCTTTCTTTCCCTGCGTCTCTTCTCCCTGTGTAATTGCTGGGAACAATTTCAATCCATCAACTATTCCCCGTCTCCACATTTTGTTCTCATTATCCCACCTAGCTCCTGCATAAGACTTTTCTGCCCTTTTTAGTCTTCTTTGGAATCTTTCTTGTCTATGTTTAATAGCCATTAAATCCCAAATCGCTAAAGCCTCATACTGAGCCGGCCTCGGAGGTGGTTTTTGTGTACTTAACAACCACCTTAAATTTTCTAACACCTTTGGATTGAATGTCCCATGTTCTGGGAACGCTAAACTTCCCTCCTTCTCTGTTAATTTGCGCCACTGTTTCATCCATAAACAAGGCGTGACACCTTTTTCCTCCATAATTATGTAAGCTGGAGTACCCTCAGGCTCCCCTTCACTCGCCATCATATATACATCTCCTTTCAGAGCACTCTTAAAGGCCTTGACAAAATTCATCTTTGCGTTTTCTCTTATTTGTATTTAATCAGAAAGTGACTTTAATTCCCAGGACACTCTTCACCCACCTTTCTCAACCTATTGCCCCTCACGGACGGCAGCCAATCCGTGTGCGACCCCTCTCGACGACTGACCTATCTCAGCGCGGCACCCCTGACGTCACACTCACACTCTACAGCTGACAAAGTCTTGCGGCTCGTCCGCCCCTCACTGGATTCACACAAAACGAATGCAAAATTACTGCGAGCACCTTTAACAACAACATAAATCGGACGGTTTACTACAGGAAGGGTAACACATTCGCTTCAGAACTTTACTGAGATTTCACTTGAAGCCTCGGCCGCTACTCTCTCCTTCTCAATTCCCGCATACGCAAGCAGAATTTGACCCGCAAATCCTACTCTCGACTTGTCAATGGTTCGTCCTACTGCACTTTAGAACTTGCCAAATCTCCATTGAAGGTTTCACACACACATTTTGACTCAAACTCGACTTGTCAACCACGCCCGATTGACCTATTAAACCGCACAGATTACAACATAAACCCAAGTGTCTCCTACACTTGTCAATATTCTCCGGAGTCTTAGACCACAACGGGTCCGTACAAAACAACCAACCATGTGGATAATTTTGAGCACAAAGCGCCACACTCATATGAAGTACGCCGACTTCCCTACTCTCATACTGCGGAGTATGCCCACTCCTACTCAAACAACATTTACCTGGCCTAAATACACACAGATTTCACAATCACCTGCAAAAAGGCATAAGCTGAGCAAGCGCAAAACCCTATACCACACACGCTATGACGCCGAGAACGTTCCCAACTCACTTAGGCAGGCTCCGAGATCCCGGGAAAGTCATGCTGAATTTAGAAACACATCATACCTCCAGTTTTCATTATCACAGAAAAACAATTTAAACAATGATTCTCCGTCCTAGGGCCCCAAAGGGCCAAACCGTCGCTCTGCTACCAGAACTGTTAACGCGTCCCTTTATGATAATTTATTTCACATCAGGACTCGTCTTAGGCCAATGAATCTTTTGACCCAGTTGAGAGAGACCGTAGGACGAGATAGCTAATCAATATGTCAATCAATACATCAATAACGTCATCAATATTTATCACAGCAATACATTTCACCTTAGTCAAAGTCATTAATAAATTCAAAACGCTACCATGACCTTTCAGCCATGAATAACCACACCAGTTTAGTAGAATTTTATGGATTTTATTTCCTATTAGTTACAATCTAAGATTAAGGGCCAGATGTAGCAAGGCTTTTGCGCCTCAGGCGCAAAAGCCTCTACGCGATGCAGAAACGCATTTTGTGAGTCGGATCCGACTCGCAAAATGCGTTTCCGACTCGCAAATAGGAAGGGGTGTTCCCTTCCTATTTGCGACTCGCAACGCGATGCAAGTTGATTTGCGACTGCGAAAGCGGTCGCAAATGAACTCGCAGTTACCATCCACTTGAAGTGGATGGTAACTCATTCGCAAACGGGAAGGGGTCCCCATGGGACCCCTTCCCCTTTGTAAATGAACACAAAAATAGTTTTTCAGAGCAGGCGGCTGCAGATGGAAAAAAAAAACTGCTTTATTGAAAAGCAGTCACGGACATGATGGTCTGCTGTCTCCAGCAGGCCACCATCCCCGTGAGTGCCCAGACTCGCAATGGGGTCGCAAACTGCGACCCACCTCATTAATATTAATGAGGTGGGTCTTTGCGACCCCATTGCGAGTTGCAGAAGGTGTCTGAGACACCGTTCTGCATTGCAAATTGCGAGTTGCAATTTGCGAGTCGGAAGGACTCGCAAATTGCAAGTCGCAATTTGCTTTCTTCCTACATCTGGCCCTAAGTGCGTTAACCTCAAAACCAAGAAACATAACAGCAAAGTCACAATATGGCAACTTTGATAAGATTTCATTTAGGCAAGAATCAAAAACATTAGAATATAACACGGCGTGAACATAGATCAAGTTTAGCAAAGAGTCAATATCGCGTCAGTTCAACATAGCATAATGTCAGTCGTTTGTCTATTTGCATCAGTTTTGGTGCACACCTGTTCTAACCACTAATTAGCATTAGCATGTTGGGCTTCATGCAAAACAATTTTAAACACTAGTTTGAAAAACATCTAACTGTGGTCTCTGTCAAAAGCAAGCAGTTGGTACCTAGAAAGTAAAAGCAAACAGACAAATTACAAATGCATTGTCATAATTACCCTCCAAGGATTAGGTCAGCGCACAGGTTCAGTCTTCGTGTTCAGGACATCAGTCAGATCGCCATTAGTCAGGACTCAGCAAAAGGGCAAAAAAAGGCACTTCCCACATAAGGAGGAAAAGTGTAAATGGACAAACTAAGGGCAAGGATGGCTTTTCAAAATTTCTAATCACCAAACAGAGTGACAGAGTTTCTGGATAGAATCAATAGCATTCCCTAACCCACCTAAAAGACCTCTCTGTGACATGGGTTTTTATCCCTTTTTCGTAACACATTCCCCCAAAATTCTATTGGACATCTTCTATACCCCACTATCTTTAACCTATCAAATTAGACATTAGGTAATCCTAATCTTCACCCCATATTGGTTTACAAGTCTTTGATTGGTCCTCGTAATTGACGTCTTCAGAGGTGACACGTCCGGTGTGACTTCATTCCTTGATAATTCTTTGCACATCTTTTGGTCAGCAGATCCATTGTATTCACCAGTTTGAATGACCTTGTACATTACATTAATCTACACTGTTTCACTTCATTTATAACATTTATTGCATGGGCGTAGGAAAGGCGCCTGAGAACGGATTTAACATGGTTACATTCATCTTCCAAGTTTGAAGAAAAAGAACATTGCAGGGTCATGGCCCCTTGTGAGTCAGCGCACTGAAAACTAGAAAAATACATTTAATACGAGAGCCAGGCAGCTAAGCTGCAGTTCATGCTAACTTAAGGCCTATGAATATTTCAGCACAGTTTCAATAACGCAAACACTAGTATACGCTTAATTGAACGTAACATAAACATTTTAACCATCATTATTATTTCGCGTATACATTGGTGGCCACTCATCATGGTCACAATTCAAGTGCACGTCTAAGCAAAATCGCTATTATTATAGTTTCTATGCGGCATCATCACACATTAATTCATAAACATTTCATGTTAATATAGATGATACAAGATACGCTCTCTCACTTAAAGATTTCCTGGATATGCCTGTGCAACATTGGGTAGGGCTTTCTTCCTGGTAGTCAACCATGTTTACATACTGGAAGCAATCCTAGAATTTAGAATACACCTATGTGGGAACTGTTTATATACGCAGTGAGGAAGATCTTGTTCTAAGGCATACCTTTCCTATCACGTGGCTGGCATTATAGCTTTCCTATCAAGTCCGATTTTGATTCAAGTATCACTTCTTATGGTAAAATATTTCAGCTATGGGGGATGTTTTCTTTTTTTGACTGGCCTACATTTTTTTTTCATAACAAAACATTTTATCTGGAGTTTTTTGTGTTGTACTCCAGCTCAACAACTTTACTATCCCAGGGCTTTAGTCTTTTTCAAAAGACAGGCATTGGTCTAATGTCACTGGTAGACTGTTGTGTTTCCTTTGCAATGCTTCTTACAGAAAACTCCGAACTCACAGGTTGTCTTATTTTCAGGTTTGCATATTTTATTAAATGCTTCAAAATGTTTCTGAGTTTCCGATTCAGAAAGCATGTGGGTAGGAAGTTAGAGCCAATGGATAGCTTGTAAGAGATTCACAAATGAGAATGATTATTGAAACCTAATCAGGTCTACATTTCCAGACGTGTTTCAAAGCATTAAATGAACTATTTTTTGTTCAGGAAAATATTTTTCTTGCCCCATCCCATTATACATATGGATGTTTCGTCCCCTCCCCCATTCTGGAATACCAACCATTCCTGCCTATCACAGAGCTTGATTTGCATGTGATTTCACTACCTCTATATTGTCATGATATTACACAAATTTATAAGTGTGTGGATGTTCAGTTCATTTTTTCAGCGCCACCCCTCAATCACCTAATAATGCATCGCAACACTAAACTTAACTACAGCTATCCCACCACCTCATTTTAAATTGATATTATATATTTGTAAATTACTGTTTTTATACAACTTACTTGTACAAAAAAAACATTATTTACTTGTTTTGTTCATATTGCTCATGTAATTTCAGTTAGATAAATCCTTAATCCCATAGATCTTGCTCTTTGTCTCGCTTGCCAAGTGTGTTGATGAAATACAAAAGATTTGTGAGGTTTTGTTGAAAGCAGCATGATCTCGAAACAATGCTGGAAAAGAGCATCATTCGATTGTGCACCACTTTTTAAATGATACTTGTCAGTTGTTTCTCAATCCCCAAGTCTTTCTTGTAAACTGTTGGGTTGAAAAATTCTCCGATTCTTTCGTTGCTTCCTTCCAACCCCCTGTCTCATTTCAGCATGTTCTGTACCCTTTAAATGCCAGTGATTGCCGCAAATTGCTGCAGCTTGTGGCAGTTGTCACAACACTGCTGGGACTAAAAACCATGTTCGTCATTTTATGACTGATTTAACTGATCTGAGAGCAAAGCGTCAGGCTGTGCCAGTGAGGGGGCACCAGCCACTTGTAGAGAACACCTTGGAGACTTTGTCGAGGAGAATTTCAATCACTTAATCTCTTACATATAGTTGCCGGAAAATACCAACGTTTTGTATATGTTGTCAGTTATTCTTCAGTATAGGACGAGTCCTACTTAATAAATATGCGTATGTAGTTAAACAACTATTATATTTTATGTTATCCCACACATGTAAGAAAGAACACAGAAGTGGCAGTTCTAGTTCTAGGCTACATTCAGACGAGGGGATACCGTAAATTAGTACTAGCAGCAAGAAAGCTCATAATGCCTCACATGCTGGCGAGAGTGGCGTGTGCAAGCATATTTTTCCATATATTTGATAACGTTAGAATGTCTTGTTAGGCTTAATGCATGTTAACATAGTTTGGGTACTTTAGCTGACACGGAGTGAACGATTCACTTAGCATAAGTGTACTAGACTTCATGTTTAGACCTGAGAATGAACACATGCTTTTGCCTTTACGTCGTGCAAGTTGAGAAAATCGTCACACATTTTTGCTCAAATTGGTTTAGATAGCAAAGGGTTTTACTATTTCCTGTTGAATGTTTGCGGTGGCTGAAGGCCTCTGCAGGTTGGCCTTATCCAGTTTCCTGCCGGTGGAATTCCAACTAACAAATAACTTTTGCTCATGTGTTTCCTAACATTTCTATTAGATGCATTGTTTCGGATAAGTGTTGGAAACATTAGATCCAGTTACATTAGCCTCTACCTCCTCCTTAGACTGAAGGGAAGAAGGCTTTCATTCACTTAGTATTTGCGACTGGCGACAGAAAGATGGTTGCTGGGAAGAATGCTATCAAATCAGAGTCTGATTTGAAGGCCTTTTGCCCTACAGATGTGAGGGAGAGTTTACACATCTCTGCGAATATTATGGAAACAAAAGATAGGTTGCCACAAGACCAACTAGTTGTGTTTTTAAAACATGGTAGGGATGTGTGATGAACAATATTTGGGATGTATCTTGTATTTATTCTTATTTAATGTTTAATCACTAAGGTAGGTAATCTATCAATAGTAGCTTTATTCAAACATTAAATATGCTTATAATAGCAGATACATTATATTCACACATAACAATAAACCAGTATAAATGTTGCTTAAAATCATAGTCCCCATCTACCCCATTTCATCTTAGGTAAAAAAAAAAACATATTAGTCCTAGTACAAAGAGCGCTTTTACGAAATTAACTAACACTAAAACAAATCATTGGTGAGCTCAGTGTCTGCAGGTACAATAAAGCTGGTCTGCATTTAGTCAGTCCGAAACACCTCAGTACTCTAATTAAAAAAATATGTAAAACATGAATAAAATCTGTAGAAGAATACTAAATACATCAAGCTAAGGGGGTAACTTTCATTGCGTGGACAAAGAAGGATGGAAGAGAATTCATGCTGTCCAACATAGCTGCCACCTACTATACCCAAGCCTTACCTAAGGAGAACCCTGGTCCATATGCTAACCACAGACTCCAAATATGGCCGAAGCCATTTGGTTTTGATTAGAATGTAATCCGTTTTCTGGGTCTTCATTAACTTTTCTGCTTCCTATTCCCCATGCTCAGTTCGAGAAACTATTTTTTCGACTGGGACCTGTAGTCCTTATTCAACCTTGCCTGTCTAAGGAAGCAATTTGGCCTACCCAGCAACCAACACATTCATTTGATATAGTCCAGTCATTGAATTTCGAAACCCATGCTACAAGACATACACTCCTCATAAACATCCTTATTAAGCTAGGCTTGAGGACTACTCCATACAGATTACCACCGCAGCAGCGGGTCTGAATTAATATATTACTTGATGCACTCCAGACCAAGCTCCTCGTGCAATATAAAATTCAGACTGCTTGGTGGAAGGCCTAAAAGCCTTCTGTACACACTGCTTTCCTCTTCGTGGAGGCTAAGCACTTTTTTTATAGCCTCAAATGCTCGAACCATTACTCAAAACCAAGACATATTTCCTCTAAATTTCTAACAAAAAAAAAAAAGGTCATAGGCTTCTTAACGCTTCCAGAAGACACATTAGAAATAAACCCAATACAGTTAAGAAATTGAAGTCTTGTCCTTGCTTCGCACAGCAACCAGTAGCCCTTTGAATCAAAAATGACCTGAATATGAGAATATTCGTTAACTCTTATTATGGGTTCATCACCTATGGTCAGAGACCGCATTTTAGATTCCTGGGTCCACAGGCCATTACAAAGGTCTTAGTGAGATTTACTACCAGCTTCAAAGAGGCCATAAGATCAATGTAACCCTCTATTAACAACTCCAAGCTCACAGAGGTTCTGGCAATTAACGCACATCATCTGCATATGTTTTTTATTTTTTTATTTTATTTTTTTTAACGGTTTTAAATTTTGGAACATCAGCAGTTTCAGGCAGTGTATCTTGAAAATAGAAGAAAAACACACCCGTAGCATAAGTAAGGGTGCACTCACATGTGCCAACGCATAGGAGAGTGAACATCCAAATCTGCAGTATAGCAAGAGAAAGAAAATACACTTGTAATATCCACATTTATGTAATGGATTACATTCTGCATATTGCCTTTGTAACACTTCTCAAACATAATTGGTATCAGCAGAAAACAACATATCCGAGGCATGTTAATTCCCGCCTTCAAAGGGTGAGGTGAGGGGGAGGAGAGGGGCAAGAGAGGAAAGCATGGGGTGGGGGAGGCCATGTAACTGACTTTTGAGGGGACTCCAGCAGGAGTGTCTCACATACAGTGCATGGTTATTGCAGATATGATGGCAATGGCACCATCCCACCCAAGCCATGAAAGGTTGCTGGCTAAAAGCCTGTGCCCTTCTGAGTCAAGTGCATCACGGTAAATACTCAGGCTGGCCTGTCATCCGATTTGGCCTCTACCGTCTCCAAATACATGTGCCAGTCAGAAGGATTAGTCGGTGGCGAGCACCTTCCTCTGCTACTATTTAACACCTGTTGATCTGCTAGTATACCAGACCTTAAATCTGCTAGCCACCACTGAATGGGGGAGGGTGTGGCGCTAATGGCAATCCTGCATTTAGCCAATACCAACGCCAGGTCGATTAATTTGTTATCAGGTTTAAGGGTTGCTGAACGGGAAGTGACACCCATAAGCGGTGGAGACTATCCCTGTGGATGAGGGAGCCCATAGCCTTCGATAGAAACTCTAGCCCCTCATCCCAATAAGCCACTAAGAGTTGGCATGTGGGAACCATTTGTAAAAAAAAAAAAAAAATAATAATAATAATTCTGGCAGCGTGGGTGGGCGTCAGGGTAAGGTATGTGGGATGAAGATAAGTAAATTGAGTATATTTTAGTCTTGCATTTGTGGAAATAAGTTTGTGGCCTTCTAGGCACTGTGTCCATTGTTTGCCTGAGAGCGTGATAGTAAGTGCGTAATTCCAGTATTCACATAGTGATTAGGGTGGTGTCATTCTGTCAGAGCGCAGGGAGTTATAAAGGTATGTGACTGCCCAGTGTCCACTCCCATGTGTTAATAATGCCTGGAGTAGAAGTGAGGTCACAGGTTCAAAATGTGTTTTGCACCAGGTCTTATGCAAATGCTGTGTGGGTGTGGCGTAAATAGGAGAGGAGCCCAGCTATACCTGGTGTGTCGTAGTTGTCCGCCAAGCTTTCAAACATACTAAGGATTTTGTCTGTGAAGAGATCACCTCATGTGTTGAGGCCTTCCTGTTATCATGTGACAGCATCTGGCCACATCCAAAGGTTGGAGCAGTCTGGATGTGCCCTTAGTGGCTGCTTCGGTGCATAAGGAGGATGAGGAAGATGTTTCGATGTGTATGTGAGCCAGCACGCTTTCCCTGTGCACATTAATATGTTCCCACCTCCTTTAGGGACCTTCTTGTGTGAGCTCAGCAGCCATTGTAGTACTGAGATCAGTGTGTAGTTACCCAGCCAGAGCCCCAGTTCAGTCTTTTTCTGTCCAGCCAGCCATCTAGTAAGCCATCGCAACTGGCTGCAGCATAATTATATTCGTAATTTGGAGCACCTAAACCTCATTTGTCCAGTGGACTATATAATTTCGAAAGGGCTTCTTGCCTTCTACCCCGCCCCATATCAGCACAAGTAATAGCGAGTGCAACTCCGAGAACAGTTTACAAGGTATCAGAACGGGGTTTGCCTAAAAGAAATATAACAACAGGGCAGTATCAACATCATAAAAATGCCAATCCAGCTTGTCGGTGAGAGCGGCAGAGATTACCAAAATAGTAGGGCGGCTCTCATCCCAGACAGAGCCCTGCCTGCGTTGCCGTCAACCAGGTCTTTATCGGAATGATGAATTTGTATCCCTAGATACTTTATGGATGCGCAAGACCAGGATAGATGGGTGCATGGCTAATCTCGCTGTTGCGCCTCAGTCAGGGATGTCAGGGGAAATAATTGGGATTTGTTCCAGTTTACCTTTAGCCCTGACAGGTCACCAAACTATTGTAAGAGCTCCACAAGACCAGGCAGTACCTTGGCATTGTCCCTGAGATATATCAAGGGGTCATCAACATCATTAATGTATGTTCAAGAGCGTGTTCCTGCCAGGTATAAACCAGTTTTGGCTGGGATGTACCACTTCCTGAACTATAGGTATTAGCCGATTGCTCAACACTTTACCAAGGATTTTATAGTCTGAATGTATTAAGGAGACGGGCTAATGTGAACTCAGCTGTAGGGCCTCTCTGCCTGGTTTTGGCAGGACCACCAACAACGCCTCTCAAAAGGAGGGAGGAAGAATACTTGCATAGTACGCTGAATTGAAAACTTTTAGCAATCGCAGGGTGTGTTGGGACTGAAAGGCAGAGTAGAACTCAATTGGCCCGCCACCCACACCTGCACCTGGAGCTTTACCCAGTGCCATCTGCTTAATTACTTTGTTAATTTCATCCTCCGATATGGGTGCCTCTAGTTCTGCCAACAGGGAAGCCTGTAACCGAGGAAGGTGTATTCCGTCTAAGAATGATCTGATCATTCTGCCAGCTGTGGGGAGGCATAGAGCTTGGCGTAGTAAGAATAGAAGGTGTAGTTGATGGTGCACTGAGTATTTAGTAACAGACCCATCTCATTATAAGTGGCTTTTATTGGGATCCTAAGAGAGATTGAGCGAAGGAGTCTGGCCAATAGCCTTCCCTCTTTATCACCTTTCAAGTGTTTTTTTTTACATATGGACCCTATAAGCAAGTGTTCTTAGCGTCTCTAGGGTCACCTAGTTTTCGGTGCTCGCTTATGCAAGTGGTCCAGCAGCAGCACAATCTGTAGTAAGTAATCGCTCATACTGCTGAATATCAGTTTCCAGTTTGGTAAGATTGTTTCGCAGCGCTATTTTGGAGGCATGGACCAATTTAAGTGCATGCCCATGGAGAACTGTTTTAAATTCATCCCATTCAGTGCAATTGCTTGATGCCATTCCTTCATTGTCTTTAAAATATGAGCTAATGTGGTCTGAAATGGTAGCACGAAACGTTGTGTCATGTAAGGCTTCTTCAGGAAGTTGCTATATAGAAATAGTAGGCCGAGCACATCCCCACATCAGTTGGATATGTAAGGGGTTGTGGTCTGACATCATCTGTGTAAGTTAAGGCAGGGATAGGGGTATTTCTGACCTTTGGTATATCTGCTTTGCACCCCTTAACCACCAGTGCCCTCCTATGCTGCTAAAATATACAAAAAAAAAGTATTGGGGCAAGAAGGCACCCTTGATGTCCACCTGGGCCTGTCATGAATGGATTGATGCATTCACCACTAGGTCCATATTTAACTGTAGCAGAGAGATCGCAATTTAGGGCCCTCAAAAAAAAAATCACAGGGTCCTCGTCTATCCCCAGGTACTCCAGCTTAGGCCACAGTTTTGACCTCACCACCCTATCGAAGGCGCAAGTGAGGTCCATAAAGACTAGGAAAATGAACCCCTGTTTTCCTGTGGTGTATTTACTGATTATACGATGGAATGCAAGGCATTGTTCCGTTTCCCTCAGCCTGGCTCTAAGCCCAAATTGGAGCCTAGACAGAATATTATTTTCTTCCACTCAAATTAACAGCCTTTCCACAATTGTCCTTCCAGTTATCTTAACCGTGGAACCTATAATAGATATTGGCTGATAGCAGCTGGGGATTACTTCATGTCCCATTTTAAAAGACTGAGACAATATTGGCAATTCTCCACAATTGGGGCAAGGCTGTTTTGCACGCCTGATTAATAAAATGTGTAATGAGCGGGCCCACAGTTCCCGATTTGATTTATGTAAGTTCATAGGGAATCCATCAGGTCTAAGAGCTTTATTAAAAGGCTGGCCTTAATTACCTCAATAACCTCTTCTAAAGAAAACCTAATGTTGAGGAGGAATCTTGGCCCTCATTTACATTCCTCACGTTATATACCCGGGTGAAATGAGAAACCCATTTATCAGGACTTATGCTAGTATCTAGAGTTGAGTTACTACAGTTGAACAATTTGCTCTTGTTTGCATTATACCAGAACAAGCTGGCATTTTATACCTTGCACACAGTAACTGGTTATCCCATACTTCATACTGATACTTCACTTTCCTTTTTCTCAAAGTTAGCTTATATTTCTTTCCTACAACTGGCTATTTTAGCACTTTTTCTAGGGACAGTTTGGAGGGCTTGGTGTAAACAGATGCAGGCTATTCTACACATCAAACAAGGAGGGAGTCTCTTCTTGCTAATCCTAATTATTTTCATTAGGTAATCTCTGATGAATTGACCCAGCTTTTCAAAATCCCTGTCGGTGTTAAGCCTTGCTCAAATGTAAGACACTTGTTCACCAGGGGGATCTGGTCTATTCAGAGCCTACACCCTTTGCTTGTTATCTTTAGTGGTGAGCTTCCCTGTACTCACCAAAAAAGTCACCTTTTTCTCACCTGGAATGTTCACAGTGATTACTAGGCGGTGATGGTCAATATAGACACTGGGCTCCATTACCACCTGTCTCTAGTCATTTCTAGAGATGTATAGAATCAAAAATGTAATCTATCACTGACTGACTCCTTACAGAGAAGTAGGTGGGAGTTTTAAGTGTGGAGGTATCTAAGAACCCAGTGGTACAGGTTAAATTTGAGTATATAAAGGAACAACATGTTTCCTGGAAGATCCAGTCCTTGTTTGTAAGTGTAACATCCAACATTTTTGGATGTAAAATGTAAGACACTAGTTCACCAGGGGCAATCGGTCTATACGGAGCCTATAGCCTTTGCTTGTTATCTTTAGTGGTGAGCTTCCCGGTACCCACCAAAAAGGTCACCTTTTTCTCACCTGGAATACTCATAGTGATTACTAGGTGGTGATGGTCACTATAGACACTCAGCTCAAATACCTCCCGCCACTAGTTGATTCAAGAGATGTATAGAAACACAAATGTAATCTATCACTGACTGACTCCTTACAGAGACGTAGGTGGGAGTTTTAAGTGTGGAGGTATCTAAGAACCCAATGGTATGGGTTACATTTGAGTAAATAAAGGAGCAACATGTTTCCTGAAAGATCCAGCCCCTGGGCTGCCGAGTCCACCGCCCACCCTTCCAAACCCCCACAAAGAGATTTGGAGTTGGGATATTGCAGAGACTAAGGGCGTTATTATGTTCTCCTGGTATTATAGAAGTGGAGAAACTAGTCTTTCAAAGGCACAGTCTCTAAGGCCTCAACATAAGGAACAGTAGATCTCTTGCTTAGGAGACCGACCTCGAACTCCAAATATTTGACAAGTACCTGGTATCAACTGCGGTTCTCATGCAAGTCTATGGAAAGTGTGGTTACTCATCATCTAATCCAGGTTCAGACATCTCATGAACATTGGCTAAATCATTCCAAAAAAAGTTGTAAATCTGCACCTGTAGATTTACGTGTACATGCGGTGCAGATTTACAACTTTTCCAAAATGACAAACACTTACAGACGTGTCTGTCTTGGTGGCTGCACCGGATGACCTTCACGTATCATTGGTCAAGGTAGAGTCAGCAGTATCGGTTTTATTGTCTTTTTCAGATAGAGACTTCTAACCGAAGATTCTGCATCTTTTGAATACTAAACTGCCTTTAGACTGGATCAAAAAACATTCAGAAGTACCTCTGCATGCTGCCAGGTGCCCCCCTGCAGCTCCACACAGGCACCTTTACACTCAGAACATGACATGCTGAGCTATTATAGACACCACTCCCACATGCTGATGTCAACTCCTTTCCTTCCTTTCCACTAGACGAGGATTGAGAGGTATCTCCTTTCTCTTTTGAAACTCAATTACCTCAAAATGACAAAGTATGCAAGGGAAATGTCTCCTCCCAAGACAACATGTTTTAAATCTTGTGGCAGATCCACATCAGGTTTGTCTGTTTGGTGCCTGGGGTCGGGCTACTACTCTTAAAGGCTGCAGTGACTGCATGTCAGTGAATCTGAGGGCCATGCAGGACCGCGAGGCAAAGCTATATGTCGCCATTCATTGAAAGACCCTCAATCAGGACCAGTCTAATTCCAAAGGTCAGTATCTATCCCAGTCCAGAAGTCAGTCCTGAGGGTAAGTCCAAGAAAATACATTAAAATATCCAAGCAGGACATGGGCACTCTGCCATTCTTGTACACCTGGGAAGGTTCAAGGACATTATCATACCTCTCGATCTTGCTCCCAGAGTCAGTTGATGTCGGAGCTAATTTCCTAGCTTTTCCCAGCACAACCTAAGTTTTCCGAGTTTCCTGAGGCTGTGCCTCCAGGGCAAATCCAAATGTTTCGTAAGCCATGTTGTGACTCTTCTGATACAATCCAACTCCATCTAGCTCACCTGCAGGCCCAGTAAAGCCAAGAAATCCTCCATCTGGCATTCTGCCGCCGAATTTCTACCAGCACTTTACTGACTCCACCTTAAGCTCTACATTCCGCGCTAGTTCCCAGAACGTCTACACAGATGACAAATCCATCTATGTCAGGGGACAATGTGCATTCTATTGCACTGACTGCTTCTGACTCCGCACCATCCCAAATTTGGATGCAGCCCAGCTCTGTCTGTACCACTAACCATCCTGGGTTCAGCTAGGCAGGTCTCATATGCTACATCTTGTTTGGGACAGACTCCAACAATGAATTTAGGCACCACTATCAGGGAAAAAACTGGTATAAGGACATCCAGGATCCCATATGCATTGACTCTTCCCCTGACACCTGCTTAGCCTCACCCCCAGGCCATGCAACTGACGGAAAGTGCCTCCTTTGCAATAGTCATGTGGAAGTTGACTTCCGTATGCCCACTTTCGAGGTCAAGAGCAGCATCCTACACAAAGTATTAAAAGCCAGGGCACACCAACTTTGAAAACATGTTGCCCTTTAATGAAGCCCTTATTGACACCATCTTAGGGTTGTGGGCCAAACCTTGCTCTGGTCCCCTTGTGAATCAGCAGTTTGCACAGTGACATCCCCTATCCCCGCCAACCCGGCTTTTTTTGACTCTGCATACTTCCCCTGAGAGCTTGGTGGTGCAAGCCTCCAGAAGAAGAACCCAAATGACTCCCAGACTATTCCCCTCGAGAGGGAGTCTAATAGAGTGGAGACCTTTGGTAAGAGGATATGTTTTTCCACAAGCTCAAATATCCTGTTGGCAAATACCTGTTGCCTTTTGAGCCACTATTCACATGGTCTCTGGGATTCTGTTGCTCATGTCCTCCCAGGTGCCATGGAAGACATTTGTCCTGTGCCGACCCAGGCCTCACATGATGGGTGTGATGCCACTTACCATCCCTGGTGGTCTCAATACCTCTGATTCTTTTGGGCAAGCCATGGGCACTAGCATGCAGTCCACTCCTATGCCTGGTTGAACATAGCCTGAAAAACCTGTCAATCTCATTCGTCCCTTATGGACATGCCTTTAGATGGGACTCACCATTTTGGGTGTAAAGCGAACTCCGCTCTAAAGTGTTTCAAAGAAAATAGGGCCACAGCCCGCTCCTTGAGCTTGTCTACTTTGCCTTTCCAACTGCATCAATCCTTTCGATCTTTCCATGGCTCTGGCAGGGGTGCCCCATACAGAAAGCCACTTTAATCTTCAGGGTTCCCAGACACTTCATGGCTGGGCCATGGTACACATCGCTACCACAGCCCCACCAGCCAAGCATGTTTAGCATGTCCTAAATGGAGCAGCACAACCACCTGATTGAAGGCAGGATCCAATGATTTTTACTGGGTTGGCAGGCCATACTATTGGACAAGTAGGTCCTGCGAATTGTCCAGAAGGGTTACGCTCAACCATTCCTGGATGCCCCACTGCACCTTCCACGGTCTGTCAGAGGCTCACCTGTCGCTCTTGCAACTGGAAGTGCAGGCTGTTTTGGGCAGAGGAGCTATAGAGAGGATTCTTGCACCAGAAATTTGTCATGATTGTTATTTCCACTACCTACAGGGCAGGGGGCCTCCATCCTATTTTAGACCTTTGCAGTCTCAATGCCGTTCTGCTGAAGGACTGGTTCAAGATACTTACCTAGGCACAGGTTGTGTTGGGCCTTGACCCTGTAGACTGGTTGGTAGCGCTGGACCTGAAGGACACTTATGTTCACATCCCTAGCCTGCATGCCCACAGGCATTACCTGTGTGTGGTTCATGTTTGGCCGAAGCATTTTCAGTTTGCTGTAATTCCTTTTTGGTCTAACCAACTCCATCTTTGGGAGTTTCAGGCCTCCCCTATCTTGACACCTGGCTGCTAAAGGAAAGTTCATCCCTTCCAGTCATCAATCACTTCCAGACTACAGAGAACCTCCTGACATCCTTGGAGTTCAGTACCAAATAGAGAATTCTAGCTGCAGATTCCTTACCTTAAAATCATCCACAGGCATCAGACTAAATCCAGAAATTTTTCATGAGCAGCCCCCCTGCTCGCTGGTAGGTGGCGTCGTTCGGCTCCGTGTTGGCGTCGTCCGCGGCGGAACTGATGTGTATGGTGCCTATACAGTTGCCACCCCAGTGTGCTAACAACAATTCTTTTCTTTCCACACCAGTCAGTGCAGTGGAGTAGAGTTACCCCTGAAATGTTTTTTGACTAAACTTTTTTGCCTTTTGATGAAGCCTTGTGAGGCTTTTCCTCCTGGTGTGGCAGACATGTCATCTTCAAGCCCTGCAGCGCCTATCACCGATTGATGTCAGGGACGGACCTGCATCTTCTATGTCTTTGGTGCCTTGAGCACGACTATGACCCGAAGGCCTGTGCCCATTGTCATGCCATGAACTCGAAGCCCTTGAGGGAGCAATCTCTCAAGCTCCTTGCGGCTTATCGTGTGACGCCACTACGATCAAGGTCACGTTTGAGAGAAATGTCCTGGAGTTCGAGATTCTCATCGCACTCAAAGTGGTCGGGACATTCGGGTAAGTTCCACCACCACAAGAAGAAGAAGAAGTCAGAAAGATCTTTGACTTCACCTTGTCCGTTGACTGACTAGTCAAGAGAGCATCAACATTCAAGGCCTGATTCCACGGTAGAGCCAGCGCCGGGCAGTCTCTGTGCCTCCCTGAGTTTCCGGCAGCCAGAGCGATCCCTGATCAGATAAGAGTTCTATGAGGGCATGCGCCTCATATTTGCGAGGCCCGTACCCTCCTGCACGCCTTTGGGCCCCAAGGGTTCGGCAGGGACCCTTACTAGTTCCACACCCTTTTGTCTGGCCCCGGTGGCAGTCAGACCCCTTGGATCTATTCCATGCTCTTTGGGATACGGTTGCACAGGTGCTGCCAACGGTCACAGAGGTGGCCAGGTCTGTACTCTTTTAGGCTGTTGTCGACAGGAGGGACCTAGTTCAGGATTTGATGTGGAGTGGATACCACCGACTCACTAGGCAGAGCGGTTTCATCGACACCACACATGTTTGAGGATGACTAGCTTTTCTGGACCTGTCCAAGCATCGCTTATGGACATGCTCTTTGATGGCTTCCGCCTCTTCTGAGACAAGGCGGATTCAGCACTGGAGCACTTTAAGGACAGCAGGGCTACGGCCAGGTCCTTGGGCCATTCCATGGCCCCTTGCACACCCAATCCGTCTTTTGTTTTTTTTGTGGCCACGGAAGGGGCTTCCATCCATGTCTCTACTCCCCCCAGCCACTGTGCTGCCCACATTTCCGAGCCACTGTGTGGCTGAGGATGCAGTACCCACAGACCCTGTGGGTCAGACAGCAAGCTGTTGGGTCATTCCACCCAGCCTCTCCCCCCAGGTAAGCCGCAGCCTCCAAACCCTCCTAATCTGCCCTATTACCATCATGTGCACCTACTGGAGTGGTAGGATTTGCCATCACCTGTCCCACTTGTGGTCTATAATATCAGGCCAATGGGTTTTGAAGATCGTCCAAAGGGGCTACTCCCTCCCCTACATTACTACCCATCCCCACATGCCAACAGTTTGTGGCAGGCTGACGGAGGACCACCTATTATTTCTCTGCCAGGAAGTGACGGCTCTCTTGGCCAAGGGAGCCAAAGTGAGAATGCTGACCCCAGAATTAGGTCATCATTGCTATTCCTGCTACTTTCTGGTACCCAAAAATGTTGGTGGCCTTCGTCCTATCCTAGACATATGCTCTCTCAATTTCTTTCTGAGGAAGATGAAATTCAGAATGCTCATGCTAGCTAAGGTTCCATCTGCCCTCGACCCAGGAGACTGGTTGGTAGTGCTTGATTTGCGGGATGCATACTTTAATATCCCTGTCCTGCCTGCTCACAGGCTTTACCTGCGGTTCACATTAGTCCACAGGCACTTTTATGTTTGCTGCCCTCCCCTTTGGCCTCACCAGGGCCCCTCTGTTCTTCACCAAGGTGATGGCGGTGGTTGCAGCTCATCAGCGGAGATTAGGGGTGCCAGTGTTCACCTAACCCAACTAATGACTGTTAAAAGAGGACTCACCCCAGGACATTGTCTCCCACCTCCAGACAACAGCGGACCTCCTGCACTTGCTCGAGTTCCCTTCAAAAGGCTGAAGTCAGACAAAACTCCCTCTCAGACTCTCCTTTTCATTGGAGATATTCTGGACACGTTGCAGTTTCGGGCTTATCCTCTCAAACCGAGAGTCCAGCATATTCAGATTATGATACTGAAGTTTCTACCTCTATTCTGGGTTTCGGTGAGACTGGCTCTGAGGCTGCTGTGCCTTATGGCCTCCTGCATCCTGTTTGTGAGACAAGGCCACTGGCATGTGCAGGATCTGCAGGGGGACCTAATGTTCCAGTGGGCGCAGCAACAAGGAAATCTCTCAGACATTGTCCAGATCTCTTAGGGAACTGCAAAACATCTGCAGTGGTGGATGATGAATCATGATTGGGTCAGCAGCAGACCCCTCTAGCATTGCTAAACACATCTAACAGTACTGACAAAAGAGTCACTCCTGGAATAGAGTGGCTATTTGCGAGTGGTGGAGCTCAGAGGACTCTGGCGGAATCTGGACTCCACATAAACATGTTGGACACATAAACATGTTGGAGCTCTGAGCGATCTGAATGGCATTGAAAGTTGTTCTACTCTCCATCAAGGGAAGGCTAATGCAGGTGTTCATGGACAACACCACTGCCATGTGGTACTGCAATAAATAAGGCAGGATGAGGATGTAGACACTTTGTGAATAGACTCTGCATCTCTGGGCATGCCTGGAGCCTCAGGGTATTTTCCTGGTGCTTCAGCATCTGGCGGGCCTTCTTAACTCCAGAGCAGATTAATTCAGTTGCAGATGCCTAGAGCTTCACATATTACATCTTCATTCAGAGGTGCTGCAAGGTCTTTTTCATTAGTGAGGGAGAGCTTTGGTTAGATCTGTTCTCCACTGCAGAGAATGCACAATGTGAGCACTTTTGCGTGCTGAAGTTTCAAGTAGATCAGGATCGACTGAGCCCAAGTCATCCGTATGGCTTCAGGGTGGGCACAGAGACTGATGTATCCTGAGCTGCTCAGTATGGCCATCGATCCTCCGATCAGGCTGCCCCTTCGGCGGGATCTTCTGTTGCAGCAGAATGGGAGGACCCTCCACCCGAACCTGTCAACTCTTCGCCTTCTTGTGTGGAAACTGAGTGGTGACAATTGAAAGCATTCGATCTTCCTCCCGAAGTATGTAACATTATCTTGGAAGCCAGGTGTCCCTCCACCAAACCAGTATACACCTGCGGTTGGGGAAAATTTGTGGCATGGTGTACAGAAAGAGAACTGGATCCCCTTTCTGCCACACTTTCTCAGGTTCTTCTTTTCATCCTTTGTGTTGCTCAGCAGGGTCTGCTTTGGGCACTCTGAAGGGCTATTTCTACTATTTCTGCTTTTTTGTGGTTGCCTGACCGGCCATCCCTCTTTAAATCACCAGTGTTCTTGAAAGGTCTCCAACATATGTTTCCACTCCCCCTTATTATGCCTCAGTGTGACCTCAATCATGGACTTACATGACTGAAATGTGCTCCCTTTGTGTCACTTCACAACTGCCCTCTCAGGCTCCTTACCATCAAGACAGATTTCCTTATGGCGATACATCTGCCTGGAGGGTCAGCGAGCTTCAAGTCTTGACATCCAAGCTTCCATATCTGACAATCTACCCAGACAAACTGGTGCTTCATATGAGATCTTCCTTTCTTCTGAAAGGGGTTATTCCCTTTCATGTAAACCAATCCATCACACTGCCTACATTTTATTCTCTGCCACATCTCTTCAAGGAGGAAGAGCGATTCCATCATCTGACCCAAGAAGAGCACTGTCATTCTACTTAGACCGCACACAAGAATTCTGGGTGGATGACCAACTCTTAATGAGGTATGTTGGAGCAAAAAAAGGACGGGCCATGCAGAAGCAGACTAACTCCAGATGGATTATGCTCTGTATCAAGATATGCTACGCATTGGCCAAGAAGCAACTCCCTGATGGCTTGTGTGCTCATTCCACCAGAGCACAAGCTGCGACCACTGTGTTAGCACGGGGAGTTCTGCTCATGGACATCTGCCATACACCAATGTGGGCCTCCTTGCACACATTCACAAAACACTACTGCATGAACAGTCAGGTATGCCATTTAGCCTGTTCAGTCCTACAAGACTTCCTCCTAGGAAATTGGTCCACAGACCCTCACCCAGGGATGGTATTGCTTGGGTATCTATTCTAAGGTAAGGAATCTGCGGCTAGAAGTTTCTATCAGATGATCAAGGTGCTTACCTTTGGTACCACCTTATCTGGTAGAGACTAACTGCAGATTCCTTACCAACCCACCTGTCCTCCCCGCACTGAAAACTGATTTTTAGGGACAGGGCTACTTCCTTTTGAGGGCCCTAGTTTTCCACATCAGTGGTACTGCAACAAGTACAGTGGGATTTGTCCTTGAGTCCTGTGTCAGGAGACTCTACACCTCTGGCACTGGCTTGAGCACCAGGAAATAACCTGATGGGATCTCTAAATACTGGGCAGACAAACTCTGCTCCCAATGTTAAAAGGACCACCAATAGCAGTTATACTTGGCGGTGGTTAAGGGTATCGTCCATCATTGGGGAGATCCATGGCTTGATATTTTTTCCACTGCCAATAATGTGCAATGTAACCACGTTTACACGTTGGAGTTTCCATGGTGTGGGTGTGTATGTCTTTCTCTCTTTCTCTCTCTCTCTCTCCTGCTCTCCCTCCCTTCCCCTCCCTCCATGTTGAGTGGAAGTCTGGACTCTTGTATGCCTTTCCTGCCCTGAGTTCTGAAGAAGTTCAGGACCGACCATGCCCAAGTTATCCCAGTGCCCCCAGATTGGGCACGGGAGGATGGTATCCCAAACTCCTGGGAATGAGGATATATCCTCCAATCAAGCTGCCTCTTCAGGAGGATCTCCTGTCACAGCAGCAGGGCAGGGTTCTGCACCTGAACCTGCACAATCTACACCTCTGTGCTTGGAGATTGAGCGCCAACAGTTGAGTGCTTTCTGTCTTCCTCCTGAAGTCATGAATGTCATTTTGGTAGCCAGGCGTCCTTCACCAAATTCACCAAAATATGAGCCAATGATTGGGATAAATTTGTGGCCGGCTGTGCTACTAAACAGAACGACCCACTCAGTGCTGAAACTGTCCCATTTTCCGTTGTTGTGTTGCCCCTCACCCAGCAATGCCTTGCTTTGGGCACTGTTACAATTGTCACACCAGCCATCATTATTAAAATCATCTCTTGTGAGGTGTTTCCTCAAAGGGTTACAACATATTTGTCCCCTTCTCTGTTTGTTATGCTGTGAAGAGACTTACATATGAGTCTTATATTCCTTGTCTTTGTGCCTTTTGAGACGCTCCATAGCTGTTCTCCCAGGCTTCTCACCCTCATGACAGTCTTTCTTGTTGCTATAACTATCAGCACAGCAAGTCAGTGAGCTGCAAGCCCTTTCTGTTAACCTGCCCTACACCACTTTTTACCCGGACAAGCTGGTTCTGTGGACTTGAGAATTTTCGCTTTGAAGGTGGTGACTCCCTATCATGTTGAGCAGAACATCACCTTTCTTGGAATCTTTGCTCTGACGTACCCCTCTAAGGAGAAGAACAAACTTCTTGGAATCTTTGCTCTGACGTACCCCTCTAAGGAGAAGAACAAACTTCACTGATTGGTTCTGAAAAGGACTCTTACTATCTACATTCATAATAGCAAACTGCAGCGGTTGGACGATCAGCTATTTGTCGGATGCACTGGATCAAAAAAAGGTAAGGCTGTGTGGAAGAGGACTGTTTTGCATTGGATCATACACTGTATCAAGATTTGCTACGCTTTGCCCAAAAAGCAGCCTTCTGTGGGCTTGTAAGCTCATATTACCATGGCCAAATCTGCTACTACTGTGTTGGGCCGCTGAGTGCCGGTTCTTGACATTTGCCAGGCTGCAACGTGAGTACCACTGCTTATGTGCACAAGGCAGTATTTGCCTAGAGAACCTGGGACTCTTGGAAGGGCACTTTGCCTGCTTGGTTCTTTGAGTCAATTCAAGGTTCCACCACCTGGGAGGTATTGCTCGGGTCTTTTTTCAAAAGATGAGGAATCTGCGGTTAGATGTCTCTATAAGAAGAACAAGTTACTTACCTTCAGTATTACTCTCTTTGGTGTAGAACTTATCTCTGACCCCAGATTCTTCACCAACACTCCCATCTTTCTGTTCCGTTAACTGGTCTCTTCACATACAAGAGATGCCAGTTAGGAGTCTGTATATTGGGCAAGACTAGACTGATTAGCTCTGCGTCTCCGAGTGAGGAAGCACAAAGAAAGCAACTAAGACAGTGCACATGGGCGGTGCCTATATATGCCCGTACATGTCACATATGGCACAGCGCGACATTGATAAGGGGCCACGGGCACGCAGGCGTATTGCTGAAGATTTTTCAGGTCCAGTCTGACGTCTGGGGACGTATTCAGAAGGTGAGGCTATTGCTGTTAGATCGCTACCAGAAATAGTGTTACTGGATGTGACTAACTTTTTCTTAGCTTAGATAACCTCTTCAAAAGATAAGCTTGGATTGAAAAATGATGCATTTTTTCCCTTCTATCTCAGAATCTTTCATGTAGCGAACTGATAGACTACCTGAATGCGACAGTAATAACTCTCAGAAGCCTGTCATTGAAGGACCAAGGATAGGAGGTGCATCCCTAGGGGACGGAGATGACCTCCTGCAAACTGCAGCTTCCGTTAATAGATCTGTTTGCCAAGGGCCAGAACGATAATTGCCTTCAGTTCACCGATCTTTTTGCACACAGTCCTCGGCCGCTGCTTCCAGAGTGGCCTTGCTTTCGCAGCAGGATGGTCAAGTCACCGCTCTATTCCACAGAGGCAAAGTGAAAGCTGGAGTCATGTGGCGCCACCTAGCAGTGCTGGGGAAAAATGCCTCCAGTTCCATCAGAGGCCTAGAAAGAGTAATAATAAGGTGGGGGAAGATTATGAACCCATCAGAAATATCGTTATCTTTTTCTATGCAGCCCCTTCGGAATTTACGGGGCATTCATAAATAGTCCCTTAGCTGTGAACTGGACCAATAAATAGTATGTACATCAGTAATCGTAACCTAAAAGAGATAGTCTTCATTATACACGCACTTTTTTGCCAGAAAAGGTATTACTTTTCATTGCAGGTGTTAAAACGTAATCTCTTAATAATTTGCACCCTGATGGCATGGGGGCGTACATTTATTTTTGCACTTCTGTCCCAGCCCACCTCCTGCGGCGCTTCATCTCCTGCTATTATCTCAGATCTAGGAGTATGGATCTCCAAGCAGCCTTTTCTCAGGACGAGCTATTTCAAGCTTTTGAGATACAAGTCCCCTCAATCAAAGATGCAGTCGGACCGTGTAATTGATGCTCTCCAGATTGTTGCATTTTTCAGCCCTACAGAGAAAGTGTTGCAGACCTTGGCGGTGGTCTTCCATTCACGAGACATGATATAATTCATGCTCAGGAGTTAAAGTGAGTTAGTGGCGCGAACATCAACAATGCTATTCACATTATTTTGCTTTGCCAATTATTAATACTGTCAGGATGTGCTGGACTTGTTCAACTCCTCCTTCTGGATGCTCATGTCTCTATACTCCCAGCCGCACCTAGTCTGACAAAGACCCTGAAATGCACTGATCTGTGTGTATTTCTGGTGGAAATAATTTCTGAAGTACATTGTATGAGAACTACCTACCTTTATAGGAAGCTGTAGTGCTTAATTTATACAGGCGTTTGCATGTGGTGACACTGGACCTCATTTTTGGCGGCCAGCAACTATTTTTCATCTATAAACTTTGACCCCGAGTAATAGACAAAGTAAGCCTTCCAACACCCACAGTTCCACTGTGTCACACGATATCAGCACACTTCGCATGATCTCTCTGTAAGGAGTTGATATCACACACTGGAACATAATGTGAGCTAGTAAAGATGCTTTCAGAGCTGGCCTTTGCTTAGAGAGCGCCACGGGCAAAATAAAACCAATTTTGGCACCCCTCCCACGAGTCCTCTTTAATTGTCTATGTATCGAAAATTTGAGAGAAGGAGGAATGTGAGGGGGGCAAGATTAAGGAGCGCCATGAAAAGCAAAATAAAAAGCAGGCATGGGTGCCAGTATCTGTTGGAAAAAGTGTTTAAACGCTTTTCTTTGTTTCTGTTCCGCTGGGAGACTACTGCAGGATGCTCCAACACCCCATTGGAGGTCGGCGCCTTGGGCCGAGTAGGGACCACAGTCCTAGACAAGATAGGTCAGATACACACCTTAAATTAACCTGTGCTCACCCTCTGGTAGCTTGGCACAGAGTTGTCAGGCTTAACTTAATAGGCAATGTGTAAAGAATTTGTGCAACACTTAAGTTGCAGTAACAAAGTGAAAACACCACAAAAGACTCCACTCAGTTTAGAAAAGTAGAGAATATTTATCTGATTACAAGACCAAAGCAACAAAAATCCAATGAATACTTCTTAAGTTATGAGTATGGGTTACAATATATGCAGTAAATACACAGTGCTCAACAATAGGAGTGTTTGAAGGTCGCTCGTATGTAAATTAATTACGATCCCCGGGTCTGGTTTCACTGGGCGAGGTCCTTGCAAGGAAACTTTAGTCTGTGTGGGTGTGACAGATTTGAGAGCTGGGGCCCCACTGGTGCTAGCGTGAAAAGATCCTTATGAGGGCCCCTCAGGAACCTTGCACCTAACAATTTTAGCTGCCTACGAGCCAGAGCGCAGTACAGCTACCAGGACCACTTGGGTCCTGATTTCACAATACCTTCCTCAGAGCAAGGTAAACACAAGCTGCTGCAGGTGATAGCCTCGTTACGGGACGTTGGAGCAGTGCTTTCCTCCTTGGGACCACGTTGGGGCCGTTCTTAGCTGTACTCAAGCAGCGCTGCAAGGACCTTTTGGTGGGGTGGAAAGTGGGTCACGCTATTGCCCCAACCACGCCTCAAAGCAAGAAGGTGGGGGGGGGGTTTAAGATGATATGCTGTTGTCATTCAGGATACTGCTGCGTTCGGCATCTGAAGTGTGGGTCAGTCTGATGCAAACCACACAGTGTGCTGAGCCCAGCTGGTGATTGCCCAGCACTGACTTTCCCATTAACGGCAATCTCGGTCCTCATAGAATGGGGCGCTGGTTCTCACAGAAACGGGCCTTGGTAATAGTCCAGGGAAAGTGTATCTAAAGTCTTTGATGGCCATGAGACTTTGAGGATAGAGGGCAAGTCAACTAGCCCGTGGAGAGCCTTAGTTTCAGGAATGTAGCAAGCGAGTCCAGTCCCTCTCACTCCAGGCCAGAAGCAGCGGGCCAACAAGTAGAAAAGTGTCAGTCGCTTCTACAGCACAGTAGCCCATCACAGTAATGCAGTTGCAGAGTGGCAGTCCCTCCTGGCAGGATGGCAGCAGTTCTTCTTCCTAGCAGGATATCCTTGGTTACAGTAGATTTCTGATTTGGTGGGATTTGAGGTCCAGTACATATCCCAGAAGTGCCTTTTAAATGGGGGAGACTTGGAATAGGCTTTTGATGATCACTCACAAAGTCCCTGCCTTTCTTTCCCTGGCTCCAGACACTCTGCAGGGGGTATGCAGCCCTTTTGTGTGAGGAGAGGCACAGCCCTACTCAGGCCTGTCAGCTCCTCCCTCTCCATCTAGCCCAGGGAGGTCCATCAGCCTGATTATGGGCCTTCAGGATGCAAATGTCACACCCAAGCTCCCTTTGTGTATGAAAGTCTAGAGGGAATGCATAAAGCCCAGCTGTCTTGTACCCCAGACGTGTATTCAGAGACAGGCAGAGGCACAGAATGGTTAAAGTAAGAAAATGCCAACTTCCTAAAAGCATTATTTTCAGGCTTACAATTTAAATCTGATTTAACCGTAAGTCGTGATTTTACAATGTGAGTCCAGACACACAAAACTCCATAATTCTATCTCTTTCCAATTGGAAGTTGTGGTAAGTTGGCCAGGTGTGTGGTGAGCACCTGTGGTGTTATCACCTCAGAGAAGGAGAGCCACAAGTTTGCTGCCCACTGTTTCTGAGGGACCCATTGTACTTTTCATGCCCTATCCAAGGCAGTGTACCATTTGTGAATGTCATCCAGGGAAATGTTGCAGTTGCTGGAAGGAGCCAGAAAAACAATGTTGGAATTTGCAGAATGTTGGTTCCTGAAGAGTCCAGTTGCGGTTCCAGTGTCCAGAAGAGATGAAGTAAACGATGCAGAGGAGTCCTGGTGGAATCTTGCAAGTGGAATCTGAGGACCCACCCAAGAGGGAGACCCTTAATAGGCCTAAAAGGGGGTTTAGTCACCTACCAAGGTGACCACCTATCAGGCGGTGGCTGTGACGTCACCTGCCTGACCTGCCCACTCAGATGCTCCCAGGGGCCTTTGCACATCTTGGATTCAAGATGACAAAATCGAGTGGCCACCTGAAGGAGCTCTGTGCCCCACCCCTGGGGTGGTGATGGACAGGGGAGTGGTAACTCCCCTTTCTTCTGTCCAGTTTTGTGCCAGAGCAGGGACCAATAGACCCTGGACTGGTGCAACCCGGTTTATGCAAGGAGGGCACCAAATGTGCCCTTCAAAGCAAAGCAGTGGCTCTGTGAGGCTACCCCTCCCAAGCCTTGTAACACCTATTTCTAAGGTAGAGGATGTTACCTCCCTCTCCCACGGGGAATCCTTTGTTCTGCCTTCCTCTGGCTAATCTGGTCAAGCAGCAGGAGGGCAGAAACCTGTCTGAGGGGTGGCAGCAGCACAGGCAGCTCGGAAAACCCCAGAAGACTGGTAGGAGCAATACTAAGGGTCCTCTAAGGAGCCCCCAAAGTGCATGGAATCATACAACCAATACTGGCAACAGTATTTGGGTATGATTCCAACGTGTTTGATACTAAACATGCCCAGGTTCGGAGTTACTATTGTGTAGCTGGACACAGGTCCAGTACACTGGTAAAATGGCTTCCAGGCACTTACGAAGTCCAGTGTAATGGAACTGGAGATCGAAGGGGCACCTCTGCTCCTGCAGAGGTGCCCTCACACACAGGGTCCTGCACCCTGCCCTCTGGGACAGGAAGGCCTACCATAGGGGTGACTTACAGTGACCTGCTGCAGTGACCTGTAGTGAAAGGGTGAATTCACCTTTTCACACAGGCTGCAATGACAGGCTTGCAGACACATGTTGCATGGGGTCCCATAGGTGGAACAATACATGCTACAGCCCATGAGAAAGCCCTGGTGCCCAAATACCATGGGTACCTAAGTACCATATATTACGGAATTATAAGGGGGCACCAGTATGCCAATCGTCGGATGTGCAAGCAACATCCTAAGCAACCAAATTTAGAGAGAGAGAGAGAGAAGGCAAAATTACTGGTGTCCTGGTTAGCAGGATCCCAGTGAAAACAGTCTAACCATAGTGACTGCAGGGAAACAGTGGGGGTAACCATGCCAAAAAGAGGGGACTTTTCTACAAACGTTACACCTAAAAGATGTTATAAGGCAAGCCCAATGTTAACCTATGGCAGAGATAGGCCTGGCAGCAGTGAAAAACAAATGTAAGAGTTTTTCACTACATGGACATGTTAAACTAAAAAGTACATGTCTACTTTTTTAAATACAGTGCACCCTGTCCTTGGGGCTAACCAGGGTCTACCTCAGGGTCTTCTTATATGTAATAAAAAAGAAGGTTTGGGCCTGGCAATTGTGTATTCTTGCCAGGTCGAAATAGCAGGTTAAACTGCACACCCAGGCTCTGAAGTGGCAAGCCTGACACATTTGCTGGGCTACTATAGTGGGTGTCACAATTGGTGCTACAGGCCCATTAGTAACATTTCCTTTGTAGGCCCTTGGCACATATAGTGCACTTTACTAGGGACTTGCAAGTAAATTAAATATGCCAATTGTGGAGAAGCAGCCTTTACCATATTTAGAGTACAGAGCACCTGCACTTTAGCTCTGGTCAATAGTGGTAAAGAGCACAGAATCCTAAAGACAGCAGAGATGAAGTCTGAAAACAGGAGGTTAGAAGGCAGGGACAGCTCCTGTTGGGGCAAAGCTGTGGGGGGCACAAAACAAACAACATTACAAATAAAAAAATACATTAAAAAGAAACTTCCCTGACTTGCCGCTGCGCCACTCCTGTCCTCACTCATTGCCGGCACAGGCTCCCAGCCTGCCCTGCCGCCAATCCTAACTTCTGCTGGTGACAGCAGCATCGTGATTAGCTTAGGAGATTCTGGGAGCCTGTGTGCTTCCGTGCTGCTGGGAGTCAAGGAAGAGAAGAGGATGAAGTAGAGATGGAACCGTCTCTCCCAACTTAAAAGATTAGTGTGTTTTTTTTTAGTTTTTTTTTTAGTAACCACCTTGCCATGCCTCCCCCGTTGAGTAGCAGCCGCCACTGCTTCAGGATTCGTGTGAATTGCTATATGTATTACTGTTGCCTTAAGACAGGTTCTGTTTTTCGCAACATTTTCAGACTAGTCCCAGAGATGGTGCACTATTGGTATTGCAATGTGCGGATTTTGATATGGACTGTTTGTTTCAAAGATACATTATGATACAAAGAATGTTGACCATTCATAGAATATATAGGGACAGAAGGACAAAGGTTGCATTACAGATCAGTGTAGCTTACTCCGAATCAACCCAGTGAGCCACCTCAGCTACAGGTAAAGATATCACTAAATCCACTTTATCTGATAGAGACTTCTAGTTGCAGATTCCTTACCTTAGAATTTCGACCAGGCATCAGACTGGATCCAGAGGCTTTGCTTCGAGCAGTACCCTTGTGCACCGTCAGACGGCGCCGGTCATCACCGCATCCGTCATTGGCGTTACAGTTGCTGTGAAGACGTCACAGTTGTACATATGCTCCACCTTGGCGTGCTGATGTCTGTTCTTTTCTTTCTGTGCCATGCGCAGATCCAGGGAAGATCTACTCTTAGTCACTTTTTGACTAACTTTGACCTTTTTGTTGTCATTTTTAACTTTTTGGTGCGTCGAGGGATGTCACGGCAGACCAGGTTCAAACCATGTGACTCCTGTAGCAGGTATTGCTGCAGGTCCTGGAGGAGACCCGGGCCATCATCTCCCAAGCACTTGCTGATGGGAGGGATGCGGCCACGTTCACGATCTGTTGTGGGCTGGACATGACTGACTCACTGGGTAGATCGGTTGCCTCGACTGAGCTTTAAGGAGCCATAACTGGTTGAGGATGTCTAGCTTCTCGGGGATGTTCAACAGTCTCTCATGGACATACCCTTCTATGGCACCCGTCTCTTCAGAGACAAAGCGGACTCGGTGCTCAAGTGTTTTAAAGAGTCCTGGGCTAAAGCTTGGTCCCTTGGCCTGGCAGCATCCCCTTGCCCAGCACAGTCCGCTTTTTGCCCCTTTCGTGGCCACGGAAGGGGCTCCCTCTTGCGTCCTTTCCCTACCAGCCACCAAGCCGCGCATGCTTCTAAGCCACTATGTGGCCATGGACACATAGTGGGCTCGTGGGTCAGGAAGCCGGAGGTCTGCCCAGTCCACCCTGCCCCTGCCGCAGCCTCCAGGCCCTCCTAGTCAGTCACCCCTCCCAGACCAGTAGGAGGCAGTTTATGCCATCACCTGCCCCTCTGGGAATCCATCAAGATGGACTGGTGCGTTTAACAAATAGTCCGACGGGGCTACTCCCTCCCCTTCGAGAACATCTTACGACCGTTTCTCGGAGGATAATTTGCCACTTCTCTGCGAGGAAGTCGAGGTTCTCTTGTCTTGGCCAAGGAAGCCATAGAGAGGGTCACTGTACCAGAAGTAGGTTGTGGTTGTTATTCCTGATACTTTCTGGTGCTCAATAAGAACAAGGGTCTTTGACCTATTCTAGACCTCTGGGCCCTCAATCTCCTCCTCAGGAAGAAGTTCAAAATGCTCACCCCGGCTCAGGTCCTGTCTGCCTTGGACCCTGGAGACTGGATGGTAGTGTTGGACTTGCAAGACGCTTACTTCCATATACCTGTCCTACAGATGCTACCTGCACTGCGTGGTAGGCCACGAGCGCTCTCCTTCGACCTTACAAGTGCCGCTCGGGTGTTCACAAAAGTGATGGCAGTGGTGGCAGCTCATCTGCGCAGGTTAGGGGTTTGTCTTCCCCTACCTCGATGAGAAGGCTGTTAAAGGCGAGCACACCCCAGACGGTCTTCTGCCACCTTTAGACTACGGCAAACCTTCTGCATTCGCTTGGATTCACGATAAACATGCCGAAGTCACACCTGACTCCTTCTCAGTCACTCCCCTTCATCGGAGCTGTTCTGGACAAGTGCGGTTTCAGGCTTTCTTCCCGAAAACCGAGTCCAGTGTATTCAGGCTATGATTCTGATGTTTCAGCCTGGATTTCGGTGAGAATTATTCTGAAGATGCTGGGCCTCATGACCTCCTGCCTTCTGCTGGTGACACATGCCTCTGCAGTGGGACCTGAAGTTCCAGTGGGCGCAACATCAGAGAAACCTCTCTGACATGGTCCATATCTCGGAGGGAACTGCAGTGGTGGCCTTTGAATTGAGATTGGGTCAACAACAGATCCCTCTCTCTTCCCCAACCACACATAACAATAGTGACAGATGTGTTACTTCTGGGATGGGGCGGCCACATTGGAGACGTGGAGATCAGAGGTCTCTAGTCTCTGGCGAAGTGCAGACTCTACATCAATATTTTGGAGCTCCGGGCGATCAGGCTTGTATTGAAAGCATTCCTTCTCTCTTTAAAAGGGAAAGTGGTGCAGGTGTTCAGAGATAACACCACTGTTATGTGGTACTGCAATAAGCAAGGCAGATTGGGATCGTGGACCCTTTGTCAAGAGGCTCTATGCCTCTGGAGGTGGCTGGAACACCAGGGCATAACCCTGGTAGTTCAACATCTGGTGGGCTCTCTCAACACCAGAGCAGACAAACTCAGCTGTCGATCACGAATGGCTTTTGCTTATAGAGGTGGCGCAAGGCCTCGTTCAGCAGTGGGGAGATCCTTGGTTAGAACTGTTCGCCTTTGCAGAGAATGCACAATGCCAGCTGTTTTCCGCATTGGAGTTTCTTTAGGGTGAACTCATTTGGCGACGCTTTTCATCTTGAGTGGAGCTCAGGCCTCCTTTACGCCTTCCCGCCAATATCACTTCTGCTCAGAGTTCATAAGAAGATCAAGAGCGACCAGGCCCATGCAATGCTTGTGGCTCTGGACTGTGCAAGAAAGGTCCGGTCTCCCGAGCTTTTGAGCATGGCAACCGATCCTCTGGTCATCTGCGCCTTCAGGAGGATCTTCTGTATCAGCAGCAGGGAACGATTCTCTGCCCGAAACTGTCCAGTCTCCACCTTCTTGCGTGGAGATTGAGCGGCGGCAGTTGACAGCTTTCGACCTTCCACCCAAAGTCTGTAATGTTAACTCGGCAGCCTGGTGTCCCTCCACAAAATCGGTGTACGCTTGTCATTGCCATAAATTTGTGACTTAGTGTACATGCAAGTCTGTTGATCCCCTTTCTGCACCTCTTTCTGAGGCTCTCCTGGTCATCCTTTCTCTTGCCCAGCAGGGCTCTGCTTTGGACACCATTAAAAGTTATTTATCAGCCATCTTAGCTTTTCTGAGATTGCCAGACCAACCTTCCCTATTTAAGTCTCCCATAGTTGGGAACTTCCTTAAAGGACTCACCCATTTGTTTCCTCCTACCCAGCTCATTATGCCCCAATGGGGCATAAACCTGGTCCTTACCTACCTTATGTGTGCCTCTTTTCAGCCACTTCATAATTGTCTGCTGCGGCTCCTCACATTAAAAACTGCTTTCCTTGTTGGCATGACCTGTACTCGCAGAGTGAGTGAGCTACAAGCGCTTTCTTTGAAGCCACCATTTTTATCTGTCCATTCTGACAAGGTGGTGCTTTGTACCAGGGCCTCCTTTCTTCCCAAAGTTTTTACTCCTTTTCATGTAGGCCAATCTATCACCTTGCCTACTTTTTACGCACCTCCACATCCCTCTCATGAAGTGGAGAGACTCCATCATCTGGATCTAAAAAGAGCGTTGTCGTTCTACCTCAATCGCACCAAAGATTTTTGGGCAGACAATCAACTCTTTATAGGATATGTTGGTGCGAAGAAAGGGCCGGCAGTGCAAAAGCGCACCATCTCACGTTGGGAGGTGCGCTACATCAAAATGTGCTACGATTTGGCGAAGAAGCAACCCCCTGAGGGCTTGTCTGCTCACTCCACCAGTGCAACTGCTGCCTCCACTGCATTAGCACGCGGAATTCCTGCCCTGGATATCTGCCAGGTAGCAACATGGGCATCTCTGCACATGTTCACAAAACATTGCTGCCTGGACAGGCAAGTCCGCAGAGATGGTTGTTCGGTCCTGCTGGACTTTCTAGTATGATCTTGGTTTGCAGCCCACCGCCGGGGATGGTATTACTTGGGTATCTGTTCTAAGGTAAGGAATCTGCAACTGGAAGTCTCTATCAGATGAACAAGTTACTTACCTTTGGTTACAATTTATCTTGTAGAGACATATTCTAGTTGCAGATTCCTTACCAACCCACCCATCTCCCCCTACTCTGCGAACTGATTTCTAGGGACAGGGTTTCCCCTTTCAGGGCCCTAGTTCTGGCGCACCATTCTCAGCCATTCTTCATGGCTCCATGCTACTGGTGTGAGAAGTCGTGAAAAAGAACTATTGTCAGCGCGCTGGGGTGCACCTATATACAACCGCAACATCATCACAGGGACCACGATGCCAACGACAGAAGCAGTGCCCACCAGCGCCACCTGACTGCACTCAAGGGTACTGCTTAACGAAAAATCTCTGGATCCAGTCTGGGGGAAATTCTAAGGTAAGGAATCTGCAATTAGAATATGCCTCTACCAGATAAATTGTTATTGAAGGTAAGTAACTTGTTCAATGAGCTGTCAAACAGACTTGTGAATGTTTAAACTCATAACGAGTTACCTCATAGGCTTCAAAAGTATTGCCAGTGATATTCTGAAAGAACTATCATACCACCACATGAAGATAACTGTAATTTCTTTTCCAGGTACTGAAGCACCTGTAAGTATCACATTTTTTTTCTAGGAGTCACGGGTCACAACATATAGAGTATTGTATGAAAGCGCCCACATTACACCAACCTATGTTTAAATAAAAGTGTTACTGCTATTCTGCACATTAAACGCCAGACCTAAGAAGTTCAAAACACACAAGCCACCGCTCTCTCCATAACTTTCGGATGAGTGCCTGTAGAGATCAGGCGCTCATGCAAAAACAGCAGTCAACTGAAAACTTCTACATCCGAAAGTGCAATCTATTTGACATAGACATTGACGATTTCAGGAAAAACTCTTTTCGAACTCAAAATAATGCCATTCTTGAAAATGCAATACTAACAAACTTTACTAAGCCTATTTATACCCGTGGAACCTGTACATATTTTAGTATCTTCTAGTTTCTGTACACCGTAACAAATTGAACTTTGAACTGTGCTCACTTCTATCTCTTTTGTCATAAACGTCTGTGAAATAAGCTCGAGTTAAGTCTGTTCTATATAAAAAGAATGGCTATTCTTTTGTAGGATTTTACATTTTTGCACCATATCTGAGATAGTAGTTTGGAAGAGTGAAAATGTAACATTAACATTTATATTAGGTCAGTAATGGGTAAATTAGATATCTTGTAAACCAGTACATGATTAAAAACACACCATTATTTTTATTTTGTTTTACAAAGTACATGATTGTGACTAATTTCGACTTTGTTTTGTTGATGATAGTGTAGTTGACAATTCTCATGCCTACTGCCTTCCTGCACATTTGTCACATTTCGAATATTCTTCCAGGTGACCCACTTATCTTTTCCCCAACTACATCTCTCTGGGGTGGCCAGTTGGCACGGTGTGGCTTTAGCCATGACTCCATCCACTGGACATGATGTCATCGGAGTATATTAAGTACCATCTTGCGCACTGGCATCAGTTTCTTTGGGTTTTTTCGCCTCACCACTGTGTGACCAGTGCTCTCTCAGTCCCTCACTGTTGATACTCGTTAGGATTTTGTGAGAGAATATGCAAACTGTTTACTCCAATAATCCCCGAGTTTAAACTCTGTTGCAGTTGACAAGAAATGTCATAGATCTGCCTGACATTTTCAAATGGTTCGTAGGCTTACTCCATACGCTCGGCCGTGGTCTGTTTTTAGCTGCATCAAACTGGATTTTTAAGTAGCAGGGCTTGGTGTGGAGTAAATATATTTTGTAGAGTTTTAATGCTCTTTTTAATGTTTCTAAATTCAAGGTCAACGTTGTCTGCAAGTTCTCTCCAAAGCCATGATAGCTGAAGATTTAGGTTTCACCGTTTATTCTTGAAGGGTATCAAGTCAGTGTTTCGTTCAAAGGATTTGTTTTAGTTGGACCATGCAGGTTCACATCTTGATTTGTAGAAATGGTTGGGTTACTGGAACCTCTTTTTCTATTGTCACAAACGCATATCCTCTTCTTTTAGTTGACCAAACTTATTGGTATTCGAGAATAAGAACATAATGGCAAATTTAAAATTGTCTGACCCATTGGCAGGTGGAGCATTTTCAGTAAGGAGAATATATTTAAGCATTTTGTTACACAAGTACTTTAGATAAACTATGATTTGAAGGCAAGTTTTTGCTCTGTTCATCCTCCTCACATAAAAGGTATGTATGCACCGTAAGAATACCAGTTATATCTGTGTATGTGAATAATTACACAATTAACAATTGAATTGGTACATACTAATTTATTTTTTGATTCTTTTGTACTGCAGGGTGTCAGAGTGCTTTACATCACACAAAGAAACTTTAAATCTTACAAGTGTGTAAATCAATGTATGAGAAATATTACAAAAGACAATGAGGGTTATAAGGTGTAGAAGTCACTTATTGTGACACTTGTTCACAAAGTCATAATTTAAAACATAATGGAGTGATTGTGTTTGTTTGTACAACAAGGCTGTATTACTACCCAAAGACACCATTATTTGCAAACTTATAATAACAACAGATTTAGGAAAACAATCATAAAGATCTAAACTCAAGGCCTTCACTATGCCTGCAGCTCCTTGATGCTGGTTCATAGCTCATTGTGCTATTTTAGGATTGCAGCTTATGAACTGGAAGTAACAAAAAGGTATGTGTCATCAGCAGTAGCCCACTTACCTTTGCACACAAAATACAAATCTGTGACCTCCCTATTGTGACAGGTGTAGAGAAGGGGTCTTGAGAAATCTGAATGAGGTTTTCATGTTCCGTCTTTATGTAATGTGTAGAGTTGGTCATTGGCCCAAAAAAAAGTAGGAATTTGTGAATTATAGTTAGTGAGAAAGGATAGGTTTGTATAGAAAGAAGTGGGTTTATAGTGTTCTAGTATTGAAGAGACATCCTTTATGGACAGATAAGAAGTCAGTCTGTGAGGAGATTCAAGATTGCATCTTAACATACACCTCATAATAGTAAAGTTTGTGTCTGCCGAATTGTATACCTGTAGTAATGTTGGCGTTGGTCATGAAGAGTTGTTTGATTTAATCAAAGATGGCTTTCCATATTTGCGTAAGAGAAGTAAGGATTAAAGAGTTGTCACTATTATTGTGTAGTGCTCAATGTATAAATGTGCTACTTGTGATTATTTATTTTGCTGATGTGCATTCATATCCAAGTGAGTTGAGATATGGAAGGTGCATATAAATCTGATGAAATAGTAATTACGATTGGTGCCCTACAGGTGAATGGAATTCCCAAGAGTGGTGATTGGTGAGAGAAAGTTGGCTGTTATTGTCATGCAGTTCCACTTCTACCCTTGCACGAAACATGTAATGATTACAGAAACCACAATGTTTTTTGTCTCGCATTAACAACACATGGGCAATATACCAGACAACCCACTCTATAGAATTTTAGAACATATTTATGTTGCATGCATTTACAGATTGAGTCAGAGTGAGATAGAGGTTTCTCAAGAACCTCACAATAATTTGGCCACATGACGAAGCTGGCAATAACACCCATGTCTGCAGGCTCCAAAATCATCTACAAAGCTACACTGTTAGATCTCTGCACATTTTTCTTAAGTGGTTGGTCACCTACCCACCAGACTCGCAAATCACATTACCAAGTCTTCACACGTTGATTGGTGTATGGATCACCAACTTATTTTGATCACAGCAAACCTAGGGTTGAATGGAATCAGTGATGCTAATGTATAAATGTTTGTATGTCAGTGCTAAGATCTTTTAGCCATCCTTCCGTTTGGTATCCTGTTGAACATGGTACTCTTCCTTTCCTGACGATTGTTTGTCAAGATGACTAAAATGGAATACTATAGCGTTTTATATATGTAACAGTATGCCAAATTAATTGTTATTTCCTACTCCCTGCTGCATTTCCTGTTGGGATATATGACATTTACCGTTGTAGAAACAGTTAACACAATGTATTTTCTCTATATTTTACAAATGTTCTGTATGGTTCAAGCATTAAAGCCCATTTGACAAATCTTCTTTCACTTACACACACTAGGAACTGAGCCATGGTCATTCTATTTTGTCAACGGTTTCCTGAATTTTAATGTGGCTTTTGTGTTGGCACTGTTTGCCCTACCCCTCGCATCTCTTATGGAGTGTCTCCTGCAGAGATTTAATGGTAAGTTTATGTGCTTATTTACATTTTGTCATTCAAATGATTAAAAGTTTTATTTATTTGATCTCCCCGAGAAATGTTTGAAGTGCTGTGTTTATGAATCAATAAGAAGGAACTTTTATTGTGAATGACATCCATTAAGGCTGGAAAAATTAGACCTGTTGTGACTGACTTATGAATTTATGACTAACGAGGGAATGGAATGAGGCAACCCTGAAATAGAGGCTTGAATGGTGTTCCATCCGTAAGCCTTTTAAACCTCTTCTTGAAGGAGAAATTCAAAATGCTCACACTCCCCCAAGTTTTGTCTGCCCTGGATTCGGAAGCCTGAATGGTAACGTTCGACCTACAGGACGCTTATTGAAGATGTTGCTGGATATTGAAGATGGGCTTTCCACAGACATTCATCTCCCACCTTCAAACTATAGCAAACTTCCTGCACTTGCTGGGGTTCACTATCAACATGCCAAAGTCACACCTGACTCCTTCTCAGACACTCTGTTTCAACAAAGCTCCTCTGGACACCTTGCAGTTTCAGGCCTATCCTCTAAAAACCATGAGTCCAGTATATTAATGCTGTGATAACAATATTTCAGCCTCTATCCTGGATTTCGGTGAGACAGTATCTCGAAAGGAACTGAAAAAGAGCTGCAATGTTGGCTAACAAACTACGTGTGAGTCAGTGGCAGATCCCTCTCCCTTCCCCATCCAGAGTTGACTGTAGTGACAGATGCGTGACAATCTGCAACTTCAGCGACGACTCTGCTATGCAACATTGTTTCTCCAGCTCCTTCCAGCAACTACAATATTTCTCCACTGTGCATCCTCTAAGGGTGATAAGTCTTCAGCCTGCACAAGAAGTAAGAAGGAATCTCCCTTGGAGTCACTCCCCTGTATCCAAAGGCACCAACTGCAATGACAACTGGCTGTGTGGATGTTCTCTCCTCTGGAGCTGCATGGATCCTGCATCACAGGTGGTGGTCTGGCGTGGTCCCCTTGGTCCTCTCTACCAGCTTTCCTACTTGGGAGACGGTAAGCCCTTGCCTCTCCTTGTAGACATTACCTCTGTGCACCACAACTCTTGCAGCTACCAAGGCTTCTTTGTTCCTCCTCCAAAGGATCTTGAGGCTCCATGTAGCCCAAGGCTCCCGCATTCCTTCCTGCAAAGCACAGTCTCCTGCCTGCTGCTCCAGCGACACAGGACTCCTCTTCAGGTGTGTTGAGTGGGCCTCACTGCAACTCCTGTGCCTGATGCCTGTTGGTTGCCTGTGGGGCCTGCCTCCTCTTCTTGCGACTCTCCCAGCTGCTGAGGGTCACCCTGGTCACCGCTCCTTGGATCGAGTCCCCTGGACCTTGCAAACCACCTTCTCTGACTCTTGTATTTGCCAAGGCTTGTTGGTGGTTTTCCAGCACCAATATCCAACTGCATAATGACCGACAATGTAGGACATCACTTGCATCACTCCTCGGGCTCGTCTTCGGCTCCTGTGCTGCACTGCTGACCTTCTTTGTCCACCGTCGACCTGGTCCTGCATCCACAGAAGGGTGGGTAGTGGCTTGTGCCATAACCGGACACTCCATCTTGAACTGGATTTGGTCCCCCTTCCTTTGCATGCCCTGTTCTGTCCGGATCCACCTTTGGTTTATTCCAGCCTTGGTTGGGTCTTGCACAATTCTTTCCCAAAGTCCTTCTATTGGTTTTGGGGAAAACCAGGTACTTACCTCTGCTCTCCTAGTCGCTGGGGGTCACTCTGGTACTCCCCTCATGGGGTTCCTAGTTCCTCCAGCTCCCCTCTACTGATTCCACTTCCTTGGGTGGGGTAGTGCCTTTCACATTCCACTTTTTTAGTATATAGTTTGACCCTCCTCTAGGGCCCGCACTATTTGCTATTGCTTTTACCATTGCCTATTGCCTTCTATGCCATTTACTGATTTCTAATGTTTATATAATAATGTGTTTACTTACCACCAGTTGGGGTATTGCCTACACAGTATTTTAGTATTTGTGTTACCATAATGAAGTACCTTTATTTTTGTAACACTGTGTGGTTCTTTCATGTATGTAAGTGCTGTGTGACTGAAGTGGTATTGCATAAGCTTTGCATATCTCCTAGATAAGTCTTGGCTGCTCATCCACAGCTACCTCTAGAGAGCCCAGGCTTCTTAGACACTGCCTACACTTCACTAATAAAGGATACCTGGACCTGGTATAAAGAGATAACACCATAGGTGCTCACCACACACCAGGCCAGCTTCCTACATTGGTGGTGAAGAGGTGGGATAAGACACTTGCAATTGCTTTATCACTCTGTCATTAGTCACTTTCCACAGGAAAGACTAGACAAACTGTTAGATACATACTTTTAGTTGTCAGGATTTCTAGTCTCCTAAGTTTGGGCAAGGTAGAGGTCTAGCATAGACTTTGCTCCAAACGTTCCTAGGGAGCCTAGTTGTTAGATTAGTTAGGTACACCTACATCACTTTAGCAAGAACGTCTTCAGTAGACCACACCTCTCAGGCCCCCGACACCCACTATGAGGGTCTTACTTTCCAAGAATCGAGGGAGATGTGTTCCTCTAGAAAACTAAAGACAGGGAGAAATCCCAATAAGAGTCTGCTTCTAGGGTTACTCCTCCAGGCTGACCAGGACAATGCAGGCAGCCAGGAGGAGGAGAAAGTAGGAACTGACCCTCCAGTCCTAGACAGGATAGATTTAGGCAACACTGGAGAGTGAGGAAGAACCTGTGGAACACTTACAGCCCTGTTCGGAGCAGCGTAGGTAGTGAGAGGGGGGTCATATCAGTAAGCCCACCTTTACTCCTAGAGAGTTGGTCCAGAGAGTCCCCAGGAGGAGAGAGAGGTCAATACCTGTGCCTCCTCAGTATCTGAGGGGACCCACTGCTCAACCTCAGGGGACAATTCCTTAGATAGGGAGCTTAGGAATTTGAGGTTGGAGGAGGCCAAGCTGAGCCTACAGCAGCAACAGCTGGCCTTAGATAGGGAGGCCTTGGCCCTGGAAAGAGAGAGACAGGGTTTGTGATTAGCACCCCATGGTGGCAGCAATCTTAGCTTTAGGGACACCAGAATCAGGGAGGACTCTTATGATTCTGGCATCCCTCAATGGTGTTGAGGCTGAGGCCTACAGGGACACGGGTGCCAGTGTCATTGTGGTGACTGAAAAACTGGTGTCTGCTGAGCAAACACCTACTTGGTCACACATACCAAGTGACTGATGCTCACAATAATACTTTGTGCCACCCCATGGCAGTTATTGACTTTAGCTGGGGGGGTGGGACGGTTACTGGCTCTAAAAAGGTTGTAGTGTTCTCTGACCTACCTCTAGAATGTCTGCTAGGCAATGACGTGGAGACTTCAGCTTGGGCTCAAGTGGAATTGGAGGCCCATGCAGCAATGCTGGGCATCTCTGGGCATATCTTTGCCCTTATCCTATCACAGGACGAGAAACAATAGGAACAGGGAGCCCTGGAGTCTGGAAAAATGGCCCAGAAGGCACCTAAACAAAAGAGCAGAAAGGGTAAAAAGGTGCATGCACCCTGCTCCAACCTCCAGTGAAGATTCAACTCCTGAGGGAGAGGAATCTACTCTTTGGGTGGAACCTACACCAGAGGAGGTCAAAGCTGACACAGCGGAGCCCTTGGATGCAGAAGGGCCCACCAGGGAGGAACTCAGTTTGGAACAGAAAACCGTTCCCATACTGGAGAGCTTAAAGCAGCAAGCTGCAACACAAGTGGCAGGGGATGTCTAGGCACCCATAAGGTGTACTGGGATGACCGCATCCTTTACTCAGAAGCAAGAGACCATAAACCTGGTACCACCAGGAGACTGGTTATCCCTCTGAAGTTTAGGGAGTTCCTGTTAACTCTAGCACGTGACATTCCCCTTGCAGGCCACTTGGTGCAAAGCAAGACTTTGGACAGGCTCATACCTCACTTTCACTGGCCTCACATGCCTGAAGACAGCAGGGAGTTTTGTCACTCCTGTGTCACTTACCAAGCCAGGTGGCACTATAAAGGCCCCTTTATTTCCACTACCAGTGGTTGGGGTGCCCTTTCAGAGGGCTGGGGTGGATATTGTTGGCCCCCTGGACCCTCCGAACAGCCTCTGGCAATAGATTTATAGTGGTGGTGATGGACCATGCCCTCAGGTATTCAGAGGTAATTCCTCTTAGGGACACTACAGCTCCTGCTATGGCCAAAGCCCTGCTGGGAATTTGCTCAAGAATGGGGTTTCCTAAAGAGGTGGTATCAGACAGGTGCAAACTTTATGTCTGCTTACCTTAAAGCCATGTGGAAGGAGTGAGGTGTCACTTATAAATTTACCACTCCTTACCATCCTCAAACTAATAGATTAGTTGAGAGGTTTAATAAAACTCTCAAGGGCATGATAATGGAACTCTCAGAGAATAGGATGTCCTGTTACCTTGCCTCCTCTTTGCCTATAGAGGTTCCTCAGAAGGGAGTGGGCTACAGCCCCTTTTAACTTCTGCTTGGACACCCTGTTAGGGGTCCCCTTGCTCTTGTAAAAGAAGGCTGGGAGCAACCTCTCAAGCCTCCAAAACAGGACATTGTGGACTGTCTATTAGGAGGTCTTAGATCTAGTATGGCCGAATACATGAAGAGGGCGTCCAAAAATCTTCAGGCCAGCCAGGAACTGCAGAAGCATTGGCATGACCAGAAGGCTGTGCTGACTGTTTACCTGCCAAGACAGAAAGTGTGGGTCCAGGAGCCTGTGGCTTCCAGGGCACTCCAAGACAAATGGACTGGACAACACACTATTGTGGAGAGAAAGGGCAAGGTCACCTATGACAGGTCTGACATGACCTTGCTCATGGCAATTAATGAGGGACAGGTATAAGAGAATGATCCTCTCCTTGACCTCTTCTCCCCTAATTCAGTGGATGGCTCAGTAGATGGGGTTGTGCGTGCAAACTTCCTCTCTGAGTCACAAAAGGACGACTGCAAAAATCTCTTGGGACAGTTCTCTGAACTGTTCTCCCTGACCCCTGGTCAAACTACATGGTATGAAAAGACCATCAACACTGGTGACAGTCTGCTTGTTAAAAGTGAAAATTACAGCCACCCTGATTATGTCAAGGAGTGCATCAAATCTGATGTGCAAAAGATGTTAGACCTGGGAGTTATTAAGCCTTCAGACAGCCCTTGGGCTAGGCCTGTAGTGCTTGTCCCAAAGCCCCACTCTCAGAATGGTAAATGAGAGATGAGGTTTTGTGAAGACGTCAGAGTCCTCCATACTGTTACTAAAACAGATGCTCATCCTATCCTTAGGTCAGATGAGCTCATAGATAAACTTGCTTCTGCCAAGTATCTGAGCACATTTGACCTGACTGCTGGCAGATCAAGTTGTTAGAGGATGCCAAACCAAAAACTACATTCTCAACTCCCAATGGGTACTATCACTTTACAGGGATGCCCTTTGGACTAAAGGATGCACCTGCCACATTCCAAAGATTGGATTGGTGAACAAAGTTCTCCAAGACCTGGAAGCTTCAGTGCAGCTTACCTAGATGATATAGCTGTCTTTAGCTCGACCTGGGAGGATCACCTAGTCATCTTGGAAATATATTGGAGGCTCTGCAAAGTGCAAGCCTCACTATCAAGGCCTCAAAGTGCCAGTTAGGGCAGGGAAAAGTGGTTTACCTGGGCCACCTGATAGGTGGAGGCCAGATTCAACCATTACAGGGCAAAATCCAGACCATTCTGGATTCGACTGCCCCTACCACTCAGACCCATGTCAGAGCCTTCCTAGGCCTCGCAGGGTAGTATAGGAAGTTCAGTAAGAACTATGGCACCATTGTAGCCCCATTAAATGATCTCACATCCAAACGATGCCCAAGAATGTTTTATGGACAGATAGCAGCCAAAAGGCTTTTGATGACCGTAAAACAGGCCATGTGCTCTGCCTCTACAATAAGAAGCTCTGACTACTCCAAGCAATTTATTGTGCAGACAGATGCTTCTGAGGTAGGGATAGGGGCAGTACTCTCTCAGCTGAATGAAAAGAGCCAGGACCAACCTGTAGCTGTCATTAGCAGAAGGTTGACACCCCCCATCCCCCGGGAAAAGAGTTGGTCAGCCATAGAGAGGGAGACCTTTGTTGTGGGCTGAGGCAGGATTTATTTGGCACTCACTTCCTGGTTCAAATAGACCACAAGCCCCTCCTATGGTTAAAAGAGATGAAAGGTGAAAATCGTAGCCACTCCAATGCAGATGGATTCTCCAGCTTATTTTCATTTATACATTGAAGACTTAACTGAGCAAGGTTAATCTTACTGTCTTTCGTTTGGGGGTGGGGTATGTAGGAAAGTACCCTCTTTTTGGCATGGTTACCCCCACTTTTTGCCTGCTATCAGTGTGTTTTGACTGGTTTCACTGGGATCCTGCTAACCAGGACCCCAGTGATTGTGCTCTCTCCCTCTAAATTTGGTTGCTTTGGACTTTGCACACCCCACAATTGGCCTACTGGTGCCCCCATGTGAGTCCCTAATATTGGTACTTGGGTACACAGGGTATTGGGGCAGCAAGGGTTCACTATGGGCTGCAGCATGTATTGTGCTTCCCATAGGAGCCAATGCAAAATGTGTCCGCAGGCCTGCTATTGCCGCCTGCTTGAAAAGGTGCATGGATACTTTCAATACAGGTCACTGCACCAGGTCACTGTAAGTCACCCCTATGGTAGGCCCTCCGAGCCCAGAGGCAGGGTGCAGGTACCTGTGTGTGAAGGCACCCCTGCATGAACAGAGGTTCCCTAACAAACTCCATTACACTGAACTTCGTAAGTGAGGGTAGCCATTTTATCAGTGTATTGGACACAGGTCACTACCTGCGTCCAGCGACATAAAAGGTCTCCAAAGTGGAGGACGGGCCCGTCGTAGGGGACCCTCAGGTGATCCGGGTGTGGGTGGGGGGGTGCCAGGTTCTGGCCAAAAAAAGCATTATGCTAATAACTTTGTCTTCAGCTGAAAACATGAGCATGAGTAAACTGCTCTGTAACGGACCAACATGTTTTGTCATTTATATCTAAGCTTGGGAGCATGTGTCAAAAGGGAAGGGACTCCAAATACTCTTCAAAACCACCACCCCCATTCCTAATAATCACACTGTGGATACTTTTACACATTAGTAAGGGCTGTCTGGCCAGAATAGTATGTTCGATGTCATGTATTTGACTGCATTTTTAAAACAGTAACATAACTTAACTGTAGCGCTTAAATAAGTTTAGACATATTTAAACATTGGCAGTTTAATAGAATAATTGTGCACAATTCGGCATGAAAACGTTTTAAGACCACTGAGCTAAATAATGGTAACTCCGAACCTAGACATGTTTGGTATCAAACATTGCAGAATCGTACCCCAGTTGTTGCCAGTATTGGTTGTATGATTCCATGCACTCTGGGGGATCCTGAGGGAACCCCCAGCATTTGTCCCTACCAGTCTTCTGGGGTTTTCCAGGCATCCTGCGCTGCTGCCCACTACTCGTAGCACACCCTCTCCCTTGGAAATAGGTTTTACATGGCTTGGGAGAGGTAGCCTCCTCTAGCCACCGGTATGCTTTGAAGGGCACATTTGGTGCCGTCCATGTATAAACCAGTTTGCACCAGTCCAGGGACCCCGGGTCCCTGCTCTGGCCCGAAACTGGACAATGGAAAGGAGAGTGCCCACTTCTGTGTCTATCACCATCCCAGGGGTGGTGCTCAGAACTCCTCCAGGTGGCCACTTGATTCTGCCATCTTGAATCCAAGGTGGGCAGAGGCCCCTGGGTGCATCTGAGAGGGCGGGTCAGGCAGGTGACGTCACAGCCACCTCCTGATAGGTATTTTTTTTGGTCATCCTGCTAGGTGACCAATCCTCCTTCCTGGGCTATTTAGAGTCTTCCTCTTGGGTGGGTTCTCAGATTCGACCTGCAAGATTCCAGCTGGACTCCTCTGCTTGGTTTACTTCATTTTCTGGTTACTAAGACTGTAACTGGACCCTCCAGAAACCGACAATCTGCAACTTCAGCGATGACTCCGCTCTGCAGCATTGTTTCTCTGGCTCCTTCAAGCAACTGTAACATTTCCCCGGCTGTGCATCCTCTGAGGGCGACAAGTCTTCAGCCTGCACAACAAGTAAGAAGGAATCTCCCTTGGAGTGAAGGAGATACTCCTTTGCGTCCGCAGGCACCAACTGCAGCGACGACCTGTTGAGCTGCGTGGGTACTGCATCACAGGTGGTGGTCTGGATTGGTCCCTTTGGTCCTCTCTACCAGCTGTCCAACTTCGGAGACGGTAAGCCCTTGCCTCTCCTTGTAGGACGGCACCCCTGTGCACCATGACTCATGCAGCTTCCAAGGTTTTTTTGTTCCTCCTCCAAGTGATCTTCGGGCTCTAAGTAGCCACAGCTCCCAGCACTCCTTCCTGCAAAGCACAGTCCTCCTGCCTGCTGCTCCAGCTCTTCAGGTGTACTGAGTGTGCCTCACTGCGGCTCCTATGCCTGCTGCATGTGGGTTGCCTGTGGGGGTTGCCTCCTTTTCGTGTGACTCTTCCAGCTGCTGAGGGTCACCCCGGTCTCCCCTCCTTGGGTCGAGTCCCCTGGACCTTGCAAAACACCTTCTCCGCCTCTTGTGTTTGCCAAGGCTTGTTGGTGGTTTTCCAGCACCACTATCCGACTGCATCATGACCGCCGATGTTAGACATCACTTGCATTACTCCTGGGGCTCGTCTTCAGCTCCTGTGCTGCACTGCTGACCTTCTTCGTTCACTGTCGACCAGGTTCTGTATCCACAGAAGGGTGGGTAGTGGCTCGTGCCACAACTGCACACCATCTCGAACTGGACTTGGTCCCCTTCCTTTGCAGGTCCTCTTCTGTCAGAATCCACCTTTGAGTTCTTCCAGTGTTGGTTGGGTCTTGCACAGTCCTTTTCCAAAGTCCTTCTATTGGTTTTATGCAAAACCAGGTACTTGCCTCTACTCTCCTGGCCTGTGGGGGGCTCACTCTGGTACCTCTTGGGGTTCCTAGTTCCTCCAGCTCCTCTCTACTGATTCCACTTACTTGGATGGGGAATGCCTTTCACATTCCACTTTTTTACTATATGGTTTGGCCCTCCCCTAGGACCCTCACTATTTGCTTATTGGTATTACCAATGCCTATTGCTTTCTATGCTATTTAGTGATTTCTAATTTGTATATTATAATGTGTTTACTTACCTCCAGTTGGGGAATTACCTATGTAGTATTTTATGCATTTGGGTTACCATAATAATGTACCTTTATTTTTGTAACACTGTGGCGTTCTTTCATGTGCGAAAGTGCTGTGTGACTGTAATGGTATTGCATAAGCTTTGCATGTCTCCTAGATAAGTCTTAGCTGCTCATCCACAGCTACCTCTAGAGAGCCCTGTCTTCCTAGACAATGCCTACACTTCACTAATGGGGAGACCTGGACCTGGTATAAGATGATAACACCATAGGTGCTCACCATACACCAGGCCACCTTTCTACCCTGTGCATTAAAATCTGCTAAGTATTGGGGACAAAAGAGTCCGGTCAGGGCTTGCAGGCTCACTCTACTAGTTCCAAGGCTGCGACCACCGCATAATTGTGCACCGTTCCTCTCCTGGACACCTCTTAAACAGTGACTTGGGCATCTCTGCACAACTTCACATTACTGCCTGGACAGTCAGGTCCATCTTAATGGGCACTTTTCCTATTCAGTTGTACAGGACGTTTTGATTTAGTTGGATTCTCAGACCCTGCTTGTGGGAGGTATTGCGTGGGTATCTATTCAAAGGTGAGGAATCTGTGGCAGGAAGTCTGTATCAGATGAGCAATTTACTTTCTGTAACACTTTATCTGTCAGAAACTCTTTTTTGCTGCATATTCCTTACCAACCCTCCCATCCTACCCATTCTGTGAACCTGTTAATTTTAAAGGGACACTGCTTTCAAGGCCTTGGCTTTTTTTCCACACTAGTGATCAGTTCTTATCATAGCTCCATGATCCTGTAGTGGAAAGGCGTGAAAGTAACTGACATTAGAACTGTGAGGGAGCACCTATATAGGTTCCACGTACGTCACTTTTCGGTACGAATTATGCCAACGACGCTAATGCAGAGACAGATGACTCTAGCTACAGGCACGCAGAGGTACTGCTCGAAAATCTTCCGGATCCAGTCTTCTTGCCTAGGGATATTTAAAGGCGTGGAATTTGGGGCTAGATAGTCTCTACTAGATAAGGCATTACTGAAGGTAAGTAACTTGTTCTTCAGGATCAGTTCTCAAAGTGGTTTGAATTAAAAAGCGATAAAGAACATAGCCCAGCACTTGATCGAGCTTCAGTATTAACTTTTCCAGTGAAAGTGGTGTCACAATTAATTATTAACAGACAACAGTGTACAGATGGTGTTGAGGGTGAAGGAGGAGTTAAGTATTGGTTTGAGATTTGTATACGTTTTTATTTTTGTACATCATTAATAATGTGCACAATGTATTTCCACACTTGATTACACATGTATGCACGGATATATTACTATTGCTTTGAAATAAATTCTACATGATGGCCAGAAATATGGTTTTGTGATGTGTTAATTAGGCCTTGCTTTATGTATAAAAGCCATCTCTTCCAAGATGGATGTCACCTCTGTCACCCCTCTGCCTATGTCTCATGTGTCTCCACGCCTCTTTCTCCAACACACAATCAAGCTGAGATTTACTGGATTATTTCCACTGGCATTGTTATGCTGCTCTTGATGAACTTTCCCTGGTTCAGTCACAAACTGCGACAGTAACCTCATGGTCCTTCTGGTGGTTCAATGTGCCCTGTTCCTTCATATAAAACTCTGTTGTTCATGTATCTAGTTTGTTCTAGCATCCCTGTACAGCATTAGCTGGGGGGGGGGAGCAGGGGAGTAGGTGTTAAGGCAAAATGGCATTTATTTTTTATGTTGTCTTATTTGCCAATGGAATTATACATTTGCTCACACCACAGGGATTTTTACTGTCTGTCTAGTTAAAAATGCCAACATAATGTATAATATCCCTCGATTTTGGGGGTGAGGTGGAAGACTTTCCTGTCCTACTGGGGTTGCCGTCCGTTAGTCTGTTGATTTTTCTGCCCACTTGGGACTTAAAATAATTTCTGATTTTGCATTTTTTTTGTATTGTCTTATTCATTGAGCGTCTTCAATGCATTTACTCTTCACTGTTTACTTCAACATTTTGTAATAAAACCCTTTACTTTCTTGTTGATCTAGTATCCTGCACCCACGGTATCTGCTGAAGAGTGACATTGTACAGATATTTGGCGGATTGAGAATAAATAGGGCTTGAAGGGTAACTTTTTTTATAGGTATGCCAGAAGGAGGAGATAGGAAGAGGTACCTGGAAGAGAGTAGAATTTGCTGTTTGACGTTGCATGATAAAACAGAACTTGCCCCCTTTTAATGTTCCAAAGTATAATGTCGAACACAAGTATAAACCAATGATTGGGGGCATTTCTCTTGACATTTTATGTGGAATATAGCTATTGTTTACTTACTTTTGGTCGCAAAATAAAAACAAGTGCATTTCTTTTTTTTATTCTGTGCCTCTAAGGTTTGCTTTTATGAATAAAAGCACAAGACAATGGCTTTATTATTGAAAGAGTATCCTATCTCATTAGCCCATTGCATGTTTTGGTTTTGCCTTGGAAAAACGTTCATACATTTGGGTAGTTTTTGTGTGTTGCATGATGCCTTGCGGCCTCTGCAAAACACTGGTCTGACAAGGGACCATTGTTATTGGTTTGGAATTTTGTATTAAGGATTGTCTTTGGATGATCAGTCATTGGGTATGCGTTCAATGAGTTTGACGGTTGAGCAGGCTGCAGCAGTGACCTCAAGTTGGAGGTGCCTGTCGCCATGCAGAAGGGATCGGTTTCAGTTCATGCAGCTCTAGCAAGGGTGTGCTAGTTTTTCTGTCTTGAGAATCTGAGAACCAATGGAAAGAAGGTAGCTGGATTAATTAATCACTGTATTAAAAAATTAAGACTTTACACCTGCCTGTCAAAGTGACAAAGAAAGCAGAGAAGTTTAGCAAATAGAGCTGAGGCAGAACAGTAAGTAAGAAACCAGTAGGGTGACTGAATTAGCAGTCAGTGGGAGAGGGATTTGGTCTTCCAAAGAGAGGACAGGATAGAAGGGATGAGCTCCCCTGCCATCTTTCAAAATATGTAGGCGAATGCCTCCTGCAGTCTCCCCTGATGAAATGCATGGGGCGGGAACATATTGAGAGAAATCCACCATTAGGCACCCTCTCATGTTTTTGAAGTCTAGAGGCACCCACGCTGAGGAAGTACCCTTACCTGATTTCAGGTTGGGGCCGAAGTTCCTAAAATTGAAAACTTTTCATCCAAGAGCTATAAGAACGGCATTGTGCTCATGTTGAATGTTTTTCATTTTTTCTAGTGCTTCCTAAATGGCAAGCACATTATATTATGCATTAATACAGCAAATAGTCCAAAAGCACTAACATTGTCTGTTTTGACAGAGCCTGTTTGTGGCGCATATTCATAAAGGAAATTGTTATAGCGTGGTTGATTTTGGGATTGCTGAGTATCATACCAGAGATTTAATTGTGCATAGACGTGTTTGTGAAACAGAATAGTGTTGTCAGGGTAGCTCTTAATTAATACATACATACACTGGATTCAGTAGATAATACTGTAGCTTATACTTCTCTTCCAGGGATCCTCATCAATAGTCATAAGCACTGAATATGGCCCCTATCCTTGGGGGGACCCCAGAGCACATATTAAATATATACAGGGAGTGCAGAATTATTAGGCAAATGAGTATTTTGACCACATCATCCTCTTTATGCATGTTGTCTTACTCCAAGCTGTATAGGCTCGAAAGCCTACTACCAATTAAGCATATTAGGTGATGTGCATCTCTGTAATGAGAAGGGGTGTGGTCTAATGACATCAACACCCTATATCAGGTGTGCATAATTATTAGGCAACTTCCTTTCCTTTGGCAAAATGGGTCAAAAGAAGGACTTGACAGGCTCAGAAAAGTCAAAAATAGTGAGATATCTTGCAGAGGGATGCAGCACTCTTAAAATTGCAAAGCTTCTGAAACGTGATCATCGAACAATCAAGCGTTTCATTCAAAATAGTCAACAGGGTCGCAAGAAGCGTGTGGAAAAACCAAGGCGCAAAATAACTGCCCATGAACTGAGAAAAGTCAAGCGTGCAGCTGCCACGATGCCACTTGCCACCAGTTTGGCCATATTTCAGAGCTGCAACATCACTGGAGTGCCCAAAAGCACAAGGTGTGCAATACTCAGAGACATGGCCAAGGTAAGAAAGGCTGAAAGACGACCACCACTGAACAAGACACACAAGCTGGAACGTCAAGACTGGGCCAAGAAATATCTCAAGACTGATTTTTCTAAGGTTTTATGGACTGATGAAATGAGAGTGAGTCTTGATGGGCCAGATGGATGGGCCCGTGGCTGGATTGGTAAAGGGCAGAGAGCTCCAGTCCGACTCAGACGCCAGCAAGGTGGAGGTGGAGTACTGGTTTGGGCTGGTATCATCAAAGATGAGCTTGTGGGGCCTTTTCGGGTTGAGGATGGAGTCAAGCTCAACTCCCAGTCCTACTGCCAGTTCCTGGAAGACACCTTCTTCAAGCAGTGGTACAGGAAGAAGTCTGCATCCTTCAAGAAAAACATGATTTTCATGCAGGACAATGCTCCATCACACGCGTCCAAGTACTCCACAGCGTGGCTGGCAAGAAAGGGTATAAAAGAAGGAAATCTAATGACATGGCCTCCTTGTTCACCTGATCTGAACCCCATTGAGAACCTGTGGTCCATCATCAAATGTGAGATTTACAAGGAGGGAAAACAGTACACCTCTCTGAACAGTGTCTGGGAGGCTGTGGTTGCTGCTGCACGCAATGTTGATGGTGAACAGATCAAAACACTGACAGAATCCATGGATGGCAGGCTTTTGAGTGTCCTTGCAAAGAAAGGTGGCTATATTGGTCACTGATTTTTTTTGTTTTGTTTTTGAATGTCAGAAATGTATATTTGTGAATGTTGAGATGTTATATTGGTTTCACTTTTAATAATAAATAATTGAAATGGGTATATATTTTTTGTTTGTTGAGTTGCCTAATAATTATGCACAGTAATAGTCACCTGCACACACAGATATCCCCCTAACATAGCTAAAACTAAAAACAAACTAAAAACTACTTCCAAAAATATTCAGCTTTGATATTAATGAGTTTTTTGGGTTCATTGAGAACATGGTTGTTGTTCAATAATAAAATTAATCCTCAAAAATACAACTTGCCTAATAATTCTGCACTCCCTGTATTATATATACGTATAGCACAAAAATGTTTACCTAGAAATTTTATAAACATATATATTTATATATATATATGTATTTACATACATCTATGCAGCCTATATTAAAAGCTAAAAAAGCCTAATTTACATTGAGTTTTTCTTTAATAAACATTTCACCAGATTCAGTCATTTCTGTAAATCAGAAAACAAAAAGCAAAGTGTGCAAACTCAGCCTTTATTGAAGAGAAATCTGGAAGGAAAAGCAGAGGCATTGTTAGCCAATACACTGCATTAAAGCATAACCAACGTACACTGGCACTGTGCCTTTAAGACCTCCAGGACCTCCTGTATCCCATCATGCCCCAAAGGTAACAGTTAAGGGACAGTTAGGTCAGTTCTTCTTTCCGGCTCCTTCAGTAAGAACCCTGGAGCATTGAACTCTCTCTGTTTGACTTTTAGTCAAAAAATTACTTCACAAAACTATGTTTTCTCTGCCTCACTCAACGTCTTTTCACCTATAGAGTGAGAGAAAATTGTTTTCTGACAGGAAGGTTTTTGATTTTTTCCTGTCTAAAATGCCTTCTCTCTTTATAAATTGTCCACCCTGTGGTAAGAAGAAGGCACAGACTGACCCCCATCCAGTCTGCATTTTATGTCTCCCTGTCGCCCACCAACCTGAGTTGTACTACCACTGCCAAAAACTCTCAAAAAGGGACCTTAAAGGACAGAGATAAGATATTCATTCCTACATGGCATTCAGGAGAGAAAGAAAGCTGGAATGGATTAAAATGGCCCCTCTCAGCCACCTCTAAGGGACCTGGTTCTCTCCACAATCCTCTAGAGGCAGATCTCCTGAAAGGCGACAGAAGAGTGGAACAAGATCCACTTCTAGAGGTAGGAAGATACCTGTTTGTTCTCTGCCGCCATCGCGAGTATCGCAGTTAATGTTGTAGCGACAATGACTGCCGTCACGGGCTCCACATCAACAGTTGCAAAACTCCACAAGTTGCCAAAGCCTTTGTCTCTTCACCCGTCGAGTCGAGTTCCTGTTCGTCGTTCAACATCAAGGCATATGACGGCGACCACTCCCCATCGCTCACCGTCAAGAGAACATTCTCTGTCGATGGCATCCAAACACTGTTCAACTTTGAGTCAAGGATCTCCGGTGACGGCAACCAGGCGCCATTCAACGCCAAGGCACTGATCTCCATTGATGGCAACCAAGCGCCATTAGACATCGAGGCAAAGATCTCCCTCAACGGCACCCATTCACTGTTTAAGATCGAGGAGGCCTTCTCTGTCAGCAGCAACCAGGGGCTGCTTGACATTGAGGCAAGCCTCTCCCTCTTTGGCTTTGAGACTGCCATCTTCTAGGCTTTCCCCATTAACGTCAGCAAGGCATCAGTCGATGTTGGCTGCTCTTTCATTACCCAGGCATAGAGAAACAAACACGAGACCGCTGTCACAGACATCATCTCATCATTCTGCAACATGACATCCTGAACCAGAGACTGGTCATGTTTCCAAGAGGGCTGCTTCAGCTTGTCTGTCAGCAGCTTCTTCTCACTCTTCTGCATGAAGACAGAAATGAAGGGGTGTGCACACCTGGCCTGTTTCAGGGAGTACTGACTCACTGTAGTCACGTACAGTGTCTGCTACAAGTTCTCCTCCAAGGATCCAGGCCTTCATTATGACTTCAGTGGTCTTTTCCTAAGACCGCCAAAGCTATGGGTGCCAGAAGACCGCCAGTGCTGGTGATCTTCTGACCACCATTTTACGAGTACTGATGGATTTCTGCCACAATTTGGGCAGAAATCCTCCAGTACTCGTGCTGGCACTCGGAGGCGCAGAGGCGGTTCCACCGCCGGCCCCGCCCCACCAAAAGGACTCTGCCAGCCTTATTACGACCTGTAATACGGCTTGGCGGTGTCCTGATGGTGGGGTGCTTCCAGCGGAGGGAAAGCCGGGTCCAGTCAACCCTCAGGTAGGAGCACCTCATCGGACGGGGTAAGGATCCTCCACAAGGGGAGGGGGTGGGGTGTGTGAATGGATGTGTGTGTATGCATGTCATGAATGGGGGGAGCGAGGGGGAGTGTTTGTGTGTCTGTGTAAATGTGGTGATGGCTTTGTGGGGGTTAATGTGAATTCTGGGTTGGGGTGTGTGTGTGCATGCATGTAGACAGGGGTGGTGGTTGTGTGTGTATGTATGTTGAGGAAAGTAGGGGGTGGGGGATGGAGTGTATATGCATGTCGGCGGGGGTGAATGTTGTGAGTGGGTGTGTTATGTGTGTATGGATTTGGGAGTGTTTGTGTTTGTGTGTGTGTGCGCGTGAGTATAAGGGTGTTGTGAGTGAGTGTCAGGGTGTGCATGTCTGTGGGTGCGTGTGTGTATGGGGGTGGGGGTAAATACGGGGATCGGCAGGGTGGGAAGTGAGTACTTGTATCCGGGGGTGGACTGAGAGGTCACTACTGGGAGCAGGGGGTGGGGTTTACTGGGGGGCTCGGGGAGGTTGGGAATGTTGTAAGGGAAGGAGGTGGGGGGTTTTGGGCAGATGGGTGAGTGGGGGGTTGTCTACCGATAACAGGAATGCAAATTCCTGTCACCGGTAGCCTTTTCACCAGGGATTTTATGGCGGTGCGACCGCCACAAAATCCGTGGCAGAAAGGGGAATCATGATACTGCTGGCGGTATTGGGTGGACCACCGGGTTGGAGATGCTGATCTTCGGCCCAGCTGTCCAACTGCCCTGGCGGTACCAGCGGGGATGTAGCGGTTTGGCACAGGCCAAACCACCACACTCATAATGTGGGGGTCTTCACCGCCGGGCTGTCTGCGGTGAGACCGCCACCGGGCCTTGACAGTCTTCAGACCGCCAGGGTTGTAATGAGGGCCCCAGTCTCTGAAAGCGACACCACGTCCCAGGATGCCTCTGGTCCGTTTGGTAGAAGCCAGCTCTCTGCCACAGCCAACTAGGAGGCCTAAAGAGACCACTCTCAGACACAGACCCAGAACACGATCAAGAAGTAGATCTCGAGGCAGATCCAGGCAAAGGCCTACTACACCTTCCCGGACAGATCGGAGACCTTGAGCTCACCACAGTGAACATAGATCGCCTACGTGGTTAACATCTATGGGATTATCAGAGAGGGATTACTCCCCAACCCTTACAGACACTCCACCTATGAGAGTATCCGATAGATGATCTAAACACCTTTAATGAGGTGCTAGTCAGGGGAGCTAATAAGCTGAACATTGACATTCCAACTCCCACGTCCACCTCATTAGTCTTCTTGGAGATGCTGCATCATAGGACCTCTTCAAGACCATTACTTCCTCCGGTCCCAGGGCTTCTCCAGCCAGCACTGGACTTTTTTCTAACACCAGCCTCCATTCGAACTGCCACAGCAGAATCTTTAAGAAATATAAGGCCCCCATAACAAGACCCCTTATTCTACGAGCCGATCCTCCACCAGACTCTGTAATTATTGCAGCAGCAAAGAAAATGTTTGCTAATGCCACTTCAGCTTCAGTCCCACCAGACAAGGAAAGCAAACAGATGGATTCCTTGGGCAGGAAGTTGTGCGGCACATCAGCCTCCTTCATGAAAGTCTCTAGTGTAACAGTGTTACTAGGACGCTATGATACATCTCTCTGGGACTCACCTCCACGATTTGCAAATAAACTCCCAAAGGAAGATAGACAGGAATGGTCGCGAACCAAATAACTAGTGGAGCTGCAGATAGTTTCCGGCTTAGCAGCACATGGCTACGCACATGGCATTTGTGCCAGACGTACATCATGGCTTAGACTTACAGGCCTTAAACCAGATGCGCAACAACGCATCTTAAATCTTCAGTTTACCGAAAACTTTTTAATTGGATCCGACACAGATGACGAGATGTCAAAAATTAACACAGAATTGGATACCCTTATAGCAGTGGGGTTAAAAAAGAGAAAGGAGTTCTGACACCGGTATAGACAATACGACAGGCGTCCTACCATCAGAGGGTTCAAACCTCTCACTAGTTTCCTCTTCACCATCACCATAAGGCCACCAAGTCTCAATACCAGGCCCACAGATCAGCCACAACTGGGCCTTAAATTTTGTAATGAATGGGTACTAACTTCAATTCAATTCCCCTTCTCCTAGCATTCTACCTCCAAAACATTCTGGTCACATTACCAATACAGGGTGTTTTTGTTCGGCTTGAAGTCGGCACCCCATACATTTTCGAAGTCCATGGCGGTTGTAGTGACAGCATTGAGAACGAAAGGCATCTTTGTCTACCTATACCTAGATGACTGGCTAGTGAAAAGCTCCTCCCTAGATCTGATGAGAAAACACTATCAAAACTCCATCAACATTCTTGAGCTGTTAGGTCTGCAGATCAATCTCGAAATATCCATCATAGTATAAACTCAGTGGATACACTACCTGAGTTTCTAAGCCGAAACTTCACAGACTCTCAAGACTGGATACTGCTTGGCGTCTTCGAAAGAGATAGCTTTCAGGAATGGGGCCAGCCTCAAATAGACCTGTTTGCAGACAAAACAAACAGAAAATGCCCAGACTTTGCATCCTTGTTCTGTGATCCGGGAACAAAGAGGAATGCCCTTTTGATAAACTGGTCAGGGACATTTCCGTATGCATTTCCTCCCATTCCTCTGATACCAACAGTCATCAACAAACTATACAAAGCCAGCACCAGAATAATCCTGATAGCCCCAGTGGTGATTCCTGGTTCTTCTCCACCTATGGGACAGGCCACACAGGAGACTGCAGTGCAGACTGGACCTCCTCTACGAGTTCAGGGGGAAGATATTCCATGCCAAACTTCCCTCACTAAGCTTGACAGCATGGCTCCTGAATTCCTACAGTATGGACACTCAGGCCTATCTCAGGAATGCATTAACATTCTCAGGGAGTGGAAAAGGCCTTCGACCAGACGTTCTTACTCTTTCAAATGGAAGAGGTTCTACATGTGTTGTATTCAGAATCATTTCAACCCAATTTTAGGCCAGAAGGAGGTAATACTGCCCTGTCTCCTCCATCTAGGTAATTCTGGTTTGCAATTTTCCTCGATTAAAGTGCATCTTGCAGCAATTACTGGTTATAGAACATCTCCTTCTCAAATGTCACTTTTCTGAATACCTGTAGTTAATAATTTCCTAGAAGGACTAAAAAAGGTATTCCCACCTGTATGTTTCCCCCTCTTCTCCTATGGAGCTCAATGTGGTACTTTCAAAACTCATGGGTGCACCTTTTGAACCTATACATAAGGCTTCCTTGCAGCACCTTACCTGGAAGACTGCTTTTCTTGTCGCTGTTACTTTGGCATGCAGTCAGCAACATACAGTCTCTGTGTGCCAAAGAGCCTTACATAGTGTTCCATTCTAACAAGGTAGTGATGAGAACTCACCTCATTTTTCTTTCCAAGGTGGTGTCTGATTTCCCCATTAACCGGACAATTTCACTCTCTGTTCTTTCCTAATCCATCCACACTGGCGGAAAGAGTACTACACTCTTTAGATCTGAAGAGAGTACTGAACTTTTATCTGGACAGGACTAAAGACATCAGACAGTCTGAACACCTGTTTGTGAATGATGGCCGTATGAGGACAGGCATCACCTCCTCTAAACAAACCATTTCCAGATGGATAATTCTTTGCTTTATGTTAAGTTAACAGTTGGCCAGCAAGCAATTGCATGCCAACCATACAAACCCCATAACAACAGGGTAGTGATGAGAACTCACCCTATTTTTTCTTTCCAAGGTGGTGTCTCTACAAGGGACAAGGCGGCAACAACAGCCCTACTAAAGAATGTCCCCATCTCCGAAATTTGCAAAGCTGCTACTTGCATATTGGTGCATACTTTCACAAGACATTGCTGTCTAGATTCAGATACCAAGACAGACAGGCACCCAGGAAGGGCAAGCCTCCTTAAGAAATCTCTTTAAATAAATATGTATTCTGCTTTTGCTTTCCCTTGCTTCGTCTGCAGGGGGATGAGATGGGCTTGCTACTCTATTTAATGCTTGCGACTATTGATGAGGATAAACTGAAAGAGAAGGATAAGTTACTTACCTGTAATCCTAGTTCTCTTTGCAGGAAATCCTCATCAAAGTCATAAGCAACCTGCCCACCTCCCCGGACAAATCTTTCATACAGTAGTTAACACACAATTGTGTCCTGTTCTTCATAGCACCATAAAAAAGTACTGACCTAACCGTTACCTTTGGGGCATGATGGGATACAGGAGGTCCTGGAGGTCTTAAAGGCATGATGTCAGTATTCTTTGGTTATGCTTTAATGCAGCCTATTGGCTATCAATGCTTGTGCTTTTTCTTGCAGTTTTCCACTCAATAAATGCTGCGTTTGCACTCTGCTTTTTCATTTCTGATTTACAGGAATGCATGAATCTGGTGAAATGTGTATTAAAGTAAAGCTTATTGTGAATTAGGCATGTTTAGCCTTCAGTATACACTGCATAGATGTATGTAAATAAATGTATATGAAAATATATATGTTTAGAACATTTCTAGGGAAAAAAAATGGTGATATATATATATATATATATGTATATTTATTTATTTGATATGTGCCCCGGGGTCCCCACATGTAGGGGGGAATATTCAGTGCTTATGAGTGAGGATTCCCCTGAAAGAGAACTAGGATTACAGGTAAGTGACTTATCATTTTCAGTATACGACTAATGCTTTTACTGCTGACTCAAGTAGCCCCGTTCTTCCGTGTGTGGGGAAAGTCAATTGTTCATCTTAGGTGGCAAAGTGATGTTCATACAGCAGCGGTGCAGTTGACATCCATCTTTGTTTGTCTTTGAAAAATAAATGACGTGTTATGATGAGAATTCATGCACTGTGGAATAGTGCCGATATAATCAGCAGTTCAGTTCGCTCGCACCTTTGTAAACACCCACTCCTTCTATGGCTCATTAGTCTCTTACACTTTTCTCATTTTACAGTTCAGAACTTGGGCCGCCCATTCTGGCTGACGTTGGCGCCAATGTACATCTGGATATTGATATTCTTTACCCGGCCCCACAAGGAAGAGCGGTTCCTCTTCCCCATCTATCCCCTCATCTGTCTGTGTGGGGCAGTGGGACTCTCGGCCCTACAGGTACATTTTTCCTCTTTCAAAGAATAAATACAGCATCCTGCAAGTTTGTGGTGAAAATAGATTGGTTTGAAAATTAACAATAACATCTTACATACATTATGAAATTGTACGCCAGGGGCCCTATTATACATAGGGCTCACTTTCTCTGTTTGCACCACAGCACATCTGAAAACAGGTGTGGCAGGCGCAAACAGAGAAAGCGCGCCCTTTTACATATAATGTGCTGCCCCTAGGGCAGCCACGTACTCGTGCTTTTAAGCCGCTCCGTGTTTCTCTCTGCAGGTGGCAACCCGCCTGCACTTTTGAGGGGGATTAGAGATCCCTTTGCAGGTGGATTCAGTGAGTGACTGCACCGCCTACAGGGGGATGTCTGTGGAGGTTCATAGGATCCCCTTTCCTTCCTCCAGAGGGCTGCCATCAGGGCGTGCACTATTAGTGCGCCTTCTGAACAGCTTCTTTGGCTCTGCGCCTGCATCTATAATAAGGCGCGGGCACAGAGGCAAAGGTATTTCCTCATTTGCATGGGGCCATGCCCCCATGCAAATAGGGGAACACCCTCTGGTGATAGCGGAGGAGCTGTATGTGGGCCAGCGCTATTTGTATTACAGAAAGGGCTCCACAAGCATCTGTGGCCTTTTCTGTAACACCAAAGTGCTCCGGGGTCATTCAAAGCGGGCGCACATGCCCATTGCGCCCCCAAGGCACTATTATAATATGGTGCATGATGTGTAAAGTCTTTTTGCAGTCACTAACCTGCGATTAAAACAAAAATTACAGCCTTTGCCGCTGCAAAAGGGCAAGTTGCAGTGTACTAACGGTACATTGCAAGTCATTATTGGCCTTCTGACTCGTTTTGTGCACTTGTGCACTTTATTATTTGGAAGGAGGCCGGGACTTGAAAGGGATATCCTCCTTTCTCCTGAATTTCAGTGCAATGTGTCAATGGTTAGCGACTGCAATAAAAAAAACTGTTGGCGAATAGATAGTTGGAGGTCTGCTGCTTCTTGTAGGCCTCCATCCCTGAATTGTCGGGGAACTGGAAAAGGTTTACAAATGAAATCCCTACTCATTAATAGTAATGAGGCAGAAATTCTTCAAATCCTACCATAAGCCTTTAATCCATGGTAGCTCAAAAATATACTTATGTTGCAGTGCACATTCTGCTCAAAAACTGCATGTGCTTTGCGACCCAAGATTGGTTATTCAGGCCCTTTACAGCTATTTCCAGTCCTTAATGTTTTTATTTGTGTTTATATGTTTAGTTTAGTTATTTTCTTTTTGAAGAGAGCATAGTATTTATATTCCTCTTTCACCAAATGTTTAACTTTTACATGAATTGTAGTTTGTAACCCTTGTGTTGCCTTGTGTTATTTGTACTCAGTTTGCTGGATCACAATACAAATTCAATGTTCTCTTGACGCTTGAAAAGGCACTGGTATTTCTCGACCTAATAGTACTTGTATTATGGACCATAAAATGTTGATAGTTTGGATGGGATTTAAATCTGTGACGTGAAACGTAATCGCAGATGTTGGTGCCATATACTGAACTGACTTATAAGCGAGGAAAGGGTCTGTGTGGACCAGGTGGCATCTCCTGGCTGCTGTCCTTATGCGTCAGGAAACGTAAAGTTTTCCCAGTCCTTTTTGTGATTAAGAACCTTTTGCATGAAAAACAAACAGTTTGTGGTGAGGCAACACCTTACCATTCAAGGACAGTTCTTACAGAGGAATATCCAAGTATTCCAGCCTACTGTTCCACTTTTCCTGAGGCTGACCAAATAAGATGCGACATTGCATCATATAAGTTGTTTTCAATGTAAGGCTTTCAAGATATTAAAAACAATGTTAATTATTGTATGATTTGTCTGGTAGTGTGAGAAACTTCTTCCAAAACATACTAAGCGTCTGTTTATGGGAAAGGATCTTGTGACTGATAGTTCAAAACATCAATAGCAACTCCTTTCTCTGTAGCTCATGTTAGCTGCAGGGAGCAGACTAGCGAACATTTTTATTGTAAGAGTAAGATCAGCAACATAAGATATGCTGTATACAGAACAGTGTAGTATATGGAGTACAGTTAACGGAGAGTTTTCATATGCCAGGATGTAATGCGAAACGTGTTGCAAACTTGTATTGTAATGTACTATAAGCACAATGCACTTTATGAAGAATACTTCCATTCTGGCTCTGAAGGCATTTTTTTCACCAGTTTCCTCGCGCATGGGTGAGTGATGTTGTGAGGTTGTTTGTTGGCTCAGTGTTGACTTCATCCTGTCCTGAAAGTGACCCCTGCGCCTTGAAGGCAGTTCCTTTCTTTTTTACACCTTTCCACGTGGATCTGGAGCTTATTCCCTCTTTCTTCATCTTGATTAAAAATATTATATTTCGAATTTTTAAAAGTTGCAAGGGACAAGTCTCTCCTAAAATGTCAGATTTAAAAACCTTGTAGGGATGGTCTTAAGCAAATGTATGTCTGGACCTCACGAGATGTGTCTCTGATTACTTAGGTCATCGCATGACTCCAAGTCATGCAGAGGATGTTCCTGGATGAATCCGAAGACAATTTGGGAATGCTAATCCAAACTACCTATCGAAACATCATTAGAAATTGAGGAAAGACTGCTTTCTGATTGAACTCCAGGGACCAGACCCAGTCTTGCTATCAGTACCTTTCCTTGGAACAGTCATGCTTCCACCCTAACCCTTCAGTTAGCTGCAAGTCCAAAAAGCAGCATAGGAAGTTGAAAAAGGACTTTCCCATGTGCTGCCACTCTCATTCTGAGAATTTGTGCTGATGCCAAAGTGCTACTGGGTTATGAATTCCTGCCGATCACCAATCTTTCAACTCGTCCCCATGGGACCCAAGTTTCAAGGGCCATCAGCAATGCTGCAACAGATAGAAGCCATCAGGTTGCTAGGTTTCACATTTTCGACACCCTCTGTGATGCGGGTTTGGCACCATGGATGTGAAGAGGCGTCTAGTGAGTCATTTAACTTTTTTTTATTTTTTTTTTGTTTTACACCAACCTTTGAACAGTTGTATATTCAAATTATTTCCTTTAATATAAGCTTCTTCAACTAAATCAAAAAGGTATTGCTGAAGGACCCAGAACATCCAACAGATTGTCACACTGTTTAATGATCTTTCTACACCCTTTCTAGGGTCTCTTTCTGTCTTGAAAAGATAAACATTTCTGGGCCTTACTTACTAGCCTCGAACATGTAGTTTTCATAATATTTCTTTCTTCCTTTTCCAATTGCTTTGTCATCGAGAATTCAGTTTAATTTGCTACATAGTCTAGAGACCACCAGCCTGTAATCCTATGATATCTTATATCTTTAGGATCAAACTATGTCTGTCCCATAGGATGTCTAACAGTTTTCCTAACCCTATTTTGTATGCCATCTCTGACTCCAAACTCATCCTCCAAACTATCCTTATAATTTAAAAATAAAATGTACTCCTCTATATTCATTCCTGCTCCAAACTGATCCAAAGTATTCAATTTAATTCCCTCATTTGCAGGAATTCCATGCCCTTCTTGTGTGCTGCTTTGGACACCCATTCTTTGTGAGCCGCCAAGGACTCCCTTCCTATCAGAATCATTGTTTATTGTCCTTATGTTTTCCCGGCTATCCTCACTTGTTCCTTGACCAGAAATGTCAAACACATCTTTTTTTGTTTCATATATTTTAAATTAATTCTCTTTAGCAATACAATCTCACCTAAATATCCTAAAATCTGCTGCTTTATGAACTGATTCCCCTTAGGTAGTGTATTCTCAGGCTTCCCTTTTCGCAGCAATCAAAACTGAAATGTTGCCTAGTTACAAGCTCATGTGCTCTACTCACTGAAGAAACAAATTATCATGCTCAAAAACAAACCCAACTTCCTTTAAAAATGTATGAACCCATGTATTGGTGAAAATAAGTCAGACGTTGATGGGTGCCCATTTTAAAGTTGACCACTTACCCGTTTCACCAAACAAAGTTACTTGCCTTCACTCTGTTTGAAGAACGCTAAACTACGAATGCACGATCACTTTAGGCAAAAAACGCTCTTCTTTGAAGTTACCTGAAGGTTACGCACGAATGCTCTTAAAATTAACCTTTTTAATCAGTCTTATTTCCTATTTTTAAGTCCCTAGTTATTTGTATTAGAATTATATAATTCAGTATTAAACTCCCCAATTCATCAATCCGAAATGTATTTTCTTGTTATCCTAAACACTCCTTCTGAAGCTTACATTCCCCAGCCCATAAGTAAATGAGTTAATAAACATTACTTAATCATTCTGTCCATTCCTTACATACAACTCACAGTCCAAAAAATAAAGGATTAGAAGAAGAAGGAGTACTTATCTACCCTCAGAAGCAGCAAACAGAAGAGGAGGAAAATGGTGGACAAGGGGATTTTATAGGACTAGAATATTCTATCCTTTGCGTTTTCATTCAGTGTTCTGAATGTTGATTCTTTGATTATTTAAAGTGTTTGTTGTTTAGAAGAGTACTTAAAAGACTAATGCATAATGCTAGCCTCGTGTCTTGCTGTAACATCCTCTTCTTTCACACTGGTGCAGAAATGCTTGATCCTCACTTGCCTTCCGTGGAAGTGAAACAACAGATGTGCTCACAGAAAGCCTGCAGCCTTGGTCATACAACATTGAAACCACTCTTGCCATTCAAAAAACTATTGACAGACACATTAATGGATACATAAGCCAAACCCTGTTTTTGTCCTACGGTAAATAGACAAGTAGCCAGAAGGCATAGACCCACTCCAGGACACCAAGTCATCCTGACACAACTTCCAACGCCAAAAAGATTGATGGTCCAAACAACCACCATCAGGCTTAACCCAAATTCATTCCTCATTAAGCCTCCAGTTAGGGAGTCAAAACCTATGGAGTCTTTTGGGAATCAGACATTTTCCTCTGCTAACCTAGGTTTAAGATTAGTCTCTACCAGCTGACTCTTTGGATGCTACTTGAATGCTTTGTGGAACATGGTTAGAGATCTTGTCAACTATGCCAGATGAATATAGAGCTGAGCTGGCATACGTTATCCAGGATGCTAGAATGCAGCGAATTATGTCATCTGATCAGGACTGGAACCTAACAGCTGCTTGGCCAGGGCAGTCTGTACCAGAATTTGCTTCAGGTCCAGGCCTGAATGATATCCAGGAATTTTTAGGTGACATCCAGGAGTCTCTGAAGGACATGGTGTTTGATGGGATTTGTCTGTTTGGTGGTAAAACAGACTTGGTGCTAGAGCACTATAAATAACTTAGGGCCTCATTGTGCTGTCTCTGCCTTTCTGCATCAGTGTGACAATAGCCCAGCAGTTCCACCCCTTTTTTGGTTTCAGCAAGCATTTCCAAAACCAACAACATTAGGGCCTATTACTCTAAAAGCAGACCCAGTTGTCCTTTTGACATTGGTGTCTGGGATCTAGCCATCAGCGTCCAAGTCCTGTCAGACAGCTCACTGCCCAGTGCATCCACCACAGCCACAAATATTCTTTATTTTGGCTCACTTGGCATATGACAGTTGGAGGCAGGATGCAACATTTTTACAGAGAGCGGCAGAGCATCACATCTGATCAGTGACTCACAGGATTGTCTGACTAGTATATTCCTTACCATTCTTGGCTTATCTGCCAAATCCGCCACACAACTCTCCCATTACAGGCCATCTTTCAGAGACTATTTCATGTTTTTGGTCAAAGGGGCCAAAAAGAGATTACAGGCATCCAAAATTGGGACTGGGTGCTGTTCCAGATCATTTGTGTTTTGAAAGAAGGACGGAGGCCTTAGTGCTGTTTTAGATCCTCGCTCCCTCAACTTTTCTCAAAAAGGACAAGTTCAAGATGCTCATGTTGGCCCAAGTTCTATATACCGTGGATGGAGACATTGGTTTTACAGAATTCCTATTTTCAAAATTTCGTCCTGCGCTCCCACAGGCGTTGCCTGTGGTTCAAGGTGGTCCAAGAGCATTTGCATTGCTTCCCTTCTGCTTTTAGGGAACAACTGTTTTTTTGTTTATCACGATATGGGTGTGTATTTGTTTTCCCGGTCTCCTCGTGTACTTCATCCACCAAATACAGCCCCCTTGCTGTCTGTTGCTTTTTCCCTGCTTGTGCCGCTCTCTCGCTTATGTGCATCTCCCCGTCAACCCCTTTACCCGGTAGTCTGTATTGCTCTCTCCACTTTGTGCATCTTTTTCCCTCCTCCTCCTACACCCAGCTTTATTTTTATCTTATCCCCTCCCATCCCCCATTATTTCTCCCACCTGCTCCCCCATTACACCCTCGCACCTAGCAGACATTTGAAAAAAAATGCAGCATAAAAAATATAAAATTTTATTTTCTGGAGGGCCCACAACTAAGGAACTTTAGTTCAATTAACATTTTTTTGTATTTACTAATCGAATTAACCTCTGCCGTCTTAGATTAGTTAATAATTAAAAAAAGAAAATGGTAACTGTGTCATTCTGTAGTAGTGCATTTGCATATTTCGCAGTGCATGTGCATAACAAATGCAATAGGTATAAAAGGCAACACTACTGGATTAGCCAATGTTTTTCTTTACCGAGCTACGTGGGATCTTAAATCGGTAAATAAAAAAAATATCACCCACGTCATTTTGCAGGCATGCACATGTCATCATACATGTGCACAGTTATGAAATGATGCAGCAGTCAGCATTGCCTGCGTCATTACGAACAGCATCAACAAATACTATTGGCACAGCCGATAGTTCTGAAGGCTAGCATGTTGTCTCTACCAAAGGTGTATTAAAATATGAAATAGATCGGGGATGATGCAAAATAGGAGTAAAGTGATATTCCATAATTTTCCATGTGGAACACATTCATGTGCTACCTAATCATTAGTCTCTCCTTGGAACATTTTAGCTAAATGTGTTTTTTCTCTTATAAATAGATCCTAAGGTAACAAACACACAATTATTGAAGACGCTGGATTGCTCCAGTAAGAGCACAACGAGGACAACATTCTCTCATATAGACAGCTAAAGCATTAACGTATTATATAGGTATATAGGTCTGAACTAGTTCAGCTTCTAATTTTAGATGTAGAAAGAGTTCATTTTGAAAGAGTACTGAAGTATCAGTTTAAGGAGTAGTGTGAGATCACTGTGGTGAGCGATTCTTAATATGCTGAGTCTTGGTGATTGTCTGGTCACATTGTAGCATCACCCCTCCATGTTAAGGTACGTTTGGAAGCAACAACAACATATAGCCAGCATTTACTCAGTTGTCCTTCTCTTTAATGAAAACATATGTAGTCTGATAGTATCCATGCTATAAACTGCAACAGACAATCTATTTTGAGAATCCCTTTGTCCAGTGATAGTAAGGCATAAAATAGTTCAGTTTCCGCAACCTAGCTGTGTAGTCTGTCTGGTAACCTCACAATTTCTCTTCATACCACAACAATCCTGTTCTCTGAAACAAGGCTTTACGGTACATGTGGTCATTACCACAAAATTGCCCCGATATACAAATAACACAATGTTCCACTTTATATTGCATAAGCCAATATACAATAAGTTGTTGTTACACAAAAAAGCCCCAAAACTTAAGTAATCAATGTGCAAGAAATTAAAAGGTAAAATAGCACAAGCCATAAAAACAGTCTTCATCGTGCCTTCCATTTGTCATGCAAGACATTCACAAAAAACAGTTGACTGTTTAAATATACTGAAGCGGCTACTGCCCTAAAGGACATAACCCAAGCAAAGCTTACAATATCAAGATGCATAATTTACACCCCTCACCCGGTTTCAGAAGTTATGCCAAAAATCTGTTGCACCACTTCAAGACCAACATGAGTGCAACCATATATCTCAGATACATGTTTTCTGTTAAGTATTACTCCTGCTGAAACATTTTATTTGGTAGAGATTACTTGCATAGGTTGAAAAAATGTTGTCAGAGGCCTTTATCTTCATGTCGAGAACCTGAGGTGAAAATCATCACAAACTCCAGAAATTGCAAAATACCCCATAGTCATTTGCAAAGGTTGCAAAAAAAAACAACTTACAGGTTCGTACAAGCCTCAAAGAAGTGTGTCCAAAGTAATCTCATGCAGCTTCGTTCTACTTGATCAAGAACGTTGGCACTGAAATTAATGTCATTTCATTGAACAGCCCTTCGTGCCCTCCCCACTCTCCTTACTCTCCACCACTGTCTAATATAATTAGCACCTTCATAAAGTCTCCAATTTTTGTTTTTTGTCCCGTTTGGTAGAGCAATCAGTTTATTAAGTGCAGCTGCTCATGTGCATCAAGGTTTCATCAAAAAAGACCAGCCACCCACACTGAAGCATAGAAGGGGCACAGTTTTACAACTGTGAAAACCATTGCCAAGTCCAGGCGCCTATTGCGAGGCAATTTTACGAGGAACCGATGTAAATATTCAGTTCTTTTGCGGGAACTCTGCAAAATGACTCCCCTTAGACACTGAGCCCTTTACTTATGAAATGGAAGAA